>NW_027175174.1:0-1386279 GCF_028021215.1 Eschrichtius robustus
TGAGGTGCGTTTTAGAAACCTTTCAAAATCACACGGTGTACCATCTTCATGGTTTCTCATGCATGTTTTCGATGTAGGAAGATGCCCTTGAACCTGGAGACTTGGGACCCATGGGATGGGTACCACGCAGTATTACTTTAAAGGGTCTGCGTTTGCTCACCCAAACTAACCCAACCTTTCAGCCCCAAGACTGTCCACCCTTATGTCTCATCCAGCTGTGCGTGTAGATATGGTCAATCCAGGTTGCATCACAGCCTCTGAACGAATTTTGTAAGAATTTCTCTCTCTTTCACTGTCTTTGTTTTACGTGTTTTTAAAAGTAATTTATTTTTATAATGGGTTTTAGCTGCTTTTCACGGCTGTGTTTATGCAGATTTACACCCACTTGACTCACTTCCAGACAGATATCAATACATAGGTTTTAAGATTGTTACTAGTCACATATATTCTTGTGCGGTGAATAGGGCGTGTTGAGTCCAGTTCACTGAGCAAGGAGTAGGTCTTGTCTATTACATATTGGGTGTATGGAACGGTATCTGAGCGAATTTGAACCCCTTGTTTTATGCATCACCCCACCTCACCTTTCCCGTTAAGCAGCCATAGTGTGTTTTCTAAACGTGTGATTCTGTTCTGTTCTGTAATTCAGTTCAAGTGTAGCGGTTTTTACATTCCCTCTATAAGTGATAGCTTATGATAAGTGTCTTTTTCTGTGTGACTTATTTCACTTAGAATCGTCGTACCTAAGTCCACTCATCTTGCTTCTACTAGCCTTATGACATTGATTTCATGTCTGAGTGATATTGCATTGTACATAAGGACCACAACTTCTTTATCCATTTTTCTCTTTCCTGGGATATTTAAGGTGTCATGAAGTGGAGGTTCTTGTCAACAGAGCAGCCCTAAACTTTGGGGTGCCTGTGTCTTGCTGATTTTTAGTTTTCCCAATTTATACGCCCATGAGTGGACGTGCCCTATGCTCCCTAAGCTGTGTTTTTTCGATGTTTCAGGACACACCGTACACTTCTCCAGAGTGGCTGTTGGCAACTTACATCCCGCTCATCAGCGTAGCAAGGCTGCCATTTCTCCATGGCCTGTCCTGCATTTCTGGTTTTGACACTTTTTGCAGCATGGAGCTTTTGACCGATGGGAAGCGAGACTTCTTTGTAGCGCTGATTTGCCTTTCCAGGTTGCTTGGTTGGCCAAAAAGGGCGTATGCGTTTTTTCCTGAATATATTCATGAAAAAACGCATACGTCCTTCTTGGCCAAGGGCAACATTGTCGACGTTTTGCCGCTTTACATGTGCTTTACAGGCGATTCGAATCTACCTCCTGAAATCTGTTTCCTGCAATTCTGCCTTGCTTTCAAATCCTCTTCGTTGCCTTCCCTCAATATATCTGTGGATGAGAGTTATCATTTATAACTCTGCGGGTTTGTGAATTGCAGTGTCCCTGAGCTCCATTTTTCAACTCGCTTTTTTGGGAGCTGGCCGCAAAAGCGCGTGATTGCCTCAGGCCCTATTGTGCTTCTGGGCGGCAGGCTGAGCCTGTGATTAATTCTTCTTCCTGATGGGAAAATAGAGTGACCTGTGCCTGTCCCAACACCTAGATCTAGTCTCTCATTGGTTGCCCCTCTTCCCGTTCATCCTCCGGAGAAATTGCAACCTGTAGGGAACAGGAGGTTAAAGGTGCTGATTCTCCAAGTAAGTTGATTGCTAGTAAAGTAGCTGGAAAGGCGAACCCGAGCACAAGGAGATGAGAAATGGGGTGTGTTTTAGAAACCTTTCAAAATCACACGGTGTACCATCTTCTGAGTTTCTCATGCATGTTTTCGATGTAGGAAGATGCCCTTGAACCTGGAGATTTGGGACCCATGGGATGGGTATCACGCAGTATTACTTTAAAGGGTCTGCGTTTGCTCACCCAACCTCTCAGCCCCAAGAGTGTCCACCCTTATGTCTCATCCAGCTGTGGGTCTAGATATGGTCAATCCAGGTGGCATCACAGCCCCTGAACGAATTTTGTAAGAATTTCTCTCTCTTTCACTGTCTTTGTTTTACGGGTTTTTAAAAGTAATTTATTTTTATAATGGGGTTTAGCTGCTTTTCACGGCTGTGTTTATGCGGATTTACACCCACTTGACTCACTTCCAGACAGATATCAATACATAGGTTTTAAGATTGTTACTAGTCACATATATTCTTGTGCGGTGAATAGGGGGTGTTGAGTCCAGTTCACGGAGCAAGGAGTAGGTCTTGTCTATTACATATTGGGTGTATGGAACGGTATCTGAGCAAATTTGAACCCCTTGTTTTATGCATCACCCCACCTCACCTTTCCCGTTAAGCAGCCATAGTGTGTTTTCTAAACGTGTGACTCTGTTCTGTTTTGTAATTCAGTTCAAGTGTAGCGGTTTTTACATTCCCTCTATAAGTGATAGCTTATGATAAGTGTCTTTTTCTGTGTGACTTATTTCACTTAGAATCGTCATACCTAAGTCCACTCATCTTGCTTCTACTAGCCTTATGACATTGATTTCATGTCTGAGTGATATTCCATTGTACATAAGGACCACAACTTTTTTATCCATTTTTCTCTTTCCTGGGATATTTAAGGTGTCATGAAGTGGAGGTTCTTGTCAACAGAGCAGCCCCAAACTTTGGGGTGCCTGTGTCTTGCTGATTTTTAGTTTTCCCAATTTATACGCCCATGAGTGGACGTGCCCTATGCTCACTAAGCTGTGTTTTTTCGATGTTTCAGGACACACCATACACTTCTCCAGAGTGGCTGTTGGCAATTTACATCCCGCCCATCAGCGTAGCAAGGCTGCCATTTCTCCATGGCCTGTCCTGCATTTCTGGTTTTGACACTTTTTGCAGCATGGCCCTTTTGACCGATGGGAAGCGAGACTTCTTTGTAGCGCTGATTTGCCTTTCCAGGTTGCTTGGTTGGCCAAAAAGGGCGTATGCGTTTTTTCCTGAATATATTCAGGAAAAAACGCATACGCCCTTTTTGGCCAAGGGCATCATTGTCGACGTTTTGCCGCTTTTCATGTGCCTTAAAGGCGATTCGAATCTACCTCCTGAAATCTGTTTCCTGCAATTCTGCCTTGCTTTCAAATCCTCTTCGTTGACTTCCCTCAATATATCTGTGGATGAGAGTTATCACTTATAACTCTGCGGGTTTGTGAATTGCAGTGTCCCTGAGCTCCATTTTTCAACTGTCTTTTTTGAGAGCTGGTCGCAAAAGCACGGGATTGCCTCAGGCCCTATTCTGGTTCCTGGCAGCAGGCTGAGCCTGTGGTTAATTCTTCTTCCTGATGGGAAAATAGAGTGACCTGTGCCTGTCCCAACAGCTAGATCTAGTCTCTCATTGGTTGCCCCTCTTCCCGTTCATCCTCAGGACAAATTGCAACCTGTAGGGAACAGGAGGTTAAATGTGCTGATTCTCCAAGTAGGGAGATTGCTAGTAAAGTAGCTGGAATGGCGAACCCGAGCACAAGGAGATGAGAAATGAGGTGCGTTTTAGAAACCTTTCAAAATCACACGGTGTACCTTCTTCTGGGTTCCTCATGCATGTTTTCGATGTAGGAAGATGCCCTTGAACCTGGAGACTTGGGACCCATGGGATGGGTACCACGCAGTATTACTTTAAAGGGTCTGCGTTTGCTCACCCAACCTAACCCAACCTTTCAGCCCCAAGACTGTCCACCCTTATGTCTCATCCAGCTGTGCGTGTAGATATGGTCAATCCAGGTTGCATCACAGCCTCTGAACGAATTTTGTAAGAATTTCTCTCTCTTTCACTGTCTTTGTTTTACGGCTTTTTAAAAGTAATTTATTTTTATAATGGGGTTTAGCTGCTTTTCACGGCTGTGTTTATGCGGATTTACACCCACTTGACTCACTTCCAGACAGATATCAATACATAGGTTTTAAGATTGTTACTAGTCACATATATTCTTGTGCGGTGAATAGGGCGTGTTGAGTCCAGTTCACTGAGCAAGGAGTAGGTCTTGTCTATTACATATTGGGTGTATGGAACGGTATCTGAGCGAATTTGAACCCCTTGTTTTATGCATCACCCCACCTCACCTTTCCCGTTAAGCAACCATAGTGTGTTTTCTAAACGTGTGATTCTGTTCTGTTCTGTAATTCAGTTCAAGTGTAGCGGTTTTTACATTCCCTCTATAAGTGATACCTTATGATAAGTGTCTTTTTCTGTGTGACTTATTTCACTTAGAATCGTCGTACCTAAGTCCACTCATCTTGCTTCTACTAGCCTTATGACATTGATTTCATGTCTGAGTGATATTGCATTGTACATAAGGACCACAACTTCTTTATCCATTTTTCTCTTTCCTGGGATATTTAAGGTGTCATGAAGTGGAGGTTCTTGTCAACAGAGCAGCCCTAAACTTTGGGGTGCCTCTGTCTTGCTGATTTTTAGTTTTCCCAATTTGTACGCCCATGAGTGGACGTGCCCTATGCTCCCTAAGCTGTGTTTTTTCGATGTTTCAGGACACACCGTACACTTCTCCAGAGTGGCTGTTGGCAATTTACATCCCGCCCATCAGCGTAGCAAGGCTGCCATTTCTCCATGGCCTGTCCTGCATTTCTGGTTTTGACACTTTTTGCAGCATGGCCCTTTTGACCGATGGGAAGCGAGACTTCTTTGTAGCGCTGATTTGCCTTTCCAGTTTGCTTGGTTGGCCAAAAAGGGCGTATGCGTTTTTTCCTGAATATATTCAGGAAAAAACGCATACGCCCTTCTTGGCCAAGGGCATCATTGTCGACGTTTTGCCGCTTTTCATGTGCTTTACAGGCGATTCGAATCTACCTCCTGAAATCTGTTTCCTGCAATTCTGCCTTGCTTTCAAATCCTCTTCGTTGCCTTCCCTCAATATATCTGTGGATGAGAGTTATCACTTATAACTCTGCGGGTTTTTGAATTGCAGTGTCCCTGAGCTCCATTTTTCAACTGTCTTTTTTGAGAGCTGGCCGCAAAAGCACGGTATTGCCTCAGGCCCTATTCTGGTTCCTGGCAGCAGGCTGAGCCTGTGGTTAATTCTTCTTCCTGATGGGAAAATAGAGTGACCTGTGCCTGTCCCAACAGCTAGATCTAGTCTCTCATTGGTTGCCCCTCTTCCCGTTCATCCTCCGGACAAATTGCAACCTGTAGGGAACAGGAGGTTAAAGGTGCTGATTCTCCAAGTAGGGAGATTGCTAGTAAAGTAGCTGGAATGGCGAACCCGAGCACAAGGAGATGAGAAATGAGGTGCGTTTTAGAAACCTTTCAAAATCACACGGTGTACCATCTTCTGAGTTTCTCATGCATGATTTCGATGTAGGAAGATGCCCTTGAACCTGGAGATTTGGGACCCATTGCATGGGTACCACGCAGTATTACTTTAAAGGGTCTGCGTTTGCTCACCCAACCTCTCAGCCCCAAGAGTGTCCACCCTTATGTCTCATCCAGCTGTGGGTCTAGATATGGTCAATCCAGGTGGCATCACAGCCCCTGAACGAATTTTGTAAGAATTTCTCTCTCTTTCACTGTCTTTGTTTTACGGGTTTTTAAAGGTAATTTATTTTTATAATGGGGTTTAGCTGCTTTTCACGGCTGTGTTTATGCGGATTTACACCCACTTGACTCACTTCCAGACAGATATCAATACATAGGTTTTAAGATTGTTACTAGTCACATATATTCTTGTGCGGTGAATAGGGGGTGTTGAGTCCAGTTCACGGAGCAAGGAGTAGGTCTTGTCTATTACATATTGGGTGCATGGAACGGTATCTGAGCAAATTTGAACCCCGTTTTTTATGCATCACCCCACCTCACCTTTCCCGTTAAGCAGCCATAGTGTGTTTTCTAAACGTGTGACTCTGTTCTGTTTTGTAATTCAGTTCAAGTGTAGCGGTTTTTACATTCCCTTTATAAGTGATAGCTTATGATAAGTGTCTTTTTCTGTGTGACTTTTTTCACTTAGAATCGTCGTACCTAAGTCCACTCATCTTGCTTCTACTAGCCTTATGACATTGATTTCATGTCTGAGTGATATTCCATTGTACATAAGGACCACAACTTTTTTATACATTTTTCTCTTTCCTGGGATATTTAAGGTGTCATGAAGTGGACGTTCTTGTCAACAGAGCAGCCCCAAACTTTGGGGTGCCTGTGTCTTGCTGATTTTTAGTTTTCCCAATTTATACGCCCATGAGTGGACGTGCCCTATGCTCACTAAGCTGTGTTTTTTCCATGTTTCAGGACACACCGTACACTTCTCCAGAGTGGCTGTTGGCAATTTACATCCCGCCCATCAGCGTAGCAAGGCTGCCATTTCTCCATGGCCTGTCCTGCATTTCTGGTTTTGACACTTTTTGCAGCATGGCCCTTTTGACCCATGGGAAGCGAGACTTCTTTGTAGCGCTGATTTGCCTTTCCATGTTGCTTGGTTGTCCAAAAAGGGCGTATGCGTTTTTTCCTGAATATATTCAGGAAAAAACGCATACGCCCTTTTTGGCCAAGGGCATCATTGTCGACGTTTTGCCGCTTTTCATGTGCCTTAAAGGCGATTCGAATCTACCTCCTGAAATCTGTTTCCTGCAATTCTGCCTTGCTTTCAAATCCTCTTCGTTGACTTCCCTCAATATATCTGTGGATGAGAGTTATCACTTATAACTCTGCGGGTTTGTGAATTGCAGTGTCCCTGAGCTCCATTTTTCAACTGTCTTTTTTGAGAGCTGGCCGCAAAAGCACGGGATTGCCTCAGGCCCTATTCTGGTTCCTGGCAGCAGGCTGAGCCTGTGGTTAATTCTTCTTCCTGATGGGAAAATAGAGTGACCTGTGCCTGTCCCAACAGCTAGATCTAGTCTCTCATTGGTTGCCCCTCTTCCCGTTCATCCTCCGGACAAATTGCAACCTGTAGGGAACAGGAGGTTAAAGGTGCTGATTCTCCAAGTAGGGAGATTGCTAGTAAAGTAGCTGGAATGGCGAACCCGAGCACAAGGAGATGAGAAATGAGGTGCGTTTTAGAAACCTTTCAAAATCACACGGTGTACCATCTTCATGGTTTCTCATGCATGTTTTCGATGTAGGAAGATGCCCTTGAACCTGGAGACTTGGGACCCATGGGATGGGTACCACGCAGTATTACTTTAAAGGGTCTGCGTTTGCTCACCCAAACTAACCCAACCTTTCAGCCCCAAGACTGTCCACCCTTATGTCTCATCCAGCTGTGCGTGTAGATATGGTCAATCCAGGTTGCATCACAGCCTCTGAACGAATTTTGTAAGAATTTCTCTCTCTTTCACTGTCTTTGTTTTACGTGTTTTTAAAAGTAATTTATTTTTATAATGGGTTTTAGCTGCTTTTCACGGCTGTGTTTATGCAGATTTACACCCACTTGACTCACTTCCAGACAGATATCAATACATAGGTTTTAAGATTGTTACTAGTCACATATATTCTTGTGCGGTGAATAGGGCGTGTTGAGTCCAGTTCACTGAGCAAGGAGTAGGTCTTGTCTATTACATATTGGGTGTATGGAACGGTATCTGAGCGAATTTGAACCCCTTGTTTTATGCATCACCCCACCTCACCTTTCCCGTTAAGCAGCCATAGTGTGTTTTCTAAACGTGTGATTCTGTTCTGTTCTGTAATTCAGTTCAAGTGTAGCGGTTTTTACATTCCCTCTATAAGTGATAGCTTATGATAAGTGTCTTTTTCTGTGTGACTTATTTCACTTAGAATCGTCGTACCTAAGTCCACTCATCTTGCTTCTACTAGCCTTATGACATTGATTTCATGTCTGAGTGATATTGCATTGTACATAAGGACCACAACTTCTTTATCCATTTTTCTCTTTCCTGGGATATTTAAGGTGTCATGAAGTGGAGGTTCTTGTCAACAGAGCAGCCCTAAACTTTGGGGTGCCTGTGTCTTGCTGATTTTTAGTTTTCCCAATTTATACGCCCATGAGTGGACGTGCCCTATGCTCCCTAAGCTGTGTTTTTTCGATGTTTCAGGACACACCGTACACTTCTCCAGAGTGGCTGTTGGCAACTTACATCCCGCTCATCAGCGTAGCAAGGCTGCCATTTCTCCATGGCCTGTCCTGCATTTCTGGTTTTGACACTTTTTGCAGCATGGAGCTTTTGACCGATGGGAAGCGAGACTTCTTTGTAGCGCTGATTTGCCTTTCCAGGTTGCTTGGTTGGCCAAAAAGGGCGTATGCGTTTTTTCCTGAATATATTCATGAAAAAACGCATACGTCCTTCTTGGCCAAGGGCAACATTGTCGACGTTTTGCCGCTTTACATGTGCTTTACAGGCGATTCGAATCTACCTCCTGAAATCTGTTTCCTGCAATTCTGCCTTGCTTTCAAATCCTCTTCGTTGCCTTCCCTCAATATATCTGTGGATGAGAGTTATCATTTATAACTCTGCGGGTTTGTGAATTGCAGTGTCCCTGAGCTCCATTTTTCAACTCGCTTTTTTGGGAGCTGGCCGCAAAAGCGCGTGATTGCCTCAGGCCCTATTGTGCTTCTGGGCGGCAGGCTGAGCCTGTGATTAATTCTTCTTCCTGATGGGAAAATAGAGTGACCTGTGCCTGTCCCAACACCTAGATCTAGTCTCTCATTGGTTGCCCCTCTTCCCGTTCATCCTCCGGAGAAATTGCAACCTGTAGGGAACAGGAGGTTAAAGGTGCTGATTCTCCAAGTAAGTTGATTGCTAGTAAAGTAGCTGGAAAGGCGAACCCGAGCACAAGGAGATGAGAAATGGGGTGTGTTTTAGAAACCTTTCAAAATCACACGGTGTACCATCTTCTGAGTTTCTCATGCATGTTTTCGATGTAGGAAGATGCCCTTGAACCTGGAGATTTGGGACCCATGGGATGGGTATCACGCAGTATTACTTTAAAGGGTCTGCGTTTGCTCACCCAACCTCTCAGCCCCAAGAGTGTCCACCCTTATGTCTCATCCAGCTGTGGGTCTAGATATGGTCAATCCAGGTGGCATCACAGCCCCTGAACGAATTTTGTAAGAATTTCTCTCTCTTTCACTGTCTTTGTTTTACGGGTTTTTAAAAGTAATTTATTTTTATAATGGGGTTTAGCTGCTTTTCACGGCTGTGTTTATGCGGATTTACACCCACTTGACTCACTTCCAGACAGATATCAATACATAGGTTTTAAGATTGTTACTAGTCACATATATTCTTGTGCGGTGAATAGGGGGTGTTGAGTCCAGTTCACGGAGCAAGGAGTAGGTCTTGTCTATTACATATTGGGTGTATGGAACGGTATCTGAGCAAATTTGAACCCCTTGTTTTATGCATCACCCCACCTCACCTTTCCCGTTAAGCAGCCATAGTGTGTTTTCTAAACGTGTGACTCTGTTCTGTTTTGTAATTCAGTTCAAGTGTAGCGGTTTTTACATTCCCTCTATAAGTGATAGCTTATGATAAGTGTCTTTTTCTGTGTGACTTATTTCACTTAGAATCGTCATACCTAAGTCCACTCATCTTGCTTCTACTAGCCTTATGACATTGATTTCATGTCTGAGTGATATTCCATTGTACATAAGGACCACAACTTTTTTATCCATTTTTCTCTTTCCTGGGATATTTAAGGTGTCATGAAGTGGAGGTTCTTGTCAACAGAGCAGCCCCAAACTTTGGGGTGCCTGTGTCTTGCTGATTTTTAGTTTTCCCAATTTATACGCCCATGAGTGGACGTGCCCTATGCTCACTAAGCTGTGTTTTTTCGATGTTTCAGGACACACCATACACTTCTCCAGAGTGGCTGTTGGCAATTTACATCCCGCCCATCAGCGTAGCAAGGCTGCCATTTCTCCATGGCCTGTCCTGCATTTCTGGTTTTGACACTTTTTGCAGCATGGCCCTTTTGACCGATGGGAAGCGAGACTTCTTTGTAGCGCTGATTTGCCTTTCCAGGTTGCTTGGTTGGCCAAAAAGGGCGTATGCGTTTTTTCCTGAATATATTCAGGAAAAAACGCATACGCCCTTTTTGGCCAAGGGCATCATTGTCGACGTTTTGCCGCTTTTCATGTGCCTTAAAGGCGATTCGAATCTACCTCCTGAAATCTGTTTCCTGCAATTCTGCCTTGCTTTCAAATCCTCTTCGTTGACTTCCCTCAATATATCTGTGGATGAGAGTTATCACTTATAACTCTGCGGGTTTGTGAATTGCAGTGTCCCTGAGCTCCATTTTTCAACTGTCTTTTTTGAGAGCTGGTCGCAAAAGCACGGGATTGCCTCAGGCCCTATTCTGGTTCCTGGCAGCAGGCTGAGCCTGTGGTTAATTCTTCTTCCTGATGGGAAAATAGAGTGACCTGTGCCTGTCCCAACAGCTAGATCTAGTCTCTCATTGGTTGCCCCTCTTCCCGTTCATCCTCAGGACAAATTGCAACCTGTAGGGAACAGGAGGTTAAATGTGCTGATTCTCCAAGTAGGGAGATTGCTAGTAAAGTAGCTGGAATGGCGAACCCGAGCACAAGGAGATGAGAAATGAGGTGCGTTTTAGAAACCTTTCAAAATCACACGGTGTACCTTCTTCTGGGTTCCTCATGCATGTTTTCGATGTAGGAAGATGCCCTTGAACCTGGAGACTTGGGACCCATGGGATGGGTACCACGCAGTATTACTTTAAAGGGTCTGCGTTTGCTCACCCAACCTAACCCAACCTTTCAGCCCCAAGACTGTCCACCCTTATGTCTCATCCAGCTGTGCGTGTAGATATGGTCAATCCAGGTTGCATCACAGCCTCTGAACGAATTTTGTAAGAATTTCTCTCTCTTTCACTGTCTTTGTTTTACGGCTTTTTAAAAGTAATTTATTTTTATAATGGGGTTTAGCTGCTTTTCACGGCTGTGTTTATGCGGATTTACACCCACTTGACTCACTTCCAGACAGATATCAATACATAGGTTTTAAGATTGTTACTAGTCACATATATTCTTGTGCGGTGAATAGGGCGTGTTGAGTCCAGTTCACTGAGCAAGGAGTAGGTCTTGTCTATTACATATTGGGTGTATGGAACGGTATCTGAGCGAATTTGAACCCCTTGTTTTATGCATCACCCCACCTCACCTTTCCCGTTAAGCAACCATAGTGTGTTTTCTAAACGTGTGATTCTGTTCTGTTCTGTAATTCAGTTCAAGTGTAGCGGTTTTTACATTCCCTCTATAAGTGATACCTTATGATAAGTGTCTTTTTCTGTGTGACTTATTTCACTTAGAATCGTCGTACCTAAGTCCACTCATCTTGCTTCTACTAGCCTTATGACATTGATTTCATGTCTGAGTGATATTGCATTGTACATAAGGACCACAACTTCTTTATCCATTTTTCTCTTTCCTGGGATATTTAAGGTGTCATGAAGTGGAGGTTCTTGTCAACAGAGCAGCCCTAAACTTTGGGGTGCCTCTGTCTTGCTGATTTTTAGTTTTCCCAATTTGTACGCCCATGAGTGGACGTGCCCTATGCTCCCTAAGCTGTGTTTTTTCGATGTTTCAGGACACACCGTACACTTCTCCAGAGTGGCTGTTGGCAATTTACATCCCGCCCATCAGCGTAGCAAGGCTGCCATTTCTCCATGGCCTGTCCTGCATTTCTGGTTTTGACACTTTTTGCAGCATGGCCCTTTTGACCGATGGGAAGCGAGACTTCTTTGTAGCGCTGATTTGCCTTTCCAGTTTGCTTGGTTGGCCAAAAAGGGCGTATGCGTTTTTTCCTGAATATATTCAGGAAAAAACGCATACGCCCTTCTTGGCCAAGGGCATCATTGTCGACGTTTTGCCGCTTTTCATGTGCTTTACAGGCGATTCGAATCTACCTCCTGAAATCTGTTTCCTGCAATTCTGCCTTGCTTTCAAATCCTCTTCGTTGCCTTCCCTCAATATATCTGTGGATGAGAGTTATCACTTATAACTCTGCGGGTTTTTGAATTGCAGTGTCCCTGAGCTCCATTTTTCAACTGTCTTTTTTGAGAGCTGGCCGCAAAAGCACGGTATTGCCTCAGGCCCTATTCTGGTTCCTGGCAGCAGGCTGAGCCTGTGGTTAATTCTACTTCCTGATGGGAAAATAGAGTGACCTGTGCCTGTCCCAACAGCTAGATCTAGTCTCTCATTGGTTGCCCCTCTTCCCGTTCATCCTCCGGACAAATTGCAACCTGTAGGGAACAGGAGGTTAAAGGTGCTGATTCTCCAAGTAGGGAGATTGCTAGTAAAGTAGCTGGAATGGCGAACCCGAGCACAAGGAGATGAGAAATGAGGTGCGTTTTAGAAACCTTTCAAAATCACACGGTGTACCATCTTCTGAGTTTCTCATGCATGATTTCGATGTAGGAAGATGCCCTTGAACCTGGAGATTTGGGACCCATTGCATGGGTACCACGCAGTATTACTTTAAAGGGTCTGCGTTTGCTCACCCAACCTCTCAGCCCCAAGAGTGTCCACCCTTATGTCTCATCCAGCTGTGGGTCTAGATATGGTCAATCCAGGTGGCATCACAGCCCCTGAACGAATTTTGTAAGAATTTCTCTCTCTTTCACTGTCTTTGTTTTACGGGTTTTTAAAGGTAATTTATTTTTATAATGGGGTTTAGCTGCTTTTCACGGCTGTGTTTATGCGGATTTACACCCACTTGACTCACTTCCAGACAGATATCAATACATAGGTTTTAAGATTGTTACTAGTCACATATATTCTTGTGCGGTGAATAGGGGGTGTTGAGTCCAGTTCACGGAGCAAGGAGTAGGTCTTGTCTATTACATATTGGGTGCATGGAACGGTATCTGAGCAAATTTGAACCCCGTTTTTTATGCATCACCCCACCTCACCTTTCCCGTTAAGCAGCCATAGTGTGTTTTCTAAACGTGTGACTCTGTTCTGTTTTGTAATTCAGTTCAAGTGTAGCGGTTTTTACATTCCCTTTATAAGTGATAGCTTATGATAAGTGTCTTTTTCTGTGTGACTTTTTTCACTTAGAATCGTCATACCTAAGTCCACTCATCTTGCTTCTACTAGCCTTATGACATTGATTTCATGTCTGAGTGATATTCCATTGTACATAAGGACCACAACTTTTTTATCCATTTTTCTCTTTCCTGGGATATTTAAGGTGTCATGAAGTGGACGTTCTTGTCAACAGAGCAGCCCCAAACTTTGGGGTGCCTGTGTCTTGCTGATTTTTAGTTTTCCCAATTTATACGCCCATGAGTGGACGTGCCCTATGCTCACTAAGCTGTGTTTTTTCGATGTTTCAGGACACACCATACACTTCTCCAGAGTGGCTGTTGGCAATTTACATCCCGCCCATCAGCGTAGCAAGGCTGCCATTTCTCCATGGCCTGTCCTGCATTTCTGGTTTTGACACTTTTTGCAGCATGGCCGTTTTGACCCTTAGGAAGCGAGACTTCTTTGTAGCGCTGATTTGCCTTTCCAGGTTGCTTGGTTGGCCAAAAAGGGCGTATGCGTTTTTTCCTGAATATATTCAGGAAAAAACGCATACGCCCTTTTTGGCCAAGGGCATCATTGTCGACGTTTTGCCGCTTTTCATGTGCCTTAAAGGCGATTCGAATCTACCTCCTGAAATCTGTTTCCTGCAATTCTGCCTTGCTTTCAAATCCTCTTCGTTGACTTCCCTCAATATATCTGTGGATGAGAGTTATCACTTATAACTCTGCGGGTTTGTGAATTGCAGTGTCCCTGAGCTCCATTTTTCAACTGTCTTTTTTGAGAGCTGGTCGCAAAAGCACGGGATTGCCTCAGGCCCTATTCTGGTTCCTGGCAGCAGGCTGAGCCTGTGGTTAATTCTTCTTCCTGATGGGAAAATAGAGTGACCTGTGCCTGTCCCAACAGCTAGATCTAGTCTCTCATTGGTTGCCCCTCTTCCCGTTCATCCTCAGGACAAATTGCAACCTGTAGGGAACAGGAGGTTAAAGGTGCTGATTCTCCAAGTAGGGAGATTGCTAGTAAAGTAGCTGGAATGGCGAACCCGAGCACAAGGAGATGAGAAATGAGGTGCGTTTTAGAAACCTTTCAAAATCACACGGTGTACCTTCTTCTGGGTTCCTCATGCATGTTTTCGATGTAGGAAGATGCCCTTGAACCTGGAGACTTGGGACCCATGGGATGGGTACCACGCAGTATTACTTTAAAGGGTCTGCGTTTGCTCACCCAACCTAACCCAACCTTTCAGCCCCAAGACTGTCCACCCTTATGTCTCATCCAGCTGTGCGTGTAGATATGGTCAATCCAGGTTGCATCACAGCCTCTGAACGAATTTTGTAAGAATTTCTCTCTCTTTCACTGTCTTTGTTTTACGGCTTTTTAAAAGTAATTTATTTTTATAATGGGGTTTAGCTGCTTTTCACGGCTGTGTTTATGCGGATTTACACCCACTTGACTCACTTCCAGACAGATATCAATACATAGGTTTTAAGATTGTTACTAGTCACATATATTCTTGTGCGGTGAATAGGGCGTGTTGAGTCCAGTTCACTGAGCAAGGAGTAGGTCTTGTCTATTACATATTGGGTGTATGGAACGGTATCTGAGCGAATTTGAACCCCTTGTTTTATGCATCACCCCACCTCACCTTTCCCGTTAAGCAACCATAGTGTGTTTTCTAAACGTGTGATTCTGTTCTGTTCTGTAATTCAGTTCAAGTGTAGCGGTTTTTACATTCCCTCTATAAGTGATACCTTATGATAAGTGTCTTTTTCTGTGTGACTTATTTCACTTAGAATCGTCGTACCTAAGTCCACTCATCTTGCTTCTACTAGCCTTATGACATTGATTTCATGTCTGAGTGATATTGCATTGTACATAAGGACCACAACTTCTTTATCCATTTTTCTCTTTCCTGGGATATTTAAGGTGTCATGAAGTGGAGGTTCTTGTCAACAGAGCAGCCCTAAACTTTGGGGTGCCTGTGTCTTGCTGATTTTTAGTTTTCCCAATTTGTACGCCCATGAGTGGACGTGCCCTATGCTCCCTAAGCTGTGTTTTTTCGATGTTTCAGGACACACCGTACACTTCTCCAGAGTGGCTGTTGGCAATTTACATCCCGCCCATCAGCGTAGCAAGGCTGCCATTTCTCCATGGCCTGTCCTGCATTTCTGGTTTTGACACTTTTTGCAGCATGGCCCTTTTGACCGATGGGAAGCGAGACTTCTTTGTAGCGCTGATTTGCCTTTCCAGTTTGCTTGGTTGGCCAAAAAGGGCGTATGCGTTTTTTCCTGAATATATTCAGGAAAAAACGCATACGCCCTTCTTGGCCAAGGGCATCATTGTCGACGTTTTGCCGCTTTTCATGTGCTTTACAGGCGATTCGAATCTACCTCCTGAAACCTGTTTCCTGCAATTCTGCCTTGCTTTCAAATCCTCTTCGTTGCCTTCCCTCAATATATCTGTGGATGAGAGTTATCATTTATAACTCTGCGGGTTTGTGAATTGCAGTGTCCCTGAGCTCCATTTTTCAAGTCGCTTTTTTGGGGGCTGGCCGCAAAAGCGCGGGATTGCCTCAGGCCCTATTGTGCTTCTGGGCGGCAGGCTGAGCCTGTGATTAATTCTTCTTCCTCTTGGGAAAATAGAGTGACCTGTGCCTGTCCCAAAACCTAGATCTAGTCTCTCATTGGTTGCCCCTCTTCCCGTTCATCCTCAGGACAAATTGCAACCTGTAGGGAACAGGAGGTTAAAGGTGCTGATTCTCCAAGTAAGTTGATTGCTAGTAAAGTAGCTGGAAAGGCGAACCCGAGCACAAGGAGATGAGAAATGGGGTGTGTTTTAGAAACCTTTCAAAATCACATGGTGTACCATCTTCTGAGTTTCTCATGCATGATTTCGATGTAGGAAGATGCCCTTGAACCTGGAGATTTGGGACCCATTGCATGGGTATCACGCAGTATTACTTTAAAGGGTCTGCGTTTGCTCACCCAACCTCTCAGCCCCAAGAGTGTCCACCCTTATGTCTCATCCAGCTGTGGGTCTAGATATGGTCAATCCAGGTGGCATCACAGCCTCTGAACGAATTTTGTAAGAATTTCTCTCTCTTTCACTGTCTTTGTTTTACGGGTTTTTAAAGGTAATTTATTTTTATAATGGGGTTTAGCTGCTTTTCACGGCTGTGTTTATGCGGATTTACACCCACTTGACTCACTTCCAGACAGATATCAATACATAGGTTTTAAGATTGTTACTAGTCACATATATTCTTGTGCGGTGAATAGGGGGTGTTGAGTCCAGTTCACTGAGCAAGGAGTAGGTCTTGTCTATTACATATTGGGTGTATGGAACGGTATCTGAGCAAATTTGAACCCCTTGTTTTATGCATCACCCCACCTCACCTTTCCCGTTAAGCAGCCATAGTGTGTTTTCTAAACGTGTGACTCTGTTCTGTTTTGTAATTCAGTTCAAGTGTAGCGGTTTTTACATTCCCTCTATAAGTGATAGCTTATGATAAGTGTCTTTTTCTGTGTGACTTTTTTCACTTAGAATCGTCGTACCTAAGTCCACTCATCTTGCTTCTACTAGCCTTATGACATTGATTTCATGTCTGAGTGATATTCCATTGTACATAAGGACCACAACTTTTTTATACATTTTTCTCTTTCCTGGGATATTTAAGGTGTCATGAAGTGGACGTTCTTGTCAACAGAGCAGCCCCAAACTTTGGGGTGCCTGTGTCTTGCTGATTTTTAGTTTTCCCAATTTATACGCCCATGAGTGGACGTGCCCTATGCTCACTAAGCTGTGTTTTTTCCATGTTTCAGGACACACCGTACACTTCTCCAGAGTGGCTGTTGGCAATTTACATCCCGCCCATCAGCGTAGCAAGGCTGCCATTTCTCCATGGCCTGTCCTGCATTTCTGGTTTTGACACTTTTTGCAGCATGGCCCTTTTGACCCATGGGAAGCGAGACTTCTTTGTAGCGCTGATTTGCCTTTCCATGTTGCTTGGTTGTCCAAAAAGGGCGTATGCGTTTTTTCCTGAATATATTCAGGAAAAAACGCATACGCCCTTTTTGGCCAAGGGCATCATTGTCGACGTTTTGCCGCTTTTCATGTGCCTTAAAGGCGATTCGAATCTACCTCCTGAAATCTGTTTCCTGCAATTCTGCCTTGCTTTCAAATCCTCTTCGTTGACTTCCCTCAATATATCTGTGGATGAGACTTATCACTTATAACTCTGCGGGTTTGTGAATTGCAGTGTCCCTGAGCTCCATTTTTCAACTGTCTTTTTTGAGAGCTGGCCGCAAAAGCACGGGATTGCCTCAGGCCCTATTCTGGTTCCTGGCAGCAGGCTGAGCCTGTGGTTAATTCTTCTTCCTGATGGGAAAATAGAGTGACCTGTGCCTGTCCCAACAGCTAGATCTAGTCTCTCATTGGTTGCCCCTCTTCCCGTTCATCCTCCGGACAAATTGCAAGCTGTAGGGAACAGGAGGTTAAAGGTGCTGATTCTCCAAGTAGGGAGATTGCTAGTAAAGTAGCTGGAATGGCGAACCCGAGCACAAGGAGATGAGAAATGAGGTGCGTTTTAGAAACCTTTCAAAATCACACGGTGTACCATCTTCTGGGTTTCTCATGCATGTTTTCGATGTAGGAAGATGCCCTTGAACCTGGAGACTTGGGACCCATGGGATGGGTACCACGCAGTATTACTTTAAAGGGTCTGCGTTTGCTCACCCAAACTAACCCAACCTTTCAGCCCCAAGACTGTCCACCCTTATGTCTCAACCAGCTGTGCGTGTAGATATGGTCAATCCAGGTTGCATCACAGCCTCTGAACGAATTTTGTAAGAATTTCTCTCTCTTTCACTGTCTTTGTTTTACGTGTTTTTAAAAGTAATTTATTTTTATAATGGGGTTTAGCTGCTTTTCACGGCTGTGTTTATGCAGATTTACACCCACTTGACTCACTTCCAGACAGATATCAATACATAGGTTTTAAGATTGTTACTAGTCACATATATTCTTGTGCGGTGAATAGGGCGTGTTGAGTCCAGTTCACTGAGCAAGGAGTAGGTCTTGTCTATTACATATTGGGTGTATGGAACGGTATCTGAGCGAATTTGACCCCCTTGTTTTATGCATCACCCCACCTCACCTTTCCCGTTAAGCAGCCATAGTGTGTTTTCTAAACGTGTGATTCTGTTCTGTTCTGTAATTCAGTTCAAGTGTAGCGGTTTTTACATTCCCTCTATAAGTGATAGCTTATGATAAGTGTCTTTTTCTGTGTGACTTATTTCACTTAGAATCGTCGTACCTAAGTCCACTCATCTTGCTTCTACTAGCCTTATGACATTGATTTCATGTCTGAGTGATATTGCATTGTACATAAGGACCACAACTTCTTTATCCATTTTTCTCTTTCCTGGGATATTTAAGGTGTCATGAAGTGGAGGTTCTTGTCAACAGAGCAGCCCTAAACTTTGGGGTGCCTGTGTCTTGCTGATTTTTAGTTTTCCCAATTTATACGCCCATGAGTGGACGTGCCCTATGCTCCCTAAGCTGTGTTTTTTCGATGTTTCAGGACACACCGTACACTTCTCCAGAGTGGCTGTTGGCAACTTACATCCCACCCATCAGCGTAGCAAGGCTGCCATTTCTCCATGGCCTGTCCTGCATTTCTGGTTTTGACACTTTTTGCAGCATGGCCCTTTTGACCGATGGGAAGCGAGACTTCTTTGTAGCGCTGATTTGCCTTTCCAGGTTGCTTGGTTGGCCAAAAAGGGCGTATGCGTTTTTTCCTGATTATATTCAGGAAAAAACGCATACGCCCTTTTTGGCCAAGGGCATCATTGTCGACGTTTTGCCGCTTTTCATGTGCTTTACAGGCGATTCGAATCTACCTCCTGAAATCTGTTTCCTGCAATTCTGCCTTGCTTTCAAATCCTCTTCGTTGCCTTCCCTCAATATATCTGTGGATGAGAGTTATCATTTATAACTCTGCGGGTTTGTGAATTGCAGTGTCCCTGAGCTCCATTTTTCAACTCGCTTTTTTGGGAGCTGGCCGCAAAAGCGCGGGATTGCCTCAGGCCCTATTGTGCTTCTGGGCGGCAGGCTGAGCCTGTGATTAATTCTTCTTCCTGATGGGAAAATAGAGTGACCTGTGCCTGTCCCAACACCTATATCTAGTCTCTCATTGGTTGCCCCTCTTCCCGTTCATCCTCAGGACAAATTGCAACCTGTAGGGAACAGGAGGTTAAAGGTGCTGATTCTCCAAGTAAGTTGATTGCTAGTAAAGTAGCTGGAAAGGCAAACCCGAGCACAAGGAGATGAGAAATGGGGTGTGTTTTAGAAACCTTTCAAAATCACACGGTGTACCATCTTCTGAGTTTCTCATGCATGTTTTCGATGTAGGAAGATGCCCTTGAACCTGGAGATTTGGGTCCCATGGGATGGGTATCACGCAGTATTACTTTAAAGGGTCTGCGTTTGCTCACCCAACCTCTCAGCCCCAAGAGTGTCCACCCTTATGTCTCATCCAGCTGTGGGTCTAGATATGGTCAATCCAGGTGGCATCACAGCCCCTGAACGAATTTTGTAAGAATTTCTCTCTCTTTCACTGTCTTTGTTTTACGGGTTTTTAAAAGTAATTTATTTTTATAATGGGGTTTAGCTGCTTTTCACGGCTGTGTTTATGCGGATTTACACCCACTTGACTCACTTCCAGACAGATATCAATACATAGGTTTTAAGATTGTTACTAGTCACATATATTCTTGTGCGGTGAATAGGGGGTGTTGAGTCCAGTTCACGGAGCAAGGAGTAGGTCTTGTCTATTACATATTGGGTGTATGGAACGGTATCTGAGCCAATTTGAACCCCTTTTTTTATGCATCACCCCACCTCACCTTTCCCGTTAAGCAGCCATAGTGTGTTTTGTAAACGTGTGACTCTGTTCTGTTTTGTAATTCAGTTCAAGTGTAGCGGTTTTTACATTCCCTTTATAAGTGATAGCTTATGATAAGTGTCTTTTTCTGTGTGACTTATTTCACTTAGAATCGTCGTACCTAAGTCCACTCATCTTGCTTCTACTAGCCTTATGACATTGATTTCATGTCTGAGTGATATTCCATTGTACATAAGGACCACAACTTTTTTATCTATTTTTCTCTTTCCTGGGATATTTAAGGTGTCATGAAGTGGAGGTTCTTGTCAACAGAGCAGCCCCAAACTTTGGGGTGCCTGTGTCTTGCTGATTTTTAGTTTTCCCAATTTATACGACCATGAGTGGACGTGCCCTATGCTCACTAAGCTGTGTTTTTTCGATGTTTCAGGACACACCGTACACTTCTCCAGAGTGGCTGTTGGCAATTTACATCCCGCCCATCAGCGTAGCAAGGCTGCCATTTCTCCATGGCCTGTCCTGCATTTCTGGTTTTGACACTTTTTGCAGCATGGCCCTTTTGACCCATGGGAAGCGAGACTTCTTTGTAGCGCTGATTTGCCTTTCCAGGTTGCTTGGTTGGCCAAAAAGGGCGTATGCGTTTTTTCCTGAATATATTCAGGAAAAAACGCATACACCCTTCTTGGCCAAGGGCATCATTGTCGACGTTTTGCCGCTTTTCATGTGCTTTACAGGCGATTCGAATCTACCTCCTGAAATCTGTTTCCTGCAATTCTGCCTTGCTTTCAAATCCTCTTCGTTGCCTTCCCTCAATATATCTGTGGATGAGAGTTATCATTTATAACTCTGCGGGTTTGTGAATTGCAGTGTCCCTGAGCTCCATTTTTCAACTCGCTTTTTTGGGAGCTGGCCGCAAAAGCGCGGGATTGCCTCAGGCCCTATTGTGCTTCTGGGCGGCAGGCTGAGCCTGTGATTAATTCTTCTTCCTGATGGGAAAATAGAGTGACCTGTGCCTGTCCCAACACCTATATCTAGTCTCTCATTGGTTGCCCCTCTTCCCGTTCATCCTCAGGACAAATTGCAACCTGTAGGGAACAGGAGGTTAAAGGTGCTGATTCTCCAAGTAAGTTGATTGCTAGTAAAGTAGCTGGAAAGGCAAACCCGAGCACAAGGAGATGAGAAATGGGGTGTGTTTTAGAAACCTTTCAAAATCACACGGTGTACCATCTTCTGAGTTTCTCATGCATGTTTTCGATGTAGGAAGATGCCCTTGAACCTGGAGATTTGGGTCCCATGGGATGGGTATCACGCAGTATTACTTTAAAGGGTCTGCGTTTGCTCACCCAACCTCTCAGCCCCAAGAGTGTCCACCCTTATGTCTCATCCAGCTGTGGGTCTAGATATGGTCAATCCAGGTGGCATCACAGCCCCTGAACGAATTTTGTAAGAATTTCTCTCTCTTTCACTGTCTTTGTTTTACGGGTTTTTAAAAGTAATTTATTTTTATAATGGGGTTTAGCTGCTTTTCACGGCTGTGTTTATGCGGATTTACACCCACTTGACTCACTTCCAGACAGATATCAATACATAGGTTTTAAGATTGTTACTAGTCACATATATTCTTGTGCGGTGAATAGGGGGTGTTGAGTCCAGTTCACGGAGCAAGGAGTAGGTCTTGTCTATTACATATTGGGTGTATGGAACGGTATCTGAGCCAATTTGAACCCCTTGTTTTATGCATCACCCCACCTCACCTTTCCCGTTAAGCAGCCATAGTGTGTTTTGTAAACGTGTGACTCTGTTCTGTTTTGTAATTCAGTTCAAGTGTAGCGGTTTTTACATTCGCTTTATAAGTGATAGCTTATGATAAGTGTCTTTTTCTGTGTGACTTATTTCACTTAGAATCGTCGTACCTAAGTCCACTCATCTTGCTTCTACTAGCCTTATGACATTGATTTCATGTCTGAGTGATATTCCATTGTACATAAGGACCACAACTTTTTTATCTATTTTTCTCTTTCCTGGGATATTTAAGGTGTCATGAAGTGGAGGTTCTTGTCAACAGAGCAGCCCCAAACTTTGGGGTGCCTGTGTCTTGCTGATTTTTAGTTTTCCCAATTTATACGACCATGAGTGGACGTGCCCTATGCTCACTAAGCTGTGTTTTTTCGATGTTTCAGGACACACCGTACACTTCTCCAGAGTGGCTGTTGGCAATTTACATCCCGCCCATCAGCGTAGCAAGGCTGCCATTTCTCCATGGCCTGTCCTGCATTTCTGGTTTTGACACTTTTTGCAGCATGGCCCTTTTGACCCATGGGAAGCGAGACTTCTTTGTAGCGCTGATTTGCCTTTCCAGGTTGCTTGGTTGGCCAAAAAGGGCGTATGCGTTTTTTCCTGAATATATTCAGGAAAAAACGCATACACCCTTCTTGGCCAAGGGCATCATTGTCGACGTTTTGCCGCTTTTCATGTGCTTTACAGGCGATTCGAATCTACCTCCTGAAATCTGTTTCCTGCAATTCTGCCTTGCTTTCAAATCCTCTTCGTTGCCTTCCCTCAATATATCTGTGGATGAGAGTTATCACTTATAACTCTGCGGGTTTGTGAATTGCAGTGTCCCTGAGCTCCATTTTTCAACTGTCTTTTTTGAGAGCTGGCCGCAAAAGCACGGGATTGCCTCAGGCCCTATTCTGGTTCCTGGCAGCAGGCTGAGCCTGTGGTTAATTCTTCTTCCTGATGGGAAAATAGAGTGACCTGTGCCTGTCCCAACAGCTAGATCTAGTCTCTCATTGGTTGCCCCTCTTCCCGTTCATCCTCAGGACAAATTGCAACCTGTAGGGAACAGGAGGTTAAAGGTGCTGATTCTCCAAGTAGGGAGATTGCTAGTAAAGTAGCTGGAATGGCGAACCCGAGCACAAGGAGATGAGAAATGAGGTGCGTTTTAGAAACCTTTCAAAATCACACGGTGTACCATCTTCTGAGTTTCTCATGCATGTTTTCGATGTAGGAAGATGCCCTTGAACCTGGAGACTTGGGACCCATTCGATGGGTACCACGCAGTATTACTTTAAAGGGTCTGCGTTTGCTCACCCAACCTAACCTAACCTTTCAGCCCCAAGACTGTCCACCCTTATGTCTCATCCAGCTGTGCGTGTAGATATGGTCAATCCAGGTTGCATCACAGCCCCTGATCGAATTTTGTAAGAATTTCTCTCTCTTTCACTGTCTTTATTTTACGGGTTTTTAAAAGTAATTTATTTTTATAATGGGGTTTAGCTGCTTTTCACGGCTGTGTTTATGCGGATTTACACCCACTTGACTCACTTCCAGACAGATATCAATACATAGGTTTTAAGATTGTTACTAGTCACATATATTCTTGTGCGGTGAATAGGGGGTGTTGAGTCCAGTTCACTGAGCAAGGAGTAGGTCTTGTCTATTACATATTGGGTGTATGGAATGGTATCTGAGCGAATTTGAAACCCTTGTTTTATGCATCACCCCACCTCACCTTTCCCGTTAAACAGCCATAGTGTGTTTTCTAAACGTGTGATTCTGTTCTGTTCTGTAATTCAGTTCAAGTGTAGCGGTTTTTACATTCCCTCTATAAGTGATAGCTTATGATAAGTGTCTTTTTCTGTGTGACTTATTTCACTTAGAATCGTCGTACCTAAGTCCACTCATCTTGCTTCTACTAGCCTTATGACATTGATTTCATGTCTGAGTGATATTGCATTGTACATAAGGACCACAACTTATTTATCCATTTTTCTCTTTCCTGGGATATTTAAGGTGTCATGAAGTGGAGGTTCTTGTCAACAGAGCAGCCCTAAACTTTGGGGTGCCTGTGTCTTGCTGATTTTTGGTTTTCCCAATTTATACGCCCATGAGTGGACGTGCCCTATGCTCACTAAGCTGTGTTTTTTCGATGTTTCAGGACACACCGTACACTTCTCCAGAGTGGCTGTTGGCAATTAACATCCCGCCCATCAGCGTAGCAAGGCTGCCATTTCTCCATGGCCTGTCCTGCATTTCTGGTTTTGACACTTTTTGCAGCATGACCCTTTTGACCGATGGGAAGCGAGACTTCTTTGTAGCACTGATTTGCATTTCCAGGTTGCTTGGTTGGCCAAAAAGGGCGTATGCGTTTTTTCCTGAATATATTCAGGAAAAAACGCATACGCCCTTTTTGGCCAAGGGCATCATTGTCGACGTTTTGCCGCTTTTCATGTGCTTTAAAGGCGATTCGAATCTACCTCCTGAAACCTGTTTCCTGCAATTCTGCCTTGCTTTCAAATCCTCTTCGTTGCCTTCCCTCAATATATTTGTGGACGAGAGTTATCATTTATAACTCAGCAGGTTTGTGAATGGCAGTCCCCCTGAGCTCCATTTTTCAACTGTCTGTTTTGGGAGCTGGCCGCAAAAGCGCGGGATTGCCTCAGGCCCTATTGTGCTTCTGGGCGGCAGGCTGAGCCTGTGATTAATTCTTCTTCCTGATGGGAAAATAGAGTGACCTGTGCCTGTCCCAACACCTAGATCTAGTCTCTCATTGGTTGCCCCTCTTCCCGTTCATCCTCAGGACAAATTGCAACCTGTAGGGAACAGGAGGTTAAAGGTGCTGATTCTCCAAGTAAGTTGATTGCTAGTAAAGTAGCTGGAAAGGCGAACCCGAGCACAAGGAGATGAGAAATGGGGTGCGTTTTAGAAACCTTTCAAAATCACACGGTGTACCTTCTTCTGGGTTCCTCATGCAAGTTTTCGATGTAGGAAGATGCCCTTGAACCTGGAGATTTGGGACCCATGGGTTGGGTACCATGCAGTATTACTTTAAAGGGTCTGCGTTTGCTCACCCAACCTCTCAGCCCCAAGAGTGTCCACCCTTATGTCTCATCCAGCTGTGGGTCTAGATATGGTCAATCCAGGTTGCATCACAGCCCATGAACGAATTTTGTAAGAATTTCTCTCTCTTTCACTGTCTTTGTTTTACGGGTTTTTAAAAGTAATTTATTTTTATAATGGGGTTTAGCTGCTTTTCACGGCTGTGTTTATGCGGATTTACACCCACTTGACTCACTTCCAGACAGATATCAATACATAGGTTTTAAGATTGTTACTAGTCACATATATTCTTGTGCGGTGAATAGGGGGTGTTGAGTCCAGTTCACTGAGCAAGGAGTAGGTCTTGTCTATTACATATTGGGTGTATGGAACGGTATCTGAGCGAATTTGAACCCCTTGTTTTATGCATCACCCCACCTCACCTTTCCCGTTAAGCAGCCATAGTGTGTTTTCTAAACGTGTGATTCTGTTCTGTTCTGTAATTCAGTTCAAGTGTAGCGGTTTTTACATTCCCTCTATAAGTGATAGCTTATGATAAGTGTCTTTTTCTGTGTGACTTATTTCACTTAGAATCGTCGTACCTAAGTCCACTCATCTTGCTTCTACTAGCCTTATGACATTGATTTCATGTCTGAGTGATATTCCATTGTACATAAGGACCACAACTTCTTTATCCATTTTTCTCTTTCCTGGGATATTTAAGGTGTCATGAAGTGGAGATTCTTGTCAACAGAGCAGCCCTAAACTTTGGGGTGCCTGTGTCTTGCTGATTTTTAGTTTTCCCAATTTATACGCCCATGAGTGGACGTGCCCTATGCTCCCTAAGCTGTGTTTTTTCGATGTTTCAGGACACACCGTACACTTCTCCAGAGTGGCTGTTGGCACCTTACATCCCGCCCATCAGCGTAGCAAGGCTGCCATTTCTCCATGGCCTGTCCTGCATTTCTGGTTTTGACACTTTTTGCAGCATGGCCCTTTTGACCGATGGGAAGCGAGACTTCTTTGTAGCGCTGATTTGCCTTTCCAGGTTGCTTGGTTGGCCAAAAAGTGCGTATGCGTTTTTTCCTGAATATATTCAGGAAAAAACGCATACGCCCTTCTTGGCCAAGGGCATCATTGTCGACGTTTTGCCGCTTTTCATGTGCTTTACAGGCCATTCGAATCTACCTCCTGAAATCTGTTTCCTGCAATTCTGCCTTGCTTTCAAATCCTCTTCGTTGCCTTCCCTCAATATATCTGTGGATGAGAGTTATCATTTATAACTCTGCGGGTTTGTGAATTGCAGTGTCCCTGAGCTCCATTTTTCAACTCGCTTTTTTGGGAGCTGGCCGCAAAAGCGCGGGATTGCCTCAGGCCCTATTGTGCTTCTGGGCGGCAGGCTGAGCCTGTGATTAATTCTTCTTCCTGATGGGAAAATAGAGTGACCTGTGCCTGTCCCAACTCCTAGATCTAGTCTCTCATTGGTTGCCCCTCTTCCCGTTCATCCTCAGGACAAATTGCAACCTGTAGGGAACAGGAGGTTAAAGGTGCTGATTCTCCAAGTAAGTTGATTGCTAGTAAAGTAGCTGGAAAGGCGAACCCGAGCACAAGGAGATGAGAAATGGGGTGTGTTTTAGAAACCTTTCAAAATCACACGGTGTACCATCTTCTGAGTTTCTCATGCATGTTTTCGATGTAGGAAGATGCCCTTGAACCTGGAGATTTGGGACCCATGGGATGGGTATCACGCAGTATTACTTTAAAGGGTCTGCGTTTGCTCACCCAACCTCTCAGCCACAAGAGTGTCCACCCTTATGTCTCATCCAGCTGTGGGTCTAGATATGGTCAATCCAGGTGGCATCACAGCCCCTGAACGAATTTTGTAAGAATTTCTCTCTCTTTCACTGTCTTTGTTTTACGGGTTTTTAAAAGTAATTTATTTTTATAATGGGGTTTAGCTGCTTTTCACGGCTGTGTTTATGCGGATTTACACCCACTTGACTCACTTCCAGACAGATATCAATACATAGGTTTTAAGATTGTTACTAGTCACATATATTCTTGTGCGGTGAATAGGGGGTGTTGAGTCCAGTTCACGGAGCAAGGAGTAGGTCTTGTCTATTACATATTGGGTGTATGGAACGGTATCTGAGCAAATTTGAACCCATTGTTTTATGCATCACCCCACCTCACCTTTCCCGTTAAGCAGCCATAGTGTGTTTTCTAAACGTGTGACTCTGTTCTGTTTTGTAATTCAGTTCAAGTGTAGCGGTTTTTACATTCCCTCTATAAGTGATAGCTTATGATAAGTGTCTTTTTCTGTGTGACTTATTTCACTTAGAATCGTCGTACCTAAGTCCATTCATCTTGCTTCTACTAGCCTTATGACATTGATTTCATGTCTGAGTGATGTTCCATTGTACATAAGGACCACAACTTTTTTATCCATTTTTCTCTTTCCTGGGATATTTAAGGTGTCATGAAGTGGAGGTTCTTGTCAACAGAGCAGCCCCAAACTTTGGGGTGCCTGTGTCTTGCTGATTTTTAGTTTTCCCAATTTATACGCCCATGAGTGGACGTGCCCTATGCTCACTAAGCTGTGTTTTTTCGATGTTTCAGGACACACCGTACACTTCTCCAGAGTGGCTGTTGGCAATTTACATCCCGCCCATCAGCGTAGCAAGGCTGCCATTTCTCCATGGCCTGTCCTGCATTTCTGGTTTTGACACTTTTTGCAGCATGGCCCTTTTGACCCATAGGAAGCGAGACTTCTTTGTAGCGCTGATTTGCCTTTCCAGGTTGCTTGGTTGTCCAAAAAGGGCGTATGCGTTTTTTCCTGAATATATTCAGGAAAAAACGCATACGCCCTTTTTGGCCAAGGGCATCATTGTCGACGTTTTGCCGCTTTTCATGTGCCTTAAAGGCGATTCGAATCTACCTCCTGAAATCTGTTTCCTGCAATTCTGCCTTGCTTTCAAATCCTCTTCGTTGCCTTCCCTCAATATATCTGTGGATGAGAGTTATCACTTATAACTCTGCGGGTTTGTGAATTGCAGTGTCCCTGAGCTCCATTTTTCAACTGTCTTTTTTGAGAGCTGGCCGCAAATGCACGGGATTGCCTCAGGCCCTATTCTGGTTCCTGGCAGCAGGCTGAGCCTGTGGTTAATTCTTCTTCCTGATGGGAAAATAGAGTGACCTGTGCCTGTCCCAACAGCTAGATCTAGTGTCTCATTGGTTGCCCCTCTTCCCGTTCATCCTCAGGACAAATTGCAACCTGTAGGGAACAGGAGGTTAAAGGTGCTGATTCTCCAAATAAGGAGATTGCTAGTAAAGTAGCTGGAATGGCGAACCCGAGCACAAGGAGATGACAAATGAGGTGCGTTTTAGAAACCTTTCAAAATCACACGGTGTACCATCTTCTGAGTTTCTCATGCATGTTTTCGATGTAGGAAGATGCCCTTGAACCTTGAGACTTGGGACCCATTCGATGGGTACCACGCAGTATTACTTTAAAGGGTCTGCGTTTGCTCACCCAACCTAACCCAACCTTTCAGCCCCAAGACTGTCCACCCTTATGTCTCATCCAGCTGTGCGTGTAGATATGGTCAATCCAGGTTGCATCACAGCCCCTGAACGAATTTTGTAAGAATTTCTCTCTCTTTCACTGTCTTTATTTTACGGGTTTTTAAAAGTAATTTATTTTTATAATGGGGTTTAGCTGCTTTTCACGGCTGTGTTTATGCGGATTTACACCCACTTGACTCACTTCCAGACAGATATCAATACATAGGTTTTAAGATTGTTACTAGTCACATATATTCTTGTGCGCTGAATAGGGGGTGTTGAGTCCAGTTCACTGAGCAAGGAGTAGGTCTTGTCTATTACATATTGGGTGTATGGAACGGTATCTGAGCGAATTTGAAACCATTGTTTTATGCATCACCCCACCTCACCTTTCCCGTTAAACAGCCATAGTGTGTTTTCTAAACGTGTGATTCTGTTCTGTTCTGTAATTCAGTTCAAGTGTAGCGGTTTTTACATTCCCTCTATAAGTGATAGCTTATGATAAGTGTCATTTTCTGTGTGACTTATTTCACTTAGAATCGTCGTACCTAAGTCCAATCATCTTGCTTCTACTAGCCTTATGACATTGATTTCATGTCTGAGTGATATTCCATTGTACATAAGGACCACAACTTCTTTATCCATTTTTCTCTTTCCTGGGATATTTAAGGTGTCATGAAGTGGAGGTTCTTGTCAACAGAGCAGCCCCAAACTTTGGGGTGCTGTGTCTTGCTCATTTTTAGTTTTCCCAATTTATACGCCCATGAGTGGACGTGCCCTATGCTCCCTAAGCTGTGTTTTTTCGATGTTTCAGGACACACCGTACACTTCTCCAGCGTGGCTGTTGGCAATTAACATCCCGCCCATCAGCGTAGCAAGGCTGCCATTTCTCCATGGCCTGTCCTGCATTTCTGGTTTTGACACTTTTTGCAGCATGACCCTTTTGACCGATGGGAAGCGAGACTTCTTTGTAGCACTGATTTGCATTTCCAGGTTGCTTGGTTGGCCAAAAAGGGCGTATGCATTTTTTCCTGAATATATTCAGGAAAAAACGCATACGCCCTTTTTGGCCAAGGGCATCATTGTCGACGTTTTGCCGCTTTTCATGTGCTTTAAAGGCGATTCGAATCTACCTCCTGAAACCTGTTTCCTGCAATTCTGCCTTCCTTTCAAATCCTCTTCGTTGCCTTCCCTCAATATATTTGTGGACAAGAGTTATCATTTATAACTCAGCAGGTTTGTGAATGGCAGTCCCCCTGAGCTCCATTTTTCAACTGTCTTTTTTGGGAGCTGGCCGCAAAAGCACGGGATTGCCTCAGGCCCTTTTCTGGTTCCCGGCGGCAGGCTGAGACTGTGGTTAATTCTTCTTCTTGATGGGAAAATAGAGTGACCTGTGCCTGTCCCAACACCTAGATCTATTCTCTCATTGGTTTCCCCTCTTCCCGTTCATCCTCAGGACAAATTGCAACCTGTACAGAACAGGAGGTTAAAGGTGCTGATTCTCCAAGTAGGGAGATTGCTAGTGAAGTAGCTGGAATGGCGAACCCGAGCACAAGGAGATGAGAAATGAGGTGCGTTTTAGAAACCTTTCAAAATCACACGGTGTACCTTCTTCTGGGTTCCTCATGCAAGTTTTCGATGTAGGAAGATGCCCTTGAACCTGGAGATTTGGGACCCATGGGATGGGTACCATGCAGTATTACTTTAAAGGGTCTGTGTTTGCTCACCCAACCTCACCCAACCTCTCAGCCCCAAGAGTGTCCACCCTTATGTCTCATCCAGCTGTGGGTCTAGATATGGTCAATCCAGGTTGCATCACAGCCCCTGAACGAATTTTGTAAGAATTTCTCTCTCTTTCACTGTCTTTGTTTTACGGGTTTTTAAAAGTAATTTATTTTTATAATGGGGTTTAGCTGCTTTTCACGGCTGTGTTTATGCGGCTTTACACCCACTTGACTCACTTCCAGACAGATATCAATACATAGGTTTTAAGATTGTTACTAGTCACATATATTCTTGTGCGGTGAATAGGGGGTGTTGAGTCCAGTTCACTGAGCAAGGAGTAGGTCTTGTCTATTACATATTGGGTGTATGGAACGGTATCTGAGCGAATTTGAACCCCTTGTTTTATGCATCACCACACCTCACCTTTCCCGTTAAGCAGCCATAGTGTGTTTTCTAAACGTGTGATTCTGTTCTGTTCTGTAATTCAGTTCAAGTGTAGCGGTTTTTACATTCCCTCTGTAAGTGATAGCTTATGATAAGTGTCTTTTTCTGTGTGACTTATTTCACTTAGAATCGTCGTACCTAAGTCCACTCATCTTGCTTCTACTAGCCTTATGACATTGATTTCATGTCTGAGTGATATTCCATTGTACATAAGGACCACAACTTCTTTATCCATTTTTCTCTTTCCTGGGATATTTAAGGTGTCATGAAGTGGAGGTTCTTGTCAACAGAGCAGCCCTTAACTTTGGGGTGCCTGTGTCTTGCTGATTTTTAGTTTTCCCAATTTATACGCCCATGAGTGGACGTGCCCTATGCTCCCTAAGCTGTGTTTTTTCGATGTTTCAGGACACACCGTACACTTCTCCAGAGTGGCTGTTGGCAACTTACAGCCCGCCCATCAGCGTAGCATGGCTGCCATTTCTCCATGGCCTGTCCTGCATTTCTGGTTTTGACACTTTTTGTAGCATGGCCCTTTTGACCGATGGGAAGCGAGACTTCTTTGTAGCGCTGATTTGCCTTTCCAGGTTGCTTGGTTGGCCAAAAAGTGCGTATGCGTTTTTTCCTGAATATATTCAGGAAAAAATGCATACGCCCTTCTTGGCCAAGGGCATCATTGTCGACGTTTTGCCGCTTTTCATGTGCTTTACAGGCGATTCGAATCTACCTCCTGAAATCTGTTTCCTGCAATTCTGCCTTGCTTTCAAATCCTCTTCGTTGCCTTCCCTCAATATATCTGTGGATGAGAGTTATCATTTATAACTCTGCGGGTTTGTGAATTGCAGTGTCCCTGAGCTCCATTTTTCAACTCGCTTTTTTGGGAGCTGGCCGCAAAAGCGCGGGATTGCCTCAGGCCCTATTGTGCTTCTGGGCGGCAGGCTGAGCCTGTGATTAATTCTTCTTCCTGATGGGAAAATAGAGTGACCTGTGCCTGTCCCAACACCTAGATCTAGTCTCTCATTGGTTGCCCCTCTTCCCGTTCATCCTCAGGACAAATTGCAACCTGTAGGGAACAGGAGGTTAAAGGTGCTGATTCTCCAAGTATGTTGATTGCTAGTAAAGTAGCTGGAAAGGCGAACCCGAGCACAAGGAGATGAGAAATGGGGTGTGTTTTAGAAACCTTTCAAAATCACACGGTGTACCATCTTCTGAGTTTCTCATGCATGTTTTCGATGTAGGAAGATGCCCTTGAACCTGGAGATTTGGGACCCATGGGATGGGTATCACGCAGTATTACTTTAAAGGGTCTGCGTTTGCTCACCCAACCTCTCAGCCCCAAGAGTGTCCACCCTTATGTCTCATCCAGCTGTGGGTCTAGATATGGTCAATCCAGGTGGCATCACAGCCCCTGAACGAATTTTGTAAAAATTTCTCTCTCTTTCACTGTCTTTGTTTTACGGGTTTTTAAAAATAATTTATTTTTATAATGGGGTTTAGCTGCTTTTCACGGCTGTGTTTATGCGGATTTACACCCACTTGACTCACTTCCAGACAGATATCAATACATAGGTTTTAAGATTGTTACTAGTCACATATATTCTTGTGCGGTGAATAGGGGGTGTTGAGTCCAGTTCACGGAGCAAGGAGTAGGTCTTGTCTATTACATATTGGGTGTATGGAACGGTATCTGAGCAAATTTGAACCCCTTGTTTTATGCATCACCCCACCTCACCTTTCCCGTTAAGCAGCCATAGTGTGTTTTCTAAACGTGTGACTCTGTTCTGTTTTGTAATTCAGTTCAAGTGTAGCGGTTTTTACATTCCCTCCATAAGTGATAGCTTATGATAAGTGTCTTTTTCTGTGTGACTTATTTCACTTAGAATCGTCGTACCTAAGTCCACTCATCTTGCTTCTACTAGCCTTATGACATTGATTTCATGTCTGAGTGATATTCCATTGTACATAAGGACCACAACTTTTTTATCCATTTTTCTCTTTCCTGGGATATTTAAGGTGTCATGAAGTGGAGGTTCTTGTCAACAGAGCAGCCCCAAACTTTGGGGTGCCTGTGTCTTGCTGATTTTTAGTTTTCCCAATTTATACGCCCATGAGTGGACGTGCCCTATGCTCACTAAGCTGTGTTTTTTCGATGTTTCAGGACACACCGTACACTTCTCCAGAGTGGCTGTTGGCAATTTACATCCCGCCCATCAGCGTAGCAAGGCTGCCATTTCTCCATGGCCTGTCGTGCATTTCTGGTTTTGACACTTTTTGCAGCATGGCCCTATTGACCCATAGGAAGCGAGACTTCTTTGTAGCGCTGATTTGCCTTTCCAGGTTGCTTGGTTGACCAAAAAGGGCGTATGCGTTTTTTCCTGAATATATTCAGGAAAAAACGCATACGCCCTTTTTGGCCAAGGGCATCATTGTCGACGTTTTGCCGCTTTTCATGTGCCTTAAAGGCGATTCGAATCTACCTCCTGAAATCTGTTTCCTGCAATTCTGCCTTGCTTTCAAATCCTCTTCGTTGACTTCCCTCAATATATCTGTGGATGAGAGTTATCACTTATAACTCTGTGGGTTTGTGAATTGCAGTGTCCCTGAGCTCCATTTTTCAACTGTCTTTTTTGAGAGCTGGCCGCAAAAGCACGGGATTGCCTCAGGCCCTATTCTGGTTCCTGGCAGCAGGCTGAGCCTGTGGTTAATTCTTCTTCCTGATGGGAAAATAGAGTGACCTGTGCCTGTCCCAACACCTAGATCTAGTCTCTCATTGGTTGCCCCTCTTCCCGTTCATCCTCAGGACAAATTGCAACCTGTAGGGAACAGGAGGTTAAAGATGCTGATTCTCCAAGTAGGGAGATTGCTAGTAAAGTAGCTGGAATGGCGAACCCGAGCACAAGGAGATGAGAAATGAGGTGCGTTTTAGAAACCTTTCAAAATCACACGGTGTACAATCTTCTGAGTTTCTCATGCATGTTTTCGATGTAGGAAGATGCCCTTGAACCTGGAGACTTGGGACCCATGGGATGGGTACCACGCAGTATTACTTTAAAGGGTCTGCGATTGCTCACCCAACCTAACCCAACCTTTCAGCCCCAAGACTGTCCACCCTTATGTCTCATCCAGCTGTGCGTGTAGATATGGTCAATCCAGGTTGCATCACAGCCTCTGAACGAATTTTGTAAGAATTTCTCTCTCTTTCACTGTCTTTGTTTTACGGGTTTTTAAAAGTAATTTATTTTTATAATGGGGTTTAGAGGCTTTTCACGGCTGTGTTTATGCGGATTTACACCCACTTGACTCACTTCCAGACAGATATCAATACATAGGTTTTAAGATTGTTACTAGTCACATATATTCTTGTGCGGTGAATAGGGAGTGTTGAGTCCAGTTCACTGAGCAAGGAGTAGGTCTTGTCTATTACATATTGGGTGTATGGAACGGTATCTGAGAGAATTTGAAACCCTTGTTTTATGCATCACCCCACCTCACCTTTCCCGTTAAGCAGCCATAGTGTGTTTTCTAAACGTGTGATTCTGTTCTGTTCTGTAATTCAGTTCAAGTGTAGCGGTTTTTACATTCCCTCTATAAGTGATAGCTTATGATAAGTGTCTTTTTCTGTGTGACTTATTTCACTTAGAATCGTCGTACCTAAGTCCACTCATCTTGCTTCTACTAGCCTTATGACATTGATTTCATGTCTGAGTGATATTCCATTGTACATAAGGACCACAACTTCTTTATCCATTTTTCTCTTTCCTGGGATATTTAAGGTGTCATGAAGTGGAGGTTCTTGTCAACAGAGCAGCCCTAAACTTTGGGGTGCCTGTGTCTTGCTGATTTTTAGTTTTCCCAATTTATACGCCCGTGAGTGGACGTGCCCTATGCTCCCTAAGCTGTGTTTTTTCGATGTTTCAGGACACACCGTACACTTCTCCAGAGTGGCTTTTGGCAATTTACACCCCGCCCATCAGCGTAGCAAGGCTGCCATTTCTCCATGGCCTGTCCTGCATTTCTGGTTTTGACACTTTTTGCAGCATGACCCTTTTGACCGATGGGAAGCGAGACTTCTTTGTAGCACTGATTTGCCTTTCCAGGTTGCTTGGTTGGCCAAAAAGGGCGTATGCGTTTTTTCCTGAATATATTCAGGAAAAAATGCATACGCCCTTTTTGGCCAAGGGCATCATTGTCGACGTTTTGCCGCCTTTCATGTTCTTTAAAGGCGATTCGAATCTACCTCCTGAAACCTGTTTCCTGCAATTCTGCCTTGCTTTCAAATCCTCTTTGTTGCCTTCCCTCAATATATTTGTGGACGAGAGTTATCATTTATAACGCAGCAGGTTTGTGAATGGCAGTCCCCCTGAGCTCCATTTTTCAACTGTCTTTTTTGGGAGCTGGCCGCAAAAGCACGGGATTGCCTCAGGCCCTATTCTGGTTCCCGGCGGCAGGCTGAGCCTGTGGTTAATTGTTCTTCCTGATGGGAAAATAGAGTGACCTGTGCCTGTCCCAACACCTAGATCTATTCTCTCATTGGTTTCCCCTCTTCCCGTTCATCCTCAGGACAAATTGCAACCTGTACAGAACAGGAGGTTAAAGGTGCTGATTCTCCAAGTAGGGAGATTGCTAGTGAAGTAGCTGGAATGGCGAACCCGAGCACAAGGAGATGAGAAATGAGGTGCGATTTAGAAACCTTTCAAAATCACACGGTGTACCTTCTTCTGGGTTCCTCATGCAAGTTTTCGATGTAGGAAGATGCCCTTGAACCTGGAGATTTGGGACCAATGGGATGGGTACCATGCAGTATTATTTAAAGGGTCTGCGTTTGCTCACCCAACCTCACCCAGCCTCTCAGCCCCAAGAGTGTCCACCCTTATGTCTCATCCAGCTGTGGGTCTAGATATGGTCAATCCAGGTTGCATCACAGCCACTGAACGAATTTTGTAAGAATTTCTCTCTCTTTCACTGTCTTTGTTTTACGGGTTTTTAAAAGTAATTTATTTTTATAATGGGGTTTAGCTGCTTTTCACGGCTGTGTTTATGCGGCTTTACACCCACTTGACTCACTTCCAGACAGATATCAATACATAGGTTTTAAGATTGTTACTAGTCACATATATTCTTGTGCGGTGAATAGGGGGTGTTGAGTCCAGTTCACTGAGCAAGGAGTAGGTCTTGTCTATTACATATTGGGTGTATGGAACGGTATCTGAGCGAATTTGAACCCCTTGTTTTATGCATCACCCCACCTCACCTTTCCCGTTAAGCAGCCATAGTGTGTTTTCTAAACGTGTGACTCTGTTCTGTTTTGTAATTCAGTTCAAGTGTAGCGGTTTTTACATTCCCTCTATAAGTGATAGCTTATGATAAGTGTCTTTTTCTGTGTGACTTATTTCACTTAGAATCGTCGTACCTAAGTCCACTCATCTTGCTTCTACTAGCCTTATGACATTGATTTCATGTCTGAGTGATATTCCATTGTACATAAGGACCACAACTTCTTTATCCATTTTTCTCTTTCCTGGGATATTTAAGGTGTCATGAAGTGGAGGTTCTTGTCAACAGAGCAGCCCTAAACTTTGGGGTGCCTGTGTCTTGCTGATTTTTAGTTTTCCCAATTTATACGCCCATGAGTGGACGTGCCCTATGCTCCCTAAGCTGTGTTTTTTCGATGTTTCAGGACACACCGTACACTTCTCCAGAGTGGCTGTTGGCAATTTACATCCCGCCCATCAGCGTAGCAAGGCTGCCATTTCTCCATGGCCTGTCCTGCATTTCTGGTTTTGACACTTTTTGCAGCATGGCACTTTTGACCGATGGGAAGCGAGACTTCTTTGTAGCGCTGATTTGCCTTTCCAGGTTGCTTGGTTGGCCAAAAAGGGCGTATGCGTTTTTTCCTGAATATATTCAGGAAAAAACGCATACGCCCTTTTTGGCCAAGGGCATCATTGTCGACGTTTTGCCGCTTTTCATGTGCTTTACAGGCGATTCGAATCTACCTCCTGAAATCTGTTTCCTGCAATTCTGCCTTGCTTTCAAATCCTTGTCGTTGCCTTCCCTCAATATATCTGTGGATGAGAGTTATCACTTATAACAATGCGGGTTTGTGAATTGCAGTGTCCCTGAGCTCCATTTTTCAACTCGCTTTTTTGGGAGCTGGCCGCAAAAGCACGGGATTGCCTCAGGCCCTATTCTGGTTCCTGGCAGCAGGCTGAGCCTGTGGTTAATTCTTCTTCCTGATGGGAAAATAGAGTGACCTGTGCCTGTCCCAACACCTAGATCTAGTCTCTCATTGGTTGCCCCTCTTCCCGTTCATACTCAGGACAAATTGCAACCTGTAGGGAACAGGAGGTTAAAGGTGCTGATTCTCCAAGTAAGTTGATTGCTAGTAAAGTAGCTGGAAAGGCGAACCCGAGCACAAGGAGATGAGAAATGGGGTGTGTTTTAAACCCTTTCAAAATCACACGGTGTACCATCTTCTGAGTTTCTCATGCATGTTTTCGATGTAGGAAGATGCCCTTGAACCTGGAGATTTGGGACCCATGGGATGGTTACCACGCAGTACTACTTTAAAGGGTCTGCGTTTGCTCACCCAACCTCTCAGCCCCAAGAGTGTCCACCCTTATGTCTCATCCAGCTGTGTGTCTAGATATGGTCAATCCAGGTTGCATCTCAGCCCCTGATCGAATTTAGTAAGAATTTCTCTCTCTTTCACTGTCTTTGTTTTACGGGTTTTTAAAAGTAATTTATTTTTATAATGGGGTTTAGCTGCTTTTCACGGCTGTGTTTATGCGGATTTACACCCACTTGACTCACTTCCAGACAGATATCAATACATAGGTTTTAAGATTGTTACTAGTCATATATATTCTTGTGCGGTGAATAGGGGGTGTTGAGTCCAGTTCACTGAGCAAGGAGTAGGTCTTGTGTATTACATATAGGGTGTATGGAACGGTATCTGAGCGAATTTGAACCCCTTGTTTTATGCATCACCCCACCTCACCTTTCCCGTTAAGCAGCCATAGTGTGTTTTCTAAACGTATGACTCTGTTCTGTTTTGTAATTCAGTTCAAGTGTAGCGGTTTTTACATTCCCTCTATAAGTGATAGCTTATGATAAGTGTCTTTTTCTGTGTGACTTATTTCACTTAGAATCGTCGTACCTAAGTCCACTCATCTTGCTTCTACTAGCCTTATGACATTGATTTCATGTCTGAGTGATATTCCATTGTACATAAGGACCACAACTTCTTTATCCATTTTTCTCTTTCCTGGGATATTTAAGGTGTCATGAAGTGGAGGTTCTTGTCAACAGAGCAGCCCTAAACTTTGGGGTGCCTGTGTCTTGCTGATTTTTAGTTTTCCCAATTTATACGCCCATGAGTGGACGTGCCCTATGCTCCCTAAGCTGTGTTTTTTCGATGTTTCAGGACACACCGTACACTTCTCCAGAGTGGCTGTTGGCAATTTACATCCCGCCCATCAGCGTAGCAAGGCTGCCATTTCTCCATGGCCTGTCCTGCATTTCTGGTTTTGACACTTTTTGCAGCATGGCCCTTTTGACCGATGGGAAGCGAGACTTCTTTGTAGCGCTGATTTGCCTTTCCAGGTTGCTTGGTTGGCCAAAAAGGGCGTATGCGTTTTTTCCTGAATATATTCAGGAAAAAACGCATACGCCCTTTTTGGCCAAGGGCATCATTGTCGACGTTTTGCCGCTTTTCATGTGCTTTACAGGCGATTCGAATCTACCTCCTGAAATCTGTTTCCTGCAATTCTGCCTTGCTTTCAAATCCTCGTCGTTGCCTTCCCTCAATATATCTGTGGATGAGAGTTATCACTTATAACAATGCGGGTTTGTGAATTGCAGTGTCCCTGAGCTCCATTTTTCAACTCGCTTTTTTGGGAGCTGGCCGCAAAAGCACGGGATTGCCTCAGGCCCTATTCTGGTTCCTGGCAGCAGGCTGAGCCTGTGGTTAATTCTTCTTCCTGATGGGAAAATAGAGTGACCTGTGCCTGTCCCAACACCTAGATCTAGTCTCTCATTGGTTGCCCCTCTTCCCGTTCATACTCAGGACAAATTGCAACCTGTAGGGAACAGGAGGTTAAAGGTGCTGATTCTCCAAGTAAGTTGATTGCTAGTAAAGTAGCTGGAAAGGCGAACCCGAGCACAAGGAGATGAGAAATGGGGTGTGTTTTAAACCCTTTCAAAATCACACGGTGTACCATCTTCTGAGTTTCTCATGCATGTTTTCGATGTAGGAAGATGCCCTTGAACCTGGAGATTTGGGACCCATGGGATGGTTACCACGCAGTACTACTTTAAAGGGTCTACGTTTGCTCACCCAACCTCTCAGCCCCAAGAGTGTCCACCCTTATGTCTCATCCAGCTGTGTGTCTAGATATGGTCAATCCAGGTTGCATCTCAGCCCCTGATCGAATTTAGTAAGAATTTCTCTCTCTTTCACTGTCTTTGTTTTACGGGTTTTTAAAAGTAATTTATTTTTATAATGGGGTTTAGCTGCTTTTCACGGCTGTGTTTATGCGGATTTACACCCACTTGACTCACTTCCAGACAGATATCAATACATAGGTTTTAAGATTGTTACTAGTCATATATATTCTTGTGCGGTGAATAGGGGGTGTTGAGTCCAGTTCACTGAGCAAGGAGTAGGTCTTGTGTATTACATATAGGGTGTATGGAACGGTATCTGAGCGAATTTGAACCCCTTGTTTTATGCATCACCCCACCTCACCTTTCCCGTTAAGCAGCCATAGTGTGTTTTCTAAACGTATGACTCTGTTCTGTTTTGTAATTCAGTTCAAGTGTAGCGGTTTTTACATTCCCTCTATAAGTGATAGCTTATGATAAGTGTCTTTTTCTGTGTGACTTATTTCACTTAGAATCGTCGTACCTAAGTCCACTCATCTTGCTTCTACTAGCCTTATGACATTGATTTCATGTCTGAGTGATATTCCATTGTACATAAGGACCACAACTTCTTTATCCATTTTTCTCTTTCCTGGGATATTTAAGGTGTCATGAAGTGGAGGTTCTTGTCAACAGAGCAGCCCTAAACTTTGGGGTGCCTGTGTCTTGCTGATTTTTAGTTTTCCCAATTTATACGCCCATGAGTGGACGTGCCCTATGCTCCCTAAGCTGTGTTTTTTCGATGTTTCAGGACACACCGTACACTTCTCCAGAGTGGCTGTTGGCAATTTACATCCCGCCCATCAGCGTAGCAAGGCTGCCATTTCTCCATGGCCTGTCCTGCATTTCTGGTTTTGACACTTTTTGCAGCATGGCCCTTTTGACCGATGGGAAGCGAGACTTCTTTGTAGCGCTGATTTGCCTTTCCAGGTTGCTTGGTTGGCCAAAAAGGGCGTATGCGTTTTTTCCTGAATATATTCAGGAAAAAACGCATACGCCCTTTTTGGCCAAGGGCATCATTGTCGACGTTTTGCCGCTTTTCATGTGCTTTACAGGCGATTCGAATCTACCTCCTGAAATCTGTTTCCTGCAATTCTGCCTTGCTTTCAAATCCTCGTCGTTGCCTTCCCTCAATATATCTGTGGATGAGAGTTATCACTTATAACAATGCGGGTTTGTGAATTGCAGTGTCCCTGAGCTCCATTTTTCAACTCGCTTTTTTGGGAGCTGGCCGCAAAAGCACGGGATTGCCTCAGGCCCTATTCTGGTTCCTGGCAGCAGGCTGAGCCTGTGGTTAATTCTTCTTCCTGATGGGAAAATAGAGTGACCTGTGCCTGTCCCAACACCTAGATCTAGTCTCTCATTGGTTGCCCCTCTTCCCGTTCATACTCAGGACAAATTGCAACCTGTAGGGAACAGGAGGTTAAAGGTGCTGATTCTCCAAGTAAGTTGATTGCTAGTAAAGTAGCTGGAAAGGCGAACCCGAGCACAAGGAGATGAGAAATGGGGTGTGTTTTAAACCCTTTCAAAATCACACGCTGTACCATCTTCTGAGTTTCTCATGCATGTTTTCGATGTAGTAAGATGCCCTTGAACCTGGAGATTTGGGACCCATGGGATGGTTACCACGCAGTACTACTTTAAAGGGTCTGCGTTTGCTCACCCAACCTAACCCAACCTCTCAGCCCCAAGAGTGTCCACCCTTATGTCTCATCCAGCTGTGTGTCTAGATATGGTCAATCCAGGTTGCATCTCAGCCCCTGATCGAATTTAGTAAGAATTTCTCTCTCTTTCACTGTCTTTGTTTTACGGGTTTTTAAAAGTAATTTATTTTTATAATGGGGTTTAGCTGCTTTTCACGGCTGTGTTTATGCGGATTTACACCCACTTGACTCACTTCCAGACAGATATCAATACATAGGTTTTAAGATTGTTACTAGTCATATATATTCTTGTGCGGTGAATAGGGGGTGTTGAGTCCAGTTCACTGAGCAAGGAGTAGGTCTTGTGTATTACATATAGGGTGTATGGAACGGTATCTGAGCGAATTTGAACCCCTTGTTTTATGCATCACCCCACCTCACCTTTCCCGTTAAGCAGCCATAGTGTGTTTTCTAAACGTATGACTCTGTTCTGTTTTGTAATTCAGTTCAAGTGTAGCGGTTTTTACATTCCCTCTATAAGTGATAGCTTATGATAAGTGTCTTTTTCTGTGTGACTTATTTCACTTAGAATCGTCGTACCTAAGTCCATTCATCTTGCTTCTACTAGCATTATGACATTGATTTCATGTCTGAGTGATATTCCATTGTACATAAGGACCACAACTTTTTTATCCATTTTTCTCTTTCCTGGGATATTTAAGGTGTCATGAAGTGGAGGTTCTTGTCAACAGAGCAGCCCCAAACTTTGGGGTGCCTGTGTCTTGCTGATTTTTAGTTTTCCCAATTTATACGCCCATGAGTGGACGTGCCCTATGCTCACTAAGCTGTGTTTTTTCGATGTTTCAGGACACACCGTACACTTCTCCAGAGTGGCTGTTGGCAATTTACATCCCGCCCATCAGCGTAGCAAGGCTGCCATTTCTCCATGGCCTGTCGTGCATTTCTGGTTTTGACACTTTTTGCAGCATGGCCCTATTGACCCATAGGAAGCGAGACTTCTTTGTAGCGCTGATTTGCCTTTCCAGGTTGCTTGGTTGACCAAAAAGGGCGTATGCGTTTTTTCCTGAATATATTCAGGAAAAAACGCATACGCCCTTTTTGGCCAAGGGCATCATTGTCGACGTTTTGCCGCTTTTCATGTGCCTTAAAGGCGATTCGAATCTACCTCCTGAAATCTGTTTCCTGCAATTCTGCCTTGCTTTCAAATCCTCTTCGTTGACTTCCCTCAATATATCTGTGGATGAGAGTTATCACTTATAACTCTGTGGGTTTGTGAATTGCAGTGTCCCTGAGCTCCATTTTTCAACTGTCTTTTTTGAGAGCTGGCCGCAAAAGCACGGGATTGCCTCAGGCCCTATTCTGGTTCCTGGCAGCAGGCTGAGCCTGTGGTTAATTCTTCTTCCTGATGGGAAAATAGAGTGACCTGTGCCTGTCCCAACACCTAGATCTAGTCTCTCATTGGTTGCCCCTCTTCCCGTTCATCCTCAGGACAAATTGCAACCTGTAGGGAACAGGAGGTTAAAGATGCTGATTCTCCAAGTAGGGAGATTGCTAGTAAAGTAGCTGGAATGGCGAACCCGAGCACAAGGAGATGAGAAATGAGGTGCGTTTTAGAAACCTTTCAAAATCACACGGTGTACAATCTTCTGAGTTTCTCATGCATGTTTTCGATGTAGGAAGATGCCCTTGAACCTGGAGACTTGGGACCCATGGGATGGGTACCACGCAGTATTACTTTAAAGGGTCTGCGATTGCTCACCCAACCTAACCCAACCTTTCAGCCCCAAGACTGTCCACCCTTATGTCTCATCCAGCTGTGCGTGTAGATATGGTCAATCCAGGTTGCATCACAGCCTCTGAACGAATTTTGTAAGAATTTCTCTCTCTTTCACTGTCTTTGTTTTACGGGTTTTTAAAAGTAATTTATTTTTATAATGGGGTTTAGAGGCTTTTCACGGCTGTGTTTATGCGGATTTACACCCACTTGACTCACTTCCAGACAGATATCAATACATAGGTTTTAAGATTGTTACTAGTCACATATATTCTTGTGCGGTGAATAGGGAGTGTTGAGTCCAGTTCACTGAGCAAGGAGTAGGTCTTGTCTATTACATATTGGGTGTATGGAACGGTATCTGAGAGAATTTGAAACCCTTGTTTTATGCATCACCCCACCTCACCTTTCCCGTTAAGCAGCCATAGTGTGTTTTCTAAACGTGTGATTCTGTTCTGTTCTGTAATTCAGTTCAAGTGTAGCGGTTTTTACATTCCCTCTATAAGTGATAGCTTATGATAAGTGTCTTTTTCTGTGTGACTTATTTCACTTAGAATCGTCGTACCTAAGTCCACTCATCTTGCTTCTACTAGCCTTATGACATTGATTTCATGTCTGAGTGATATTCCATTGTACATAAGGACCACAACTTCTTTATCCATTTTTCTCTTTCCTGGGATATTTAAGGTGTCATGAAGTGGAGGTTCTTGTCAACAGAGCAGCCCTAAACTTTGGGGTGCCTGTGTCTTGCTGATTTTTAGTTTTCCCAATTTATACGCCCGTGAGTGGACGTGCCCTATGCTCCCTAAGCTGTGTTTTTTCGATGTTTCAGGACACACCGTACACTTCTCCAGAGTGGCTTTTGGCAATTTACACCCCGCCCATCAGCGTAGCAAGGCTGCCATTTCTCCATGGCCTGTCCTGCATTTCTGGTTTTGACACTTTTTGCAGCATGACCCTTTTGACCGATGGGAAGCGAGACTTCTTTGTAGCACTGATTTGCCTTTCCAGGTTGCTTGGTTGGCCAAAAAGGGCGTATGCGTTTTTTCCTGAATATATTCAGGAAAAAATGCATACGCCCTTTTTGGCCAAGGGCATCATTGTCGACGTTTTGCCGCCTTTCATGTTCTTTAAAGGCGATTCGAATCTACCTCCTGAAACCTGTTTCCTGCAATTCTGCCTTGCTTTCAAATCCTCTTTGTTGCCTTCCCTCAATATATTTGTGGACGAGAGTTATCATTTATAACGCAGCAGGTTTGTGAATGGCAGTCCCCCTGAGCTCCATTTTTCAACTGTCTTTTTTGGGAGCTGGCCGCAAAAGCACGGGATTGCCTCAGGCCCTATTCTGGTTCCCGGCGGCAGGCTGAGCCTGTGGTTAATTGTTCTTCCTGATGGGAAAATAGAGTGACCTGTGCCTGTCCCAACACCTAGATCTATTCTCTCATTGGTTTCCCCTCTTCCCGTTCATCCTCAGGACAAATTGCAACCTGTACAGAACAGGAGGTTAAAGGTGCTGATTCTCCAAGTAGGGAGATTGCTAGTGAAGTAGCTGGAATGGCGAACCCGAGCACAAGGAGATGAGAAATGAGGTGCGATTTAGAAACCTTTCAAAATCACACGGTGTACCTTCTTCTGGGTTCCTCATGCAAGTTTTCGATGTAGGAAGATGCCCTTGAACCTGGAGATTTGGGACCAATGGGATGGGTACCATGCAGTATTATTTAAAGGGTCTGCGTTTGCTCACCCAACCTCACCCAGCCTCTCAGCCCCAAGAGTGTCCACCCTTATGTCTCATCCAGCTGTGGGTCTAGATATGGTCAATCCAGGTTGCATCACAGCCACTGAACGAATTTTGTAAGAATTTCTCTCTCTTTCACTGTCTTTGTTTTACGGGTTTTTAAAAGTAATTTATTTTTATAATGGGGTTTAGCTGCTTTTCACGGCTGTGTTTATGCGGCTTTACACCCACTTGACTCACTTCCAGACAGATATCAATACATAGGTTTTAAGATTGTTACTAGTCACATATATTCTTGTGCGGTGAATAGGGGGTGTTGAGTCCAGTTCACTGAGCAAGGAGTAGGTCTTGTCTATTACATATTGGGTGTATGGAACGGTATCTGAGCGAATTTGAACCCCTTGTTTTATGCATCACCCCACCTCACCTTTCCCGTTAAGCAGCCATAGTGTGTTTTCTAAACGTGTGACTCTGTTCTGTTTTGTAATTCAGTTCAAGTGTAGCGGTTTTTACATTCCCTCTATAAGTGATAGCTTATGATAAGTGTCTTTTTCTGTGTGACTTATTTCACTTAGAATCGTCGTACCTAAGTCCACTCATCTTGCTTCTACTAGCCTTATGACATTGATTTCATGTCTGAGTGATATTCCATTGTACATAAGGACCACAACTTCTTTATCCATTTTTCTCTTTCCTGGGATATTTAAGGTGTCATGAAGTGGAGGTTCTTGTCAACAGAGCAGCCCTAAACTTTGGGGTGCCTGTGTCTTGCTGATTTTTAGTTTTCCCAATTTATACGCCCATGAGTGGACGTGCCCTATGCTCCCTAAGCTGTGTTTTTTCGATGTTTCAGGACACACCGTACACTTCTCCAGAGTGGCTGTTGGCAATTTACATCCCGCCCATCAGCGTAGCAAGGCTGCCATTTCTCCATGGCCTGTCCTGCATTTCTGGTTTTGACACTTTTTGCAGCATGGCACTTTTGACCGATGGGAAGCGAGACTTCTTTGTAGCGCTGATTTGCCTTTCCAGGTTGCTTGGTTGGCCAAAAAGGGCGTATGCGTTTTTTCCTGAATATATTCAGGAAAAAACGCATACGCCCTTTTTGGCCAAGGGCATCATTGTCGACGTTTTGCCGCTTTTCATGTGCTTTACAGGCGATTCGAATCTACCTCCTGAAATCTGTTTCCTGCAATTCTGCCTTGCTTTCAAATCCTTGTCGTTGCCTTCCCTCAATATATCTGTGGATGAGAGTTATCACTTATAACAATGCGGGTTTGTGAATTGCAGTGTCCCTGAGCTCCATTTTTCAACTCGCTTTTTTGGGAGCTGGCCGCAAAAGCACGGGATTGCCTCAGGCCCTATTCTGGTTCCTGGCAGCAGGCTGAGCCTGTGGTTAATTCTTCTTCCTGATGGGAAAATAGAGTGACCTGTGCCTGTCCCAACACCTAGATCTAGTCTCTCATTGGTTGCCCCTCTTCCCGTTCATACTCAGGACAAATTGCAACCTGTAGGGAACAGGAGGTTAAAGGTGCTGATTCTCCAAGTAAGTTGATTGCTAGTAAAGTAGCTGGAAAGGCGAACCCGAGCACAAGGAGATGAGAAATGGGGTGTGTTTTAAACCCTTTCAAAATCACACGGTGTACCATCTTCTGAGTTTCTCATGCATGTTTTCGATGTAGGAAGATGCCCTTGAACCTGGAGATTTGGGACCCATGGGATGGTTACCACGCAGTACTACTTTAAAGGGTCTGCGTTTGCTCACCCAACCTCTCAGCCCCAAGAGTGTCCACCCTTATGTCTCATCCAGCTGTGTGTCTAGATATGGTCAATCCAGGTTGCATCTCAGCCCCTGATCGAATTTAGTAAGAATTTCTCTCTCTTTCACTGTCTTTGTTTTACGGGTTTTTAAAAGTAATTTATTTTTATAATGGGGTTTAGCTGCTTTTCACGGCTGTGTTTATGCGGATTTACACCCACTTGACTCACTTCCAGACAGATATCAATACATAGGTTTTAAGATTGTTACTAGTCATATATATTCTTGTGCGGTGAATAGGGGGTGTTGAGTCCAGTTCACTGAGCAAGGAGTAGGTCTTGTGTATTACATATAGGGTGTATGGAACGGTATCTGAGCGAATTTGAACCCCTTGTTTTATGCATCACCCCACCTCACCTTTCCCGTTAAGCAGCCATAGTGTGTTTTCTAAACGTATGACTCTGTTCTGTTTTGTAATTCAGTTCAAGTGTAGCGGTTTTTACATTCCCTCTATAAGTGATAGCTTATGATAAGTGTCTTTTTCTGTGTGACTTATTTCACTTAGAATCGTCGTACCTAAGTCCACTCATCTTGCTTCTACTAGCCTTATGACATTGATTTCATGTCTGAGTGATATTCCATTGTACATAAGGACCACAACTTCTTTATCCATTTTTCTCTTTCCTGGGATATTTAAGGTGTCATGAAGTGGAGGTTCTTGTCAACAGAGCAGCCCTAAACTTTGGGGTGCCTGTGTCTTGCTGATTTTTAGTTTTCCCAATTTATACGCCCATGAGTGGACGTGCCCTATGCTCCCTAAGCTGTGTTTTTTCGATGTTTCAGGACACACCGTACACTTCTCCAGAGTGGCTGTTGGCAATTTACATCCCGCCCATCAGCGTAGCAAGGCTGCCATTTCTCCATGGCCTGTCCTGCATTTCTGGTTTTGACACTTTTTGCAGCATGGCCCTTTTGACCGATGGGAAGCGAGACTTCTTTGTAGCGCTGATTTGCCTTTCCAGGTTGCTTGGTTGGCCAAAAAGGGCGTATGCGTTTTTTCCTGAATATATTCAGGAAAAAACGCATACGCCCTTTTTGGCCAAGGGCATCATTGTCGACGTTTTGCCGCTTTTCATGTGCTTTACAGGCGATTCGAATCTACCTCCTGAAATCTGTTTCCTGCAATTCTGCCTTGCTTTCAAATCCTCGTCGTTGCCTTCCCTCAATATATCTGTGGATGAGAGTTATCACTTATAACAATGCGGGTTTGTGAATTGCAGTGTCCCTGAGCTCCATTTTTCAACTCGCTTTTTTGGGAGCTGGCCGCAAAAGCACGGGATTGCCTCAGGCCCTATTCTGGTTCCTGGCAGCAGGCTGAGCCTGTGGTTAATTCTTCTTCCTGATGGGAAAATAGAGTGACCTGTGCCTGTCCCAACACCTAGATCTAGTCTCTCATTGGTTGCCCCTCTTCCCGTTCATACTCAGGACAAATTGCAACCTGTAGGGAACAGGAGGTTAAAGGTGCTGATTCTCCAAGTAAGTTGATTGCTAGTAAAGTAGCTGGAAAGGCGAACCCGAGCACAAGGAGATGAGAAATGGGGTGTGTTTTAAACCCTTTCAAAATCACACGGTGTACCATCTTCTGAGTTTCTCATGCATGTTTTCGATGTAGGAAGATGCCCTTGAACCTGGAGATTTGGGACCCATGGGATGGTTACCACGCAGTACTACTTTAAAGGGTCTACGTTTGCTCACCCAACCTCTCAGCCCCAAGAGTGTCCACCCTTATGTCTCATCCAGCTGTGTGTCTAGATATGGTCAATCCAGGTTGCATCTCAGCCCCTGATCGAATTTAGTAAGAATTTCTCTCTCTTTCACTGTCTTTGTTTTACGGGTTTTTAAAAGTAATTTATTTTTATAATGGGGTTTAGCTGCTTTTCACGGCTGTGTTTATGCGGATTTACACCCACTTGACTCACTTCCAGACAGATATCAATACATAGGTTTTAAGATTGTTACTAGTCATATATATTCTTGTGCGGTGAATAGGGGGTGTTGAGTCCAGTTCACTGAGCAAGGAGTAGGTCTTGTGTATTACATATAGGGTGTATGGAACGGTATCTGAGCGAATTTGAACCCCTTGTTTTATGCATCACCCCACCTCACCTTTCCCGTTAAGCAGCCATAGTGTGTTTTCTAAACGTATGACTCTGTTCTGTTTTGTAATTCAGTTCAAGTGTAGCGGTTTTTACATTCCCTCTATAAGTGATAGCTTATGATAAGTGTCTTTTTCTGTGTGACTTATTTCACTTAGAATCGTCGTACCTAAGTCCACTCATCTTGCTTCTACTAGCCTTATGACATTGATTTCATGTCTGAGTGATATTCCATTGTACATAAGGACCACAACTTCTTTATCCATTTTTCTCTTTCCTGGGATATTTAAGGTGTCATGAAGTGGAGGTTCTTGTCAACAGAGCAGCCCTAAACTTTGGGGTGCCTGTGTCTTGCTGATTTTTAGTTTTCCCAATTTATACGCCCATGAGTGGACGTGCCCTATGCTCCCTAAGCTGTGTTTTTTCGATGTTTCAGGACACACCGTACACTTCTCCAGAGTGGCTGTTGGCAATTTACATCCCGCCCATCAGCGTAGCAAGGCTGCCATTTCTCCATGGCCTGTCCTGCATTTCTGGTTTTGACACTTTTTGCAGCATGGCCCTTTTGACCGATGGGAAGCGAGACTTCTTTGTAGCGCTGATTTGCCTTTCCAGGTTGCTTGGTTGGCCAAAAAGGGCGTATGCGTTTTTTCCTGAATATATTCAGGAAAAAACGCATACGCCCTTTTTGGCCAAGGGCATCATTGTCGACGTTTTGCCGCTTTTCATGTGCTTTACAGGCGATTCGAATCTACCTCCTGAAATCTGTTTCCTGCAATTCTGCCTTGCTTTCAAATCCTCGTCGTTGCCTTCCCTCAATATATCTGTGGATGAGAGTTATCACTTATAACAATGCGGGTTTGTGAATTGCAGTGTCCCTGAGCTCCATTTTTCAACTCGCTTTTTTGGGAGCTGGCCGCAAAAGCACGGGATTGCCTCAGGCCCTATTCTGGTTCCTGGCAGCAGGCTGAGCCTGTGGTTAATTCTTCTTCCTGATGGGAAAATAGAGTGACCTGTGCCTGTCCCAACACCTAGATCTAGTCTCTCATTGGTTGCCCCTCTTCCCGTTCATACTCAGGACAAATTGCAACCTGTAGGGAACAGGAGGTTAAAGGTGCTGATTCTCCAAGTAAGTTGATTGCTAGTAAAGTAGCTGGAAAGGCGAACCCGAGCACAAGGAGATGAGAAATGGGGTGTGTTTTAAACCCTTTCAAAATCACACGCTGTACCATCTTCTGAGTTTCTCATGCATGTTTTCGATGTAGTAAGATGCCCTTGAACCTGGAGATTTGGGACCCATGGGATGGTTACCACGCAGTACTACTTTAAAGGGTCTGCGTTTGCTCACCCAACCTAACCCAACCTCTCAGCCCCAAGAGTGTCCACCCTTATGTCTCATCCAGCTGTGTGTCTAGATATGGTCAATCCAGGTTGCATCTCAGCCCCTGATCGAATTTAGTAAGAATTTCTCTCTCTTTCACTGTCTTTGTTTTACGGGTTTTTAAAAGTAATTTATTTTTATAATGGGGTTTAGCTGCTTTTCACGGCTGTGTTTATGCGGATTTACACCCACTTGACTCACTTCCAGACAGATATCAATACATAGGTTTTAAGATTGTTACTAGTCATATATATTCTTGTGCGGTGAATAGGGGGTGTTGAGTCCAGTTCACTGAGCAAGGAGTAGGTCTTGTGTATTACATATAGGGTGTATGGAACGGTATCTGAGCGAATTTGAACCCCTTGTTTTATGCATCACCCCACCTCACCTTTCCCGTTAAGCAGCCATAGTGTGTTTTCTAAACGTATGACTCTGTTCTGTTTTGTAATTCAGTTCAAGTGTAGCGGTTTTTACATTCCCTCTATAAGTGATAGCTTATGATAAGTGTCTTTTTCTGTGTGACTTATTTCACTTAGAATCGTCGTACCTAAGTCCATTCATCTTGCTTCTACTAGCATTATGACATTGATTTCATGTCTGAGTGATATTCCATTGTACATAAGGACCACAACTTTTTTATCCATTTTTCTCTTTCCTGGGATATTTAAGGTGTCATGAAGTGGAGGTTCTTGTCAACAGAGCAGCCCCAAACTTTGGGGTGCCTGTGTCTTGCTGATTTTTAGTTTTCCCAATTTATACGCCCATGAGTGGACGTGCCCTATGCTCCCTAAGCTGTGTTTTTTCGATGTTTCAGGACACACCGTACACTTCTCCAGAGTGGCTGTTGGCAATTTACATCCCGCCCATCAGCGTAGCAAGGCTGCCATTTCTCCATGGCCTGTCCTGCATTTCTGGTTTTGACACTTTTTGCAGCATGTCCCTTTTGGCCGATGGGAAGCGAGACTTCTTTTTAGCGCTGATTTGCCTTTCCAGGTTGCTTGGTTGGCCAAAAAGGGCGTATGCGTTTTTTCCTGAATATATTCAGGAAAAAACGCATACGCCCTTTTTGGCCAAGGGCATCATTGTCGACGTTTTGCCGCTTTTCATGTGCCTTAAAGGCGATTCGAATCTACCTCCTGAAATCTGTTTCCTGCAATTCTGCCTTGCTTTCAAATCCTCTTCGTTGCCTTCCCTCAATATATCTGTGGATGAGAGTTATCACTTATAACTCTGCGGGTTTGTGAATTGCAGTGTCCCTGAGCTCCATTTTTCAACTGTCTTTTTTGAGAACTGGCCGCAAAAGCACGGGATTGCCTCAGGCCCTATTCTGGTTCCTGGCAGCAGGCTGAGCCTGTGGTTAATTCTTCTTCCTGATGGGAAAATAGAGTGACCTGTGCCTGTCCCAAAAGCTAGATCTAGTCTCTCATTGGTTCCCCCTCTTCCCGTTCATCCTCAGGACAAATTGCAACCTGTAGGGAACAGGAGGTTAAAGGTGCTGATTCTCCAAGTAGGGAGATTGCTAGTAAAGTAGCTGGAATGGCGAACCCGAGCACAAGGAGATGAGAAATGAGGTGCGTTTTAGAAACCTTTCAAAATCACACGGTGTACCATCTTCTGAGTTTCTCATGCATGTTTTCGATGTAGGAAGATGCCCTTGAACCTGGAGACTTGGGACCCATGGGATGGGTACCACGCAGTATTACTTTGAAGGGTCTGCGTTTGCTCACCCAACCTCACCCAACCTTTCAGCCCCAAGAGTGTCCACCCTTATGTCTCATCCAGCTGTGCGTGTAGATATGGTCAATCCAGGTTGCATCACAGCCCCTGAACGAATTTTGTAAGAATTTCTCTCTCTTTCACTGTCTTTGTTTTACGGGTTTTTAAAAGTAATTTATTTTTATAATGGGGTTTAGCTGCTTTTCACGGCTGTGTTTATGCGGATTTACACCCACTTGACTCACTTCCAGACAGATATCAATACATAGGTTTTAAGATTGTTACTAGTCACATATATTCTTGTGCGGTGAATAGGGCGTGTTGAGTCCAGTTCACTGAGCAAGGAGTAGGTCTTGTCTATTACATATTGGGTGTATGGAACGGTATCTGAGCGAATTTGAACCCCGTGTTTTATGCATCACCCCACCTCACCTTTCCCGTTAAGCAGCCATAGTGTGTTTTCTAAACGTGTGATTCTGTTCTGTTCTGTAATTCAGTTCAAGTGTAGCGGTTTTTACATTCCCTCTATAAGTGATAGCTTATGATAAGTGTCTTTTTCTGTGTGACTTATTTCACTTAGAATCGTCGTACCTAAGTCCACTCATCTTGCTTCCACTAGCCTTATGACATTGATTTCATGTCTGAGTGATATTGCATTGTACATAAGGACCACAACTTCTTTATCCATTTTTCTCTTTCCTGGGATATTTAAGGTGTCATGAAGTGGAGGTTCTTGTCAACAGAGCAGCCCTAAACTTTGGGGTGCCTGTGTCTTGCTGATTTTTAGTTTTCCCAATTTATACGCCCATGAGTGGACGTGCCCTATGCTCCCTAAGCTGTGTTTTTTCGATGTTTCAGGACACACCGTACACTTCTCCAGAGTGGCTGTTGGCAATTTACATCCCGCCCATCAGCGTAGCAAGGCTGCCATTTCTCCATGGCCTGTCCTGCATTTCTGGTTTTGACACTTTTTGCAGCATGGCCCTTTTGACCCATAGGAAGCGAGACTTCTTTGTAGCGCTGATTTGCCTTTCCAGGTTGCTTGGTTGGCCAAAAAGGGCGTATGCGTTTTTTCCTGAATATATTCAGGAAAAAACGCATACGCCCTTTTTGGCCAAGGGCATCATTGTCGACGTTTTGCCGCTTTTCATGTGCCTTAAAGGCGATTCGAACCTACCTCCTGAAATCTGTTTCCTGCAATTCTGCCTTGCTTTCAAATCCTCTTCGTTGCCTTCCCTCAATATATCTGTGGACGAGAGTTATCACTTATAACTCAGCAGGTTTGTGAATGGCAGTCCCCCTGAGCTCCATTTTTCAACTGTCTGTTTTGGGAGCTGGCCGCAAAAGCACGGGATTGCCTCAGGCCCTACTCTGGTTCCCGGCGGCAGGCTGAGCCTGTGGTTAATTCTTCTTCCTGATGGGAAAATAGAGTGACCTCTGCCTGTCCCAACACCTAGATCTATTCTCTCATTGGTTTCCCCTCTTCCCGTTCATCCTCAGGACAAATTGCAACCTGTACAGAACAGGAGGTTAAAGGTGCTGATTCTCCAAGTAGGGAGATTGCTAGTGAAGTAGCTGGAATGGCGAACCCGAGCACAAGGAGATGAGAAATGAGGTGCGTTTTAGAAACCTTTCAAAATCACACGGTGTACCTTCTTCTGGGTTCCTCATGCAAGTTTTCGATGTAGGAAGATGCCCTTGAACCTGGAGATTTGGGACCCATGGGTTGGGTACCATGCAGTATTACTTTAAAGGGTCTGCGTTTGCTCACCCAACCTCACCCAACCTCTCAGCCCCAAGAGTGTCCACCCTTATGTCTCATCCAGCTGTGGGTCTAGATATGGTCAATCCAGGTTGCATCACAGCCCCTGAACGAATTTTGTAAGAATTTCTCTCTCTTTCACTGTCTTTGTTTTACGGGTTTTTAAAAGTAATTTATTTTTATAATGGGGTTTAGCTGCTTTTCACGGCTGTGTTTATGCGGCTTTACACCCACTTGACTCACTTCCAGACAGATATCAATACATAGGTTTTAAGATTGTTACTAGTCACATATATTCTTGTGCGGTGAATAGGGGGTGTTGAGTCCAGTTCACTGAGCAAGGAGTAGGTCTTGTCTATTACATATTGGGTGTATGGAACGGTATCTGAGCGAATTTGAACCCCTTGTTTTATGCATCACCCCACCTCACCTTTCCCGTTAAGCAGCCATAGTGTGTTTTCTAAACGTGTGATTCTGTTCTGTTCTGTAATTCAGTTCAAGTGTAGCGGTTTTTACATTCCCTCTATAAGTGATAGCTTATGATAAGTGTCTTTTTCTGTGTGACTTATTTCACTTAGAATCGTCGTACCTAAGTCCACTCATCTTGCTTCTACTAGCCTTATGACATTGATTTCATGTCTGAGTGATATTGCATTGTACATAAGGACCACAACTTCTTTATCCATTTTTCTCTTTCCTGGGATATTTAAGGTGTCATGAAGTGGAGATTCTTGTCAACAGAGCAGCCCTAAACTTTGGGGTGCCTGTGTCTTGCTGATTTTTAGTTTTCCCAATTTATACGCCCATGAGTGGACGTGCCCTATGCTCCCTAAGCTGTGTTTTTTCGATGTTTCAGGACACACCGTACACTTCTCCAGAGTGGCTGTTGGCACCTTACATCCCGCCCATCAGCGTAGCAAGGCTGCCATTTCTCCATGGCCTGTCCTGCATTTCTGGTTTTGACACATTTTGCAGCATGGCCCTTTTGACCGATGGGAAGCGAGACTTCTTTGTAGCGCTGATTTGCCTTTCCAGGTTGCTTGGTTGGCCAAAAAGTGCGTATGCGTTTTTTCCTGAATATATTCTGGAAAAAACGCATACGCCCTTTTTGGCCAAGGGCATCATTGTCGACGTTTTGCCGCTTTTCATGTGCTTTACAGGCGATTCGAATCTACCTCCTGAAATCTGTTTCCTGCAATTCTGCCTTGCTTTCAAATCCTCTTCGTTGCCTTCCCTCAATATATCTGTGGATGAGAGTTATCATTTATAACTCTGCGGGTTTGTGAATTGCAGTGTCCCTGAGCTCCATTTTTCAACTCGCTTTTTTGGGAGCTGGCCGCAAAAGCGCGGGATTGCCTCAGGCCCTATTGTGCTTCTGGGCGGCAGGCTGAGCCTGTGATTAATTCTTCTTCCTGATGGGAAAATAGAGTGACCTGTGCCTGTCCCAACTCCTAGATCTAGTCTCTCATTGGTTGCCCCTCTTCCCGTTCATCCTCAGGACAAATTGCAACCTGTAGGGAACAGGAGGTTAAAGGTGCTGATTCTCCAAGTAAGTTGATTGCTAGTAAAGTAGCTGGAAAGGCGAACCCGAGCACAAGGAGATGAGAAATGGGGTGTGTTTTAGAAACCTTTCAAAATCACACGGTGTACCATCTTCTGAGTTTCTCATGCATGTTTTCGATGTAGGAAGATGCCCTTGAACCTGGAGATTTGGGACCCATGGGATGGGTATCACGCAGTATTACTTTAAAGGGTCTGTGTTTGCTCACCCAACCTCTCAGCCCCAAGAGTGTCCACCCTTATGTCTCATCCAGCTGTGGGTCTAGATATGGTCAATCCAGGTGGCATCACAGCCCCTGAACGAATTTTGTAAGAATTTCTCTCTCTTTCACTGTCTTTGTTTTACGGGTTTTTAAAAGTAATTTATTTTTATAATGGGGTTTAGCTGCTTTTCACGGCTGTGTTTATGCGGATTTACACCTACTTGACTCACTTCCAGACAGATATCAATACATAGGTTTTAAGATTGTTACTAGTCACATATATTCTTGTGCGGTGAATAGGGGGTGTTGAGTCCAGTTCACGGAGCAAGGAGTAGGTCTTGTCTATTACATATTGGGTGTATGGAACGGTATCTGAGCAAATTTGAACCCCTTGTTTTATGCATCACCCCACTTCACCTTTCCCGTTAAGCAGCCATAGTGTGTTTTCTAAACGTGTGACTCTGTTCTGTTTTGTAATTCAGTTCAAGTGTAGCGGTTTTTACATTCCCTCTATAAGTGATAGCTTATGATAAGTGTCTTTTTCTGTGTGACTTATTTCACTTAGAATCGTCGTACCTAAGTCCACTCATCTTGCTTCTACTAGCCTTATGACATTGATTTCATGTCTGAGTGATATTCCATTGTACATAAGGACCACAACTTTTTTATCCATTTTTCTCTTTCCTGGGATATTTAAGGTGTCATGAAGTGGAGGTTCTTGTCAACAGAGCAGCCCCAAACTTTGGGGTGCCTGTGTCTTGCTGATTTTTAGTTTTCCCAATTTATACGCCCATGAGTGGACGTGCCCTATGCTCACTAAGCTGTGTTTTTTCGATGTTTCAGGACACACCGTACACTTCTCCAGAGTGGCTCTTGGCAATTTACATCCCGCCCATCAGCGTAGCAAGGCTGCCATTTCTCCATGGCCTGTCCTGCATTTCTGGTTTTGACACTTTTTGCAGCATGGCCCTTTTGACCCATAGGAAGCGAGACTTCTTTGTAGCGCTGATTTGCCTTTCCAGGTTGCTTGGTTGGCCAAAAAGGGCGTATGCGTTTTTTCCTGAATATATTCAGGAAAAAACGCATACGCCCTTTTTGGCCAAGGGCATCATTGTCGACGTTTTGCCGCTTTTCATGTGCCTTAAAGGCGATTCGAATCTACCTCCTGAAATCTGTTTCCTGCAATTCTGCCTTGCTTTCAAATCCTCTTCGTTGCCTTCCCTCAATATATCTGTGGATGAGAGTTATCACTTATAACTCTGCGGGTTTGTGAATTGCAGTGTCCCTGAGCTCCATTTCTCAACTGTCTTTTTTGAGAGCTGGCCGCAAAAGCACGGGATTGCCTCAGGCCCTATTCTGGTTCCTGGCAGCAGGCTGAGCCTGTGGTTAATTCTTCTTCCTGATGGGAAAATAGAGTGACCTGTGCCTGTCCCAACAGCTAGATCTAGTCTCTCATTGGTTGCCCCTCTTCCCGTTCATCCTCAGGACAAATTGCAACCTGTAGGGAACAGGAGGTTAAAGGTGCTGATTCTCCAAGTAGGGAGATTGCTAGTAAAGTAGCTGGAATGGCGAACCCGAGCACAAGGAGATGAGAAATGAGGTGCGTTTTAGAAACCTTTCAAAATCACACGGTGTACCATCTTCTGAGTTTCTCATGCATGTTTTCGATGTAGGAAGATGCCCTTGAACCTTGAGACTTGGGACCCATTCGATGGGTACCACGCAGTATTACTTTAAAGGGTCTGCGTTTGCTCACCCAACCTAACCCAACCTTTCAGCCCCAAGACTGTCCACCCTTATGTCTCATCCAGCTGTGCGTGTAGATATGGTCAATCCAGGTTGCATCACAGCCCCTGAACGAATTTTGTAAGAATTTCTCTCTCTTTCACTGTCTTTATTTTACGGGTTTTTAAAAGTAATTTATTTTTATAATGGGGTTTAGCTGCTTTTCACGGCTGTGTTTATGCGGATTTACACCCACTTGACTCACTTCCAGACAGATATCAATACATAGGTTTTAAGATTGTTACTAGTCACATATATTCTTGTGCGCTGAATAGGGGGTGTTGAGTCCAGTTCACTGAGCAAGGAGTAGGTCTTGTCTATTACATATTGGGTGTATGGAACGGTATCTGAGCGAATTTGAAACCATTGTTTTATGCATCACCCCACCTCACCTTTCCCGTTAAACAGTCATAGTGTGTTTTCTAAACGTGTGATTCTGTTCTGTTCTGTAATTCAGTTCAAGTGTAGCGGTTTTTACATTCCCTCTATAAGTGATAGCTTATGATAAGTGTCATTTTCTGTGTGACTTATTTCACTTAGAATCGTCGTACCTAAGTCCAATCATCTTGCTTCTACTAGCCTTATGACATTGATTTCATGTCTGAGTGATATTCCATTGTACATAAGGACCACAACTTCTTTATCCATTTTTCTCTTTCCTGGGATATTTAAGGTGTCATGAAGTGGAGGTTCTTGTCAACAGAGCAGCCCCAAACTTTGGGGTGCCTGTGTCTTGCTCATTTTTAGTTTTCCCAATTTATACGCCCATGAGTGGACGTGCCCTATGCTCCCTAAGCTGTGTTTTTTCGATGTTTCAGGACACACCGTACACTTCTCCAGCGTGGCTGTTGGCAATTAACATCCCGCCCATCAGCGTAGCAAGGCTGCCATTTCTCCATGGCCTGTCCTGCATTTCTGGTTTTGACACTTTTTGCAGCATGACCCTTTTGACCGATGGGAAGCGAGACTTCTTTTTAGCACTGATTTGCCTTTCCAGGTTGCTTGGTTGGCCAAAAAGGGCGTATGCTTTTTTTCCTGAATATATTCAGGAAAAAACGCATACGCCCTTTTTGGCCAAGGGCATCATTGTCGACGTTTTGCCGCTTTTCATGTGCTTTAAAGGCGATTCGAATCTACCTCCTGAAACCTGTTTCCTGCAATTCTGCCTTGCTTTCAAATCCTCTTCGTTGCCTTCCCTCAATATATTTGTGGACGAGAGTTATCATTTATAACTCAGCAGGTTTGTGAATGGCAGTCCCCCTGAGCTCCATTTTTCAACTGTCTTTTTTGGGAGCTGGCCGCAAAAGCACGGGATTGCCTCAGGCCCTTTTCTGGTTCCCGGCGGCAGGCTGAGACTGTGGTTAATTCTTCTTCCTGATGGGAAAATAGAGTGACCTGTGCCTGTCCCAACACCTAGATCTATTCTCTCATTGGTTTCCCCTCTTCCCGTTCATCCTCAGGACAAATTGCAACCTGTACAGAACAGGAGGTTAAAGGTGCTGATTCTCCAAGTAGGGAGATTGCTAGTGAAGTAGCTGGAATGGCGAACCCGAGCACAAGGAGATGAGAAATGAGGTGCGTTTTAGAAACCTTTCAAAATCACACGGTGTACCATCTTCTGAGTTTCTCATGCATGTTTTCGATGTAGGAAGATGCCCTTGAACCTGGAGACTTGGGACCCATGGGATGGGTACCACGCAGTATTACTTTGAAGGGTCTGCGTTTGCTCACCCAACCTAACCCAACCTTTCAGCCCCAAGAGTGTCCACCCTTATGTCTCATCCAGCTGTGCGTGTAGATATGGTCAATCCAGGTTGCATCACAGCCCCTGAACGAATTTTGTAAGAATTTCTCTCTCTTTCACTGTCTTTGTTTTACGGGTTTTTAAAAGTAATTTATTTTTATAATGGGGTTTAGCTGCTTTTCACGGCTGTGTTTATGCGGATTTACACCCACTTGACTCACTTCCAGACAGATATCAATACATAGGTTTTAAGATTGTTACTAGTCACATATATTCTTGTGCGGTGAATAGGGCGTGTTGAGTCCAGTTCACTGAGCAAGGAGTAGGTCTTGTCTATTACATATTGGGTGTATGGAACGGTATCTGAGCGAATTTGAACCCCGTGTTTTATGCATCACCCCACCTCACCTTTCCCGTTAAGCAGCCATAGTGTGTTTTCTAAACGTGTGATTCTGTTCTGTTCTGTAATTCAGTTCAAGTGTAGCGGTTTTTACATTCCCTCTATAAGTGATAGCTTATGATAAGTGTCTTTTTCTGTGTGACTTATTTCACTTAGAATCGTCGTACCTAAGTCCACTCATCTTGCTTCCACTAGCCTTATGACATTGATTTCATGTCTGAGTGATATTGCATTGTACATAAGGACCACAACTTCTTTATCCATTTTTCTCTTTCCTGGGATATTTAAGGTGTCATGAAGTGGAGGTTCTTGTCAACAGAGCAGCCCTAAACTTTGGGGTGCCTGTGTCTTGCTGATTTTTAGTTTTCCCAATTTATACGCCCATGAGTGGACGTGCCCTATGCTCCCTAAGCTGTGTTTTTTCGATGTTTCAGGACACACCGTACACTTCTCCAGAGTGGCTGTTGGCAATTTACATCCCGCCCATCAGCGTAGCAAGGCTGCCATTTCTCCATGGCCTGTCCTGCATTTCTGGTTTTGACACTTTTTGCAGCATGGCCCTTTTGACCCATAGGAAGCGAGACTTCTTTGTAGCGCTGATTTGCCTTTCCAGGTTGCTTGGTTGGCCAAAAAGGGCGTATGCGTTTTTTCCTGATTATATTCAGGAAAAAACGCATACGCCCTTTTTGGCCAAGGGCATCATTGTCGACGTTTTGCCGCTTTTCATGTGCCTTAAAGGCGATTCGAATCTACCTCCTGAAATCTGTTTCCTGCAATTCTGCCTTGCTTTCAAATCCTCTTCGTTGCCTTCCCTCAATATATCTGTGGACGAGAGTTATCACTTATAACTCAGCAGGTTTGTGAATGGCAGTCCCCCTGAGCTCCATTTTTCAACTGTCTGTTTTGGGAGCTGGCCGCAAAAGCACGGGATTGCCTCAGGCCCTACTCTGGTTCCCGGCGGCAGGCTGAGCCTGTGGTTAATTCTTCTTCCTGATGGGAAAATAGAGTGACCTCTGCCTGTCCCAACACCTAGATCTATTCTCTCATTGGTTTCCCCTCTTCCCGTTCATCCTCAGGACAAATTGCAACCTGTACAGAACAGGAGGTTAAAGGTGCTGATTCTCCAAGTAGGGAGATTGCTAGTGAAGTAGCTGGAATGGCGAACCCGAGCACAAGGAGATGAGAAATGAGGTGCGTTTTAGAAACCTTTCAAAATCACACGGTGTACCTTCTTCTGGGTTCCTCATGCAAGTTTTCGATGTAGGAAGATGCCCTTGAACCTGGAGATTTGGGACCCATGGGTTGGGTACCATGCAGTATTACTTTAAAGGGTCTGCGTTTGCTCACCCAACCTCACCCAACCTCTCAGCCCCAAGAGTGTCCACCCTTATGTCTCATCCAGCTGTGGGTCTAGATATGGTCAATCCAGGTTGCATCACAGCCCCTGAACGAATTTTGTAAGAATTTCTCTCTCTTTCACTGTCTTTGTTTTACGGGTTTTTAAAAGTAATTTATTTTTATAATGGGGTTTAGCTGCTTTTCACGGCTGTGTTTATGCGGCTTTACACCCACTTGACTCACTTCCAGACAGATATCAATACATAGGTTTTAAGATTGTTACTAGTCACATATATTCTTGTGCGGTGAATAGGGGGTGTTGAGTCCAGTTCACTGAGCAAGGAGTAGGTCTTGTCTATTACATATTGGGTGTATGGAACGGTATCTGAGCGAATTTGAACCCCTTGTTTTATGCATCACCCCACCTCACCTTTCCCGTTAAGCAGCCATAGTGTGTTTTCTAAACGTGTGATTCTGTTCTGTTCTGTAATTCAGTTCAAGTGTAGCGGTTTTTACATTCCCTCTATAAGTGATAGCTTATGATAAGTGTCTTTTTCTGTGTGACTTATTTCACTTAGAATCGTCGTACCTAAGTCCACTCATCTTGCTTCTACTAGCCTTATGACATTGATTTCATGTCTGAGTGATATTGCATTGTACATAAGGACCACAACTTCTTTATCCATTTTTCTCTTTCCTGGGATATTTAAGGTGTCATGAAGTGGAGATTCTTGTCAACAGAGCAGCCCTAAACTTTGGGGTGCCTGTGTCTTGCTGATTTTTAGTTTTCCCAATTTATACGCCCATGAGTGGACGTGCCCTATGCTCCCTAAGCTGTGTTTTTTCGATGTTTCAGGACACACCGTACACTTCTCCAGAGTGGCTGTTGGCACCTTACATCCCGCCCATCAGCGTAGCAAGGCTGCCATTTCTCCATGGCCTGTCCTGCATTTCTGGTTTTGACACATTTTGCAGCATGGCCCTTTTGACCGATGGGAAGCGAGACTTCTTTGTAGCGCTGATTTGCCTTTCCAGGTTGCTTGGTTGGCCAAAAAGTGCGTATGCGTTTTTTCCTGAATATATTCTGGAAAAAACGCATACGCCCTTCTTGGCCAAGGGCATCATTGTCGACGTTTTGCCGCTTTTCATGTGCTTTACAGGCGATTCGAATCTACCTCCTGAAATCTGTTTCCTGCAATTCTGCCTTGCTTTCAAATCCTCTTCGTTGCCTTCCCTCAATATATCTGTGGATGAGAGTTATCATTTATAACTCTGCGGGTTTGTGAATTGCAGTGTCCCTGAGCTCCATTTTTCAACTCGCTTTTTTGGGAGCTGGCCGCAAAAGCGCGGGATTGCCTCAGGCCCTATTGTGCTTCTGGGCGGCAGGCTGAGCCTGTGATTAATTCTTCTTCCTGATGGGAAAATAGAGTGACCTGTGCCTGTCCCAACTCCTAGATCTAGTCTCTCATTGGTTGCCCCTCTTCCCGTTCATCCTCAGGACAAATTGCAACCTGTAGGGAACAGGAGGTTAAAGGTGCTGATTCTCCAAGTAAGTTGATTGCTAGTAAAGTAGCTGGAAAGGCGAACCCGAGCACAAGGAGATGAGAAATGGGGTGTGTTTTAGAAACCTTTCAAAATCACACGGTGTACCATCTTCTGAGTTTCTCATGCATGTTTTCGATGTAGGAAGATGCCCTTGAACCTGGAGATTTGGGACCCATGGGATGGGTATCACGCAGTATTACTTTAAAGGGTCTGCGTTTGCTCACCCAACCTCTCAGCCCCAAGAGTGTCCACCCTTATGTCTCATCCAGCTGTGGGTCTAGATATGGTCAATCCAGGTGGCATCACAGCCCCTGAACGAATTTTGTAAGAATTTCTCTCTCTTTCACTGTCTTTGTTTTACGGGTTTTTAAAAGTAATTTATTTTTATAATGGGGTTTAGCTGCTTTTCACGGCTGTGTTTATGCGGATTTACACCCACTTGACTCACTTCCAGACAGATATCAATACATAGGTTTTAAGATTGTTACTAGTCACATATATTCTTGTGCGGTGAATAGGGCGTGTTGAGTCCAGTTCACTGAGCAAGGAGTAGGTCTTGTCTATTACATATTGGGTGTATGGAACGGTATCTGAGCGAATTTGAACCCCGTGTTTTATGCATCACCCCACCTCACCTTTCCCGTTAAGCAGCCATAGTGTGTTTTCTAAACGTGTGATTCTGTTCTGTTCTGTAATTCAGTTCAAGTGTAGCGGTTTTTACATTCCCTCTATAAGTGATAGCTTATGATAAGTGTCTTTTTCTGTGTGACTTATTTCACTTAGAATCGTCGTACCTAAGTCCACTCATCTTGCTTCCACTAGCCTTATGACATTGATTTCATGTCTGAGTGATATTGCATTGTACATAAGGACCACAACTTCTTTATCCATTTTTCTCTTTCCTGGGATATTTAAGGTGTCATGAAGTGGAGGTTCTTGTCAACAGAGCAGCCCTAAACTTTGGGGTGCCTGTGTCTTGCTGATTTTTAGTTTTCCCAATTTATACGCCCATGAGTGGACGTGCCCTATGCTCCCTAAGCTGTGTTTTTTCGATGTTTCAGGACACACCGTACACTTCTCCAGAGTGGCTGTTGGCAATTTACATCCCGCCCATCAGCGTAGCAAGGCTGCCATTTCTCCATGGCCTGTCCTGCATTTCTGGTTTTGACACTTTTTGCAGCATGGCCCTTTTGACCCATAGGAAGCGAGACTTCTTTGTAGCGCTGATTTGCCTTTCCAGGTTGCTTGGTTGGCCAAAAAGGGCGTATGCGTTTTTTCCTGAATATATTCAGGAAAAAACGCATACGCACTTTTTGGCCAAGGGCATCATTGTCGACGTTTTGCCGCTTTTCATGTGCCTTAAAGGCGATTCGAATCTACCTCCTGAAATCTGTTTCCTGCAATTCTGCCTTGCTTTCAAATCCTCTTCGTTGCCTTCCCTCAATATATCTGTGGACGAGAGTTATCACTTATAACTCAGCAGGTTTGTGAATGGCAGTCCCCCTGAGCTCCATTTTTCAACTGTCTGTTTTGGGAGCTGGCCGCAAAAGCACGGGATTGCCTCAGGCCCTACTCTGGTTCCCGGCGGCAGGCTGAGCCTGTGGTTAATTCTTCTTCCTGATGGGAAAATAGAGTGACCTCTGCCTGTCCCAACACCTAGATCTATTCTCTCATTGGTTTCCCCTCTTCCCGTTCATCCTCAGGACAAATTGCAACCTGTACAGAACAGGAGGTTAAAGGTGCTGATTCTCCAAGTAGGGAGATTGCTAGTGAAGTAGCTGGAATGGCGAACCCGAGCACAAGGAGATGAGAAATGAGGTGCGTTTTAGAAACCTTTCAAAATCACACGGTGTACCTTCTTCTGGGTTCCTCATGCAAGTTTTCGATGTAGGAAGATGCCCTTGAACCTGGAGATTTGGGACCCATGGGTTGGGTACCATGCAGTATTACTTTAAAGGGTCTGCGTTTGCTCACCCAACCTCACCCAACCTCTCAGCCCCAAGAGTGTCCACCCTTATGTCTCATCCAGCTGTGGGTCTAGATATGGTCAATCCAGGTGGCATCACAGCCCCTGAACGAATTTTGTAAGAATTTCTCTCTCTTTCACTGTCTTTGTTTTACGGGTTTTTAAAAGTAATTTATTTTTATAATGGGGTTTAGCTGCTTTTCACGGCTGTGTTTATGCGGCTTTACACCCACTTGACTCACTTCCAGACAGATATCAATACATAGGTTTTAAGATTGTTACTAGTCACATATATTCTTGTGCGGTGAATAGGGGGTGTTGAGTCCAGTTCACTGAGCAAGGAGTAGGTCTTGTCTATTACATATTGGGTGTATGGAACGGTATCTGAGCGAATTTGAACCCCTTGTTTTATGCATCACCCCACCTCACCTTTCCCGTTAAGCAGCCATAGTGTGTTTTCTAAACGTGTGATTCTGTTCTGTTCTGTAATTCAGTTCAAGTGTAGCGGTTTTTACATTCCCTCTATAAGTGATAGCTTATGATAAGTGTCTTTTTCTGTGTGACTTATTTCACTTAGAATCGTCGTACCTAAGTCCACTCATCTTGCTTCTACTAGCCTTATGACATTGATTTCATGTCTGAGTGATATTGCATTGTACATAAGGACCACAACTTCTTTATCCATTTTTCTCTTTCCTGGGATATTTAAGGTGTCATGAAGTGGAGATTCTTGTCAACAGAGCAGCCCTAAACTTTGGGGTGCCTGTGTCTTGCTGATTTTTAGTTTTCCCAATTTATACGCCCATGAGTGGACGTGCCCTATGCTCCCTAAGCTGTGTTTTTTCGATGTTTCAGGACACACCGTACACTTCTCCAGAGTGGCTGTTGGCACCTTACATCCCGCCCATCAGCGTAGCAAGGCTGCCATTTCTCCATGGCCTGTCCTGCATTTCTGGTTTTGACACATTTTGCAGCATGGCCCTTTTGACCGATGGGAAGCGAGACTTCTTTGTAGCGCTGATTTGCCTTTCCAGGTTGCTTGGTTGGCCAAAAAGTGCGTATGCGTTTTTTCCTGAATATATTCTGGAAAAAACGCATACGCCCTTTTTGGCCAAGGGCATCATTGTCGACGTTTTGCCGCTTTTCATGTGCTTTACAGGCGATTCGAATCTACCTCCTGAAATCTGTTTCCTGCAATTCTGCCTTGCTTTCAAATCCTCTTCGTTGCCTTCCCTCAATATATCTGTGGATGAGAGTTATCATTTATAACTCTGCGGGTTTGTGAATTGCAGTGTCCCTGAGCTCCATTTTTCAACTCGCTTTTTTGGGAGCTGGCCGCAAAAGCGCGGGATTGCCTCAGGCCCTATTGTGCTTCTGGGCGGCAGGCTGAGCCTGTGATTAATTCTTCTTCCTGATGGGAAAATAGAGTGACCTGTGCCTGTCCCAACTCCTAGATCTAGTCTCTCATTGGTTGCCCCTCTTCCCGTTCATCCTCAGGACAAATTGCAACCTGTAGGGAACAGGAGGTTAAAGGTGCTGATTCTCCAAGTAAGTTGATTGCTAGTAAAGTAGCTGGAAAGGCGAACCCGAGCACAAGGAGATGAGAAATGGGGTGTGTTTTAGAAACCTTTCAAAATCACACGGTGTACCATCTTCTGAGTTTCTCATGCATGTTTTCGATGTAGGAAGATGCCCTTGAACCTGGAGATTTGGGACCCATGGGATGGGTATCACGCAGTATTACTTTAAAGGGTCTGCGTTTGCTCACCCAACCTCTCAGCCCCAAGAGTGTCCACCCTTATGTCTCATCCAGCTGTGGGTCTAGATATGGTCAATCCAGGTGGCATCACAGCCCCTGAACGAATTTTGTAAGAATTTCTCTCTCTTTCACTGTCTTTGTTTTACGGGTTTTTAAAAGTAATTTATTTTTATAATGGGGTTTAGCTGCTTTTCACGGCTGTGTTTATGCGGCTTTACACCCACTTGACTCACTTCCAGACAGATATCAATACATAGGTTTTAAGATTGTTACTAGTCACATATATTCTTGTGCGGTGAATAGGGGGTGTTGAGTCCAGTTCACTGAGCAAGGAGTAGGTCTTGTCTATTACATATTGGGTGTATGGAACGGTATCTGAGCGAATTTGAACCCCTTGTTTTATGCATCACCCCACCTCACCTTTCCCGTTAAGCAGCCATAGTGTGTTTTCTAAACGTGTGATTCTGTTCTGTTCTGTAATTCAGTTCAAGTGTAGCGGTTTTTACATTCCCTCTATAAGTGATAGCTTATGATAAGTGTCTTTTTCTGTGTGACTTATTTCACTTAGAATCGTCGTACCTAAGTCCACTCATCTTGCTTCTACTAGCCTTATGACATTGATTTCATGTCTGAGTGATATTGCATTGTACATAAGGACCACAACTTCTTTATCCATTTTTCTCTTTCCTGGGATATTTAAGGTGTCATGAAGTGGAGATTCTTGTCAACAGAGCAGCCCTAAACTTTGGGGTGCCTGTGTCTTGCTGATTTTTAGTTTTCCCAATTTATACGCCCATGAGTGGACGTGCCCTATGCTCCCTAAGCTGTGTTTTTTCGATGTTTCAGGACACACCGTACACTTCTCCAGAGTGGCTGTTGGCACCTTACATCCCGCCCATCAGCGTAGCAAGGCTGCCATTTCTCCATGGCCTGTCCTGCATTTCTGGTTTTGACACATTTTGCAGCATGGCCCTTTTGACCGATGGGAAGCGAGACTTCTTTGTAGCGCTGATTTGCCTTTCCAGGTTGCTTGGTTGGCCAAAAAGTGCGTATGCGTTTTTTCCTGAATATATTCTGGAAAAAACGCATACGCCCTTTTTGGCCAAGGGCATCATTGTCGACGTTTTGCCGCTTTTCATGTGCTTTACAGGCGATTCGAATCTACCTCCTGAAATCTGTTTCCTGCAATTCTGCCTTGCTTTCAAATCCTCTTCGTTGCCTTCCCTCAATATATCTGTGGATGAGAGTTATCATTTATAACTCTGCGGGTTTGTGAATTGCAGTGTCCCTGAGCTCCATTTTTCAACTCGCTTTTTTGGGAGCTGGCCGCAAAAGCGCGGGATTGCCTCAGGCCCTATTGTGCTTCTGGGCGGCAGGCTGAGCCTGTGATTAATTCTTCTTCCTGATGGGAAAATAGAGTGACCTGTGCCTGTCCCAACTCCTAGATCTAGTCTCTCATTGGTTGCCCCTCTTCCCGTTCATCCTCAGGACAAATTGCAACCTGTAGGGAACAGGAGGTTAAAGGTGCTGATTCTCCAAGTAAGTTGATTGCTAGTAAAGTAGCTGGAAAGGCGAACCCGAGCACAAGGAGATGAGAAATGGGGTGTGTTTTAGAAACCTTTCAAAATCACACGGTGTACCATCTTCTGAGTTTCTCATGCATGTTTTCGATGTAGGAAGATGCCCTTGAACCTGGAGATTTGGGACCCATGGGATGGGTATCACGCAGTATTACTTTAAAGGGTCTGCGTTTGCTCACCCAACCTCTCAGCCCCAAGAGTGTCCACCCTTATGTCTCATCCAGCTGTGGGTCTAGATATGGTCAATCCAGGTGGCATCACAGCCCCTGAACGAATTTTGTAAGAATTTCTCTCTCTTTCACTGTCTTTGTTTTACGGGTTTTTAAAAGTAATTTATTTTTATAATGGGGTTTAGCTGCTTTTCACGGCTGTGTTTATGCGGATTTACACCCACTTGACTCACTTCCAGACAGATATCAATACATAGGTTTTAAGATTGTTACTAGTCACATATATTCTTGTGCGGTGAATAGGGGGTGTTGAGTCCAGTTCACGGAGCAAGGAGTAGGTCTTGTCTATTACATATTGGGTGTATGGAACGGTATCTGAGCAAATTTGAACCCCTTGTTTTATGCATCACCCCACTTCACCTTTCCCGTTAAGCAGCCATAGTGTGTTTTCTAAACGTGTGACTCTGTTCTGTTTTGTAATTCAGTTCAAGTGTAGCGGTTTTTACATTCCCTCTATAAGTGATAGCTTATGATAAGTGTCTTTTTCTGTGTGACTTATTTCACTTAGAATCGTCGTACCTAAGTCCACTCATCTTGCTTCTACTAGCCTTATGACATTGATTTCATGTCTGAGTGATATTCCATTGTACATAAGGACCACAACTTTTTTATCCATTTTTCTCTTTCCTGGGATATTTAAGGTGTCATGAAGTGGAGGTTCTTGTCAACAGAGCAGCCCCAAACTTTGGGGTGCCTGTGTCTTGCTGATTTTTAGTTTTCCCAATTTATACGCCCATGAGTGGACGTGCCCTATGCTCACTAAGCTGTGTTTTTTCGATGTTTCAGGACACACCGTACACTTCTCCAGAGTGGCTCTTGGCAATTTACATCCCGCCCATCAGCGTAGCAAGGCTGCCATTTCTCCATGGCCTGTCCTGCATTTCTGGTTTTGACACTTTTTGCAGCATGGCCCTTTTGACCCATAGGAAGCGAGACTTCTTTGTAGCGCTGATTTGCCTTTCCAGGTTGCTTGGTTGGCCAAAAAGGGCGTATGCGTTTTTTCCTGAATATATTCAGGAAAAAACGCATACGCCCTTTTTGGCCAAGGGCATCATTGTCGACGTTTTGCCGCTTTTCATGTGCCTTAAAGGCGATTCGAATCTACCTCCTGAAATCTGTTTCCTGCAATTCTGCCTTGCTTTCAAATCCTCTTCGTTGCCTTCCCTCAATATATCTGTGGATGAGAGTTATCACTTATAACTCTGCGGGTTTGTGAATTGCAGTGTCCCTGAGCTCCATTTCTCAACTGTCTTTTTTGAGAGCTGGCCGCAAAAGCACGGGATTGCCTCAGGCCCTATTCTGGTTCCTGGCAGCAGGCTGAGCCTGTGGTTAATTCTTCTTCCTGATGGGAAAATAGAGTGACCTGTGCCTGTCCCAACAGCTAGATCTAGTCTCTCATTGGTTGCCCCTCTTCCCGTTCATCCTCAGGACAAATTGCAACCTGTAGGGAACGGGAGGTTAAAGGTGCTGATTCTCCAAGTAGGGAGATTGCTAGTAAAGTAGCTGGAATGGCGAACCCGAGCACAAGGAGATGAGAAATGAGGTGCGTTTTAGAAACCTTTCAAAATCACACGGTGTACCATCTTCTGAGTTTCTCATGCATGTTTTCGATGTAGGAAGATGCCCTTGAACCTTGAGACTTGGGACCCATTCGATGGGTACCACGCAGTATTACTTTAAAGGGTCTGCGTTTGCTCACCCAACCTAACCCAACCTTTCAGCCCCAAGACTGTCCACCCTTATGTCTCATCCAGCTGTGCGTGTAGATATGGTCAATCCAGGTTGCATCACAGCCCCTGAACGAATTTTGTAAGAATTTCTCTCTCTTTCACTGTCTTTATTTTACGGGTTTTTAAAAGTAATTTATTTTTATAATGGGGTTTAGCTGCTTTTCACGGCTGTGTTTATGCGGATTTACACCCACTTGACTCACTTCCAGACAGATATCAATACATAGGTTTTAAGATTGTTACTAGTCACATATATTCTTGTGCGCTGAATAGGGGGTGTTGAGTCCAGTTCACTGAGCAAGGAGTAGGTCTTGTCTATTACATATTGGGTGTATGGAACGGTATCTGAGCGAATTTGAAACCATTGTTTTATGCATCACCCCACCTCACCTTTCCCGTTAAACAGTCATAGTGTGTTTTCTAAACGTGTGATTCTGTTCTGTTCTGTAATTCAGTTCAAGTGTAGCGGTTTTTACATTCCCTCTATAAGTGATAGCTTATGATAAGTGTCATTTTCTGTGTGACTTATTTCACTTAGAATCGTCGTACCTAAGTCCAATCATCTTGCTTCTACTAGCCTTATGACATTGATTTCATGTCTGAGTGATATTCCATTGTACATAAGGACCACAACTTCTTTATCCATTTTTCTCTTTCCTGGGATATTTAAGGTGTCATGAAGTGGAGGTTCTTGTCAACAGAGCAGCCCCAAACTTTGGGGTGCCTGTGTCTTGCTCATTTTTAGTTTTCCCAATTTATACGCCCATGAGTGGACGTGCCCTATGCTCCCTAAGCTGTGTTTTTTCGATGTTTCAGGACACACCGTACACTTCTCCAGCGTGGCTGTTGGCAATTAACATCCCGCCCATCAGCGTAGCAAGGCTGCCATTTCTCCATGGCCTGTCCTGCATTTCTGGTTTTGACACTTTTTGCAGCATGACCCTTTTGACCGATGGGAAGCGAGACTTCTTTTTAGCACTGATTTGCCTTTCCAGGTTGCTTGGTTGGCCAAAAAGGGCGTATGCTTTTTTTCCTGAATATATTCAGGAAAAAACGCATACGCCCTTTTTGGCCAAGGGCATCATTGTCGACGTTTTGCCGCTTTTCATGTGCTTTAAAGGCGATTCGAATCTACCTCCTGAAACCTGTTTCCTGCAATTCTGCCTTGCTTTCAAATCCTCTTCGTTGCCTTCCCTCAATATATTTGTGGACGAGAGTTATCATTTATAACTCAGCAGGTTTGTGAATGGCAGTCCCCCTGAGCTCCATTTTTCAACTGTCTTTTTTGGGAGCTGGCCGCAAAAGCACGGGATTGCCTCAGGCCCTTTTCTGGTTCCCGGCGGCAGGCTGAGACTGTGGTTAATTCTTCTTCCTGATGGGAAAATAGAGTGACCTGTGCCTGTCCCAACACCTAGATCTATTCTCTCATTGGTTTCCCCTCTTCCCGTTCATCCTCAGGACAAATTGCAACCTGTACAGAACAGGAGGTTAAAGGTGCTGATTCTCCAAGTAGGGAGATTGCTAGTGAAGTAGCTGGAATGGCGAACCCGAGCACAAGGAGATGAGAAATGAGGTGCGTTTTAGAAACCTTTCAAAATCACACGGTGTACCATCTTCTGAGTTTCTCATGCATGTTTTCGATGTAGGAAGATGCCCTTGAACCTGGAGACTTGGGACCCATGGGATGGGTACCACGCAGTATTACTTTGAAGGGTCTGCGTTTGCTCACCCAACCTAACCCAACCTTTCAGCCCCAAGAGTGTCCACCCTTATGTCTCATCCAGCTGTGCGTGTAGATATGGTCAATCCAGGTTGCATCACAGCCCCTGAACGAATTTTGTAAGAATTTCTCTCTCTTTCACTGTCTTTGTTTTACGGGTTTTTAAAAGTAATTTATTTTTATAATGGGGTTTAGCTGCTTTTCACGGCTGTGTTTATGCGGATTTACACCCACTTGACTCACTTCCAGACAGATATCAATACATAGGTTTTAAGATTGTTACTAGTCACATATATTCTTGTGCGGTGAATAGGGCGTGTTGAGTCCAGTTCACTGAGCAAGGAGTAGGTCTTGTCTATTACATATTGGGTGTATGGAACGGTATCTGAGCGAATTTGAACCCCGTGTTTTATGCATCACCCCACCTCACCTTTCCCGTTAAGCAGCCATAGTGTGTTTTCTAAACGTGTGATTCTGTTCTGTTCTGTAATTCAGTTCAAGTGTAGCGGTTTTTACATTCCCTCTATAAGTGATAGCTTATGATAAGTGTCTTTTTCTGTGTGACTTATTTCACTTAGAATCGTCGTACCTAAGTCCACTCATCTTGCTTCCACTAGCCTTATGACATTGATTTCATGTCTGAGTGATATTGCATTGTACATAAGGACCACAACTTCTTTATCCATTTTTCTCTTTCCTGGGATATTTAAGGTGTCATGAAGTGGAGGTTCTTGTCAACAGAGCAGCCCTAAACTTTGGGGTGCCTGTGTCTTGCTGATTTTTAGTTTTCCCAATTTATACGCCCATGAGTGGACGTGCCCTATGCTCCCTAAGCTGTGTTTTTTCGATGTTTCAGGACACACCGTACACTTCTCCAGAGTGGCTGTTGGCAATTTACATCCCGCCCATCAGCGTAGCAAGGCTGCCATTTCTCCATGGCCTGTCCTGCATTTCTGGTTTTGACACTTTTTGCAGCATGGCCCTTTTGACCCATAGGAAGCGAGACTTCTTTGTAGCGCTGATTTGCCTTTCCAGGTTGCTTGGTTGGCCAAAAAGGGCGTATGCGTTTTTTCCTGATTATATTCAGGAAAAAACGCATACGCCCTTTTTGGCCAAGGGCATCATTGTCGACGTTTTGCCGCTTTTCATGTGCCTTAAAGGCGATTCGAATCTACCTCCTGAAATCTGTTTCCTGCAATTCTGCCTTGCTTTCAAATCCTCTTCGTTGCCTTCCCTCAATATATCTGTGGACGAGAGTTATCACTTATAACTCAGCAGGTTTGTGAATGGCAGTCCCCCTGAGCTCCATTTTTCAACTGTCTGTTTTGGGAGCTGGCCGCAAAAGCACGGGATTGCCTCAGGCCCTACTCTGGTTCCCGGCGGCAGGCTGAGCCTGTGGTTAATTCTTCTTCCTGATGGGAAAATAGAGTGACCTCTGCCTGTCCCAACACCTAGATCTATTCTCTCATTGGTTTCCCCTCTTCCCGTTCATCCTCAGGAGAAATTGCAACCTGTACAGAACAGGAGGTTAAAGGTGCTGATTCTCCAAGTAGGGAGATTGCTAGTGAAGTAGCTGGAATGGCGAACCCGAGCACAAGGAGATGAGAAATGAGGTGCGTTTTAGAAACCTTTCAAAATCACACGGTGTACCTTCTTCTGGGTTCCTCATGCAAGTTTTCGATGTAGGAAGATGCCCTTGAACCTGGAGATTTGGGACCCATGGGTTGGGTACCATGCAGTATTACTTTAAAGGGTCTGCGTTTGCTCACCCAACCTCACCCAACCTCTCAGCCCCAAGAGTGTCCACCCTTATGTCTCATCCAGCTGTGGGTCTAGATATGGTCAATCCAGGTTGCATCACAGCCCCTGAACGAATTTTGTAAGAATTTCTCTCTCTTTCACTGTCTTTGTTTTACGGGTTTTTAAAAGTAATTTATTTTTATAATGGGGTTTAGCTGCTTTTCACGGCTGTGTTTATGCGGCTTTACACCCACTTGACTCACTTCCAGACAGATATCAATACATAGGTTTTAAGATTGTTACTAGTCACATATATTCTTGTGCGGTGAATAGGGGGTGTTGAGTCCAGTTCACTGAGCAAGGAGTAGGTCTTGTCTATTACATATTGGGTGTATGGAACGGTATCTGAGCGAATTTGAACCCCTTGTTTTATGCATCACCCCACCTCACCTTTCCCGTTAAGCAGCCATAGTGTGTTTTCTAAACGTGTGATTCTGTTCTGTTCTGTAATTCAGTTCAAGTGTAGCGGTTTTTACATTCCCTCTATAAGTGATAGCTTATGATAAGTGTCTTTTTCTGTGTGACTTATTTCACTTAGAATCGTCGTACCTAAGTCCACTCATCTTGCTTCTACTAGCCTTATGACATTGATTTCATGTCTGAGTGATATTGCATTGTACATAAGGACCACAACTTCTTTATCCATTTTTCTCTTTCCTGGGATATTTAAGGTGTCATGAAGTGGAGATTCTTGTCAACAGAGCAGCCCTAAACTTTGGGGTGCCTGTGTCTTGCTGATTTTTAGTTTTCCCAATTTATACGCCCATGAGTGGACGTGCCCTATGCTCCCTAAGCTGTGTTTTTTCGATGTTTCAGGACACACCGTACACTTCTCCAGAGTGGCTGTTGGCACCTTACATCCCGCCCATCAGCGTAGCAAGGCTGCCATTTCTCCATGGCCTGTCCTGCATTTCTGGTTTTGACACATTTTGCAGCATGGCCCTTTTGACCGATGGGAAGCGAGACTTCTTTGTAGCGCTGATTTGCCTTTCCAGGTTGCTTGGTTGGCCAAAAAGTGCGTATGCGTTTTTTCCTGAATATATTCTGGAAAAAACGCATACGCCCTTCTTGGCCAAGGGCATCATTGTCGACGTTTTGCCGCTTTTCATGTGCTTTACAGGCGATTCGAATCTACCTCCTGAAATCTGTTTCCTGCAATTCTGCCTTGCTTTCAAATCCTCTTCGTTGCCTTCCCTCAATATATCTGTGGATGAGAGTTATCATTTATAACTCTGCGGGTTTGTGAATTGCAGTGTCCCTGAGCTCCATTTTTCAACTCGCTTTTTTGGGAGCTGGCCGCAAAAGCGCGGGATTGCCTCAGGCCCTATTGTGCTTCTGGGCGGCAGGCTGAGCCTGTGATTAATTCTTCTTCCTGATGGGAAAATAGAGTGACCTGTGCCTGTCCCAACTCCTAGATCTAGTCTCTCATTGGTTGCCCCTCTTCCCGTTCATCCTCAGGACAAATTGCAACCTGTAGGGAACAGGAGGTTAAAGGTGCTGATTCTCCAAGTAAGTTGATTGCTAGTAAAGTAGCTGGAAAGGCGAACCCGAGCACAAGGAGATGAGAAATGGGGTGTGTTTTAGAAACCTTTCAAAATCACACGGTGTACCATCTTCTGAGTTTCTCATGCATGTTTTCGATGTAGGAAGATGCCCTTGAACCTGGAGATTTGGGACCCATGGGATGGGTATCACGCAGTATTACTTTAAAGGGTCTGCGTTTGCTCACCCAACCTCTCAGCCCCAAGAGTGTCCACCCTTATGTCTCATCCAGCTGTGGGTCTAGATATGGTCAATCCAGGTGGCATCACAGCCCCTGAACGAATTTTGTAAGAATTTCTCTCTCTTTCACTGTCTTTGTTTTACGGGTTTTTAAAAGTAATTTATTTTTATAATGGGGTTTAGCTGCTTTTCACGGCTGTGTTTATGCGGATTTACACCCACTTGACTCACTTCCAGACAGATATCAATACATAGGTTTTAAGATTGTTACTAGTCACATATATTCTTGTGCGGTGAATAGGGCGTGTTGAGTCCAGTTCACTGAGCAAGGAGTAGGTCTTGTCTATTACATATTGGGTGTATGGAACGGTATCTGAGCGAATTTGAACCCCGTGTTTTATGCATCACCCCACCTCACCTTTCCCGTTAAGCAGCCATAGTGTGTTTTCTAAACGTGTGATTCTGTTCTGTTCTGTAATTCAGTTCAAGTGTAGCGGTTTTTACATTCCCTCTATAAGTGATAGCTTATGATAAGTGTCTTTTTCTGTGTGACTTATTTCACTTAGAATCGTCGTACCTAAGTCCACTCATCTTGCTTCCACTAGCCTTATGACATTGATTTCATGTCTGAGTGATATTGCATTGTACATAAGGACCACAACTTCTTTATCCATTTTTCTCTTTCCTGGGATATTTAAGGTGTCATGAAGTGGAGGTTCTTGTCAACAGAGCAGCCCTAAACTTTGGGGTGCCTGTGTCTTGCTGATTTTTAGTTTTCCCAATTTATACGCCCATGAGTGGACGTGCCCTATGCTCCCTAAGCTGTGTTTTTTCGATGTTTCAGGACACACCGTACACTTCTCCAGAGTGGCTGTTGGCAATTTACATCCCGCCCATCAGCGTAGCAAGGCTGCCATTTCTCCATGGCCTGTCCTGCATTTCTGGTTTTGACACTTTTTGCAGCATGGCCCTTTTGACCCATAGGAAGCGAGACTTCTTTGTAGCGCTGATTTGCCTTTCCAGGTTGCTTGGTTGGCCAAAAAGGGCGTATGCGTTTTTTCCTGATTATATTCAGGAAAAAACGCATACGCCCTTTTTGGCCAAGGGCATCATTGTCGACGTTTTGCCGCTTTTCATGTGCCTTAAAGGCGATTCGAATCTACCTCCTGAAATCTGTTTCCTGCAATTCTGCCTTGCTTTCAAATCCTCTTCGTTGCCTTCCCTCAATATATCTGTGGACGAGAGTTATCACTTATAACTCAGCAGGTTTGTGAATGGCAGTCCCCCTGAGCTCCATTTTTCAACTGTCTGTTTTGGGAGCTGGCCGCAAAAGCACGGGATTGCCTCAGGCCCTACTCTGGTTCCCGGCGGCAGGCTGAGCCTGTGGTTAATTCTTCTTCCTGATGGGAAAATAGAGTGACCTCTGCCTGTCCCAACACCTAGATCTATTCTCTCATTGGTTTCCCCTCTTCCCGTTCATCCTCAGGACAAATTGCAACCTGTACAGAACAGGAGGTTAAAGGTGCTGATTCTCCAAGTAGGGAGATTGCTAGTGAAGTAGCTGGAATGGCGAACCCGAGCACAAGGAGATGAGAAATGAGGTGCGTTTTAGAAACCTTTCAAAATCACACGGTGTACCTTCTTCTGGGTTCCTCATGCAAGTTTTCGATGTAGGAAGATGCCCTTGAACCTGGAGATTTGGGACCCATGGGTTGGGTACCATGCAGTATTACTTTAAAGGGTCTGCGTTTGCTCACCCAACCTCACCCAACCTCTCAGCCCCAAGAGTGTCCACCCTTATGTCTCATCCAGCTGTGGGTCTAGATATGGTCAATCCAGGTTGCATCACAGCCCCTGAACGAATTTTGTAAGAATTTCTCTCTCTTTCACTGTCTTTGTTTTACGGGTTTTTAAAAGTAATTTATTTTTATAATGGGGTTTAGCTGCTTTTCACGGCTGTGTTTATGCGGCTTTACACCCACTTGACTCACTTCCAGACAGATATCAATACATAGGTTTTAAGATTGTTACTAGTCACATATATTCTTGTGCGGTGAATAGGGGGTGTTGAGTCCAGTTCACTGAGCAAGGAGTAGGTCTTGTCTATTACATATTGGGTGTATGGAACGGTATCTGAGCGAATTTGAACCCCTTGTTTTATGCATCACCCCACCTCACCTTTCCCGTTAAGCAGCCATAGTGTGTTTTCTAAACGTGTGATTCTGTTCTGTTCTGTAATTCAGTTCAAGTGTAGCGGTTTTTACATTCCCTCTATAAGTGATAGCTTATGATAAGTGTCTTTTTCTGTGTGACTTATTTCACTTAGAATCGTCGTACCTAAGTCCACTCATCTTGCTTCTACTAGCCTTATGACATTGATTTCATGTCTGAGTGATATTGCATTGTACATAAGGACCACAACTTCTTTATCCATTTTTCTCTTTCCTGGGATATTTAAGGTGTCATGAAGTGGAGATTCTTGTCAACAGAGCAGCCCTAAACTTTGGGGTGCCTGTGTCTTGCTGATTTTTAGTTTTCCCAATTTATACGCCCATGAGTGGACGTGCCCTATGCTCCCTAAGCTGTGTTTTTTCGATGTTTCAGGACACACCGTACACTTCTCCAGAGTGGCTGTTGGCACCTTACATCCCGCCCATCAGCGTAGCAAGGCTGCCATTTCTCCATGGCCTGTCCTGCATTTCTGGTTTTGACACATTTTGCAGCATGGCCCTTTTGACCGATGGGAAGCGAGACTTCTTTGTAGCGCTGATTTGCCTTTCCAGGTTGCTTGGTTGGCCAAAAAGTGCGTATGCGTTTTTTCCTGAATATATTCTGGAAAAAACGCATACGCCCTTCTTGGCCAAGGGCATCATTGTCGACGTTTTGCCGCTTTTCATGTGCTTTACAGGCGATTCGAATCTACCTCCTGAAATCTGTTTCCTGCAATTCTGCCTTGCTTTCAAATCCTCTTCGTTGCCTTCCCTCAATATATCTGTGGATGAGAGTTATCATTTATAACTCTGCGGGTTTGTGAATTGCAGTGTCCCTGAGCTCCATTTTTCAACTCGCTTTTTTGGGAGCTGGCCGCAAAAGCGCGGGATTGCCTCAGGCCCTATTGTGCTTCTGGGCGGCAGGCTGAGCCTGTGATTAATTCTTCTTCCTGATGGGAAAATAGAGTGACCTGTGCCTGTCCCAACTCCTAGATCTAGTCTCTCATTGGTTGCCCCTCTTCCCGTTCATCCTCAGGACAAATTGCAACCTGTAGGGAACAGGAGGTTAAAGGTGCTGATTCTCCAAGTAAGTTGATTGCTAGTAAAGTAGCTGGAAAGGCGAACCCGAGCACAAGGAGATGAGAAATGGGGTGTGTTTTAGAAACCTTTCAAAATCACACGGTGTACCATCTTCTGAGTTTCTCATGCATGTTTTCGATGTAGGAAGATGCCCTTGAACCTGGAGATTTGGGACCCATGGGATGGGTATCACGCAGTATTACTTTAAAGGGTCTGCGTTTGCTCACCCAACCTCTCAGCCCCAAGAGTGTCCACCCTTATGTCTCATCCAGCTGTGGGTCTAGATATGGTCAATCCAGGTGGCATCACAGCCCCTGAACGAATTTTGTAAGAATTTCTCTCTCTTTCACTGTCTTTGTTTTACGGGTTTTTAAAAGTAATTTATTTTTATAATGGGGTTTAGCTGCTTTTCACGGCTGTGTTTATGCGGATTTACACCCACTTGACTCACTTCCAGACAGATATCAATACATAGGTTTTAAGATTGTTACTAGTCACATATATTCTTGTGCGGTGAATAGGGGGTGTTGAGTTCAGTTCACGGAGCAAGGAGTAGGTCTTGTCTATTACATATTGGGTGTATGGAACGGTATCTGAGCAAATTTGAACCCCTTGTTTTATGCATCACCCCACTTCACCTTTCCCTTTAAGCAGCCATAGTGTGTTTTCTAAACGTGTGACTCTGTTCTGTTTTGTAATTCAGTTCAAGTGTAGCGGTTTTTACATTCCCTCTATAAGTGATAGCTTATGATAAGTGTCTTTTTCTGTGTGACTTATTTCACTTAGAATCGTCGTACCTAAGTCCACTCATCTTGCTTCTACTAGCCTTATGACATTGATTTCATGTCTGAGTGATATTCCATTGTACATAAGGACCACAACTTTTTTATCCATTTTTCTCTTTCCTGGGATATTTAAGGTGTCATGAAGTGGAGGTTCTTGTCAACAGAGCAGCCCCAAACTTTGGGGTGCCTGTGTCTTGCTGATTTTTAGTTTTCCCAATTTATACGCCCATGAGTGGACGTGCCCTATGCTCACTAAGCTGTGTTTTTTCGATGTTTCAGGACACACCGTACACTTCTCCAGAGTGGCTGTTGGCAATTTACATCCCGCCCATCAGCGTAGCAAGGCTGCCATTTCTCCATGGCCTGTCCTGCATTTCTGGTTTTGACACTTTTTGCAGCATGGCCCTTTTGACCCATAGGAAGCGAGACTTCTTTGTAGCGCTGATTTGCCTTTCCAGGTTGCTTGGTTGGCCAAAAAGGGCGTATGCGTTTTTTCCTGAATATATTCAGGAAAAAACGCATACGCCCTTTTTGGCCAAGGGCATCATTGTCGACGTTTTGCCGCTTTTCATGTGCCTTAAAGGCGATTCGAATCTACCTCCTGAAATCTGTTTCCTGCAATTCTGCCTTGCTTTCAAATCCTCTTCGTTGCCTTCCCTCAATATATCTGTGGATGAGAGTTATCACTTATAACTCTGCGGGTTTGTGAATTGCAGTGTCCCTGAGCTCCATTTCTCAACTGTCTTTTTTGAGAGCTGGCCGCAAAAGCACGGGATTGCCTCAGGCCCTATTCTGGTTCCTGGCAGCAGGCTGAGCCTGTGGTTAATTCTTCTTCCTGATGGGAAAATAGAGTGACCTGTGCCTGTCCCAACAGCTAGATCTAGTCTCTCATTGGTTGCCCCTCTTCCCGTTCATCCTCAGGACAAATTGCAACCTGTAGGGAACAGGAGGTTAAAGGTGCTGATTCTCCAAGTAGGGAGATTGCTAGTAAAGTAGCTGGAATGGCGAACCCGAGCACAAGGAGATGAGAAATGAGGTGCGTTTTAGAAACCTTTCAAAATCACACGGTGTACCATCTTCTGAGTTTCTCATGCATGTTTTCGATGTAGGAAGATGCCCTTGAACCTTGAGACTTGGGACCCATTCGATGGGTACCACGCAGTATTACTTTAAAGGGTCTGCGTTTGCTCACCCAACCTAACCCAACCTTTCAGCCCCAAGACTGTCCACCCTTATGTCTCATCCAGCTGAGCGTGTAGATATGGTCAATCCAGGTTGCATCACAGCCCCTGAACGAATTTTGTAAGAATTTCTCTCTCTTTCACTGTCTTTATTTTACGGGTTTTTAAAAGTAATTTATTTTTATAATGGGGTTTAGCTGCTTTTCACGGCTGTGTTTATGCGGATTTACACCCACTTGACTCACTTCCAGACAGATATCAATACATAGGTTTTAAGATTGTTACTAGTCACATATATTCTTGTGCGCTGAATAGGGGGTGTTGAGTCCAGTTCACTGAGCAAGGAGTAGGTCTTGTCTATTACATATTGGGTGTATGGAACGGTATCTGAGCGAATTTGAAACCATTGTTTTATGCATCACCCCACCTCACCTTTCCCGTTAAACAGCCATAGTGTGTTTTCTAAACGTGTGATTCTGTTCTGTTCTGTAATTCAGTTCAAGTGTAGCGGTTTTTACATTCCCTCTATAAGTGATAGCTTATGATAAGTGTCATTTTCTGTGTGACTTATTTCACTTAGAATCGTCGTACCTAAGTCCAATCATCTTGCTTCTACTAGCCTTATGACATTGATTTCATGTCTGAGTGATATTCCATTGTACATAAGGACCACAACTTCTTTATCCATTTTTCTCTTTCCTGGGATATTTAAGGTGTCATGAAGTGGAGGTTCTTGTCAACAGAGCAGCCCCAAACTTTGGGGTGCCTGTGTCTTGCTCATTTTTAGTTTTCCCAATTTATACGCCCATGAGTGGACGTGCCCTATGCTCCCTAAGCTGTGTTTTTTCGATGTTTCAGGACACACCGTACACTTCTCCAGCGTGGCTGTTGGCAATTAACATCCCGCCCATCAGCGTAGCAAGGCTGCCATTTCTCCATGGCCTGTCCTGCATTTCTGGTTTTGACACTTTTTGCAGCATGACCCTTTTGACCGATGGGAAGCGAGACTTCTTTGTAGCACTGATTTGCCTTTCCAGGTTGCTTGGTTGGCCAAAAAGGGCGTATGCTTTTTTTCCTGAATATATTCAGGAAAAAACGCATACGCCCTTTTTGGCCAAGGGCATCATTGTCGACGTTTTGCCGCTTTTCATGTGCTTTAAAGGCGATTCGAATCTACCTCCTGAAACCTGTTTCCTGCAATTCTGCCTTGCTTTCAAATCCTCTTCGTTGCCTTCCCTCAATATATTTGTGGACGAGAGTTATCATTTATAACTCAGCAGGTTTGTGAATGGCAGTCCCCCTGAGCTCCATTTTTCAACTGTCTTTTTTGGGAGCTGGCCGCAAAAGCACGGGATTGCCTCAGGCCCTTTTCTGGTTCCCGGCGGCAGGCTGAGACTGTGGTTAATTCTTCTTCCTGATGGGAAAATAGAGTGACCTGTGCCTGTCCCAACACCTAGATCTATTCTCTCATTGGTTTCCCCTCTTCCCGTTCATCCTCAGGACAAATTGCAACCTGTACAGAACAGGAGGTTAAAGGTGCTGATTCTCCAAGTAGGGAGATTGCTAGTGAAGTAGCTGGAATGGCGAACCCGAGCACAAGGAGATGAGAAATGAGGTGCGTTTTAGAAACCTTTCAAAATCACACGGTGTACCTTCTTCTGGGTTCCTCATGCAAGTTTTCGATGTAGGAAGATGCCCTTGAACCTGGAGATTTGGGACCCATGGGATGGGTACCATGCAGTATTACTTTAAAGGGTCTGTGTTTGCTCACCCAACCTCACCCAACCTCTCAGCCCCAAGAGTGTCCACCCTTATGTCTCATCCAGCTGTGGGTCTAGATATGGTCAATCCAGGTTGCATCACAGCCCCTGAACGAATTTTGTAAGAATTTCTCTCTCTTTCACTGTCTTTGTTTTACGGGTTTTTAAAAGTAATTTATTTTTATAATGGGGTTTAGCTGCTTTTCACGGCTGTGTTTATGCGGCTTTACACCCACTTGACTCACTTCCAGACAGATATCAATACATAGGTTTTAAGATTGTTACTAGTCACATATATTCTTGTGCGGTGAATAGGGGGTGTTGAGTCCAGTTCACTGAGCAAGGAGTAGGTCTTGTCTATTACATATTGGGTGTATGGAACGGTATCTGAGCGAATTTGAACCCCTTGTTTTATGCATCACCACACCTCACCTTTCCCGTTAAGCAGCCATAGTGTGTTTTCTAAACGTGTGATTCTGTTCTGTTCTGTAATTCAGTTCAAGTGTAGCGGTTTTTACATTCCCTCTGTAAGTGATAGCTTATGATAAGTGTCTTTTTCTGTGTGACTTATTTCACTTAGAATCGTCGTACCTAAGTCCACTCATCTTGCTTCTACTAGCCTTATGACATTGATTTCATGTCTGAGTGATATTCCATTGTACATAAGGACCACAACTTCTTTATCCATTTTTCTCTTTCCTGGGATATTTAAGGTGTCATGAAGTGGAGGTTCTTGTCAACAGAGCAGCCCTAAACTTTGGGGTGCCTGTGTCTTGCTGATTTTTAGTTTTCCCAATTTATACGCCCATGAGTGGACGTGCCCTATGCTCCCTAAGCTGTGTTTTTTCGATCTTTCAGGACACACCGTACACTTCTCCAGAGTGGCTGTTGGCAACTTACAGCCCGCCCATCAGCGTAGCATGGCTGCCATTTCTCCATGGCCTGTCCTGCATTTCTGGTTTTGACACTTTTTGTAGCATGGCCCTTTTGACCGATGGGAAGCGAGACTTCTTTGTAGCGCTGATTTGCCTTTCCAGGTTGCTTGGTTGGCCAAAAAGTGCGTATGCGTTTTTTCCTGAATATATTCAGGAAAAAATGCATACGCCCTTCTTGGCCAAGGGCATCATTGTCGACGTTTTGCCGCTTTTCATGTGCTTTACAGGCGATTCGAATCTACCTCCTGAAATCTGTTTCCTGCAATTCTGCCTTGCTTTCAAATCCTCTTCGTTGCCTTCCCTCAATATATCTGTGGATGAGAGTTATCATTTATAACTCTGCGGGTTTGTGAATTGCAGTGTCCCTGAGCTCCATTTTTCAACTCGCTTTTTTGGGAGCTGGCCGCAAAAGCGCGGGATTGCCTCAGGCCCTATTGTGCTTCTGGGCGGCAGGCTGAGCCTGTGATTAATTCTTCTTCCTGATGGGAAAATAGAGTGACCTGTGCCTGTCCCAACACCTAGATCTAGTCTCTCATTGGTTGCCCCTCTTCCCGTTCATCCTCAGGACAAATTGCAACCTGTAGGGAACAGGAGGTTAAAGGTGCTGATTCTCCAAGTAAGTTGATTGCTAGTAAAGTAGCTGGAAAGGCGAACCCGAGCACAAGGAGATGAGAAATGGGGTGTGTTTTAGAAACCTTTCAAAATCACACGGTGTACCATCTTCTGAGTTTCTCATGCATGTTTTCGATGTAGGAAGATGCCCTTGAACCTGGAGATTTGGGACCCATGGGATGGGTATCACGCAGTATTACTTTAAAGGGTCTGCGTTTGCTCACCCAACCTCTCAGCCCCAAGAGTGTCCACCCTTATGTCTCATCCAGCTGTGGGTCTAGATATGGTCAATCCAGGTGGCATCACAGCCCCTGAACGAATTTTGTAAAAATTTCTCTCTCTTTCACTGTCTTGGTTTTACGGGTTTTTAAAAGTAATTTATTTTTATAATGGGGTTTAGCTGCTTTTCACGGCTGTGTTTATGCGGCTTTACACCCACTTGACTCACTTCCAGACAGATATCAATACATAGGTTTTAAGATTGTTACTAGTCACATATATTCTTGTGCGGTGAATAGGGGGTGTTGAGTCCAGTTCACGGAGCAAGGAGTAGGTCTTGTCTATTACATATTGGGTGTATGGAACGGTATCTGAGCAAATTTGAACCCCTTGTTTTATGCATCACCCCACCTCACCTTTCCCGTTAAGCAGCCATAGTGTGTTTTCTAAACGTGTGACTCTGTTCTGTTTTGTAATTCAGTTCAAGTGTAGCGGTTTTTACATTCCCTCCATAAGTGATAGCTTATGATAAGTGTCTTTTTCTGTGTGACTTATTTCACTTAGAATCGTCGTACCTAAGTCCACTCATCTTGCTTCTACTAGCCTTATGACATTGATTTCATGTCTGAGTGATATTCCACTGTACATAAGGACCACAACTTTTTTATCCATTTTTCTCTTTCCTGGGATATTTAAGGTGTCATGAAGTGGAGGTTCTTGTCAACAGAGCAGCCCCAAACTTTGGGGTGCCTGTGTCTTGCTGATTTTTAGTTTTCCCAATTTATACGCCCATGAGTGGACGTGCCCTATGCTCACTAAGCTGTGTTTTTTCGATGTTTCAGGACACACCGTACACTTCTCCAGAGTGGCTGTTGGCAATTTACATCCCGCCCATCAGCGTAGCAAGGCTGCCATTTCTCCATGGCCTGTCCTGCATTTCTGGTTTTGACACTTTTTGCAGCATGGCCCTATTGACCCATAGGAAGCGAGACTTCTTTGTAGCGCTGATTTGCCTTTCCAGGTTGCTTGGTTGACCAAAAAGGGCGTATGCGTTTTTTCCTGAATATATTCAGGAAAAAACGCATACGCCCTTTTTCGCCAAGGGCATCATTGTCGACGTTTTGCCGCTTTTCATGTGCCTTAAAGGCGATTCGAATCTACCTCCTGAAATCTGTTTCCTGCAATTCTGCCTTGCTTTCAAATCCTCTTCGTTGACTTCCCTCAATATATCTGTGGATGAGAGTTATCACTTATAACTCTGTGGGTTTGTGAATTGCAGTGTCCCTGAGCTCCATTTTTCAACTGTCTTTTTTGAGAGCTGGCCGCAAAAGCACGGGATTGCCTCAGGCCCTATTCTGGTTCCTGGCAGCAGGCTGAGCCTGTGGTTAATTCTTCTTCCTGATGGGAAAATAGAGTGACCTGTGCCTGTCCCAACACCTAGATCTAGTCTCTCATTGGTTGCCCCTCTTCCCGTTCATCCTCAGGACAAATTGCAACCTGTAGGGAACAGGAGGTTAAAGATGCTGATTCTCCAAGTAGGGAGATTGCTAGTAAAGTAGCTGGAATGGCGAACCCGAGCACAAGGAGATGAGAAATGAGGTGCGTTTTAGAAACCTTTCAAAATCACACGGTGTACCATCTTCTGGGTTTCTCATGCATGTTTTCGATGTAGGAAGATGCCCTTGAACCTGGAGACTTGGGACCCATGGGATGGGTACCACGCAGTATTACTTTAAAGGGTCTGCGATTGCTCACCCAACCTAACCCAACCTTTCAGCCCCAAGACTGTCCACCCTTATGTCTCATCCAGCTGTGCATGTAGATATGGTCAATCCAGGTTGCATCACAGCCTCTGAACGAATTTTGTAAGAATTTCTCTCTCTTTCACTGTCTTTGTTTTACGGGTTTTTAAAAGTAATTTATTTTTATAATGGGGTTTAGAGGCTTTTCACGGCTATGTTTATGCGGATTTACACCCACTTGACTCACTTCCAGACAGATATCAATACATAGGTTTTAAGATTGTTACTAGTCACATATATTCTTGTGCGGTGAATAGGGGGTGTTGAGTCCAGTTCACTGAGCAAGGAGTAGGTCTTGTCTATTACATATTGGGTGCATGGAACGGTATCTGAGAGAATTTGAAACCCTTGTTTTATGCATCACCCCACCTCACCTTTCCCGTTAAGCAGCCATAGTGTGTTTTCTAAACATGTGATTCTGTTCTGTTCTGTAATTCAGTTCAAGTGTAGCGGTTTTTACATTCCCTCTATAAGTGATAGCTTATGATAAGTGTCTTTTTCTGTGTGACTTATTTCACTTAGAATCGTCGTACCTAAGTCCACTCATCTTGCTTCTACTAGCCTTATGACATTGATTTCATGTCTGAGTGATATTCCATTGTACATAAGGACCACAACTTCTTTATCCATTTTTCTCTTTCCTGGGATATTTAAGGTGTCATGAAGTGGAGGTTCTTGTCAACAGAGCAGCCCTAAACTTTGGGGTGCCTGTGTCTTGCTGATTTTTAGTTTTCCCAATTTATACGCCCGTGAGTGGACGTGCCCTATGCTCCCTAAGCTGTGTTTTTTCGATGTTTCAGGACACACCGTACACTTCTCCAGAGTGGCTGTTGGCAAATAACATCCCGCCCATCAGCGTAGCAAGGCTGCCATTTCTCCATGGCCTGTCCTGCATTTCTGGTTTTGACACTTTTTGCAGCATGACCCTTTTGACCGATGGGAAGCGAGACTTCTTTGTAGCACTGATTTGCCTTTCCAGGTTGCTTGGTTGGCCAAAAATGGCGTATGCGTTTTTTCCTGAATATATTCAGGAAAAAATGCATACGCCCTTTTTGGCCAAGGGCATCATTGTCGACGTTTTGCCGCTTTTCATGTTCTTTAAAGGCGATTCGAATCTACCTCCTGAAACCTGTTTCCTGCAATTCTGCCTTGCTTTCAAATCCTCTTTGTTGCCTTCCCTCAATATATTTGTGGACGAGAGTTATCATTTATAACTCAGCAGGTTTGTGAATGGCAGTCCCCCTGAGCTCCATTTTTCAACTGTCTTTTTTGGGAGCTGGCCGCAAAAGCACGGGATTGCCTCAGGCCCTATTCTGGTTCCCGGCGGCAGGCTGAGCCTGTGGTTAATTGTTCTTCCTGATGGGAAAATAGAGTGACCTGTGCCTGTCCCAACACCTAGATCTATTCTCTCATTGGTTTCCCCTCTTCCCGTTCATCCTCAGGACAAATTGCAACCTGTACAGAACAGGAGGTTAAAGGTGCTGATTCTCCAAGTAGGGAGATTGCTAGTGAAGTAGCTGGAATGGCGAACCCGAGCACAAGGAGATGAGAAATGAGGTGCGATTTAGAAACCTTTCAAAATCACACGGTGTACCTTCTTCTGGATTCCTCATGCAAGTTTTCGATGTAGGAAGATGCCCTTGAACCTGGAGATTTGGGACCAATGGGATGGGTACCATGCAGTATTATTTAAAGGGTCTGCGTTTGCTCACCCAACCTCACCCAAACTCTCAGCCCCAAGAGTGTCCACCCTTATGTCTCATCCAGCTGTGGGTCTAGATATGGTCAATCCAGGTTGCATCACAGCCACTGAACGAATTTTGTAAGAATTTCTCTCTCTTTCACTGTCTTTGTTTTACGGGTTTTTAAAAGTAATTTATTTTTATAATGGGGTTTAGCTGCTTTTCACGGCTGTGTTTATGCGGCTTTACACCCACTTGACTCACTTCCAGACAGATATCAATACATAGGTTTTAAGATTGTTACTAGTCACATATATTCTTGTGCGGTGAAAAGGGGGTGTTGAGTCCAGTTCACTGAGCAAGGAGTAGGTCTTGTCTATTACATATTGGGTGTATGGAACGGTATCTGAGCGAATTTGAACCCCTTGTTTTATGCATCACCCCACCTCACCTTTCCCGTTAAGCAGCCATAGTGTGTTTTCTAAACGTGTGACTCTGTTCTGTTTTGTAATTCAGTTCAAGTGTAGCGGTTTTTACATTCCCTCTGTAAGTGATAGCTTATGATAAGTGTCTTTTTCTGTGTGACTTATTTCACTTAGAATCATCGTACCTAAGTCCACTCATCTTGCTTCTACTAGCCTTATGACATTGATTTCATGTCTGAGTGATATTCCATTGTACATAAGGACCACAACTTCTTTATCCATTTTTCTCTTTCCTGGGATATTTAAGGTGTCATGAAGTGGAGGTTCTTGTCAACAGAGCAGCCCTAAACTTTGGGGTGCCTGTGTCTTGCTGATTTTTAGTTTTCCCAATTTATACGCCCATGAGTGGACGTGCCCTATGCTCCCTAAGCTGTGTTTTTTCGATGTTTCAGGACACACCGTACACTTCTCCAGAGTGGCTGTTGGCAATTTACATCCCGCCCATCAGCGTAGCAAGGCTGCCATTTCTCCATGGCCTGTCCTGCATTTCTGGTTTTGACACTTTTTGCAGCATGGCCCTTTTGACCGATGGGAAGCGAGACTTCTTTGTAGCGCTGATTTGCCTTTCCAGGTTGCTTGGTTGGCCAAAAAGGGCGTATGCGTTTTTTCCTGAATATATTCAGGAAAACACGCATACGCCCTTTTTGGCCAAGGGCATCATTGTCGACGTTTTGCCGCTTTTCATGTGCTTTACAGGCGATTCGAATCTACCTCCTGAAATCTGTTTCCTGCAATTCTGCCTTGCTTTCAAATCCTCGTCGTTGCCTTCCCTCAATATATCTGTGGATGAGAGTTATCACTTATAACAATGCGGGTTTGTGAATTGCAGTGTCCCTGAGCTCCATTTTTCAACTCGCTTTTTTGGGAGCTGGCCGCAAAAGCACGGGATTGCCTCAGGCCCTATTCTGGTTCCTGGCAGCAGGCTGAGCCTGTGGTTAATTCTTCTTCCTGATGGGAAAATAGAGTGACCTGTGCCTGTCCCAACACCTAGATCTAGTCTCTCATTGGTTGCCCCTCTTCCCGTTCATACTCAGGACAAATTGCAACCTGTAGGGAACAGGAGGTTAAAGGTGCTGATTCTCCAAGTAAGTTGATTGCTAGTAAAGTAGCTGGAAAGGCGAACCCGAGCACAAGGAGATGAGAAATGGGGTGTGTTTTAAACCCTTTCAAAATCACACGGTGTACCATCTTCTGAGTTTCTCATGCATGTTTTCGATGTAGGAAGATGCCCTTGAACCTGGAGATTTGGGACCCATGGGATGGTTACCACGCAGTACTACTTTAAAGGGTCTGCGTTTGCTCACCCAACCTCTCAGCCCCAAGAGTGTCCACCCTTATGTCTCATCCAGCTGTGCGTGTAGATATGGTCAATCCAGGTTGCTTCACAGCCTCTGAACGAATTTTGTAAGAATTTCTCTCTCTTTCACTGTCTTTGTTTTACGGGTTTTTAAAAGTAATTTATTTTTATAATGGGGTTTAGCTGCTTTTCACGGCTGTGTTTATGCGGATTTACACCCACTTGACTCACTTCCAGACAGATATCAATACATAGGTTTTAAGATTGTTACTAGTCACATATATTCTTGTGCGGTGAATAGGGCGTGTTGAGTCCAGTTCACTGAGCAAGGAGTAGGTCTTGTCTATTACATATTGGGTGTATGGAACGGTATCTGAGCGAATTTGAACCCCTTGTTTTATGCATCACCCCACCTCACCTTTCCCGTTACGCAGCCATAGTGTGTTTTCTAAACGTGTGATTCTGTTCAGTTCTGTATTTCAGTTCAAGTGTAGCGGTTTTTACATTCCCTCTATAAGTGATAGCTTATGATAAGTGTCTTTTTCTGTGTGACTTATTTCACTTAGAATCGTCGTACCTAAGTCCAATCATCTTGCTTCTACTAGCCTTATGACATTGATTTCATGTCTGAGTGATATTCCATTGTACGTAAGGACCACAACTTCTTTATCCATTTTTCTCTTTCCTGGGATATTTAAGTTGTCGTGAAGTGGAGGTTCTTGTCAACACAGCAGCCCCAAACTTTGGGGTGCCTGTGTCTTGCTGATTTTTAGTTTTCCCAATTTATACGCCCATGAGTGGACGTGCCCTATGCTCCCTAAGCTGTGTTTTTTCGATGTTTCAGGACACACCGTACACTTCTCCAGAGTGGCTGTTGGCAATTAACATCCCGCCCATCAGCGTAGCAAGGCTGCCATTTCTCCATGGCCTGTCCTGCATTTCTGGTTTTGACACTTTTTGCAGCTTGACCCTTTTGACCGATGGGAAGCGAGACTTCTTTGTAGCACTGATTTGCCTTTCCAGGTTGCTTGGTTGGCCAAAAAGGGCGTATGCGTTTTTTCCTGAATATATTCAGGAAAAAACGCATACGCCCTTTTTGGCCAAGGGCATCATTGTCGACGTTTTGCCGCTTTTCATGTGCTTTAAAGGCGATTCGAATCTACCTCCTGAAACCTGTTTCCTGCAATTCTGCCTTGCTTTCAAATCCTCTTTGTTGCCTTCCCTCAATATATTTGTGGACGAGAGTTATCATTTATAACTCAGCAGGTTTGTGAATGGCAGTGCCCCTGAGCTCCATTTTTCAACTGTCTTGTTTGGGAGCTGGCCGCAAAAGCACGGGATTGCCTCAGGCCCTATTCTGCTTCCCGGCGGCAGGCTGAGCCTGTGGTTAATTCTTTTTCCTAATGGGAAATTAGAGTGACCTGTACCTGTCCCAACACCTAGATCTAGTCTCTCATTGGTTGCCCCTCTTCCCATTCATCCTCAGGACAAATTGCAACCTGTACAGGACAGGAGGTTAAAGGTGCTGATTCTCCAAGTAGGGAGATTGCTAGTGAAGTAGCTGGAATGGCGAACCCGAGCACAAGGAGATGAGAAATGAGGTGCGTTTTAGAAACCTTTCAAAATCACACGGTGTACCTTCTTCTGGGTTCCTCATGCAAGTTTTTGATGTAGGAAGATGCCCTTGAACCTGGAGATTTGGGACCCATGGGATGGGTACCATGCAGTATTACTTTAAAGGGTCTGCGTTTGCTCACCCAACCTCACCCAACCTCTCAGCCCCAAGAGTGTCCACCCTTATGTCTCATCCAGCTGTGGGTCTAGATATGGTCAATCCAGGTTGCATCACAGCCTCTGAACGAATTTTGTAAGAATTTCTCTCTCTTTCACTGTCTTTGTTTTACGGCTTTTTAAAAGTAATTTATTTTTATAATGGGGTTTAGTTGCTTTTCACGGCTGTGTTTATGCGGATTTACACCCACTTGACTCACTTCCAGACAGATATCAATACATAGGTTTTAAGATTGTTACTAGTCACATATATTCTTGTGCGGTGAATAGGGCGTGTTGAGTCCAGTTCACTGAGCAAGGAGTAGGTCTTGTCTATTACATATTGGGTGTATGGAACGGTATCTGAGCGAATTTGAACCCCTTGTTTTATGCATCACCCCACCTCACCTTTCCCGTTAAGCAGCCATAGTGTGTTTTCTAAACGTGTGACTCTGTTCTGTTTTGTAATTCAGTTCAAGTGTAGCGGTTTTTACATTCCCTCTATAAGTGATAGCTTATGATAAGTGTCTTTTTCTGTGTGACTTTTTTCACTTAGAATCGTCATACCTAAGTCCACTCATCTTGCTTCTACTAGCCTTATGACATTGATTTCATGTCTGAGTGATATTCCATTGTACATAAGGACCACAACTTTTTTATCCATTTTTCTCTTTCCTGGGATATTTAAGGTGTCATGAAGTGGAGGTTCTTGTCAACAGAGCAGCCCCAAACTTTGGGGTGCCTGTGTCTTGCTGATTTTTAGTTTTCCCAATTTATACGCCCATGAGTGGACGTGCCCTATGCTCACTAAGCTGTGTTTTTTCGATGTTTCAGGACACACCGTACACTTCTCCAGAGTGGCTGTTGGCAATTTACATCCCGCCCATCAGCGTAGCAAGGCTGCCATTTCTCCATGGCCTGTCCTGCATTTCTGGTTTTGACACTTTTTGCAGCATGGCCCTTTTGACCCATGGGAAGCGAGACTTCTTTGTAGCGCTGATTTGCCTTTCCATGTTGCTTGGTTGTCCAAAAAGGGCGTATGCGTTTTTTCCTGAATATATTCAGGAAAAAACGCATACGCCCTTTTTGGCCAAGGGCATCATTGTCGACGTTTTGCCGCTTTTCATGTGCCTTAAAGGCGATTCGAATCTACCTCCTGAAATCTGTTTCCTGCAATTCTGCCTTGCTTTCAAATCCTCTTCGTTGACTTCCCTCAATATATCTGTGGATGAGAGTTATCACTTATAACTCTGCGGGTTTGTGAATTGCAGTGTCCCTGAGCTCCATTTTTCAACTGTCTTTTTTGAGAGCTGGCCGCAAAAGCACGGGATTGCCTCAGGCCCTATTCTGGTTCCTGGCAGCAGGCTGAGCCTGTGGTTAATTCTTCTTCCTGATGGGAAAATAGAGTGACCTGTGCCTGTCCCAACAGCTAGATCTAGTCTCTCATTGGTTGCCCCTCTTCCCGTTCATCCTCCGGACAAATTGCAACCTGTAGGGAACAGGAGGTTAAAGGTGCTGATTCTCCAAGTAGGGAGATTGCTAGTAAAGTAGCTGGAATGGCGAACCCGAGCACAAGGAGATGAGAAATGAGGTGCGTTTTAGAAACCTTTCAAAATCACACGGTGTACCATCTTCTGGGTTTCTCATGCATGTTTTCGATGTAGGAAGATGCCCTTGAACCTGGAGACTTGGGACCCATGGGATGGGTACCACGCAGTATTACTTTAAAGGGTCTGCGTTTGCTCACCCAAACTAACCCAACCTTTCAGCCCCAAGACTGTCCACCCTTATGTCTCATCCAGCTGTGCGTGTAGATATGGTCAATCCAGGTTGCATCACAGCCTCTGAACGAATTTTGAAAGAATTTCTCTCTCTTTCACTGTCTTTGTTTTACGGGTTTTTAAAAGTAATTTATTTTTATAATGGGGTTTACTGCTTTTCACGGCTGTGTTTATGCGGATTTACACCCACTTGACTCACTTCCAGACAGATATCAATACATAGGTTTTAAGATTGTTACTAGTCATATATATTCTTGTGCGGTGAATAGGGGGTGTTGAGTCCAGTTCACTGAGCAAGGAGTAGGTCTTGTGTATTACATATAGGGTGTATGGAACGGTATCTGAGCGAATTTGAACCCCTTGTTTTATGCATCACCCCACCTCACCTTTCCCGTTAAGCAGCCATAGTGTGTTTTCTAAACGTGTGACTCTTTTCTGTTTTGTAATTCAGTTCAAGTGTAGCGGTTTTTACATTCCCTCTATAAGTGATAGCTTATGATAAGTGTCTTTTTCTGTGTGACTTATTTCACTTAGAATCGTCGTACCTAAGTCCACTCATCTTGCTTCTACTAGCCTTATGACATTGATTTCATGTCTGAGTGATATTCCATTGTACATAAGGACCACAACTTTTATATCCATTTTTCTCTTTCCTGGGATATTTAAGGTGTCATGAAGTGGAGGTTCTTGTCAACAGAGCAGCCCCAAACTTTGGGGTGCCTGTGTCTTGCTGATTTTTAGTTTTCCCAATTTATACGCCCATGAGTGGACGTGCCCTATGCTCCCTAAGCTGTGTTTTTTCGATGTTTCAGGACACACCGTACACTTCTCCAGAGTGGCTGTTGGCAATTTACATCCCGCCCATCAGCGTAGCAAGGCTGCCATTTCTCCATGGCCTGTCCTGCATTTCTGGTTTTGACACTTTTTGCAGCATGTCCCTTTTGGCCGATGGGAAGCGAGACTTCTTTGTAGCGCTGATTTGCTTTCCAGGTTGCTTGGTTGGCCAAAAAGGGCGTATGCGTTTTTTCCTGAATATATTCAGGAAAAAACGCATACGCCCTTTTTGGCCAAGGGCATCATTGTCGACGTTTTGCCGCTTTTCATGTGCCTTAAAGGCCATTCGAATCTACCTCCTGAAATCTGTTTCCTGCAATTCTGCCTTGCTTTCAAATCCTCTTCGTTGCCTTCCCTCAATATATCTGTGGATGAGAGTTATCACTTATAACTCTGCGGGTTTGTGAATTGCAGTGTTCCTGAGCTCCATTTTTCAACTGTCTTTTTTGAGAGCTGGCCGCAAAAGCACGGGATTGCCTCAGGCCCTATTCTGGTTCCTGGCAGCAGTCTGAGCCTGTGGTTAATTCTTCTTCCTGATGGGAAAATAGAGTGACCTGTGCCTGTCCCAACAGCTAGATCTCGTCTCTCATTGGTTGCCCCTCTTCCCGTTCATCCTCCGGACAAATTGCAACCTGTAGGGAACAGGAGGTTAAAGGTGCTGATTCTCCAAGTAGGGAGATTGCTAGTAAAGTAGCTGGAATGGCGAACCCGAGCACAAGGAGATGAGAAATGAGGTGCGTTTTAGAAACCTTTCAAAATCACACGGTGTACCATCTTCTGAGTTTCTCATGCATGTTTTCGATGTAGGAAGATGCCCTTGAACCTGGAGACTTGGGACCCATGGGATGGGTACCACGCAGTATTACTTTAAAGGGTCTGCGTTTGCTCACCCAACCTCTCAGCCCCAAGAGTGTCCACCCTTATGTCTCATCCAGCTGTGGGTCTAGATATGGTCAATCCAGGGGGCATCACAGCCCCTGAACGAATTTTGTAAGAATTTCTCTCTCTTTCACTGTCTTTGTTTTACGGGTTTTTTAAAGTAATTTATTTTTATAATGGGGTTTAGCTGCTTTTCACGGCTGTGTTTATGCGGCTTTACACCCACTTGACTCACTTCCAGACAGATATCAATACATAGGTTTTAAGATTCTTACTAGTCACATATATTCTTGTGCGGTGAATAGGGGGTGTAGAGTCCAGTTCACGGAGCAAGGAGTAGGTCTTGTCTATTACATATTGGGTGTATGGAACGGTATCTGAGCGAATTTGAAACCCTTGTTTTATGCATCACCCCACCTCACCTTTCCCGTTAAGCAGCCATAGTGTGTTTTCTAAACGTGTGACTCTGTTCTGTTTTGTAATTCAGTTCAAGTGTAGCGGTTTTTACATTCCCTCTAGAAGTGATAGCTTATGATAAGTGTCTTTTTCTGTGTGACTTATTTCACTTAGAATCGTCGTACCTAAGTCCACTCATCTTGCTTCTACTAGCCTTATGACATTGATTTCATGTCTGAGTGATATTCCATTGTACATAAGGACCACAACTTCTTTATCCATTTTTCTCTTTCCTGGGATATTTAAGTTGTCATGAAGTGTAGGCTCTTGTCAACAGAGGAGCCCTAAACTTTGGGGTGCCTGTGTCTTGCTGATTTTTAGTTTTCCCAATTTATACGCCCATGAGTGGACGTGCCCTATGCTCCCTAAGCTGTGTTTTTTCGATGTTTCAGGACACACCGTACACTTCTCCAGAGTGGCTGTTGGCAACTTACATCCCGCTCATCAACGTAGCAAGGCTGCCATTTCTCCATGGCCTGTCCTGCATTTCTGGTTTTGACAGTTTTTGCAGCATGGCCCTTTTGACCGATGGGAAGCGAGACTTCTTTGTAGCGCTGATTTGCCTTTCCAGGTTGCTTGGTTGGCCAAAAAGGGCGTATGCGTTTTTTCCTGAATATATTCAGGAAAAAACGCATACGCCCTTTTTGGCCAAGGGCATCATTGTCGACGTTTTGCCGCTTTTCATGTGCTTTACAGGCGATTCGAATCTACCTCCTGAAATCTGTTTCCTGCAATTCTGCCTTGCTTTCAAATCCTCTTCGTTGCCTTCCCTCAATATATCTGTGGATGAGAGTTATCATGTATAACTCTGCGGGTTTGTGAATTGCAGTGTCCCTGAGCTCCATTTTTCAACTCGCTTTTTTGGGAGCTGGCCGCAAAAGCGCGGGATTGCCTCAGGCCCTATTGTGCTTCTGGGCGGCAGGCTGAGCCTGTGATTAATTCTTCTTCCTGATGGGAAAATAGAGTGACCTGTGCCTGTCCCAACACCTAGATCTAGTCTCTCATTGGTTGCCCCTCTTCCCGTTCATCCTCAGGACAAATTGCAACCTGTAGGGAACAGGAGGTTAAAGGTGCTGATTCTCCAAGTAAGTTGATTGCTAGTAAAGTAGCTGGAAAGGCGAACCCGAGCACAAGGAGATGAGAAATGGGGTGTGTTTTAGAAACCTTTCAAAATCACACGGTGTACCATCTTCTGAGTTTCTCATGCATGTTTTCGATGTAGGAAGATGCCCTTGAACCTGGAGATTTGGGACCCATGGGATGGGTATCACGCAGTATTCCTTTAAAGGGTCTGCGTTTGCTCACCCAACCTCTCAGCCCCAAGAGTGTCCACCCTTACGTCTCATCCAGCTGTGGGTCTAGATATGGTCAATCCAGGTGGCATCACAGCCCCTGAACGAATTTTGTAAGAATTTCTCTCTCTTTCACTGTCTTTGTTTTACGGGTTTTTAAAAGTAATTTATTTTTATAATGGGGTTTAGCTGCTTTTCACGGCTGTGTTTATGCGGATTTACACCCACTTGACTCACTTCCAGACAGATATCAATACATAGGTTTTAAGATTGTTACTAGTCACATATATTCTTGTGCGGTGAATAGGGCGTGTTGAGTCCAGTTCACTGAGCAAGGAGTAGGTCTTGTCTATTACATATTGGGTGTATGGAACGGTATCTGAGCGAATTTGAACCCCTTGTTTTATGCATCACCCCACCTCACCTTTCCCGTTACGCAGCCATAGTGTGTTTTCTAAACGTGTGATTCTGTTCAGTTCTGTATTTCAGTTCAAGTGTAGCGGTTTTTACATTCCCTCTATAAGTGATAGCTTATGATAAGTGTCTTTTTCTGTGTGACTTATTTCACTTAGAATCGTCGTACCTAAGTCCAATCATCTTGCTTCTACTAGCCTTATGACATTGATTTCATGTCTGAGTGATATTCCATTGTACGTAAGGACCACAACTTCTTTATCCATTTTTCTCTTTCCTGGGATATTTAAGTTGTCGTGAAGTGGAGGTTCTTGTCAACACAGCAGCCCTAAACTTTGGGGTGCCTGTGTCTTGCTGATTTTTAGTTTTCCCAATTTATACGCCCATGAGTGGACGTGCCCTATGCTCCCTAAGCTGTGTTTTTTCGATGTTTCAGGACACACCGTACACTTCTCCAGAGTGGCTGTTGGCAATTAACATCCCGCCCATCAGCGTAGCAAGGCTGCCATTTCTCCATGGCCTGTCCTGCATTTCTGGTTTTGACACTTTTTGCAGCTTGACCCTTTTGACCGATGGGAAGCGAGACTTCTTTGTAGCACTGATTTGCCTTTCCAGGTTGCTTGGTTGGCCAAAAAGGGCGTATGCGTTTTTTCCTGAATATATTCAGGAAAAAACGCATACGCCCTTTTTGGCCAAGGGCATCATTGTCGACGTTTTGCCGCTTTTCATGTGCTTTAAAGGCGATTCGAATCTACCTCCTGAAACCTGTTTCCTGCAATTCTGCCTTGCTTTCAAATCCTCTTTGTTGCCTTCCCTCAATATATTTGTGGACGAGAGTTATCATTTATAACTCAGCAGGTTTGTGAATGGCAGTGCCCCTGAGCTCCATTTTTCAACTGTCTTGTTTGGGAGCTGGCCGCAAAAGCACGGGATTGCCTCAGGCCCTATTCTGCTTCCCGGCGGCAGGCTGAGCCTGTGGTTAATTCTTTTTCCTAATGGGAAATTAGAGTGACCTGTGCCTGTCCCAACACCTAGATCTAGTCTCTCATTGGTTGCCCCTCTTCCCATTCATCCTCAGGACAAATTGCAACCTGTACAGGACAGGAGGTTAAAGGTGCTGATTCTCCAAGTAGGGAGATTGCTAGTGAAGTAGCTGGAATGGCGAACCCGAGCACAAGGAGATGAGAAATGAGGTGGGTTTTAGAAACCTTTCAAAATCACACGGTGTACCTTCTTCTGGGTTCCTCATGCAAGTTTTTGATGTAGGAAGATGCCCTTGAACCTGGAGATTTGGGACCCATGGGATGGGTACCATGCAGTATTACTTTAAAGGGTCTGCGTTTGCTCACCCAACCTCACCCAACCTCTCAGCCCCAAGAGTGTCCACCCTTATGTCTCATCCAGCTGTGGGTCTAGATATGGTCAATCCAGGTGGCATCACAGCCCCTGAACGAATTTTGTAAGAATTTCTCTCTCTTTCACTGTCTTTGTTTTACGGGTTTTTAAAAGTAATTTATTTTTATAATGGGGTTTAGCTGCTTTTCACGGCTGTGTTTATGCGGATTTACACCCACTTGACTCACTTCCAGACAGATAACAATACATAGGTTTTAAGATTGTTACTAGTCACATATATTCTTGTGCGGTGAATAGGGGGTGTTGAGTCCAGTTCACTGAGCAAGGAGTAGGTCTTGTCTATTACATATTGGGTGTATGGAACGGTATCTGAGCAAATTTGAACCCCTTGTTTTATGCATCACCCCACCTCACCTTTCCCGTTAAGCAGCCATAGTGTGTTTTCTAAACGTGTGACTCTGTTCTGTTTTGTAATTCAGTTCAAGTGTAGCGGTTTTTACATTCCCTCTATAAGTGATAGCTTATGATAAGTGTCTTTTTCTGTGTGACTTATTTCACTTAGAATCGTCGTACCTAAGTCCACTCATCTTGCTTCTACTAGCCTTATGACATTGATTTCATGTCTGAGTGATATTCCATTGTACATAAGGACCACAACTTTTTTATCCATTTTTCTCTTTCCTGGGATATTTAAGGTGTCATGAAGTGGAGGTTCTTGTCAACAGAGCAGCCCCAAACTTTGGGGTGCCTGTGTCTTGCTGATTTTTAGTTTTCCCAATTTATACGCCCATGAGTGGACGTGCCCTATGCTCACTAAGCTGTGTTTTTTCGATGTTTCAGGACACACCGTACACTTCTCCAGAGTGGCTGTTGGCAATTTACATCCCGCCCATCAGCGTAGCAAGGCTGCCATTTCTCCATGGCCTGTCCTGCATTTCTGGTTTTGACACTTTTTGCAGCATGGCCCTTTTGACCGATGGGAAGCGAGACTTCTTTGTAGTGCTGATTTGCCTTTCCAGGTTGCTTGGTTGGCCAAAAAGGGCGTATGCGTTTTTTCCTGAATATATTCAGGAAAAAACGCATACGCCCTTCTTGGCCAAGGGCATCATTGTCGACGTTTTGCCGCTTTTCATGTGCTTTACAGGCGATTCGAATCTACCTCCTGAAATCTGTTTCCTGCAATTCTGCCTTGCTTTCAAATCCTCTTCCTTGTCTTCCCTCAATATATCTGTGGATGAGAGTTATCACTTATAACTCTGCGGGTTTGTGAATTGCAGTGTCCCTGAGCTCCATTTTTCAACTGTCTTTTTTGAGAGCTGGCCGCAAAAGCACGGGATTGCCTCAGGCCCTATTCTGGTTCCTGGCAGCAGGCTGAGCCTGTGGTTAATTCTTCTTCCTGATGGGAAAATAGAGTGACCTGTGCCTGTCCCAACAGCTAGATCTAGTCTCTCATTGGTTGCCCCTCTTCCCGTTCATCCTCCGGACAAATTGCAACCTGTAGGGAACAGGAGGTTAAAGGTGCTGATTCTCCAAGTAGGGAGATTGCTAGTAAAGTAGCTGGAATGGCGAACCCGAGCACAAGGAGATGAGAAATGAGGTGCGTTTTAGAAACCTTTCAAAATCACACGGTGTACCATCTTCTGAGTTTCTCATGCATGTTTTCGATGTAGGAAGATGCCCTTGAACCTGGAGACTTGGGACCCATGGGATGGGTACCACGCAGTATTACTTTGAAGGGTCTGCGTTTGCTCACCCAACCTAACCCAACCTTTCAGCCCCAAGAGTGTCCACCCTTATGTCTCATCCAGCTGTGCGTGTAGATATGGTCAATCCAGGTTGCATCACAGCCTCTGAACGAATTTTGTAAGAATTTCTCTCTCTTTCACTGTCTTTGTTTTACGGGTTTTTAAAAGTAATTTATTTTTATAATGGGGTTTAGCTGCTTTTCACGGCTGTGTTTATGCGGCTTTACACCCACTTGACTCACTTCCAGACAGATATCAATACATAGGTTTTAAGATTCTTACTAGTCACATATATTCTTGTGCGGTGAATAGGGGGTGTTGAGTCCAGTTCACGGAGCAAGGAGTAGGTCTTGTCTATTACATATTGGGTGTATGGAACGGTATCTGAGCGAATTTGAAACCCTTGTTTTATGCATCACCCCACCTCACCTTTCCCGTTAAGCAGCCATAGTGTGTTTTCTAAACGTGTGACTCTGTTCTGTTTTGTAATTCAGTTCAAGTGTAGCGGTTTTTACATTCCCTCTATAAGTGATAGCTTATGATAAGTGTCTTTTTCTGTGTGACTTATTTCACTTAGAATCGTCGTACCTAAGTCCACTCATCTTGCTTCTACTAGCCTTATGACATTGATTTCATGTCTGAGTGATATTCCATTGTACATAAAGACCACAACTTCTTTATCCATTTTTCTCTTTCCTGGGATATTTAAGTTGTCATGAAGTGTAGGCTCTTGTCAACAGAGGAGCCCTAAACTTTGGGGTGCCTGTGTCTTGCTGATTTTTAGTTTTCCCAATTTATACGCCCATGAGTGGACGTGCCCTATGCTCCCTAAGCTGTGTTTTTTCGATGTTTCAGGACACACCGTACACTTCTCCAGAGTGGCTGTTGGCAACTTACATCCCGCTCATCAACGTAGCAAGGCTGCCATTTCTCCATGGCCTGTCCTGCATTTCTGGTTTTGACAGTTTTTGCAGCATGGCCCTTTTGACCGATGGGAAGCGAGACTTCTTTGTAGCGCTGATTTGCCTTTCCAGGTTGCTTGGTTGGCCAAAAAGGGCGTATGCGTTTTTTCCTGAATATATTCAGGAAAAAACGCATACGCCCTTTTTGGCCAAGGGCATCATTGTCGACGTTTTGCCGCTTTTCATGTGCTTTACAGGCGATTCGAATCTACCTCCTGAAATCTGTTTCCTGCAATTCTGCCTTGCTTTCAAATCCTCTTCGTTGCCTTCCCTCAATATATCTGTGGATGAGAGTTATCATTTATAACTCTGCGGGTTTGTGAATTGCAGTGTCCCTGAGCTCCATTTTTCAACTCGCTTTTTTGGGAGCTGGCCGCAAAAGCGCGGGATTGCCTCAGGCCCTATTGTGCTTCTGGGCGGCAGGCTGAGCCTGTGATTAATTCTTCTTCCTGATGGGAAAATAGAGTGACCTGTGCCTGTCCCAACACCTAGATCTAGTCTCTCATTGGTTGCCCCTCTTCCCGTTCATCCTCAGGACAAATTGCAACCTGTAGGGAACAGGAGGTTAAAGGTGCTGATTCTCCAAGTAAGTTGATTGCTAGTAAAGTAGCTGGAAAGGCGAACCCGAGCACAAGGAGATGAGAAATGGGGTGTGTTTTAGAAACCTTTCAAAATCACACGGTGTACCATCTTCTGAGTTTCTCATGCATGTTTTCGATGTAGGAAGATGCCCTTGAACCTGGAGATTTGGGACCCATGGGATGGGTATCACGCAGTATTCCTTTAAAGGGTCTGCGTTTGCTCACCCAACCTCTCAGCCCCAAGAGTGTCCACCCTTACGTCTCATCCAGCTGTGGGTCTAGATATGGTCAATCCAGGTGGCATCACAGCCCCTGAACGAATTTTGTAAGAATTTCTCTCTCTTTCACTGTCTTTGTTTTACGGGTTTTTAAAAGTAATTTATTTTTATAATGGGGTTTAGCTGCTTTTCACGGCTGTGTTTATGCGGATTTACACCCACTTGACTCACTTCCAGACAGATATCAATACATAGGTTTTAAGATTGTTACTAGTCACATATATTCTTGTGCGGTGAATAGGGGGTGTTGAGTCCAGTTCACGGAGCAAGGAGTAGGTCTTGTCTATTACATATTGGGTGTATGGAACGGTATCTGAGCGAATTTGAACCCCCTGTTTTATGCATCACCCCACCTCACCTTTCCCGTTAAGCAGCCATAGTGTGTTTTCTAAACGTGTGATTCTGTTCAGTTCTGTAATTCAGTTCAAGTGTAGCGGTTTTTACATTCCCTCTATAAGTGATAGCTTATGATAAGTGTCTTTTTCTGTGTGACTTATTTCACTTAGAATCGTCATACCTAAGTCCACTCATCTTGCTTCTACTAGCCTTATGACATTGATTTCATGTCTGAGTGATATTCCATTGTACATAAGGACCACAACTTCTTTATCCATTTTTCTCTTTCCTGGGATATTTAAGGTGTCATGAAGTGGAGGTTCTTGTCAACAGAGCAGCCCTAAACTTTGGGGTGACTGTGTCTTGTGATTTTTAGTTTTCCCAATTTATACGCCCATGAGTGGAAGTGCCCTATGCTCCCTAAGCTGTGTTTTTTCGATGTTTCAGGACACACCGTACACTTCTCCAGAGTGGCTGTTGGCAATTTACATCCCGCCCATCAGCGTAGCAAGGCTGCCATTTCTCCATGGCCTGTCCTGCATTTCTGGTTTTGACACTTTTTGCAGCATGTCCCTTTTGGCCGATGGGAAGCGAGACTTCTTTGTAGCGCTGATTTGCTTTCCAGGTTGCTTGGTTGGCCAAAAAGGGCGTATGCGTTTTTTCCTGAATATATTCAGGAAAAAACGCATACACCCTTTTTGGCCAAGGGCATCATTGTCGACGTTTTGCCGCTTTTCATGTGCTTTACAGGCGATTCGAATCTACCTCCTGAAATCTGTTTCCTGCAATTCTGCCTTGCTTTCAAATCCTCTTCGTTGCCTTCCCTCAATATATCTGTGGATGAGAGTTATCATGTATAACTCTGCGGGTTTGTGAATTGCAGTGTCCCTGAGCTCCATTTTTCAACTCGCTTTTTTGGGAGCTGGCCGCAAAAGCGCGGGATTGCCTCAGGCCCTATTGTGCTTCTGGGCGGCAGGCTGAGCCTGTGATTAATTCTTCTTCCTGATGGGAAAATAGAGTGACCTGTGCCTGTCCCAACACCTAGATCTAGTCTCTCATTGGTTGCCCCTCTTCCCGTTCATCCTCAGGACAAATTGCAACCTGTAGGGAACAGGAGGTTAAAGGTGCTGATTCTCCAAGTAAGTTGATTGCTAGTAAAGTAGCTGGAAAGGCGAACCCGAGCACAAGGAGATGAGAAATGGGGTGTGTTTTAGAAACCTTTCAAAATCACACGGTGTACCATCTTCTGAGTTTCTCATGCATGTTTTCGATGTAGGAAGATGCCCTTGAACCTGGAGATTTGGGACCCATGGGATGGGTATCACGCAGTATTCCTTTAAAGGGTCTGCGTTTGCTCACCCAACCTCTCAGCCCCAAGAGTGTCCACCCTTACGTCTCATCCAGCTGTGGGTCTAGATATGGTCAATCCAGGTGGCATCACAGCCCCTGAACGAATTTTGTAAGAATTTCTCTCTCTTTCACTGTCTTTGTTTTACGGGTTTTTAAAAGTAATTTATTTTTATAATGGGGTTTAGCTGCTTTTCACGGCTGTGTTTATGCGGATTTACACCCACTTGACTCACTTCCAGACAGATATCAATACATAGGTTTTAAGATTGTTACTAGTCACATATATTCTTGTGCGGTGAATAGGGCGTGTTGAGTCCAGTTCACTGAGCAAGGAGTAGGTCTTGTCTATTACATATTGGGTGTATGGAACGGTATCTGAGCGAATTTGAACCCCTTGTTTTATGCATCACCCCACCTCACCTTTCCCGTTACGCAGCCATAGTGTGTTTTCTAAACGTGTGATTCTGTTCAGTTCTGTATTTCAGTTCAAGTGTAGCGGTTTTTACATTCCCTCTATAAGTGATAGCTTATGATAAGTGTCTTTTTCTGTGTGACTTATTTCACTTAGAATCGTCGTACCTAAGTCCAATCATCTTGCTTCTACTAGCCTTATGACATTGATTTCATGTCTGAGTGATATTCCATTGTACGTAAGGACCACAACTTCTTTATCCATTTTTCTCTTTCCTGGGATATTTAAGTTGTCGTGAAGTGGAGGTTCTTGTCAACACAGCAGCCCTAAACTTTGGGGTGCCTGTGTCTTGCTGATTTTTAGTTTTCCCAATTTATACGCCCATGAGTGGACGTGCCCTATGCTCCCTAAGCTGTGTTTTTTCGATGTTTCAGGACACACCGTACACTTCTCCAGAGTGGCTGTTGGCAATTAACATCCCGCCCATCAGCGTAGCAAGGCTGCCATTTCTCCATGGCCTGTCCTGCATTTCTGGTTTTGACACTTTTTGCAGCTTGACCCTTTTGACCGATGGGAAGCGAGACTTCTTTGTAGCACTGATTTGCCTTTCCAGGTTGCTTGGTTGGCCAAAAAGGGCGTATGCGTTTTTTCCTGAATATATTCAGGAAAAAACGCATACGCCCTTTTTGGCCAAGGGCATCATTGTCGACGTTTTGCCGCTTTTCATGTGCTTTAAAGGCGATTCGAATCTACCTCCTGAAACCTGTTTCCTGCAATTCTGCCTTGCTTTCAAATCCTCTTTGTTGCCTTCCCTCAATATATTTGTGGACGAGAGTTATCATTTATAACTCAGCAGGTTTGTGAATGGCAGTGCCCCTGAGCTCCATTTTTCAACTGTCTTGTTTGGGAGCTGGCCGCAAAAGCACGGGATTGCCTCAGGCCCTATTCTGCTTCCCGGCGGCAGGCTGAGCCTGTGGTTAATTCTTTTTCCTAATGGGAAATTAGAGCGACCTGTGCCTGTCCCAACACCTAGATCTAGTCTCTCATTGGTTGCCCCTCTTCCCATTCATCCTCAGGACAAATTGCAACCTGTACAGGACAGGAGGTTAAAGGTGCTGATTCTCCAAGTAGGGAGATTGCTAGTGAAGTAGCTGGAATGGCGAACCCGAGCACAAGGAGATGAGAAATGAGGTGGGTTTTAGAAACCTTTCAAAATCACACGGTGTACCTTCTTCTGGGTTCCTCATGCAAGTTTTTGATGTAGGAAGATGCCCTTGAACCTGGAGATTTGGGACCCATGGGATGGGTACCATGCAGTATTACTTTAAAGGGTCTGCGTTTGCTCACCCAACCTCACCCAACCTCTCAGCCCCAAGAGTGTCCACCCTTATGTCTCATCCAGCTGTGGGTCTAGATATGGTCAATCCAGGTGGCATCACAGCCCCTGAACGAATTTTGTAAGAATTTCTCTCTCTTTCACTGTCTTTGTTTTACGGGTTTTTAAAAGTAATTTATTTTTATAATGGGGTTTAGCTGCTTTTCACGGCTGTGTTTATGCGGATTTACACCCACTTGACTCACTTCCAGACAGATAACAATACATAGGTTTTAAGATTGTTACTAGTCACATATATTCTTGTGCGGTGAATAGGGGGTGTTGAGTCCAGTTCACTGAGCAAGGAGTAGGTCTTGTCTATTACATATTGGGTGTATGGAACGGTATCTGAGCAAATTTGAACCCCTTGTTTTATGCATCACCCCACCTCACCTTTCCCGTTAAGCAGCCATAGTGTGTTTTCTAAACGTGTGACTCTGTTCTGTTTTGTAATTCAGTTCAAGTGTAGCGGTTTTTACATTCCCTCTATAAGTGATAGCTTATGATAAGTGTCTTTTTCTGTGTGACTTATTTCACTTAGAATCGTCGTACCTAAGTCCACTCATCTTGCTTCTACTAGCCTTATGACATTGATTTCATGTCTGAGTGATATTCCATTGTACATAAGGACCACAACTTTTTTATCCATTTTTCTCTTTCCTGGGATATTTAAGGTGTCATGAAGTGGAGGTTCTTGTCAACAGAGCAGCCCCAAACTTTGGGGTGCCTGTGTCTTGCTGATTTTTAGTTTTCCCAATTTATACGCCCATGAGTGGACGTGCCCTATGCTCACTAAGCTGTGTTTTTTCGATGTTTCAGGACACACCGTACACTTCTCCAGAGTGGCTGTTGGCAATTTACATCCCGCCCATCAGCGTAGCAAGGCTGCCATTTCTCCATGGCCTTTCCTGCATTTCTGGTTTTGACACTTTTTGCAGCATGGCCCTTTTGACCGATGGGAAGCGAGACTTCTTTGTAGTGCTGATTTGCCTTTCCAGGTTGCTTGGTTGGCCAAAAAGGGCGTATGCGTTTTTTCCTGAATATATTCAGGAAAAAACGCATACGCCCTTCTTGGCCAAGGGCATCATTGTCGACGTTTTGCCGCTTTTCATGTGCTTTACAGGCGATTCGAATCTACCTCCTGAAATCTGTTTCCTGCAATTCTGCCTTGCTTTCAAATCCTCTTCCTTGTCTTCCCTCAATATATCTGTGGATGAGAGTTATCACTTATAACTCTGCGGGTTTGTGAATTGCAGTGTCCCTGAGCTCCATTTTTCAACTGTCTTTTTTGAGAGCTGGCCGCAAAAGCACGGGATTGCCTCAGGCCCTATTCTGGTTCCTGGCAGCAGGCTGAGCCTGTGGTTAATTCTTCTTCCTGATGGGAAAATAGAGTGACCTGTGCCTGTCCCAACAGCTAGATCTAGTCTCTCATTGGTTGCCCCTCTTCCCGTTCATCCTCCGGACAAATTGCAACCTGTAGGGAACAGGAGGTTAAAGGTGCTGATTCTCCAAGTAGGGAGATTGCTAGTAAAGTAGCTGGAATGGCGAACCCGAGCACAAGGAGATGAGAAATGAGGTGCGTTTTAGAAACCTTTCAAAATCACACGGTGTACCATCTTCTGAGTTTCTCATGCATGTTTTCGATGTAGGAAGATGCCCTTGAACCTGGAGACTTGGGACCCATGGGATGGGTACCACGCAGTATTACTTTGAAGGGTCTGCGTTTGCTCACCCAACCTAACCCAACCTTTCAGCCCCAAGAGTGTCCACCCTTATGTCTCATCCAGCTGTGCGTGTAGATATGGTCAATCCAGGTTGCATCACAGCCTCTGAACGAATTTTGTAAGAATTTCTCTCTCTTTCACTGTCTTTGTTTTACGGGTTTTTAAAAGTAATTTATTTTTATAATGGGGTTTAGCTGCTTTTCACGGCTGTGTTTATGCGGCTTTACACCCACTTGACTCACTTCCAGACAGATATCAATACATAGGTTTTAAGATTCTTACTAGTCACATATATTCTTGTGCGGTGAATAGGGGGTGTTGAGTCCAGTTCACGGAGCAAGGAGTAGGTCTTGTCTATTACATATTGGGTGTATGGAACGGTATCTGAGCGAATTTGAAACCCTTGTTTTATGCATCACCCCACCTCACCTTTCCCGTTAAGCAGCCATAGTGTGTTTTCTAAACGTGTGACTCTGTTCTGTTTTGTAATTCAGTTCAAGTGTAGCGGTTTTTACATTCCCTCTATAAGTGATAGCTTATGATAAGTGTCTTTTTCTGTGTGACTTATTTCACTTAGAATCGTCGTACCTAAGTCCACTCATCTTGCTTCTACTAGCCTTATGACATTGATTTCATGTCTGAGTGATATTCCATTGTACATAAAGACCACAACTTCTTTATCCATTTTTCTCTTTCCTGGGATATTTAAGTTGTCATGAAGTGTAGGCTCTTGTCAACAGAGGAGCCCTAAACTTTGGGGTGCCTGTGTCTTGCTGATTTTTAGTTTTCCCAATTTATACGCCCATGAGTGGACGTGCCCTATGCTCCCTAAGCTGTGTTTTTTCGATGTTTCAGGACACACCGTACACTTCTCCAGAGTGGCTGTTGGCAACTTACATCCCGCTCATCAACGTAGCAAGGCTGCCATTTCTCCATGGCCTGTCCTGCATTTCTGGTTTTGACAGTTTTTGCAGCATGGCCCTTTTGACCGATGGGAAGCGAGACTTCTTTGTAGCGCTGATTTGCCTTTCCAGGTTGCTTGGTTGGCCAAAAAGGGCGTATGCGTTTTTTCCTGAATATATTCAGGAAAAAACGCATACGCCCTTTTTGGCCAAGGGCATCATTGTCGACGTTTTGCCGCTTTTCATGTGCTTTACAGGCGATTCGAATCTACCTCCTGAAATCTGTTTCCTGCAATTCTGCCTTGCTTTCAAATCCTCTTCGTTGCCTTCCCTCAATATATCTGTGGATGAGAGTTATCATTTATAACTCTGCGGGTTTGTGAATTGCAGTGTCCCTGAGCTCCATTTTTCAACTCGCTTTTTTGGGAGCTGGCCGCAAAAGCGCGGGATTGCCTCAGGCCCTATTGTGCTTCTGGGCGGCAGGCTGAGCCTGTGATTAATTCTTCTTCCTGATGGGAAAATAGAGTGACCTGTGCCTGTCCCAACACCTAGATCTAGTCTCTCATTGGTTGCCCCTCTTCCCGTTCATCCTCAGGACAAATTGCAACCTGTAGGGAACAGGAGGTTAAAGGTGCTGATTCTCCAAGTAAGTTGATTGCTAGTAAAGTAGCTGGAAAGGCGAACCCGAGCACAAGGAGATGAGAAATGGGGTGTGTTTTAGAAACCTTTCAAAATCACACGGTGTACCATCTTCTGAGTTTCTCATGCATGTTTTCGATGTAGGAAGATGCCCTTGAACCTGGAGATTTGGGACCCATGGGATGGGTATCACGCAGTATTCCTTTAAAGGGTCTGCGTTTGCTCACCCAACCTCTCAGCCCCAAGAGTGTCCACCCTTACGTCTCATCCAGCTGTGGGTCTAGATATGGTCAATCCAGGTGGCATCACAGCCCCTGAACGAATTTTGTAAGAATTTCTCTCTCTTTCACTGTCTTTGTTTTACGGGTTTTTAAAAGTAATTTATTTTTATAATGGGGTTTAGCTGCTTTTCACGGCTGTGTTTATGCGGATTTACACCCACTTGACTCACTTCCAGACAGATATCAATACATAGGTTTTAAGATTGTTACTAGTCACATATATTCTTGTGCGGTGAATAGGGGGTGTTGAGTCCAGTTCACGGAGCAAGGAGTAGGTCTTGTCTATTACATATTGGGTGTATGGAACGGTATCTGAGCGAATTTGAACCCCTTGTTTTATGCATCACCCCACCTCACCTTTCCCGTTAAGCAGCCATAGTGTGTTTTCTAAACGTGTGATTCTGTTCAGTTCTGTAATTCAGTTCAAGTGTAGCGGTTTTTACATTCCCTCTATAAGTGATAGCTTATGATAAGTGTCTTTTTCTGTGTGACTTATTTCACTTAGAATCGTCATACCTAAGTCCACTCATCTTGCTTCTACTAGCCTTATGACATTGATTTCATGTCTGAGTGATATTCCATTGTACATAAGGACCACAACTTCTTTATCCATTTTTCTCTTTCCTGGGATATTTAAGGTGTCATGAAGTGGAGGTTCTTGTCAACAGAGCAGCCCTAAACTTTGGGGTGACTGTGTCTTGTGATTTTTAGTTTTCCCAATTTATACGCCCATGAGTGGAAGTGCCCTATGCTCCCTAAGCTGTGTTTTTTCGATGTTTCAGGACACACCGTACACTTCTCCAGAGTGGCTGTTGGCAATTTACATCCCGCCCATCAGCGTAGCAAGGCTGCCATTTCTCCATGGCCTGTCCTGCATTTCTGGTTTTGACACTTTTTGCAGCATGTCCCTTTTGGCCGATGGGAAGCGAGACTTCTTTGTAGCGCTGATTTGCTTTCCAGGTTGCTTGGTTGGCCAAAAAGGGCGTATGCGTTTTTTCCTGAATATATTCAGGAAAAAACGCATACGCCCTTTTTGGCCAAGGGCATCATTGTCGACGTTTTGCCGCTTTTCATGTGCTTTACAGGCGATTCGAATCTACCTCCTGAAATCTGTTTCCTGCAATTCTGCCTTGCTTTCAAATCCTCTTCGTTGCCTTCCCTCAATATATCTGTGGATGAGAGTTATCATGTATAACTCTGCGGGTTTGTGAATTGCAGTGTCCCTGAGCTCCATTTTTCAACTCGCTTTTTTGGGAGCTGGCCGCAAAAGCGCGGGATTGCCTCAGGCCCTATTGTGCTTCTGGGCGGCAGGCTGAGCCTGTGATTAATTCTTCTTCCTGATGGGAAAATAGAGTGACCTGTGCCTGTCCCAACACCTAGATCTAGTCTCTCATTGGTTGCCCCTCTTCCCGTTCATCCTCAGGACAAATTGCAACCTGTAGGGAACAGGAGGTTAAAGGTGCTGATTCTCCAAGTAAGTTGATTGCTAGTAAAGTAGCTGGAAAGGCGAACCCGAGCACAAGGAGATGAGAAATGGGGTGTGTTTTAGAAACCTTTCAAAATCACACGGTGTACCATCTTCTGAGTTTCTCATGCATGTTTTCGATGTAGGAAGATGCCCTTGAACCTGGAGATTTGGGACCCATGGGATGGGTATCACGCAGTATTCCTTTAAAGGGTCTGCGTTTGCTCACCCAACCTCTCAGCCCCAAGAGTGTCCACCCTTACGTCTCATCCAGCTGTGGGTCTAGATATGGTCAATCCAGGTGGCATCACAGCCCCTGAACGAATTTTGTAAGAATTTCTCTCTCTTTCACTGTCTTTGTTTTACGGGTTTTTAAAAGTAATTTATTTTTATAATGGGGTTTAGCTGCTTTTCACGGCTGTGTTTATGCGGATTTACACCCACTTGACTCACTTCCAGACAGATATCAATACATAGGTTTTAAGATTGTTACTAGTCACATATATTCTTGTGCGGTGAATAGGGCGTGTTGAGTCCAGTTCACTGAGCAAGGAGTAGGTCTTGTCTATTACATATTGGGTGTATGGAACGGTATCTGAGCGAATTTGAACCCCTTGTTTTATGCATCACCCCACCTCACCTTTCCCGTTACGCAGCCATAGTGTGTTTTCTAAACGTGTGATTCTGTTCAGTTCTGTATTTCAGTTCAAGTGTAGCGGTTTTTACATTCCCTCTATAAGTGATAGCTTATGATAAGTGTCTTTTTCTGTGTGACTTATTTCACTTAGAATCGTCGTACCTAAGTCCAATCATCTTGCTTCTACTAGCCTTATGACATTGATTTCATGTCTGAGTGATATTCCATTGTACGTAAGGACCACAACTTCTTTATCCATTTTTCTCTTTCCTGGGATATTTAAGTTGTCGTGAAGTGGAGGTTCTTGTCAACACAGCAGCCCTAAACTTTGGGGTGCCTGTGTCTTGCTGATTTTTAGTTTTCCCAATTTATACGCCCATGAGTGGACGTGCCCTATGCTCCCTAAGCTGTGTTTTTTCGATGTTTCAGGACACACCGTACACTTCTCCAGAGTGGCTGTTGGCAATTAACATCCCGCCCATCAGCGTAGCAAGGCTGCCATTTCTCCATGGCCTGTCCTGCATTTCTGGTTTTGACACTTTTTGCAGCTTGACCCTTTTGACCGATGGGAAGCGAGACTTCTTTGTAGCACTGATTTGCCTTTCCAGGTTGCTTGGTTGGCCAAAAAGGGCGTATGCGTTTTTTCCTGAATATATTCAGGAAAAAACGCATACGCCCTTTTTGGCCAAGGGCATCATTGTCGACGTTTTGCCGCTTTTCATGTGCTTTAAAGGCGATTCGAATCTACCTCCTGAAACCTGTTTCCTGCAATTCTGCCTTGCTTTCAAATCCTCTTTGTTGCCTTCCCTCAATATATTTGTGGACGAGAGTTATCATTTATAACTCAGCAGGTTTGTGAATGGCAGTGCCCCTGAGCTCCATTTTTCAACTGTCTTGTTTGGGAGCTGGCCGCAAAAGCACGGGATTGCCTCAGGCCCTATTCTGCTTCCCGGCGGCAGGCTGAGCCTGTGGTTAATTCTTTTTCCTAATGGGAAATTAGAGCGACCTGTGCCTGTCCCAACACCTAGATCTAGTCTCTCATTGGTTGCCCCTCTTCCCATTCATCCTCAGGACAAATTGCAACCTGTACAGGACAGGAGGTTAAAGGTGCTGATTCTCCAAGTAGGGAGATTGCTAGTGAAGTAGCTGGAATGGCGAACCCGAGCACAAGGAGATGAGAAATGAGGTGGGTTTTAGAAACCTTTCAAAATCACACGGTGTACCTTCTTCTGGGTTCCTCATGCAAGTTTTTGATGTAGGAAGATGCCCTTGAACCTGGAGATTTGGGACCCATGGGATGGGTACCATGCAGTATTACTTTAAAGGGTCTGCGTTTGCTCACCCAACCTCACCCAACCTCTCAGCCCCAAGAGTGTCCACCCTTATGTCTCATCCAGCTGTGGGTCTAGATATGGTCAATCCAGGTGGCATCACAGCCCCTGAACGAATTTTGTAAGAATTTCTCTCTCTTTCACTGTCTTTGTTTTACGGGTTTTTAAAAGTAATTTATTTTTATAATGGGGTTTAGCTGCTTTTCACGGCTGTGTTTATGCGGATTTACACCCACTTGACTCACTTCCAGACAGATAACAATACATAGGTTTTAAGATTGTTACTAGTCACATATATTCTTGTGCGGTGAATAGGGGGTGTTGAGTCCAGTTCACTGAGCAAGGAGTAGGTCTTGTCTATTACATATTGGGTGTATGGAACGGTATCTGAGCAAATTTGAACCCCTTGTTTTATGCATCACCCCACCTCACCTTTCCCGTTAAGCAGCCATAGTGTGTTTTCTAAACGTGTGACTCTGTTCTGTTTTGTAATTCAGTTCAAGTGTAGCGGTTTTTACATTCCCTCTATAAGTGATAGCTTATGATAAGTGTCTTTTTCTGTGTGACTTATTTCACTTAGAATCGTCGTACCTAAGTCCACTCATCTTGCTTCTACTAGCCTTATGACATTGATTTCATGTCTGAGTGATATTCCATTGTACATAAGGACCACAACTTTTTTATCCATTTTTCTCTTTCCTGGGATATTTAAGGTGTCATGAAGTGGAGGTTCTTGTCAACAGAGCAGCCCCAAACTTTGGGGTGCCTGTGTCTTGCTGATTTTTAGTTTTCCCAATTTATACGCCCATGAGTGGACGTGCCCTATGCTCACTAAGCTGTGTTTTTTCGATGTTTCAGGACACACCGTACACTTCTCCAGAGTGGCTGTTGGCAATTTACATCCCGCCCATCAGCGTAGCAAGGCTGCCATTTCTCCATGGCCTTTCCTGCATTTCTGGTTTTGACACTTTTTGCAGCATGGCCCTTTTGACCGATGGGAAGCGAGACTTCTTTGTAGTGCTGATTTGCCTTTCCAGGTTGCTTGGTTGGCCAAAAAGGGCGTATGCGTTTTTTCCTGAATATATTCAGGAAAAAACGCATACGCCCTTCTTGGCCAAGGGCATCATTGTCGACGTTTTGCCGCTTTTCATGTGCTTTACAGGCGATTCGAATCTACCTCCTGAAATCTGTTTCCTGCAATTCTGCCTTGCTTTCAAATCCTCTTCCTTGTCTTCCCTCAATATATCTGTGGATGAGAGTTATCACTTATAACTCTGCGGGTTTGTGAATTGCAGTGTCCCTGAGCTCCATTTTTCAACTGTCTTTTTTGAGAGCTGGCCGCAAAAGCACGGGATTGCCTCAGGCCCTATTCTGGTTCCTGGCAGCAGGCTGAGCCTGTGGTTAATTCTTCTTCCTGATGGGAAAATAGAGTGACCTGTGCCTGTCCCAACAGCTAGATCTAGTCTCTCATTGGTTGCCCCTCTTCCCGTTCATCCTCCGGACAAATTGCAACCTGTAGGGAACAGGAGGTTAAAGGTGCTGATTCTCCAAGTAGGGAGATTGCTAGTAAAGTAGCTGGAATGGCGAACCCGAGCACAAGGAGATGAGAAATGAGGTGCGTTTTAGAAACCTTTCAAAATCACACGGTGTACCATCTTCTGAGTTTCTCATGCATGTTTTCGATGTAGGAAGATGCCCTTGAACCTGGAGACTTGGGACCCATGGGATGGGTACCACGCAGTATTACTTTGAAGGGTCTGCGTTTGCTCACCCAACCTAACCCAACCTTTCAGCCCCAAGAGTGTCCACCCTTATGTCTCATCCAGCTGTGCGTGTAGATATGGTCAATCCAGGTTGCATCACAGCCTCTGAACGAATTTTGTAAGAATTTCTCTCTCTTTCACTGTCTTTGTTTTACGGGTTTTTAAAAGTAATTTATTTTTATAATGGGGTTTAGCTGCTTTTCACGGCTGTGTTTATGCGGCTTTACACCCACTTGACTCACTTCCAGACAGATATCAATACATAGGTTTTAAGATTCTTACTAGTCACATATATTCTTGTGCGGTGAATAGGGGGTGTTGAGTCCAGTTCACGGAGCAAGGAGTAGGTCTTGTCTATTACATATTGGGTGTATGGAACGGTATCTGAGCGAATTTGAAACCCTTGTTTTATGCATCACCCCACCTCACCTTTCCCGTTAAGCAGCCATAGTGTGTTTTCTAAACGTGTGACTCTGTTCTGTTTTGTAATTCAGTTCAAGTGTAGCGGTTTTTACATTCCCTCTATAAGTGATAGCTTATGATAAGTGTCTTTTTCTGTGTGACTTATTTCACTTAGAATCGTCGTACCTAAGTCCACTCATCTTGCTTCTACTAGCCTTATGACATTGATTTCATGTCTGAGTGATATTCCATTGTACATAAAGACCACAACTTCTTTATCCATTTTTCTCTTTCCTGGGATATTTAAGTTGTCATGAAGTGTAGGCTCTTGTCAACAGAGGAGCCCTAAACTTTGGGGTGCCTGTGTCTTGCTGATTTTTAGTTTTCCCAATTTATACGCCCATGAGTGGACGTGCCCTATGCTCCCTAAGCTGTGTTTTTTCGATGTTTCAGGACACACCGTACACTTCTCCAGAGTGGCTGTTGGCAACTTACATCCCGCTCATCAACGTAGCAAGGCTGCCATTTCTCCATGGCCTGTCCTGCATTTCTGGTTTTGACAGTTTTTGCAGCATGGCCCTTTTGACCGATGGGAAGCGAGACTTCTTTGTAGCGCTGATTTGCCTTTCCAGGTTGCTTGGTTGGCCAAAAAGGGCGTATGCGTTTTTTCCTGAATATATTCAGGAAAAAACGCATACGCCCTTTTTGGCCAAGGGCATCATTGTCGACGTTTTGCCGCTTTTCATGTGCTTTACAGGCGATTCGAATCTACCTCCTGAAATCTGTTTCCTGCAATTCTGCCTTGCTTTCAAATCCTCTTCGTTGCCTTCCCTCAATATATCTGTGGATGAGAGTTATCATTTATAACTCTGCGGGTTTGTGAATTGCAGTGTCCCTGAGCTCCATTTTTCAACTCGCTTTTTTGGGAGCTGGCCGCAAAAGCGCGGGATTGCCTCAGGCCCTATTGTGCTTCTGGGCGGCAGGCTGAGCCTGTGATTAATTCTTCTTCCTGATGGGAAAATAGAGTGACCTGTGCCTGTCCCAACACCTAGATCTAGTCTCTCATTGGTTGCCCCTCTTCCCGTTCATCCTCAGGACAAATTGCAACCTGTAGGGAACAGGAGGTTAAAGGTGCTGATTCTCCAAGTAAGTTGATTGCTAGTAAAGTAGCTGGAAAGGCGAACCCGAGCACAAGGAGATGAGAAATGGGGTGTGTTTTAGAAACCTTTCAAAATCACACGGTGTACCATCTTCTGAGTTTCTCATGCATGTTTTCGATGTAGGAAGATGCCCTTGAACCTGGAGATTTGGGACCCATGGGATGGGTATCACGCAGTATTCCTTTAAAGGGTCTGCGTTTGCTCACCCAACCTCTCAGCCCCAAGAGTGTCCACCCTTACGTCTCATCCAGCTGTGGGTCTAGATATGGTCAATCCAGGTGGCATCACAGCCCCTGAACGAATTTTGTAAGAATTTCTCTCTCTTTCACTGTCTTTGTTTTACGGGTTTTTAAAAGTAATTTATTTTTATAATGGGGTTTAGCTGCTTTTCACGGCTGTGTTTATGCGGATTTACACCCACTTGACTCACTTCCAGACAGATATCAATACATAGGTTTTAAGATTGTTACTAGTCACATATATTCTTGTGCGGTGAATAGGGGGTGTTGAGTCCAGTTCACGGAGCAAGGAGTAGGTCTTGTCTATTACATATTGGGTGTATGGAACGGTATCTGAGCGAATTTGAACCCCTTGTTTTATGCATCACCCCACCTCACCTTTCCCGTTAAGCAGCCATAGTGTGTTTTCTAAACGTGTGATTCTGTTCAGTTCTGTAATTCACTTCAAGTGTAGCGGTTTTTACATTCCCTCTATAAGTGATAGCTTATGATAAGTGTCTTTTTCTGTGTGACTTATTTCACTTAGAATCGTCATACCTAAGTCCACTCATCTTGCTTCTACTAGCCTTATGACATTGATTTCATGTCTGAGTGATATTCCATTGTACATAAGGACCACAACTTCTTTATCCATTTTTCTCTTTCCTGGGATATTTAAGGTGTCATGAAGTGGAGGTTCTTGTCAACAGAGCAGCCCTAAACTTTGGGGTGACTGTGTCTTGTGATTTTTAGTTTTCCCAATTTATACGCCCATGAGTGGAAGTGCCCTATGCTCCCTAAGCTGTGTTTTTTCGATGTTTCAGGACACACCGTACACTTCTCCAGAGTGGCTGTTGGCAATTTACATCCCGCCCATCAGCGTAGCAAGGCTGCCATTTCTCCATGGCCTGTCCTGCATTTCTGGTTTTGACACTTTTTGCAGCATGTCCCTTTTGGCCGATGGGAAGCGAGACTTCTTTGTAGCGCTGATTTGCTTTCCAGGTTGCTTGGTTGGCCAAAAAGGGCGTATGCGTTTTTTCCTGAATATATTCAGGAAAAAACGCATACGCCCTTTTTGGCCAAGGGCATCATTGTCGACGTTTTGCCGCTTTTCATGTGCTTTACAGGCGATTCGAATCTACCTCCTGAAATCTGTTTCCTGCAATTCTGCCTTGCTTTCAAATCCTCTTCCTTGTCTTCCCTCAATATATCTGTGGATGAGAGTTATCACTTATAACTCTGCGGGTTTGTGAATTGCAGTGTCCCTGAGCTCCATTTTTCAACTGTCTTTTTTGAGAGCTGGCCGCAAAAGCACGGGATTGCCTCAGGCCCTATTCTGGTTCCTGGCAGCAGGCTGAGCCTGTGGTTAATTCTTCTTCCTGATGGGAAAATAGAGTGACCTGTGCCTGTCCCAACAGCTAGATCTAGTCTCTCATTGGTTGCCCCTCTTCCCGTTCATCCTCCGGACAAATTGCAACCTGTAGGGAACAGGAGGTTAAAGGTGCTGATTCTCCAAGTAGGGAGATTGCTAGTAAAGTAGCTGGAATGGCGAACCCGAGCACAAGGAGATGAGAAATGAGGTGCGTTTTAGAAACCTTTCAAAATCACACGGTGTACCATCTTCTGAGTTTCTCATGCATGTTTTCGATGTAGGAAGATGCCCTTGAACCTGGAGACTTGGGACCCATGGGATGGGTACCACGCAGTATTACTTTGAAGGGTCTGCGTTTGCTCACCCAACCTAACCCAACCTTTCAGCCCCAAGAGTGTCCACCCTTATGTCTCATCCAGCTGTGCGTGTAGATATGGTCAATCCAGGTTGCATCACAGCCTCTGAACGAATTTTGTAAGAATTTCTCTCTCTTTCACTGTCTTTGTTTTACGGGTTTTTAAAAGTAATTTATTTTTATAATGGGGTTTAGCTGCTTTTCACGGCTGTGTTTATGCGGCTTTACACCCACTTGACTCACTTCCAGACAGATATCAATACATAGGTTTTAAGATTCTTACTAGTCACATATATTCTTGTGCGGTGAATAGGGGGTGTTGAGTCCAGTTCACGGAGCAAGGAGTAGGTCTTGTCTATTACATATTGGGTGTATGGAACGGTATCTGAGCGAATTTGAAACCCTTGTTTTATGCATCACCCCACCTCACCTTTCCCGTTAAGCAGCCATAGTGTGTTTTCTAAACGTGTGACTCTGTTCTGTTTTGTAATTCAGTTCAAGTGTAGCGGTTTTTACATTCCCTCTATAAGTGATAGCTTATGATAAGTGTCTTTTTCTGTGTGACTTATTTCACTTAGAATCGTCGTACCTAAGTCCACTCATCTTGCTTCTACTAGCCTTATGACATTGATTTCATGTCTGAGTGATATTCCATTGTACATAAAGACCACAACTTCTTTATCCATTTTTCTCTTTCCTGGGATATTTAAGTTGTCATGAAGTGTAGGCTCTTGTCAACAGAGGAGCCCTAAACTTTGGGGTGCCTGTGTCTTGCTGATTTTTAGTTTTCCCAATTTATACGCCCATGAGTGGACGTGCCCTATGCTCCCTAAGCTGTGTTTTTTCGATGTTTCAGGACACACCGTACACTTCTCCAGAGTGGCTGTTGGCAACTTACATCCCGCTCATCAACGTAGCAAGGCTGCCATTTCTCCATGGCCTGTCCTGCATTTCTGGTTTTGACAGTTTTTGCAGCATGGCCCTTTTGACCGATGGGAAGCGAGACTTCTTTGTAGCGCTGATTTGCCTTTCCAGGTTGCTTGGTTGGCCAAAAAGGGCGTATGCGTTTTTTCCTGAATATATTCAGGAAAAAACGCATACGCCCTTTTTGGCCAAGGGCATCATTGTCGACGTTTTGCCGCTTTTCATGTGCTTTACAGGCGATTCGAATCTACCTCCTGAAATCTGTTTCCTGCAATTCTGCCTTGCTTTCAAATCCTCTTCGTTGCCTTCCCTCAATATATCTGTGGATGAGAGTTATCATTTATATCTCTGCGGGTTTGTGAATTGCAGTGTCCCTGAGCTCCATTTTTCAACTCGCTTTTTTGGGAGCTGGCCGCAAAAGCGCGGGATTGCCTCAGGCCCTATTGTGCTTCTGGGCGGCAGGCTGAGCCTGTGATTAATTCTTCTTCCTGATGGGAAAATAGAGTGACCTGTGCCTGTCCCAACACCTAGATCTAGTCTCTCATTGGTTGCCCCTCTTCCCGTTCATCCTCAGGACAAATTGCAACCTGTAGGGAACAGGAGGTTAAAGGTGCTGATTCTCCAAGTAAGTTGATTGCTAGTAAAGTAGCTGGAAAGGCGAACCCGAGCACAAGGAGATGAGAAATGGGGTGTGTTTTAGAAACCTTTCAAAATCACACGGTGTACCATCTTCTGAGTTTCTCATGCATGTTTTCGATGTAGGAAGATGCCCTTGAACCTGGAGATTTGGGACCCATGGGATGGGTATCACGCAGTATTCCTTTAAAGGGTCTGCGTTTGCTCACCCAACCTCTCAGCCCCAAGAGTGTCCACCCTTACGTCTCATCCAGCTGTGGGTCTAGATATGGTCAATCCAGGTGGCATCACAGCCCCTGAACGAATTTTGTAAGAATTTCTCTCTCTTTCACTGTCTTTGTTTTACGGGTTTTTAAAAGTAATTTATTTTTATAATGGGGTTTAGCTGCTTTTCACGGCTGTGTTTATGCGGATTTACACCCACTTGACTCACTTCCAGACAGATATCAATACATAGGTTTTAAGATTGTTACTAGTCACATATATTCTTGTGCGGTGAATAGGGGGTGTTGAGTCCAGTTCACGGAGCAAGGAGTAGGTCTTGTCTATTACATATTGGGTGTATGGAACGGTATCTGAGCGAATTTGAACCCCTTGTTTTATGCATCACCCCACCTCACCTTTCCCGTTAAGCAGCCATAGTGTGTTTTCTAAACGTGTGATTCTGTTCAGTTCTGTAATTCAGTTCAAGTGTAGCGGTTTTTACATTCCCTCTATAAGTGATAGCTTATGATAAGTGTCTTTTTCTGTGTGACTTATTTCACTTAGAATCGTCATACCTAAGTCCACTCATCTTGCTTCTACTAGCCTTATGACATTGATTTCATGTCTGAGTGATATTCCATTGTACATAAGGACCACAACTTCTTTATCCATTTTTCTCTTTCCTGGGATATTTAAGGTGTCATGAAGTGGAGGTTCTTGTCAACAGAGCAGCCCTAAACTTTGGGGTGACTGTGTCTTGTGATTTTTAGTTTTCCCAATTTATACGCCCATGAGTGGAAGTGCCCTATGCTCCCTAAGCTGTGTTTTTTCGATGTTTCAGGACACACCGTACACTTCTCCAGAGTGGCTGTTGGCAATTTACATCCCGCCCATCAGCGTAGCAAGGCTGCCATTTCTCCATGGCCTGTCCTGCATTTCTGGTTTTGACACTTTTTGCAGCATGTCCCTTTTGGCCGATGGGAAGCGAGACTTCTTTGTAGCGCTGATTTGCTTTCCAGGTTGCTTGGTTGGCCAAAAAGGGCGTATGCGTTTTTTCCTGAATATATTCAGGAAAAAACGCATACGCCCTTTTTGGCCAAGGGCATCATTGTCGACGTTTTGCCGCTTTTCATGTGCCTTAAAGGCCATTCGAATCTACCTCCTGAAATCTGTTTCCTGCAATTCTGCCTTGCTTTCAAATCCTCTTCGTTGCCTTCCCTCAATATATCTGTGGATGAGAGTTATCACTTATAACTCTGCGGGTTTGTGAATTACAGTGTCCCTGAGCTCCATTTTTCAACTGTCTTTTTTGAGAGCTGGCCGCAAAAGCACGGGATTGCCTCAGGCCCTATTCTGGTTCCTGGCAGCAGTCTGAGCCTGTGGTTAATTCTTCTTCCTGATGGGAAAATAGAGTGACCTGTGCCTGTCCCAACAGCTAGATCTCGTCTCTCATTGGTTGCCCCTCTTCCCGTTCATCCTCCGGACAAATTGCAACCTGTAGGGAACAGGAGGTTAAAGGTGCTGATTCTCCAAGTAGGGAGATTGCTAGTAAAGTAGCTGGAATGGCGAACCCGAGCACAAGGAGATGAGAAATGAGGTGCGTTTTAGAAACCTTTCAAAATCACACGGTGTACCATCTTCTGAGTTTCTCATGCATGTTTTCGATGTAGGAAGATGCCCTTGAACCTGGAGACTTGGGACCCATGGGATGGGTACCACGCAGTATTACTTTAAAGGGTCTGCGTTTGCTCACCCAACCTCTCAGCCCCAAGAGTGTCCACCCTTATGTCTCATCCAGCTGTGGGTCTAGATATGGTCAATCCAGGTTGCATCACAGCCTCTGAACGAATTTTGTAAGAATTTCTCTCTCTTTCACTGTCTTTGTTTTACGGGTTTTTTAAAGTAATTTATTTTTATAATGGGGTTTAGCTGCTTTTCACGGCTGTGTTTATGCGGCTTTACACCCACTTGACTCACTTCCAGACAGATATCAATACATAGGTTTTAAGATTCTTACTAGTCACATATATTCTTGTGCGGTGAATAGGGGGTGTTGAGTCCAGTTCACGGAGCAAGGAGTAGGTCTTGTCTATTACATATTGGGTGTATGGAACGGTATCTGAGCGAATTTGAAACCCTTGTTTTATGCATCACCCCACCTCACCTTTCCCGTTAAGCAGCCATAGTGTGTTTTCTAAACGTGTGACTCTGTTCTGTTTTGTAATTCAGTTCAAGTGTAGCGGTTTTTACATTCCCTCTATAAGTGATAGCTTATGATAAGTGTCTTTTTCTGTGTGACTTATTTCACTTAGAATCGTCGTACCTAAGTCCACTCATCTTGCTTCTACTAGCCTTATGACATTGATTTCATGTCTGAGTGATATTCCATTGTACATAAGGACCACAACTTCTTTATCCATTTTTCTCTTTCCTGGGATATTTAAGTTGTCATGAAGTGTAGGCTCTTGTCAACAGAGGAGCCCTAAACTTTGGGGTGCCTGTGTCTTGCTGATTTTTAGTTTTCCCAATTTATACGCCCATGAGTGGACGTGCCCTATGCTCCCTAAGCTGTGTTTTTTCGATGTTTCAGGACACACCGTACACTTCTCCAGAGTGGCTGTTGGCAACTTACATCCCGCTCATCAACGTAGCAAGGCTGCCATTTCTCCATGGCCAGTCCTGCATTTCTGGTTTTGACAGTTTTTGCAGCATGGCCCTTTTGACCGATGGGAAGCGAGACTTCTTTGTAGCGCTGATTTGCCTTTCCAGGTTGCTTGGTTGGCCAAAAAGGGCGTATGCGTTTTTTCCTGAATATATTCAGGAAAAAACGCATACGCCCTTTTTGGCCAAGGGCATCATTGTCGACGTTTTGCCGCTTTTCATGTGCTTTACAGGCGATTCGAATCTACCTCCTGAAATCTGTTTCCTGCAATTCTGCCTTGCTTTCAAATCCTCTTCGTTGCCTTCCCTCAATATATCTGTGGATGAGAGTTATCATTTATAACTCTGCGGGTTTGTGAATTGCAGTGTCCCTGAGCTCCATTTTTCAACTCGCTTTTTTGGGAGCTGGCCGCAAAAGCGGGGGATTGCCTCAGGCCCTATTGTGCTTCTGGGCGGCAGGCTGAGCCTGTGATTAATTCTTCTTCCTGATGGGAAAATAGAGTGACCTGTGCCTGTCCCAACACCTAGATCTAGTCTCTCATTGGTTGCCCCTCTTCCCGTTCATCCTCAGGACAAATTGCAACCTGTAGGGAACAGGAGGTTAAAGGTGCTGATTCTCCAAGTAAGTTGATTGCTAGTAAAGTAGCTGGAAAGGCGAACCCGAGCACAAGGAGATGAGAAATGGGGTGTGTTTTAGAAACCTTTCAAAATCACACGGTGTACCATCTTCTGAGTTTCTCATGCATGTTTTCGATGTAGGAAGATGCCCTTGAACCTGGAGATTTGGGACCCATGGGATGGGTATCACGCAGTATTCCTTTAAAGGGTCTGCGTTTGCTCACCCAACCTCTCAGCCCCAAGAGTGTCCACCCTTACGTCTCATCCAGCTGTGGGTCTAGATATGGTCAATCCAGGTGGCATCACAGCCCCTGAACGAATTTGGTAAGAATTTCTCTCTCTTTCACTGTCTTTGTTTTACGGGTTTTTAAAAGTAATTTATTTTTATAATGGGGTTTAGCTGCTTTTCACGGCTGTGTTTATGCGGATTTACACCCACTTGACTCACTTCCAGACAGATATCAATACATAGGTTTTAAGATTGTTACTAGTCACATATATTCTTGTGCGGTGAATAGGGCGTGTTGAGTCCAGTTCACTGAGCAAGGAGTAGGTCTTGTCTATTACATATTGGGTGTATGGAACGGTATCTGAGCGAATTTGAACCCCTTGTTTTATGCATCACCCCACCTCACCTTTCCCGTTACGCAGCCATAGTGTGTTTTCTAAACGTGTGATTCTGTTCAGTTCTGTATTTCAGTTCAAGTGTAGCGGTTTTTACATTCCCTCTATAAGTGATAGCTTATGATAAGTGTCTTTTTCTGTGTGACTTATTTCACTTAGAATCGTCGTACCTAAGTCCAATCATCTTGCTTCTACTAGCCTTATGACATTGATTTCATGTCTGAGTGATATTCCATTGTACGTAAGGACCACAACTTCTTTATCCATTTTTCTCTTTCCTGGGATATTTAAGTTGTCGTGAAGTGGAGGTTCTTGTCAACACAGCAGCCCTAAACTTTGGGGTGCCTGTGTCTTGCTGATTTTTAGTTTTCCCAATTTATACGCCCATGAGTGGACGTGCCCTATGCTCCCTAAGCTGTGTTTTTTCGATGTTTCAGGACACACCGTACACTTCTCCAGAGTGGCTGTTGGCAATTAACATCCCGCCCATCAGCGTAGCAAGGCTGCCATTTCTCCATGGCCTGTCCTGCATTTCTGGTTTTGACACTTTTTGCAGCTTGACCCTTTTGACCGATGGGAAGCGAGACTTCTTTGTAGCACTGATTTGCCTTTCCAGGTTGCTTGGTTGGCCAAAAAGGGCGTATACGTTTTTTCCTGAATATATTCAGGAAAAAACGCATACGCCCTTTTTGGCCAAGGGCATCATTGTCGACGTTTTGCCGCTTTTCATGTGCTTTAAAGGCGATTCGAATCTACCTCCTGAAACCTGTTTCCTGCAATTCTGCCTTGCTTTCAAATCCTCTTTGTTGCCTTCCCTCAATATATTTGTGGACGAGAGTTATCATTTATAACTCAGCAGGTTTGTGAATGGCAGTGCCCCTGAGCTCCATTTTTCAACTGTCTTGTTTGGGAGCTGGCCGCAAAAGCACGGGATTGCCTCAGGCCCTATTCTGCTTCCCGGCGGCAGGCTGAGCCTGTGGTTAATTCTTTTTCCTAATGGGAAATTAGAGTGACCTGTGCCTGTCCCAACACCTAGATCTAGTCTCTCATTGGTTGCCCCTCTTCCCATTCATCCTCAGGACAAATTGCAACCTGTACAGGACAGGAGGTTAAAGGTGCTGATTCTCCAAGTAGGGAGATTGCTAGTGAAGTAGCTGGAATGGCGAACCCGAGCACAAGGAGATGAGAAATGAGGTGCGTTTTAGAAACCTTTCAAAATCACACGGTGTACCTTCTTCTGGGTTCCTCATGCAAGTTTTTGATGTAGGAAGATGCCCTTGAACCTGGAGATTTGGGACCCATGGGATGGGTACCATGCAGTATTACTTTAAAGGGTCTGCGTTTGCTCACCCAACCTCACCCAACCTCTCAGCCCCAAGAGTGTCCACCCTTATGTCTCATCCAGCTGTGGGTCTAGATATGGTCAATCCAGGTGGCATCACAGCCCCTGAACGAATTTTGTAAGAATTTCTCTCTCTTTCACTGTCTTTGTTTTACGGGTTTTTAAAAGTAATTTATTTTTATAATGGGGTTTAGCTGCTTTTCACGGCTGTGTTTATGCGGATTTACACCCACTTGACTCACTTCCAGACAGATATCAATACATAGGTTTTAAGATTGTTACTAGTCACATATATTCTTGTGCGGTGAATAGGGGGTGTTGAGTCCAGTTCACTGAGCAAGGAGTAGGTCTTGTCTATTACATATTGGGTGTATGGAACGGTATCTGAGCAAATTTGAACCCCTTGTTTTATGCATCACCCCACCTCACCTTTCCCGTTAAGCAGCCATAGTGTGTTTTCTAAACGTGTGACTCTGTTCTGTTTTGTAATTCAGTTCAAGTGTAGCGGTTTTTACATTCCCTCTATAAGTGATAGCTTATGATAAGTGTCTTTTTCTGTGTGACTTATTTCACTTAGAATCGTCGTACCTAAGTCCACTCATCTTGCTTCTACTAGCCTTATGACATTGATTTCATGTCTGAGTGATATTCCATTGTACATAAGGACCACAACTTTTTTATCCATTTTTCTCTTTCCTGGGATATTTAAGGTGTCATGAAGTGGAGGTTCTTGTCAACAGAGCAGCCCCAAACTTTGGGGTGCCTGTGTCTTGCTGATTTTTAGTTTTCCCAATTTATACGCCCATGAGTGGACGTGCCCTATGCTCCCTAAGCTGTGTTTTTTCGATGTTTCAGGACACACCGTACACTTCTCCAGAGTGGCTGTTGGCAATTTACATCCCGCCCATCAGCGTAGCAAGGCTGCCATTTCTCCATGGCCTGTCCTGCATTTCTGGTTTTGACACTTTTTGCAGCATGGCCCTTTTGACCGATGGGAAGCGAGACTTATTTGTAGTGCTGATTTGCCTTTCCAGGTTGCTTGGTTGGCCAAAAAGGGCGTATGCGTTTTTTCCTGAATATATTCAGGAAAAAACGCATACGCCCTTCTTGGCCAAGGGCATCATTGTCGACGTTTTGCCGCTTTTCATGTGCTTTACAGGCGATTCGAATCTACCTCCTGAAATCTGTTTCCTGCAATTCTGCCTTGCTTTCAAATCCTCTTCCTTGCCTTCCCTCAATATATCTGTGGATGAGAGTTATCATTTATAACTCTGCGGGTTTGTGAATTGCAGTGTCCCTGAGCTCCATTTTTCAACTCGCTTTTTTGGGAGCTGGCCGCAAAAGGGCGGGATTGCCTCAGGCCCTATTGTGCTTCTGGGCGGCAGGCTGAGCCTGTGATTAATTCTTCTTCCTGTTGGGAAAATAGAGTGACCTGTGCCTGTCCCAACACCTAGATCTAGTCTCTCATTGGTTGCCCCTCTTCCCGTTCATCCTCAGGACAAATTGCAACCTGTAGGGAACAGGAGGTTAAAGGTGCTGATTCTCCAAGTAAGTTGATTGGTAGTAAAGTAGCTGGAAAGGCGAACCCGAGCACAAGGAGATGAGAAATGGGGTGTGTTTTAGAACCCTTTCAAAATCACACGGTGTACCATCTTCTGAGTTTCTCATGCATGTTTTCGATGTAGGAAGATGCCCTTGAACCTGGAGATTTGGGACACATGGGATGGGTACCACGCAGTATTACTTTAAAGGGTCTGCGTTTGCTCACCCAACCTCTCAGCCCCAAGAGTGTCCACCCTTATGTCTCATCCAGCTGTGTGTCTAGATATGGTCAATCCAGGTTGCATCTCAGCCCCTGATCGAATTTTGTAAGAATTTCTCTCTCTTTCACTGTCTTTGTTTTACGGGTTTTTAAAAGTAATTTATTTTTATAATGGGGTTTAGCTGCTTTTCACGGCTGTGTTTATGCGGATTTACACCCACTTGACTCACTTCCAGACAGATATCAATACATAGGTTTTAAGATTGTTACTAGTCATATATATTCTTGTGCGGTGAATAGGGGGTGTTGAGTCCAGTTCACTGAGCAAGGAGTAGGTCTTGTGTATTACATATAGGGTGTATGGAACGGTATCTGAGCGAATTTGAACCCCTTGTTTTATGCATCACCCCACCTCACCTTTCCCGTTAAGCAGCCATAGTGTGTTTTCTAAACGTGTGACTCTGTTCTGTTTTGTAATTCAGTTCAAGTGTAGCGGTTTTTACATTCCCTCTATAAGTGATAGCTTATGATAAGTGTCTTTTTCTGTGTGACTTATTTCACTTAGAATCGTCGTACCTAAGTCCACTCATCTTGCTTCTACTAGCCTTATGACATTGATTTCATGTCTGAGTGATATTCCATTGTACATAAGGACCACAACTTTTATATCCATTTTTCTCTTTCCTGGGATATTTAAGGTGTCATGAAGTGGAGGTTCTTGTCAACAGAGCAGCCCCAAACTTTGGGGTGCCTGTGTCTTGCTGATTTTTAGTTTTCCCAATTTATACGCCCATGAGTGGACGTGCCCTATGCTCCCTAAGCTGTGTTTTTTCGATGTTTCAGGACACACCGTACACTTCTCCAGAGTGGCTGTTGGCAATTTACATCCCGCCCATCAGCGTAGCAAGGCTGCCATTTCTCCATGGCCTGTCCTGCATTTCTGGTTTTGACACTTTTTGCAGCATGTCCCTTTTGGCCGATGGGAAGCGAGACTTCTTTGTAGCGCTGATTTGCTTTCCAGGTTGCTTGGTTGGCCAAAAAGGGCGTATGCGTTTTTTCCTGAATATATTCAGGAAAAAACGCATACGCCCTTTTTGGCCAAGGGCATCATTGTCGACGTTTTGCCGCTTTTCATGTGCCTTAAAGGCCATTCGAATCTACCTCCTGAAATCTGTTTCCTGCAATTCTGCTTTGCTTTCAAATCCTCTTCGTTGCCTTCCCTCAATATATCTGTGGATGAGAGTTATCACTTATAACTCTGCGGGTTTGTGAATTGCAGTGTCCCTGAGCTCCATTTTTCAACTGTCTTTTTTGAGAGCTGGCCGCAAAAGCACGGGATTGCCTCAGGCCCTATTCTGGTTCCTGGCAGCAGGCTGAGCCTGTGGTTAATTCTTCTTCCTGATGGGAAAATAGAGTGACCTGTGCCTGTCCCAACAGCTAGATCTAGTCTCTCATTGGTTGCCCCTCTTCCCGTTCATCCTCCGGACAAATTGCAACCTGTAGGGAACAGGAGGTTAAAGGTGCTGATTCTCCAAGTAGGGAGATTGCTAGTAAAGTAGCTGGAATGGCGAACCCGAGCACAAGGAGATGAGAAATGAGGTGCGTTTTAGAAACCTTTCAAAATCACACGGTGTACCATCTTCTGAGTTTCTCATGCATGTTTTCGATGTAGGAAGATGCCCTTGAACCTGGAGACTTGGGACCCATGGGATGGGTACCACGCAGTATTACTTTGAAGGGTCTGCGTTTGCTCACCCAACCTAACCCAACCTTTCAGCCCCAAGAGTGTCCACCCTTATGTCTCATCCAGCTGTGCGTGTAGATATGGTCAATCCAGGTTGCATCACAGCCTCTGAACGAATTTTGTAAGAATTTCTCTCTCTTTCACTGTCTTTGTTTTACGGGTTTTTAAAAGTAATTTATTTTTATAATGGGGTTTAGCTGCTTTTCACGGCTGTGTTTATGCGGCTTTACACCCACTTGACTCACTTCCAGACAGATATCAATACATAGGTTTTAAGATTCTTACTAGTCACATATATTCTTGTGCGGTGAATAGGGGGTGTTGAGTCCAGTTCACGGAGCAAGGAGTAGGTCTTGTCTATTACATATTGGGTGTATGGAACGGTATCTGAGCGAATTTGAAACCCTTGTTTTATGCATCACCCCACCTCACCTTTCCCGTTAAGCAGCCATAGTGTGTTTTCTAAACGTGTGACTCTGTTCTGTTTTGTAATTCAGTTCAAGTGTAGCGGTTTTTACATTCCCTCTATAAGTGATAGCTTATGATAAGTGTCTTTTTCTGTGTGACTTATTTCACTTAGAATCGTCGTACCTAAGTCCACTCATCTTGCTTCTACTAGCCTTATGACATTGATTTCATGTCTGAGTGATATTCCATTGTACATAAAGACCACAACTTCTTTATTCATTTTTCTCTTTCCTGGGATATTTAAGTTGTCATGAAGTGTAGGCTCTTGTCAACAGAGGAGCCCTAAACTTTGGGGTGCCTGTGTCTTGCTGATTTTTAGTTTTCCCAATTTATACGCCCATGAGTGGACGTGCCCTATGCTCCCTAAGCTGTGTTTTTTCGATGTTTCAGGACACACCGTACACTTCTCCAGAGTGGCTGTTGGCAACTTACATCCCGCTCATCAACGTAGCAAGGCTGCCATTTCTCCATGGCCTGTCCTGCATTTCTGGTTTTGACAGTTTTTGCAGCATGGCCCTTTTGACCGATGGGAAGCGAGACTTCTTTGTAGCGCTGATTTGCCTTTCCAGTTTGCTTGGTTGGCCAAAAAGGGCATATGCGTTTTTTCCTGAATATATTCAGGAAAAAACGCATACGCCCTTTTTGGCCAAGGGCATCATTGTCGACGTTTTGCCGCTTTTCATGTGCTTTACAGGCGATTCGAATCTACCTCCTGAAATCTGTTTCCTGCAATTCTGCCTTGCTTTCAAATCCTCTTCGTTGCCTTCCCTCAATATATCTGTGGGTGAGAGTTATCATTTATAACTCAGCAGGTTTGTGAATGGCAGTCCCCCTGAGCTCCATTTTTCAACTGTCTGTTTTGGGAGCTGGCCGCAAAAGCACGGGATTGCCTCAGGCCCTATTCTGGTTCCCGGCGGCAGGCTGAGCCTGTGGTTAATTCTTCTTCCTGATGGGAATATAGAGTGACCTGTGCCTGTCCCAACACCTAGATCTATTCTCTCATTGGTTTCCCCTCTTCCCGTTCATCCTCAGGACAAATTGCAACCTGTAGGGAACAGGAGGTTAAAGGTGCTGATTCTCCAAGTAAGTTGATTGCTAGTAAAGTAGCTGGAAAGGCGAACCCGAGCACAAGGAGATGAGAAATGGGGTGTGTTTTAGAACCCTTTCAAAATCACACGGTGTACCATCTTCTGAGTTTCTCATGCATGTTTTCGATGTAGGAAGATGCCCTTGAACCTGGAGATTTGGGACACATGGGATGGGTACCACGCAGTATTACTTTAAAGGGTCTGCGTTTGCTCACCCAACCTCTCAGCCCCAAGAGTGTCCACCCTTATGTCTCATCCAGCTGTGTGTCTAGATATGGTCAATCCAGGTTGCATCTCAGCCCCTGATCGAATTTTGTAAGAATTTCTCTCTCTTTCACTGTCTTTGTTTTACGGGTTTTTAAAAGTAATTTATTTTTATAATGGGGTTTAGCTGCTTTTCACGGCTGTGTTTATGCGGATTTACACCCACTTGACTCACTTCCAGACAGATATCAATACATAGGTTTTAAGATTGTTACTAGTCATATATATTCTTGTGCGGTGAATAGGGGGTGTTGAGTCCAGTTCACTGAGCAAGGAGTAGGTCTTGTGTATTACATATAGGGTGTATGGAACGGTATCTGAGCGAATTTGAACCCCTTGTTTTATGCATCACCCCACCTCACCTTTCCCGTTAAGCAGCCATAGTGTGTTTTCTAAACGTGTGACTCTGTTCTGTTTTGTAATTCAGTTCAAGTGTAGCGGTTTTTACATTCCCTCTATAAGTGATAGCTTATGATAAGTGTCTTTTTCTGTGTGACTTATTTCACTTAGAATCGTCGTACCTAAGTCCACTCATCTTGCTTCTACTAGCCTTATGACATTGATTTCATGTCTGAGTGATATTCCATTGTACATAAGGACCACAACTTTTATATCCATTTTTCTCTTTCCTGGGATATTTAAGGTGTCATGAAGTGGAGGTTCTTGTCAACAGAGCAGCCCCAAACTTTGGGGTGCCTGTGTCTTGCTGATTTTTAGTTTTCCCAATTTATACGCCCATGAGTGGACGTGCCCTATGCTCCCTAAGCTGTGTTTTTTCGATGTTTCAGGACACACCGTACACTTCTCCAGAGTGGCTGTTGGCAATTTACATCCCGCCCATCAGTGTAGCAAGGCTGCCATTTCTCCATGGCCTGTCCTGCATTTCTGGTTTTGACACTTTTTACAGCATGTCCCTTTTGGCCGATGGGAAGCGAGACTTCTTTGTAGCGCTGATTTGCTTTCCAGGTTGCTTGGTTGGCCAAAAAGGGCGTATGCGTTTTTTCCTGAATATATTCAGGAAAAAACGCATACGCCCTTTTTGGCCAAGGGCATCATTGTCGACGTTTTGCCGCTTTTCATGTGCCTTAAAGGCCATTCGAATCTACCTCCTGAAATCTGTTTCCTGCAATTCTGCTTTGCTTTCAAATCCTCTTCGTTGCCTTCCCTCAATATATCTGTGGATGAGAGTTATCACTTATAACTCTGCGGGTTTGTGAATTGCAGTGTCCCTGAGCTCCATTTTTCAACTGTCTTTTTTGAGAGCTGGCCACAAAAGCACGGGATTGCCTCAGGCCCTATTCTGGTTCCTGGCAGCAGGCTGAGCCTGTGGTTAATTCTTCTTCCTGATGGGAAAATAGAGTGACCTGTGCCTGTCCCAACAGCTAGATCTAGTCTCTCATTGGTTGCCCCTCTTCCCGTTCATCCTCCGGACAATTTGCAACCTGTAGGGAACAGGAGGTTAAAGGTGCTGATTCTCCAAGTAGGGAGATTGCTAGTAAAGTAGCTGGAATGGCGAACCCGAGCACAAGGAGATGAGAAATGAGGTGCGTTTTAGAAACCTTTCAAAATCACACGGTGTACCATCTTCTGAGTTTCTCATGCATGTTTTCGATGTAGGAAGATGCCCTTGAACCTGGAGACTTGGGACCCATGGGATGGGTACCACGCAGTATTACTTTGAAGGGTCTGCGTTTGCTCACCCAACCTAACCCAACCTTTCAGCCCCAAGAGTGTCCACCCTTATGTCTCATCCAGCTGTGCGTGTAGATATGGTCAATCCAGGTTGCATCACAGCCTCTGAACGAATTTTGTAAGAATTTCTCTCTCTTTCACTGTCTTTGTTTTACGGGTTTTTAAAAGTAATTTATTTTTATAATGGGGTTTAGCTGCTTTTCACGGCTGTGTTTATGCGGCTTTACACCCACTTGACTCACTTCCAGACAGATATCAATACATAGGTTTTAAGATTCTTACTAGTCACATATATTCTTGTGCGGTGAATAGGGGGTGTTGAGTCCAGTTCACGGAGCAAGGAGTAGGTCTTGTCTATTACATATTGGGTGTATGGAACGGTATCTGAGCGAATTTGAAACCCTTGTTTTATGCATCACCCCACCTCACCTTTCCCGTTAAGCAGCCATAGTGTGTTTTCTAAACGTGTGACTCTGTTCTGTTTTGTAATTCAGTTCAAGTGTAGCGGTTTTTACATTCCCTCTATAAGTGATAGCTTATGATAAGTGTCTTTTTCTGTGTGACTTATTTCACTTAGAATCGTCGTACCTAAGTCCACTCATCTTGCTTCTACTAGCCTTATGACATTGATTTCATGTCTGAGTGATATTCCATTGTACATAAAGACCACAACTTCTTTATTCATTTTTCTCTTTCCTGGGATATTTAAGTTGTCATGAAGTGTAGGCTCTTGTCAACAGAGGAGCCCTAAACTTTGGGGTGCCTGTGTCTTGCTGATTTTTAGTTTTCCCAATTTATACGCCCATGAGTGGACGTGCCCTATGCTCCCTAAGCTGTGTTTTTTCGATGTTTCAGGACACACCGTACACTTCTCCAGAGTGGCTGTTGGCAACTTACATCCCGCTCATCAACGTAGCAAGGCTGCCATTTCTCCATGGCCTGTCCTGCATTTCTGGTTTTGACAGTTTTTGCAGCATGGCCCTTTTGACCGATGGGAAGCGAGACTTCTTTGTAGCGCTGATTTGCCTTTCCAGGTTGCTTGGTTGGCCAAAAAGGGCGTATGCGTTTTTTCCTGAATATATTCAGGAAAAAACGCATACGCCCTTTTTGGCCAAGGGCATCATTGTCGACGTTTTGCCGCTTTTCATGTGCTTTACAGGCGATTCGAATCTACCTCCTGAAATCTGTTTCCTGCAATTCTGCCTTGCTTTCAAATCCTCTTCGTTGCCTTCCCTCAATATATCTGTGGATGAGAGTTATCATTTATAACTCTGCGGGTTTGTGAATTGCAGTGTCCCTGAGCTCCATTTTTCAACTCGCTTTTTTGGGAGCTGGCCGCAAAAGCGCGGGATTGCCTCAGGCCCTATTGTGCTTCTGGGCGGCAGGCTGAGCCTGTGATTAATTCTTCTTCCTGATGGGAAAGTAGAGTGACCTGTGCCTGTCCCAACACCTAGATCTAGTCTCTCATTGGTTGCCCCTCTTCCCGTTCATCCTCAGGACAAATTGCAACCTGTAGGGAACAGGAGGTTAAAGGTGCTGATTCTCCAAGTAAGTTGATTGCTAGTAAAGTAGCTGGAAAGGCGAACCCGAGCACAAGGAGATGAGAAATGGGGTGTGTTTTAGAAACCTTTCAAAATCACACGGTGTACCATCTTCTGAGTTTCTCATGCATGTTTTCGATGTAGGAAGATGCCCTTGAACCTGGAGATTTGGGACCCATGGGATGGGTATCACGCAGTATTCCTTTAAAGGGTCTGCGTTTGCTCACCCAACCTCTCAGCCCCAAGAGTGTCCACCCTTACGTCTCATCCAGCTGTGGGTCTAGATATGGTCAATCCAGGTGGCATCACAGCCCCTGAACGAATTTTGTAAGAATTTCTCTCTCTTTCACTGTCTTTGTTTTACGGGTTTTTAAAAGTAATTTATTTTTATAATGGGGTTTAGCTGCTTTTCACGGCTGTGTTTATGCGGATTTACACCCACTTGACTCACTTCCAGACAGATATCAATACATAGGTTTTAAGATTGTTACTAGTCACATATATTCTTGTGCGGTGAATAGGGGGTGTTGAGTCCAGTTCACGGAGCAAGGAGTAGGTCTTGTCTATTACATATTGGGTGTATGGAACGGTATCTGAGCGAATTTGAACCCCTTGTTTTATGCATCACCCCACCTCACCTTTCCCGTTAAGCAGCCATAGTGTGTTTTCTAAACGTGTGACTCTGTTCTGTTTTGTAATTCAGTTCAAGTGTAGCGGTTTTTACATTCCCTCTATAAGTGATAGCTTATGATAAGTGTCTTTTTCTGTGTGACTTATTTCACTTAGAATCGTCATACCTAAGTCCACTCATCTTGCTTCTACTAGCCTTATGACATTGATTTCATGTCTGAGTGATATTCCATTGTACATAAGGACCACAACTTCTTTATCCATTTTTCTCTTTCCTGGGATATTTAAGGTGTCATGAAGTGGAGGTTCTTGTCAACAGAGCAGCCCCAAACTTTGGGGTGCCTGTGTCTTGCTGATTTTTAGTTTTCCCAATTTATACGCCCATGAGTGGACGTGCCCTATGCTCACTAAGCTGTGTTTTTTCGATGTTTCAGGACACACCATACACTTCTCCAGAGTGGCTGTTGGCAATTTACATCCCGCCCATCAGCGTAGCAAGGCTGCCATTTCTCCATGGCCTGTCCTGCATTTCTGGTTTTGACACTTTTTGCAGCATGGCCCTTTGACCCTTAGGAAGCGAGACTTCTTTGTAGCGCTGATTTGCCTTTCCAGGTTGCTTGGTTGGCCAAAAAGTGCGTATGCGTTTTTTCCTGAATATATTCAGGAAAAAACGCATACGCCCTTTTTGGCCAAGGGCATCATTGTCGACGTTTTGCCGCTTTTCATGTGCCTTAAAGGCGATTCGAATCTACCTCCTGAAATCTGTTTCCTGCAATTCTGCCTTGCTTTCAAATCCTCTTCGTTGACTTCCCTCAATATATCTGTGGATGAGAGTTATCACTTATAACTCTGCGGGTTTGTGAATTGCAGTGTCCCTGAGCTCCATTTTTCAACTGTCTTTTTTGAGAGCTGGCCGCAAAAGCACGGGATTGCCTCAGGCCCTATTCTGGTTCCTGGCAGCAGGCTGAGCCTGTGGTTAATTCTTCTTCCTGATGGGAAACTAGAGTGACCTGTGCCTGTCCCAACAGCTAGATCTAGTCTCTCATTGGTTGCCCCTCTTCCCGTTCATCCTCAGGACAAATTGCAACCTGTAGGGAACAGGAGGTTAAAGGTGCTGATTCTCCAAGTAGGGAGATTGCTAGTAAAGTAGCTGGAATGGCGAACCCGAGCACAAGGAGATGAGAAATGAGGTGCGTTTTAGAAACCTTTCAAAATCACACGGTGTACCTTCTTCTGGGTTCCTCATGCATGTTTTCGATGTAGGAAGATGCCCTTGAACCTGGAGACTTGGGACCCATGGGATGGGTACCACGCAGTATTACTTTAAAGGGTCTGCGTTTGCTCACCCAACCTAACCCAAACTTTCAGCCCCAAGACTGTCCACCCTTATGTCTCATCCAGCTGTGCGTGTAGATATGGTCAATCCAGGTTGCATCACAGCCTCTGAACGAATTTTGTAAGAATTTCTCTCTCTTTCACTGTCTTTGTTTTACGGCTTTTTAAAAGTAATTTATTTTTATAATGGGGTTTAGTTGCTTTTCACGGCTGTGTTTATGCGGATTTACACCCACTTGACTCACTTCCAGACAGATATCAATACATAGGTTTTAAGATTGTTACTAGTCACATATATTCTTGTGCGGTGAATAGGGCGTGTTGAGTCCAGTTCACTGAGCAAGGAGTAGGTCTTGTCTATTACATATTGGGTGTATGGAACGGTATCTGAGCGAATTTGAACCCCTTGTTTTATGCATCACCCCACCTCACCTTTCCCGTTAAGCAGCCATAGTGTGTTTTCTAAACGTGTGACTCTGTTCTGTTTTGTAATTCAGTTCAAGTGTAGCGGTTTTTACATTCCCTCTATAAGTGATAGCTTATGATAAGTGTCTTTTTCTGTGTGACTTTTTTCACTTAGAATCGTCGTACCTAAGTCCACTCATCTTGCTTCTACTAGCCTTATGACATTGATTTCATGTCTGAGTGATATTCCATTGTACATAAGGACCACAACTTTTTTATCCATTTTTCTCTTTCCTGGGATATTTAAGGTGTCATGAAGTGGAGGTTCTTGTCAACAGAGCAGCCCCAAACTTTGGGGTGCCTGTGTCTTGCTGATTTTTAGTTTTCCCAATTTATACGCCCATGAGTGGACGTGCCCTATGCTCACTAAGCTGTGTTTTTTCGATGTTTCAGGACACACCGTACACTTTTCCAGAGTGGCTGTTGGCAATTTACATCCCGCCCATCAGCGTAGCAAGGCTGCCATTTCTCCATGGCCTGTCCTGCATTTCTGGTTTTGACACTTTTTGCAGCATGGCCCTTTTGACCCATGGGAAGCGAGACTTCTTTGTAGCGCTGATTTGCCTTTCCATGTTGCTTGGTTGTCCAAAAAGGGCGTATGCGTTTTTTCCTGAATATATTCAGGAAAAAACGCATACGCCCTTTTTGGCCAAGGGCATCATTGTCGACGTTTTGCCGCTTTTCATGTGCCTTAAAGGCGATTCGAATCTACCTCCTGAAATCTGTTTCCTGCAATTCTGCCTTGCTTTCAAATCCTCTTCGTTGACTTCCCTCAATATATCTGTGGATGAGAGTTATCACTTATAACTCTGCGGGTTTGTGAATTGCAGTGTCCCTGAGCTCCATTTTTCAACTGTCTTTTTTGAGAGCTGGCCGCAAAAGCACGGGATTGCCTCAGGCCCTATTCTGGTTCCTGGCAGCAGGCTGAGCCTGTGGTTAATTCTTCTTCCTGATGGGAAAATAGAGTGACCTGTGCCTGTCCCAACAGCTAGATCTAGTCTCTCATTGGTTGCCCCTCTTCCCGTTCATCCTCCGGACAATTTGCAACCTGTAGGGAACAGGAGGTTAAAGGTGCTGATTCTCCAAGTAGGGAGATTGCTAGTAAAGTAGCTGGAATGGCGAACCCGAGCACAAGGAGATGAGAAATGAGGTGCGTTTTAGAAACCTTTCAAAATCACACGGTGTACCATCTTCTGGGTTTCTCATGCATGTTTTCGATGTAGGAAGATGCCCTTGAACCTGGAGACTTGGGACCCATGGGATGGGTACCACGCAGTATTACTTTAAAGGGTCTGCGTTTGCTCACCCAAACTAACCCAACCTTTCAGCCCCAAGACTGTCCACCCTTATGTCTCATCCAGCTGTGCGTGTAGATATGGTCAATCCAGGTTGCATCACAGCCTCTGAACGAATTTTGAAAGAATTTCTCTCTCTTTCACTGTCTTTGTTTTACGGGTTTTTAAAAGTAATTTATTTTTATAATGGGGTTTAGCTGCTTTTCACGGCTGTGTTTATGCGGATTTACACCCACTTGACTCACTTCCAGACAGATATCAATACATAGGTTTTAAGATTGTTACTAGTCATATATATTCTTGTGCGGTGAATAGGGGGTGTTGAGTCCAGTTCACTGAGCAAGGAGTAGGTCTTGTGTATTACATATAGGGTGTATGGAACGGTATCTGAGCGAATTTGAACCCCTTGTTTTATGCATCACCCCACCTCACCTTTCCCGTTAAGCAGCCATAGTGTGTTTTCTAAACGTGTGACTCTTTTCTGTTTTGTAATTCAGTTCAAGTGTAGCGGTTTTTACGTTCCCTCTATAAGTGATAGCTTATGATAAGTGTCTTTTTCTGTGTGACTTATTTCACTTAGAATCGTCGTACCTAAGTCCACTCATCTTGCTTCTACTAGCCTTATGACATTGATTTCATGTCTGAGTGATATTCCATTGTACATAAGGACCACAAATTTTATATCCATTTTTCTCTTTCCTGGGATATTTAAGGTGTCATGAAGTGGAGGTTCTTGTCAACAGAGCAGCCCCAAACTTTGGGGTGCCTGTGTCTTGCTGATTTTTAGTTTTCCCAATTTATACGCCCATGAGTGGACGTGCCCTATGCTCCCTAAGCTGTGTTTTTTCGATGTTTCAGGACACACCGTACACTTCTCCAGAGTGGCTGTTGGCAATTTACATCCCGCCCATCAGCGTAGCAAGGCTGCCATTTCTCCATGGCCTGTCCTGCATTTCTGGTTTTGACACTTTTTGCAGCATGTCCCTTTTGGCCGATGGGAAGCGAGACTTCTTTGTAGCGCTGATTTGCTTTCCAGGTTGCTTGGTTGGCCAAAAAGGGCGTATGCGTTTTTTCCTGAATATATTCAGGAAAAAACGCATACGCCCTTTTTGGCCAAGGGCATCATTCTCGACGTTTTGCCGCTTTTCATGTGCCTTAAAGGCCATTCGAATCTACCTCCTGAAATCTGTTTCCTGCAATTCTGCCTTGCTTTCAAATCCTCTTCGTTGCCTTCCCTCAATATATCTGTGGATGAGAGTTATCACTTATAACTCTGCGGGTTTGTGAATTGCAGTGTCCCTGAGCTCCATTTTTCAACTGTCTTTTTTGAGAGCTGGCCGCAAAAGCACGGGATTGCCTCAGGCCCTATTCTGGTTCCTGGCAGCAGTCTGAGCCTGTGGTTAATTCTTCTTCCTGATGGGAAAATAGAGTGACCTGTGCCTGTCCCAACAGCTAGATCTCGTCTCTCATTGGTTGCCCCTCTTCCCGTTCATCCTCCGGACAAATTGCAACCTGTAGGGAACAGGAGGTTAAAGGTGCTGATTCTCCAAGTAGGGAGATTGCTAGTAAAGTAGCTGGAATGGCGAACCCGAGCACAAGGAGATGAGAAATGAGGTGCGTTTTAGAAACCTTTCAAAATCACACGGTGTACCATCTTCTGAGTTTCTCATGCATGTTTTCGATGTAGGAAGATGCCCTTGAACCTGGAGACTTGGGACCCATGGGATGGGTACCACGCAGTATTACTTTAAAGGGTCTGCGTTTGCTCACCCAACCTCTCAGCCCCAAGAGTGTCCACCCTTATGTCTCATCCAGCTGTGGGTCTAGATATGGTCAATCCAGGTGGCATCACAGCCCCTGAACGAATTTTGTAAGAATTTCTCTCTCTTTCACTGTCTTTGTTTTACGGGTTTTTAAAAGTAATTTATTTTTATAATGGGGTTTAGCTGCTTTTCACTGCTGTGTTTATGCGGCTTTACACCCACTTGACTCACTTCCAGACAGATATCAATACATAGGTTTTAAGATTCTTACTAGTCACATATATTCTTGTGCGGTGAATAGGGGGTGTTGAGTCCAGTTCACGGAGCAAGGAGTAGGTCTTGTCTATTACATATTGGGTGTATGGAACGGTATCTGAGCGAATTTGAAACCCTTGTTTTATGCATCACCCCACCTCACCTTTCCCGTTAAGCAGCCATAGTGTGTTTTCTAAACGTGTGACTCTGTTCTGTTTTGTAATTCACTTCAAGTGTAGCGGTTTTTACATTCCCTCTATAAGTGATAGCTTATGATAAGTGTCTTTTTCTGTGTGACTTATTTCACTTAGAATCGTCGTACCTAAGTCCACTCATCTTGCTTCTACTAGCCTTATGACATTGATTTCATGTCTGAGTGATATTCCATTGTACATAAGGACCACAACTTCTTTATCCATTTTTCTCTTTCCTGGGATATTTAAGTTGTCATGAAGTGTAGGCTCTTGTCAACAGAGGAGCCCTAAACTTTGGGGTGCCTGTGTCTTGCTGATTTTTAGTTTTCCCAATTTATACGCCCATGAGTGGACGTGCCCTATGCTCCCTAAGCTGTGTTTTTTCGATGTTTCAGGACACACCGTACACTTCTCCAGAGTGGCTGTTGGCAACTTACATCCCGCTCATCAACGTAGCAAGGCTGCCATTTCTCCATGGCCTGTCCTGCATTTCTGGTTTTGACAGTTTTTGCAGCATGGCCCTTTTGACCGATGGGAAGCGAGACTTCTTTGTAGCGCTGATTTGCCTTTCCAGGTTGCTTGGTTGGCCAAAAAGGGCGTATGCGTTTTTTCCTAAATATATTCAGGAAAAAACGCATACGCCCTTTTTGGCCAAGGGCATCATTGTCGACGTTTTGCCGCTTTTCATGTGCTTTACAGGCGATTCGAATCTACCTCCTGAAATCTGTTTCCTGCAATTCTGCCTTGCTTTCAAATCCTCTTCGTTGCCTTCCCTCAATATATCTGTGGATGAGAGTTATCATTTATAACTCTGCGGGTTTGTGAATTGCAGTGTCCCTGAGCTCCATTTTTCAACTCGCTTTTTTGGGAGCTGGCCGCAAAAGCGCGGGATTGCCTCAGGCCCTATTGTGCTTCTGGGCGGCAGGCTGAGCCTGTGATTAATTCTTCTTCCTGATGGGAAAGTAGAGTGACCTGTGCCTGTCCCAACACCTAGATCTAGTCTCTCATTGGTTGCCCCTCTTCCCGTTCATCCTCAGGACAAATTGCAACCTGTAGGGAACAGGAGGTTAAAGGTGCTGATTCTCCAAGTAAGTTGATTGCTAGTAAAGTAGCTGGAAAGGCGAACCCGAGCACAAGGAGATGAGAAATGGGGTGTGTTTTAGAAACCTTTCAAAATCACACGGTGTACCATCTTCTGAGTTTCTCATGCATGTTTTCGATGTAGGAAGATGCCCTTGAACCTGGAGATTTGGGACCCATGCGATGGGTATCACGCAGTATTCCTTTAAAGGGTCTGCGTTTGCTCACCCAACCTCTCAGCCCCAAGAGTGTCCACCCTTACGTCTCATCCAGCTGTGGGTCTAGATATGGTCAATCCAGGTGGCATCACAGCCCCTGAACGAATTTTGTAAGAATTTCTCTCTCTTTCACTGTCTTTGTTTTACGGGTTTTTAAAAGTAATTTATTTTTATAATGGGGTTTAGCTGCTTTTCACGGCTGTGTTTATGCGGATTTACACCCACTTGACTCACTTCCAGACAGATATCAATACATAGGTTTTAAGATTGTTACTAGTCACATATATTCTTGTGCGGTGAATAGGGGGTGTTGAGTCCAGTTCACGGAGCAAGGAGTAGGTCTTGTCTATTACATATTGAGTGTATGGAACGGTATCTGAGCGAATTTGAACCCCTTGTTTTATGCATCACCCCACCTCACCTTTCCCGTTAAGCAGCCATAGTGTGTTTTCTAAACGTGTGATTCTGTTCAGTTCTGTAATTCAGTTGAAGTGTAGCGGTTTTTACATTCCCTCTATAAGTGATAGCTTATGATAAGTGTCTTTTTCTGTGTGACTTATTTCACTTAGAATCGTCATACCTAAGTCCACTCATCTTGCTTCTACTAGCCTTATGACATTGATTTCATGTCTGAGTGATATTCCATTGTACATAAGGACCACAACTTCTTTATCCATTTTTCTCTTTCCTGGGATATTTAAGGTGTCATGAAGTGGAGGTTCTTGTCAACAGAGCAGCCCCAAACTTTGGGGTGCCTGTGTCTTGCTGATTTTTAGTTTTCCCAATTTATACGCCCATGAGTGGACGTGCCCTATGCTCACTAAGCTGTGTTTTTTCGATGTTTCAGGACACACCATACACTTCTCCAGAGTGGCTGTTGGCAATTTACATCCCGCCCATCAGCGTAGCAAGGCTGCCATTTCTCCATGGCCTGTCCTGCATTTCTGGTTTTGACACTTTTTGCAGCATGGCCCTTTGACCCTTAGGAAGCGAGACTTCTTTGTAGCGCTGATTTGCCTTTCCAGGTTGCTTGGTTGGCCAAAAAGGGCGTATGCGTTTTTTCCTGAATATATTCAGGAAAAAACGCATACGCCCTTTTTGGCCAAGGGCATCATTGTCGACGTTTTGCCGCTTTTCATGTGCCTTAAAGGCGATTCGAATCTACCTCCTGAAATCTGTTTCCTGCAATTCTGCCTTGCTTTCAAATCCTCTTCGTTGACTTCCCTCAATATATCTGTGGATGAGAGTTATCACTTATAACTCTGCGGGTTTGTGAATTGCAGTGTCCCTGAGCTCCATTTTTCAACTGTCTTTTTTGAGAGCTGGCCGCAAAAGCACGGGATTGCCTCAGGCCCTATTCTGGTTCCTGGCAACAGGCTGAGCCTGTGGTTAATTCTTCTTCCTGATGGGAAAATAGAGTGACCTGTGCCTGTCCCAACAGCTAGATCTAGTCTCTCATTGGTTGCCCCTCTTCCCGTTCATCCTCAGGACAAATTGCAACCTGTAGGGAACAGGAGGTTAAAGGTGCTGATTCTCCAAGTAGGGAGATTGCTAGTAAAGTAGCTGGAATGGCGAACCCGAGCACAAGGAGATGAGAAATGAGGTGCGTTTTAGAAACCTTTCAAAATCACACGGTGTACCTTCTTCTGGGTTCCTCATGCATGTTTTCGATGTAGGAAGATGCCCTTGAACCTGGAGACTTGGGACCCATGGGATGGGTACCACGCAGTATTACTTTAAAGGGTCTGCGTTTGCTCACCCAACCTAACCCAACCTTTCAGCCCCAGGACTGTCCACCCTTATGTCTCATCCAGCTGTGCGTGTAGATATGGTCAATCCAGGTTGCATCACAGCCTCTGAACGAATTTTGTAAGAATTTCTCTCTCTTTCACTGTCTTTGTTTTACGGCTTTTTAAAAGTAATTTATTTTTATAATGGGGTTTAGCTGCTTTTCACGGCTGTGTTTATGCGGATTTACACCCACTTGACTCACTTCCAGACAGATATCAATACATAGGTTTTAAGATTGTTACTAGTCACATATATTCTTGTGCGGTGAATAGGGCGTGTTGAGTCCAGTTCACTGAGCAAGGAGTAGGTCTTGTCTATTACATATTGGGTGTATGGAACGGTATCTGAGCGAATTTGAACCCCTTGTTTTATGCATCACCCCACCTCACCTTTCCCGTTAAGCAGCCATAGTGTGTTTTCTAAACGTGTGACTCTGTTCTGTTTTGTAATTCAGTTCAAGTGTAGCGGTTTTTACATTCCCTCTATAAGTGATAGCTTATGATAAGTGTCTTTTTCTGTGTGACTTTTTTCACTTAGAATCGTCGTACCTAAGTCCACTCATCTTGCTTCTACTAGCCTTATGACATTGATTTCATGTCTGAGTGATATTCCATTGTACATAAGGACCACAACTTTTTTATCCATTTTTCTCTTTCCTGGGATATTTAAGGTGTCATGAAGTGGAGGTTCTTGTCAACAGAGCAGCCCCAAACTTTGGGGTGCCTGTGTCTTGCTGATTTTTAGTTTTCCCAATTTATACGCCCATGAGTGGACGTGCCCTATGCTCACTAAGCTGTGTTTTTTCGATGTTTCAGGACACACCGTACACTTCTCCAGAGTGGCTGTTGGCAATTTACATCCCGCCCATCAGCGTAGCAAGGCTGCCATTTCTCCATGGCCTGTCCTGCATTTCTGGTTTTGACACTTTTTGCAGCATGGCCCTTTTGACCCATGGGAAGCGAGACTTCTTTGTAGCGCTGATTTGCCTTTCCAGGTTGCTTGGTTGTCCAAAAAGGGCGTATGCGTTTTTTCCTGAATATATTCAGGAAAAAACGCATACGCCCTTTTTGGCCAAGGGCATCATTGTCGACGTTTTGCCGCTTTTCATGTGCCTTAAAGGCGATTCGAATCTACCTCCTGAAATCTGTTTCCTGCAATTCTGCCTTGCTTTCAAATCCTCTTCGTTGACTTCCCTCAATATATCTGTGGATGAGAGTTATCACTTATAACTCTGCGGGTTTGTGAATTGCAGTGTCCCTGAGCTCCATTTTTCAACTGTCTTTTTTGAGAGCTGGCCGCAAAAGCACGGGATTGCCTCAGGCCCTATTCTGGTTCCTGGCAGCAGGCTGAGCCTGTGGTTAATTCTTCTTCCTGATGGGAAAATAGAGTGACCTGTGCCTGTCCCAACAGCTAGATCTAGTCTCTCATTGGTTGCCCCTCTTCCCGTTCATCCTCCGGACAAATTGCAACCTGTAGGGAACAGGAGGTTAAAGGTGCTGATTCTCCAAGTAGGGAGATTGCTAGTAAAGTAGCTGGAATGGCGAACCCGAGCACAAGGAGATGAGAAATGAGGTGCGTTTTAGAAACCTTTCAAAATCACACGGTGTACCTTCTTCTGGGTTCCTCATGCATGTTTTCGATGTAGGAAGATGCCCTTGAACCTGGAGACTTGGGACCCATGGGATGGGTACCACGCAGTATTACTTTAAAGGGTCTGCGTTTGCTCACCCAACCTAACCCAACCTTTCAGCCCCAGGACTGTCCACCCTTATGTCTCATCCAGCTGTGCGTGTAGATATGGTCAATCCAGGTTGCATCACAGCCTCTGAACGAATTTTGTAAGAATTTCTCTCTCTTTCACTGTCTTTGTTTTACGGCTTTTTAAAAGTAATTTATTTTTATAATGGGGTTTAGCTGCTTTTCACGGCTGTGTTTATGCGGATTTACACCCACTTGACTCACTTCCAGACAGATATCAATACATAGGTTTTAAGATTGTTACTAGTCACATATATTCTTGTGCGGTGAATAGGGCGTGTTGAGTCCAGTTCACTGAGCAAGGAGTAGGTCTTGTCTATTACATATTGGGTGTATGGAACGGTATCTGAGCGAATTTGAACCCCTTGTTTTATGCATCACCCCACCTCACCTTTCCCGTTAAGCAGCCATAGTGTGTTTTCTAAACGTGTGACTCTGTTCTGTTTTGTAATTCAGTTCAAGTGTAGCGGTTTTTACATTCCCTCTATAAGTGATAGCTTATGATAAGTGTCTTTTTCTGTGTGACTTTTTTCACTTAGAATCGTCGTACCTAAGTCCACTCATCTTGCTTCTACTAGCCTTATGACATTGATTTCATGTCTGAGTGATATTCCATTGTACATAAGGACCACAACTTTTTTATCCATTTTTCTCTTTCCTGGGATATTTAAGGTGTCATGAAGTGGAGGTTCTTGTCAACAGAGCAGCCCCAAACTTTGGGGTGCCTGTGTCTTGCTGATTTTTAGTTTTCCCAATTTATACGCCCATGAGTGGACGTGCCCTATGCTCACTAAGCTGTGTTTTTTCGATGTTTCAGGACACACCGTACACTTCTCCAGAGTGGCTGTTGGCAATTTACATCCCGCCCATCAGCGTAGCAAGGCTGCCATTTCTCCATGGCCTGTCCTGCATTTCTGGTTTTGACACTTTTTGCAGCATGGCCCTTTTGACCCATGGGAAGCGAGACTTCTTTGTAGCGCTGATTTGCCTTTCCATGTTGCTTGGTTGTCCAAAAAGGGCGTATGCGTTTTTTCCTGAATATATTCAGGAAAAAACGCATACGCCCTTTTTGGCCAAGGGCATCATTGTCGACGTTTTGCCGCTTTTCATGTGCCTTAAAGGCGATTCGAATCTACCTCCTGAAATCTGTTTCCTGCAATTCTGCCTTGCTTTCAAATCCTCTTCGTTGACTTCCCTCAATATATCTGTGGATGAGAGTTATCACTTATAACTCTGCGGGTTTGTGAATTGCAGTGTCCCTGAGCTCCATTTTTCAACTGTCTTTTTTGAGAGCTGGCCGCAAAAGCACGGGATTGCCTCAGGCCCTATTCTGGTTCCTGGCAGCAGGCTGAGCCTGTGGTTAATTCTTCTTCCTGATGGGAAAATAGAGTGACCTGTGCCTGTCCCAACAGCTAGATCTAGTCTCTCATTGGTTGCCCCTCTTCCCGTTCATCCTCCGGACAAATTGCAACCTGTAGGGAACAGGAGGTTAAAGGTGCTGATTCTCCAAGTAGGGAGATTGCTAGTAAAGTAGCTGGAATGGCGAACCCGAGCACAAGGAGATGAGAAATGAGGTGCGTTTTAGAAACCTTTCAAAATCACACGGTGTACCTTCTTCTGGGTTCCTCATGCATGTTTTCGATGTAGGAAGATGCCCTTGAACCTGGAGACTTGGGACCCATGGGATGGGTACCACGCAGTATTACTTTAAAGGGTCTGCGTTTGCTCACCCAACCTAACCCAACCTTTCAGCCCCAGGACTGTCCACCCTTATGTCTCATCCAGCTGTGCGTGTAGATATGGTCAATCCAGGTTGCATCACAGCCTCTGAACGAATTTTGTAAGAATTTCTCTCTCTTTCACTGTCTTTGTTTTACGGCTTTTTAAAAGTAATTTATTTTTATAATGGGGTTTAGCTGCTTTTCACGGCTGTGTTTATGCGGATTTACACCCACTTGACTCACTTCCAGACAGATATCAATACATAGGTTTTAAGATTGTTACTAGTCACATATATTCTTGTGCGGTGAATAGGGCGTGTTGAGTCCAGTTCACTGAGCAAGGAGTAGGTCTTGTCTATTACATATTGGGTGTATGGAACGGTATCTGAGCGAATTTGAACCCCTTGTTTTATGCATCACCCCACCTCACCTTTCCCGTTAAGCAGCCATAGTGTGTTTTCTAAACGTGTGACTCTGTTCTGTTTTGTAATTCAGTTCAAGTGTAGCGGTTTTTACATTCCCTCTATAAGTGATAGCTTATGATAAGTGTCTTTTTCTGTGTGACTTTTTTCACTTAGAATCGTCGTACCTAAGTCCACTCATCTTGCTTCTACTAGCCTTATGACATTGATTTCATGTCTGAGTGATATTCCATTGTACATAAGGACCACAACTTTTTTATCCATTTTTCTCTTTCCTGGGATATTTAAGGTGTCATGAAGTGGAGGTTCTTGTCAACAGAGCAGCCCCAAACTTTGGGGTGCCTGTGTCTTGCTGATTTTTAGTTTTCCCAATTTATACGCCCATGAGTGGACGTGCCCTATGCTCACTAAGCTGTGTTTTTTCGATGTTTCAGGACACACCGTACACTTCTCCAGAGTGGCTGTTGGCAATTTACATCCCGCCCATCAGCGTAGCAAGGCTGCCATTTCTCCATGGCCTGTCCTGCATTTCTGGTTTTGACACATTTTGCAGCATGGCCCTTTTGACCCATGGGAAGCGAGACTTCTTTGTAGCGCTGATTTGCCTTTCCATGTTGCTTGGTTGTCCAAAAAGGGCGTATGCGTTTTTTCCTGAATATATTCAGGAAAAAACGCATACGCCCTTTTTGGCCAAGGGCATCATTGTCGACGTTTTGCCGCTTTTCATGTGCCTTAAAGGCGATTCGAATCTACCTCCTGAAATCTGTTTCCTGCAATTCTGCCTTGCTTTCAAATCCTCTTCGTTGACTTCCCTCAATATATCTGTGGATGAGAGTTATCACTTATAACTCTGCGGGTTTGTGAATTGCAGTGTCCCTGAGCTCCATTTTTCAACTGTCTTTTTTGAGAGCTGGCCGCAAAAGCACGGGATTGCCTCAGGCCCTATTCTGGTTCCTGGCAGCAGGCTGAGCCTGTGGTTAATTCTTCTTCCTGATGGGAAAATAGAGTGACCTGTGCCTGTCCCAACAGCTAGATCTAGTCTCTCATTGGTTGCCCCTCTTCCCGTTCATCCTCCGGACAAATTGCAACCTGTAGGGAACAGGAGGTTAAAGGTGCTGATTCTCCAAGTAGGGAGATTGCTAGTAAAGTAGCTGGAATGGCGAACCCGAGCACAAGGAGATGAGAAATGAGGTGCGTTTTAGAAACCTTTCAAAATCACACGGTGTACCTTCTTCTGGGTTCCTCATGCATGTTTTCGATGTAGGAAGATGCCCTTGAACCTGGAGACTTGGGACCCATGGGATGGGTACCACGCAGTATTACTTTAAAGGGTCTGCGTTTGCTCACCCAACCTAACCCAACCTTTCAGCCCCAGGACTGTCCACCCTTATGTCTCATCCAGCTGTGCGTGTAGATATGGTCAATCCAGGTTGCATCACAGCCTCTGAACGAATTTTGTAAGAATTTCTCTCTCTTTCACTGTCTTTGTTTTACGGCTTTTTAAAAGTAATTTATTTTTATAATGGGGTTTAGCTGCTTTTCACGGCTGTGTTTATGCGGATTTACACCCACTTGACTCACTTCCAGACAGATATCAATACATAGGTTTTAAGATTGTTACTAGTCACATATATTCTTGTGCGGTGAATAGGGCGTGTTGAGTCCAGTTCACTGAGCAAGGAGTAGGTCTTGTCTATTACATATTGGGTGTATGGAACGGTATCTGAGCGAATTTGAACCCCTTGTTTTATGCATCACCCCACCTCACCTTTCCCGTTAAGCAGCCATAGTGTGTTTTCTAAACGTGTGACTCTGTTCTGTTTTGTAATTCAGTTCAAGTGTAGCGGTTTTTACATTCCCTCTATAAGTGATAGCTTATGATAAGTGTCTTTTTCTGTGTGACTTTTTTCACTTAGAATCGTCGTACCTAAGTCCACTCATCTTGCTTCTACTAGCCTTATGACATTGATTTCATGTCTGAGTGATATTCCATTGTACATAAGGACCACAACTTTTTTATCCATTTTTCTCTTTCCTGGGATATTTAAGGTGTCATGAAGTGGAGGTTCTTGTCAACAGAGCAGCCCCAAACTTTGGGGTGCCTGTGTCTTGCTGATTTTTAGTTTTCCCAATTTATACGCCCATGAGTGGACGTGCCCTATGCTCACTAAGCTGTGTTTTTTCGATGTTTCAGGACACACCGTACACTTCTCCAGAGTGGCTGTTGGCAATTTACATCCCGCCCATCAGCGTAGCAAGGCTGCCATTTCTCCATGGCCTGTCCTGCATTTCTGGTTTTGACACTTTTTGCAGCATGGCCCTTTTGACCCATGGGAAGCGAGACTTCTTTGTAGCGCTGATTTGCCTTTCCATGTTGCTTGGTTGTCCAAAAAGGGCGTATGCGTTTTTTCCTGAATATATTCAGGAAAAAACGCATACGCCCTTTTTGGCCAAGGGCATCATTGTCGACGTTTTGCCGCTTTTCATGTGCCTTAAAGGCGATTCGAATCTACCTCCTGAAATCTGTTTCCTGCAATTCTGCCTTGCTTTCAAATCCTCTTCGTTGACTTCCCTCAATATATCTGTGGATGAGAGTTATCACTTATAACTCTGCGGGTTTGTGAATTGCAGTGTCCCTGAGCTCCATTTTTCAACTGTCTTTTTTGAGAGCTGGCCGCAAAAGCACGGGATTGCCTCAGGCCCTATTCTGGTTCCTGGCAGCAGGCTGAGCCTGTGGTTAATTCTTCTTCCTGATGGGAAAATAGAGTGACCTGTGCCTGTCCCAACAGCTAGATCTAGTCTCTCATTGGTTGCCCCTCTTCCCGTTCATCCTCCGGACAAATTGCAACCTGTAGGGAACAGGAGGTTAAAGGTGCTGATTCTCCAAGTAGGGAGATTGCTAGTAAAGTAGCTGGAATGGCGAACCCGAGCACAAGGAGATGAGAAATGAGGTGCGTTTTAGAAACCTTTCAAAATCACACGGTGTACCATCTTCTGGGTTTCTCATGCATGTTTTCGATGTAGGAAGATGCCCTTGAACCTGGAGACTTGGGACCCATGGGATGGGTACCACGCAGTATTACTTTAAAGGGTCTGCGTTTGCTCACCCAAACTAACCCAACCTTTCAGCCCCAAGACTGTCCACCCTTATGTCTCATCCAGCTGTGCGTGTAGATATGGTCAATCCAGGTTGCATCACAGCCTCTGAACGAATTTTGAAAGAATTTCTCTCTCTTTCACTGTCTTTGTTTTACGGGTTTTTAAAAGTAATTTATTTTTATAATGGGGTTTAGCTGCTTTTCACGGCTGTGTTTATGCAGATTTACACCCACTTGACTCACTTCCAGACAGATATCAATACATAGGTTTTAAGATTGTTACTAGTCACATATATTCTTGTGCGGTGAATAGGGCGTGTTGAGTCCAGTTCACTGAGCAAGGAGTAGGTCTTGTCTATTACATATTGGGTGTATGGAACGGTATCTGAGCGAATTTGAACCCCTTGTTTTATGCATCACCCCACCTCACCTTTCCCGTTAAGCAGCCATAGTGTGTTTTCTAAACGTGTGATTCTGTTCTGTTCTGTAATTCAGTTCAAGTGTAGCGGTTTTTACATTCCCTCTATAAGTGATAGCTTATGATAAGTGTCTTTTTCTGTGTGACTTATTTCACTTAGAATCGTCGTACCTAAGTCCACTCATCTTGCTTCTACTAGCCTTATGACATTGATTTCATGTCTGAGTGATATTGCATTGTACATAAGGACCACAACTTCTTTATCCATTTTTCTCTTTCCTGGGATATTTAAGGTGTCATGAAGTGGAGGTTCTTGTCAACAGAGCAGCCCTAAACTTTGGGGTGCCTGTGTCTTGCTGATTTTTAGTTTTCCCAATTTATACGCCCATGAGTGGACGTGCCCTATGCTCCCTAAGCTGTGTTTTTTCGATGTTTCAGGACACACCGTACACTTCTCCAGAGTGGCTGTTGGCAACTTACATCCCGCTCATCAGCGTAGCAAGGCTGCCATTTCTCCATGGCCTGTCCTGCATTTCTGGTTTTGACACTTTTTGCAGCATGGAGCTTTTGACCGATGGGAAGCGAGACTTCTTTGTAGCGCTGATTTGCCTTTCCAGGTTGCTTGGTTGGCCAAAAAGGGCGTATGCGTTTTTTCCTGAATATATTCATGAAAAAACGCATACGTCCTTCTTGGCCAAGGGCAACATTGTCGACGTTTTGCCGCTTTACATGTGCTTTACAGGCGATTCGAATCTACCTCCTGAAATCTGTTTCCTGCAATTCTGCCTTGCTTTCAAATCCTCTTCGTTGCCTTCCCTCAATATATCTGTGGATGAGAGTTATCATTTATAACTCTGCGGGTTTGTGAATTGCAGTGTCCCTGAGCTCCATTTTTCAACTCGATTTTTTGGGAGCTGGCCGCAAAAGCGCGTGATTGCCTCAGGCCCTATTGTGCTTCTGGGCGGCAGGCTGAGCCTGTGATTAATTCTTCTTCCTGATGGGAAAATAGAGTGACCTGTGCCTGTCCCAACACCTAGATCTAGTCTCTCATTGGTTGCCCCTCTTCCCGTTCATCCTCCGGAGAAATTGCAACCTGTAGGGAACAGGAGGTTAAAGGTGCTGATTCTCCAAGTAAGTTGATTGCTAGTAAAGTAGCTGGAAAGGCGAACCCGAGCACAAGGAGATGAGAAATGGGGTGTGTTTTAGAAACCTTTCAAAATCACACGGTGTACCATCTTCTGAGTTTCTCATGCATGTTTTCGATGTAGGAAGATGCCCTTGAACCTGGAGATTTGGGACCCATGGGATGGGTATCACGCAGTATTACTTTAAAGGGTCTGCGTTTGCTCACCCAACCTCTCAGCCCCAAGAGTGTCCACCCTTATGTCTCATCCAGCTGTGGGTCTAGATATGGTCAATCCAGGTGGCATCACAGCCCCTGAACGAATTTTGTAAGAATTTCTCTCTCTTTCACTGTCTTTGTTTTACGGGTTTTTAAAAGTAATTTATTTTTATAATGGGGTTTAGCTGCTTTTCACGGCTGTGTTTATGCGGATTTACACCCACTTGACTCACTTCCAGACAGATATCAATACATAGGTTTTAAGATTGTTACTAGTCACATATATTCTTGTGCGGTGAATAGGGCGTGTTGAGTCCAGTTCACTGAGCAAGGAGTAGGTCATGTCTATTACATATTGGGTGTATGGAACGGTATCTGAGCGAATTTGAACCCCGTGTTTTATGCATCACCCCACCTCACCTTTCCCGTTAAGCAGCCATAGTGTGTTTTCTAAACGTGTGATTCTGTTCTGTTCTGTAATTCAGTTCAAGTGTAGCGGTTTTTACATTCCCTCTATAAGTGATAGCTTATGATAAGTGTCTTTTTCTGTGTGACTTATTTCACTTAGAATCGTCGTACCTAAGTCCACTCATCTTGCTTCTACTAGCCTTATGACATTGATTTCATGTCTGAGTGATATTGCATTGTACATAAGGACCACAACTTCTTTATCCATTTTTCTCTTTCCTGGGATATTTAAGGTGTCATGAAGTGGAGGTTCTTGTCAACAGAGCAGCCCCAAACTTTGGGGTGCCTGTGTCTTGCTGATTTTTAGTTTTCCCAATTTATACGCCCATGAGTGGACGTGCCCTATGCTCACTAAGCTGTGTTTTTTCGATGTTTCAGGACACACCATACACTTCTCCAGAGTGGCTGTTGGGATTTACATCCCGCCCATCAGCGTAGCAAGGCTGCCATTTCTCCATGGCCTGTCCTGCATTTCTGGTTTTGACACTTTTTGCAGCATGGCCCTTTGACCCTTAGGAAGCGAGACTTCTTTGTAGCGCTGATTTGCCTTTCCAGGTTGCTTGGTTGGCCAAAAAGTGCGTATGCGTTTTTTCCTGAATATATTCAGGAAAAAACGCATACGCCCTTTTTGGCCAAGGGCATCATTGTCGACGTTTTGCCGCTTTTCATGTGCCTTAAAGGCGATTCGAATCTACCTCCTGAAATCTGTTTCCTGCAATTCTGCCTTGCTTTCAAATCCTCTTCGTTGACTTCCCTCAATATATCTGTGGATGAGAGTTATCACTTATAACTCTGCGGGTTTGTGAATTGCAGTGTCCCTGAGCTCCATTTTTCAACTGTCTTTTTTGAGAGCTGGCCGCAAAAGCACGGGATTGCCTCAGGCCCTATTCTGGTTCCTGGCAGCAGGCTGAGCCTGTGGTTAATTCTTCTTCCTGATGGGAAAATAGAGTGACCTGTGCCTGTCCCAACAGCTAGATCTAGTCTCTCATTGGTTGCCCCTCTTCCCGTTCATCCTCAGGACAAATTGCAACCTGTAGGGAACAGGAGGTTAAAGGTGCTGATTCTCCAAGTAGGGAGATTGTTAGTAAAGTAGCTGGAATGGCGAACCCGAGCACAAGGAGATGAGAAATGAGGTGCGTTTTAGAAACCTTTCAAAATCACACGGTGTACCTTCTTCTGGGTTCCTCATGCATGTTTTCGATGTAGGAAGATGCCCTTGAACCTGGAGACTTGGGACCCATGGGATGGGTACCACGCAGTATTACTTTAAAGGGTCTGCGTTTGCTCACCCAACCTAACCCAACCTTTCAGCCCCAGGACTGTCCACCCTTATGTCTCATCCAGCTGTGGGTCTAGATATGGTCAATCCAGGTGGCATCACAGCCTCTGAACGAATTTTGTAAGAATTTCTCTCTCTTTCACTGTCTTTGTTTTACGGGTTTTTAAAAGTAATTTATTTTTATAATGGGGTTTAGCTGCTTTTCACGGCTGTGTTTATGCGGATTTACACCCACTTGACTCACTTCCAGACAGATATCAATACATAGGTTTTAAGATTGTTACTAGTCACATATATTCTTGTGCGGTGAATAGGGCGTGTTGAGTCCAGTTCACTGAGCAAGGAGTAGGTCTTGTCTATTACATATTGGGTGTATGGAATGGTATCTGAGCGAATTTGAACCCCTTGTTTTATGCATCACCCCACCTCACCTTTCCCGTTAAGCAGCCATAGTGTGTTTTCTAAACGTGTGACTCTGTTCTGTTTTGTAATTCAGTTCAAGTGTAGCGGTTTTTACATTCCCTCTATAAGTGATAGCTTATGATAAGTGTCTTTTTCTGTGTGACTTTTTTCACTTAGAATCGTCGTACCTAAGTCCACTCATCTTGCTTCTACTAGCCTTATGACATTGATTTCATGTCTGAGTGATATTCCATTGTACATAAGGACCACAACTTTTTTATCCATTTTTCTCTTTCCTGGGATATTTAAGGTGTCATGAAGTGGAGGTTCTTGTCAACAGAGCAGCCCCAAACTTTGGGGTGCCTGTGTCTTGCTGATTTTTAGTTTTCCCAATTTATACGCCCATCAGTGGACGTGCCCTATGCTCACTAAGCTGTGTTTTTTCGATGTTTCAGGACACACCGTACACTTCTCCAGAGTGGCTGTTGGCAATTTACATCCCGCCCATCAGCGTAGCAAGGCTGCCATTTCTCCATGGCCTGTCCTGCATTTCTGGTTTTGACACATTTTGCAGCATGGCCCTTTTGACCCATGGGAAGCGAGACTTCTTTGTAGCGCTGATTTGCCTTTCCATGTTGCTTGGTTGTCCAAAAATGGCGTATGCGTTTTTTCCTGAATATATTCAGGAAAAAACGCATACGCCCTTTTTGGCCAAGGGCATCATTGTCGACGTTTTGCCGCTTTTCATGTGCCTTAAAGGCGATTCGAATCTACCTCCTGAAATCTGTTTCCTGCAATTCTGCCTTGCTTTCAAATCCTCTTCGTTGACTTCCCTCAATATATCTGTGGATGAGAGTTATCACTTATAACTCTGCGGGTTTGTGAATTGCAGTGTCCCTGAGCTCCATTTTTCAACTGTCTTTTTTGAGAGCTGGCCGCAAAAGCACGGGATTGCCTCAGGCCCTATTCTGGTTCCTGGCAGCAGGCTGAGCCTGTGGTTAATTCTTCTTCCTGATGGGAAAATAGAGTGACCTGTGCCTGTCCCAACAGCTAGATCTAGTCTCTCATTGGTTGCCCCTCTTCCCGTTCATCCTCCGGACAAATTGCAACCTGTAGGGAACAGGAGGTTAAAGGTGCTGATTCTCCAAGTAGGGAGATTGCTAGTAAAGTAGCTGGAATGGCGAACCCGAGCACAAGGAGATGAGAAATGAGGTGCGTTTTAGAAACCTTTCAAAATCACACGGTGTACCATCTTCTGGGTTTCTCATGCATGTTTTCGATGTAGGAAGATGCCCTTGAACCTGGAGACTTGGGACCCATGGGATGGGTACCACGCAGTATTACTTTAAAGGGTCTGCGTTTGCTCACCCAAACTAACCCAACCTTTCAGCCCCAAGACTGTCCACCCTTATGTCTCATCCAGCTGTGCGTGTAGATATGGTCAATCCAGGTTGCATCACAGCCTCTGAACGAATTTTGAAAGAATTTCTCTCTCTTTCACTGTCTTTGTTTTACGGGTTTTTAAAAGTAATTTATTTTTATAATGGGGTTTAGCTGCTTTTCACGGCTGTGTTTATGCAGATTTACACCCACCTGACTCACTTCCAGACAGATATCAATACATAGGTTTTAAGATTGTTACTAGTCACATATATTCTTGTGCGGTGAATAGGGCGTTTTGAGTCCAGTTCACTGAGCAAGGAGTAGGTCTTGTCTATTACATATTGGGTGTATGGAACGGTATCTGAGCGAATTTGAACCCCTTGTTTTATGCATCACCCCACCTCACCTTTCCCGTTAAGCAGCCATAGTGTGTTTTCTAAACGTGTGATTCTGTTCTGTTCTGTAATTCAGTTCAAGTGTAGCGGTTTTTACATTCCCTCTATAAGTGATAGCTTATGATAAGTGTCTTTTTCTGTGTGACTTATTTCACTTAGAATCGTCGTACCTAAGTCCACTCATCTTGCTTCTACTAGCCTTATGACATTGATTTCATGTCTGAGTGATATTGCATTGTACATAAGGACCACAACTTCTTTATCCATTTTTCTCTTTCCTGGGATATTTAAGGTGTCATGAAGTGGAGGTTCTTGTCAACAGAGCAGCCCTAAACTTTGGGGTGCCTGTGTCTTGCTGATTTTTAGTTTTCCCAATTTATACGCCCATGAGTGGACGTGCCCTATGCTCCCTAAGCTGTGTTTTTTCGATGTTTCAGGACACACCGTACACTTCTCCAGAGTGGCTGTTGGCAACTTACATCCCGCTCATCAGCGTAGCAAGGGTGCCATTTCTCCATGGCCTGTCCTGCATTTCTGGTTTTGACACTTTTTGCAGCATGGAGCTTTTGACCGATGGGAAGCGAGACTTCTTTGTAGCGCTGATTTGCCTTTCCAGGTTGCTTGGTTGGCCAAAAAGGGCGTATGCGTTTTTTCCTGAATATATTCATGAAAAAACGCATACGTCCTTCTTGGCCAAGGGCAACATTGTCGACGTTTTGCCGCTTTACATGTGCTTTACAGGCGATTCGAATCTACCTCCTGAAATCTGTTTCCTGCAATTCTGCCTTGCTTTCAAATCCTCTTTGTTGCCTTCCCTCAATATATCTGTGGATGAGAGTTATCATTTATAACTCTGCGGGTTTGTGAATTGCAGTGTCCCTGAGCTCCATTTTTCAACTCGCTTTTTTGGGAGCTGGCCGCAAAAGCGCGTGATTGCCTCAGGCCCTATTGTGCTTCTGGGCGGCAGGCTGAGCCTGTGATTAATTCTTCTTCCTGATGGGAAAATAGAGTGACCTGTGCCTGTCCCAACACCTAGATCTAGTCTCTCATTGGTTGCCCCTCTTCCCGTTCATCCTCCGGAGAAATTGCAACCTGTAGGGAACAGGAGGTTAAAGGTGCTGATTCTCCAAGTAAGTTGATTGCTAGTAAAGTAGCTGGAAAGGCGAACCCGAGCACAAGGAGATGAGAAATGGGGTGTGTTTTAGAAACCTTTCAAAATCACACGGTGTACCATCTTCTGAGTTTCTCATGCATGTTTTCGATGTAGGAAGATGCCCTTGAACCTGGAGATTTGGGACCCATGGGATGGGTATCACGCAGTATTACTTTAAAGGGTCTGCGTTTGCTCACCCAACCTCTCAGCCCCAAGAGTGTCCACCCTTATGTCTCATCCAGCTGTGGGTCTAGATATGGTCAATCCAGGTGGCATCACAGCCCCTGAACGAATTTTGTAAGAATTTCTCTCTCTTTCACTGTCTTTGTTTTACGGGTTTTTAAAAGTAATTTATTTTTATAATGGGGTTTAGCTGCTTTTCACGGCTGTGTTTATGCGGATTTACACCCACTTGACTCACTTCCAGACAGATATCAATACATAGGTTTTAAGATTGTTACTAGTCACATATATTCTTGTGCGGTGAATAGGGCGTGTTGAGTCCAGTTCACTGAGCAAGGAGTAGGTCTTGTCTATTACATATTGGGTGTATGGAACGGTATCTGAGCGAATTTGAACCCCTTGTTTTATGCATCACCCCACCTCACCTTTCCCGTTAAGCAGCCATAGTGTGTTTTCTAAACGTGTGACTCTGTTCTGTTTTGTAATTCAGTTCAAGTGTAGCGGTTTTTACATTCCCTCTATAAGTGATAGCTTATGATAAGTGTCTTTTTCTGTGTGACTTTTTTCACTTAGAATCGTCGTACCTAAGTCCACTCATCTTGCTTCTACTAGCCTTATGACATTGATTTCATGTCTGAGTGATATTCCATTGTACATAAGGACCACAACTTTTTTATCCATTTTTCTCTTTCCTGGGATATTTAAGGTGTCATGAAGTGGAGGTTCTTGTCAACAGAGCAGCCCCAAACTTTGGGGTGCCTGTGTCTTGCTGATTTTTAGTTTTCCCAATTTATACGCCCATGAGTGGACGTGCCCTATGCTCACTAAGCTGTGTTTTTTCGATGTTTCAGGACACACCGTACACTTCTCCAGAGTGGCTGTTGGCAATTTACATCCCGCCCATCAGCGTAGCAAGGCTGCCATTTCTCCATGGCCTGTCCTGCATTTCTGGTTTTGACACTTTTTGCAGCATGGCCCTTTTGACCCATGGGAAGCGAGACTTCTTTGTAGCGCTGATTTGCCTTTCCATGTTGCTTGGTTGTCCAAAAAGGGCGTATGCGTTTTTTCCTGAATATATTCAGGAAAAAACGCATACGCCCTTTTTGGCCAAGGGCATCATTGTCGACGTTTTGCCGCTTTTCATGTGCCTTAAAGGCGATTCGAATCTACCTCCTGAAATCTGTTTCCTGCAATTCTGCCTTGCTTTCAAATCCTCTTCGTTGACTTCCCTCAATATATCTGTGGATGAGAGTTATCACTTATAACTCTGCGGGTTTGTGAATTGCAGTGTCCCTGAGCTCCATTTTTCAACTGTCTTTTTTGAGAGCTGGCCGCAAAAGCACGGGATTGCCTCAGGCCCTATTCTGGTTCCTGGCAGCAGGCTGAGCCTGTGGTTAATTCTTCTTCCTGATGGGAAAATAGAGTGACCTGTGCCTGTCCCAACAGCTAGATCTAGTCTCTCATTGGTTGCCCCTCTTCCCGTTCATCCTCCGGACAAATTGCAACCTGTAGGGAACAGGAGGTTAAAGGTGCTGATTCTCCAAGTAGGGAGATTGCTAGTAAAGTAGCTGGAATGGCGAACCCGAGCACAAGGAGATGAGAAATGAGGTGCGTTTTAGAAACCTTTCAAAATCACACGGTGTACCATCTTCTGGGTTTCTCATGCATGTTTTCGATGTAGGAAGATGCCCTTGAACCTGGAGACTTGGGACCCATGGGATGGGTACCACGCAGTATTACTTTAAAGGGTCTGCGTTTGCTCACCCAAACTAACCCAACCTTTCAGCCCCAAGACTGTCCACCCTTATGTCTCATCCAGCTGTGCGTGTAGATATGGTCAATCCAGGTTGCATCACAGCCTCTGAACGAATTTTGAAAGAATTTCTCTCTCTTTCACTGTCTTTGTTTTACGGGTTTTTAAAAGTAATTTATTTTTATAATGGGGTTTAGCTGCTTTTCACGGCTGTGTTTATGCAGATTTACACCCACTTGACTCACTTCCAGACAGATATCAATACATAGGTTTTAAGATTGTTACTAGTCACATATATTCTTGTGCGGTGAATAGGGCGTGTTGAGTCCAGTTCACTGAGCAAGGAGTAGGTCTTGTCTATTACATATTGGGTGTATGGAACGGTATCTGAGCGAATTTGAACCCCTTGTTTTATGCATCACCCCACCTCACCTTTCCCGTTAAGCAGCCATAGTGTGTTTTCTAAACGTGTGATTCTGTTCTGTTCTGTAATTCAGTTCAAGTGTAGCGGTTTTTACATTCCCTCTATAAGTGATAGCTTATGATAAGTGTCTTTTTCTGTGTGACTTATTTCACTTAGAATCGTCGTACCTAAGTCCACTCATCTTGCTTCTACTAGCCTTATGACATTGATTTCATGTCTGAGTGATATTGCATTGTACATAAGGACCACAACTTCTTTATCCATTTTTCTCTTTCCTGGGATATTTAAGGTGTCATGAAGTGGAGGTTCTTGTCAACAGAGCAGCCCTAAACTTTGGGGTGCCTGTGTCTTGCTGATTTTTAGTTTTCCCAATTTATACGCCCATGAGTGGACGTGCCCTATGCTCCCTAAGCTGTGTTTTTTCGATGTTTCAGGACACACCGTACACTTCTCCAGAGTGGCTGTTGGCAACTTACATCCCGCTCATCAGCGTAGCAAGGCTGCCATTTCTCCATGGCCTGTCCTGCATTTCTGGTTTTGACACTTTTTGCAGCATGGAGCTTTTGACCGATGGGAAGCGAGACTTCTTTGTAGCGCTGATTTGCCTTTCCAGGTTGCTTGGTTGGCCAAAAAGGGCGTATGCGTTTTTTCCTGAATATATTCAGGAAAAAACGCATACGTCCTTCTTGGCCAAGGGCAACATTGTCGACGTTTTGCCGCTTTACATGTGCTTTACAGGCGATTCGAATCTACCTCCTGAAATCTGTTTCCTGCAATTCTGCCTTGCTTTCAAATCCTCTTTGTTGCCTTCCCTCAATATATCTGTGGATGAGAGTTATCATTTATAACTCTGCGGGTTTGTGAATTGCAGTGTCCCTGAGCTCCATTTTTCAACTCGCTTTTTTGGGAGCTGGCCGCAAAAGCGCGTGATTGCCTCAGGCCCTATTGTGCTTCTGGGCGGCAGGCTGAGCCTGTGATTAATTCTTCTTCCTGATGGGAAAATAGAGTGACCTGTGCCTGTCCCAACACCTAGATCTAGTCTCTCATTGGTTGCCCCTCTTCCCGTTCATCCTCCGGAGAAATTGCAACCTGTAGGGAACAGGAGGTTAAAGGTGCTGATTCTCCAAGTAAGTTGATTGCTAGTAAAGTAGCTGGAAAGGCGAACCCGAGCACAAGGAGATGAGAAATGGGGTGTGTTTTAGAAACCTTTCAAAATCACACGGTGTACCATCTTCTGAGTTTCTCATGCATGTTTTCGATGTAGGAAGATGCCCTTGAACCTGGAGATTTGGGACCCATGGGATGGGTATCACGCAGTATTCCTTTAAAGGGTCTGCGTTTGCTCACCCAACCTCTCAGCCCCAAGAGTGTCCACCCTTACGTCTCATCCAGCTGTGGGTCTAGATATGGTCAATCCAGGTGGCATCACAGCCCCTGAACGAATTTTGTAAGAATTTCTCTCTCTTTCACTGTCTTTGTTTTACGGGTTTTTAAAAGTAATTTATTTTTATAATGGGGTTTAGCTGCTTTTCACGGCTGTGTTTATGCGGATTTACACCCACTTGACTCACTTCCAGACAGATATCAATACATAGGTTTTAAGATTGTTACTAGTCACATATATTCTTGTGCGGTGAATAGGGGGTGTTGAGTCCAGTTCACTGAGCAAGGAGTAGGTCTTGTCTATTACATATTGGGTGTATGGAACGGTATCTGAGCGAATTTGAACCCCTTGTTTTATGCATCACCCCACCTCACCTTTCCCGTTAAGCAGCCATAGTGTGTTTTCTAAACGTGTGATTCTGTTCTGTTCTGTAATTCAGTTCAAGTGTAGCGGTTTTTACATTCCCTCTGTAAGTGATAGCTTATGATAAGTGTCTTTTTCTGTGTGACTTATTTCACTTAGAATCGTCGTACCTAAGTCCACTCATCTTGCTTCTACTAGCCTTATGACATTGATTTCATGTCTGAGTGATATTCCATTGTACATAAGGACCACAACTTCTTTATCCATTTTTCTCTTTCCTGGGATATTTAAGTTGTCATGAAGTGTAGGCTCTTGTCAACAGAGGAGCCCTAAACTTTGGGGTGCCTGTGTCTTGCTGATTTTTAGTTTTCCCAATTTATACGCCCATGAGTGGACGTGCCCTATGCTCCCTAAGCTGTGTTTTTTCGATGTTTCAGGACACACCGTACACTTCTCCAGAGTGGCTGTTGGCAACTTACATCCCGCTCATCAACGTAGCAAGGCTGCCATTTCTCCATGGCCTGTCCTGCATTTCTGGTTTTGACAGTTTTTGCAGCATGGCCCTTTTGACCGATGGGAAGCGAGACTTCTTTGTAGCGCTGATTTGCCTTTCCAGGTTGCTTGCTTGGCCAAAAAGGGCGTATGCGTTTTTTCCTGAATATATTCAGGAAAAAACGCATACGCCCTTTTTGGCCAAGGGCATCATTGTCGACGTTTTGCCGCTTTTCATGTGCTTTACAGGCGATTCGAATCTACCTCCTGAAATCTATTTCCTGCAATTCTGCCTTGCTTTCAAATCCTCTTCGTTGCCTTCCCTCAATATATCTGTGGATGAGAGTTATCATTTATAACTCTGCGGGTTTGTGAATTGCAGTGTCCCTGAGCTCCATTTTTCAACTCGCTTTTTTGGGAGCTGGCCGCAAAAGCGCGGGATTGCCTCAGGCCCTATTGTGCTTCTGGGCGGCAGGCTGAGCCTGTGATTAATTCTTCTTCCTGATGGGAAAATAGAGTGACCTGTGCCTGTCCCAACACCTAGATCTAGTCTCTCATTGGTTGCCCCTCTTCCCGTTCATCCTCAGGACAAATTGCAACCTGTAGGGAACAGGAGGTTAAAGGTGCTGATTCTCCAAGTAAGTTGATTGCTAATAAAGTAGCTGGAAAGGCGAACCCGAGCACAAGGAGATGAGAAATGGGGTGTGTTTTAGAAACCTTTCAAAATCACACGGTGTACCATCTTCTGAGTTTCTCATGCATGTTTTCGATGTAGGAAGATGCCCTTGAACCTGGAGATTTGGGACCCATGCGATGGGTATCACGCAGTATTCCTTTAAAGGGTCTGCGTTTGCTCACCCAACCTCTCAGCCCCAAGAGTGTCCACCCTTACGTCTCATCCAGCTGTGGGTCTAGATATGGTCAATCCAGGTGGCATCACAGCCCCTGAACGAATTTTGTAAGAATTTCTCTCTCTTTCACTGTCTTTGTTTTACGGGTTTTTAAAAGTAATTTATTTTTATAATGGGGTTTAGCTGCTTTTCACGGCTGTGTTTATGCGGATTTACACCCACTTGACTCACTTCCAGACAGATATCAATACATAGGTTTTAAGATTGTTACTAGTCACATATATTCTTGTGCGGTGAATAGGGGGTGTTGAGTCCAGTTCACGGAGCAAGGAGTAGGTCTTGTCTATTACATATTGAGTGTATGGAACGGTATCTGAGCGAATTTGAACCCCTTGTTTTATGCATCACCCCACCTCACCTTTCCCGTTAAGCAGCCATAGTGTGTTTTCTAAACGTGTGATTCTGTTCAGTTCTGTAATTCAGTTGAAGTGTAGCGGTTTTTACATTCCCTCTATAAGTGATAGCTTATGATAAGTGTCTTTTTCTGTGTGACTTATTTCACTTAGAATCGTCATACCTAAGTCCACTCATCTTGCTTCTACTAGCCTTATGACATTGATTTCATGTCTGAGTGATATTCCATTGTACATAAGGACCACAACTTCTTTATCCATTTTTCTCTTTCCTGGGATATTTAAGGTGTCATGAAGTGGAGGTTCTTGTCAACAGAGCAGCCCCAAACTTTGGGGTGCCTGTGTCTTGCTGATTTTTAGTTTTCCCAATTTATACGCCCATGAGTGGACGTGCCCTATGCTCACTAAGCTGTGTTTTTTCGATGTTTCAGGACACACCATACACTTCTCCAGAGTGGCTGTTGGCAATTTACATCCCGCCCATCAGCGTAGCAAGGCTGCCATTTCTCCATGGCCTGTCCTGCATTTCTGGTTTTGACACTTTTTGCAGCATGGCCCTTTGACCCTTAGGAAGCGAGACTTCTTTGTAGCGCTGATTTGCCTTTCCAGGTTGCTTGGTTGGCCAAAAAGGGCGTATGCGTTTTTTCCTGAATATATTCAGGAAAAAACGCATACGCCCTTTTTGGCCAAGGGCATCATTGTCGACGTTTTGCCGCTTTTCATGTGCCTTAAAGGCGATTCGAATCTACCTCCTGAAATCTGTTTCCTGCAATTCTGCCTTGCTTTCAAATCCTCTTCGTTGACTTCCCTCAATATATCTGTGGATGAGAGTTATCACTTATAACTCTGCGGGTTTGTGAATTGCAGTGTCCCTGAGCTCCATTTTTCAACTGTCTTTTTTGAGAGCTGGCCGCAAAAGCACGGGATTGCCTCAGGCCCTATTCTGGTTCCTGGCAACAGGCTGAGCCTGTGGTTAATTCTTCTTCCTGATGGGAAAATAGAGTGACCTGTGCCTGTCCCAACAGCTAGATCTAGTCTCTCATTGGTTGCCCCTCTTCCCGTTCATCCTCCGGACAAATTGCAACCTGTAGGGAACAGGAGGTTAAAGGTGCTGATTCTCCAAGTAGGGAGATTGCTAGTAAAGTAGCTGGAATGGCGAACCCGAGCACAAGGAGATGAGAAATGAGGTGCGTTTTAGAAACCTTTCAAAATCACACGGTGTACCTTCTTCTGGGTTCCTCATGCATGTTTTCGATGTAGGAAGATGCCCTTGAACCTGGAGACTTGGGACCCATGGGATGGGTACCACGCAGTATTACTTATAGGGTCTGCGTTTGCTCACCCAACCTAACCCAACCTTTCAGCCCCAGGACTGTCCACCCTTATGTCTCATCCAGCTGTGCGTGTAGATATGGTCAATCCAGGTTGCATCACAGCCTCTGAACGAATTTTGTAAGAATTTCTCTCTCTTTCACTGTCTTTGTTTTACGGCTTTTTAAAAGTAATTTATTTTTATAATGGGGTTTAGCTGCTTTTCACGGCTGTGTTTATGCGGATTTACACCCACTTGACTCACTTCCAGACAGATATCAATACATAGGTTTTAAGATTGTTACTAGTCACATATATTCTTGTGCGGTGAATAGGGCGTGTTGAGTCCAGTTCACTGAGCAAGGAGTAGGTCTTGTCTATTACATATTGGGTGTATGGAACGGTATCTGAGCGAATTTGAACCCCTTGTTTTATGCATCACCCCACCTCACCTTTCCCGTTAAGCAGCCATAGTGTGTTTTCTAAACGTGTGACTCTGTTCTGTTTTGTAATTCAGTTCAAGTGTAGCGGTTTTTACATTCCCTCTATAAGTGATAGCTTATGATAAGTGTCTTTTTCTGTGTGACTTTTTTCACTTAGAATCGTCGTACCTAAGTCCACTCATCTTGCTTCTACTAGCCTTATGACATTGATTTCATGTCTGAGTGATATTCCATTGTACATAAGGACCACAACTTTTTTATCCATTTTTCTCTTTCCTGGGATATTTAAGGTGTCATGAAGTGGAGGTTCTTGTCAACAGAGCAGCCCCAAACTTTGGGGTGCCTGTGTCTTGCTGATTTTTAGTTTTCCCAATTTATACGCCCATGAGTGGACGTGCCCTATGCTCACTAAGCTGTGTTTTTTCGATGTTTCAGGACACACCGTACACTTCTCCAGAGTGGCTGTTGGCAATTTACATCCCGCCCATCAGCGTAGCAAGGCTGCCATTTCTCCATGGCCTGTCCTGCATTTCTGGTTTTGACACTTTTTGCAGCATGGCCCTTTTGACCCATGGGAAGCGAGACTTCTTTGTAGCGCTGATTTGCCTTTCCATGTTGCTTGGTTGTCCAAAAAGGGCGTATGCGTTTTTTCCTGAATATATTCAGGAAAAAACGCATACGCCCTTTTTGGCCAAGGGCATCATTGTCGACGTTTTGCCGCTTTTCATGTGCCTTAAAGGCGATTCGAATCTACCTCCTGAAATCTGTTTCCTGCAATTCTGCCTTGCTTTCAAATCCTCTTCGTTGACTTCCCTCAATATATCTGTGGATGAGAGTTATCACTTATAACTCTGCGGGTTTGTGAATTGCAGTGTCCCTGAGCTCCATTTTTCAACTGTCTTTTTTGAGAGCTGGCTGCAAAAGCACGGGATTGCCTCAGGCCCTATTCTGGTTCCTGGCAGCAGGCTGAGCCTGTGGTTAATTCTTCTTCCTGATGGGAAAATAGAGTGACCTGTGCCTGTCCCAACAGCTAGATCTAGTCTCTCATTGCTTGCCCCTCTTCCCGTTCATCCTCCGGACAAATTGCAACCTGTAGGGAACAGGAGGTTAAAGGTGCTGATTCTCCAAGTAGGGAGATTGCTAGTAAAGTAGCTGGAATGGCGAACCCGAGCACAAGGAGATGAGAAATGAGGTGCGTTTTAGAAACCTTTCAAAATCACACGGTGTACCTTCTTCTGGGTTCCTCATGCATGTTTTCGATGTAGGAAGATGCCCTTGAACCTGGAGACTTGGGACCCATGGGATGGGTACCACGCAGTATTACTTTAAAGGGTCTGCGTTTGCTCACCCAACCTAACCCAACCTTTCAGCCCCAGGACTGTCCACCCTTATGTCTCATCCAGCTGTGCGTGTAGATATGGTCAATCCAGGTTGCATCACAGCCTCTGAACGAATTTTGTAAGAATTTCTCTCTCTTTCACTGTCTTTGTTTTACGGCTTTTTAAAAGTAATTTATTTTTATAATGGGGTTTAGCTGCTTTTCACGGCTGTGTTTATGCGGATTTACACCCACTTGACTCACTTCCAGACAGATATCAATACATAGGTTTTAAGATTGTTACTAGTCACATATATTCTTGTGCGGTGAATAGGGCGTGTTGAGTCCAGTTCACTGAGCAAGGAGTAGGTCTTGTCTATTACATATTGGGTGTATGGAACGGTATCTGAGCGAATTTGAACCCCTTGTTTTATGCATCACCCCACCTCACCTTTCCCGTTAAGCAGCCATAGTGTGTTTTCTAAACGTGTGACTCTGTTCTGTTTTGTAATTCAGTTCAAGTGTAGTGGTTTTTACATTCCCTCTATAAGTGATAGCTTATGATAAGTGTCTTTTTCTGTGTGACTTTTTTCACTTAGAATCGTCGTACCTAAGTCCACTCATCTTGCTTCTACTAGCCTTATGACATTGATTTCATGTCTGAGTGATATTCCATTGTACATAAGGACCACAACTTTTTTATCCATTTTTCTCTTTCCTGGGATATTTAAGGTGTCATGAAGTGGAGGTTCTTGTCAACAGAGCAGCCCCAAACTTTGGGGTGCCTGTGTCTTGCTGATTTTTAGTTTTCCCAATTTATACGCCCATGAGTGGACGTGCCCTATGCTCACTAAGCTGTGTTTTTTCGATGTTTCAGGACACACCGTACACTTCTCCAGAGTGGCTGTTGGCAATTTACATCCCGCCCATCAGCGTAGCAAGGCTGCCATTTCTCCATGGCCTGTCCTGCATTTCTGGTTTTGACACTTTTTGCAGCATGGCCCTTTTGACCCATGGGAAGCGAGACTTCTTTGTAGCGCTGATTTGCCTTTCCATGTTGCTTGGTTGTCCAAAAAGGGCGTATGCGTTTTTTCCTGAATATATTCAGGAAAAAACGCATACGCCCTTTTTGGCCAAGGGCATCATTGTCGACGTTTTGCCGCTTTTCATGTGCCTTAAAGGCGATTCGAATCTACCTCCTGAAATCTGTTTCCTGCAATTCTGCCTTGCTTTCAAATCCTCTTCGTTGACTTCCCTCAATATATCTGTGGATGAGAGTTATCACTTATAACTCTGCGGGTTTGTGAATTGCAGTGTCCCTGAGCTCCATTTTTCAACTGTCTTTTTTGAGAGCTGGCCGCAAAAGCACGGGATTGCCTCAGGCCCTATTCTGGTTCCTGGCAGCAGGCTGAGCCTGTGGTTAATTCTTCTTCCTGATGGGAAAATAGAGTGACCTGTGCCTGTCCCAACAGCTAGATCTAGTCTCTCATTGGTTGCCCCTCTTCCCGTTCATCCTCCGGACAAATTGCAACCTGTAGGGAACAGGAGGTTAAAGGTGCTGATTCTCCAAGTAGGGAGATTGCTAGTAAAGTAGCTGGAATGGCGAACCCGAGCACAAGGAGATGAGAAATGAGGTGCGTTTTAGAAACCTTTCAAAATCACACGGTGTACCTTCTTCTGGGTTCCTCATGCATGTTTTCGATGTAGGAAGATGCCCTTGAACCTGGAGACTTGGGACCCATGGGATGGGTACCACGCAGTATTACTTTAAAGGGTCTGCGTTTGCTCACCCAACCTAACCCAACCTTTCAGCCCCAGGACTGTCCACCCTTATGTCTCATCCAGCTGTGCGTGTAGATATGGTCAATCCAGGTTGCATCACAGCCTCTGAACGAATTTTGTAAGAATTTCTCTCTCTTTCACTGTCTTTGTTTTACGGCTTTTTAAAAGTAATTTATTTTTATAATGGGGTTTAGCTGCTTTTCACGGCTGTGTTTATGCGGATTTACACCCACTTGACTCACTTCCAGACAGATATCAATACATAGGTTTTAAGATTGTTACTAGTCACATATATTCTTGTGCGGTGAATAGGGCGTGTTGAGTCCAGTTCACTGAGCAAGGAGTAGGTCTTGTCTATTACATATTGGGTGTATGGAACGGTATCTGAGCGAATTTGAACCCCTTGTTTTATGCATCACCCCACCTCACCTTTCCCGTTAAGCAGCCATAGTGTGTTTTCTAAACGTGTGACTCTGTTCTGTTTTGTAATTCAGTTCAAGTGTAGCGGTTTTTACATTCCCTCTATAAGTGATAGCTTATGATAAGTGTCTTTTTCTGTGTGACTTTTTTCACTTAGAATCGTCGTACCTAAGTCCACTCATCTTGCTTCTACTAGCCTTATGACATTGATTTCATGTCTGAGTGATATTCCATTGTACATAAGGACCACAACTTTTTTATCCATTTTTCTCTTTCCTGGGATATTTAAGGTGTCATGAAGTGGAGGTTCTTGTCAACAGAGCAGCCCCAAACTTTGGGGTGCCTGTGTCTTGCTGATTTTTAGTTTTCCCAATTTATACGCCCATGAGTGGACGTGCCCTATGCTCACTAAGCTGTGTTTTTTCGATGTTTCAGGACACACCGTACACTTCTCCAGAGTGGCTGTTGGCAATTTACATCCCGCCCATCAGCGTAGCAAGGCTGCCATTTCTCCATGGCCTGTCCTGCATTTCTGGTTTTGACACTTTTTGCAGCATGGCCCTTTTGACCCATGGGAAGCGAGACTTCTTTGTAGCGCTGATTTGCCTTTCCATGTTGCTTGGTTGTCCAAAAAGGGCGTATGCGTTTTTTCCTGAATATATTCAGGAAAAAACGCATACGCCCTTTTTGGCCAAGGGCATCATTGTCGACGTTTTGCCGCTTTTCATGTGCCTTAAAGGCGATTCGAATCTACCTCCTGAAATCTGTTTCCTGCAATTCTGCCTTGCTTTCAAATCCTCTTCGTTGACTTCCCTCAATATATCTGTGGATGAGAGTTATCACTTATAACTCTGCGGGTTTGTGAATTGCAGTGTCCCTGAGCTCCATTTTTCAACTGTCTTTTTTGAGAGCTGGCCGCAAAAGCACGGGATTGCCTCAGGCCCTATTCTGGTTCCTGGCAGCAGGCTGAGCCTGTGGTTAATTCTTCTTCCTGATGGGAAAATAGAGTGACCTGTGCCTGTCCCAACAGCTAGATCTAGTCTCTCATTGGTTGCCCCTCTTCCCGTTCATCCTCCGGACAAATTGCAACCTGTAGGGAACAGGAGGTTAAAGGTGCTGATTCTCCAAGTAGGGAGATTGCTAGTAAAGTAGCTGGAATGGCGAACCCGAGCACAAGGAGATGAGAAATGAGGTGCGTTTTAGAAACCTTTCAAAATCACACGGTGTACCATCTTCTGGGTTTCTCATGCATGTTTTCGATGTAGGAAGATGCCCTTGAACCTGGAGACTTGGGACCCATGGGATGGGTACCACGCAGTATTACTTTAAAGGGTCTGCGTTTGCTCACCCAAACTAACCCAACCTTTCAGCCCCAAGACTGTCCACCCTTATGTCTCATCCAGCTGTGCGTGTAGATATGGTCAATCCAGGTTGCATCACAGCCTCTGAACGAATTTTGAAAGAATTTCTCTCTCTTTCACTGTCTTTGTTTTACGGGTTTTTAAAAGTAATTTATTTTTATAATGGGGTTTAGCTGCTTTTCACGGCTGTGTTTATGCAGATTTACACCCACTTGACTCACTTCCAGACAGATATCAATACATAGGTTTTAAGATTGTTACTAGTCACATATATTCTTGTGCGGTGAATAGGGCGTGTTGAGTCCAGTTCACTGAGCAAGGAGTAGGTCTTGTCTATTACATATTGGGTGTATGGAACGGTATCTGAGCGAATTTGAACCCCTTGTTTTATGCATCACCCCACCTCACCTTTCCCGTTAAGCAGCCATAGTGTGTTTTCTAAACGTGTGATTCTGTTCTGTTCTGTAATTCAGTTCAAGTGTAGCGGTTTTTACATTCCCTCTATAAGTGATAGCTTATGATAAGTGTCTTTTTCTGTGTGACTTATTTCACTTAGAATCGTCGTACCTAAGTCCACTCATCTTGCTTCTACTAGCCTTATGACATTGATTTCATGTCTGAGTGATATTGCATTGTACATAAGGACCACAACTTCTTTATCCATTTTTCTCTTTCCTGGGATATTTAAGGTGTCATGAAGTGGAGGTTCTTGTCAACAGAGCAGCCCTAAACTTTGGGGTGCCTGTGTCTTGCTGATTTTTAGTTTTCCCAATTTATACGCCCATGAGTGGACGTGCCCTATGCTCCCTAAGCTGTGTTTTTTCGATGTTTCAGGACACACCGTACACTTCTCCAGAGTGGCTGTTGGCAACTTACATCCCGCTCATCAGCGTAGCAAGGCTGCCATTTCTCCATGGCCTGTCCTGCATTTCTGGTTTTGACACTTTTTGCAGCATGGAGCTTTTGACCGATGGGAAGTGAGACTTCTTTGTAGCGCTGATTTGCCTTTCCAGGTTGCTTGGTTGGCCAAAAAGGGCGTATGCGTTTTTTCCTGAATATATTCATGAAAAAACGCATACGTCCTTCTTGGCCAAGGGCAACATTGTCGACGTTTTGCCGCTTTAAATGTGCTTTACAGGCGATTCGAATCTACCTCCTGAAATCTGTTTCCTGCAATTCTGCCTTGCTTTCAAATCCTCTTCGTTGCCTTCCCTCAATATATCTGTGGATGAGAGTTATCATTTATAACTCTGCGGGTTTGTGAATTGCAGTGTCCCTGAGCTCCATTTTTCAACTCGATTTTTTGGGAGCTGGCCGCAAAAGCGCGTGATTGCCTCAGGCCCTATTGTGCTTCTGGGCGGCAGGCTGAGCCTGTGATTAATTCTTCTTCCTGATGGGAAAATAGAGTGACCTGTGCCTGTCCCAACACCTAGATCTAGTCTCTCATTGGTTGCCCCTCTTCCCGTTCATCCTCCGGAGAAATTGCAACCTGTAGGGAACAGGAGGTTAAAGGTGCTGATTCTCCAAGTAAGTTGATTGCTAGTAAAGTAGCTGGAAAGGCGAACCCGAGCACAAGGAGATGAGAAATGGGGTGTGTTTTAGAAACCTTTCAAAATCACACGGTGTACCATCTTCTGAGTTTCTCATGCATGTTTTCGATGTAGGAAGATGCCCTTGAACCTGGAGATTTGGGACCCATGGGATGGGTATCACGCAGTATTACTTTAAAGGGTCTGCGTTTGCTCACCCAACCTCTCAGCCCCAAGAGTGTCCACCCTTATGTCTCATCCAGCTGTGGGTCTAGATATGGTCAATCCAGGTGGCATCACAGCCCCTGAACGAATTTTGTAAGAATTTCTCTCTCTTTCACTGTCTTTGTTTTACGGGTTTTTAAAAGTAATTTATTTTTATAATGGGGTTTAGCTGCTTTTCACGGCTGTGTTTATGCGGATTTACACCCACTTGACTCACTTCCAGACAGATATCAATACATAGGTTTTAAGATTGTTACTAGTCACATATATTCTTGTGCGGTGAATAGGGCGTGTTGAGTCCAGTTCACTGAGCAAGGAGTAGGTCATGTCTATTACATATTGGGTGTATGGAACGGTATCTGAGCGAATTTGAACCCCGTGTTTTATGCATCACCCCACCTCACCTTTCCCGTTAAGCAGCCATAGTGTGTTTTCTAAACGTGTGATTCTGTTCTGTTCTGTAATTCAGTTCAAGTGTAGCGGTTTTTACATTCCCTCTATAAGTGATAGCTTATGATAAGTGTCTTTTTCTGTGTGACTTATTTCACTTAGAATCGTCGTACCTAAGTCCACTCATCTTGCTTCTACTAGCCTTATGACATTGATTTCATGTCTGAGTGATATTGCATTGTACATAAGGACCACAACTTCTTTATCCATTTTTCTCTTTCCTGGGATATTTAAGGTGTCATGAAGTGGAGGTTCTTGTCAACAGAGCAGCCCCAAACTTTGGGGTGCCTGTGTCTTGCTGATTTTTAGTTTTCCCAATTTATACGCCCATGAGTGGACGTGCCCTATGCTCACTAAGCTGTGTTTTTTCGATGTTTCAGGACACACCATACACTTCTCCAGAGTGGCTGTTGGGATTTACATCCCGCCCATCAGCGTAGCAAGGCTGCCATTTCTCCATGGCCTGTCCTGCATTTCTGGTTTTGACACTTTTTGCAGCATGGCCCTTTGACCCTTAGGAAGCGAGACTTCTTTGTAGCGCTGATTTGCCTTTCCAGGTTGCTTGGTTGGCCAAAAAGTGCGTATGCGTTTTTTCCTGAATATATTCAGGAAAAAACGCATACGCCCTTTTTGGCCAAGGGCATCATTGTCGACGTTTTGCCGCTTTTCATGTGCCTTAAAGGCGATTCGAATCTACCTCCTGAAATCTGTTTCCTGCAATTCTGCCTTGCTTTCAAATCCTCTTCGTTGACTTCCCTCAATATATCTGTGGATGAGAGTTATCACTTATAACTCTGCGGGTTTGTGAATTGCAGTGTCCCTGAGCTCCATTTTTCAACTGTCTTTTTTGAGAGCTGGCCGCAAAAGCACGGGATTGCCTCAGGCCCTATTCTGGTTCCTGGCAGCAGGCTGAGCCTGTGGTTAATTCTTCTTCCTGATGGGAAAATAGAGTGACCTGTGCCTGTCCCAACAGCTAGATCTAGTCTCTCATTGGTTGCCCCTCTTCCCGTTCATCCTCAGGACAAATTGCAACCTGTAGGGAACAGGAGGTTAAAGGTGCTGATTCTCCAAGTAGGGAGATTGTTAGTAAAGTAGCTGGAATGGCGAACCCGAGCACAAGGAGATGAGAAATGAGGTGCGTTTTAGAAACCTTTCAAAATCACACGGTGTACCTTCTTCTGGGTTCCTCATGCATGTTTTCGATGTAGGAAGATGCCCTTGAACCTGGAGACTTGGGACCCATGGGATGGGTACCACGCAGTATTACTTTAAAGGGTCTGCGTTTGCTCACCCAACCTAACCCAACCTTTCAGCCCCAGGACTGTCCACCCTTATGTCTCATCCAGCTGTGGGTCTAGATATGGTCAATCCAGGTGGCATCACAGCCTCTGAACGAATTTTGTAAGAATTTCTCTCTCTTTCACTGTCTTTGTTTTACGGGTTTTTAAAAGTAATTTATTTTTATAATGGGGTTTAGCTGCTTTTCACGGCTGTGTTTATGCGGATTTACACCCACTTGACTCACTTCCAGACAGATATCAATACATAGGTTTTAAGATTGTTACTAGTCACATATATTCTTGTGCGGTGAATAGGGCGTGTTGAGTCCAGTTCACTGAGCAAGGAGTAGGTCTTGTCTATTACATATTGGGTGTATGGAATGGTATCTGAGCGAATTTGAACCCCTTGTTTTATGCATCACCCCACCTCACCTTTCCCGTTAAGCAGCCATAGTGTGTTTTCTAAACGTGTGACTCTGTTCTGTTTTGTAATTCAGTTCAAGTGTAGCGGTTTTTACATTCCCTCTATAAGTGATAGCTTATGATAAGTGTCTTTTTCTGTGTGACTTTTTTCACTTAGAATCGTCGTACCTAAGTCCACTCATCTTGCTTCTACTAGCCTTATGACATTGATTTCATGTCTGAGTGATATTCCATTGTACATAAGGACCACAACTTTTTTATCCATTTTTCTCTTTCCTGGGATATTTAAGGTGTCATGAAGTGGAGGTTCTTGTCAACAGAGCAGCCCCAAACTTTGGGGTGCCTGTGTCTTGCTGATTTTTAGTTTTCCCAATTTATACGCCCATGAGTGGACGTGCCCTATGCTCACTAAGCTGTGTTTTTTCGATGTTTCAGGACACACCGTACACTTCTCCAGAGTGGCTGTTGGCAATTTACATCCCGCCCATCAGCGTAGCAAGGCTGCCATTTCTCCATGGCCTGTCCTGCATTTCTGGTTTTGACACTTTTTGCAGCATGGCCCTTTTGACCCATGGGAAGCGAGACTTCTTTGTAGCGCTGATTTGCCTTTCCATGTTGCTTGGTTGTCCAAAAATGGCGTATGCGTTTTTTCCTGAATATATTCAGGAAAAAACGCATACGCCCTTTTTGGCCAAGGGCATCATTGTCGACGTTTTGCCGCTTTTCATGTGCCTTAAAGGCGATTCGAATCTACCTCCTGAAATCTGTTTCCTGCAATTCTGCCTTGCTTTCAAATCCTCTTCGTTGACTTCCCTCAATATATCTGTGGATGAGAGTTATCACTTATAACTCTGCGGGTTTGTGAATTGCAGTGTCCCTGAGCTCCATTTTTCAACTGTCTTTTTTGAGAGCTGGCCGCAAAAGCACGGGATTGCCTCAGGCCCTATTCTGGTTCCTGGCAGCAGGCTGAGCCTGTGGTTAATTCTTCTTCCTGATGGGAAAATAGAGTGACCTGTGCCTGTCCCAACAGCTAGATCTAGTCTCTCATTGGTTGCCCCTCTTCCCGTTCATCCTCCGGACAAATTGCAACCTGTAGGGAACAGGAGGTTAAAGGTGCTGATTCTCCAAGTAGGGAGATTGCTAGTAAAGTAGCTGGAATGGCGAACCCGAGCACAAGGAGATGAGAAATGAGGTGCGTTTTAGAAACCTTTCAAAATCACACGGTGTACCATCTTCTGGGTTTCTCATGCATGTTTTCGATGTAGGAAGATGCCCTTGAACCTGGAGACTTGGGACCCATGGGATGGGTACCACGCAGTATTACTTTAAAGGGTCTGCGTTTGCTCACCCAAACTAACCCAACCTTTCAGCCCCAAGACTGTCCACCCTTATGTCTCATCCAGCTGTGCGTGTAGATATGGTCAATCCAGGTTGCATCACAGCCTCTGAAGGAATTTTGAAAGAATTTCTCTCTCTTTCACTGTCTTTGTTTTACGGGTTTTTAAAAGTAATTTATTTTTATAATGGGGTTTAGCTGCTTTTCACGGCTGTGTTTATGCAGATTTACACCCACTTGACTCACTTCCAGACAGATATCAATACATAGGTTTTAAGATTGTTACTAGTCACATATATTCTTGTGCGGTGAATAGGGCGTGTTGAGTCCAGTTCACTGAGCAAGGAGTAGGTCTTGTCTATTACATATTGGGTGTATGGAACGGTATCTGAGCGAATTTGAACCCCTTGTTTTATGCATCACCCCACCTCACCTTTCCCGTTAAGCAGCCATAGTGTGTTTTCTAAACGTGTGATTCTGTTCTGTTCTGTAATTCAGTTCAAGTGTAGCGGTTTTTACATTCCCTCTATAAGTGATAGCTTATGATAAGTGTCTTTTTCTGTGTGACTTATTTCACTTAGAATCGTCGTACCTAAGTCCACTCATCTTGCTTCTACTAGCCTTATGACATTGATTTCATGTCTGAGTGATATTGCATTGTACATAAGGACCACAACTTCTTTATCCATTTTTCTCTTTCCTGGGATATTTAAGGTGTCATGAAGTGGAGGTTCTTGTCAACAGAGCAGCCCTAAACTTTGGGGTGCCTGTGTCTTGCTGATTTTTAGTTTTCCCAATTTATACGCCCATGAGTGGACGTGCCCTATGCTCCCTAAGCTGTGTTTTTTCGATGTTTCAGGACACACCGTACACTTCTCCAGAGTGGCTGTTGGCAACTTACATCCCGCTCATCAGCGTAGCAAGGCTGCCATTTCTCCATGGCCTGTCCTGCATTTCTGGTTTTGACACTTTTTGCAGCATGGAGCTTTTGACCGATGGGAAGCGAGACTTCTTTGTAGCGCTGATTTGCCTTTCCAGGTTGCTTGGTTGGCCAAAAAGGGCGTATGCGTTTTTTCCTGAATATATTCATGAAAAAACGCATACGTCCTTCTTGGCCAAGGGCAACATTGTCGACGTTTTGCCGCTTTACATGTGCTTTACAGGCGATTCGAATCTACCTCCTGAAATCTGTTTCCTGCAATTCTGCCTTGCTTTCAAATCCTCTTTGTTGCCTTCCCTCAATATATCTGTGGATGAGAGTTATCATTTATAACTCTGCGGGTTTGTGAATTGCAGTGTCCCTGAGCTCCATTTTTCAACTCGCTTTTTTGGGAGCTGGCCGCAAAAGCGCGTGATTGCCTCAGGCCCTATTGTGCTTCTGGGCGGCAGGCTGAGCCTGTGATTAATTCTTCTTCCTGATGGGAAAATAGAGTGACCTGTGCCTGTCCCAACACCTAGATCTAGTCTCTCATTGGTTGCCCCTCTTCCCGTTCATCCTCCGGAGAAATTGCAACCTGTAGGGAACAGGAGGTTAAAGGTGCTGATTCTCCAAGTAAGTTGATTGCTATTAAAGTAGCTGGAAAGGCGAACCCGAGCACAAGGAGATGAGAAATGGGGTGTGTTTTAGAAACCTTTCAAAATCACACGGTGTACCATCTTCTGAGTTTCTCATGCATGTTTTCGATGTAGGAAGATGCCCTTGAACCTGGAGATTTGGGACCCATGGGATGGGTATCACGCAGTATTACTTTAAAGGGTCTGCGTTTGCTCACCCAACCTCTCAGCCCCAAGAGTGTCCACCCTTATGTCTCATCCAGCTGTGGGTCTAGATATGGTCAATCCAGGTGGCATCACAGCCCCTGAACGAATTTTGTAAGAATTTCTCTCTCTTTCACTGTCTTTGTTTTACGGGTTTTTAAAAGTAATTTATTTTTATAATGGGGTTTAGCTGCTTTTCACGGCTGTGTTTATGCGGATTTACACCCACTTGACTCACTTCCAGACAGATATCAATACATAGGTTTTAAGATTGTTACTAGTCACATATATTCTTGTGCGGTGAATAGGGCGTGTTGAGTCCAGTTCACTGAGCAAGGAGTAGGTCTTGTCTATTACATATTGGGTGTATGGAACGGTATCTGAGCGAATTTGAACCCCTTGTTTTATGCATCACCCCACCTCACCTTTCCCGTTAAGCAGCCATAGTGTGTTTTCTAAACGTGTGACTCTGTTCTGTTTTGTAATTCAGTTCAAGTGTAGCGGTTTTTACATTCCCTCTATAAGTGATAGCTTATGATAAGTGTCTTTTTCTGTGTGACTTTTTTCACTTAGAATCGTCGTACCTAAGTCCACTCATCTTGCTTCTACTAGCCTTATGACATTGATTTCATGTCTGAGTGATATTCCATTGTACATAAGGACCACAACTTTTTTATCCATTTTTCTCTTTCCTGGGATATTTAAGGTGTCATGAAGTGGAGGTTCTTGTCAACAGAGCAGCCCCAAACTTTGGGGTGCCTGTGTCTTGCTGATTTTTAGTTTTCCCAATTTATACGCCCATGAGTGGACGTGCCCTATGCTCACTAAGCTGTGTTTTTTCGATGTTTCAGGACACACCGTACACTTCTCCAGAGTGGCTGTTGGCAATTTACATCCCGCCCATCAGCGTAGCAAGGCTGCCATTTCTCCATGGCCTGTCCTGCATTTCTGGTTTTGACACTTTTTGCAGCATGGCCCTTTTGACCCATGGGAAGCGAGACTTCTTTGTAGCGCTGATTTGCCTTTCCATGTTGCTTGGTTGTCCAAAAAGGGCGTATGCGTTTTTTCCTGAATATATTCAGGAAAAAACGCATACGCCCTTTTTGGCCAAGGGCATCATTGTCGACGTTTTGCCGCTTTTCATGTGCCTTAAAGGCGATTCGAATCTACCTCCTGAAATCTGTTTCCTGCAATTCTGCCTTGCTTTCAAATCCTCTTCGTTGACTTCCCTCAATATATCTGTGGATGAGAGTTATCACTTATAACTCTGCGGGTTTGTGAATTGCAGTGTCCCTGAGCTCCATTTTTCAACTGTCTTTTTTGAGAGCTGGCCGCAAAAGCACGGGATTGCCTCAGGCCCTATTCTGGTTCCTGGCAGCAGGCTGAGCCTGTGGTTAATTCTTCTTCCTGATGGGAAAATAGAGTGACCTGTGCCTGTCCCAACAGCTAGATCTAGTCTCTCATTGGTTGCCCCTCTTCCCGTTCATCCTCCGGACAAATTGCAACCTGTAGGGAACAGGAGGTTAAAGGTGCTGATTCTCCAAGTAGGGAGATTGCTAGTAAAGTAGCTGGAATGGCGAACCCGAGCACAAGGAGATGAGAAATGAGGTGCGTTTTAGAAACCTTTCAAAATCACACGGTGTACCATCTTCTGGGTTTCTCATGCATGTTTTCGATGTAGGAAGATGCCCTTGAACCTGGAGACTTGGGACCCATGGGATGGGTACCACGCAGTATTACTTTAAAGGGTCTGCGTTTGCTCACCCAAACTAACCCAACCTTTCAGCCCCAAGACTGTCCACCCTTATGTCTCATCCACCTGTGCGTGTAGATATGGTCAATCCAGGTTGCATCACAGCCTCTGAACGAATTTTGAAAGAATTTCTCTCTCTTTCACTGTCTTTGTTTTACGGGTTTTTAAAAGTAATTTATTTTTATAATGGGGTTTAGCTGCTTTTCACGGCTGTGTTTATGCAGATTTACACCCACTTGACTCACTTCCAGACAGATATCAATACATAGGTTTTAAGATTGTTACTAGTCACATATATTCTTGTGCGGTGAATAGGGCGTGTTGAGTCCAGTTCACTGAGCAAGGAGTAGGTCTTGTCTATTACATATTGGGTGTATGGAACGGTATCTGAGCGAATTTGAACCCCTTGTTTTATGCATCACCCCACCTCACCTTTCCCGTTAAGCAGCCATAGTGTGTTTTCTAAACGTGTGATTCTGTTCTGTTCTGTAATTCAGTTCAAGTGTAGCGGTTTTTACATTCCCTCTATAAGTGATAGCTTATGATAAGTGTCTTTTTCTGTGTGACTTATTTCACTTAGAATCGTCGTACCTAAGTCCACTCATCTTGCTTCTACTAGCCTTATGACATTGATTTCATGTCTGAGTGATATTGCATTGTACATAAGGACCACAACTTCTTTATCCATTTTTCTCTTTCCTGGGATATTTAAGGTGTCATGAAGTGGAGGTTCTTGTCAACAGAGCAGCCCTAAACTTTGGGGTGCCTGTGTCTTGCTGATTTTTAGTTTTCCCAATTTATACGCCCATGAGTGGACGTGCCCTATGCTCCCTAAGCTGTGTTTTTTCGATGTTTCAGGACACACCGTACACTTCTCCAGAGTGGCTGTTGGCAACTTACATCCCGCTCATCAGCGTAGCAAGGCTGCCATTTCTCCATGGCCTGTCCTGCATTTCTGGTTTTGACACTTTTTGCAGCATGGAGCTTTTGACCGATGGGAAGCGAGACTTCTTTGTAGCGCTGATTTGCCTTTCCAGGTTGCTTGGTTGGCCAAAAAGGGCGTATGCGTTTTTTCCTGAATATATTCAGGAAAAAACGCATACGTCCTTCTTGGCCAAGGGCAACATTGTCGACGTTTTGCCGCTTTACATGTGCTTTACAGGCGATTCGAATCTACCTCCTGAAATCTGTTTCCTGCAATTCTGCCTTGCTTTCAAATCCTCTTTGTTGCCTTCCCTCAATATATCTGTGGATGAGAGTTATCATTTATAACTCTGCGGGTTTGTGAATTGCAGTGTCCCTGAGCTCCATTTTTCAACTCGCTTTTTTGGGAGCTGGCCGCAAAAGCGCGTGATTGCCTCAGGCCCTATTGTGCTTCTGGGCGGCAGGCTGAGCCTGTGATTAATTCTTCTTCCTGATGGGAAAATAGAGTGACCTGTGCCTGTCCCAACACCTAGATCTAGTCTCTCATTGGTTGCCCCTCTTCCCGTTCATCCTCCGGAGAAATTGCAACCTGTAGGGAACAGGAGGTTAAAGGTGCTGATTCTCCAAGTAAGTTGATTGCTAGTAAAGTAGCTGGAAAGGCGAACCCGAGCACAAGGAGATGAGAAATGGGGTGTGTTTTAGAAACCTTTCAAAATCACACGGTGTACCATCTTCTGAGTTTCTCATGCATGTTTTCGATGTAGGAAGATGCCCTTGAACCTGGAGATTTGGGACCCATGGGATGGGTATCACGCAGTATTACTTTAAAGGGTCTGCGTTTGCTCACCCAACCTCTCAGCCCCAAGAGTGTCCACCCTTATGTCTCATCCAGCTGTGGGTCTAGATATGGTCAATCCAGGTGGCATCACAGCCCCTGAACGAATTTTGTAAGAATTTCTCTCTCTTTCACTGTCTTTGTTTTACGGGTTTTTAAAAGTAATTTATTTTTATAATGGGGTTTAGCTGCTTTTCACGGCTGTGTTTATGCGGATTTACACCCACTTGACTCACTTCCAGACAGATATCAATACATAGGTTTTAAGATTGTTACTAGTCACATATATTCTTGTGCGGTGAATAGGGCGTGTTGAGTCCAGTTCACTGAGCAAGGAGTAGGTCATGTCTATTACATATTGGGTGTATGGAACGGTATCTGAGCGAATTTGAACCCCGTGTTTTATGCATCACCCCACCTCACCTTTCCCGTTAAGCAGCCATAGTGTGTTTTCTAAACGTGTGATTCTGTTCTGTTCTGTAATTCAGTTCAAGTGTAGCGGTTTTTACATTCCCTCTATAAGTGATAGCTTATGATAAGTGTCTTTTTCTGTGTGACTTATTTCACTTAGAATCGTCGTACCTAAGTCCACTCATCTTGCTTCTACTAGCCTTATGACATTGATTTCATGTCTGAGTGATATTGCATTGTACATAAGGACCACAACTTCTTTATCCATTTTTCTCTTTCCTGGGATATTTAAGGTGTCATGAAGTGGAGGTTCTTGTCAACAGAGCAGCCCCAAACTTTGGGGTGCCTGTGTCTTGCTGATTTTTAGTTTTCCCAATTTATACGCCCATGAGTGGACGTGCCCTATGCTCACTAAGCTGTGTTTTTTCGATGTTTCAGGACACACCATACACTTCTCCAGAGTGGCTGTTGGGATTCACATCCCGCCCATCAGCGTAGCAAGGCTGCCATTTCTCCATGGCCTGTCCTGCATTTCTGGTTTTGACACTTTTTGCAGCATGGCCCTTTGACCCTTAGGAAGCGAGACTTCTTTGTAGCGCTGATTTGCCTTTCCAGGTTGCTTGGTTGGCCAAAAAGTGCGTATGCGTTTTTTCCTGAATATATTCAGGAAAAAACGCATACGCCCTTTTTGGCCAAGGGCATCATTGTCGACGTTTTGCCGCTTTTCATGTGCCTTAAAGGCGATTCGAATCTACCTCCTGAAATCTGTTTCCTGCAATTCTGCCTTGCTTTCAAATCCTCTTCGTTGACTTCCCTCAATATATCTGTGGATGAGAGTTATCACTTATAACTCTGCGGGTTTGTGAATTGCAGTGTCCCTGAGCTCCATTTTTCAACTGTCTTTTTTGAGAGCTGGCCGCAAAAGCACGGGATTGCCTCAGGCCCTATTCTGGTTCCTGGCAGCAGGCTGAGCCTGTGGTTAATTCTTCTTCCTGATGGGAAAATAGAGTGACCTGTGCCTGTCCCAACAGCTAGATCTAGTCTCTCATTGGTTGCCCCTCTTCCCGTTCATCCTCAGGACAAATTGCAACCTGTAGGGAACAGGAGGTTAAAGGTGCTGATTCTCCAAGTAGGGAGATTGCTAGTAAAGTAGCTGGAATGGCGAACCCGAGCACAAGGAGATGAGAAATGAGGTGCGTTTTAGAAACCTTTCAAAATCACACGGTGTACCTTCTTCTGGGTTCCTCATGCATGTTTTCGATGTAGGAAGATGCCCTTGAACCTGGAGACTTGGGACCCATGGGATGGGTACCACGCAGTATTACTTTAAAGGGTCTGCGTTTGCTCACCCAACCTAACCCAACCTTTCAGCCCCAGGACTGTCCACCCTTATGTCTCATCCAGCTGTGGGTCTAGATATGGTCAATCCAGGTGGCATCACAGCCCCTGAACGAATTTTGTAAGAATTTCTCTCTCTTTCACTGTCTTTGTTTTACGGGTTTTTAAAAGTAATTTATTTTTATAATGGGGTTTAGCTGCTTTTCACGGCTGTGTTTATGCGGATTTACACCCACTTGACTCACTTCCAGACAGATATCAATACATAGGTTTTAAGATTGTTACTAGTCACATATATTCTTGTGCGGTGAATAGGGCGTGTTGAGTCCAGTTCACTGAGCAAGGAGTAGGTCTTGTCTATTACATATTGGGTGTATGGAACGGTATCTGAGCGAATTTGAACCCCTTGTTTTATGCATCACCCCACCTCACCTTTCCCGTTAAGCAGCCATAGTGTGTTTTCTAAACGTGTGACTCTGTTCTGTTTTGTAATTCAGTTCAAGTGTAGCGGTTTTTACATTCCCTCTATAAGTGATAGCTTATGATAAGTGTCTTTTTCTGTGTGACTTTTTTCACTTAGAATCGTCGTACCTAAGTCCACTCATCTTGCTTCTACTAGCCTTATGACATTGATTTCATGTCTGAGTGATATTCCATTGTACATAAGGACCACAACTTTTTTATCCATTTTTCTCTTTCCTGGGATATTTAAGGTGTCATGAAGTGGAGGTTCTTGTCAACAGAGCAGCCCCAAACTTTGGGGTGCCTGTGTCTTGCTGATTTTTAGTTTTCCCAATTTATACGCCCATGAGTGGACGTGCCCTATGCTCACTAAGCTGTGTTTTTTCGATGTTTCAGGACACACCGTACACTTCTCCAGAGTGGCTGTTGGCAATTTACATCCCGCCCATCAGCGTAGCAAGGCTGCCATTTCTCCATGGCCTGTCCTGCATTTCTGGTTTTGACACTTTTTGCAGCATGGCCCTTTTGACCCATGGGAAGCGAGACTTCTTTGTAGCGCTGATTTGCCTTTCCATGTTGCTTGGTTGTCCAAAAAGGGCGTATGCGTTTTTTCCTGAATATATTCAGGAAAAAACGCATACGCCCTTTTTGGCCAAGGGCATCATTGTCGACGTTTTGCCGCTTTTCATGTGCCTTAAAGGCGATTCGAATCTACCTCCTGAAATCTGTTTCCTGCAATTCTGCCTTGCTTTCAAATCCTCTTCGTTGACTTCCCTCAATATATCTGTGGATGAGAGTTATCACTTATAACTCTGCGGGTTTGTGAATTGCAGTGTCCCTGAGCTCCATTTTTCAACTGTCTTTTTTGAGAGCTGGCCGCAAAAGCACGGGATTGCCTCAGGCCCTATTCTGGTTCCTGGCAGCAGGCTGAGCCTGTGGTTAATTCTTCTTCCTGATGGGAAAATAGAGTGACCTGTGCCTGTCCCAACAGCTAGATCTAGTCTCTCATTGGTTGCCCCTCTTCCCGTTCATCCTCCGGACAAATTGCAACCTGTAGGGAACAGGAGGTTAAAGGTGCTGATTCTCCAAGTAGGGAGATTGCAAGTAAAGTAGCTGGAATGGCGAACCCGAGCACAAGGAGATGAGAAATGAGGTGCGTTTTAGAAACCTTTCAAAATCACACGGTGTACCATCTTCTGGGTTTCTCATGCATGTTTTCGATGTAGGAAGATGCCCTTGAACCTGGAGACTTGGGACCCATGGGATGGGTACCACGCAGTATTACTTTAAAGGGTCTGCGTTTGCTCACCCAAACTAACCCAACCTTTCAGCCCCAAGACTGTCCACCCTTATGTCTCATCCAGCTGTGCGTGTAGATATGGTCAATCCAGGTTGCATCACAGCCTCTGAACGAATTTTGAAAGAATTTCTCTCTCTTTCACTGTCTTTGTTTTACGGGTTTTTAAAAGTAATTTATTTTTATAATGGGGTTTAGCTGCTTTTCACGGCTGTGTTTATGCAGATTTACACCCACTTGACTCACTTCCAGACAGATATCAATACATAGGTTTTAAGATTGTTACTAGTCACATATATTCTTGTGCGGTGAATAGGGCGTGTTGAGTCCAGTTCACTGAGCAAGGAGTAGGTCTTGTCTATTACATATTGGGTGTATGGAACGGTATCTGAGCGAATTTGAACCCCTTGTTTTATGCATCACCCCACCTCACCTTTCCCGTTAAGCAGCCATAGTGTGTTTTCTAAACGTGTGATTCTGTTCTGTTCTGTAATTCAGTTCAAGTGTAGCGGTTTTTACATTCCCTCTATAAGTGATAGCTTATGATAAGTGTCTTTTTCTGTGTGACTTATTTCACTTAGAATCGTCGTACCTAAGTCCACTCATCTTGCTTCTACTAGCCTTATGACATTGATTTCATGTCTGAGTGATATTGCATTGTACATAAGGACCACAACTTCTTTATCCATTTTTCTCTTTCCTGGGATATTTAAGGTGTCATGAAGTGGAGGTTCTTGTCAACAGAGCAGCCCTAAACTTTGGGGTGCCTGTGTCTTGCTGATTTTTAGTTTTCCCAATTTATACGCCCATGAGTGGACGTGCCCTATGCTCCCTAAGCTGTGTTTTTTCGATGTTTCAGGACACACCGTACACTTCTCCAGAGTGGCTGTTGGCAACTTACATCCCGCTCATCAGCGTAGCAAGGCTGCCATTTCTCCATGGCCTGTCCTGCATTTCTGGTTTTGACACTTTTTGCAGCATGGAGCTTTTGACCGATGGGAAGCGAGACTTCTTTGTAGCGCTGATTTGCCTTTCCAGGTTGCTTGGTTGGCCAAAAAGGGCGTATGCGTTTTTTCCTGAATATATTCATGAAAAAACGCATACGTCCTTCTTGGCCAAGGGCAACATTGTCGACGTTTTGCCGCTTTACATGTGCTTTACAGGCGATTCGAATCTACCTCCTGAAATCTGTTTCCTGCAATTCTGCCTTGCTTTCAAATCCTCTTTGTTGCCTTCCCTCAATATATCTGTGGATGAGAGTTATCATTTATAACTCTGCGGGTTTGTGAATTGCAGTGTCCCTGAGCTCCATTTTTCAACTCGCTTTTTTGGGAGCTGGCCGCAAAAGCGCGTGATTGCCTCAGGCCCTATTGTGCTTCTGGGCGGCAGGCTGAGCCTGTGATTAATTCTTCTTCCTGATGGGAAAATAGAGTGACCTGTGCCTGTCCCAACACCTAGATCTAGTCTCTCATTGGTTGCCCCTCTTCCCGTTCATCCTCCGGAGAAATTGCAACCTGTAGGGAACAGGAGGTTAAAGGTGCTGATTCTCCAAGTAAGTTGATTGCTAGTAAAGTAGCTGGAAAGGCGAACCCGAGCACAAGGAGATGAGAAATGGGGTGTGTTTTAGAAACCTTTCAAAATCACACGGTGTACCATCTTCTGAGTTTCTCATGCATGTTTTCGATGTAGGAAGATGCCCTTGAACCTGGAGATTTGGGACCCATGGGATGGGTATCACGCAGTATTACTTTAAAGGGTCTGCGTTTGCTCACCCAACCTCTCAGCCCCAAGAGTGTCCACCCTTATGTCTCATCCAGCTGTGGGTCTAGATATGGTCAATCCAGGTGGCATCACAGCCCCTGAACGAATTTTGTAAGAATTTCTCTCTCTTTCACTGTCTTTGTTTTACGGGTTTTTAAAAGTAATTTATTTTTATAATGGGGTTTAGCTGCTTTTCACGGCTGTGTTTATGCGGATTTACACCCACTTGACTCACTTCCAGACAGATATCAATACATAGGTTTTAAGATTGTTACTAGTCACATATATTCTTGTGCGGTGAATAGGGCGTGTTGAGTCCAGTTCACTGAGCAAGGAGTAGGTCTTGTCTATTACATATTGGGTGTATGGAACGGTATCTGAGCGAATTTGAACCCCGTGTTTTATGCATCACCCCACCTCACCTTTCCCGTTAAGCAGCCATAGTGTGTTTTCTAAACGTGTGATTCTGTTCTGTTCTGTAATTCAGTTCAAGTGTAGCGGTTTTTACATTCCCTCTATAAGTGATAGCTTATGATAAGTGTCTTTTTCTGTGTGACTTATTTCACTTAGAATCGTCGTACCTAAGTCCACTCATCTTGCTTCTACTAGCCTTATGACATTGATTTCATGTCTGAGTGATATTGCATTGTACATAAGGACCACAACTTCTTTATCCATTTTTCTCTTTCCTGGGATATTTAAGGTGTCATGAAGTGGAGGTTCTTGTCAACAGAGCAGCCCCAAACTTTGGGGTGCCTGTGTCTTGCTGATTTTTAGTTTTCCCAATTTATACGCCCATGAGTGGACGTGCCCTATGCTCCCTAAGCTGTGTTTTTTCGATGTTTCAGGACACACCGTACACTTCTCCAGAGTGGCTGTTGGCAACTTACATCCCGCTCATCAGCGTAGCAAGGCTGCCATTTCTCCATGGCCTGTCCTGCATTTCTGGTTTTGACACTTTTTGCAGCATGGCCCTTTTGACCGATGGGAAGCGAGACTTCTTTGTAGCGCTGATTTGCCTTTCCAGGTTGCTTGGTTGGCCAAAAAGGGCGTATGCGTTTTTTCCTGAATATATTCAGGAAAAAACGCATACGCCCTTTTTGGCCAAGGGCATCATTGTCGACGTTTTGCCGCTTTTCATGTGCTTTACAGGCGATTCGAATCTACCTCCTGAAATCTGTTTCCTGCAATTCTGCCTTGCTTTCAAATCCTCTTCGTTGCCTTCCCTCAATATATCTGTGGATGAGAGTTATCATTTATAACTCTGCGGGTTTGTGAATTGCAGTGTCCCTGAGCTCCATTTTTCAACTCGCTTTTTTGGGAGCTGGCCGCAAAAGCGCGGGATTGCCTCAGGCCCTATTGTGCTTCTGGGCGGCAGGCTGAGCCTGTGATTAATTCTTCTTCCTGATGGGAAAATAGAGTGACCTGTGCCTGTCCCAACACCTAGATCTAGTCTCTCATTGGTTGCCCCTCTTCCCGTTCATCCTCAGGACAAATTGCAACCTGTAGGGAACAGGAGGTTAAAGGTGCTGATTCTCCAAGTAAGTTGATTGCTATTAAAGTAGCTGGAAAGGCGAACCCGAGCACAAGGAGATGAGAAATGGGGTGTGTTTTAGAAACCTTTCAAAATCACACGGTGTACCATCTTCTGAGTTTCTCATGCATGTTTTCGATGTAGGAAGATGCCCTTGAACCTGGAGATTTGGGACCCATGGGATGGGTATCACGCAGTATTACTTTAAAGGGTCTGCGTTTGCTCACCCAACCTCTCAGCCCCAAGAGTGTCCACCCTTACGTCTCATCCAGCTGTGGGTCTAGATATGGTCAATCCAGGTGGCATCACAGCCCCTGAACGAATTTTGTAAGAATTTCTCTCTCTTTCACTGTCTTTGTTTTACGGGTTTTTAAAATAATTTATTTTTATAATGGGGTTTAGCTGCTTTTCACGGCTGTGTTTATGTGGATTTACACCCACTTGACACACTTCCAGACAGATATCAATACATAGGTTTTAAGATTGTTACTAGTCACATATATTCTTGTGCGGTGAATAGGGGGTGTTGAGTCCAGTTCACGGAGCAAGGAGTAGGTCTTGTCTATTACATATTGGGTGTATGGAACGGTATCTGAGCAAATTTGAACCCCTTGTTTTATGCATCACCCCACCTCACCTTTCCCGTTAAGCAGCCATAGTGTGTTTTCTAAACGTGTGACTCTGTTCTGTTTTGTAATTCAGTTCAAGTGTAGCGGTTTTTACATTCCCTCTATAAGTGATAGCTTATGATAAGTGTCTTTTTCTGTGTGACTTATTTCACTTAGAATCGTCATACCTAAGTCCACTCATCTTGCTTCTACTAGCCTTATGACATTGATTTCATGTCTGAGTGATATTCCATTGTACATAAGGACCACAACTTTTTTATCCATTTTTCTCTTTCCTGGGATATTTAAGGTGTCATGAAGTGGAGGTTCTTGTCAACAGAGCAGCCCCAAACTTTGGGGTGCCTGTGTCTTGCTGATTTTTAGTTTTCCCAATTTATACGCCCATGAGTGGACGTGCCCTATGCTCCCTAAGCTGTGTTTTTTCGATGTTTCAGGACACACCATACACTTCTCCAGAGTGGCTGTTGGCAATTTACATCCCGCCCATCAGCGTAGCAAGGCTGCCATTTCTCCATGGCCTGTCCTGCATTTCTGGTTTTGACAATTTTTGCAGCATGGCCGTTTTGACCCTTAGGAAGCGAGACTTCTTTGTAGCGCTGATTTGCCTTTCCAGGTTGCTTGGTTGGCCAAAAAGGGCGTATGCGTTTTTTCCTGAATATATTCAGGAAAAAACGCATACGCCCTTTTTGGCCAAGGGCATCATTGTCGACGTTTTGCCGCTTTTCATGTGCCTTAAAGGCGATTCGAATCTACCTCCTGAAATCTGTTTCCTGCAATTCTGCCTTGCTTTCAAATCCTCTTCGTTGACTTCCCTCAATATATCTGTGGATGAGAGTTATCACTTATAACTCTGCAGGTTTGTGAATTGCAGTGTCCCTGAGCTCCATTTTTCAACTGTCTTTTTTGAGAGCTGGTCGCAAAAGCACGGGATTGCCTCAGGCCCTATTCTGGTTCCTGGCAGCAGGCTGAGCCTGTGGTTAATTCTTCTTCCTGATGGGAAAATAGAGTGACCTGTGCCTGTCCCAACAGCTAGATCTAGTCTCTCATTGGTTGCCCCTCTTCCCGTTCATCCTCAGGACAAATTGCAACCTGTAGGGAACAGGAGGTTAAAGGTGCTGATTCTCCAAGTAGGGAGATTGCTAGTAAAGTAGCTGGAATGGCGAACCCGAGCACAAGGAGATGAGAAATGAGGTGCGTTTTAGAAACCTTTCAAAATCACACGGTGTACCTTCTTCTGGGTTCCTCATGCATGTTTTCGATGTAGGAAGATGCCCTTGAACCTGGAGACTTGGGACCCATGGGATGGGTACCACGCAGTATTACTTTAAAGGGTCTGCGTTTGCTCACCCAACCTAACCCAACCTTTCAGCCCCAAGACTGTCCACCCTTATGTCTCATCCAGCTTTGCGTGTAGATATGGTCAATCCAGGTTGCATCACAGCCTCTGAACGAATTTTGTAAGAATTTCTCTCTCTTTCACTGTCTTTGTTTTACGGCTTTTTAAAAGTAATTTATTTTTATAATGGGGTTTAGCTGCTTTTCACGGCTGTGTTTATGCGGATTTACACCCACTTGACTCACTTCCAGACAGATATCAATACATAGGTTTTAAGATTGTTACTAGTCACATATATTCTTGTGCGGTGAATAGGGCGTGTTGAGTCCAGTTCACTGAGCAAGGAGTAGGTCTTGTCTATTACATATTGGGTGTATGGAACGGTATCTGAGCGAATTTGAACCCCTTGTTTTATGCATCACCCCACCTCACCTTTCCCGTTAAGCAACCATAGTGTGTTTTCTAAACGTGTGATTCTGTTCTGTTCTGTAATTCAGTTCAAGTGTAGCGGTTTTTACATTCCCTCTATAAGTGATACCTTATGATAAGTGTCTTTTTCTGTGTGACTTATTTCACTTAGAATCGTCGTACCTAAGTCCACTCATCTTGCTTCTACTAGCCTTATGACATTGATTTCATGTCTGAGTGATATTGCATTGTACATAAGGACCACAACTTCTTTATCAATTTTTCTCTTTCCTGGGATATTTAAGGTGTCATGAAGTGGAGGTTCTTGTCAACAGAGCAGCCCTAAACTTTGGGGTGCCTGTGTCTTGCTGATTTTTAGTTTTCCCAATTTATACGCCCATGAGTGGACGTGCCCTATGCTCCCTAAGCTGTGTTTTTTCGATGTCTCAGGACACACCGTACACTTCTCCAGAGTGGCTGTTGGCAATTTACATCCCGCCCATCAGCGTAGCAAGGCTGCCATTTCTCCATGGCCTGTCCTGCATTTCTGGTTTTGACACTTTTTGCAGCATGGCCCTTTTGACCGATGGGAAGCGAGACTTCTTTGTAGCGCTGATTTGCCTTTCCAGGTTGCTTGGTTGGCCAAAAAGGGCGTATGCGTTTTTTCCTGAATATATTCAGGAAAAAACGCATACGCCCTTCTTGGCCAAGGGCATCATTGTCGACGTTTTGCCGCTTTTCATGTGCTTTACAGGCGATTCGAATCTACCTCCTGAAATCTGTTTCCTGCAATTCTGCCTTGCTTTCAAATCCTCTTCGTTGCCTTCCCTCAATATATCTGTGGATGAGAGTTATCATTTATAACTCTGCGGGTTTGTGAATTGCAGTGTCCCTGAGCTCCATTTTTCAAGTCGCTTTTTTGGGAGCTGGCCGCAAAAGCGCGGGATTGCCTCAGGCCCTATTGTGCTTCTGGGCGGCAGGCTGAGCCTGTGATTAATTCTTCTTCCTGTTGGGAAAATAGAGTGACCTGTGCCTGTCCCAAAACCTAGATCTAGTCTCTCATTGGTTGCCCCTCTTCCCGTTCATCCTCAGGACAAATTGCAACCTGTAGGGAACAGGAGGTTAAAGGTGCTGATTCTCCAAGTAAGTTGATTGCTAGTAAAGTAGCTGGAAAGGCGAACCCGAGCACAAGGAGATGAGAAATGGGGTGTGTTTTAGAAACCTTTCAAAATCACATGGTGTACCATCTTCTGAGTTTCTCATGCATGATTTCGATGTAGGAAGATGCCCTTGAACCTGGAGATTTGGGACCCATTGCATGGGTATCACGCAGTATTACTTTAAAGGGTCTGCGTTTGCTCACCCAACCTCTCAGCCCCAAGAGTGTCCACCCTTATGTCTCATCCAGCTGTGGGTCTAGATATGGTCAATCCAGGTGGCATCACAGCCTCTGAACGAATTTTGTAAGAATTTCTCTCTCTTTCACTGTCTTTGTTTTACGGGTTTTTAAAGGTAATTTATTTTTATAATGGGGTTTAGCTGCTTTTCACGGCTGTGTTTATGCGGATTTACACCCACTTGACTCACTTCCAGACAGATATCAATACATAGGTTTTAAGATTGTTACTAGTCACATATATTCTTGTGCGGTGAATAGGGGGTGTTGAGTCCAGTTCACTGAGCAAGGAGTAGGTCTTGTCTATTACATATTGGGTGTATGGAACGGTATCTGAGCAAATTTGAACCCCTTGTTTTATGCATCACCCCACCTCACCTTTCCCGTTAAGCAGCCATAGTGTGTTTTCTAAACGTGTGACTCTGTTCTGTTTTGTAATTCAGTTCAAGTGTAGCGGTTTTTACATTCCCTCTATAAGTGATAGCTTATGATAAGTGTCTTTTTCTGTGTGACTTTTTTCACTTAGAATCGTCGTACCTAAGTCCACTCATCTTGCTTCTACTAGCCTTATGACATTGATTTCATGTCTGAGTGATATTCCATTGTACATAAGGACCACAACTTTTTTATACATTTTTCTCTTTCCTGGGATATTTAAGGTGTCATGAAGTGGACGTTCTTGTCAACAGAGCAGCCCCAAACTTTGGGGTGCCTGTGTCTTGCTGATTTTTAGTTTTCCCAATTTATACGCCCATGAGTGGACGTGCCCTATGCTCACTAAGCTGTGTTTTTTCCATGTTTCAGGACACACCGTACACTTCTCCAGAGTGGCTGTTGGCAATTTACATCCCGCCCATCAGCGTAGCAAGGCTGCCATTTCTCCATGGCCTGTCCTGCATTTCTGGTTTTGACACTTTTTGCAGCATGGAGCTTTTGACCGATGGGAAGCGAGACTTCTTTGTAGCGCTGATTTGCCTTTCCAGGTTGCTTGGTTGGCCAAAAAGGGCGTATGCGTTTTTTCCTGAATATATTCATGAAAAAACGCATACGTCCTTCTTGGCCAAGGGCAACATTGTCGACGTTTTGCCGCTTTACATGTGCTTTACAGGCGATTCGAATCTACCTCCTGAAATCTGTTTCCTGCAATTCTGCCTTGCTTTCAAATCCTCTTTGTTGCCTTCCCTCAATATATCTGTGGATGAGAGTTATCATTTATAACTCTGCGGGTTTGTGAATTGCAGTGTCCCTGAGCTCCATTTTTCAACTCGCTTTTTTGGGAGCTGGCCGCAAAAGCGCGTGATTGCCTCAGGCCCTATTGTGCTTCTGGGCGGCAGGCTGAGCCTGTGATTAATTCTTCTTCCTGATGGGAAAATAGAGTGACCTGTGCCTGTCCCAACACCTAGATCTAGTCTCTCATTGGTTGCCCCTCTTCCCGTTCATCCTCCGGAGAAATTGCAACCTGTAGGGAACAGGAGGTTAAAGGTGCTGATTCTCCAAGTAAGTTGATTGCTAGTAAAGTAGCTGGAAAGGCGAACCCGAGCACAAGGAGATGAGAAATGGGGTGTGTTTTAGAAACCTTTCAAAATCACACGGTGTACCATCTTCTGAGTTTCTCATGCATGTTTTCGATGTAGGAAGATGCCCTTGAACCTGGAGATTTGGGACCCATGGGATGGGTATCACGCAGTATTACTTTAAAGGGTCTGCGTTTGCTCACCCAACCTCTCAGCCCCAAGAGTGTCCACCCTTATGTCTCATCCAGCTGTGGGTCTAGATATGGTCAATCCAGGTGGCATCACAGCCCCTGAACGAATTTTGTAAGAATTTCTCTCTCTTTCACTGTCTTTGTTTTACGGGTTTTTAAAAGTAATTTATTTTTATAATGGGGTTTAGCTGCTTTTCACGGCTGTGTTTATGCGGATTTACACCCACTTGACTCACTTCCAGACAGATATCAATACATAGGTTTTAAGATTGTTACTAGTCACATATATTCTTGTGCGGTGAATAGGGCGTGTTGAGTCCAGTTCACTGAGCAAGGAGTAGGTCTTGTCTATTACATATTGGGTGTATGGAACGGTATCTGAGCGAATTTGAACCCCGTGTTTTATGCATCACCCCACCTCACCTTTCCCGTTAAGCAGCCATAGTGTGTTTTCTAAACGTGTGATTCTGTTCTGTTCTGTAATTCAGTTCAAGTGTAGCGGTTTTTACATTCCCTCTATAAGTGATAGCTTATGATAAGTGTCTTTTTCTGTGTGACTTATTTCACTTAGAATCGTCGTACCTAAGTCCACTCATCTTGCTTCTACTAGCCTTATGACATTGATTTCATGTCTGAGTGATATTGCATTGTACATAAGGACCACAACTTCTTTATCCATTTTTCTCTTTCCTGGGATATTTAAGGTGTCATGAAGTGGAGGTTCTTGTCAACAGAGCAGCCCCAAACTTTGGGGTGCCTGTGTCTTGCTGATTTTTAGTTTTCCCAATTTATACGCCCATGAGTGGACGTGCCCTATGCTCCCTAAGCTGTGTTTTTTCGATGTTTCAGGACACACCGTACACTTCTCCAGAGTGGCTGTTGGCAACTTACATCCCGCTCATCAGCGTAGCAAGGCTGCCATTTCTCCATGGCCTGTCCTGCATTTCTGGTTTTGACACTTTTTGCAGCATGGCCCTTTTGACCGATGGGAAGCGAGACTTCTTTGTAGCGCTGATTTGCCTTTCCAGGTTGCTTGGTTGGCCAAAAAGGGCGTATGCGTTTTTTCCTGAATATATTCAGGAAAAAACGCATACGCCCTTTTTGGCCAAGGGCATCATTGTCGACGTTTTGCCGCTTTTCATGTGCTTTACAGGCGATTCGAATCTACCTCCTGAAATCTGTTTCCTGCAATTCTGCCTTGCTTTCAAATCCTCTTCGTTGCCTTCCCTCAATATATCTGTGGATGAGAGTTATCATTTATAACTCTGCGGGTTTGTGAATTGCAGTGTCCCTGAGCTCCATTTTTCAACTCGCTTTTTTGGGAGCTGGCCGCAAAAGCGCGGGATTGCCTCAGGCCCTATTGTGCTTCTGGGCGGCAGGCTGAGCCTGTGATTAATTCTTCTTCCTGATGGGAAAATAGAGTGACCTGTGCCTGTCCCAACACCTAGATCTAGTCTCTCATTGGTTGCCCCTCTTCCCGTTCATCCTCAGGACAAATTGCAACCTGTAGGGAACAGGAGGTTAAAGGTGCTGATTCTCCAAGTAAGTTGATTGCTATTAAAGTAGCTGGAAAGGCGAACCCGAGCACAAGGAGATGAGAAATGGGGTGTGTTTTAGAAACCTTTCAAAATCACACGGTGTACCATCTTCTGAGTTTCTCATGCATGTTTTCGATGTAGGAAGATGCCCTTGAACCTGGAGATTTGGGACCCATGGGATGGGTATCACGCAGTATTACTTTAAAGGGTCTGCGTTTGCTCACCCAACCTCTCAGCCCCAAGAGTGTCCACCCTTACGTCTCATCCAGCTGTGGGTCTAGATATGGTCAATCCAGGTGGCATCACAGCCCCTGAACGAATTTTGTAAGAATTTCTCTCTCTTTCACTGTCTTTGTTTTACGGGTTTTTAAAATAATTTATTTTTATAATGGGGTTTAGCTGCTTTTCACGGCTGTGTTTATGTGGATTTACACCCACTTGACACACTTCCAGACAGATATCAATACATAGGTTTTAAGATTGTTACTAGTCACATATATTCTTGTGCGGTGAATAGGGGGTGTTGAGTCCAGTTCACGGAGCAAGGAGTAGGTCTTGTCTATTACATATTGGGTGTATGGAACGGTATCTGAGCAAATTTGAACCCCTTGTTTTATGCATCACCCCACCTCACCTTTCCCGTTAAGCAGCCATAGTGTGTTTTCTAAACGTGTGACTCTGTTCTGTTTTGTAATTCAGTTCAAGTGTAGCGGTTTTTACATTCCCTCTATAAGTGATAGCTTATGATAAGTGTCTTTTTCTGTGTGACTTATTTCACTTAGAATCGTCATACCTAAGTCCACTCATCTTGCTTCTACTAGCCTTATGACATTGATTTCATGTCTGAGTGATATTCCATTGTACATAAGGACCACAACTTTTTTATCCATTTTTCTCTTTCCTGGGATATTTAAGGTGTCATGAAGTGGAGGTTCTTGTCAACAGAGCAGCCCCAAACTTTGGGGTGCCTGTGTCTTGCTGATTTTTAGTTTTCCCAATTTATACGCCCATGAGTGGACGTGCCCTATGCTCACTAAGCTGTGTTTTTTCGATGTTTCAGGACACACCATACACTTCTCCAGAGTGGCTGTTGGCAATTTACATCCCGCCCATCAGCGTAGCAAGGCTGCCATTTCTCCATGGCCTGTCCTGCATTTCTGGTTTTGACACTTTTTGCAGCATGGCCGTTTTGACCCTTAGGAAGCGAGACTTCTTTGTAGCGCTGATTTGCCTTTCCAGGTTGCTTGGTTGGCCAAAAAGGGCGTATGCGTTTTTTCCTGAATATATTCAGGAAAAAACGCATACGCCCTTTTTGGCCAAGGGCATCATTGTCGACGTTTTGCCGCTTTTCATGTGCCTTAAAGGCGATTCGAATCTACCTCCTGAAATCTGTTTCCTGCAATTCTGCCTTGCTTTCAAATCCTCTTCGTTGACTTCCCTCAATATATCTGTGGATGAGAGTTATCACTTATAACTCTGCGGGTTTGTGAATTGCAGTGTCCCTGAGCTCCATTTTTCAACTGTCTTTTTTGAGAGCTGGTCGCAAAAGCACGGGATTGCCTCAGGCCCTATTCTGGTTCCTGGCAGCAGGCTGAGCCTGTGGTTAATTCTTCTTCCTGATGGGAAAATAGAGTGACCTGTGCCTGTCCCAACAGCTAGATCTAGTCTCTCATTGGTTGCCCCTCTTCCCGTTCATCCTCAGGACAAATTGCAACCTGTAGGGAACAGGAGGTTAAAGGTGCTGATTCTCCAAGTAGGGAGATTGCTAGTAAAGTAGCTGGAATGGCGAACCCGAGCACAAGGAGATGAGAAATGAGGTGCGTTTTAGAAACCTTTCAAAATCACACGGTGTACCTTCTTCTGGGTTCCTCATGCATGTTTTCGATGTAGGAAGATGCCCTTGAACCTGGAGACTTGGGACCCATGGGATGGGTACCACGCAGTATTACTTTAAAGGGTCTGCGTTTGCTCACCCAACCTAACCCAACCTTTCAGCCCCAAGACTGTCCACCCTTATGTCTCATCCAGCTGTGCGTGTAGATATGGTCAATCCAGGTTGCATCACAGCCTCTGAACGAATTTTGTAAGAATTTCTCTCTCTTTCACTGTCTTTGTTTTACGGCTTTTTAAAAGTAATTTATTTTTATAATGGGGTTTAGCTGCTTTTCACGGCTGTGTTTATGCGGATTTACACCCACTTGACTCACTTCCAGACAGATATCAATACATAGGTTTTAAGATTGTTACTAGTCACATATATTCTTGTGCGGTGAATAGGGCGTGTTGAGTCCAGTTCACTGAGCAAGGAGTAGGTCTTGTCTATTACATATTGGGTGTATGGAACGGTATCTGAGCGAATTTGAACCCCTTGTTTTATGCATCACCCCACCTCACCTTTCCCGTTAAGCAACCATAGTGTGTTTTCTAAACGTGTGATTCTGTTCTGTTCTGTAATTCAGTTCAAGTGTAGCGGTTTTTACATTCCCTCTATAAGTGATACCTTATGATAAGTGTCTTTTTCTGTGTGACTTATTTCACTTAGAATCGTCGTACCTAAGTCCACTCATCTTGCTTCTACTAGCCTTATGACATTGATTTCATGTCTGAGTGATATTGCATTGTACATAAGGACCACAACTTCTTTATCCATTTTTCTCTTTCCTGGGATATTTAAGGTGTCATGAAGTGGAGGTTCTTGTCAACAGAGCAGCCCTAAACTTTGGGGTGCCTGTGTCTTGCTGATTTTTAGTTTTCCCAATTTATACGCCCATGAGTGGACGTGCCCTATGCTCCCTAAGCTGTGTTTTTTCGATGTCTCAGGACACACCGTACACTTCTCCAGAGTGGCTGTTGGCAATTTACATCCCGCCCATCAGCGTAGCAAGGCTGCCATTTCTCCATGGCCTGTCCTGCATTTCTGGTTTTGACACTTTTTGCAGCATGGCCCTTTTGACCGATGGGAAGCGAGACTTCTTTGTAGCGCTGATTTGCCTTTCCAGGTTGCTTGGTTGGCCAAAAAGGGCGTATGCGTTTTTTCCTGAATATATTCAGGAAAAAACGCATACGCCCTTCTTGGCCAAGGGCATCATTGTCGACGTTTTGCCGCTTTTCATGTGCTTTACAGGCGATTCGAATCTACCTCCTGAAATCTGTTTCCTGCAATTCTGCCTTGCTTTCAAATCCTCTTCGTTGCCTTCCCTCAATATATCTGTGGATGAGAGTTATCATTTATAACTCTGCGGGTTTGTGAATTGCAGTGTCCCTGAGCTCCATTTTTCAAGTCGCTTTTTTGGGAGCTGGCCGCAAAAGCGCGGGATTGCCTCAGGCCCTATTGTGCTTCTGGGCGGCAGGCTGAGCCTGTGATTAATTCTTCTTCCTGTTGGGAAAATAGAGTGACCTGTGCCTGTCCCAAAACCTAGATCTAGTCTCTCATTGGTTGCCCCTCTTCCCGTTCATCCTCAGGACAAATTGCAACCTGTAGGGAACAGGAGGTTAAAGGTGCTGATTCTCCAAGTAAGTTGATTGCTAGTAAAGTAGCTGGAAAGGCGAACCCGAGCACAAGGAGATGAGAAATGGGGTGTGTTTTAGAAACCTTTCAAAATCACATGGTGTACCATCTTCTGAGTTTCTCATGCATGATTTCGATGTAGGAAGATGCCCTTGAACCTGGAGATTTGGGACCCATTGCATGGGTATCACGCAGTATTACTTTAAAGGGTCTGCGTTTGCTCACCCAACCTCTCAGCCCCAAGAGTGTCCACCCTTATGTCTCATCCAGCTGTGGGTCTAGATATGGTCAATCCAGGTGGCATCACAGCCTCTGAACGAATTTTGTAAGAATTTCTCTCTCTTTCACTGTCTTTGTTTTACGGGTTTTTAAAGGTAATTTATTTTTATAATGGGGTTTAGCTGCTTTTCACGGCTGTGTTTATGCGGATTTACACCCACTTGACTCACTTCCAGACAGATATCAATACATAGGTTTTAAGATTGTTACTAGTCACATATATTCTTGTGCGGTGAATAGGGGGTGTTGAGTCCAGTTCACTGAGCAAGGAGTAGGTCTTGTCTATTACATATTGGGTGTATGGAACGGTATCTGAGCAAATTTGAACCCCTTGTTTTATGCATCACCCCACCTCACCTTTCCCGTTAAGCAGCCATAGTGTGTTTTCTAAACGTGTGACTCTGTTCTGTTTTGTAATTCAGTTCAAGTGTAGCGGTTTTTACATTCCCTCTATAAGTGATAGCTTATGATAAGTGTCTTTTTCTGTGTGACTTTTTTCACTTAGAATCGTCGTACCTAAGTCCACTCATCTTGCTTCTACTAGCCTTATGACATTGATTTCATGTCTGAGTGATATTCCATTGTACATAAGGACCACAACTTTTTTATACATTTTTCTCTTTCCTGGGATATTTAAGGTGTCATGAAGTGGACGTTCTTGTCAACAGAGCAGCCCCAAACTTTGGGGTGCCTGTGTCTTGCTGATTTTTAGTTTTCCCAATTTATACGCCCATGAGTGGACGTGCCCTATGCTCACTAAGCTGTGTTTTTTCCATGTTTCAGGACACACCGTACACTTCTCCAGAGTGGCTGTTGGCAATTTACATCCCGCCCATCAGCGTAGCAAGGCTGCCATTTCTCCATGGCCTGTCCTGCATTTCTGGTTTTGACACTTTTTGCAGCATGGCCCTTTTGACCCATGGGAAGCGAGACTTCTTTGTAGCGCTGATTTGCCTTTCCATGTTGCTTGGTTGTCCAAAAAGGGCGTATGCGTTTTTTCCTGAATATATTCAGGAAAAAACGCATACGCCCTTTTTGGCCAAGGGCATCATTGTCGACGTTTTGCCGCTTTTCATGTGCCTTAAAGGCGATTCGAATCTACCTCCTGAAATCTGTTTCCTGCAATTCTGCCTTGCTTTCAAATCCTCTTCGTTGACTTCCCTCAATATATCTGTGGATGAGAGTTATCACTTATAACTCTGCGGGTTTGTGAATTGCAGTGTCCCTGAGCTCCATTTTTCAACTGTCTTTTTTGAGAGCTGGCCGCAAAAGCACGGGATTGCCTCAGGCCCTATTCTGGTTCCTGGCAGCAGGCTGAGCCTGTGGTTAATTCTTCTTCCTGATGGGAAAATAGAGTGACCTGTGCCTGTCCCAACAGCTAGATCTAGTCTCTCATTGGTTGCCCCTCTTCCCGTTCATCCTCCGGACAAATTGCAACCTGTAGGGAACAGGAGGTTAAAGGTGCTGATTCTCCAAGTAGGGAGATTGCTAGTAAAGTAGCTGGAATGGCGAACCCGAGCACAAGGAGATGAGAAATGAGGTGCGTTTTAGAAACCTTTCAAAATCACACGGTGTACCATCTTCATGGTTTCTCATGCATGTTTTCGATGTAGGAAGATGCCCTTGAACCTGGAGACTTGGGACCCATGGGATGGGTACCACGCAGTATTACTTTAAAGGGTCTGCGTTTGCTCACCCAAACTAACCCAACCTTTCAGCCCCAAGACTGTCCACCCTTATGTCTCATCCAGCTGTGCGTGTAGATATGGTCAATCCAGGTTGCATCACAGCCTCTGAACGAATTTTGTAAGAATTTCTCTCTCTTTCACTGTCTTTGTTTTACGTGTTTTTAAAAGTAATTTATTTTTATAATGGGTTTTAGCTGCTTTTCACGGCTGTGTTTATGCAGATTTACACCCACTTGACTCACTTCCAGACAGATATCAATACATAGGTTTTAAGATTGTTACTAGTCACATATATTCTTGTGCGGTGAATAGGGCGTGTTGAGTCCAGTTCACTGAGCAAGGAGTAGGTCTTGTCTATTACATATTGGGTGTATGGAACGGTATCTGAGCGAATTTGAACCCCTTGTTTTATGCATCACCCCACCTCACCTTTCCCGTTAAGCAGCCATAGTGTGTTTTCTAAACGTGTGATTCTGTTCTGTTCTGTAATTCAGTTCAAGTGTAGCGGTTTTTACATTCCCTCTATAAGTGATAGCTTATGATAAGTGTCTTTTTCTGTGTGACTTATTTCACTTAGAATCGTCGTACCTAAGTCCACTCATCTTGCTTCTACTAGCCTTATGACATTGATTTCATGTCTGAGTGATATTGCATTGTACATAAGGACCACAACTTCTTTATCCATTTTTCTCTTTCCTGGGATATTTAAGGTGTCATGAAGTGGAGGTTCTTGTCAACAGAGCAGCCCTAAACTTTGGGGTGCCTGTGTCTTGCTGATTTTTAGTTTTCCCAATTTATACGCCCATGAGTGGACGTGCCCTATGCTCCCTAAGCTGTGTTTTTTCGATGTTTCAGGACACACCGTACACTTCTCCAGAGTGGCTGTTGGCAACTTACATCCCGCTCATCAGCGTAGCAAGGCTGCCATTTCTCCATGGCCTGTCCTGCATTTCTGGTTTTGACACTTTTTGCAGCATGGAGCTTTTGACCGATGGGAAGCGAGACTTCTTTGTAGCGCTGATTTGCCTTTCCAGGTTGCTTGGTTGGCCAAAAAGGGCGTATGCGTTTTTTCCTGAATATATTCATGAAAAAACGCATACGTCCTTCTTGGCCAAGGGCAACATTGTCGACGTTTTGCCGCTTTACATGTGCTTTACAGGCGATTCGAATCTACCTCCTGAAATCTGTTTCCTGCAATTCTGCCTTGCTTTCAAATCCTCTTCGTTGCCTTCCCTCAATATATCTGTGGATGAGAGTTATCATTTATAACTCTGCGGGTTTGTGAATTGCAGTGTCCCTGAGCTCCATTTTTCAACTCGCTTTTTTGGGAGCTGGCCGCAAAAGCGCGTGATTGCCTCAGGCCCTATTGTGCTTCTGGGCGGCAGGCTGAGCCTGTGATTAATTCTTCTTCCTGATGGGAAAATAGAGTGACCTGTGCCTGTCCCAACACCTAGATCTAGTCTCTCATTGGTTGCCCCTCTTCCCGTTCATCCTCCGGAGAAATTGCAACCTGTAGGGAACAGGAGGTTAAAGGTGCTGATTCTCCAAGTAAGTTGATTGCTAGTAAAGTAGCTGGAAAGGCGAACCCGAGCACAAGGAGATGAGAAATGGGGTGTGTTTTAGAAACCTTTCAAAATCACACGGTGTACCATCTTCTGAGTTTCTCATGCATGTTTTCGATGTAGGAAGATGCCCTTGAACCTGGAGATTTGGGACCCATGGGATGGGTATCACGCAGTATTACTTTAAAGGGTCTGCGTTTGCTCACCCAACCTCTCAGCCCCAAGAGTGTCCACCCTTATGTCTCATCCAGCTGTGGGTCTAGATATGGTCAATCCAGGTGGCATCACAGCCCCTGAACGAATTTTGTAAGAATTTCTCTCTCTTTCACTGTCTTTGTTTTACGGGTTTTTAAAAGTAATTTATTTTTATAATGGGGTTTAGCTGCTTTTCACGGCTGTGTTTATGCGGATTTACACCCACTTGACTCACTTCCAGACAGATATCAATACATAGGTTTTAAGATTGTTACTAGTCACATATATTCTTGTGCGGTGAATAGGGGGTGTTGAGTCCAGTTCACGGAGCAAGGAGTAGGTCTTGTCTATTACATATTGGGTGTATGGAACGGTATCTGAGCAAATTTGAACCCCTTGTTTTATGCATCACCCCACCTCACCTTTCCCGTTAAGCAGCCATAGTGTGTTTTCTAAACGTGTGACTCTGTTCTGTTTTGTAATTCAGTTCAAGTGTAGCGGTTTTTACATTCCCTCTATAAGTGATAGCTTATGATAAGTGTCTTTTTCTGTGTGACTTATTTCACTTAGAATCGTCATACCTAAGTCCACTCATCTTGCTTCTACTAGCCTTATGACATTGATTTCATGTCTGAGTGATATTCCATTGTACATAAGGACCACAACTTTTTTATCCATTTTTCTCTTTCCTGGGATATTTAAGGTGTCATGAAGTGGAGGTTCTTGTCAACAGAGCAGCCCCAAACTTTGGGGTGCCTGTGTCTTGCTGATTTTTAGTTTTCCCAATTTATACGCCCATGAGTGGACGTGCCCTATGCTCACTAAGCTGTGTTTTTTCGATGTTTCAGGACACACCATACACTTCTCCAGAGTGGCTGTTGGCAATTTACATCCCGCCCATCAGCGTAGCAAGGCTGCCATTTCTCCATGGCCTGTCCTGCATTTCTGGTTTTGACACTTTTTGCAGCATGGCCCTTTTGACCGATGGGAAGCGAGACTTCTTTGTAGCGCTGATTTGCCTTTCCAGGTTGCTTGGTTGGCCAAAAAGGGCGTATGCGTTTTTTCCTGAATATATTCAGGAAAAAACGCATACGCCCTTTTTGGCCAAGGGCATCATTGTCGACGTTTTGCCGCTTTTCATGTGCCTTAAAGGCGATTCGAATCTACCTCCTGAAATCTGTTTCCTGCAATTCTGCCTTGCTTTCAAATCCTCTTCGTTGACTTCCCTCAATATATCTGTGGATGAGAGTTATCACTTATAACTCTGCGGGTTTGTGAATTGCAGTGTCCCTGAGCTCCATTTTTCAACTGTCTTTTTTGAGAGCTGGTCGCAAAAGCACGGGATTGCCTCAGGCCCTATTCTGGTTCCTGGCAGCAGGCTGAGCCTGTGGTTAATTCTTCTTCCTGATGGGAAAATAGAGTGACCTGTGCCTGTCCCAACAGCTAGATCTAGTCTCTCATTGGTTGCCCCTCTTCCCGTTCATCCTCAGGACAAATTGCAACCTGTAGGGAACAGGAGGTTAAATGTGCTGATTCTCCAAGTAGGGAGATTGCTAGTAAAGTAGCTGGAATGGCGAACCCGAGCACAAGGAGATGAGAAATGAGGTGCGTTTTAGAAACCTTTCAAAATCACACGGTGTACCTTCTTCTGGGTTCCTCATGCATGTTTTCGATGTAGGAAGATGCCCTTGAACCTGGAGACTTGGGACCCATGGGATGGGTACCACGCAGTATTACTTTAAAGGGTCTGCGTTTGCTCACCCAACCTAACCCAACCTTTCAGCCCCAAGACTGTCCACCCTTATGTCTCATCCAGCTGTGCGTGTAGATATGGTCAATCCAGGTTGCATCACAGCCTCTGAACGAATTTTGTAAGAATTTCTCTCTCTTTCACTGTCTTTGTTTTACGGCTTTTTAAAAGTAATTTATTTTTATAATGGGGTTTAGCTGCTTTTCACGGCTGTGTTTATGCGGATTTACACCCACTTGACTCACTTCCAGACAGATATCAATACATAGGTTTTAAGATTGTTACTAGTCACATATATTCTTGTGCGGTGAATAGGGCGTGTTGAGTCCAGTTCACTGAGCAAGGAGTAGGTCTTGTCTATTACATATTGGGTGTATGGAACGGTATCTGAGCGAATTTGAACCCCTTGTTTTATGCATCACCCCACCTCACCTTTCCCGTTAAGCAACCATAGTGTGTTTTCTAAACGTGTGATTCTGTTCTGTTCTGTAATTCAGTTCAAGTGTAGCGGTTTTTACATTCCCTCTATAAGTGATACCTTATGATAAGTGTCTTTTTCTGTGTGACTTATTTCACTTAGAATCGTCGTACCTAAGTCCACTCATCTTGCTTCTACTAGCCTTATGACATTGATTTCATGTCTGAGTGATATTGCATTGTACATAAGGACCACAACTTCTTTATCCATTTTTCTCTTTCCTGGGATATTTAAGGTGTCATGAAGTGGAGGTTCTTGTCAACAGAGCAGCCCTAAACTTTGGGGTGCCTCTGTCTTGCTGATTTTTAGTTTTCCCAATTTGTACGCCCATGAGTGGACGTGCCCTATGCTCCCTAAGCTGTGTTTTTTCGATGTTTCAGGACACACCGTACACTTCTCCAGAGTGGCTGTTGGCAATTTACATCCCGCCCATCAGCGTAGCAAGGCTGCCATTTCTCCATGGCCTGTCCTGCATTTCTGGTTTTGACACTTTTTGCAGCATGGCCCTTTTGACCGATGGGAAGCGAGACTTCTTTGTAGCGCTGATTTGCCTTTCCAGTTTGCTTGGTTGGCCAAAAAGGGCGTATGCGTTTTTTCCTGAATATATTCAGGAAAAAACGCATACGCCCTTCTTGGCCAAGGGCATCATTGTCGACGTTTTGCCGCTTTTCATGTGCTTTACAGGCGATTCGAATCTACCTCCTGAAATCTGTTTCCTGCAATTCTGCCTTGCTTTCAAATCCTCTTCGTTGCCTTCCCTCAATATATCTGTGGATGAGAGTTATCACTTATAACTCTGCGGGTTTTTGAATTGCAGTGTCCCTGAGCTCCATTTTTCAACTGTCTTTTTTGAGAGCTGGCCGCAAAAGCACGGTATTGCCTCAGGCCCTATTCTGGTTCCTGGCAGCAGGCTGAGCCTGTGGTTAATTCTTCTTCCTGATGGGAAAATAGAGTGACCTGTGCCTGTCCCAACAGCTAGATCTAGTCTCTCATTGGTTGCCCCTCTTCCCGTTCATCCTCCGGACAAATTGCAACCTGTAGGGAACAGGAGGTTAAAGGTGCTGATTCTCCAAGTAGGGAGATTGCTAGTAAAGTAGCTGGAATGGCGAACCCGAGCACAAGGAGATGAGAAATGAGGTGCGTTTTAGAAACCTTTCAAAATCACACGGTGTACCATCTTCTGAGTTTCTCATGCATGATTTCGATGTAGGAAGATGCCCTTGAACCTGGAGATTTGGGACCCATTGCATGGGTACCACGCAGTATTACTTTAAAGGGTCTGCGTTTGCTCACCCAACCTCTCAGCCCCAAGAGTGTCCACCCTTATGTCTCATCCAGCTGTGGGTCTAGATATGGTCAATCCAGGTGGCATCACAGCCCCTGAACGAATTTTGTAAGAATTTCTCTCTCTTTCACTGTCTTTGTTTTACGGGTTTTTAAAGGTAATTTATTTTTATAATGGGGTTTAGCTGCTTTTCACGGCTGTGTTTATGCGGATTTACACCCACTTGACTCACTTCCAGACAGATATCAATACATAGGTTTTAAGATTGTTACTAGTCACATATATTCTTGTGCGGTGAATAGGGGGTGTTGAGTCCAGTTCACGGAGCAAGGAGTAGGTCTTGTCTATTACATATTGGGTGCATGGAACGGTATCTGAGCAAATTTGAACCCCGTTTTTTATGCATCACCCCACCTCACCTTTCCCGTTAAGCAGCCATAGTGTGTTTTCTAAACGTGTGACTCTGTTCTGTTTTGTAATTCAGTTCAAGTGTAGCGGTTTTTACATTCCCTTTATAAGTGATAGCTTATGATAAGTGTCTTTTTCTGTGTGACTTTTTTCACTTAGAATCGTCGTACCTAAGTCCACTCATCTTGCTTCTACTAGCCTTATGACATTGATTTCATGTCTGAGTGATATTCCATTGTACATAAGGACCACAACTTTTTTATACATTTTTCTCTTTCCTGGGATATTTAAGGTGTCATGAAGTGGACGTTCTTGTCAACAGAGCAGCCCCAAACTTTGGGGTGCCTGTGTCTTGCTGATTTTTAGTTTTCCCAATTTATACGCCCATGAGTGGACGTGCCCTATGCTCACTAAGCTGTGTTTTTTCCATGTTTCAGGACACACCGTACACTTCTCCAGAGTGGCTGTTGGCAATTTACATCCCGCCCATCAGCGTAGCAAGGCTGCCATTTCTCCATGGCCTGTCCTGCATTTCTGGTTTTGACACTTTTTGCAGCATGGCCCTTTTGACCCATGGGAAGCGAGACTTCTTTGTAGCGCTGATTTGCCTTTCCATGTTGCTTGGTTGTCCAAAAAGGGCGTATGCGTTTTTTCCTGAATATATTCAGGAAAAAACGCATACGCCCTTTTTGGCCAAGGGCATCATTGTCGACGTTTTGCCGCTTTTCATGTGCCTTAAAGGCGATTCGAATCTACCTCCTGAAATCTGTTTCCTGCAATTCTGCCTTGCTTTCAAATCCTCTTCGTTGACTTCCCTCAATATATCTGTGGATGAGAGTTATCACTTATAACTCTGCGGGTTTGTGAATTGCAGTGTCCCTGAGCTCCATTTTTCAACTGTCTTTTTTGAGAGCTGGCCGCAAAAGCACGGGATTGCCTCAGGCCCTATTCTGGTTCCTGGCAGCAGGCTGAGCCTGTGGTTAATTCTTCTTCCTGATGGGAAAATAGAGTGACCTGTGCCTGTCCCAACAGCTAGATCTAGTCTCTCATTGGTTGCCCCTCTTCCCGTTCATCCTCCGGACAAATTGCAACCTGTAGGGAACAGGAGGTTAAAGGTGCTGATTCTCCAAGTAGGGAGATTGCTAGTAAAGTAGCTGGAATGGCGAACCCGAGCACAAGGAGATGAGAAATGAGGTGCGTTTTAGAAACCTTTCAAAATCACACGGTGTACCATCTTCATGGTTTCTCATGCATGTTTTCGATGTAGGAAGATGCCCTTGAACCTGGAGACTTGGGACCCATGGGATGGGTACCACGCAGTATTACTTTAAAGGGTCTGCGTTTGCTCACCCAAACTAACCCAACCTTTCAGCCCCAAGACTGTCCACCCTTATGTCTCATCCAGCTGTGCGTGTAGATATGGTCAATCCAGGTTGCATCACAGCCTCTGAACGAATTTTGTAAGAATTTCTCTCTCTTTCACTGTCTTTGTTTTACGTGTTTTTAAAAGTAATTTATTTTTATAATGGGTTTTAGCTGCTTTTCACGGCTGTGTTTATGCAGATTTACACCCACTTGACTCACTTCCAGACAGATATCAATACATAGGTTTTAAGATTGTTACTAGTCACATATATTCTTGTGCGGTGAATAGGGCGTGTTGAGTCCAGTTCACTGAGCAAGGAGTAGGTCTTGTCTATTACATATTGGGTGTATGGAACGGTATCTGAGCGAATTTGAACCCCTTGTTTTATGCATCACCCCACCTCACCTTTCCCGTTAAGCAGCCATAGTGTGTTTTCTAAACGTGTGATTCTGTTCTGTTCTGTAATTCAGTTCAAGTGTAGCGGTTTTTACATTCCCTCTATAAGTGATAGCTTATGATAAGTGTCTTTTTCTGTGTGACTTATTTCACTTAGAATCGTCGTACCTAAGTCCACTCATCTTGCTTCTACTAGCCTTATGACATTGATTTCATGTCTGAGTGATATTGCATTGTACATAAGGACCACAACTTCTTTATCCATTTTTCTCTTTCCTGGGATATTTAAGGTGTCATGAAGTGGAGGTTCTTGTCAACAGAGCAGCCCTAAACTTTGGGGTGCCTGTGTCTTGCTGATTTTTAGTTTTCCCAATTTATACGCCCATGAGTGGACGTGCCCTATGCTCCCTAAGCTGTGTTTTTTCGATGTTTCAGGACACACCGTACACTTCTCCAGAGTGGCTGTTGGCAACTTACATCCCGCTCATCAGCGTAGCAAGGCTGCCATTTCTCCATGGCCTGTCCTGCATTTCTGGTTTTGACACTTTTTGCAGCATGGAGCTTTTGACCGATGGGAAGCGAGACTTCTTTGTAGCGCTGATTTGCCTTTCCAGGTTGCTTGGTTGGCCAAAAAGGGCGTATGCGTTTTTTCCTGAATATATTCATGAAAAAACGCATACGTCCTTCTTGGCCAAGGGCAACATTGTCGACGTTTTGCCGCTTTACATGTGCTTTACAGGCGATTCGAATCTACCTCCTGAAATCTGTTTCCTGCAATTCTGCCTTGCTTTCAAATCCTCTTCGTTGCCTTCCCTCAATATATCTGTGGATGAGAGTTATCATTTATAACTCTGCGGGTTTGTGAATTGCAGTGTCCCTGAGCTCCATTTTTCAACTCGCTTTTTTGGGAGCTGGCCGCAAAAGCGCGTGATTGCCTCAGGCCCTATTGTGCTTCTGGGCGGCAGGCTGAGCCTGTGATTAATTCTTCTTCCTGATGGGAAAATAGAGTGACCTGTGCCTGTCCCAACACCTAGATCTAGTCTCTCATTGGTTGCCCCTCTTCCCGTTCATCCTCCGGAGAAATTGCAACCTGTAGGGAACAGGAGGTTAAAGGTGCTGATTCTCCAAGTAAGTTGATTGCTAGTAAAGTAGCTGGAAAGGCGAACCCGAGCACAAGGAGATGAGAAATGGGGTGTGTTTTAGAAACCTTTCAAAATCACACGGTGTACCATCTTCTGAGTTTCTCATGCATGTTTTCGATGTAGGAAGATGCCCTTGAACCTGGAGATTTGGGACCCATGGGATGGGTATCACGCAGTATTACTTTAAAGGGTCTGCGTTTGCTCACCCAACCTCTCAGCCCCAAGAGTGTCCACCCTTATGTCTCATCCAGCTGTGGGTCTAGATATGGTCAATCCAGGTGGCATCACAGCCCCTGAACGAATTTTGTAAGAATTTCTCTCTCTTTCACTGTCTTTGTTTTACGGGTTTTTAAAAGTAATTTATTTTTATAATGGGGTTTAGCTGCTTTTCACGGCTGTGTTTATGCGGATTTACACCCACTTGACTCACTTCCAGACAGATATCAATACATAGGTTTTAAGATTGTTACTAGTCACATATATTCTTGTGCGGTGAATAGGGGGTGTTGAGTCCAGTTCACGGAGCAAGGAGTAGGTCTTGTCTATTACATATTGGGTGTATGGAACGGTATCTGAGCAAATTTGAACCCCTTGTTTTATGCATCACCCCACCTCACCTTTCCCGTTAAGCAGCCATAGTGTGTTTTCTAAACGTGTGACTCTGTTCTGTTTTGTAATTCAGTTCAAGTGTAGCGGTTTTTACATTCCCTCTATAAGTGATAGCTTATGATAAGTGTCTTTTTCTGTGTGACTTATTTCACTTAGAATCGTCATACCTAAGTCCACTCATCTTGCTTCTACTAGCCTTATGACATTGATTTCATGTCTGAGTGATATTCCATTGTACATAAGGACCACAACTTTTTTATCCATTTTTCTCTTTCCTGGGATATTTAAGGTGTCATGAAGTGGAGGTTCTTGTCAACAGAGCAGCCCCAAACTTTGGGGTGCCTGTGTCTTGCTGATTTTTAGTTTTCCCAATTTATACGCCCATGAGTGGACGTGCCCTATGCTCACTAAGCTGTGTTTTTTCGATGTTTCAGGACACACCATACACTTCTCCAGAGTGGCTGTTGGCAATTTACATCCCGCCCATCAGCGTAGCAAGGCTGCCATTTCTCCATGGCCTGTCCTGCATTTCTGGTTTTGACACTTTTTGCAGCATGGCCCTTTTGACCGATGGGAAGCGAGACTTCTTTGTAGCGCTGATTTGCCTTTCCAGGTTGCTTGGTTGGCCAAAAAGGGCGTATGCGTTTTTTCCTGAATATATTCAGGAAAAAACGCATACGCCCTTTTTGGCCAAGGGCATCATTGTCGACGTTTTGCCGCTTTTCATGTGCCTTAAAGGCGATTCGAATCTACCTCCTGAAATCTGTTTCCTGCAATTCTGCCTTGCTTTCAAATCCTCTTCGTTGACTTCCCTCAATATATCTGTGGATGAGAGTTATCACTTATAACTCTGCGGGTTTGTGAATTGCAGTGTCCCTGAGCTCCATTTTTCAACTGTCTTTTTTGAGAGCTGGTCGCAAAAGCACGGGATTGCCTCAGGCCCTATTCTGGTTCCTGGCAGCAGGCTGAGCCTGTGGTTAATTCTTCTTCCTGATGGGAAAATAGAGTGACCTGTGCCTGTCCCAACAGCTAGATCTAGTCTCTCATTGGTTGCCCCTCTTCCCGTTCATCCTCAGGACAAATTGCAACCTGTAGGGAACAGGAGGTTAAATGTGCTGATTCTCCAAGTAGGGAGATTGCTAGTAAAGTAGCTGGAATGGCGAACCCGAGCACAAGGAGATGAGAAATGAGGTGCGTTTTAGAAACCTTTCAAAATCACACGGTGTACCTTCTTCTGGGTTCCTCATGCATGTTTTCGATGTAGGAAGATGCCCTTGAACCTGGAGACTTGGGACCCATGGGATGGGTACCACGCAGTATTACTTTAAAGGGTCTGCGTTTGCTCACCCAACCTAACCCAACCTTTCAGCCCCAAGACTGTCCACCCTTATGTCTCATCCAGCTGTGCGTGTAGATATGGTCAATCCAGGTTGCATCACAGCCTCTGAACGAATTTTGTAAGAATTTCTCTCTCTTTCACTGTCTTTGTTTTACGGCTTTTTAAAAGTAATTTATTTTTATAATGGGGTTTAGCTGCTTTTCACGGCTGTGTTTATGCGGATTTACACCCACTTGACTCACTTCCAGACAGATATCAATACATAGGTTTTAAGATTGTTACTAGTCACATATATTCTTGTGCGGTGAATAGGGCGTGTTGAGTCCAGTTCACTGAGCAAGGAGTAGGTCTTGTCTATTACATATTGGGTGTATGGAACGGTATCTGAGCGAATTTGAACCCCTTGTTTTATGCATCACCCCACCTCACCTTTCCCGTTAAGCAACCATAGTGTGTTTTCTAAACGTGTGATTCTGTTCTGTTCTGTAATTCAGTTCAAGTGTAGCGGTTTTTACATTCCCTCTATAAGTGATACCTTATGATAAGTGTCTTTTTCTGTGTGACTTATTTCACTTAGAATCGTCGTACCTAAGTCCACTCATCTTGCTTCTACTAGCCTTATGACATTGATTTCATGTCTGAGTGATATTGCATTGTACATAAGGACCACAACTTCTTTATCCATTTTTCTCTTTCCTGGGATATTTAAGGTGTCATGAAGTGGAGGTTCTTGTCAACAGAGCAGCCCTAAACTTTGGGGTGCCTCTGTCTTGCTGATTTTTAGTTTTCCCAATTTGTACGCCCATGAGTGGACGTGCCCTATGCTCCCTAAGCTGTGTTTTTTCGATGTTTCAGGACACACCGTACACTTCTCCAGAGTGGCTGTTGGCAATTTACATCCCGCCCATCAGCGTAGCAAGGCTGCCATTTCTCCATGGCCTGTCCTGCATTTCTGGTTTTGACACTTTTTGCAGCATGGCCCTTTTGACCGATGGGAAGCGAGACTTCTTTGTAGCGCTGATTTGCCTTTCCAGTTTGCTTGGTTGGCCAAAAAGGGCGTATGCGTTTTTTCCTGAATATATTCAGGAAAAAACGCATACGCCCTTCTTGGCCAAGGGCATCATTGTCGACGTTTTGCCGCTTTTCATGTGCTTTACAGGCGATTCGAATCTACCTCCTGAAATCTGTTTCCTGCAATTCTGCCTTGCTTTCAAATCCTCTTCGTTGCCTTCCCTCAATATATCTGTGGATGAGAGTTATCACTTATAACTCTGCGGGTTTTTGAATTGCAGTGTCCCTGAGCTCCATTTTTCAACTGTCTTTTTTGAGAGCTGGCCGCAAAAGCACGGTATTGCCTCAGGCCCTATTCTGGTTCCTGGCAGCAGGCTGAGCCTGTGGTTAATTCTACTTCCTGATGGGAAAATAGAGTGACCTGTGCCTGTCCCAACAGCTAGATCTAGTCTCTCATTGGTTGCCCCTCTTCCCGTTCATCCTCCGGACAAATTGCAACCTGTAGGGAACAGGAGGTTAAAGGTGCTGATTCTCCAAGTAGGGAGATTGCTAGTAAAGTAGCTGGAATGGCGAACCCGAGCACAAGGAGATGAGAAATGAGGTGCGTTTTAGAAACCTTTCAAAATCACACGGTGTACCATCTTCTGAGTTTCTCATGCATGATTTCGATGTAGGAAGATGCCCTTGAACCTGGAGATTTGGGACCCATTGCATGGGTACCACGCAGTATTACTTTAAAGGGTCTGCGTTTGCTCACCCAACCTCTCAGCCCCAAGAGTGTCCACCCTTATGTCTCATCCAGCTGTGGGTCTAGATATGGTCAATCCAGGTGGCATCACAGCCCCTGAACGAATTTTGTAAGAATTTCTCTCTCTTTCACTGTCTTTGTTTTACGGGTTTTTAAAGGTAATTTATTTTTATAATGGGGTTTAGCTGCTTTTCACGGCTGTGTTTATGCGGATTTACACCCACTTGACTCACTTCCAGACAGATATCAATACATAGGTTTTAAGATTGTTACTAGTCACATATATTCTTGTGCGGTGAATAGGGGGTGTTGAGTCCAGTTCACGGAGCAAGGAGTAGGTCTTGTCTATTACATATTGGGTGCATGGAACGGTATCTGAGCAAATTTGAACCCCGTTTTTTATGCATCACCCCACCTCACCTTTCCCGTTAAGCAGCCATAGTGTGTTTTCTAAACGTGTGACTCTGTTCTGTTTTGTAATTCAGTTCAAGTGTAGCGGTTTTTACATTCCCTTTATAAGTGATAGCTTATGATAAGTGTCTTTTTCTGTGTGACTTTTTTCACTTAGAATCGTCATACCTAAGTCCACTCATCTTGCTTCTACTAGCCTTATGACATTGATTTCATGTCTGAGTGATATTCCATTGTACATAAGGACCACAACTTTTTTATCCATTTTTCTCTTTCCTGGGATATTTAAGGTGTCATGAAGTGGACGTTCTTGTCAACAGAGCAGCCCCAAACTTTGGGGTGCCTGTGTCTTGCTGATTTTTAGTTTTCCCAATTTATACGCCCATGAGTGGACGTGCCCTATGCTCACTAAGCTGTGTTTTTTCGATGTTTCAGGACACACCATACACTTCTCCAGAGTGGCTGTTGGCAATTTACATCCCGCCCATCAGCGTAGCAAGGCTGCCATTTCTCCATGGCCTGTCCTGCATTTCTGGTTTTGACACTTTTTGCAGCATGGCCGTTTTGACCCTTAGGAAGCGAGACTTCTTTGTAGCGCTGATTTGCCTTTCCAGGTTGCTTGGTTGGCCAAAAAGGGCGTATGCGTTTTTTCCTGAATATATTCAGGAAAAAACGCATACGCCCTTTTTGGCCAAGGGCATCATTGTCGACGTTTTGCCGCTTTTCATGTGCCTTAAAGGCGATTCGAATCTACCTCCTGAAATCTGTTTCCTGCAATTCTGCCTTGCTTTCAAATCCTCTTCGTTGACTTCCCTCAATATATCTGTGGATGAGAGTTATCACTTATAACTCTGCGGGTTTGTGAATTGCAGTGTCCCTGAGCTCCATTTTTCAACTGTCTTTTTTGAGAGCTGGTCGCAAAAGCACGGGATTGCCTCAGGCCCTATTCTGGTTCCTGGCAGCAGGCTGAGCCTGTGGTTAATTCTTCTTCCTGATGGGAAAATAGAGTGACCTGTGCCTGTCCCAACAGCTAGATCTAGTCTCTCATTGGTTGCCCCTCTTCCCGTTCATCCTCAGGACAAATTGCAACCTGTAGGGAACAGGAGGTTAAAGGTGCTGATTCTCCAAGTAGGGAGATTGCTAGTAAAGTAGCTGGAATGGCGAACCCGAGCACAAGGAGATGAGAAATGAGGTGCGTTTTAGAAACCTTTCAAAATCACACGGTGTACCTTCTTCTGGGTTCCTCATGCATGTTTTCGATGTAGGAAGATGCCCTTGAACCTGGAGACTTGGGACCCATGGGATGGGTACCACGCAGTATTACTTTAAAGGGTCTGCGTTTGCTCACCCAACCTAACCCAACCTTTCAGCCCCAAGACTGTCCACCCTTATGTCTCATCCAGCTGTGCGTGTAGATATGGTCAATCCAGGTTGCATCACAGCCTCTGAACGAATTTTGTAAGAATTTCTCTCTCTTTCACTGTCTTTGTTTTACGGCTTTTTAAAAGTAATTTATTTTTATAATGGGGTTTAGCTGCTTTTCACGGCTGTGTTTATGCGGATTTACACCCACTTGACTCACTTCCAGACAGATATCAATACATAGGTTTTAAGATTGTTACTAGTCACATATATTCTTGTGCGGTGAATAGGGCGTGTTGAGTCCAGTTCACTGAGCAAGGAGTAGGTCTTGTCTATTACATATTGGGTGTATGGAACGGTATCTGAGCGAATTTGAACCCCTTGTTTTATGCATCACCCCACCTCACCTTTCCCGTTAAGCAACCATAGTGTGTTTTCTAAACGTGTGATTCTGTTCTGTTCTGTAATTCAGTTCAAGTGTAGCGGTTTTTACATTCCCTCTATAAGTGATACCTTATGATAAGTGTCTTTTTCTGTGTGACTTATTTCACTTAGAATCGTCGTACCTAAGTCCACTCATCTTGCTTCTACTAGCCTTATGACATTGATTTCATGTCTGAGTGATATTGCATTGTACATAAGGACCACAACTTCTTTATCCATTTTTCTCTTTCCTGGGATATTTAAGGTGTCATGAAGTGGAGGTTCTTGTCAACAGAGCAGCCCTAAACTTTGGGGTGCCTGTGTCTTGCTGATTTTTAGTTTTCCCAATTTGTACGCCCATGAGTGGACGTGCCCTATGCTCCCTAAGCTGTGTTTTTTCGATGTTTCAGGACACACCGTACACTTCTCCAGAGTGGCTGTTGGCAATTTACATCCCGCCCATCAGCGTAGCAAGGCTGCCATTTCTCCATGGCCTGTCCTGCATTTCTGGTTTTGACACTTTTTGCAGCATGGCCCTTTTGACCGATGGGAAGCGAGACTTCTTTGTAGCGCTGATTTGCCTTTCCAGTTTGCTTGGTTGGCCAAAAAGGGCGTATGCGTTTTTTCCTGAATATATTCAGGAAAAAACGCATACGCCCTTCTTGGCCAAGGGCATCATTGTCGACGTTTTGCCGCTTTTCATGTGCTTTACAGGCGATTCGAATCTACCTCCTGAAACCTGTTTCCTGCAATTCTGCCTTGCTTTCAAATCCTCTTCGTTGCCTTCCCTCAATATATCTGTGGATGAGAGTTATCATTTATAACTCTGCGGGTTTGTGAATTGCAGTGTCCCTGAGCTCCATTTTTCAAGTCGCTTTTTTGGGGGCTGGCCGCAAAAGCGCGGGATTGCCTCAGGCCCTATTGTGCTTCTGGGCGGCAGGCTGAGCCTGTGATTAATTCTTCTTCCTCTTGGGAAAATAGAGTGACCTGTGCCTGTCCCAAAACCTAGATCTAGTCTCTCATTGGTTGCCCCTCTTCCCGTTCATCCTCAGGACAAATTGCAACCTGTAGGGAACAGGAGGTTAAAGGTGCTGATTCTCCAAGTAAGTTGATTGCTAGTAAAGTAGCTGGAAAGGCGAACCCGAGCACAAGGAGATGAGAAATGGGGTGTGTTTTAGAAACCTTTCAAAATCACATGGTGTACCATCTTCTGAGTTTCTCATGCATGATTTCGATGTAGGAAGATGCCCTTGAACCTGGAGATTTGGGACCCATTGCATGGGTATCACGCAGTATTACTTTAAAGGGTCTGCGTTTGCTCACCCAACCTCTCAGCCCCAAGAGTGTCCACCCTTATGTCTCATCCAGCTGTGGGTCTAGATATGGTCAATCCAGGTGGCATCACAGCCTCTGAACGAATTTTGTAAGAATTTCTCTCTCTTTCACTGTCTTTGTTTTACGGGTTTTTAAAGGTAATTTATTTTTATAATGGGGTTTAGCTGCTTTTCACGGCTGTGTTTATGCGGATTTACACCCACTTGACTCACTTCCAGACAGATATCAATACATAGGTTTTAAGATTGTTACTAGTCACATATATTCTTGTGCGGTGAATAGGGGGTGTTGAGTCCAGTTCACTGAGCAAGGAGTAGGTCTTGTCTATTACATATTGGGTGTATGGAACGGTATCTGAGCAAATTTGAACCCCTTGTTTTATGCATCACCCCACCTCACCTTTCCCGTTAAGCAGCCATAGTGTGTTTTCTAAACGTGTGACTCTGTTCTGTTTTGTAATTCAGTTCAAGTGTAGCGGTTTTTACATTCCCTCTATAAGTGATAGCTTATGATAAGTGTCTTTTTCTGTGTGACTTTTTTCACTTAGAATCGTCGTACCTAAGTCCACTCATCTTGCTTCTACTAGCCTTATGACATTGATTTCATGTCTGAGTGATATTCCATTGTACATAAGGACCACAACTTTTTTATACATTTTTCTCTTTCCTGGGATATTTAAGGTGTCATGAAGTGGACGTTCTTGTCAACAGAGCAGCCCCAAACTTTGGGGTGCCTGTGTCTTGCTGATTTTTAGTTTTCCCAATTTATACGCCCATGAGTGGACGTGCCCTATGCTCACTAAGCTGTGTTTTTTCCATGTTTCAGGACACACCGTACACTTCTCCAGAGTGGCTGTTGGCAATTTACATCCCGCCCATCAGCGTAGCAAGGCTGCCATTTCTCCATGGCCTGTCCTGCATTTCTGGTTTTGACACTTTTTGCAGCATGGCCCTTTTGACCCATGGGAAGCGAGACTTCTTTGTAGCGCTGATTTGCCTTTCCATGTTGCTTGGTTGTCCAAAAAGGGCGTATGCGTTTTTTCCTGAATATATTCAGGAAAAAACGCATACGCCCTTTTTGGCCAAGGGCATCATTGTCGACGTTTTGCCGCTTTTCATGTGCCTTAAAGGCGATTCGAATCTATCTCCTGAAATCTGTTTCCTGCAATTCTGCCTTGCTTTCAAATCCTCTTCGTTGACTTCCCTCAATATATCTGTGGATGAGAGTTATCACTTATAACTCTGCGGGTTTGTGAATTGCAGTGTCCCTGAGCTCCATTTTTCAACTGTCTTTTTTGAGAGCTGGTCGCAAAAGCACGGGATTGCCTCAGGCCCTATTCTGGTTCCTGGCAGCAGGCTGAGCCTGTGGTTAATTCTTCTTCCTGATGGGAAAATAGAGTGACCTGTGCCTGTCCCAACAGCTAGATCTAGTCTCTCATTGGTTGCCCCTCTTCCCGTTCATCCTCAGGACAAATTGCAACCTGTAGGGAACAGGAGGTTAAATGTGCTGATTCTCCAAGTAGGGAGATTGCTAGTAAAGTAGCTGGAATGGCGAACCCGAGCACAAGGAGATGAGAAATGAGGTGCGTTTTAGAAACCTTTCAAAATCACACGGTGTACCTTCTTCTGGGTTCCTCATGCATGTTTTCGATGTAGGAAGATGCCCTTGAACCTGGAGACTTGGGACCCATGGGATGGGTACCACGCAGTATTACTTTAAAGGGTCTGCATTTGCTCACCCAACCTAACCCAACCTTTCAGCCCCAAGACTGTCCACCCTTATGTCTCATCCAGCTGTGCGTGTAGATATGGTCAATCCAGGTTGCATCACAGCCTCTGAACGAATTTTGTAAGAATTTCTCTCTCTTTCACTGTCTTTGTTTTACGGCTTTTTAAAAGTAATTTATTTTTATAATGGGGTTTAGCTGCTTTTCACGGCTGTGTTTATGCGGATTTACACCCACTTGACTCACTTCCAGACAGATATCAATACATAGGTTTTAAGATTGTTACTAGTCACATATATTCTTGTGCGGTGAATAGGGCGTGTTGAGTCCAGTTCACTGAGCAAGGAGTAGGTCTTGTCTATTACATATTGGGTGTATGGAACGGTATCTGAGCGAATTTGAACCCCTTGTTTTATGCATCACCCCACCTCACCTTTCCCGTTAAGCAACCATAGTGTGTTTTCTAAACGTGTGATTCTGTTCTGTTCTGTAATTCAGTTCAAGTGTAGCGGTTTTTACATTCCCTCTATAAGTGATACCTTATGATAAGTGTCTTTTTCTGTGTGACTTATTTCACTTAGAATCGTCGTACCTAAGTCCACTCATCTTGCTTCTACTAGCCTTATGACATTGATTTCATGTCTGAGTGATATTGCATTGTACATAAGGACCACAACTTCTTTATCCATTTTTCTCTTTCCTGTGATATTTAAGGTGTCATGAAGTGGAGGTTCTTGTCAACAGAGCAGCCCTAAACTTTGGGGTGCCTCTGTCTTGCTGATTTTTAGTTTTCCCAATTTGTACGCCCATGAGTGGACGTGCCCTATGCTCCCTAAGCTGTGTTTTTTCGATGTTTCAGGACACACCGTACACTTCTCCAGAGTGGCTGTTGGCAATTTACATCCCGCCCATCAGCGTAGCAAGGCTGCCATTTCTCCATGGCCTGTCCTGCATTTCTGGTTTTGACACTTTTTGCAGCATGGCCCTTTTGACCGATGGGAAGCGAGACTTCTTTGTAGCGCTGATTTGCCTTTCCAGTTTGCTTGGTTGGCCAAAAAGGGCGTATGCGTTTTTTCCTGAATATATTCAGGAAAAAACGCATACGCCCTTCTTGGCCAAGGGCATCATTGTCGACGTTTTGCCGCTTTTCATGTGCTTTACAGGCGATTCGAATCTACCTCCTGAAATCTGTTTCCTGCAATTCTGCCTTGCTTTCAAATCCTCTTCGTTGCCTTCCCTCAATATATCTGTGGATGAGAGTTATCACTTATAACTCTGCGGGTTTGTGAATTGCAGTGTCCCTGAGCTCCATTTTTCAACTGTCTTTTTTGAGAGCTGGCCGCAAAAGCACGGTATTGCCTCAGGCCCTATTCTGGTTCCTGGCAGCAGGCTGAGCCTGTGGTTAATTCTTCTTCCTGATGGGAAAATAGAGTGACCTGTGCCTGTCCCAACAGCTAGATCTAGTCTCTCATTGGTTGCCCCTCTTCCCGTTCATCCTCCGGACAAATTGCAACCTGTAGGGAACAGGAGGTTAAAGGTGCTGATTCTCCAAGTAGGGAGATTGCTAGTAAAGTAGCTGGAATGGCGAACCCGAGCACAAGGAGATGAGAAATGAGGTGCGTTTTAGAAACCTTTCAAAATCACACGGTGTACCATCTTCTGAGTTTCTCATGCATGATTTCGATGTAGGAAGATGCCCTTGAACCTGGAGATTTGGGACCCATTGCATGGGTACCACGCAGTATTACTTTAAAGGGTCTGCGTTTGCTCACCCAACCTCTCAGCCCCAAGAGTGTCCACCCTTATGTCTCATCCAGCTGTGGGTCTAGATATGGTCAATCCAGGTGGCATCACAGCCCCTGAACGAATTTTGTAAGAATTTCTCTCTCTTTCACTGTCTTTGTTTTACGGGTTTTTAAAGGTAATTTATTTTTATAATGGGGTTTAGCTGCTTTTCACGGCTGTGTTTATGCGGATTTACACCCACTTGACTCACTTCCAGACAGATATCAATACATAGGTTTTAAGATTGTTACTAGTCACATATATTCTTGTGCGGTGAATAGGGGGTGTTGAGTCCAGTTCACGGAGCAAGGAGTAGGTCTTGTCTATTACATATTGGGTGTATGGAACGGTATCTGAGCAAATTTGAACCCCTTTTTTTATGCATCACCCCACCTCACCTTTCCCGTTAAGCAGCCATAGTGTGTTTTCTAAACGTGTGACTCTGTTCTGTTTTGTAATTCAGTTCAAGTGTAGCGGTTTTTACATTCCCTTTATAAGTGATAGCTTATGATAAGTGTCTTTTTCTGTGTGACTTTTTTCACTTAGAATCGTCATACCTAAGTCCACTCATCTTGCTTCTACTAGCCTTATGTACTAGCCTTATGACATTGATTTCATGTCTGAGTGATATTGCATTGTACATAAGGACCACAACTTCTTTATCCATTTTTCTCTTTCCTGGGATATTTAAGGTGTCCTGAAGTGGAGGTTCTTGTCAACAGAGCAGCCCCAAACTTTGGGGTGCCTGTGTCTTGCTGATTTTTAGTTTTCCCAATTTATACGCCCATGAGTGGACGTGCCCTATGCTCCCTAAGCTGTGCTTTTTCGATGTTTCAGGACACACCGTACACTTCTCCAGAGTGGCTGTTGGCAATTTACATCCCGCCCATCAGCGTAGCAAGGCTGCCATTTCTCCATGGCCTGTCCTGCATTTCTGGTTTTGACACTTTTTGCAGCATGGCCCTTTTGACCGATGGGAAGCGAGACTTCTTTGTAGCGCTGATTTGCCTTTCCAGGTTGCTTGGTTGGCCAAAAAGGGCGTATGCGTTTTTTCCTGAATATATTCAGGAAAAAACGCATACGCCCTTCTTGGCCAAGGGCATCATTGTCGACGTTTTGCCGCTTTTCATGTGCTTTACAGGCGATTCGAATCTACCTCCTGAAATCTGTTTCCTGCAATTCTGCCTTGCTTTCAAATCCTCTTCGTTGCCTTCCCTCAATATATCTGTGGATGAGAGTTATCATTTATAACTCTGCGGGTTTGTGAATTGCAGTGTCCCTGAGCTCCATTTTTCAACTCGCTTTTTTGGGAGCTGGCCTCAAAAGCGCGGGATTGCCTCAGGCCCTATTGTGCTTCTGGGCGGCAGGCTGAGCCTGTGATTAATTCTTCTTCCTGTTGGGAAAATAGAGTGACCTGTGCCTGTCCCAACACCTAGATCTAGTCTCTCATTGGTTGCCCCTCTTCCCGTTCATCCTCAGGACAAATTGCAACCTGTAGGGAACAGGAGGTTAAAGGTGCTGATTCTCCAAGTAAGTTGATTGCTAGTAAAGTAGCTGGAAAGGCGAACCCGAGCACAAGGAGATGAGAAATGGGGTGTGTTTTAGAAACCTTTCAAAATCACATGGTGTACCATCTTCTGAGTTTCTCATGCATGTTTTCGATGTAGGAAGATGCCCTTGAACCTGGAGATTTGGGACCCATGGGATGGGTATCACGCAGTATTACTTTAAAGGGTCTGCGTTTGCTCACCCAACCTCTCAGCCCCAAGAGTGTCCACCCTTATGTCTCATCCAGCTGTGGGTCTAGATATGGTCCATCCAGGTGGCATCACAGCCTCTGAACGAATTTTGTAAGAATTTCTCTCTCTTTCACTGTCTTTGTTTTACGGGTTTTTAAAAGTAATTTATTTTTATAATGGGGTTTAGCTGCTTTTCACGGCTGTGTTTATGCGGCTTTACACCCACTTGACTCACTTCCAGACAGATATCAATACATAGGTTTTAAGATTCTTACTAGTCACATATATTCTTGTGCGGTGAATAGGGGGTGTTGAGTCCAGTTCACTGAGCAAGGAGTAGGTCTTGTCTATTACATATTGGGTGTATGGAACGGTATCTGAGAGAATTTGAAACCCTTGTTTTATGCATCACCCCACCTCACCTTTCCCGTTAAGCAGCCATAGTGTGTTTTCTAAACGTGTGATTCTGTTCTGTTCTGTAATTCAGTTCAAGTGTAGCGGTTTTTACATTCCCTCTATAAGTGATAGCTTATGATAAGTGTCTTTTTCTGTGTGACTTATTTCACTTAGAATCGTCGTACCTAAGTCCACTCATCTTGCTTCTACTAGCCTTATGACATTGATTTCATGTCTGAGTGATATTGCATTGTACATAAGGACCACAACTTCTTTATCCATTTTTCTCTTTCCTGGGATATTTAAGGTGTCATGAAGTGGAGGTTCTTGTCAACAGAGCAGCCCTAAACTTTGGGGTGCCTGTGTCTTGCTGATTTTTACTTTTCCCAATTTATACGCCCGTGAGTGGACGTGCCCTATGCTCCCTAAGCTGTGTTTTTTCGATGTTTCAGGACACACCGTACACTTCTCCAGAGTGGCTGGTGGCAAATAACATCCCGCCCATCAGCGTAGCAAGGCTGCCATTTCTCCATGGCCTGTCCTGCATTTCTGGTTTTGACACTTTTTGCAGCATGACCCTTTTGACCGATGGGAAGCGAGACTTCTTTGTAGCGCTGATTTGCCTTTCCAGGTTGCTTGGTTGGCCAAAAAGGGCGTATGCGTTTTTTCCTGAATATATTCAGGAAAAAACGCATACGCCCTTTTTGGCCAAGGGCATCATTGTCGACGTTTTGCCGCTTTTCATGTGCTTTACAGGCGATTCGAATCTACCTCCTGAAATCTGTTTCCTGCAATTCTGCCTTGCTTTCAAATCCTCTTCGTTGCCTTCCCTCAATATATCTGTGGATGAGAGTTATCACTTATAACTCTGCGGGTTTGTGAATTGCAGTGTCCCTGAGCTCCATTTTTCAACTCGCTTTTTTGGGAGCTGGCCGCAAAAGCGCGGGATTGCCTCAGGCCCTATTCTGGTTCCTGGCAGCAGGCTGAGCCTGTGGTTAATTCTTCTTCCTGATGGGAAAATAGAGTGACCTGTGCCTGTCCCAACACCTAGATCTAGTCTCTCATTGGTTGCCCCTCTTCCCGTTCATCCTCAGGACAAATTGCAACCTGTAGGGAACAGGAGGTTAAAGGTGCTGATTCTCCAAGTAAGTTGATTGCTAGTAAAGTAGCTGGAAAGGCGAACCCGAGCACAAGGAGATGAGAAATGGGGTGTGTTTTAAACCCTTTCAAAATCACACGGTGTACCATCTTCTGAGTTTCTCATGCATGTTTTCGATGTAGGAAGATGCCCTTGAACCTGGAGATTTGGGACCCATGGGATGGGTACCACGCAGTACTACTTTAAAGGGTCTGCGTTTGCTCACCCAACCTCTCAGCCTCAAGAGTGTCCACCCTTATGTCTCATCCAGCTGTGTGTCTAGATATGGTCAATCCAGGTTGCATCTCAGCCCCTGATCGAATTTAGTAAGAATTTCTCTCTCTTTCACTGTCTTTGTTTTACGGGTTTTTAAAAGTAATTTATTTTTATAATGGGGTTTAGCTGCTTTTCACGGCTGTGTTTATGCGGATTTACACCCACTTGACTCACTTCCAGACAGATATCAATAAATAGGTTTTAAGATTGTTACTAGTCATATATATTCTTGTGCGGTGAATAGGGGGTGTTGAGTCCAGTTCACTGAGCAAGGAGTAGGTCTTGTGTATTACATATAGGGTGTATGGAACGGTATCTGAGCGAATTTGAACCCCTTGTTTTATGCATCACCCCACCTCACCTTTCCCGTTAAGCAGCCATAGTGTGTTTTCTAAACGTGTGACTCTGTTCTGTTTTGTAATTCAGTTCAAGTGTAGCGGTTTTTACATTCCCTCTATAAGTGATAGCTTATGATAAGTGTCTTTTTCTGTGTGACTTATTTCACTTAGAATCGTCGTACCTAAGTCCACTCATCTTGCTTCTACTAGCCTTATGACATTGATTTCATGTCTGAGTGATATTCCATTGTACATAAGGACCACAACTTTTTTATCCATTTTTCTCTTTCCTGGGATATTTAAGGTGTCATGAAGTGGAGGTTCTTGTCAACAGAGCAGCCCCAAACTTTGGGGTGCCTGTGTCTTGCTGAATTTTAATTTTCCCAATTTATACGCCCATGAGTGGACGTGCCCTATGCTCCCTAAGCTGTGTTTTTTCGATGTTTCAGGACACACCGTACACTTCTCCAGAGTGGCTGTTGGCAATTTACATCCCGCCCATCAGCGCAGCAAGGCTGCCATTTCTCCATGGCCTGTCCTGCATTTCTGGTTTTGACACTTTTTGCAGCATGTCCCTTTTGGCCGATGGGAAGCGAGACTTCTTTTTAGCGCTGATTTGCCTTTCCAGGTTGCTTGGTTGGCCAAAAAGGGCGTATGCGTTTTTTCCTGAATATATTCAGGAAAAAACGCATACGCCCTTTTTGGCCAAGGGCATCATTGTCGACGTTTTGCCGCTTTTCATGTGCCTTAAAGGCGATTCGAATCTACCTCCTGAAATCTGTTTCCTGCAATTCTGCCTTGCTTTCAAATCCTCTTCGTTGCCTTCCCTCAATATATCTGTGGATGAGAGTTATCACTTATAACTCTGCGGGTTTGTGAATTGCAGTGTCCCTGAGCTCCATTTTTCAACTGTCTTTTTTGAGAGCTGGCCGCAAAAGCACGGGATTGCCTCAGGCCCTATTCTGGTTCCTGGCAGCAGGCTGAGCCTGTGGTTAATTCTTCTTCCTGATGGGAAAATAGAGTGACCTGTGCCTGTCCCAACACCTAGATCTAGTCTCTCATTGTTTGCCCCTCTTCCCGTTCATCCTCAGGACAAATTGCAACCTGTAGGGAACAGGAGGTTAAAGGTGCTGATTCTCCAAGTAGGGAGATTGCTAGTAAAGTAGCTGGAATGGCGAACCCGAGCACAAGGAGATGAGAAATGAGGTGCCTTTTAGAAACCTTTCAAAATCACACGGTGTACCTTCTTCTAGGTTCCTCATGCAAGTTTTCGATGTAGGAAGATGCCCTTGAACCTGGAGATTTGGGACCCATGGGATGGGTACCATGCAGTATTACTTTAAAGGGTCTGCGTTTGCTCACCCAACCTCACCCAACCTTTCAGCCCCAAGACTGTCCACCCTTATGTCTCATCCAGCTGTGCGTGTAGATATGGTCAATCCAGGTTGCATCACAGCCTCTGAACGAATTTTGTAAGAATTTCTCTCTCTTTCACTGTCTTTGTTTTACGGCTTTTTAAAAGTAATTTATTTTTATAATGGGGTTTAGCTGCTTTTCACGGCTGTGTTTATGCGGATTTACACCCACTTGACTCACTTCCAGACAGATATCAATACATAGGTTTTAAGATTGTTACTAGTCACATATATTCTTGTGCGGTGAATAGGGCGTGTTGAGTCCAGTTCACTGAGCAAGGAGTAGGTCTTGTCTATTACATATTGGGTGTATGGAACGGTATCTGAGCGAATTTGAACCCCTTGTTTTATGCATCACCCCACCTCACCTTTCCCGTTAAGCAGCCATAGTGTGTTTTCTAAACGTGTGATTCTGTTCTGTTCTGTAATTCAGTTCAAGTGTAGCGGTTTTTACATTCCCTCTATAAGTGATAGCTTATGATAAGTGTCTTTTTCTGTGTGACTTATTTCACTTAGAATCGTCGTACCTAAGTCCACTCATCTTGCTTCTACTAGCCTTATGACATTGATTTCATGTCTGAGTGATATTGCATTGTACATAAGGACCACAACTTCTTTATCCATTTTTCTCTTTCCTGGGATATTTAAGGTGTCCTGAAGTGGAGGTTCTTGTCAACAGAGCAGCCCCAAACTTTGGGGTGCCTGTGTCTTGCTGATTTTTAGTTTTCCCAATTTATACGCCCATGAGTGGACGTGCCCTATGCTCCCTAAGCTGTGTTTTTTCGATGTTTCAGGACACACCGTACACTTCTCCAGAGTGGCTGTTGGCAATTTACATCCCGCCCATCAGCGTAGCAAGGCTGCCATTTCTCCATGGCCTGTCCTGCATTTCTGGTTTTGACACTTTTTGCAGCATGGCCCTTTTGACCGATGGGAAGCGAGACTTCTTTGTAGCGCTGATTTGCCTTTCCAGGTTGCTTGGTTGGCCAAAAAGGGCGTATGCGTTTTTTCCTGAATATATTCAGGAAAAAACGCATACGCCCTTCTTGGCCAAGGGCATCATTGTCGACGTTTTGCCGCTTTTCATGTGCTTTACAGGCGATTCGAATCTACCTCCTGAAATCTGTTTCCTGCAATTCTGCCTTGCTTTCAAATCCTCTTCGTTGCCTTCCCTCAATATATCTGTGGATGAGAGTTATCATTTATAACTCTGCGGGTTTGTGAATTGCAGTGTCCCTGAGCTCCATTTTTCAACTCGCTTTTTTGGGAGCTGGCCTCAAAAGCGCGGGATTGCCTCAGGCTCTATTGTGCTTCTGGGCGGCAGGCTGAGCCTGTGATTAATTCTTCTTCCTGTTGGGAAAATAGAGTGACCTGTGCCTGTCCCAACACCTAGATCTAGTCTCTCATTGGTTGCCCCTCTTCCCGTTCATCCTCAGGACAAATTGCAACCTGTAGGGAACAGGAGGTTAAAGGTGCTGATTCTCCAAGTAAGTTGATTGCTAGTAAAGTAGCTGGAAAGGCGAACCCGAGCACAAGGAGATGAGAAATGGGGTGTGTTTTAGAAACCTTTCAAAATCACATGGTGTACCATCTTCTGAGTTTCTCATGCATGTTTTCGATGTAGGAAGATGCCCTTGAACCTGGAGATTTGGGACCCATGGGATGGGTATCACGCAGTATTACTTTAAAGGGTCTGCGTTTGCTCACCCAACCTCTCAGCCCCAAGAGTGTCCACCCTTATGTCTCATCCAGCTGTGGGTCTAGATATGGTCCATCCAGGTGGCATCACAGCCTCTGAACGAATTTTGTAAGAATTTCTCTCTCTTTCACTGTCTTTGTTTTACGGGTTTTTAAAAGTAATTTATTTTTATAATGGGGTTTAGCTGCTTTTCACGGCTGTGTTTATGCGGCTTTACACCCACTTGACTCACTTCCAGACAGATATCAATACATAGGTTTTAAGATTCTTACTAGTCACATATATTCTTGTGCGGTGAATAGGGGGTGTTGAGTCCAGTTCACTGAGCAAGGAGTAGGTCTTGTCTATTACATATTGGGTGTATGGAACGGTATCTGAGAGAATTTGAAACCCTTGTTTTATGCATCACCCCACCTCACCTTTCCCGTTAAGCAGCCATAGTGTGTTTTCTAAACGTGTGATTCTGTTCTGTTCTGTAATTCAGTTCAAGTGTAGCGGTTTTTACATTCCCTCTATAAGTGATAGCTTATGATAAGTGTCTTTTTCTGTGTGACTTATTTCACTTAGAATCGTCGTACCTAAGTCCACTCATCTTGCTTCTACTAGCCTTATGACATTGATTTCATGTCTGAGTGATATTGCATTGTACATAAGGACCACAACTTCTTTATCCATTTTTCTCTTTCCTGGGATATTTAAGGTGTCATGAAGTGGAGGTTCTTGTCAACAGAGCAGCCCTAAACTTTGGGGTGCCTGTGTCTTGCTGATTTTTACTTTTCCCAATTTATACGCCCGTGAGTGGACGTGCCCTATGCTCCCTAAGCTGTGTTTTTTCGATGTTTCAGGACACACCGTACACTTCTCCAGAGTGGCTGGTGGCAAATAACATCCCGCCCATCAGCGTAGCAAGGCTGCCATTTCTCCATGGCCTGTCCTGCATTTCTGGTTTTGACACTTTTTGCAGCATGACCCTTTTGACCGATGGGAAGCGAGACTTCTTTGTAGCGCTGATTTGCCTTTCCAGGTTGCTTGGTTGGCCAAAAAGGGCGTATGCGTTTTTTCCTGAATATATTCAGGAAAAAACGCATACGCCCTTTTTGGCCAAGGGCATCATTGTCGACGTTTTGCCGCTTTTCATGTGCTTTACAGGCGATTCGAATCTACCTCCTGAAATCTGTTTCCTGCAATTCTGCCTTGCTTTCAAATCCTCTTCGTTGCCTTCCCTCAATATATCTGTGGATGAGAGTTATCACTTATAACTCTGCGGGTTTGTGAATTGCAGTGTCCCTGAGCTCCATTTTTCAACTCGCTTTTTTGGGAGCTGGCCGCAAAAGCGCGGGATTGCCTCAGGCCCTATTCTGGTTCCTGGCAGCAGGCTGAGCCTGTGGTTAATTCTTCTTCCTGATGGGAAAATAGAGTGACCTGTGCCTGTCCCAACACCTAGATCTAGTCTCTCATTGGTTGCCCCTCTTCCCGTTCATACTCAGGACAAATTGCAACCTGTAGGGAACAGGAGGTTAAAGGTGCTGATTCTCCAAGTAAGTTGATTGCTAGTAAAGTAGCTGGAAAGGCGAACCCGAGCACAAGGAGATGAGAAATGGGGTGTGTTTTAAACCCTTTCAAAATCACACGGTGTACCATCTTCTGAGTTTCTCATGCATGTTTTCGATGTAGGAAGATGCCCTTGAACCTGGAGATTTGGGACCCATGGGATGGGTACCACGCAGTACTACTTTAAAGGGTCTGCGTTTGCTCACCCAACCTCTCAGCCTCAAGAGTGTCCACCCTTATGTCTCATCCAGCTGTGTGTCTAGATATGGTCAATCCAGGTTGCATCTCAGCCCCTGATCGAATTTAGTAAGAATTTCTCTCTCTTTCACTGTCTTTGTTTTACGGGTTTTTAAAAGTAATTTATTTTTATAATGGGGTTTAGCTGCTTTTCACGGCTGTGTTTATGCGGATTTACACCCACTTGACTCACTTCCAGACAGATATCAATAAATAGGTTTTAAGATTGTTACTAGTCATATATATTCTTGTGCGGTGAATAGGGGGTGTTGAGTCCAGTTCACTGAGCAAGGAGTAGGTCTTGTGTATTACATATAGGGTGTATGGAACGGTATCTGAGCGAATTTGAACCCCTTGTTTTATGCATCACCCCACCTCACCTTTCCCGTTAAGCAGCCATAGTGTGTTTTCTAAACGTGTGACTCTGTTCTGTTTTGTAATTCAGTTCAAGTGTAGCGGTTTTTACATTCCCTCTATAAGTGATAGCTTATGATAAGTGTCTTTTTCTGTGTGACTTATTTCACTTAGAATCGTCGTACCAAAGTCCACTCATCTTGCTTCTACTAGCCTTATGACATTGATTTCATGTCTGAGTGATATTCCATTGTACATAAGGACCACAACTTTTTTATCCATTTTTCTCTTTCCTGGGATATTTAAGGTGTCATGAAGTGGAGGTTCTTGTCAACAGAGCAGCCCCAAACTTTGGGGTGCCTGTGTCTTGCTGAATTTTAGTTTTCCCAATTTATACGCCCATGAGTGGACGTGCCCTATGCTCCCTAAGCTGTGTTTTTTCGATGTTTCAGGACACACCGTACACTTCTCCAGAGTGGCTGTTGGCAATTTACATCCCGCCCATCAGCGCAGCAAGGCTGCCATTTCTCCATGGCCTGTCCTGCATTTCTGGTTTTGACACTTTTTCAGCATGTCCCTTTTGGCCGATGGGAAGCGAGACTTCTTTTTAGCGCTGATTTGCCTTTCCAGGTTGCTTGGTTGGCCAAAAAGGGCGTATGCGTTTTTTCCTGAATATATTCAGGAAAAAACGCATACGCCCTTTTTGGCCAAGGGCATCATTGTCGACGTTTTGCCGCTTTTCATGTGCCTTAAAGGCGATTCGAATCTACCTCCTGAAATCTGTTTCCTGCAATTCTGCCTTGCTTTCAAATCCTCTTCGTTGCCTTCCCTCAATATATCTGTGGATGAGAGTTATCACTTATAACTCTGCGGGTTTGTGAATTGCAGTGTCCCTGAGCTCCATTTTTCAACTGTCTTTTTTGAGAGCTGGCCGCAAAAGCACGGGATTGCCTCAGGCCCTATTCTGGTTCCTGGCAGCAGGCTGAGCCTGTGGTTAATTCTTCTTCCTGATGGGAAAATAGAGTGACCTGTGCCTGTCCCAACACCTAGATCTAGTCTCTCATTGTTTGCCCCTCTTCCCGTTCATCCTCAGGACAAATTGCAACCTGTAGGGAACAGGAGGTTAAAGGTGCTGATTCTCCAAGTAGGGAGATTGCTAGTAAAGTAGCTGGAATGGCGAACCCGAGCACAAGGAGATGAGAAATGAGGTGCCTTTTAGAAACCTTTCAAAATCACACGGTGTACCTTCTTCTGGGTTCCTCATGCAAGTTTTCGATGTAGGAAGATGCCCTTGAACCTGGAGATTTGGGACCCATGGGATGGGTACCATGCAGTATTACTTTAAAGGGTCTGCGTTTGCTCACCCAACCTCACCCAACCTTTCAGCCCCAAGACTGTCCACCCTTATGTCTCATCCAGCTGTGCGTGTAGATATGGTCAATCCAGGTTGCATCACAGCCTCTGAACGAATTTTGTAAGAATTTCTCTCTCTTTCACTGTCTTTGTTTTACGGGTTTTTAAAAGTAATTTATTTTTATAATGGGGTTTAGCTGCTTTTCACGGCTGTGTTTATGCGGCTTTACACCCACTTGACTCACTTCCAGACAGATATCAATACATAGGTTTTAAGATTGTTACTAGTCACATATATTCTTGTGCGGTGAATAGGGCGTGTTGAGTCCAGTTCACTGAGCAAGGAGTAGGTCTTGTCTATTACATATTGGGTGTATGGAACGGTATCTGAGCGAATTTGAACCCCTTGTTTTATGCATCACCCCACCTCACCTTTCCCGTTAAGCAGCCATAGTGTGTTTTCTAAACGTGTGATTCTGTTCTGTTCTGTAATTCAGTTCAAGTGTAGCGGTTTTTACATTCCCTCTATAAGTGATAGCTTATGATAAGTGTCTTTTTCTGTGTGACTTATTTCACTTAGAATCGTCGTACCTAAGTCCACTCATCTTGCTTCTACTAGCCTTATGACATTGATTTCATGTCTGAGTGATATTGCATTGTACATAAGGACCACAACTTATTTATCCATTTTTCTCTTTCCTGGGATATTTAAGGTGTCATGAAGTGGAGGTTCTTGTCAACAGAGCAGCCCCAAACTTTGGGGTGCCTGTGTCTTGCTGATTTTTAGTTTTCCCAATTTATACGCCCATGAGTGGACGTGCCCTATGCTCCCTAAGCTGTGTTTTTTCGATGTTTCAGGACACACCGTACACTTCTCCAGAGTGGCTGTTGGCAATTTACATCCCGCCCATCAGCGTAGCAATGCTGCCATTTCTCCATGGCCTGTCCTGCATTTCTGGTTTTGACACTTTTTGCAGCATGGCCCTTTTGACCGATGGGAAGCGAGACTTCTTTGTAGCGCTGATTTGCCTTTCCAGGTTGCTTGGTTGGCCAAAAAGGGCGTATGCGTTTTTTCCTGAATATATTCAGGAAAAAACGCATACGCCCTTCTTGGCCAAGGGCATCATTGTCGACGTTTTGCCGCTTTTCATGTGCTTTACAGGCGATTCGAATCTACCTCCTGAAATCTGTTTCCTGCAATTCTGCCTTGCTTTCAAATCCTCTTCGTTGCCTTCCCTCAATATATCTGTGGATGAGAGTTATCATTTATAACTCTGCGGGTTTGTGAATTGCAGTGTCCCTGAGCTCCATTTTTCAACTCGCTTTTTTGGGAGCTGGCCTCAAAAGCGCGGGATTGCCTCAGGCCCTATTGTGCTTCTGGGCGGCAGGCTGAGCCTGTGATTAATTCTTCTTCCTGTTGGGAAAATAGAGTGACCTGTGCCTGTCCCAACACCTAGATCTAGTCTCTCATTGGTTGCCCCTCTTCCCGTTCATCCTCAGGACAAATTGCAACCTGTAGGGAACAGGAGGTTAAAGGTGCTGATTCTCCAAGTAAGTTGATTGCTAGTAAAGTAGCTGGAAAGGCGAACCCGAGCACAAGGAGATGAGAAATGGGGTGTGTTTTAGAAACCTTTCAAAATCACATGGTGTACCATCTTCTGAGTTTCTCATGCATGTTTTCGATGTAGGAAGATGCCCTTGAACCTGGAGATTTGGGACCCATGGGATGGGTATCACGCAGTATTACTTTAAAGGGTCTGCGTTTGCTCACCCAACCTCTCAGCCCCAAGAGTGTCCACCCTTATGTCTCATCCAGCTGTGGGTCTAGATATGGTCAATCCAGGTGGCATCACAGCCTCTGAACGAATTTTGTAAGAATTTCTCTCTCTTTCACTGTCTTTGTTTTACGGGTTTTTAAAAGTAATTTATTTTTATAATGGGGTTTAGCTGCTTTTCACGGCTGTGTTTATGCGGCTTTACACCCACTTGACTCACTTCCAGACAGATATCAATACATAGGTTTTAAGATTCTTACTAGTCACATATATTCTTGTGCGGTGAATAGGGGGTGTTGAGTCCAGTTCACTGAGCAAGGAGTAGGTCTTGTCTATTACATATTGGGTGTATGGAACGGTATCTGAGAGAATTTGAAACCCTTGTTTTATGCATCACCCCACCTCACCTTTCCCGTTAAGCAGCCATAGTGTGTTTTCTAAACGTGTGATTCTGTTCTGTTCTGTAATTCAGTTCAAGTGTAGCGGTTTTTACATTCCCTCTATAAGTGATAGCTTATGATAAGTGTCTTTTTCTGTGTGACTTATTTCACTTAGAATCGTCGTACCTAAGTCCACTCATCTTGCTTCTACTAGCCTTATGACATTGATTTCATGTCTGAGTGATATTGCTTTGTACATAAGGACCACAACTTCTTTATCCATTTTTCTCTTTCCTGGGATATTTAAGGTGTCATGAAGTGGAGGTTCTTGTCAACAGAGCAGCCCTAAACTTTGGGGTGCCTGTGTCTTGCTGATTTTTACTTTTCCCAATTTATACGCCCGTGAGTGGACGTGCCCTATGCTCCCTAAGCTGTGTTTTTTCGATGTTTCAGGACACACCGTACACTTCTCCAGAGTGGCTGGTGGCAAATAACATCCCGCCCATCAGCGTAGCAAGGCTGCCATTTCTCCATGGCCTGTCCTGCATTTCTGGTTTTGACACTTTTTGCAGCATGACCCTTTTGACCGATGGGAAGCGAGACTTCTTTGTAGCGCTGATTTGCCTTTCCAGGTTGCTTGGTTGGCCAAAAAGGGCGTATGCGTTTTTTCCTGAATATATTCAGGAAAAAACGCATACGCCCTTTTTGGCCAAGGGCATCATTGTCGACGTTTTGCCGCTTTTCATGTGCTTTACAGGCGATTCGAATCTACCTCCTGAAATCTGTTTCCTGCAATTCTGCCTTGCTTTCAAATCCTCTTCGTTGCCTTCCCTCAATATATCTGTGGATGAGAGTTATCACTTATAACTCTGCGGGTTTGTGAATTGCAGTGTCCCTGAGCTCCATTTTTCAACTCGCTTTTTTGGGAGCTGGCCGCAAAAGCGCGGGATTGCCTCAGGCCCTATTCTGGTTCCTGGCAGCAGGCTGAGCCTGTGGTTAATTCTTCTTCCTGATGGGAAAATAGAGTGACCTGTGCCTGTCCCAACACCTAGATCTAGTCTCTCATTGGTTGCCCCTCTTCCCGTTCATACTCAGGACAAATTGCAACCTGTAGGGAACAGGAGGTTAAAGGTGCTGATTCTCCAAGTAAGTTGATTGCTAGTAAAGTAGCTGGAAAGGCGAACCCGAGCACAAGGAGATGAGAAATGGGGTGTGTTTTAAACCCTTTCAAAATCACACGGTGTACCATCTTCTGAGTTTCTCATGCATGTTTTCGATGTAGGAAGATGCCCTTGAACCTGGAGATTTGGGACCCATGGGATGGGTACCACGCAGTACTACTTTAAAGGGTCTGCGTTTGCTCACCCAACCTCTCAGCCTCAAGAGTGTCCACCCTTATGTCTCATCCAGCTGTGTGTCTAGATATGGTCAATCCAGGTTGCATCTCAGCCCCTGATCGAATTTAGTAAGAATTTCTCTCTCTTTCACTGTCTTTGTTTTACGGGTTTTTAAAAGTAATTTATTTTTATAATGGGGTTTAGCTGCTTTTCACGGCTGTGTTTATGCGGATTTACACCCACTTGACTCACTTCCAGACAGATATCAATAAATAGGTTTTAAGATTGTTACTAGTCATATATATTCTTGTGCGGTGAATAGGGGGTGTTGAGTCCAGTTCACTGAGCAAGGAGTAGGTCTTGTGTATTACATATAGGGTGTATGGAACGGTATCTGAGCGAATTTGAACCCCTTGTTTTATGCATCACCCCACCTCACCTTTCCCGTTAAGCAGCCATAGTGTGTTTTCTAAACGTGTGACTCTGTTCTGTTTTGTAATTCAGTTCAAGTGTAGCGGTTTTTACATTCCCTCTATAAGTGATAGCTTATGATAAGTGTCTTTTTCTGTGTGACTTATTTCACTTAGAATCGTCGTACCAAAGTCCACTCATCTTGCTTCTACTAGCCTTATGACATTGATTTCATGTCTGAGTGATATTCCATTGTACATAAGGAGCACAACTTTTTTATCCATTTTTCTCTTTCCTGGGATATTTAAGGTGTCATGAAGTGGAGGTTCTTGTCAACAGAGCAGCCCCAAACTTTGGGGTGCCTGTGTCTTGCTGAATTTTAGTTTTCCCAATTTATACGCCCATGAGTGGACGTGCCCTATGCTCCCTAAGCTGTGTTTTTTCGATGTTTCAGGACACACCGTACACTTCTCCAGAGTGGCTGTTGGCAATTTACATCCCGCCCATCAGCGCAGCAAGGCTGCCATTTCTCCATGGCCTGTCCTGCATTTCTGGTTTTGACACTTTTTCAGCATGTCCCTTTTGGCCGATGGGAAGCGAGACTTCTTTTTAGCGCTGATTTGCCTTTCCAGGTTGCTTGGTTGGCCAAAAAGGGCGTATGCGTTTTTTCCTGAATATATTCAGGAAAAAACGCATACGCCCTTTTTGGCCAAGGGCATCATTGTCGACGTTTTGCCGCTTTTCATGTGCCTTAAAGGCGATTCGAATCTACCTCCTGAAATCTGTTTCCTGCAATTCTGCCTTGCTTTCAAATCCTCTTCGTTGCCTTCCCTCAATATATCTGTGGATGAGAGTTATCACTTATATCTCTGCGGGTTTGTGAATTGCAGTGTCCCTGAGCTCCATTTTTCAACTGTCTTTTTTGAGAGCTGGCCGCAAAAGCACGGGATTGCCTCAGGCCCTATTCTGGTTCCTGGCAGCAGGCTGAGCCTGTGGTTAATTCTTCTTCCTGATGGGAAAATAGAGTGACCTGTGCCTGTCCCAACACCTAGATCTAGTCTCTCATTGTTTGCCCCTCTTCCCGTTCATCCTCAGGACAAATTGCAACCTGTAGGGAACAGGAGGTTAAAGGTGCTGATTCTCCAAGTAGGGAGATTGCTAGTAAAGTAGCTGGAATGGCGAACCCGAGCACAAGGAGATGAGAAATGAGGTGCCTTTTAGAAACCTTTCAAAATCACACGGTGTACCTTCTTCTGGGTTCCTCATGCAAGTTTTCGATGTAGGAAGATGCCCTTGAACCTGGAGATTTGGGACCCATGGGATGGGTACCATGCAGTATTACTTTAAAGGGTCTGCGTTTGCTCACCCAACCTCACCCAACCTTTCAGCCCCAAGACTGTCCACCCTTATGTCTCATCCAGCTGTGCGTGTAGATATGGTCAATCCAGGTTGCATCACAGCCTCTGAACGAATTTTGTAAGAATTTCTCTCTCTTTCACTGTCTTTGTTTTACGGCTTTTTAAAAGTAATTTATTTTTATAATGGGGTTTAGCTGCTTTTCACGGCTGTGTTTATGCGGATTTACACCCACTTGACTCACTTCCAGACAGATATCAATACATAGGTTTTAAGATTGTTACTAGTCACATATATTCTTGTGCGGTGAATAGGGCGTGTTGAGTCCAGTTCACTGAGCAAGGAGTAGGTCTTGTCTATTACATATTGGGTGTATGGAACGGTATCTGAGCGAATTTGAACCCCTTGTTTTATGCATCACCCCACCTCACCTTTCCCGTTAAGCAGCCATAGTGTGTTTTCTAAACGTGTGATTCTGTTCTGTTCTGTAATTCAGTTCAAGTGTAGCGGTTTTTACATTCCCTCTATAAGTGATAGCTTATGATAAGTGTCTTTTTCTGTGTGACTTATTTCACTTAGAATCGTCGTACCTAAGTCCACTCATCTTGCTTCTACTAGCCTTATGACATTGATTTCATGTCTGAGTGATATTGCATTGTACATAAGGACCACAACTTATTTATCCATTTTTCTCTTTCCTGGGATATTTAAGGTGTCATGAAGTGGAGGTTCTTGTCAACAGAGCAGCCCCAAACTTTGGGGTGCCTGTGTCTTGCTGATTTTTAGTTTTCCCAATTTATACGCCCATGAGTGGACGTGGCCTATGCTCCCTAAGCTGTGTTTTTTCGATGTTTCAGGACACACCGTACACTTCTCCAGAGTGGCTGTTGGCAATTTACATCCCGCCCATCAGCGTAGCAATGCTGCCATTTCTCCATGGCCTGTCCTGCATTTCTGGTTTTGACACTTTTTGCAGCATGGCCCTTTTGACCGATGGGAAGCGAGACTTCTTTGTAGCGCTGATTTGCCTTTCCAGGTTGCTTGGTTGGCCAAAAAGGGCGTATGCGTTTTTTCCTGAATATATTCAGGAAAAAACGCATACGCCCTTCTTGGCCAAGGGCATCATTGTCGACGTTTTGCCGCTTTTCATGTGCTTTACAGGCGATTCGAATCTACCTCCTGAAATCTGTTTCCTGCAATTCTGCCTTGCTTTCAAATCCTCTTCGTTGCCTTCCCTCAATATATCTGTGGATGAGAGTTATCATTTATAACTCTGCGGGTTTGTGAATTGCAGTGTCCCTGAGCTCCATTTTTCAACTCGCTTTTTTGGGAGCTGGCCTCAAAAGCGCGGGATTGCCTCAGGCCCTATTGTGCTTCTGGGCGGCAGGCTGAGCCTGTGATTAATTCTTCTTCCTGTTGGGAAAATAGAGTGACCTGTGCCTGTCCCAACACCTAGATCTAGTCTCTCATTGGTTGCCCCTCTTCCCGTTCATCCTCAGGACAAATTGCAACCTGTAGGGAACAGGAGGTTAAAGGTGCTGATTCTCCAAGTAAGTTGATTGCTAGTAAAGTAGCTGGAAAGGCGAACCCGAGCACAAGGAGATGAGAAATGGGGTGTGTTTTAGAAACCTTTCAAAATCACATGGTGTACCATCTTCTGAGTTTCTCATGCATGTTTTCGATGTAGGAAGATGCCCTTGAACCTGGAGATTTGGGACCCATGGGATGGGTATCACGCAGTATTACTTTAAAGGGTCTGCGTTTGCTCACCCAACCTCTCAGCCCCAAGAGTGTCCACCCTTATGTCTCATCCAGCTGTGGGTCTAGATATGGTCCATCCAGGTGGCATCACAGCCTCTGAACGAATTTTGTAAGAATTTCTCTCTCTTTCACTGTCTTTGTTTTACGGGTTTTTAAAAGTAATTTATTTTTATAATGGGGTTTAGCTGCTTTTCACGGCTGTGTTTATGCGGCTTTACACCCACTTGACTCACTTCCAGACAGATATCAATACATAGGTTTTAAGATTCTTACTAGTCACATATATTCTTGTGCGGTGAATAGGGGGTGTTGAGTCCAGTTCACTGAGCAAGGAGTAGGTCTTGTCTATTACATATTGGGTGTATGGAACGGTATCTGAGAGAATTTGAAACCCTTGTTTTATGCATCACCCCACCTCACCTTTCCCGTTAAGCAGCCATAGTGTGTTTTCTAAACGTGTGATTCTGTTCTGTTCTGTAATTCAGTTCAAGTGTAGCGGTTTTTACATTCCCTCTATAAGTGATAGCTTATGATAAGTGTCTTTTTCTGTGTGACTTATTTCACTTAGAATCGTCGTACCTAAGTCCACTCATCTTGCTTCTACTAGCCTTATGACATTGATTTCATGTCTGAGTGATATTGCATTGTACATAAGGACCACAACTTCTTTATCCATTTTTCTCTTTCCTGGGATATTTAAGGTGTCATGAAGTGGAGGTTCTTGTCAACAGAGCAGCCCTAAACTTTGGGGTGCCTGTGTCTTGCTGATTTTTACTTTTCCCAATTTATACGCCCGTGAGTGGACGTGCCCTATGCTCCCTAAGCTGTGTTTTTTCGATGTTTCAGGACACACCGTACACTTCTCCAGAGTGGCTGGTGGCAAATAACATCCCGCCCATCAGCGTAGCAAGGCTGCCATTTCTCCATGGCCTGTCCTGCATTTCTGGTTTTGACACTTTTTGCAGCATGACCCTTTTGACCGATGGGAAGCGAGACTTCTTTGTAGCGCTGATTTGCCTTTCCAGGTTGCTTGGTTGGCCAAAAAGGGCGTATGCGTTTTTTCCTGAATATATTCAGGAAAAAACGCATACGCCCTTTTTGGCCAAGGGCATCATTGTCGACGTTTTGCCGCTTTTCATGTGCTTTACAGGCGATTCGAATCTACCTCCTGAAATCTGTTTCCTGCAATTCTGCCTTGCTTTCAAATCCTCTTCGTTGCCTTCCCTCAATATATCTGTGGATGAGAGTTATCACTTATAACTCTGCGGGTTTGTGAATTGCAGTGTCCCTGAGCTCCATTTTTCAACTCGCTTTTTTGGGAGCTGGCCGCAAAAGCGCGGGATTGCCTCAGGCCCTATTCTGGTTCCTGGCAGCAGGCTGAGCCTGTGGTTAATTCTTCTTCCTGATGGGAAAATAGAGTGACCTGTGCCTGTCCCAACACCTAGATCTAGTCTCTCATTGGTTGCCCCTCTTCCCGTTCATACTCAGGACAAATTGCAACCTGTAGGGAACAGGAGGTTAAAGGTGCTGATTCTCCAAGTAAGTTGATTGCTAGTAAAGTAGCTGGAAAGGCGAACCCGAGCACAAGGAGATGAGAAATGGGGTGTGTTTTAAACCCTTTCAAAATCACACGGTGTACCATCTTCTGAGTTTCTCATGCATGTTTTCGATGTAGGAAGATGCCCTTGAACCTGGAGATTTGGGACCCATGGGATGGGTACCACGCAGTACTACTTTAAAGGGTCTGCGTTTGCTCACCCAACCTCTCAGCCTCAAGAGTGTCCACCCTTATGTCTCATCCAGCTGTGTGTCTAGATATGGTCAATCCAGGTTGCATCTCAGCCCCTGATCGAATTTAGTAAGAATTTCTCTCTCTTTCACTGTCTTTGTTTTACGGGTTTTTAAAAGTAATTTATTTTTATAATGGGGTTTAGCTGCTTTTCACGGCTGTGTTTATGCGGATTTACACCCACTTGACTCACTTCCAGACAGATATCAATAAATAGGTTTTAAGATTGTTACTAGTCATATATATTCTTGTGCGGTGAATAGGGGGTGTTGAGTCCAGTTCACTGAGCAAGGAGTAGGTCTTGTGTATTACATATAGGGTGTATGGAACGGTATCTGAGCGAATTTGAACCCCTTGTTTTATGCATCACCCCACCTCACCTTTCCCGTTAAGCAGCCATAGTGTGTTTTCTAAACGTGTGACTCTGTTCTGTTTTGTAATTCAGTTCAAGTGTAGCGGTTTTTACATTCCCTCTATAAGTGATAGCTTATGATAAGTGTCTTTTTCTGTGTGACTTATTTCACTTAGAATCGTCGTACCAAAGTCCACTCATCTTGCTTCTACTAGCCTTATGACATTGATTTCATGTCTGAGTGATATTCCATTGTACATAAGGACCACAACTTTTTTATCCATTTTTCTCTTTCCTGGGATATTTAAGGTGTCATGAAGTGGAGGTTCTTGTCAACAGAGCAGCCCCAAACTTTGGGGTGCCTGTGTCTTGCTGAATTTTAGTTTTCCCAATTTATACGCCCATGAGTGGACGTGCCCTATGCTCCCTAAGCTGTGTTTTTTCGATGTTTCAGGACACACCGTACACTTCTCCAGAGTGGCTGTTGGCAATTTACATCCCGCCCATCAGCGCAGCAAGGCTGCCATTTCTCCATGGCCTGTCCTGCATTTCTGGTTTTGACACTTTTTGCAGCATGTCCCTTTTGGCCGATGGGAAGCGAGACTTCTTTTTAGCGCTGATTTGCCTTTCCAGGTTGCTTGGTTGGCCAAAAAGGGCGTATGCGTTTTTTCCTGAATATATTCAGGAAAAAACGCATACGCCCTTTTTGGCCAAGGGCATCATTGTCGACGTTTTGCCGCTTTTCATGTGCCTTAAAGGCGATTCGAATCTACCTCCTGAAATCTGTTTCCTGCAATTCTGCCTTGCTTTCAAATCCTCTTCGTTGCCTTCCCTCAATATATCTGTGGATGAGAGTTATCACTTATAACTCTGCGGGTTTGTGAATTGCAGTGTCCCTGAGCTCCATTTTTCAACTGTCTTTTTTGAGAGCTGGCCGCAAAAGCACGGGATTGCCTCAGGCCCTATTCTGGTTCCTGGAAGCAGGCTGAGCCTGTGGTTAATTCTTCTTCCTGATGGGAAAATAGAGTGACCTGTGCCTGTCCCAACACCTAGATCTAGTCTCTCATTGTTTGCCCCTCTTCCCGTTCATCCTCAGGACAAATTGCAACCTGTAGGGAACAGGAGGTTAAAGGTGCTGATTCTCCAAGTAGGGAGATTGCTAGTAAAGTAGCTGGAATGGCGAACCCGAGCACAAGGAGATGAGAAATGAGGTGCCTTTTAGAAACCTTTCAAAATCACACGGTGTACCTTCTTCTGGGTTCCTCATGCAAGTTTTCGATGTAGGAAGATGCCCTTGAACCTGGAGATTTGGGACCCATGGGGTGGGTACCATGCAGTATTACTTTAAAGGGTCTGCGTTTGCTCACCCAACCTCACCCAACCTTTCAGCCCCAAGACTGTCCACCCTTATGTCTCATCCAGCTGTGCGTGTAGATATGGTCAATCCAGGTTGCATCACAGCCTCTGAACGAATTTTGTAAGAATTTCTCTCTCTTTCACTGTCTTTGTTTTACGGCTTTTTAAAAGTAATTTATTTTTATAATGGGGTTTAGCTGCTTTGCACGGCTGTGTTTATGCGGATTTACACCCACTTGACTCACTTCCAGACAGATATCAATACATAGGTTTTAAGATTGTTACTAGTCACATATATTCTTGTGCGGTGAATAGGGCGTGTTGAGTCCAGTTCACTGAGCAAGGAGTAGGTCTTGTCTATTACATATTGGGTGTATGGAACGGTATCTGAGCGAATTTGAACCCCTTGTTTTATGCATCACCCCACCTCACCTTTCCCGTTAAGCAGCCATAGTGTGTTTTCTAAACGTGTGATTCTGTTCTGTTCTGTAATTCAGTTCAAGTGTAGCGGTTTTTACATTCCCTCTATAAGTGATAGCTTATGATAAGTGTCTTTTTCTGTGTGACTTATTTCACTTAGAATCGTCGTACCTAAGTCCACTCATCTTGCTTCTACTAGCCTTATGACATTGATTTCATGTCTGAGTGATATTGCATTGTACATAAGGACCACAACTTCTTTATCCATTTTTCTCTTTCCTGGGATATTTAAGGTGTCCTGAAGTGGAGGTTCTTGTCAACAGAGCAGCCCCAAACTTTGGGGTGCCTGTGTCTTGCTGATTTTTAGTTTTCCCAATTTATACGCCCATGAGTGGACGTGCCCTATGCTCCCTAAGCTGTGTTTTTTCGATGTTTCAGGACACACCGTACACTTCTCCAGAGTGGCTGTTGGCAATTTACATCCCGCCCATCAGCGTAGCAAGGCTGCCATTTCTCCATGGCCTGTCCTGCATTTCTGGTTTTGACACTTTTTGCAGCATGGCCCTTTTGACCGATGGGAAGCGAGACTTCTTTGTAGCGCTGATTTGCCTTTCCAGGTTGCTTGGTTGGCCAAAAAGGGCGTATGCGTTTTTTCCTGAATATATTCAGGAAAAAACGCATACGCCCTTCTTGGCCAAGGGCATCATTGTCGACGTTTTGCCGCTTTTCATGTGCTTTACAGGCGATTCGAATCTACCTCCTGAAATCTGTTTCCTGCAATTCTGCCTTGCTTTCAAATCCTCTTCGTTGCCTTCCCTCAATATATCTGTGGATGAGAGTTATCATTTATAACTCTGCGGGTTTGTGAATTGCAGTGTCCCTGAGCTCCATTTTTCAACTCGCTTTTTTGGGAGCTGGCCTCAAAAGCGCGGGATTGCCTCAGGCCCTATTGTGCTTCTGGGCGGCAGGCTGAGCCTGTGATTAATTCTTCTTCCTGTTGGGAAAATAGAGTGACCTGTGCCTGTCCCAACACCTAGATCTAGTCTCTCATTGGTTGCCCCTCTTCCCGTTCATCCTCAGGACAAATTGCAACCTGTAGGGAACAGGAGGTTAAAGGTGCTGATTCTCCAAGTAAGTTGATTGCTAGTAAAGTAGCTGGAAAGGCGAACCCGAGCACAAGGAGATTAGAAATGGGGTGTGTTTTAGAAACCTTTCAAAATCACATGGTGTACCATCTTCTGAGTTTCTCATGCATGTTTTCGATGTAGGAAGATGCCCTTGAACCTGGAGATTTGGGACCCATGGGATGGGTATCACGCAGTATTACTTTAAAGGGTCTGCGTTTGCTCACCCAACCTCTCAGCCCCAAGAGTGTCCACCCTTATGTCTCATCCAGCTGTGGGTCTAGATATGGTCAATCCAGGTGGCATCACAGCCTCTGAACGAATTTTGTAAGAATTTCTCTCTCTTTCACTGTCTTTGTTTTACGGGTTTTTAAAAGTAATTTATTTTTATAATGGGGTTTAGCTGCTTTTCACGGCTGTGTTTATGCGGCTTTACACCCACTTGACTCACTTCCAGACAGATATCAATACATAGGTTTTAAGATTCTTACTAGTCACATATATTCTTGTGCGGTGAATAGGGGGTGTTGAGTCCAGTTCACTGAGCAAGGAGTAGGTCTTGTCTATTACATATTGGGTGTATGGAACGGTATCTGAGAGAATTTGAAACCCTTGTTTTATGCATCACCCCACCTCACCTTTCCCGTTAAGCAGCCATAGTGTGTTTTCTAAACGTGTGATTCTGTTCTGTTCTGTAATTCAGTTCAAGTGTAGCGGTTTTTACATTCCCTCTATAAGTGATAGCTTATGATAAGTGTCTTTTTCTGTGTGACTTATTTCACTTAGAATCGTCGTACCTAAGTCCACTCATCTTGCTTCTACTAGCCTTATGACATTGATTTCATGTCTGAGTGATATTGCATTGTACATAAGGACCACAACTTCTTTATCCATTTTTCTCTTTCCTGGGATATTTAAGGTGTCATGAAGTGGAGGTTCTTGTCAACAGAGCAGCCCTAAACTTTGGGGTGCCTGTGTCTTGCTGATTTTTACTTTTCCCAATTTATACGCCCGTGAGTGGACGTGCCCTATGCTCCCTAAGCTGTGTTTTTTCGATGTTTCAGGACACACCGTACACTTCTCCAGAGTGGCTGGTGGCAAATAACATCCCGCCCATCAGCGTAGCAAGGCTGCCATTTCTCCATGGCCTGTCCTGCATTTCTGGTTTTGACACTTTTTGCAGCATGACCCTTTTGACCGATGGGAAGCGAGACTTCTTTGTAGCGCTGATTTGCCTTTCCAGGTTGCTTGGTTGGCCAAAAAGGGCGTATGCGTTTTTTTCCTGAATATATTCAGGAAAAAACGCATACGCCCTTTTTGGCCAAGGGCATCATTGTCGACGTTTTGCCGCTTTTCATGTGCTTTACAGGCGATTCGAATCTACCTCCTGAAATCTGTTTCCTGCAATTCTGCCTTGCTTTCAAATCCTCTTCGTTGCCTTCCCTCAATATATCTGTGGATGAGAGTTATCACTTATAACTCTGCGGGTTTGTGAATTGCAGTGTCCCTGATTTCAACTCGCTTTTTTGGGAGCTGGCCGCAGAAAGCGCGGGATTGCCTCAGGCCCTATTCTGGTTCCTGGCAGCAGGCTGAGCTGTGGTTAATTCTTCTTCCTGATGGGAAAATAGAGTGACCTGTGCCTGTCCCAACACCTAGATCTAGTCTCTCATTGGTTGCCCCTCTTCCCGTTCATCCTCAGGACAAATTGCAACCTGTAGGGAACAGGAGGTTAAAGGTGCTGATTCTCCAAGTAAGTTGATTGCTAGTAAAGTAGCTGGAAAGGCGAACCCGAGCACAAGGAGATGAGAAATGGGGTGTGTTTTAAACCCTTTCAAATCACACGGTGTACCATCTTCTGAGTTTCTCATGCATGTTTTCGATGTAGGAAGATGCCCTTGAACCTGGAGATTTGGGGACCCATGGGATGGGGTACCACGCAGTACTACTTTAAAGGGTCTGCGTTTGCTCACCCAACCTCTCAGCCTCAAGAGTGTCCACCCTTATGTCTCATCCAGCTGTGTGTCTAGATATGGTCAATCCAGGTTGCATCTCAGGCCCCTGATCGAATTTAGTAAGAATTTCTCTCTCTTTCACTGTCTTTGTGTTTACGGGTTTTTAAAAGTAATTTATTTTTATAATGGGGTTTAGCTGCTTTTCACGGCTGTGTTTATGCGGATTTACACCCACTTGACTCACTTCCAGACAGATATCAATAAATAGGTTTTAAGATTGTTACTAGTCATATATATTCTTGTGCGGTGAATAGGGGGTGTTGAGTCCAGTTCACTGAGCAAGGAGTAGGTCTTGTGTATTACATATAGGGTGTATGAACGGTATCTGAGCGAATTTGAACCCCTTGTTTTATGCATCACCCACCTCACCTTTCCCGTTAAGCAAGCCATAGTGTGTTTTTCTAAACGTGTGACTCTGTTCTGTTTTGTAATTCAGTTCAAGTGTAGCGGTTTTTACATTCCCTCTATAAGTGATAGCTTATGATAAGTGTCTTTTTCTGTGTGACTTATTTCACTTAGAATCGTCGTACCTAAGTCCACTCATCTTGCTTCTACTAGCCTTATGACATTGATTTCATGTCTGAGTGATATTCCATTGTACATAAGGACCACAACTTTTTTATCCATTTTTCTCTTTCCTGGGATATTTAAGGTGTCATGAAGTGGAGGTTCTTGTCAACAGAGCAGCCCCAAACTTTGGGGTGCCTGTGTCTTGCTGAATTTTAGTTTTCCAATTTATACGCCATGAGTGGACGTGCCCTATGCTCCCTAAGCTGTGTTTTTTTCGATGTTTCAGGACACCACCGTACACTTCTCCAGAGTGGCTGTTGGCAATTTACATCCCGCCCATCAGCGCAGCAAGGCTGCCATTTCTCCATGGCTCTGTCCTGCATTTCTGTGTTTTGACACTTTTTGCAGCATGTCCCTTTTGGCCGATGGGAAGCGAGACTTCTTTTTAGCGCTGATTTGCCTTTCCAGGTTGCTTGGTTGGCCAAAAAGGGCGTATGCGTTTTTTCCCTGAATATATTCAGGAAAAAACGCATTACGCCCTTTTTGGCCCAAGGGCATCATTGTCGACGTTTTGCCGCTTTTCATGTGCCTTAAAGGCGATTCGAATCTACCTCCTGAAATCTGTTTCTGCAATTCTGCCTTGCTTTCAAATCCTCTTCGTTGCCTTCCCTCAATATATCTGTGGATGAGAGTTATCACTTATAACTCTGCGGGTTTTGTGAATTGCAGTGTCCCTGAGCTCCATTTTTCAACTGTCTTTTTTGAGAGCTGGCCGCAAAAGCACGGGATTGCCTCAGGCCCTATTCTGGTTCCTGCAGCAGGCTGAGCCTGTGGTTAATTCTTCTTCCTGATGGGAAAATAGAGTGACCTGTGCCTGTCCCAACACCTAGATCTAGTCTCTCATTGTTTGCCCCTCTTCCCGTTCATCCTCAGGACAAATTGCAACCTGTAGGGAACAGGAGGTTAAAGGTGCTGATTCTCCAAGTAGGGAGATTGCTAGTAAAGTAGCTGGAATGGCGAACCCAAGCACAAGGAGATGAGAAATGAGGTGCGTTTTAGAAACCTTTCAAAATCACACGGTGTACCTTCTTCTGGGTTCCTCATGCAAGTTTTCGATGTAGGAAGATGCCCTTGAACCTGGAGATTTGGGACCCATGGGATGGGTACCATGCAGTATTACTTTAAAGGGTCTGCGTTTGCTCACCCAACCTCACCCAACCTTTCAGCCCCAAGACTGTCCACCCTTATGTCTCATCCAGCTGTGCGTGTAGATATGGTCAATCCAGGTTGCATCACAGCCTCTGAACGAATTTTGTAAGAATTTCTCTCTCTTTCACTGTCTTTGTTTTACGGCTTTTTAAAAGTAATTTATTTTTATAATGGGGTTTAGCTGCTTTTCACGGCTGTGTTTATGCGGATTTACACCCACTTGACTCACTTCCAGACAGATATCAATACATAGGTTTTAAGATTGTTACTAGTCACATATATTCTTGTGCGGTGAATAGGGCGTGTTGAGTCCAGTTCACTGAGCAAGGAGTAGGTCTTGTCTATTACATATTGGGTGTATGGAACGGTATCTGAGCGAATTTGAACCCCTTGTTTTATGCATCACCCCACCTCACCTTTCCCGTTAAGCAGCCATAGTGTGTTTTCTAAACGTGTGATTCTGTTCTGTTCTGTAATTCAGTTCAAGTGTAGCGGTTTTTACATTCCCTCTATAAGTGATAGCTTATGATAAGTGTCTTTTTCTGTGTGACTTATTTCACTTAGAATCGTCGTACCTAAGTCCACTCATCTTGCTTCTACTAGCCTTATGACATTGATTTCATGTCTGAGTGATATTGCATTGTACATAAGGACCACAACTTCTTTATCCATTTTTCTCTTTCCTGGGATATTTAAGGTGTCATGAAGTGGAGGTTCTTGTCAACAGAGCAGCCCCAAACTTTGGGGTGCCTGTGTCTTGCTGATTTTTAGTTTTCCCAATTTATACGCCCATGAGTGGACGTGCCCTATGCTCCCTAAGCTGTGTTTTTTCGATGTTTCAGGACACACCGTACACTTCTCCAGAGTGGCTGTTGGCAATTTACATCCCGCCCATCAGCGTAGCAATGCTGCCATTTCTCCATGGCCTGTCCTGCATTTCTGGTTTTGACACTTTTTGCAGCATGGCCCTTTTGACCGATGGGAAGCGAGACTTCTTTGTAGCGCTGATTTGCCTTTCCAGGTTGCTTGGTTGGCCAAAAAGGGCGTATGCGTTTTTTCCTGAATATATTCAGGAAAAAACGCATACGCCCTTCTTGGCCAAGGGCATCATTGTCGACGTTTTGCCGCTTTTCATGTGCTTTACAGGCGATTCGAATCTACCTCCTGAAATCTGTTTCCTGCAATTCTGCCTTGCTTTCAAATCCTCTTCGTTGCCTTCCCTCAATATATCTGTGGATGAGAGTTATCATTTATAACTCTGCGGGTTTGTGAATTGCAGTGTCCCTGAGCTCCATTTTTCAACTCGCTTTTTTGGGAGCTGGCCTCAAAAGCGCGGGATTGCCTCAGGCCCTATTGTGCTTCTGGGCGGCAGGCTGAGCCTGTGATTAATTCTTCTTCCTGTTGGGAAAATAGAGTGACCTGTGCCTGTCCCAACACCTAGATCTAGTCTCTCATTGGTTGCCCCTCTTCCCGTTCATCCTCAGGACAAATTGCAACCTGTAGGGAACAGGAGGTTAAAGGTGCTGATTCTCCAGGTAAGTTGATTGCTAGTAAAGTAGCTGGAAAGGCGAACCCGAGCACAAGGAGATGAGAAATGGGGTGTGTTTTAGAAACCTTTCAAAATCACATGGTGTACCATCTTCTGAGTTTCTCATGCATGTTTTCGATGTAGGAAGATGCCCTTGAACCTGGAGATTTGGGACCCATGGGATGGGTATCACGCAGTATTACTTTAAAGGGTCTGCGTTTGCTCACCCAACCTCTCAGCCCCAAGAGTGTCCACCCTTATGTCTCATCCAGCTGTGGGTCTAGATATGGTCAATCCAGGTGGCATCACAGCCTCTGAACGAATTTTGTAAGAATTTCTCTCTCTTTCACTGTCTTTGTTTTACGGGTTTTTAAAAGTAATTTATTTTTATAATGGGGTGTAGCTGCTTTTCACGGCTGTGTTTATGCGGCTTTACACCCACTTGACTCACTTCCAGACAGATATCAATACATAGGTTTTAAGATTCTTACTAGTCACATATATTCTTGTGCGGTGAATAGGGGGTGTTGAGTCCAGTTCACTGAGCAAGGAGTAGGTCTTGTCTATTACATATTGGGTGTATGGAACGGTATCTGAGAGAATTTGAAACCCTTGTTTTATGCATCACCCCACCTCACCTTTCCCGTTAAGCAGCCATAGTGTGTTTTCTAAACGTGTGATTCTGTTCTGTTCTGTAATTCAGTTCAAGTGTAGCGGTTTTTACATTCCCTCTATAAGTGATAGCTTATGATAAGTGTCTTTTTCTGTGTGACTTATTTCACTTAGAATCGTCGTACCTAAGTCCACTCATCTTGCTTCTACTAGCCTTATGACATTGATTTCATGTCTGAGTGATATTGCATTGTACATAAGGACCACAACTTCTTTATCCATTTTTCTCTTTCCTGGGATATTTAAGGTGTCATGAAGTGGAGGTTCTTGTCAACAGAGCAGCCCTAAACTTTGGGGTGCCTGTGTCTTGCTGATTTTTACTTTTCCCAATTTATACGCCCGTGAGTGGACGTGCCCTATGCTCCCTAAGCTGTGTTTTTTCGATGTTTCAGGACACACCGTACACTTCTCCAGAGTGGCTGGTGGCAAATAACATCCCGCCCATCAGCGTAGCAAGGCTGCCATTTCTCCATGGCCTGTCCTGCATTTCTGGTTTTGACACTTTTTGCAGCATGACCCTTTTGACCGATGGGAAGCGAGACTTCTTTGTAGCGCTGATTTGCCTTTCCAGGTTGCTTGGTTGGCCAAAAAGGGCGTATGCGTTTTTTCCTGAATATATTCAGGAAAAAACGCATACGCCCTTTTTGGCCAAGGGCATCATTGTCGACGTTTTGCCGCTTTTCATGTGCTTTACAGGCGATTCGAATCTACCTCCTGAAATCTGTTTCCTGCAATTCTGCCTTGCTTTCAAATCCTCTTCGTTGCCTTCCCTCAATATATCTGTGGATGAGAGTTATCACTTATAACTCTGCGGGTTTGTGAATTGCAGTGTCCCTGAGCTCCATTTTTCAACTCGCTTTTTTGGGAGCTGGCCGCAAAAGCGCGGGATTGCCTCAGGCCCTATTCTGGTTCCTGGCAGCAGGCTGAGCCTGTGGTTAATTCTTCTTCCTGATGGGAAAATAGAGTGACCTGTGCCTGTCCCAACACCTAGATCTAGTCTCTCATTGGTTGCCCCTCTTCCCGTTCATACTCAGGACAAATTGCAACCTGTAGGGAACAGGAGGTTAAAGGTGCTGATTCTCCAAGTAAGTTGATTGCTAGTAAAGTAGCTGGAAAGGCGAACCCGAGCACAAGGAGATGAGAAATGGGGTGTGTTTTAAACCCTTTCAAAATCACACGGTGTACCATCTTCTGAGTTTCTCATGCATGTTTTCGATGTAGGAAGATGCCCTTGAACCTGGAGATTTGGGACCCATGGGATGGGTACCACGCAGTACTACTTTAAAGGGTCTGCGTTTGCTCACCCAACCTCTCAGCCTCAAGAGTGTCCACCCTTATGTCTCATCCAGCTGTGTGTCTAGATATGGTCAATCCAGGTTGCATCTCAGCCCCTGATCGAATTTAGTAAGAATTTCTCTCTCTTTCACTGTCTTTGTTTTACGGGTTTTTAAAAGTAATTTATTTTTATAATGGGGTTTAGCTGCTTTTCACGGCTGTGTTTATGCGGATTTACACCCACTTGACTCACTTCCAGACAGATATCAATAAATAGGTTTTAAGATTGTTACTAGTCATATATATTCTTGTGCGGTGAATAGGGGGTGTTGAGTCCAGTTCACTGAGCAAGGAGTAGGTCTTGTGTATTACATATAGGGTGTATGGAACGGTATCTGAGCGAATTTGAACCCCTTGTTTTATGCATCACCCCACCTCACCTTTCCCGTTAAGCAGCCATAGTGTGTTTTCTAAACGTGTGACTCTGTTCTGTTTTGTAATTCAGTTCAAGTGTAGCGGTTTTTACATTCCCTCTATAAGTGATAGCTTATGATAAGTGTCTTTTTCTGTGTGACTTATTTCACTTAGAATCGTCGTACCTAAGTCCACTCATCTTGCTTCTACTAGCCTTATGACATTGATTTCATGTCTGAGTGATATTCCATTGTACATAAGGACCACAACTTTTTTATCCATTTTTCTCTTTCCTGGGATATTTAAGGTGTCATGAAGTGGAGGTTCTTGTCAACAGAGCAGCCCCAAACTTTGGGGTGCCTGTGTCTTGCTGAATTTTAGTTTTCCCAATTTATACGCCCATGAGTGGACGTGCCCTATGCTCCCTAAGCTGTGTTTTTTCGATGTTTCAGGACACACCGTACACTTCTCCAGAGTGGCTGTTGGCAATTTACATCCCGCCCATCAGCGCAGCAAGGCTGCCATTTCTCCATGGCCTGTCCTGCATTTCTGGTTTTGACACTTTTTGCAGCATGTCCCTTTTGGCCGATGGGAAGCGAGACTTCTTTTTAGCGCTGATTTGCCTTTCCAGGTTGCTTGGTTGGCCAAAAAGGGCGTATGCGTTTTTTCCTGAATATATTCAGGAAAAAACGCATACGCCCTTTTTGGCCAAGGGCATCATTGTCGACGTTTTGCCGCTTTTCATGAGCCTTAAAGGCGATTCGAATCTACCTCCTGAAATCTGTTTCCTGCAATTCTGCCTTGCTTTCAAATCCTCTTCGTTGCCTTCCCTCAATATATCTGTGGATGAGAGTTATCACTTATAACTCTGCGGGTTTGTGAATTGCAGTGTCCCTGAGCTCCATTTTTCAACTGTCTTTTTTGAGAGCTGGCCGCAAAAGCACGGGATTGCCTCAGGCCCTATTCTGGTTCCTGGCAGCAGGCTGAGCCTGTGGTTAATTCTTCTTCCTGATGGGAAAATAGAGTGACCTGTGCCTGTCCCAACACCTAGATCTAGTCTCTCATTGTTTGCCCCTCTTCCCGTTCATCCTCAGGACAAATTGCAACCTGTAGGGAACAGGAGGTTAAAGGTGCTGATTCTCCAAGTAGGGAGATTGCTAGTAAAGTAGCTGGAATGGCGAACCCGAGCACAAGGAGATGAGAAATGAGGTGCCTTTTAGAAACCTTTCAAAATCACACGGTGTACCTTCTTCTGGGTTCCTCATGCAAGTTTTCGATGTAGGAAGATGCCCTTGAACCTGGAGATTTGGGACCCATGGGATGGGTACCATGCAGTATTACTTTAAAGGGTCTGCGTTTGCTCACCCAACCTCACCCAACCTTTCAGCCCCAAGACTGTCCACCCTTATGTCTCATCCAGCTGTGCGTGTAGATATGGTCAATCCAGGTTGCATCACAGCCTCTGAACGAATTTTGTAAGAATTTCTCTCTCTTTCACTGTCTTTGTTTTACGGCTTTTTAAAAGTAATTTATTTTTATAATGGGGTTTAGCTGCTTTTCTCGGCTGTGTTTATGCGGATTTACACCCACTTGACTCACTTCCAGACAGATATCAATACATAGGTTTTAAGATTGTTACTAGTCACATATATTCTTGTGCGGTGAATAGGGCGTGTTGAGTCCAGTTCACTGAGCAAGGAGTAGGTCTTGTCTATTACATATTGGGTGTATGGAACGGTATCTGAGCGAATTTGAACCCCTTGTTTTATGCATCACCCCACCTCACCTTTCCCGTTAAGCAGCCATAGTGTGTTTTCTAAACGTGTGATTCTGTTCTGTTCTGTAATTCAGTTCAAGTGTAGCGGTTTTTACATTCCCTCTATAAGTGATAGCTTATGATAAGTGTCTTTTTCTGTGTGACTTATTTCACTTAGAATCGTCGTACCTAAGTCCACTCATCTTGCTTCTACTAGCCTTATGACATTGATTTCATGTCTGAGTGATATTGCATTGTACATAAGGACCACAACTTCTTTATCCATTTTTCTCTTTCCTGGGATATTTAAGGTGTCATGAAGTGGAGGTTCTTGTCAACAGAGCAGCCCCAAACTTTGGGGTGCCTGTGTCTTGCTGATTTTTAGTTTTCCCAATTTATACGCCCATGAGTGGACGTGCCCTATGCTCCCTAAGCTGTGTTTTTTCGATGTTTCAGGACACACCGTACACTTCTCCAGAGTGGCTGTTGGCAATTTACATCCCGCCCATCAGCGTAGCAAGGCTGCCATTTCTCCATGGCCTGTCCTGCATTTCTGGTTTTGACACTTTTTGCAGCATGGCCCTTTTGACCGATGGGAAGCGAGACTTCTTTGTAGCGCTGATTTGCCTTTCCAGGTTGCTTGGTTGGCCAAAAAGGGCGTATGCGTTTTTTCCTGAATATATTCAGGAAAAAACGCATACGCCCTTTTTGGCCAAGGGCATCATTGTCGACGTTTTGCCGCTTTTCATGTGCTTTACAGGCGATTCGAATCTACCTCCTGAAATCTGTTTCCTGCAATTCTGCCTTGCTTTCAAATCCTCTTCGTTGCCTTCCCTCAATATATCTGTGGATGAGAGTTATCATTTATAACTCTGCGGGTTTGTGAATTGCAGTGTCCCTGAGCTCCATTTTTCAACTCGCTTTTTTGGGAGCTGGCCTCAAAAGCGCGGGATTGCCTCAGGCCCTATTGTGCTTCTGGGCGGCAGGCTGAGCCTGTGATTAATTCTTCTTCCTGTTGGGAAAATAGAGTGACCTGTGCCTGTCCCAACACCTAGATCTAGTCTCTCATTGGTTGCCCCTCTTCCCGTTCATCCTCAGGACAAATTGCAACCTGTAGGGAACAGGAGGTTAAAGGTGCTGATTCTCCAAGTAAGTTGATTGCTAGTAAAGTAGCTGGAAAGGCGAACCCGAGCACAAGGAGATGAGAAATGGGGTGTGTTTTAGAAACCTTTCAAAATCACATGGTGTACCATCTTCTGAGTTTCTCATGCATGTTTTCGATGTAGGAAGATGCCCTTGAACCTGGAGATTTGGGACCCATGGGATGGGTATCACGCAGTATTACTTTAAAGGGTCTGCGTTTGCTCACCCAACCTCTCAGCCCCAAGAGTGTCCACCCTTATGTCTCATCCAGCTGTGGGTCTAGATATGGTCAATCCAGGTGGCATCACAGCCTCTGAACGAATTTTGTAAGAATTTCTCTCTCTTTCACTGTCTTTGTTTTACGGGTTTTTAAAAGTAATTTATTTTTATAATGGGGTTTAGCTGCTTTTCACGGCTGTGTTTATGCGGCTTTACACCCACTTGACTCACTTCCAGACAGATATCAATACATAGGTTTTAAGATTCTTACTAGTCACATATATTCTTGTGCGGTGAATAGGGGGTGTTGAGTCCAGTTCACTGAGCAAGGAGTAGGTCTTGTCTATTACATATTGGGTGTATGGAACGGTATCTGAGCAAATTTGAACCCCTTGTTTTATGCATCACCCCACCTCACCTTTCCCGTTAAGCAGCCATAGTGTGTTTTCTAAACGTGTGACTCTGTTCTGTTTTGTAATTCAGTTCAAGTGTAGCGGTTTTTACATTCCCTCTATAAGTGATAGCTTATGATAAGTGTCTTTTTCTGTGTGACTTATTTCACTTAGAATCGTCGTACCTAAGTCCACTCATCTTGCTTCTACTAGCCTTATGACATTGATTTCATGTCTGAGTGATATTCCATTGTACATAAGGACCACAACTTTTTTATCCATTTTTCTCTTTCCTGGGATATTTAAGGTGTCATGAAGTGGAGGTTCTTGTCAACAGAGCAGCCCCAAACTTTGGGGTGCCTGTGTCTTGCTGATTTTTGTTTTTCCCAATTTATACGGCCATGAGTGGACGTGCCGTATGCTCACTAAGCTGTGTTTTTTCGATGTTTCAGGACACACCGTACACTTCTCCAGAGTGGCTGTTGGCAATTTACATCCCGCCCATGAGCGTAGCAAGGCTGCCATTTCTCCATGGCCTGTCCTGCATTTCTGGTTTTGACACATTTTGCAGCATGGCCCTTTTGACCCATGGGAAGCGAGACTTCTTTGTAGCGCTGATTTGCCTTTCCATGTTGCTTGGTTGGCCAAAAAGGGCGTATGCGTTTTTTCCTGAATATATTCAGGAAAAAACGCATACGCCCTTTTTGGCCAAGGGCATCATTGTCGACGTTTTGCCGCTTTTCATGTGCCTTAAAGGCGATTCGAATCTACCTCCTGAAATCTGTTTCCTGCAATTCTGCCTTGCTTTCAAATCCTCTTCGTTGACTTCCCTCAATATATCTGTGGATGAGAGTTATCACTTATAACTCTGCGGGTTTGTGAATTGCAGTGTCCCTGAGCTCCATTTTTCAACTGTCTTTTTTGAGAGCTGGCCACAAAAGCACGGGATTGCCTCAGGCCCTATTCTGGTTCCTGGCAGCAGTCTGAGCCTGTGGTTAATTCTTCTTCCTGATGGGAAAATAGAGTGACCTGTGCCTGTCCCAACAGCTAGATCTAGTCTCTCATTGGTTGCCCCTCTTCCCGTTCATCCTCAGGACAAATTGCAACCTGTAGGGAACAGGAGGTTAAAGGTGCTGATTCTCCAAGTAGGGAGATTGCTAGTAAAGTAGCTGGAATGGCGAACCCGAGCACAAGGAGATGAGAAATGAGGTGCGTTTTAGAAACCTTTCAAAATCACACGGTGTACCTTCTTCTGGGTTCCTCATGCATGTTTTCGATGTAGGAAGATACCCTTGAACCTGGAGACTTGGGACCCATGGGATGGGTACCACGCAGTATTACTTTAAAGGGTCTGCGTTTGCTCACCCAACCTCACCCAACCTTTCAGCCCCAAGACTGTCCACCCTTATGTCTCATCCAGCTGTGCGTGTAGATATGGTCAATCCAGGTTGCATCACAGCCTCTGAACGAATTTTGTAAGAATTTCTCTCTCTTTCACTGTCTTTGTTTTACGGCTTTTTAAAAGTAATTTATTTTTATAATGGGGTTTAGCTGCTTTTCACGGCTGTGTTTATGCGGATTTACACCCACTTGACTCACTTCCAGACAGATATCAATACATAGGTTTTAAGATTGTTACTAGTCACATATATTCTTGTGCGGTGAATAGGGCGTGTTGAGTCCAGTTCACTGAGCAAGGAGTAGGTCTTGTCTATTACATATTGGGTGTATGGAACGGTATCTGAGCGAATTTGAACCCCTTGTTTTATGCATCACCCCACCTCACCTTTCCCGTTAAGCAGCCATAGTGTGTTTTCTAAACGTGTGATTCTGTTCTGTTCTGTAATTCAGTTCAAGTGTAGCGGTTTTTACATTCCCTCTATAAGTGATAGCTTATGATAAGTGTCTTTTTCTGTGTGACTTATTTCACTTAGAATCGTCGTACCTAAGTCCACTCATCTTGCTTCTACTAGCCTTATGACATTGATTTCATGTCTGAGTGATATTGCATTGTACATAAGGACCACAACTTCTTTATCCATTTTTCTCTTTCCTGGGATATTTAAGGTGTCATGAAGTGGAGGTTCTTGTCAACAGAGCAGCCCCAAACTTTGGGGTGCCTGTGTCTTGCTGATTTTTAGTTTTCCCAATTTATACGCCCATGAGTGGACGTGCCCTATGCTCCCTAAGCTGTGTTTTTTCGATGTTTCAGGACACACCGTACACTTCTCCAGAGTGGCTGTTGGCAATTTACATCCCGCCCATCAGCGTAGCAAGGCTGCCATTTCTCCATGGCCTGTCCTGCATTTCTGGTTTTGACACTTTTTGCAGCATGGCCCTTTTGACCGATGGGAAGCGAGACTTCTTTGTAGCGCTGATTTGCCTTTCCAGGTTGCTTGGTTGGCCAAAAAGGGCGTATGCGTTTTTTCCTGAATATATTCAGGAAAAAACGCATACGCCCTTCTTGGCCAAGGGCATCATTGTCGACGTTTTGCCGCTTTTCATGTGCTTTACAGGCGATTCGAATCTACCTCCTGAAATCTGTTTCCTGCAATTCTGCCTTGCTTTCAAATCCTCTTCGTTGCCTTCCCTCAATATATCTGTGGATGAGAGTTATCATTTATAACTCTGCGGGTTTGTGAATTGCAGTGTCCCTGAGCTCCATTTTTCAACTCGCTTTTTTGGGAGCTGGCCTCAAAAGCGCGGGATTGCCTCAGGCCCTATTGTGCTTCTGGGCGGCAGGCTGAGCCTGTGATTAATTCTTCTTCCTGTTGGGAAAATAGAGTGACCTGTGCCTGTCCCAACACCAAGATCTAGTCTCTCATTGGTTGCCCCTCTTCCCGTTCATCCTCAGGACAAATTGCAACCTGTAGGGAACAGGAGGTTAAAGGTGCTGATTCTCCAAGTAAGTTGATTGCTAGTAAAGTAGCTGGAAAGGCGAACCCGAGCACAAGGAAATGAGAAATGGGGTGTGTTTTAGAAACCTTTCAAAATCACATGGTGTACCATCTTCTGAGTTTCTCATGCATGTTTTCGATGTAGGAAGATGCCCTTGAACCTGGAGATTTGGGACCCATGGGATGGGTATCACGCAGTATTACTTTAAAGGGTCTGCGTTTGCTCACCCAACCTCTCAGCCCCAAGAGTGTCCACCCTTATGTCTCATCCAGCTGTGGGTCTAGATATGGTCAATCCAGGTGGCATCACAGCCTCTGAACGAATTTTGTAAGAATTTCTCTCTCTTTCACTGTCTTTGTTTTACGGGTTTTTAAAAGTAATTTATTTTTATAATGGGGTTTAGCTGCTTTTCACGGCTGTGTTTATGCGGCTTTACACCCACTTGACTCACTTCCAGACAGATATCAATACATAGGTTTTAAGATTCTTACTAGTCACATATATTCTTGTGCGGTGAATAGGGGGTGTTGAGTCCAGTTCACTGAGCAAGGAGTAGGTTATGTCTATTACATATTGGGTGTATGGAACGGTATCTGAGCGAATTTGAACCCCTTGTTTTATGCATCACCCCACCTCACCTTTCCCGTTAAGCAGCCATAGTGTGTTTTCTAAACGTGTGACTCTGTTCTGTTTTGTAATTCAGTTCAAGTGTAGCGGTTTTTACATTCCCTCTATAAGTGATAGCTTATGATAAGTGTCTTTTTCTGTGTGACTTATTTCACTTAGAATCGTCGTACCTAAGTCCACTCATCTTGCTTCTACTAGCCTTATGACATTGATTTCATGTCTGAGTGATATTCCATTGTACATAAGGACCACAACTTTTTTATCCATTTTTCTCTTTCCTGGGATATTTAAGGTGTCATGAAGTGGAGGTTCTTGTCAACAGAGCAGCCCCAAACTTTGGGGTGCCTGTGTCTTGCTGATTTTTGTTTTTCCCAATTTATACGCCCATGAGTGGACGTGCCGTATGCTCCCTAAGCTGTGTTTTTTCGATGTTTCAGGACACACCGTACACTTCTCCAGAGTGGCTGTTGGCAATTTACATCCCGCCCATCAGCGTAGCAAGGCTGCCATTTCTCCATGGCCTGTCCTGCATTTCTGGTTTTGACACATTTTGCAGCATGGCCCTTTTGACCCATGGGAAGCGAGACTTCTTTGTAGCGCTGATTTGCCTTTCCATGTTGCATGGTTGGCCAAAAAGGGCGTATGCGTTTTTTCCTGAATATATTCAGGAAAAAACGCATACGCCCTTTTTGGCCAAGGGCATCATTGTCGACGTTTTGCCGCTTTTCATGTGCCTTAAAGGCGATTCGAATCTACCTCCTGAAATCTGTTTCCTGCAATTCTGCCTTGCTTTCAAATCCTCTTCGTTGACTTCCCTCAATATATCTGTGGATGAGAGTTATCACTTATAACTCTGTGGGTTTGTGAATTGCAGTGTCCCTGAGCTCCATTTTTCAACTGTCTTTTTTGAGAGCTGGCCACAAAAGCACGGGATTGCCTCAGGCCCTTTTCTGGTTCCTGGCAGCAGTCTGAGCCTGTGGTTAATTCTTCTTCCTGATGGGAAAATAGAGTGACCTGTGCCTGTCCCAACAGCTAGATCTAGTCTCTCATTGGTTGCCCCTCTTCCCGTTCATCCTAAGGACAAATTGCAACCTGTAGGGAACAGGAGGTTAAAGGTGCTGATTCTCCAAGTAGGGAGATTGCTAGTAAAGTAGCTGGAATGGCGAACCCGAGCACAAGGAGATGAGAAATGAGGTGCGTTTTAGAAACCTTTCAAAATCACACGGTGTACCATCTTCTGAGTTTCTCATGCATGTTTTCGATGTAGGAAGATGCCCTTGAACCTGGAGACTTGGGACCCATGGGATGGGTACCACGCAGTATTACTTTAAAGGGTCTGCGTTTGCTCACCCAACCTAACCCAACCTTTCAGCCCCAAGACTGTCCACCCTTATGTCTCATCCAGCTGTGCGTGTAGATATGGTCAATCTAGGTTGCATCACAGCCTCTGAACGAATTTTGTAAGAATTTCTCTCTCTTTCACTGTCTTTGTTTTACGGGTTTTTAAAAGTAATTTATTTTTATAATGGGGTTTAGCTGCTTTTCACGGCTGTGTTTATACGGATTTACACCCACTTGACTCACTTCCAGACAGATATCAATACATAGGTTTTAAGATTGTTACTAGTCACATATATTCTTCTGCGGTGAATAGGGCGTGTTGAGTCCAGTTCACTGAGCAAGGAGTAGGTCTTGTCTATTACATATTGGGTGTATGGAACGGTATCTGAGCGAATTTGAACCCCTTGTTTTATGCATCACCCCACGTCACTTTTCCCGTTAAGCAACCATAGTGTGTTTTCTAAACGTGTGATTCTGTTCTGTTCTGTAATTCAGTTCAAGTGTAGCGGTTTTTACATTCCCTCTATAAGTGATAGCTTATGATAAGTGTCTTTTTCTGTGTGACTTATTTCACTTAGAATCGTCGTACCTAAGTCCACTCATCTTACTTCTACTAGCCTTATGACATTGATTTCATGTCTGAGTGATATTGCATTGTACATAAGGACCACAACTTCTTTATCCATTTTTCTCTTTCCTGGGATATTTAAGGTGTCATGAAGTGGAGGTTCTTGTCAACAGAGCAGCCCTAAACTTTGGGGTGCCTGTGTCTTGCTGATTTTTATTTTTCCCAATTTATACGCCCATGAGTGGACGTGCCCTATGCTCCCTAAGCTGTGTTTTTTCGATGTTTCAGGACACACCGTACACTTCTCCAGAGTGGCTGTGGGCAACTTACATCCCGCTCATCAGCGTAGCAAGGCTGCCATTTCTCCATGGCCTGTCCTGCATTTCTGGTTTTGACACTTTTTGCAGCATGGAGCTTTTGACCGATGGGAAGCGAGACTTCTTTGTAGCGCTGATTTGCCTTTCCAGGTTGCTTGGTTGGCCAAGAAGGGCGTATGCGTTTTTTCCTGAATATATTCAGGAAAAAACGCATACGCCCTTCTTGGCCAAGGGCATTATTGTCGACGTTTTGCCGCTTTACATGTGCTTTACAGGCGATTCGAATCTACCTCCTGAAATCTGTTTCCTGCAATTCTGCCTTGCTTTCAAATCCTCTTCGTTGCCTTCCCTCAATATATCTGTGGATGAGAGTTATCATTTATAACTCTGCGGGTTTGTGAATTGCAGTGTCCCTGAGCTCCATTTTTCAACTCGCTTTTTTGGGAGCTGGCCGCAAAAGCGCGGGATTGCCTCAGGCCCTATTGTGCTTCTGGGCGGCAGGCTGAGCCTGTGATTAATTCTTCTTCCTGATGGGAAAATAGAGTGACCTGTGCCTGTCCCAACACCTAGATCTAGTCTCTCATTGGTTGCCCCTCTTCCCGTTCATCCTCAGGACAAATTGCAACCTGTAGGGAACAGGAGGTTAAAGGTGCTGATTCTCCAAGTAAGTTGATTGCTAGTAAAGTAGCTGGAAAGGCGAACCCGAGCACAAGGAGATGAGAAATGGGGTGTGTTTTAGAAACCTTTCAAAATCACACGGTGTACCATCTTCTGAGTTTCTCATGCATGTTTTCGATGTAGGAAGATGCCCTTGAACCTGGAGATTTGGGACCCAAGGGATGGGTATCACGCAGTATTACTTTAAAGGGTCTGCGTTTGCTCACCCAACCTCTCAGCCCCAAGAGTGTCCACCCTTATGTCTCATCCAGCTGTGGGTCTAGATATGGTCAATCCAGGTGGCATCACAGCCCCTGAACGAATTTTGTAAGAATTTCTCTCTCTTTCACTGTCTTTATTTTACGGGTTTTTAAAAGTAATTTATTTTTATAATGGGGTTTAGCTGCTTTTCACGGCTGTGTTTATGCGGATTTACACCCACTTGACTCACTTCCAGACAGATATCAATACATAGGTTGTAAGATTGTTACTAGTCACATATATTCTTGTGCGGTGAATAGGGGGTGTTGAGTCCAGTTCACGGAGCAAGGAGTAAGTCTTGTCTATTACATATTGGGTGTATGGAACGGTATCTGAGCAAATTTGAACCCCTTGTTTTATGCATCACCCCACCTCACCTTTCCCGTTAAGCAGCCATAGTGTGTTTTCTAAACGTGTGACTCTGTTCTGTTTTGTAATTCAGTTCAAGTGTAGCGGTTTTTACATTCCCTCTATAAGTGATAGCTTATGATAAGTGTCTTTTTCTGTGTGACTTATTTCACTTAGAATCGTCGTACCTAAGTCCACTCATCTTGCTTCTACTAGCCTTATGACATTGATTTCATGTCTGAGTGATATTCCATTGTACATAAGGACCACAACTTCTTTATCCATTTTTCTTTTTCCTGGGATATTTAAGGTGTCATGAAGTGCAGGTTCTTGTCAACAGAGCAGCCCTAAACTTTGGGGTGCCTGTGTCTTGCTGATTTTTAGTTTTCACAATTTATACGCCCATGAGTGGACGTGCCCTATGCTCCCTAAGCTGTGTTTTTTCGATGTTTCAGGACACACCGTACACTTCTCCAGAGTGGCTGTTGGCAACTTACATCCCGCTCATCAGCGTAGCAAGGCTGCCATTTCTCCATGGCCTGTCCTGCATTTCTGGTTTTGACACTTTTTGCAGCATGGCCCTTTTGACCGATGGGAAGCGAGACTTCTTTGTAGCGCTGATTTGCCTTTCCAGGTTGCTTGGTTGGCCAAAAAGGGCGTATGCGTTTTTTCCTGAATATATTCAGGAAAAAACGCATACGCCCTTCTTGGCCAAGGGCATCATTGTCGACGTTTTGCTGCTTTTCATGTGCTTTACAGGCGATTCGAATCTACCTCCAGAAATCTGTTTCCTGCAATTCTGCCTTGCTTTCAAATCCTCTTCGTTGCCTTCCCTCAATATATCTGTGGATGAGAGTTATCATTTATAACTCTGCGGGTTTGTGAATTGCAGTGTCCCTGAGCTCCATTTTTCAACTCGTTTTTTTGGGAGCTGGCCGCAAAAGCGCGGGATTGCCTCAGGCCCTATTGTGCTTCTGGGCGGCAGGCTGAGCCTGTGATTAATTCTTCTTCCTGATGGGAAAATAGAGTGACCTGTGCCTGTCCCAACACCTTTATCTAGTCTCTCATTGGTTGCCCCTCTTCCCGTTCATCCTCAGGACAAATTGCAACCTGTAGGGAACAGGAGCTTAAAGGTGCTGATTCTCCAAGTAAGTTGATTGCTAGTAAAGTAGCTGGAAAGGCGAATCCGAGCACAAGGAGATGAGAAATGGGGTGTGTTTTAGAAACCTTTCAAAATCACACGGTGTACCATCTTCTGAGTTTCTCATGCATGTTTTCGATGTAGGAAGATGCCCTTGAACCTGGAGATTTGGGACCCATGGGATGGGTATCACGCAGTATTACTTTAAAGGGTCTGCGTTTGCTCACCCAACCTCTCAGCCCCAAGAGTGTCCACCCTTATGTCTCATCCAGCTGTGGGTCTAGATATGGTCAATCCAGGTGGCATCACAGCCCCTGAACGAATTTTGTAAGAATTTCTCTCTCTTTCACTGTCTTTGTTTTACGGGTTTTTAAAAGTAATTTATTTTTATAATGGGGTTTAGCTGCTTTTCACGGCTGTGTTTATGCGGATTTACACCCACTTGACTCACTTCCAGACAGATATCAATACATAGGTTTTAAGATTGTTACTAGTCACATATATTCTTGTGCGGTGAATAGGGGGTGTTGAGTCCAGTTCACGGAGCAAGGAGTAGGTCTTGTCTATTACATATTGGGTGTATGGAACGGTATCTGAGCAAATTTGAACCCCTTGTTTTATGCATCACCCCACCTCACCTTTCCCGTTAAGCAGCCATAGTGTGTTTTCTAAACGTGTGACTCTGTTCTGTTTTGTAATTCAGTTCAAGTGTAGCGGTTTTTACATTCCCTCTATAAGTGATAGCTTATGATAAGTGTCTTTTTCTGTGTGACTTATTTCACTTAGAATCGTCGTACCTAAGTCCACTCATCTTGCTTCTACTAGCCTTATGACATTGATTTCATGTCTGAGTGATATTCCATTGTACATAAGGACCACAACTTTTTTATCCATTTTTCTCTTTCCTGGGATATTTAAGGTGTCATGAAGTGGAGGTTCTTGTCAACAGAGCAGCCCCAAACTTTGGGGTGCCTGTGTCTTGCTGATTTTTAGTTTTCCCAATTTATACGCCCATGAGTGGACGTGCCCTATGCTCACTAAGCTGTGTTTTTTCGATGTTTCAGGACACACCGTACACTTCTCCAGAGTGGCTGTTGGCAATTTACATCCCGCCCATCAGCGTAGCAAGGCTGCCATTTCTCCATGGCCTGTCCTGCATTTCTGGTTTTGACACTTTTTGCAGCATGGCCCTTTTGACCCATGGGAAGCGAGAGTTCTTTGTAGCGCTGATTTGCCTTTCCAGGTTGCTTGGTTGGCCAAAAAGGGCGTATGCGTTTTTTCCTGAATATATTCAGGAAAAAACGCATACGCCCTTTTTGGCCAAGGGCATCATTGTCGACGTTTTGCCGTTTTTCATGTGCCTTAAAGGCGATTCGAATCTACCTCCTGAAATCTGTTTCCTGCAATTCTGCCTTGCTTTCAAATCCTCTTCGTTGACTTCCCTCTATATATTTGTGGATGAGAGTTATCACTTATAACTCTGTGGGTTTGTGAATTGCAGTGTCCCTGAGCTCCATTTTTCAACTGTCTTTTTTGAGAGCTGGCCGCAAAAGCACGGGATTGCCTCAGGCCCTATTCTGGTTCCTGGCAGCAGGCTGAGCCTGTGGTTAATTCTTCTTCCTGATGGGAAAATAGAGTGACCTGTGCCTGTCCCAAAAGCTAGATCTAGTCTCTCATTGGTTGCCCCTCTTCCCGTTCATCCTCAGGACAAATTGCAACCTGTAGGGAACAGGAGCTTAAAGGTGCTGATTCTCCAAGTAGGGAGATTGCTAGTAAAGTAGCTGGAATGGCGAACCCGAGCACAAGGAGATGAGAAATGAGGTGCGTTTTAGAAACCTTTCAAAATCACACGGTGTACCATCTTCTGAGTTTCTCATGCATGTTTTCGATGTAGGAAGATGCCCTTGAACCTGGAGACTTGGGACCCATGGGATGGGTACCACGCAGTATTACTTTAAAGGGTCTGCGTTTGCTCACCCAACCTAACCCAAACTTTCAGCCCCAAGACATTCCACCCTTATGTCTCATCCAGCTGTGCGTGTAGATATGGTCAATCCAGGTTGCATCACAGCCTCTGAACGAATTTTGTAAGAATTTCTCTCTCTTTCACTGTCTTTGTTTTACGGGTTTTTAAAAGTAATTTATTTTTGTAATGGGGTTTAGCTGCTTTTCACGGCTGTGTTTATGCGGATTTACACCCACTTGACTCACTTCCAGACAGATATCAATACATAGGTTTTAAGATTGTTACTAGTCACATATATTCTTGTGCGGTGAATACGGGGTGTTGAGTCCAGTTCACTGAGCAAGGAGTAGCTCTTGTGTATTACATATTGGGTGTATGGAACGGTATCTGAGCGAATTTGAAACCCTTGTTTTATGCATCACCCCACCTCACCTTTCCCGTTAAGCAGCCATAGTGTGTTTTCTAAACGTGTGATTCTGTTCTGTTCTGTAATTCAGTTCAAGTGTAGCTGTTTTTACATTCCCTCTATAAGTGATAGCTTATGATAAGTGTCTTTTTCTGTGTGACTTATTTCACTTAGAATCGTCGTACCTAAGTCCGCTCATCTTGCTTCTACTAGCCTTATGACATTGATTTCATGTCTGAGTGATATTGCATTGTACATAAGGACCACAACTTCTTTATCCATTTTTCTCTTTCCGGGGATATTTAAGGTGTCATGAAGTGGAGGTTCTTGTCAACAGAGCAGCACTAAACATTGGGGTGCCTGTGTCTTGCTGATTTTTAGTTTTCCCAATTTATACGCCCATGAGTGGACGTGCCATATGCTCCCTAAGCTGTGTTTTTTCGATGTTTCTGGACACCGTACACTTCTCCAGAGTGGCTGTTGGCAATTAACATCCCGCCCATCAGCGTAGCAAGGCTGCCATTTCTCCATGGCCTGTCCTGCATTTCTGGTTTTGACACTTTTTGCAGCATGACCCTTTTGACCGATGGGAAGCGAGACTTCTTTGTAGCACTGATTTGCCTTTCCAGGTTGCTTGGTTGGCCAAAAAGGGCGTGTGCTTTTTTTCCTGAATATATTCAGGAAAAAACGCATACGCCCTTTTTGGCCAATGGCATCATTGTCGACGTTTTGCCGCTTTTCATGTGCTTTAAAGGCGATTCGAATCTACCTCCTGAAACCTGTTTCCTGCAATTCTGCCTTGCTTTCAAATCCTCTTCGTTGCCTTCCCTCAATATATTTGTGGACGAGAGTTATCATTTATAACTCAGCAGGTTTGTGAATGGCAGTCCCCCTGAGCTCCATTTTTCAACTGTCTTTTTTGGGAGCTGGCCGCAAAAGCACGGGATTGCCTCAGGCCCTATTCTGGTTCCCGGCGGCAGGCTGAGCCTGTGGTTAATTCTTCTTCCTGATGGGAAAATAGAGTGACGTGTGCCTGTCCCAACAGCTAGATCTATTCTCTCATTGGTTTCCCCTCTTCCCGTTCATCCTCAGGACAAATTGCAACCTGTACAGAACAGGAGGTTAAAGGTGCTGATTCTCCAAGTAGGGAGATTGCTAGTGAAGTAGCTGGAATGGCGAACCCGAGCACAAGGAGATGAGAAATGAGGTGCGTTTTAGAAACCTTTCAAAATCACACGGTGTACCTTCTTCTGGGTTCCTCATGCAAGTTTTCGATGTAGGAAGATGCCCTTGAACCTGGAGATTTGGGACCCATGGGATGGGTACCATGCAGTATTACTTTAAAGGGTCTGCGTTTGCTCACCCAACCTCACCCAACCTCTCAGCCCCAAGAGTGTCCACCCTTATGTCTCATCCAGCTGTGGGTCTAGATATGGTCAATCCAGGTTGCATCACAGCCCCTGAACGAATTTTGTAAGAATTTCTCTCTCTTTCACTGTCTTTGTTTTACGGGTTTTTAAAAGTAATTTATTTTTATAATGGGGTTTAGCTGCTTTTCACGGCTGTGTTTATGCGGCTTTACACCCACTTGACTCACTTCCAGACAGATATCAATACATAGGTTTTAAGATTGTTACTAGTCACATATATTCTTGTGCGGTGAATAGGGGGTGTTGAGTCCAGTTCACTGAGCAAGGAGTAGGTCTTGTCTATTACATATTGGGTGTATGGAACGGTATCTGAGCGAATTTGAACCCCTTGTTTTATGCATCACCCCACCTCACCTTTCCCGTTAAGCAGCCATAGTGTGTTTTCTAAACGTGTGACTCTGTTCTGTTTTGTAATTCAGTTCAAGTGTAGCGGTTTTTACATTCCCTCTATAAGTGATAGCTTATGATAAGTGTCTTTTTCTGTGTGACTTATTTCACTTAGAATCGTCGTACCTAAGTCCACTCATCTTGCTTCAACTAGCCTTATGACATTGATTTCATGTCTGAGTGATATTCCATTGTACAAAAGGACCACAACTTTTTTATCCATTTTTCTCTTTCCTGGGATATTTAAGGTGTCATGAAGTGGAGGTTCTTGTCAACAGAGCAGCCCCAAACTTTGGGGTGCCTCTGTCTTGCTGATTTTTAGTTTTCCCAATTTATACGCCCATGAGTGGACGTGCCCTATGCTCACTAAGCTGTGTTTTTTCGATGTTTCAGGACACACCGTACACTTCTCCAGAGTGGCTGTTGGCAATTTACATCCCGCCCATCAGCGTAGCAAGGCTGCCATTTCTCCATGGCCTGTCCTGCATTTCTGGTTTTGACACTTTTTGCAGCATGGCCCTTTTGACCCATGGGAAGCGAGAGTTCTTTGTAGCGCTGATTTGCCTTTCCAGGTTGCTTGGTTGGCCAAAAAGGGCGTATGCGTTTTTTCCTGAATATATTCAGGAAAAAACGCATACGCCCTTTTTGGCCAAGGGCATCATTGTCGACGTTTTGCCGCTTTTCATGTGCCTTAAAGGCGATTCGAATCTACCTCCTGAAATCTGTTTCCTGCAATTCTGCCTTGCTTTCAAATCCTCTTCGTTGACTTCCCTCAATATATCTGTGGATGAGAGTTATCACTTATAACTCTGTGGGTTTGTGAATTGCAGTGTCCCTGAGCTCCATTTTTCAACTGTCTTTTTTGAGAGCTGGCCGCAAAAGCACGGGATTGCCTCAGGCCCTATTCTGGTTCCTGGCAGCAGGCTGAGCCTGTGGTTAATTCTTCTTCCTGATGGGAAAATAGAGTGACCTGTGCCTGTCCCAAAAGCTAGATCTAGTCTCTCATTGGTTGCCCCTCTTCCCGTTCATCCTCAGGACAAATTGCAACCTGTAGGGAACAGGAGCTTAAAGGTGCTGATTCTCCAAGTAGGGAGATTGCTAGTAAAGTAGCTGGAATGGCGAACCCGAGCACAAGGAGATGAGAAATGAGGTGCGTTTTAGAAACCTTTCAAAATCACACGGTGTACCATCTTCTGAGTTTCTCATGCATGTTTTCGATGTAGGAAGATGCCCTTGAACCTGGAGACTTGGGACCCATGGGATGGGTACCACGCAGTATTACTTTAAAGGGTCTGCGTTTGCTCACCCAACCTAACCCAACCTTTCAGCCCCAAGACATTCCACCCTTATGTCTCATCCAGCTGTGCGTGTAGATATGGTCAATCCAGGTTGCATCACAGCCTCTGAACGAATTTTGTAAGAATTTCTCTCTCTTTCACTGTCTTTGTTTTACGGGTTTTTAAAAGTAATTTATTTTTGTAATGGGGTTTAGCTGCTTTTCACGGCTGTGTTTATGCGGATTTACACCCACTTGACTCACTTCCAGACAGATATCAATACATAGGTTTTAAGATTGTTACTAGTCACATATATTCTTGTGCGGTGAATACGGGGTGTTGAGTCCAGTTCACTGAGCAAGGAATAGGTCTTGTGTATTACATATTGGGTGTATGGAACGGTATCTGAGCGAATTTGAAACCCTTGTTTTATGCATCACCCCACCTCACCTTTCCCGTTAAGCAGCCATAGTGTTTTTTCTAAACGTGTGATTCTGTTCTGTTCTGTAATTCAGTTCAAGTGTAGCTGTTTTTACATTCCCTCTATAAGTGATAGCTTATGATAAGTGTCTTTTTCTGTGTGACTTATTTCACTTAGAATCGTCGTACCTAAGTCCACTCATCTTGCTTCTACTAGCCTTATGACATTGATTTCATGTCTGAGTGATATTGCATTGTACATAAGGACCACAACTTCTTTATCCATTTTTCTCTTTCCGGGGATATTTAAGGTGTCATGAAGTGGAGGTTCTTGTCAACAGAGCAGCACTAAACATTGGGGTGCCTGTGTCTTGCTGATTTTTAGTTTTCCCAATTTATACGCCCATGAGTGGACGTGCCATATGCTCCCTAAGCTGTGTTTTTTCGATGTTTCAGGACACCGTACACTTCTCCAGAGTGGCTGTTGGCAATTAACATCCCGCCCATCAGCGTAGCAAGGCTGCCATTTCTCCATGGCCTGTCCTGCATTTCTGGTTTTGACACTTTTTGCAGCATGACCCTTTTGACCGATGGGAAGCGAGACTTCTTTGTAGCACTGATTTGCCTTTCCAGGTTGCTTGGTTGGCCAAAAAGGGCGTGTGCGTTTTTTCCTGAATATATTCAGGAAAAAACGCATACGCCCTTTTTGGCCAAGGGCATCATTGTCGACGTTTTGCCGCTTTTCATGTGCTTTAAAGGCGATTCGAATCTACCTCCTGAAACCTGTTTCCTGCAATTCTGCCTTGCTTTCAAATCCTCTTCGTTGCCTTCCCTCAATATATTTGTGGACGAGAGTTATCATTTATAACTCAGCAGGTTTGTGAATGGCAGTCCCCCTGAGCTCCATTTTTCAACTGTCTTTTTTGGGAGCTGGCCGCAAAAGCACGGGATTGCCTCAGGCCCTATTCTGGTTCCCGGCGGCAGGCTGAGCCTGTGATTAATTCTTCTTCCTGATGGGAAAATAGAGTGACCTGTGCCTGTCCCAACACCTAGATCTAGTCTCTCATTGGTTGCCCCTCTTCCCGTTCATCCTCAGGACAAATTGCAACCTGTAGGGAACAGGAGGTTAAAGGTGCTGATTCTCCAAGTAAGTTGATTGCTAGTAAAGTAGCTGGAAAGGCGAACCCGAGCACAAGGAGATGAGAAATGGGGTGTGTTTTAGAAACCTTTCAAAATCACACGGTGTACCATCTTCTGAGTTTCTCATGCATGTTTTCGATGTAGGAAGATGCCCTTGAACCTGGAGATTTGGGACCCATGGGATGGGTATCACGCAGTATTACTTTAAAGGGTCTGCGTTTGCTCACCCAAACTCTCAGCCCCAAGAGTGTCCACCCTTATGTCTCATCCAGCTGTGGGTCTAGATATGGTCAATCCAGGTGGCATCACAGCCCCTGAACGAATTTTGTAAGAATTTCTCTCTCTTTCACTGTCTTTGTTTTACGGGTTTTTAAAATTAATTTATTTTTATAATGGGGTTTAGCTGCTTTTCACGGCTGTGTTTATGCGGATTTACACCCACTTGACTCACTTCCAGACAGATATCAATACATAGGTTTTAAGATTGTTACAATCACATATATTCTTGTGCGGTGAATAGGGGGTGTTGAGTCCAGTTCACGGAGCAAGGAGTAGGTCTTGTCTATTACATATTGGGTGTATGGAACGGTATCTGAGCAAATTTGAACCCCTTGTTTTATGCATCACCCCACCTCACCTTTCCCGTTAAGCAGCCATAGTGTGTTTTCTAAACGTGTGACTCTGTTCTGTTTTGTAATTCAGTTCAAGTGTAGCGGTTTTTACATTCCCTCTATAAGTGATAGCTTATGATAAGTGTCTTTTTCTGTGTGACTTATTTCACTTAGAATCGTCGTACCTAAGTCCACTCATCTTGCTTCTACTAGCCTTATGACATTGATTTCATGTCTGAGTGATATTCCATTGTACATAAGGACCACAACTTTTTATCCATTTTTCTCTTTCCTGGGATATTTAAGGTGTCATGAAGTGGAGGTTCTTGTCAACAGAGCAGCCCCAAACTTTGGGGTGCCTGTGTCTTGCTGATTTTTAGTTTTCCCAATTTATACGCCCATGAGTGGACGTGCCCTATGCTCACTAAGCTGTGTTTTTTCGATGTTTCAGGACACACCGTACACATCTCCAGAGTGGCTGTTGGCAATTTACATCCCGCCCATCAGCGTAGCCAGGCTGCCATTTCTCCATGGCCTGTCCTGCATTTCTGGTTTTGACACTTTTTGCAGCATGGCCCTTTTGACCGATGGGAAGCGAGACTTCTTTGTAGCGCTGATTTGCCTTTCCAGGTTGCTTGGTTGGCCAAAAAGGGCTTATGCGTTTTTTCCTGAATATATTCTGGAAAAAACGCATACACCATTCTTGGCCAAGGGCATCATTGTCGACGTTTTGCCGCTTTTCATGTGCTTTACAGGCGATTCGAATCTACCTCCTGAAATCTGTTTCCTGCAATTCTGCCTTGCTTTCAAATCCTCTTCGTTGCCTTCCCTCAATATATCTGTGGATGAGAGTTATCATTTATAACTCTGCGGGTTTGTGAATTGCAGTGTCCCTGAGCTCCATTTTTCAACTGTCTTTTTTGAGAGCTGGCCGCAAAAGCACGGGATTGCCTCAGGCCCTATTCTGGTTCCTGGCAGCAGGCTGAGCCTGTGGTTAATTCTTCTTCCTGATGGGAAAATAGAGTGACCTGTGCCTGTCCCAACAGCTAGATCTAGTCTCTCATTGGTTGCCCCTCTTCCCGTTCATCCTCAGGACAAATTGCAACCTGTAGGGAACAGGAGGTTAAAGGTGCTGATTCTCCAAGTAGGGAGATTGCTAGTAAAGTAGCTGGAATGGCGAACCCGAGCACAAGGAGATGAGAAATGAGGTGCGTTTTAGAAACCTTTCAAAATCACACGGTGTACCATCTTCTGAGTTTCTCATGCATGTTTTCGATGTAGGAAGATGCCCTTGAACCTGGAGACTTTGGACCCATTCGATAGGTACCACGCAGTATTACTTTAAAGGGTCTGCATTTGCTCACCCAACCTAACCCAACCTTTCAGCCCCAAGACTGTCCACCCTTATGTCTCATCCAGCTGTGCGTGTAGATATGGTCAATCCAGGTTGCATCACAGCCCCTGAACGAATTTTGTAAGAATTTCTCTCTCTTTCACTGTCTTTATTTTACGGGTTTTTAAAAGTAATTTATTTTTATAATGGGGTTTAGCTGCTTTTCACGGCTGTGTTTATGCGGATTTACACCCACTTGACTCACTTCCAGACAGATATCAATACATACGTTTTAACATTGTTACTAGTCACATATATTCTTGTGCGGTGAATAGGGGGTGTTGAGTCCAGTTCACTGAGCAAGGAGTAGGTCTTGTCTATTACATATTGGGTGTATGGAACGGTATCTGAGCGAATTTGAAACCCTTGTTTTATGCATCACCCCACCTCACCTTTCCCGTTAAACAGCCATAGTGTGTTTTCTAAACGTGTGATTCTGTTCTGTTCTGTAATTCAGTTCAAGTGTAGCGGTTTTTACATTCCCTCTATAAGTGATAGCTTATGATAAGTGTCTTTTTCTGTGTGACTTATTTCACTTAGAATCGTCGTACCTAAGTCCACTCATCTTGCTTCTACTAGCCTTATGACATTGATTTCATGTCTGAGTGATATTGCATTGTACATAAGGACCACAACTTCTTTATCCATTTTTCTCTTTCCTGGGATATTTAAGGTGTCATGAAGTGGAGGTTCTTGTCAACAGAGCAGCCCTAAACTTTGGGGTGCCTGTGTCTTGCTGATTTTTAGTTTTCCCAATTTATACGCCCATGAGTGGACGTGCCCTATGCTCCCTAAGCTGTGTTTTTTCGATGTATCAGGAAACACCGTACACTTCTCCAGAGTGGCTGTTGGCAATTAACATCCCGCCCATCAGCGTAGCAAGGCTGCCATTTCTCCATGGCCTGTCCTGCATTTCTGGTTTTGACACTTTTTGCAGCATGACCCTTTTGACCGATGGGAAGCGAGACTTCTTTGTAGCACTGATTTGCCTTTCCAGGTTGCTTGGTTGGCCAAAAAGGGCGTATGCTTTTTTTCCTGAATATATTCAGGAAAAAACGCATACGCCCTTTTTGGCCAAGGGCATCATTGTCGACGTTTTGCCGCTTTTCATGTGCTTTACAGGTGATTCGAATCTACCTCCTGAAACCTGTTTCCTGCAATTCTGCCTTGCTTTCAAATCCTCTTCGTTGACTTCCCTCAATATATCTGTGGATGAGAGTTATCATTTATAACTCAGCAGGTTTGTGAATGGCAGTCCCCCTGAGCTCCATTTTTCAACTGTCTTTTTTGGGAGCTGGCCGCAAAAGCACGGGATTGCCTCAGGCCCTATTCTGGTTCCCGGCGGCAGGCTGAGCCTGTGGTTAATTCTTCTTCCTGATGGGAAAATAGAGTGACCTGTGCCTGTCCCAACAGCTAGATCTAGTCTCTCATTGGTTGCCCCTCTTCCCGTTCATCCTCAGGACAAATTGCAACCTGTAGGGAACAGGAGGTTAAAGGTGCTGATTCTCCAAGTAGGGAGATTGCTAGTAAAGTAGCTGGAATGGCGAACCCGAGCACAAGGAGATGAGAAATGAGGTGCGTTTTAGAAACCTTTCAAAATCACACGGTGTACCATCTTCTGGGTTTCTCATGCATGTTTTCGTTGTAGGAAGATGCCCTTGAACCTGGAGACTTGGGACCCATGGGATGGGTACCACGCAGTATTACTTTAAAGGGTCTGCGTTTGCTCACCCAAACTAACCCAACCTTTCAGCCCCAAGACTGTCCACCCTTATGTCTCATCCAGCTGTGCGTGTAGATATGGTCAATCCAGGTTGCATCACAGCCTCTGAACGAATTTTGTAAGAATTTCTCTCTCTTTCACTGTCTTTGTTTTACGGGTTTTTAAAAGTAATTTATTTTTATAATGGGGTTTAGCTGCTTTTCACGGCTGTGTTTATGCAGATTTACACCCACTTGACTCACTTCCAGACAGATATCAATACATAGGTTTTAAGATTGTTACTAGTCACATATATTCTTGTGCGGTGAATAGGGCGTGTTGAGTCCAGTTCACTGAGCAAGGAGTAGGTCTTGTCTATTACATATTGGGTGTATGGAACGGTATCTGAGCGAATTTGAACCCCTTGTTTTATGCATCACCCCACCTCACCTTTCCCCTTAAGCAGCCATAGTGTGTTTTCTAAACGTGTGATTCTGTTCTGTTCTGTAATTCAGTTCAAGTGTAGCGGTTTTTACATTCCCTCTATAAGTGATAGCTTATGATAAGTGTCTTTTTCTGTGTGACTTATTTCACTTAGAATCGTCGTACCTAAGTCCACTCATCTTGCTTCTACTAGCCTTATGACATTGATTTCATGTCTGAGTGATATTGCATTGTACATAAGGACCACAACTTCTTTATCCATTTTTCTCTTTCCTGGGATATTTAAGGTGTCATGAAGTGGAGGTTCTTGTCAACAGAGCAGCCCTAAACTTTGGGGTGCCTGTGTCTTGCTGATTTTTAGTTTTCCCAATTTATACGCCCATGAGTGGACGTGCCATATGCTCCCTAAGCTGTGTTTTTTCGATGTTTCTGGACACCGTACACTTCTCCAGAGTGGCTGTTGGCAATTAACATCCCGCCCATCAGCGTAGCAAGGCTGCCATTTCTCCATGGCCTGTCCTGCATTTCTGGTTTTGACACTTTTTGCAGCATGACCCTTTTGACCGATGGGAAGCGAGACTTCTTTGTAGCACTGATTTGCCTTTCCAGGTTGCTTGGTTGGCCAAAAAGGGCGTGTGCTTTTTTTCCTGAATATATTCAGGAAAAAACGCATACGCCCTTTTTGGCCAAGGGCATCATTGTCGACGTTTTGCCGCTTTTCATGTGCTTTAAAGGCGATTCGAATCTACCTCCTGAAACCTGTTTCCTGCAATTCTGCCTTGCTTTCAAATCCTCTTCGTTGCCTTCCCTCAATATATTTGTGGACGAGAGTTATCATTTATAACTCAGCAGGTTTGTGAATGGCAGTCCCCCTGAGCTCCATTTTTCAACTGTCTTTTTTGGGAGCTGGCCGCAAAAGCACGGGATTGCCTCAGGCCCTATTCTGGTTCCCGGCGGCAGGCTGAGCCTGTGGTTAATTCTTCTTCCTGATGGGAAAATAGAGTGACCTGTGCCTGTCCCAACAGCTAGATCTATTCTCTCATTGGTTTCCCCTCTTCCCGTTCATCCTCAGGACAAATTGCAACCTGTACAGAACAGGAGGTTAAAGGTGCTGATTCTCCAAGTAGGGAGATTGCTAGTGAAGTAGCTGGAATGGCGAACCCGAGCACAAGGAGATGAGAAATGAGGTGCGTTTTAGAAACCTTTCAAAATCACACGGTGTACCTTCTTCTGGGTTCCTCATGCAAGTTTTCGATGTAGGAAGATGCCCTTGAACCTGGAGATTTGGGACCCATGGGATGGGTACCATGCAGTATTACTTTAAAGGGTCTGCGTTTGCTCACCCAACCTCACCCAACCTCTCAGCCCCAAGAGTGTCCACCCTTATGTCTCATCCAGCTGTGGGTCTAGATATGGTCAATCCAGGTTGCATCACAGCCCCTGAACGAATTTTGTAAGAATTTCTCTCTCTTTCACTGTCTTTGTTTTATGGGTTTTTAAAAGTAATTTATTTTTATAATGGGGTTTAGCTGCTTTTCACGGCTGTGTTTATGCGGCTTTACACCCACTTGACTCACTTCCAGACAGATATCAATACATAGGTTTTAAGATTGTTACTAGTCACATATATTCTTGTGCGGTGAATAGGTGTTGTTGAGTCCAGTTCACTGAGGAAGGAGTAGGTCTTGTCTATTACATATTGGGTGTATGGAACGGTATCTGAGCGAATTTGAACCCCTTGTTTTATGCATCACCCCACCTCACCTTTCCCGTTAAGCAGCCATAGTGTGTTTTCTAAACGTGTGACTCTGTTCTGTTTTGTAATTCAGTTCAAGTGTAGCGGTTTTTACATTCCCTCTATAAGTGATAGCTTATGATAAGTGTCTTTTTCTGTGTGACTTATTTCACTTAGAATCGTCGTACCTAAGTCCACTCATCTTGCTTCAACTAGCCTTATGACATTGATTTCATGTCTGAGTGATATTCCATTGTACAAAAGGACCACAACTTTTTTATCCATTTTTCTCTTTCCTGGGATATTTAAGGTGTCATGAAGTGGAGGTTCTTGTCAACAGAGCAGCCCCAAACTTTGGGGTGCCTCTGTCTTGCTGATTTTTAGTTTTCCCAATTTATACGCCCATGAGTGGACGTGCCCTATGCTCACTAAGCTGTGTTATTTCGATGTTTCAGGACACACCGTACACTTCTCCAGAGTGGCTGTTGGCAATTTACATCCCGCCCATCAGCGTAGCAAGGCTGCCATTTCTCCATGGCCTGTCCTGCATTTCTGGTTTTGACACTTTTTGCAGCATGGCCCTTTTGACCCATGGGAAGCGAGAGTTCTTTGTAGCGCTGATTTGCCTTTCCAGGTTGCTTGGTTGGCCAAAAAGGGCGTATGCGTTTTTTCCTGAATATATTCAGGAAAAAACGCATACGCCCTTTTTGGCCAAGGGCATCATTGTCGACGTTTTGCCGCTTTTCATGTGCCTTAAAGGCGATTCGAATCTACCTCCTGAAATCTGTTTCCTGCAATTCTGCCTTGCTTTCAAATCCTCTTCGTTGACTTCCCTCAATATATCTGTGGATGAGAGTTATCACTTATAACTCTGTGGGTTTGTGAATTGCAGTGTCCCTGAGCTCCATTTTTCAACTGTCTTTTTTGAGAGCTGGCCGCAAAAGCACGGGATTGCCTCAGGCCCTATTCTGGTTCCTGGCAGCAGGCTGAGCCTGTGGTTAATTCTTCTTCCTGATGGGAAAATAGAGTGACCTGTGCCTGTCCCAAAAGCTAGATCTAGTCTCTCATTGGTTGCCCCACTTCCCGTTCATCCTCAGGACAAATTGCAACCTGTAGGGAACAGGAGCTTAAAGGTGCTGATTCTCCAAGTAGGGAGATTGCTAGTAAAGTAGCTGGAATGGCGAACCCGAGCACAAGGAGATGAGAAATGAGGTGCGTTTTAGAAACCTTTCAAAATCACACGGTGTACCATCTTCTGAGTTTCTCATGCATGTTTTCGATGTAGGAAGATGCCCTTGAACCTGGAGACTTGGGACCCATGGGATGGGTACCACGCAGTATTACTTTAAAGGGTCTGCGTTTGCTCACCCAACCTAACCCAACCTTTCAGCCCCAAGACATTCCACCCTTATGTCTCATCCAGCTGTGCGTGTAGATATGGTCAATCCAGGTTGCATCACAGCCTCTGAACGAATTTTGTAAGAATTTCTCTCTCTTTCACTGTCTTTGTTTTACGGGTTTTTAAAAGTAATTTATTTTTGTAATGGGGTTTAGCTGCTTTTCACGGCTGTGTTTATGCGGATTTACACCCACTTGACTCACTTCCAGACAGATATCAATACATAGGTTTTAAGATTGTTACTAGTCACATATATTCTTGTGCGGTGAATACGGGGTGTTGAGTCCAGTTCACTGAGCAAGGAATAGGTCTTGTGTATTACATATTGGGTGTATGGAACGGTATCTGAGCGAATTTGAAACCCTTGTTTTATGCATCACCCCACCTCACCTTTCCCGTTAAGCAGCCATAGTGTTTTTTCTAAACGTGTGATTCTGTTCTGTTCTGTAATTCAGTTCAAGTGTAGCTGTTTTTACATTCCCTCTATAAGTGATAGCTTATGATAAGTGTCTTTTTCTGTGTGACTTATTTCACTTAGAATCGTCGTACCTAAGTCCACTCATCTTGCTTCTACTAGCCTTATGACATTGATTTCATGTCTGAGTGATATTGCATTGTACATAAGGACCACAACTTCTTTATCCATTTTTCTCTTTCCGGGGATATTTAAGGTGTCATGAAGTGGAGGTTCTTGTCAACAGAGCAGCACTAAACATTGGGGTGCCTGTGTCTTGCTGATTTTTAGTTTTCCCAATTTATACGCCCATGAGTGGACGTGCCATATGCTCCCTAAGCTGTGTTTTTTCGATGTTTCAGGACACCGTACACTTCTCCAGAGTGGCTGTTGGCAATTAACATCCCGCCCATCAGCGTAGCAAGGCTGCCATTTCTCCATGGCCTGTCCTGCATTTCTGGTTTTGACACTTTTTGCAGCATGACCCTTTTGACCGATGGGAAGCGAGACTTCTTTGTAGCACTGATTTGCCTTTCCAGGTTGCTTGGTTGGCCAAAAAGGGCGTGTGCGTTTTTTCCTGAATATATTCAGGAAAAAACGCATACGCCCTTTTTGGCCAAGGGCATCATTGTCGACGTTTTGCCGCTTTTCATGTGCTTTAAAGGCGATTCGAATCTACCTCCTGAAACCTGTTTCCTGCAATTCTGCCTTGCTTTCAAATCCTCTTCGTTGCCTTCCCTCAATATATTTGTGGACGAGAGTTATCATTTATAACTCAGCAGGTTTGTGAATGGCAGTCCCCCTGAGCTCCATTTTTCAACTGTCTTTTTTGGGAGCTGGCCGCAAAAGCACGGGATTGCCTCAGGCCCTATTCTGGTTCCCGGCGGCAGGCTGAGCCTGTGGTTAATTCTTCTTCCTGATGGGAAAATAGAGTGACCTGTGCCTGTCCCAACAGCTAGATCTATTCTCTCATTGGTTTCCCCTCTTCCCGTTCATCCTCAGGACAAATTGCAACCTGTACAGAACAGGAGGTTAAAGGTGCTGATTCTCCAAGTAGGGAGATTGCTAGTGAAGTAGCTGGAATGGCGAACCCGAGCACAAGGAGATGAGAAATGAGGTGCATTTTAGAAACCTTTCAAAATCACACGGTGTACCTTCTTCTGGGTTCCTCATGCAAGTTTTCGATGTAGGAAGATGCCCTTGAACCTGGAGATTTGGGACCCATGGGTTGGGTACCATGCAGTATTACTTTAAAGGGTCTGCGTTTGCTCACCCAACCTCACCCAACCTCTCAGCCCCAAGAGTGTCCACCCTTATGTCTCATCCAGCTGTGGGTCTAGATATGGTCAATCCAGGTTGCATCACAGCCCCTGAACGAATTTTGTAAGAATTTCTCTCTCTTTCACTGTCTTTGTTTTACGGGTTTTTAAAAGTAATTTTTTTTATAATGGGGTTTAGCTGCTTTTCACGGCTGTGTTTATGCGGCTTTACACCCACTTGACTCACTTCCAGACAGATATCAATACATAGGTTTTAAGATTGTTACTAGTCACATATATTCTTGTGCGGTGAATAGGGGGTGTTGAGTCCAGTTCACTGAGCAAGGAGTAGGTCTTGTCTATTACATATTGGGTGTATGGAACGGTATCTGAGCGAATTTGAACCCCTTGTTTTATGCATCACCCCACCTCACCTTTCCCGTTAAGCAGCCATAGTGTGTTTTCTAAACGTGTGATTCTATTCTGTTCTGTAATTCAGTTCAAGTGTAGCGGTTTTTACATTCCCTCTATAAGTGATAGCTTATGATAAGTGTCTTTTTCTGTGTGACTTATTTCACTTAGAATCGTCGTACCTAAGTCCACTCATCTTGCTTCTACTAGCCTTATGACATTGATTTCATGTCTGAGTAATATTCCATTGTACATAAGGACCACAACTTCTTTATCCATTTTTCTCTTTCCTGGGATATTTAAGGTGTCATGAAGTGGAGATTCTTGTCAACAGAGCAGCCCTAAACTTTGGGGTGCCTGTGTCTTGCTGATTTTTAGTTTTCCCAATTTATACGCCCATGAGTGGACGTGCCCTATGCTCCCTAAGCTGTGTTTTTTCGATGTTTCAGGACACACCGTACACTTCTCCATAGTGGCTGTTGGCAACTTACATCCCGCCCATGAGCGTAGCAAGGCTGCCATTTCTCCATGGCCTGTCCTGCATTTCTGGTTTTGACACTTTTTGCAGCATGGCCCTTTTGACCGATGGGAAGCGAGACTTCTTTGTAGCGCTGATTTGCCTTTCCAGGTTGCTTGGTTGGCCAAAAAGGGCGTATGCGTTTTTTCCTGAATATATTCAGGAAAAAACGCATACGCCCTTCTTGGCCAAGGGCATCATTGTCGACGTTTTGCCGCTTTTCATGTGCTTTACAGGTGATTCGAATCTACCTCCTGAAATCTGTTTCCTGCAATTCTGCCTTGCTTTCAAATCCTCTTCGTTGCCTTCCCTCAATATATCTGTGGATGAGAGTTATCATTTATAACTCTGCGGGTTTGTGAATTGCAGTGTCCCTGAGCTCCATTTTTCAACTCGCTTTTTTGGGAGCTGGCCGCAAAAGCGCGGGATTGCCTCAGGCCCTATTGTGCTTCTGGGCGGCAGGCTGAGCCTGTGATTAATTCTTCTTCCTGATGGGAAAATAGAGTGACCTGTGCCTGTCCCAACACCTAGATCTAGTCTCTCATTGGTTGCCCCTCTTCCCGTTCATCCTCAGGACAAATTGCAACCTGTAGGGAACAGGAGGTTAAAGGTGCTGATTCTCCAAGTAAGTTGATTGCTAGTAAAGTAGCTGGAAAGGCGAACCCGAGCACAAGGAGATGAGAAATGGGGTGTGTTTTAGAAACCTTTCAAAATCACACGGTGTACCATCTTCTGAGTTTCTCATGCATGTTTTCGATGTAGGAAGATGCCCTTGAACCTGGAGATTTGGGACCCATGGGATGGGTATCACGCAGTATTACTTTAAAGGGTCTGTGTTTGCTCACCCAAACTCTCAGCCCCAAGAGTGTCCACCCTTATGTCTCATCCAGCTGTGGGTCTAGATATGGTCAATCCAGGTGGCATCACAGCCCCTGAACGAATTTTGTAAGAATTTCTCTCTCTTTCACTGTCTTTGTTTTACGGGTTTTTAAAAGTAATTTATTTTTATAATGGGGTTTAGCTGCTTTTCACGGCTGTGTTTATGCGGATTTACACCCACTTGACTCACTTCCAGACAGATATCAATACATAGGTTTTAAGATTGTTACTAGTCACATATATTCTTGTGCGGTGAATAGGGGGTGTTGAGTCCAGTTCACGGAGCAAGGAGTAGGTCTTGTCTATTACATATTGGGTGTATGGAACGGTATCTGAGCAAATTTGAACCCCTTGTTTTATGCATCACCCCACCTCACCTTTCCCGTTAAGCAGCCATAGTGTGTTTTCTAAACGTGTGACTCTGTTCTGTTTTGTAATTCAGTTCAAGTGTAGCGGTTTTTACATTCCCTCTATAAGTGATAGCTTATGATAAGTGTCTTTTTCTGTGTGACTTATTTCACTTAGAATCGTCATACCTAAGTCCACTCATCTTGCTTCTACTAGCCTTATGACATTGATTTCATGTCTGAGTGATATTCCATTGTACATAAGGACCACAACTTTTTATCCATTTTTCTCTTTCCTGGGATATTTAAGGTGTCATGAAGTGGAGGTTCTTGTCAACAGAGCAGCCCCAAACTTTGGGGTGCCTGTGTCTTGCTGATTTTTAGTTTTCCCAATTTATACGCCCATGAGTGGACGTGCCCTATGCTCACTAAGCTGTGTTTTTTCGATGTTTCAGGACACACCGTACACATCTCCAGAGTGGCTGTTGGCAATTTACATCCCGCCCATCAGCGTAGCCAGGCTGCCATTTCTCCATGGCCTGTCCTGCATTTCTGGTTTTGACACTTTTTGCAGCATGGCCCTTTTGACCGATGGGAAGCGAGACTTCTTTGTAGCGCTGATTTGCCTTTCCAGGTTGCTTGGTTGGCCAAAAAGGGCTTATGCGTTTTTTCCTGAATATATTCTGGAAAAAACGCATACGCCATTCTTGGCCAAGGGCATCATTGTCGACGTTTTGCCGCTTTTCATGTGCTTTACAGGCGATTCGAATCTACCTCCTGAAATCTGTTTCCTGCAATTCTGCCTTGCTTTCAAATCCTCTTCGTTGCCTTCCCTCAATATATCTGTGCATGAGAGTTATCATTTATAACTCTGCGGGTTTGTGAATTGCAGTGTCCCTGAGCTCCATTTTTCAACTGTCTTTTTTGAGAGCTGGCCGCAAAAGCACGGGATTGCCTCAGGCCCTATTCTGGTTCCTGGCAGCAGGCTGAGCCTGTGGTTAATTCTTCTTCCTGATGGGAAAATAGAGTGACCTGTGCCTGTCCCAACAGCTAGATCTAGTCTCTCATTGGTTGCCCCTCTTCCCGTTCATCCTCAGGACAAATTGCAACCTGTAGGGAACAGGAGGTTAAAGGTGCTGATTCTCCAAGTAGGGAGATTGCTAGTAAAGTAGCTGGAATGGCGAACCCGAGCACAAGGAGATGAGAAATGAGGTGCGTTTTAGAAACCTTTCAAAATCACACGGTGTTTCTGGGTTTCTCATGCATGTTTTCGATGTAGGAAGATGCCCTTGAACCTGGAGACTTTGGACCCATTCGATGGGTACCACGCAGTATTACTTTAAAGGGTCTGCATTTGCTCACCCAACCTAACCCAACCTTTCAGCCCCAAGACTGTCCACCCTTATGTCTCATCCAGCTGTGCGTGTAGATATGGTCAATCCAGGTTGCATCACAGCCCCTGAACGAATTTTGTAAGAAATTCTCTCTCTTTCACTGTCTTTATTTTACGGGTTTTTAAAAGTAATTTATTTTTATAATGGGGTTTAGCTGCTTTTCACGGCTGTGTTTATGCGGATTTACACCCACTTGACTCACTTCCAGACAGATATCAATACATACGTTTTAACATTGTTACTAGTCACATATATTCTTGTGCGGTGAATAGGGGGTGTTGAGTCCAGTTCACTGAGCAAGGAGTAGGTCTTTTCTATTACATATTGGGTGTATGGAACGGTATCTGAGCGAATTTGAAACCCTTGTTTTATGCATCACCCCACCTCACCTTTCCCGTTAAACAGCCATAGTGTGTTTTCTAAACGTGTGATTCTGTTCTGTTCTGTAATTCAGTTCAAGTGTAGCGGTTTTTACATTCCCTCTATAAGTGATAGCTTATGATAAGTGTCTTTTTCTGTGTGACTTATTTCACTTAGAATCGTCGTACCTAAGTCCACTCATCTTGCTTCTACTAGCCTTATGACATTGATTTCATGTCTGAGAGATATTGCATTGTACATAAGGACCACAACTTCTTTATCCATTTTTCTCTTTCCTGGGATATTTAAGGTGTCATGAAGTGGAGGTTCTTGTCAACAGAGCAGCCCTAAACTTTGGGGTGCCTGTGTCTTGCTGATTTTTAGTTTTCCCAATTTATACGCCCATGAGTGGACGTGCCCTATGCTCCCTAAGCTGTGTTTTTTCGATGTATCAGGAAACACCGTACACTTCTCCAGAGTGGCTGTTGGCAATTAACATCCCGCCCATCAGCGTAGCAAGGCTGCCATTTCTCCATGGCCTGTCCTGCATTTCTGGTTTTGACACTTTTTGCAGCATGACCCTTTTGACCGATGGGAAGCGAGACTTCTTTGTAGCACTGATTTGCCTTTCCAGGTTGCTTGGTTGGCCAAAAAGGGCGTATGCGTTTTTTCCTGAATATATTCAGGAAAAAACGCATACGCCCTTCTTGGCCAAGGGCATCATTGTCGACGTTTTGCCGCTTTTCATGTGCTTTACAGGTGATTCGAATCTACCTCCTGAAACCTGTTTCCTGCAATTCTGCCTTGCTTTCAAATCCTCTTCGTTGACTTCCCTCAATATATCTGTGGATGAGAGTTATCACTTATAACTCTGCGGGTTTGTGAATTGCAGTGTCCCTGAGCTCCATTTTTCAACTGTCTTTTTTGAGAGCTGGCCGCAAAAGCACGGGATTGCCTCAGGCCCTATTCTGGTTCCTGGCAGCAGGCTGAGCCTGTGGTTAATTCTTCTTCCTGATGGGAAAATAGAGTGACCTGTGCCTGTCCCAACAGCTAGATCTAGTCTCTCATTGGTTGCCCCTCTTCCCGTTCATCCTCAGGACAAATTGCAACCTGTAGGGAACAGGAGGTTAAAGGTGCTGATTCTCCAAGTAGGGAGATTGCTAGTAAAGTAGCTGGAATGGCGAACCCGAGCACAAGGAGATGAGAAATGAGGTGCGTTTTAGAAACCTTTCAAAATCACACGGTGTACCATCTTCTGGGTTTCTCATGCATGTTTTCGTTGTAGGAAGATGCCCTTGAACCTGGAGACTTGGGACCCATGGGATGGGTACCACGCAGTATTACTTTAAAGGGTCTGCGTTTGCTCACCCAAACTAACCCAACCTTTCAGCCCCAAGACTGTCCACCCTTATGTCTCATCCAGCTGTGCGTGTAGATATGGTCAATCCAGGTTGCATCACAGCCTCTGAACGAATTTTGTAAGAATTTCTCTCTCTTTCACTGTCTTTGTTTTACGGGTTTTTAAAAGTAATTTATTTTTATAATGGGGTTTAGCTGCTTTTCACGGCTGTGTTTATGCAGATTTACACCCACTTGACTCACTTCCATACAGATATCAATACATAGGTTTTAAGATTGTTACTAGTCACATATATTCTTGTGCGGTGAATAGGGCGTGTTGAGTCCAGTTCACTGAGCAAGGAGTAGGTCTTGTCTATTACATATTGGGTGTATGGAACGGTATCTGAGCGAATTTGAACCCCTTGTTTTATGCATCACCCCACCTCACCTTTCCCCTTAAGCAGCCATAGTGTGTTTTCTAAACGTGTGATTCTGTTCTGTTCTGTAATTCAGTTCAAGTGTAGCGGTTTTTACATTCCCTCTATAAGTGATAGCTTATGATAAGTGTCTTTTTCTGTGTGACTTATTTCACTTAGAATCGTCGTACCTAAGTCCACTCATCTTGCTTCTACTAGCCTTATGACATTGATTTCATGTCTGAGTGATATTGCATTGTACATAAGGACCACAACTTCTTTATCCATTTTTCTCTTTCCTGGGATATTTAAGGTGTCATGAAGTGGAGGTTCTTGTCAACAGAGCAGCCCTAAACTTTGGGGTGCCTGTGTCTTGCTGATTTTTAGTTTTCCCAATTTATACGCCCATGAGTGGACGTGCCCTATGCTCCCTAAGCTGTGTTTTTTCGATGTTTCAGGACACACCGTACACTTCTCCAGAGTGGCTGTTGGCAACTTACATCCCGCTCATCAGCGTAGCAAGGCTGCCATTTCTCCATGGCCTGTCCTGCATTTCTGGTTTTGACACTTTTTGCAGCATGGAGCTTTTGACCGATGGGAAGCGAGACTTCTTTGTAGCGCTGATTTGCCTTTCCAGGTTGCTTGGTTGGCCAAAAAGGGCGTATGCGTTTTTTCCTGAATATATTCAGGAAAAAACGCATACGTCCTTCTTGGCCAAGGGCAACATTGTCGACGTTTTGCCGCTTTACATGTGCTTTACAGGCGATTCGAATCTACCTCCTGAAATCTGTTTCCTGCAATTCTGCCTTGCTTTCAAATCCTCTTCGTTGCCTTCCCTCAATATATCTGTGGATGAGAGTTATCATTTATAACTCTGCGGGTTTGTGAATTGCAGTGTCCCTGAGCTCCATTTTTCAACTCGCTTTTTTGGGAGCTGGCCGCAAAAGCGCGTGATTGCCTCAGGCCCTATTGTGCTTCTGGGCTGCAGGCTGAGCCTGTGATTAATTCTTCTTCCTGATGGGAAAATAGAGTGACCTGTGCCTGTCCCAACACCTATATCTAGTCTCTCATTGGTTGCCCCTCTTCCCGTTCATCCTCAGGACAAATTGCAACCTGTAGGGAACAGGAGGTTAAAGGTGCTGATTCTCCAAGTAAGTTGATTGCTAGTAAAGTAGCTGGAAAGGCGAACCCGAGCACAAGGAGATGAGAAATGGGGTGTGTTTTAGAAACCTTTCAAAATCACACGGTGTACCATCTTCTGAGTTTCTCATGCATGTTTTCGATGTAGGAAGATGCCCTTGAACCTGGAGATTTGGGACCCATGGGATGGGTATCACGCAGTTTTACTTTAAAGGGTCTGCGTTTGCTCACCCAACCTCTCAGCCCCAAGAGTGTCCACCCTTATGTCTCATCCAGCTGTGGGTCTAGATATGGTCAATCCAGGTGGCATCACAGCCGCTGAACGAATTTTGTAAGAATTTCTCTCTCTTTCACTGTCTTTGTTTTACGGGTTTTTAAAAGTAATTTATTTTTATAATGGGGTTTAGCTGCTTTTCACGGCTGTGTTTATGCGGATTTACACCCACTTGACTCACTTCCAGACAGATATCAATACATAGGTTTTAAGATTGTTACTAGTCACATATATTCTTGTGCGGTGAATAGGGGGTGTTGAGTCCAGTTCACGGAGCAAGGAGTAGGTCTTGTCTATTACATATTGGGTGTATGGAACTGTATCTGAGCAAATTTGGACCCCTTGTTTTATGCATCACCCCACCTCACCTTTCCCGTTAAGCAGCCATAGTGTGTTTTCTAAACGTGTGACTCTGTTCTGTTTTGTAATTCAGTTCAAGTGTAGCGGTTTTTACATTCCCTCTATAAGTGATAGCTTATGATAAGTGTCTTTTTCTGTGTGACTTATTTCACTTAGAATCGTCGTACCTAAGTCCACTCATCTTGCTTCTACTAGCCTTATGACATTGATTTCATGTCTGAGTGATATTCCATTGTACATAAGGACCACAAATTTTTTATCCATTTTTCTCTTTCCTGGGATATTTAAGGTGTCATGAAGTGGAGGTTCTTGTCAACAGAGCAGCCCCAAACTTTGGGGTGCCTGTGTCTTGCTGATTTTTAGTTTTCCCAATTTATACGCCCATGAGTGGACGTGCCCTATGCTCACTAAGCTGTGTTTTTTCGATGTTTCAGGACACACCGTACACTTCTCCAGAGTGGCTGTTGGCAACTTACATCCCGCTCATCAGCGTAGCAAGGCTGCCATTTCTCCATGGCCTGTCCTGCATTTCTGGTTTTGACACTTTTTGCAGCATGGCCCTTTTGACCGATGGGAAGCGAGACTTCTTTGTAGCGCTGATTTGCCTTTCCAGGTTGCTTGGTTGGCCAAAAAGGGCGTATGCGTTTTTTCCTGAATATATTCAGGAAAAAACGCATACGCCCTTTTTGGCCAAGGGCATCATTGTCGACGTTTTGCCGCTTTTCATGTGCTTTACAGGCGATTCGAATCTACCTCCTGAAATCTGTTTCCTGCAATTCTGCCTTGCTTTCAAATCCTCTTCGTTGCCTTCCCTCAATATATCTGTGGATGAGAGTTATCATTTATAACTCTGCGGGTTTGTGAATTGCAGTGTCCCTGAGCTCCATTTTTCAACTCGCTTTTTTGGGAGCTGGCCGCAAAAGCGCGGGATTGCCTCAGGCCCTATTGTGCTTCTGGGCGGCAGGCTGAGCCTGTGATTAATTCTTCTTCCTGATGGGAAAATAGAGTGACCTGTGCCTGTCCCAACACCTAGATCTAGTCTCTCATTGGTTGCCCCTCTTCCCGTTCATCCTTAGGACAAATTGCAACCTGTAGGGAACAGGAGGTTAAAGGTGCTGATTCTCCAAGTAAGTTGATTGCTAGTAAAGTAGCTGGAAAGGCGAACCCGAGCACAAGGAGATGAGAAATGGGGTGTGTTTTAGAAACCTTTCAAAATCACACGGTGTACCATCTTCTGAGTTTCTCATGCATGTTTTCGATGTAGGAAGATGCCCTTGAACCTGGAGATTTGGGACCCATGGGATGGGTATCACGCAGTATTACTTTAAAGGGTCTGCGTTTGCTCACCCAACCTCTCAGCCCCAAGAGTGTCCACCTTTATGTCTCATCCAGCTGTGGGTCTAGATATGGTCAATCCAGGTGGCATCACAGCCCCTGAACGAATTTTGTAAGAATTTCTCTCTCTTTCACTGTCTTTGTTTTACGGGTTTTTAAAAGTAATTTATTTTTATAATGGGGTTTAGCTGCTTTTCACGGCTGTGTTTATGCGGATTTACACCCACTTGACTCACTTCCAGACAGATATCAATACATAGGTTTTAAGATTGTTACTAGTCACATATATTCTTGTGCGGTGAATAGGGCGTGTTGAGTCCAGTTCACTGAGCAAGGAGTAGGTCTTGTCTATTACATATTGGGTGTATGGAACGGTATCTGAGCGAATTTGAACCCCGTGTTTTATGCATCACCCCACCTCACCTTTCCCGTTAAGCAGCCATAGTGTGTTTTCTAAACGTGTGATTCTGTTCTGTTCTGTAATTCAGTTCAAGTGTAGCGGTTTTTACATTCCCTCTATAAGTGATAGCTTATGATAAGTGTCTTTTTCTGTGTGACTTATTTCACTTAGAATCGTCGTACCTAAGTCCACTCATCTTGCTTCTACTAGCCTTATGACATTGATTTCATGTCTGAGTGATATTCCATTGTACATAAGGACCACAACTTCTTTATCCATTTTTCTCTTTCCTGGGATATTTAAGGTGTCATGAAGTGGAGGTTCTTGTCAACAGAGCAGCCCTAATCTTTGGGGTGCCTGTGTCTTGCTGATTTTTAGTTTTCCCAATTTATACGCCCATGAGTGGACGTGCCCTATGCTCCCTAAGCTGTGTTTTTTCGATGTTTCAGGACACACCGTACACTTCTCCAGAGTGGCTGTTGGCAACTTACATCCCGCTCATCAGCGTAGCAAGGCTGCCATTTCTCCATGGCCTGTCCTGCATTTCTGGTTTTGACACTTTTTGCAGCATGGCCCTTTTGACCGATGGGAAGCGAGACTTCTTTGTAGCGCTGATTTGCCTTTCCAGTTTGCTTGGTTGGCCAAAAAGGGCGTATGCGTTTTTTCCTGAATATATTCAGGAAAAAACGCATACGCCCTTTTTGGCCAAGGGCATCATTGTCGACGTTTTGCCGCTTTTCATGTGCTTTACAGGCGATTCGAATCTACCTCCTGAAATCTGTTTCCTGCAATTCTGCCTTGCTTTCAAATCCTCTTCGTTGCCTTCCCTCAATATATCTGTGGATGAGAGTTATCATTTATAACTCTGCGGGTTTGTGAATTGCAGTGTCCCTGAGCTCCATTTTTCAACTCGCTTTTTTGGGAGCTGGCCGCAAAAGCGCGGGATTGCCTCAGGCCCTATTGTGCTTCTGGGCGGCAGGCTGAGCCTGTGATTAATTCTTCTTCCTGATGGGAAAATAGAGTGACCTGTGCCTGTCCCAACACCTAGATCTAGTCTCTCATTGGTTGCCCCTCTTCCCGTTCATCCTCAGGACAAATTGCAACCTGTAGGGAACAGGAGGTTAAAGGTGCTGATTCTCCAAGTAAGTTGATTGCTAGTAAAGTAGCTGGAAAGGCGAACCCGAGCACAAGGAGATGAGAAATGGGGTGTGTTTTAGAAACCTTTCAAAATCACACGGTGTACCATCTTCTGAGTTTCTCATGCATGTTTTCGATGTAGGAAGATGCCCTTGAACCTGGAGATTTGGGACCCATGGGATGGGTATCACGCAGTATTACTTTAAAGGGTCTGCGTTTGCTCACCCAACCTCTCAGCCCCAAGAGTGTCCACCCTTACGTCTCATCCAGCTGTGGGTCTAGATATGGTCAATCCAGGTGGCATCACAGCCCCTGAACGAATTTTGTAAGAATTTCTCTCTCTTTCACTGTCTTTGTTTTACGGGTTTTTAAAAGTAATTTATTTTTATAATGGGGTTTAGCTGCTTTTCACGGCTGTGTTTATGCGGATTTACACCCACTTGACTCACTTCCAGACAGATATCAATACATAGGTTTTAAGATTGTTACTAGTCACATATATTCTTGTGCGGTGAATAGGGGGTGTTGAGTCCAGTTCACGGAGCAAGGAGTAGGTCTTGTCTATTACATATTGGGTGTATGGAACGGTATCTGAGCAAATTTGAACCCCTTGTTTTATGCATCACCCCACCTCACCTTTCCCGTTAAGCAGCCATAGTGTGTTTTCTAAACGTGTGACTCTGTTCTGTTTTGTAATTCAGTTCAAGTGTAGCGGTTTTTACATTCCCTCTATAAGTGATAGCTTATGATAAGTGTCTTTTTCTGTGTGACTTATTTCACTTAGAATCGTCATACCTAAGTCCACTCATCTTGCTTCTACTAGCCTTATGACATTGATTTCATGTCTGAGTGATATTCCATTGTACATAAGGACCACAACTTTTTTATCCATTTTTCTCTTTCCTGGGATATTTAAGGTGTCATGAAGTGGAGGTTCTTGTCAACAGAGCAGCCCCAAACTTTGGGGTGCCTGTGTCTTGCTGATTTTTAGTTTTCCCAATTTATACGCCCATGAGTGGACGTGCCCTATGCTCACTAAGCTGTGTTTTTTCGATGTTTCAGGACACACCATACACTTCTCCAGAGTGGCTGTTGGCAATTTACATCCCGCCCATCAGCGTAGCAAGGCTGCCATTTCTCCATGGCCTGTCCTGCATTTCTGGTTTTGACACATTTTGCAGCATGGCCCTTTTGACCCTTAGGAAGCGAGACTTCTTTGTAGCGCTGATTTGCATTTCCAGGTTGCTTGGTTGGCCAAAAAGGGCGTATGCGTTTTTTCCTGAATATATTCAGGAAAAAACGCATACGCCCTTTTTGGCCAAGGGCATCATTGTCGACGTTTTGCTGCTTTTCATGTGCCTTAAAGGCGATTCGAATCTACCTCCTGAAATCTGTTTCCTGAAATTCTGCCTTGCTTTCAAATCCTCTTCGTTGACTTCCCTCAATATATCTGTGGATGAGAGTTATCACTTATAACTTTCCGGTTTTTGAATTGCAGTGTCCCTGAGCTCCATTTTTCAACTGTCTTTTTTGAGAGCTGGCCGCAAAAGCACGGGATTGCCTTAGGCCCTATTCTGGTTCCTGGCAGCAGGCTGAGCCTGTGGTTATTTCTTCTTCCTGATGGGAAAATAGAGTGACCTGTGCCTGTCCCAACAGCTAGATCTAGTCTCTCATTGGTTGCCCCTCTTCCCGTACATCCTCAGGACAAATTGCAACCTGTAGGGAACAGGAGGTTAAAGGTGCTGATTCTCCAAATAGGGAGATTGCTAGTAAAGTAGCTGGAATGGCGAACCCGAGCACAAGGAGATGAGAAATGAGGTGCGTTTTAGAAACCTTTCAAAATCACATGGTGTACCATCTTCTGGGTTCCTCATGCATGTTTTCGATGTAGGAAGATGCCCTTGAACCTGGAGACTTGGGACCCATGGGATGGGTACCACGCAGTATTACTTTAAAGGGTCTGCATTTGCTCACCCAACCTAACCCAACCTTTCAGCCCCAAGACTGTCCACCCTTATGTCTCATCCAGCTGTGCGTGTAGATATGGTCAATCCAGGTTGCATCACATCCTCTGAACGAATTTTGTAAGAATTTCTCTCTCTTTCACTGTCTTTGTTTTACGGCTTTTTAAAAGTAATTTATTTTTATAATGGGGTTTAGCTGCTTTTCACGGCTGTGTTTATGCGGATTTACACCCACTTGACTCACTTCCAGACAGATATCAATACATAGGTTTTAAGATTGTTATTAGTCACATATATTCTTGTGCGGTGAATAGGGCGTGTTGAGTCCAGTTCACTGAGCAAGGAGTAGGTCTTGTCTATTACATATTGGGTGTATGGAACGTTATCTGAGCGAATTTGAGCCCCTTGTTTTATGCATCACCCCACCTCACCTTTCCCGTTAAGCAACCATAGAGTGTTTTCTAAACGTGTGATTCTGTTCTGTTCTGTAATCCTGTTCAAGTGTAGCGGTTTTTACATTCCCTCTATAAGTGATAGCTTATGATAAGTGTCTTTTTCTGTGTGACTTATTTCACTTAGAATCGTCGTACCTAAGTCCACTCATCTTGCTTCTACTAGCCTTATGACATTGATTTCATGTCTGAGTGATATTGCATTGTACATAAGGACCACAACTTCTTTATCCATTTTTCTCTTTCCTGGGATATTTAAGGTGTCATGAAGTGGAGGTTCTTGTCAACAGAGCAGCCCTAAACTTTGGGGTGCCTGTGTCTTGCTGATTTTTAGTTTTCCCAATTTATACGCCCATGAGTGGACGTGCCCTATGCTCCCTAAGCTGTGTTTTTTCGATGTTTCAGGACACACCGTACACTTCTCCAGAGTGGCTGTTGGCAATTTACATCCCGCCCATCAGCGTAGCAAGGCTGCCATTTCTCCATGGCCTGTCCTGCATTTCTGGTTTTGACACTTTTTGCAGCATGGCCCTTTTGACCGATGGGAAGCGAGACTTCTTTGTAGCGCTGATTTGCCTTTCTAGGTTGCTTGGTTGGCCAAAAAGGGCGTATGCGTTTTTTCCTGAATATATTCAGGAAAAAACGCATACACACTTCTTGGCCAAGGGCATCATTGTCGACGTTTTGCCGCTTTTCATGTGCTTTACAGGCGATTCTAATCTACCTCCTGAAATCTGTTTCCTGCAATTCTGCCTTGCTTTCAAATCCTCTTCGTTGCCTTCCCTCAATATATCTGTGGATGAGAGTTATCATTTATAACTCTGCGGGTTTGTGAATTGCAGTGTCCCTGAGCTCCATTTTTCAAGTCGCTTTTTTGGGAGCTGGCCGCAAAAGCGCGGGATTGCCTCAGGCCCTATTGTGCTTCTGGGAGGCAGGCTGAGCCTGTGATTAATTCTTCTTCCTCTTGGGAAAATAGAGTGACCTGTGCCTGTCCCAACACCTAGATCTAGTCTGTCATTGGTTGCCCCTCTTCCCGTTCATCCTCAGGACAAATTGCAACCTGTAGGGAACAGGAGGTTAAAGGTGCTGATTCTCCAAGTAAGTTGATTGCTAGTAAAGTAGCTGGAAAGGCGAACCCGAGCACAAGGAGATGAGAAATGGGGTGTGTTTTAGAAACCTTTCAAAATCACATGGTGTACCATCTTCTGAGTTTCTCATGCATGTTTTCGATGTAGGAAGATGCCCTTGAACCTGGAGATTTGGGACCCATGGGATGGGTATCACGCAGTATTACTTTAAAGGGTCTGCGTTTGCTCACCCAAACTCTCAGCCCCAAGAGTGTCCACCCTTATGTCTCATCCAGCTGTGGGTCTAGATATGGTCAATCCAGGTGGCATCACAGCCTCTGAACGAATTTTGTAAGAATTTCTCTCTCTTTCACTGTCTTTGTTTTTCGGGTTTTTAAAGGTAATTTATTTTTATAATGGGGTTTAGCTGCTTTTCACGGCTGTGTTTATGCGGATTTACACCCACTTGACTCACTTCCAGACAGATATCAATACATAGGTTTTAAGATTGTTACTAGTCACATATATTCTTGTGCGGTGAATAGGGGGTGTTGAGTCCAGTTCACTGAGCAAGGAGTAGGTCTTGTCTATTACATATTGGGTGTATGGAACGGTATCTGAGCAAATTTGAACCCCTTGTTTTATGCATCACCCCACCTCACCTTTCCCGTTAAGCAGCCATAGTGTGTTTTCTAAACGTGTGACTCTGTTCTGTTTTGTAATTCAGTTCAAGTGTAGCGGTTTTTACATTCCCTCTATAAGTGATAGCTTATGATAAGTGTCTTTTTCTGTGTGACTTTTTTCACTTAGAATCGTCGTACCTAAGTCCACTCATCTTGCTTCTACTAGCCTTATGACATTGATTTCATGTCTGAGTGATATTCCATTGTACATAAGGACCACAACTTTTTTATCCATTTTTCTCTTTCCTGGGATATTTAAGGTGTCATGAAGTGGAGGTTCTTGTCAACAGAGCAGCCCCAAACTTTGGGGTGCCTGTGTCTTGCTGATTTTTAGTTTTCCCAATTTATACGCCCATGAGTGGACGTGCCCTATGCTCACTAAGCTGTGTTTTTTCGATGTTTCAGGACACACCGTACACTTCTCCAGAGTGGCTGTTGGCAATTTACATCCCGCCCATCAGCGTAGCAAGGCTGCCATTTCTCCATGGCCTGTCCTGCATTTCTGGTTTTGACACTTTTTGCAGCATGGCCCTTTTGACCCATGGGAAGCGAGACTTCTTTGTAGCGCTGATTTGCCTTTCCATGTTGCTTGGTTGTCCAAAAAGGGCGTATGCGTTTTTTCCTGAATATATTCAGGAAAAAACGCATACGCCCTTTTTGGCCAAGGGCATCATTGTCGACGTTTTGCCGCTTTTCATGTGCCTTAAAGGCGATTCGAATCTACCTCCTGAAATCTGTTTCCTGCAATTCTGCCTTGCTTTCAAATCCTCTTCGTTGCCTTCCCTCAATATATCTGTGGATGAGAGTTATCATTTATAACTCTGCGGGTTTGTGAATTGCAGTGTCCCTGAGCTCCATTTTTCAACTCGCTTTTTTGGGAGCTGGCCGCAAAAGCGCGTGATTGCCTCAGGCCCTATTGTGCTTCTGGGCTGCAGGCTGAGCCTGTGATTAATTCTTCTTCCTGATGGGAAAATAGAGTGACCTGTGCCTGTCCCAACACCTAGATCTAGTCTCTCATTGGTTGCCCCTCTTCCCGTTCATCCTCAGGACAAATTGCAACCTGTAGGGAACAGGAGGTTAAAGGTGCTGATTCTCCAAGTAAGTTGATTGCTAGTAAAGTAGCTGGAAAGGCGAACCCGAGCACAAGGAGATGAGAAATGGGGTGTGTTTTAGAAACCTTTCAAAATCACACGGTGTACCATCTTCTGAGTTTCTCATGCATGTTTTCGATGTAGGAAGATGCCCTTGAACCTGGAGATTTGGGACCCATGGGATGGGTATCACGCAGTTTTACTTTAAAGGGTCTGCGTTTGCTCACCCAACCTCTCAGCCCCAAGAGTGTCCACCCTTATGTCTCATCCAGCTGTGGGTCTAGATATGGTCAATCCAGGTGGCATCACAGCCGCTGAACGAATTTTGTAAGAATTTCTCTCTCTTTCACTGTCTTTGTTTTACGGGTTTTTAAAAGTAATTTATTTTTATAATGGGGTTTAGCTGCTTTTCACGGCTGTGTTTATGCGGATTTACACCCACTTGACTCACTTCCAGACAGATATCAATACATAGGTTTTAAGATTGTTACTAGTCACATATATTCTTGTGCGGTGAATAGGGCGTGTTGAGTCCAGTTCACTGAGCAAGGAGTAGGTCTTGTCTATTACATATTGGGTGTATGGAACGGTATCTGAGCGAATTTGAACCCCGTGTTTTATGCATCACCCCACCTCACCTTTCCCGTTAAGCAGCCATAGTGTGTTTTCTAAACGTGTGATTCTGTTCTGTTCTGTAATTCAGTTCAAGTGTAGCGGTTTTTACATTCCCTCTATAAGTGATAGCTTATGATAAGTGTCTTTTTCTGTGTGACTTATTTCACTTAGAATCGTCGTACCTAAGTCCACTCATCTTGCTTCTACTAGCCTTATGACATTGATTTCATGTCTGAGTGATATTGCATTGTACATAAGGACCACAACTTCGTTATCCATTTTTCTCTTTCCTGGGATATTTAAGGTGTCATGAAGTGGAGGTTCTTGTCAACAGAGCAGCCCTAAACTTTGGGGTGCCTGTGTCTTGCTGATTTTTAGTTTTCCCAATTTATACGCCCATGAGTGGACGTGCCCTATGCTCCCTAAGCTGTGTTTTTTCGATGTTTCAGGACACACCGTACACTTCTCCAGAGTGGCTGTTGGCAACTTACATCCCGCTCATCAGCGTAGCAAGGCTGCCATTTCTCCATGGCCTGTCCTGCATTTCTGGTTTTGACACTTTTTGCAGCATGGCCCTTTTGACCGATGGGAAGCGAGACTTCTTTGTAGCGCTGATTTGCCTTTCCAGGTTGCTTGGTTGGCCAAAAAGGGCGTATGCGTTTTTTCCTGAATATATTCAGGAAAAAACGCATACGCCCTTTTTGGCCAAGGGCATCATTGTCGACGTTTTGCCGCTTTTCATGTGCTTTACAGGCGATTCGAATCTACCTCCTGAAATCTGTTTCCTGCAATTCTGCCTTGCTTTCAAATCCTCTTCGTTGCCTTCCCTCAATATATCTGTGGATGAGAGTTATCATTTATAACTCTGCGGGTTTGTGAATTGCAGTGTCCCTGAGCTCCATTTTTCAACTCGCTTTTTTGGGAGCTGTCCGCAAAAGCGCGGGATTGCCTCAGGCCCTATTGTGCTTCTGGGCGGCAGGCTGAGCCTGTGATTAATTCTTCTTCCTGATGGGAAAATAGAGTGACCTGTGCCTGTCCCAACACCTAGATCTAGTCTCTCATTGGTTGCCCCTCTTCCCGTTCATCCTCAGGACAAATTGCAACCTGTAGGGAACAGGAGGTTAAAGGTGCTGATTCTCCAAGTAAGTTGATTGCTAGTAAAGTAGCTGGAAAGGCGAACCCGAGCACAAGGAGATGAGAAATGGGGTGTGTTTTAGAAACCTTTCAAAATCACACGGTGTACCATCTTCTGAGTTTCTCATGCATGTTTTCGATGTAGGAAGATGCCCTTGAACCTGGAGATTTGGGACCCATGGGATGGGTATCACGCAGTATTACTTTAAAGGGTCTGCGTTTGCTCACCCAACCTCTCAGCCCCAAGAGTGTCCACCCTTACGTCTCATCCAGCTGTGGGTCTAGATATGGTCAATCCAGGTGGCATCACAGCCCCTGAACGAATTTTGTAAGAATTTCTCTCTCTTTCACTGTCTTTGTTTTACGGGTTTTTAAAAGTAATTTATTTTTATAATGGGGTTTAGCTGCTTTTCACGGCTGTGTTTATGCGGATTTACACCCACTTGACTCACTTTCAGACAGATATCAATACATAGGTTTTAAGATTGTTACTAGTCACATATATTCTTGTGCGGTGAATAGGGGGTGTTGAGTCCAGTTCACTGAGCAAGGAGTAGGTCTTGTCTATTACATATTGGGTGTATGGAACGGTATCTGAGCAAATTTGAACCCCTTGTTTTATGCATCACCCCACCTCACCTTTCCCGTTAAGCAGCCATAGTGTGTTTTCTAAACGTGTGACTCTGTTCTGTTTTGTAATTCAGTTCAAGTGTAGCGGTTTTTACATTCCCTCTATAAGTGATAGCTTATGATAAGTGTCTTTTTCTGTGTGACTTATTTCACTTAGAATCGTCATACCTAAGTCCACTCATCTTGCTTCTACTAGCCTTATGACATTGATTTCATGTCTGAGTGATATTCCATTGTACATAAGGACCACAACTTTTTTATCCATTTTTCTCTTTCCTGGGATATTTAAGGTGTCATGAAGTGGAGGTTCTTGTCAACAGAGCAGCCCCAAACTTTGGGGTGCCTGTGTCTTGCTGATTTTTAGTTTTCCCAATTTATACGCCAATGAGTGGACGTGCCCTATGCTCACTAAGCTGTGTTTTTTCGATGTTTCAGGACACACCATACACTTCTCCAGAGTGGCTGTTGGCAATTTACATCCCGCCCATCAGCGTAGCAAGGCTGCCATTTCTCCATGGCCTGTCCTGCATTTCTGGTTTTGACACATTTTGCAGCATGGCCCTTTTGACCCTTAGGAAGCGAGACTTCTTTGTAGCGCTGATTTGCCTTTCCAGGTTGCTTGGTTGGCCAAAAAGGGCGTATGCGTTTTTTCCTGAATATATTCAGGAAAAAACGCATACGCCCTTTTTGGCCAAGGGCATCATTGTCGACGTTTTGCTGCTTTTCATGTGCCTTAAAGGCGATTCGAATCTACCTCCTGAAATCTGTTTCCTGCAATTCTGCCTTGCTTTCAAATCCTCTTCGTTGACTTCCCTCAATATATCTGTGGATGAGAGTTATCACTTATAACTCTGCGGGTTTGTGAATTGCAGTGTCCCTGAGCTCCATTTTTCAACTGTCTTTTTTGAGAGCTGGCCGCAAAAGCACGGGATTGCCTCAGGCCCTATTCTGGTTCCTGGCAGCAGGCTGAGCCTGTGGTTATTTCTTCTTCCTGATGGGAAAATAGAGTGACCTGTGCCTGTCCCAACAGCTAGATCTAGTCTCTCATTGGTTGCCCCTCTTCCCGTTCATCCTCAGGACAAATTGCAACCTGTAGGGAACAGGAGGTTAAAGGTGCTGATTCTCCAAGTAGGGAGATTGCTAGTAAAGTAGCTGGAATGGCGAACCCGAGCACAAGGAGATGAGAAATGAGGTGCGTTTTAGAAACCTTTCAAAATCACACGGTGTACCTTCTTCTGGGTTCCTCATGCATGTTTTCGATGTAGGAAGATGCCCTTGAACCTGGAGACTTGGGACCCATGGGATGGGTACCACGCAGTATTACTTTAAAGGGTCTGCGTTTGCTCACCCAACCTAACCCAACCTTTCAGCCCCAAGACTGTCCACCCTTATGTCTCATCCAGCTGTGCGTGTAGATATGGTCAATCCAGGTTGCATCACAGCCTCTGAACGAATTTTGTAAGAATTTCTCTCTCTTTCACTGTCTTTGTTTTACGGCTTTTTAAAAGTAATTTATTTTTATAATGGGGTTTAGCTGCTTTTCACGGCTGTGTTTATGCGGATTTACACCCACTTGACTCACTTCCAGACAGATATCAATACATAGGTTTTAAGATTGTTACTAGTCACATATATTCTTGTGCGGTGAATAGGGCGTGTTGAGTCCAGTTCACTGAGCAAGGAGTAGGTCTTGTCTATTACATATTGGGTGTATGGAACGGTATCTGAGCGAATTTGAACCCCTTGTTTTATGCATCACCCCACCTCACCTTTCCCGTTAAGCAACCATAGTGTGTTTTCTAAACGTGTGATTCTGTTCTGTTCTGTAATTCAGTTCAAGTGTAGCGGTTTTTACATTCCCTCTATAAGTGATAGCTTATGATAAGTGTCTTTTTCTGTGTGACTTATTTCACTTAAAATCGTCGTACCTAAGTCCACTCATCTTGCTTCTACTAGCCTTATGACATTGATTTCATGTCTGAGTGATATTGCATTGTACATAAGGACCACAACTTCTTTATCCATTTTTCTCTTTCCTGGGATATTTAAGGTGTCATGAAGTGGAGGTTCTTGTCAACAGAGCAGCCCTAAACTTTGGGGTGCCTGTGTCTTGCTGATTTTTATTTTTCCCAATTTATACGCCCATGAGTGGACGTGCCCTATGCTCCCTAAGCTGTGTTTTTTCGATGTTTTAGGACACACTGTACACTTCTCCAGATTGGCTGTTGGCAATTTACATCCCGCCCATCAGCGTAGCAAGGCTGCCATTTCTCCATGGCCTGTCCTGCATTTCTGGTTTTGACACTTTTTGCAGCATGGCCCTTTTGACCGATGGGAAGCGAGACTTCTTTGTAGCGCTGATTTGCCTTTCCAGGTTGCTTGGTTGGCCAAAAAGGGCGTATGCGTTTTTTCCTGAATATATTCAGGAAAAAACGCATACGCCCTTCTTGGCCAAGGGCATCATTGTCGACGTTTTGCCGCTTTTCATGTGCTTTACAGGCGATTCGAATCTACCTCCTGAAATCTGTTTCCTGCAATTCTGCCTTGCTTTCAAATCCTCTTCGTTGCCTTCCCTCAATATATCTGTGGATGAGAGTTATCATTTATAACTCTGCGGGTTTGTGAATTGCAGTGTCCCTGAGCTCCATTTTTCAAGTCGCTTTTTTGGGAGCTGGCCGCAAATGCGCGGGATTGCCTCAGGCCGTATTGTGCTTCTGGGCGGCAGGCTGAGCCTGTGATTAATTCTTCTTCCTGTTGGGAAAATAGAGTGACCTGTGCCTGTCCCAACACCTAGATCTAGTCTCTCATTGGTTGCCCCTCTTCCCGTTCATCCTCAGGACAAATTGCAACCTGTAGGGAACAGGAGGTTAAAGGTGCTGATTCTCCAAGTAAGTTGATTGCTAGTAAAGTAGCTGGAAAGGCGAACCCGAGCACAAGGAGATGAGAAATGGGGTGTGTTTTAGAAACCTTTCAAAATCACATGGTGTACCATCTTCTGAGTTTCTCATGCATGTTTTCGATGTAGGAAGATGCCCTTGAACCTGGAGATTTGGGACCCATGGGATGGGTATCACGCAGTATTACTTTAAAGGGTCTGCGTTTGCTCACCCAACCTCTCAGCCCCAAGAGTGTCCACCCTTATGTCTCATCCAGCTGTGGGTCTAGATATGGTCAATCCAGGTGGCATCACAGCCTCTGAACGAATTTTGTAAGAATTTCTCTCTCTTTCACTGTCTTTGTTTTACGGGTTTTTAAAGGTAATTTAATTTTATAATGGGGTTTAGCTGCTTTTCACGGCTGTGTTTATGCGGATTTACACCCACTTGACTCACTTCCAGACAGATATCAATACATAGGTTTTAAGATTGTTACTAGTCACATATATTCTTGTGCGGTGAATAGGGGGTGTTGAGTCCAGTTCACTGAGCAAGGAGTAGGTCTTGTCTATTACATATTGGGTGTATGGAACGGTATCTGAGCAAATTTGAACCCCTTGTTTTATGCATCACCCCACCTCACCTTTCCCGTTAAGCAGCCATAGTGTGTTTTCTAAACGTGTGACTCTGTTCTGTTTTGTAATTCAGTTCAAGTGTAGCGGTTTTTACATTCCCTCTATAAGTGATAGCTTATGATAAGTGTCTTTTTCTGTGTGACTTTTTTCACTTAGAATCGTCGTACCTAACTCCACTCATCTTGCTTCTACTAGCCTTATGACATTGATTTCATGTCTGAGTGATATTCCATTGTACATAAGGACCACAATTTTTTATACATTTTTCTCTTTCCTGGGATATTTAAGGTGTCATGAAGTGGACGTTCTTGTCAACAGAGCAGCCCCAAACTTTGGGGTGCCTGTGTCTTGCTGATTTTTAGTTTTCCCAATTTATACGCCCATGAGTGGACGTGCCCTATGCTCACTAAGCTGTGTTTTTTCGATGTTTCAGGACACACCGTACACTTCTCCAGAGTGGCTGTTGGCAATTTACATCCCGCCCATCAGCGTAGCAAGGCTGCCATTTCTCCATGGCCTGTCCTGCATTTCTGGTTTTGACACTTTTTGCAGCATGGCCCTTTTGACCCATGGGAAGCGAGACTTCTTTGTAGCGCTGATTTGCATTTCCAGGTTGCTTGGTTGTCCAAAAAGGGCGTATGCGTTTTTTCCTGAATATATTCAGGAAAAAACGCATACGCCCTTTTTGGCCAAGGGCATCATTGTCGACGTTTTGCCGCTTTTCATGTGCCTTAAAGGCGATTCGAATCTACCTCCTGAAATCTGTTTCCTGCAATTCTGCCTTGCTTTCAAATCCTCTTCGTTGACTTCCCTCAATATATCTGTGGATGAGAGTTATCACTTATAACTCTGCGGGTTTGTGAATTGCAGTGTCCCTGAGCTCCATTTTTCAACTGTCTTTTTTGAGAGCTGGCCGCAAAAGCACGGGATTGCCTCAGGCCCTATTCTGGTTCCTGGCAGCAGGCTGAGCCTGTGGTTAATTCTTCTTCCTGATGGGAAAATAGAGTGACCTGTGCCTGTCCCAACAGCTAGATCTAGTCTCTCATTGGTTGCCCCTCTTCCCGTTCATCCTCCGGACAAATTGCAACCTGTAGGGAACAGGAGGTTAAAGGTGCTGATTCTCCAAGTAGGGAGATTGCTAGTAAAGTAGCTGGAATGGCGAACCCGAGCACAAGGAGATGAGAAATGAGGTGCGTTTTAGAAACCTTTCAAAATCACACGGTGTACCATCTTCTGGGTTTCTCATGCATGTTTTCAATGTAGGAAGATGCCCTTGAACCTGGAGACTTGGGACCCATGGGATGGTTACCACGCAGTATTACTTTAAAGGGTCTGCGTTTGCTCACCCAAACTAACCCAACCTTTCAGCCCCAAGACTGTCCACCCTTATGTCTCATCCAGCTGTGCGTGTAGATATGGTCAATCCAGGTTGCATCACAGCCTCTGAACGAATTTTGTAAGAATTTCTCTCTCTTTCACTGTCTTTGTTTTACGGGTTTTTAAAAGTAATTTATTTTTATAATGGGGTTTAGCTGCTTTTCACGGCTGTGTTTATGCAGATTTACACCCACTTGACTCACTTCCAGACAGATATCAATACATAGGTTTTAAGATTGTTACTAGTCACATATATTCTTGTGCGGTGAATAGGGCGTGTTGAGTCCAGTTCACTGAGCAAGGAGTAGGTCTTGTCTATTACATATTGGGTGTATGGAACGGTATCTGAGCGAATTTGAACCCCTTGTTTTATGCATCACCCCACCTCACCTTTCCCGTTAAGCAGCCATAGTGTGTTTTCTAAACGTGTGATTCTGTTCTGTTCTGTAATTCAGTTCAAGTGTAGCGGTTTTTACATTCCCTCTATAAGTGATAGCTTATGATAAGTGTCTTTTTCTGTGTGACTTATTTCACTTAGAATCGTCGTACCTAAGTCCACTCATCTTGCTTCTACTAGCCTTATGACATTGATTTCATGTCTGAGTGATATTGCATTGTACATAAGGACCACAACTTCTTTATCCATTTTTCTCTTTCCTGGGATATTTAAGGTGTCATGAAGTGGAAGTTCTTGTCAACAGAGCAGCCCTAAACGTTGGGGTGCCTGTGTCTTGCTGATTTTTAGTTTTCCCAATTTATACGCCCATGAGTGGACGTGCCCTATGCTCCCTAAGCTGTGTTTTTTCGATGTTTCAGGACACACCGTACACTTCTCCAGAGTGGCTGTTGGCAACTTACATCCCGCCCATCAGCGTAGCAAGGCTGCCATTTCTCCATGGCCTGTCCTGCATTTCTGGTTTTGACACTTTTTGCAGCATGGCCCTTTTGACCGATGGGAAGCGAGACTTCTTTGTAGCGCTGATTTGCCTTTCCAGGTTGCCTGGTTGGCCAAAAAGGGCGTATGCGTTTTTTCCTGAATATATTCAGGAAAAAACGCATACGCCCTTTTTGGCCAAGGGCATCATTGTCGACGTTTTGCCGCTTTTCATGTGCCTTAAAGGCGATTCGAATCTACCTCCTGAAATCTGTTTCCTGCAATTCTGCCTTGCTTTCAAATCCTCTTCGTTGCCTTCCCTCAATATATCTGTGGATGAGAGTTATCATTTATAACTCTGCGGGTTTGTGAATTGCAGTGTCCCTGAGCTCCATTTTTCAACTCGCTTTTTTGGGAGCTGGCCGCAAAAGCGTGGGATTGCCTCAGGCCCTATTGTGCTTCTGGGCGGCAGGCTGAGCCTGTGATTAATTCTTCTTCCTGATGGGAAAATAGAGTGACCTGTGCCTGTCCCAACACCTAGATCTAGTCTCTCATTGGTTGCCCCTCTTCCCGTTCATCCTTAGGACAAATTGCAACCTGTAGGGAACAGGAGGTTAAAGGTGCTGATTCTCCAAGTAAGTTGATTGCTAGTAAAGTAGCTGGAAAGGCGAACCCGAGCACAAGGAGATGAGAAATGGGGTGTGTTTTAGAAACCTTTCAAAATCACACGGTGTACCATCTTCTGAGTTTCTCATGCATGTTTTCGATGTAGGAAGATGCCCTTGAACCTGGAGATTTGGGATCCATGGGATGGGTATCACGCAGTATTACTTTAAAGGGTCTGCGTTTGCTCACCCAACCTCTCAGCCCCAAGAGTGTCCACCCTTATGTCTCATCCAGCTGTGGGTCTAGATATGGTCAATCCAGGTGGCATCACAGCCCCTGAACGAATTTTGTAAGAATTTCTCTCTCTTTCACTGTCTTTGTTTTACGGGTTTTTAAAAGTAATTTATTTTTATAATGGGGTTTAGCTGCTTTTCACGGCTGTGTTTATGCGGATTTACACCCACTTGACTCACTTCCAGACAGATATCAATACATAGGTTTTAAGATTATTACTAGTCACATATATTCTTGTGCGGTGAATAGGGGGTGTTGAGTCCAGTTCACTGAGCAAGGAGTAGGTCTTGTCTATTACATATTGGGTGTATGGAACGGTATCTGAGCAAATTTGAACCCCTTGTTTTATGCATCACCCCACCTCACCTTTCCCGTTAAGCAGCCATAGTGTGTTTTCTAAACGTGTGACTCTGTTCTGTTTTGTAATTCAGTTCAAGTGTAGCGGTTTTTACATTCCCTCTATAAGTGATAGCTTATGATAAGTGTCTTTTTCTGTGTGACTTATTTCACTTAGAATCGTCGTACCTAAGTCCACTCATCTTGCTTCTACTAGCCTTATGACATTGATTTCATGTCTGAGTGATATTCCATTGTACATAAGGACCACAACTTTTTTATCCATTTTTCTCTTTCCTGGGATATTTAAGGTGTCATGAAGTGGAGGTTCTTGTCAACAGAGCAGCCCCAAACTTTGGGGTGCCTGTGTCTTGCTGATTTTTAGTTTTCCCAATTTATACGCCCATGAGTGGACGTGCCCTATGCTCACTAAGCTGTGTTTTTTCGATGTTTCAGGACACACCGTACACTTCTCCAGAGTGGCTGTTGGCAATTTACATCCCGCCCATCAGCGTAGCAAGGCTGCCATTTCTCCATGGCCTGTCCTGCATTTCTGGTTTGGACACTTTTTGCAGCATGGCCCTTTTGACCCATGGGAAGCGAGACTTCTTTGTAGCGCTGATTTGCCTTTCCAGGTTGCTTGGTTGTCCAAAAAGGGCGTATGCGTTTTTTCCTGAATATATTCAGGAAAAAACGCATACGCCCTTTTTGGCCAAGGGCATCATTGTCGACGTTTTGCCGCTTTTCATGTGCCTTAAAGGCGATTCGAATCTACCTCCTGAAATCTGTTTCCTGCAATTCTGCCTTGCTTTCAAATCCTCTTCGTTGACTTCCCTCAATATATCTGTGGATGAGAGTTATCACTTATAACTCTGCGGGTTTGTGAATTGCAGTGTCCCTGAGCTCCATTTTTCAACTGTCTTTTTTGAGAGCTGGCCGCAAAAGCACGGGATTGCCTCAGGCCCTATTCTGGTTCCTGGCAGCAGGCTGAGCCTGTGGTTAATTCTTCTACCTGATGGGAAAATAGAGTGACCTGTGCCTGTCCCAACAGCTAGATCTAGTCTCTCATTGGTTGCCCCTCTTCCCGTTCATCCTCCGGACAAATTGCAACCTGTAGGGAACAGGAGGTTAAAGGTGCTGATTCTCCAAGTAGGGAGATTGCTAGTAAAGTAGCTGGAATGGCGAACCCGAGCACAAGGAGATGAGAAATGAGGTGCGTTTTAGAAACCTTTCAAAATCACACGGTGTACCATCTTCTGGGTTTCTCATGCATGTTTTCAATGTAGGAAGATGCCCTTGAACCTGGAGACTTGGGACCCATGGGATGGGTACCACGCAGTATTACTTTAAAGGGTCTGCGTTTGCTCACCCAAACTAACCCAACCTTTCAGCCCCAAGACTGTCCACCCTTATGTCTCATCCAGCTGTGCGTGTAGATATGGTCAATCCAGGTTGCATCACAGCCTCTGAACGAATTTTGTAAGAATTTCTCTCTCTTTCACTGTCTTTGTTTTACGGGTTTTTAAAAGTAATTTATTTTTATAATGGGGTTTAGCTGCTTTTCACGGCTGTGTTTATGCAGATTTACACCCACTTGACTCACTTCCAGACAGATATCAATACATAGGTTTTAAGATTGTTACTAGTCACATATATTCTTGTGCGGTGAATAGGGCGTGTTGAGTCCAGTTCACTGAGCAAGGAGTAGGTCTTGTCTATTACATATTGGGTGTATGGAACGGTATCTGAGCGAATTTGAACCCCTTGTTTTATGCATCACCCCACCTCACCTTTCCCGTTAAGCAGCCATAGTGTGTTTTCTAAACGTGTGATTCTGTTCTGTTCTGTAATTCAGTTCAAGTGTAGCGGTTTTTACATTCCCTCTATAAGTGATAGCTTATGATAAGTGTCTTTTTCTGTGTGACTTATTTCACTTAGAATCGTCGTACCTAAGTCCACTCATCTTGCTTCTACTAGCCTTATGACATTGATTTCATGTCTGAGTGATATTGCATTGTACATAAGGACCACAACTTCTTTATCCATTTTTCTCTTTCCTGGGATATTTAAGGTGTCATGAAGTGGAGGTTCTTGTCAACAGAGCAGCCCTAAACTTTGGGGTGCCTGTGTCTTGCTGATTTTTAGTTTTCCCAATTTATACGCCCATGAGTGGACGTGCCCTATGCTCCCTAAGCTGTGTTTTTTCGATGTTTCAGGACACACCGTACACTTCTCCAGAGTGGCTGTTGGCAACTTACATCCCGCCCATCAGCGTAGCAAGGCTGCCATTTCTCCATGGCCTGTCCTGCATTTCTGGTTTTGACACTTTTTGCAGCATGGCCCTTTTGACCGATGGGAAGCGAGACTTCTTTGTAGCGCTGATTTGCCTTTCCAGGTTGCTTGGTTGGCCAAAAAGGGCGTATGCGTTTTTTCCTGAATATATTCAGGAAAAAACGCATACGCCCTTTTTGGCCAAGGGCATCATTGTCGACGTTTTGCCGCTTTTCATGTGCCTTAAAGGCGATTCGAATCTACCTCCTGAAATCTTTTTCCTGCAATTCTGCCTTGCTTTCAAATCCTCTTCGTTGCCTTCCCTCAATATATCTGTGGATGAGAGTTATCATTTATAACTCTGCGGGTTTGTGAATTGCAGTGTCCCTGAGCTCCATTTTTCAACTCGCTTTTTTGGGAGCTGGCCGCAAAAGCGTGGGATTGCCTCAGGCCCTATTGTGCTTCTGGGCGGCAGGCTGAGCCTGTGATTAATTCTTCTTCCTGATGGGAAAATAGAGTGACCTGTGCCTGTCCCAACACCTAGATCTAGTCTCTCATTGGTTGCCCCTCTTCCCGTTCATCCTTAGGACAAATTGCAACCTGTAGGGAACAGGAGGTTAAAGGTGCTGATTCTCCAAGTAAGTTGATTGCTAGTAAAGTAGCTGGAAAGGCGAACCCGAGCACAAGGAGATGAGAAATGGGGTGTGTTTTAGAAACCTTTCAAAATCACACGGTGTACCATCTTCTGAGTTTCTCATGCATGTTTTCGATGTAGGAAGATGCCCTTGAACCTGGAGATTTGGGATCCATGGGATGGGTATCACGCAGTATTACTTTAAAGGGTCTGCGTTTGCTCACCCAACCTCTCAGCCCCAAGAGTGTCCACCCTTATGTCTCATCCAGCTGTGGGTCTAGATATGGTCAATCCAGGTGGCATCACAGCCCCTGAACGAATTTTGTAAGAATTTCTCTCTCTTTCACTGTCTTTGTTTTACGGGTTTTTAAAAGTAATTTATTTTTATAATGGGGTTTAGCTGCTTTTCACGGCTGTGTTTATGCGGATTTACACCCACTTGACTCACTTCCAGACAGATATCAATACATAGGTTTTAAGATTATTACTAGTCACATATATTCTTGTGCGGTGAATAGGGGGTGTTGAGTCCAGTTCACTGAGCAAGGAGTAGGTCTTGTCTATTACATATTGGGTGTATGGAACGTTATCTGAGCAAATTTGAACCCCTTGTTTTATGCATCACCCCACCTCACCTTTCCCGTTAAGCAGCCATAGTGTGTTTTCTAAACGTGTGACTCTGTTCTGTTTTGTAATTCAGTTCAAGTGTAGCGGTTTTTACATTCCCTCTATAAGTGATAGCTTATGATAAGTGTCTTTTTCTGTGTGACTTATTTCACTTAGAATCGTCGTACCTAAGTCCACTCATCTTGCTTCTACTAGCCTTATGACATTGATTTCATGTCTGAGTGATATTCCATTGTACATAAGGACCACAACTTTTTTATCCATTTTTCTCTTTCCTGGGATATTTAAGGTGTCATGAAGTGGAGGTTCTTGTCAACAGAGCAGCCCCAAACTTTGGGGTGCCTGTGTCTTGCTGATTTTTAGTTTTCCCAATTTATACGCCCATGAGTGGACGTGCCCTATGCTCACTAAGCTGTGTTTTTTCGATGTTTCAGGACACACCGTACACTTCTCCAGAGTGGCTGTTGGCAATTTACATCCCGCCCATCAGCGTAGCAAGGCTGCCATTTCTCCATGGCCTGTCCTGCATTTCTGGTTTTGACACTTTTTGCAGCATGGCCCTTTTGACCCATGGGAAGCGAGACTTCTTTGTAGCGCTGATTTGCCTTTCCAGGTTGCTTGGTTGGCCAAAAAGGGCGTATGCGTTTTTTCCTGAATATATTCAGGAAAAAACGCATACGCCCTTTTTGGCCAAGGGCATCATTGTCGACGTTTTGCCGCTTTTCATGTGCCTTAAAGGCGATTCGAATCTACCTCCTGAAATCTGTTTCCTGCAATTCTGCCTTGCTTTCAAATCCTCTTCGTTGACTTCCCTCAATATATCTGTGGATGAGAGTTATCACTTATAACTCTGCGGGTTTGTGAATTGCAGTGTCCCTGAGCTCCATTTTTCAACTGTCTTTTTTGAGAGCTGGCCGCAAAAGCACGGGATTGCCTCAGGCCCTATTCTGGTTCCTGGCAGCAGGCTGAGCCTGTGGTTAATTCTTCTTCCTGATGGGAAAATAGAGTGACCTGTGCCTGTCCCAACAGCTAGATCTAGTCTCTCATTGGTTGCCCCTCTTCCCGTTTATCCTCAGGACAAATTGCAACCTGTAGGGAACAGGAGGTTAAAGGTGCTGATTCTCCAAGTAGGGAGATTGCTAGTAAAGTAGCTGGAATGGTGAACCCGAGCACAAGGAGATGAGAAATGAGGTGCGTTTTAGAAACCTTTCAAAATCACATGGTGTACCATCTTCTGAGTTTCTCATGCATGTTTTCGATGTAGGAAGATGCCCTTGAACCTGGAGACTTGGGACCCATGGGATGGGTACCACACAGTAATACTTTAAAGGGTCTGCGTTTGCTCACCCAACCTAACCCAAACTTTCAGCCCCAAGACTGTCCACCCTTATGTCACATCCAGCTGTGCGTGTAGATATGGTCAATCCAGGTTGCATCACAGCCTCTGAACGAATTTTATAAGAATTTCTCTCCCTTTCATTGTCTTTGTTTTACGGCTTTTTAAAAGTAATTTATTTTTATAATGGGGTTTAGCTGCTTTTCACGGCTGTGTTTATGCGGATTTACACCCACTTGACTCACTTCCAGACAGATATCAATACATAGGTTTTAAGATTGTTACTAGTCACATATATTCTTGTGCTGTGAATAGGGCGTGTTGAGTCCAGTTCACTGAGCAAGGAGTAGGTCTTGTCTATTACATATTGGGTGTATGGAACGGTATCTGAGCGAATTTGAACCCCTTTTTTTATGCATCACCCCACCTCACCTTTCCCGTTAAGCAGCCATAGTGTGTTTTCTAAACGTGTGATTCTGTTCTGTTCTGTAATTCAGTTCAAGTGTAGCGGTTTTTACATTCCCTCTATAAGTGATAGCTTATGATAAGTGTCTTTTTCTGTGTGACTTATTTCACTTAGAATCGTCGTACCTAAGTCCACTCATCTTGCTTCTACTAGCCTTATGACATTGATTTCATGTCTGAGTGATATTGCATTGTACATAAGGACCACAACTTCTTTATCCATTTTTCTCTTTCCTGGGATATTTAAGGTGTCATGAAGTGGAGGTTCTTGTCAACAGAGCAGCCCCAAACTTTGGGGTGCCTGTGTCTTGCTGATTTTTAGTTTTCCCAATTTATACGCCCATGAGTGGACGTGCCCTATGCTCCCTAAGCTGTGTTTTTTCGATGTTTCAGGACACACCGTACACTTCTCCAGAGTGGCTGTTGGCAATTTACATCCCGCCCATCAGCGTAGCAAGGCTGCCATTTCTCCATGGCCTGTCCTGCATTTCTGGTTTTGACACTTTTTGCAGCATGGCCCTTTTGACCCATGGGAAGCGAGACTTCTTTGTAGCGCTGATTTGCCTTTCCAGGTTGCTTGGTTGGCCAAAAAGGGCGTATGCGTTTTTTCCTGAATATATTCAGGAAAAAACGCATACGCCCTTTTTGGCCAAGGGCATCATTGTCGACGTTTTGCCGCTTTTCATGTGCCTTAAAGGCGATTCGAATCTACCTCCTGAAATCTGTTTCCTGCAATTCTGCCTTGCTTTCAAATCCTCTTCGTTGACTTCCCTCAATATATCTGTGGATGAGAGTTATCACTTATAACTCTGCGGGTTTGTGAATTGCAGTGTCCCTGAGCTCCATTTTTCAACTGTCTTTTTTGAGAGCTGGCCGCAAAAGCACGGGATTGCCTCAGGCCCTATTCTGGTTCCTGGCAGCAGGCTGAGCCTGTGGTTAATTCTTCTTCCTGATGGGAAAATAGAGTGACCTGTGCCTGTCCCAACAGCTAGATCTAGTCTCTCATTGGTTGCCCCTCTTCCCGTTCATCCTCAGGACAAATTGCAACCTGTAGGGAACAGGAGGTTAAAGGTGCTGATTCTCCAAGTAGGGAGATTGCTAGTAAAGTAGCTGGAATGGCGAACCCGAGCACAAGGAGATGAGAAATGAGGTGCGTTTTAGAAACCTTTCAAAATCACATGGTGTACCATCTTCTGAGTTTCTCATGCATGTTTTCGATGTAGGAAGATGCCCTTGAACCTGGAGACTTGGGACCCATGGGATGGGTACCATGCAGTATTACTTTAAAGGGTCTGCGTTTGCTCACCCAACCTCACCCAACCTCTCAGCCCCAAGAGTGTCCACCCTTATGTCTCATCCAGCTGTGGGTCTAGATATGGTCAATCCAGGTTGCATCACAGCCCCTGAACGAATTTTGTAAGAATTTCACTCTCTTTCACTGTCTTTGTTTTACGGGTTTTTAAAAGTAATTTATTTTTATAATGGGGTTTAGCTGCTTTTCACGGCTGTGTTTATGCGGCTTTACACCCACTTGACTCACTTCCAGACAGATATCAATACATAGGTTTTAAGATTGTTACTAGTCACATATATTCTTGTGCGGTGAATAGGGGGTGTTGAGTCCAGTTCACTGAGCAAGGAGTAGGTCTTGTCTATTACATATTGGGTGTATGGAACGGTATCTGAGCGAATTTGAACCCCTTGTTTTATGCATCACCCCACCTCACCTTTCCCGTTAAGCAGCCATAGTGTGTTTTCTAAACGTGTGATTCTGTTCTGTTCTGTAATTCAGTTCAAGTGTAGCGGTTTTTACATTCCCTCTATAAGTGATAGCTTATGATAAGTGTCTTTTTCTGTGTGACTTATTTCACTTAGAATCGTCGTACCTAAGTCCACTCATCTTGCTTCTACTAGCCTTATGACATTGATTTCATGTCTGAGTGATATTCCATTGTACATAAGGACCACAACTTCTTTATCCATTTTTCTCTTTCCTGGGATATTTAAGGTGTCATGAAGTGGAGGTTCTTGTCAACAGAGCAGCCCTAAACTTTGGGGTGCCTGTGTCTTGCTGATTTTTAGTTTTCCCAATTTATACGCCCATGAGTGGACGTGCCCTATGCTCACTAAGCTGTGTTTTTTCGATGTTTCAGGACACACCGTACACTTCTCCAGAGTGGCTGTTGGCAATTTACATCCCGCCCATCAGCGTAGCAAGGCTGCCATTTCTCCATGGCCTGTCCTGCATTTCTGGTTTTGACACATTTTGCAGCATGGCCCTTTTGACCGATGGGAAGCGAGACTTCTTTGTAGCGCTGATTTGCCTTTCCAGGTTGCTTGGTTGGCCAAAAAGGGCGTATGCGTTTTTTCCTGAATATATTCAGGAAAAAACGCATACGCCCTTTTTGGCCAAGGGCATCATTGTCGACGTTTTGCCGCTTTTCATGTGCCTTAAAGGCGATTCGAATCTACCTCCTGAAATCTGTTTCCTGCAATTCTGCCTTGCTTTCAAATCCTCTTCGTTGACTTCCCTCAATATATCTGTGGATGAGAGTTATCACTTATAACTCTGCGGGTTTGTGAATTGCAGTGTCCCTGAGCTCCATTTTTCAACTGTCTTTTTTGAGAGCTGGCCGCAAAAGCACGGGATTGCCTCAGGCCCTATTCTGGTTCCTGGCAGCAGGCTGAGCCTGTGGTTAATTCTTCTACCTGATGGGAAAATAGAGTGACCTGTGCCTGTCCCAACAGCTAGATCTAGTCTCTCATTGGTTGCCCCTCTTCCCGTTCATCCTCCGGACAAACTGCAACCTGTAGGGAACAGGAGGTTAAAGGTGCTGATTCTCCAAGTAGGGAGATTGCTAGTAAAGTAGCTGGAATGGCGAACCCGAGCACAAGGAGATGAGAAATGAGGTGCGTTTTAGAAACCTTTCAAAATCACACGGTGTACCATCTTCTGGGTTTCTCATGCATGTTTTCAATGTAGGAAGATGCCCTTGAACCTGGAGACTTGGGACCCATGGGATGGGTACCACGCAGTATTACTTTAAAGGGTCTGCGTTTGCTCACCCAAACTAACCCAACCTTTCAGCCCCAAAACTGTCCACCCTTATGTCTCATCCAGCTGTGCGTGTAGATATGGTCAATCCAGGTTGCATCACAGCCTCTGAACGAATTTTGTAAGAATTTCTCTCTCTTTCACTGTCTTTGTTTTACGGGTTTTTAAAAGTAATTTATTTTTATAATGGGGTTTAGCTGCTTTTCACGGCTGTGTTTATGCAGATTTACACCCACTTGACTCACTTCCAGACAGATATCAATACATAGGTTTTAAGATTGTTACTAGTCACATATATTCTTGTGCGGTGAATAGGGCGTGTTGAGTCCAGTTCACTGAGCAAGGAGTAGGTCTTGTCTATTACATATTGGGTGTATGGAACGGTATCTGAGCGAATTTGAACCCCTTGTTTTATGCATCACCCCACCTCACCTTTCCCGTTAAGCAGCCATAGTGTGTTTTCTAAACGTGTGATTCTGTTCTGTTCTGTAATTCAGTTCAAGTGTAGCGGTTTTTACATTCCCTCTATAAGTGATAGCTTATGATAAGTGTCTTTTTCTGTGTGACTTATTTCACTTAGAATCGTCGTACCTAAGTCCACTCATCTTGCTTCTACTAGCCTTATGACATTGATTTCATGTCTGAGTGATATTGCATTGTACATAAGGACCACAACTTCTTTATCCATTTTTCTCTTTCCTGGGATATTTAAGGTGTCATGAAGTGGAGGTTCTTGTCAACAGAGCAGCCCTAAACTTTGGGGTGCCTGTGTCTTGCTGATTTTTAGTTTTCCCAATTTATACGCCCATGAGTGGACGTGCCCTATGCTCCCTAAGCTGTGTTTTTTCGATGTTTCAGGACACACCGTACACTTCTCCAGAGTGGCTGTTGGCAACTTACATCCCGCCCATCAGCGTAGCAAGGCTGCCATTTCTCCATGGCCTGTCCTGCATTTCTGGTTTTGACACTTTTTGCAGCATGGCCCTTTTGACCGATGGGAAGCGAGACTTCTTTGTAGCGCTGATTTGCCTTTCCAGGTTGCTTGGTTGGCCAAAAAGGGCGTATGCGTTTTTTCCTGAATATATTCAGGAAAAAACGCATACGCCCTTTTTGGCCAAGGGCATCATTGTCGACGTTTTGCCGCTTTTCATGTGCCTTAAAGGCGATTCGAATCTACCTCCTGAAATCTTTTTCCTGCAATTCTGCCTTGCTTTCAAATCCTCTTCGTTGCCTTCCCTCAATATATCTGTGGATGAGAGTTATCATTTATAACTCTGCGGGTTTGTGAATTGCAGTGTCCCTGAGCTCCATTTTTCAACTCGCTTTTTTGGGAGCTGGCCGCAAAAGCGTGGGATTGCCTCAGGCCCTATTGTGCTTCTGGGCGGCAGGCTGAGCCTGTGATTAATTCTTCTTCCTGATGGGAAAATAGAGTGACCTGTGCCTGTCCCAACACCTAGATCTAGTCTCTCATTGGTTGCCCCTCTTCCCGTTCATCCTTAGGACAAATTGCAACCTGTAGGGAACAGGAGGTTAAAGGTGCTGATTCTCCAAGTAAGTTGATTGCTAGTAAAGTAGCTGGAAAGGCGAACCCGAGCACAAGGAGATGAGAAATGGGGTGTGTTTTAGAAACCTTTCAAAATCACACGGTGTACCATCTTCTGAGTTTCTCATGCATGTTTTCGATGTAGGAAGATGCCCTTGAACCTGGAGATTTGGGATCCATGGGATGGGTATCACGCAGTATTACTTTAAAGGGTCTGCGTTTGCTCACCCAACCTCTCAGCCCCAAGAGTGTCCACCCTTATGTCTCATCCAGCTGTGGGTCTAGATATGGTCAATCCAGGTGGCATCACAGCCCCTGAACGAATTTTGTAAGAATTTCTCTCTCTTTCACTGTCTTTGTTTTACGGGTTTTTAAAAGTAATTTATTTTTATAATGGGGTTTAGCTGCTTTTCACGGCTGTGTTTATGCGGATTTACACCCACTTGACTCACTTCCAGACAGATATCAATACATAGGTTTTAAGATTATTACTAGTCACATATATTCTTGTGCGGTGAATAGGGGGTGTTGAGTCCAGTTCACTGAGCAAGGAGTAGGTCTTGTCTATTACATATTGGGTGTATGGAACGGTATCTGAGCAAATTTGAACCCCTTGTTTTATGCATCACCCCACCTCACCTTTCCCGTTAAGCAGCCATAGTGTGTTTTCTAAACGTGTGACTCTGTTCTGTTTTGTAATTCAGTTCAAGTGTAGCGGTTTTTACATTCCCTCTATAAGTGATAGCTTATGATAAGTGTCTTTTTCTGTGTGACTTATTTCACTTAGAATCGCCGTACCTAAGTCCACTCATCTTGCTTCTACTAGCCTTATGACATTGATTTCATGTCTGAGTGATATTCCATTGTACAAAAGGACCACAACTTTTTTATCCATTTTTCTCTTTCCTGGGATATTTAAGGTGTCATGAAGTGGAGGTTCTTGTCAACAGAGCAGCCCCAAACTTTGGGGTGCCTGTGTCTTGCTGATTTTTAGTTTTCCCAATTTATACGCCCATGAGTGGACGTGCCCTATGCTCACTAAGCTGTGTTTTTTCGATGTTTCAGGACACACCGTACACTTCTCCAGAGTGGCTGTTGGCAATTTACATCCCGCCCATCAGCGTAGCAAGGCTGCCATTTCTCCATGGCCTGTCCTGCATTTCTGGTTTTGACACTTTTTGCAGCATGGCCCTTTTGACCCATGGGAAGCGAGACTTCTTTGTAGCGCTGATTTGCCTTTCCAGGTTGCTTGGTTGGCCAAAAAGGGCGTATGCGTTTTTTCCTGAATATATTCAGGAAAAAACGCATACGCCCTTTTTGGCCAAGGGCATCATTGTCGACGTTTTGCCGCTTTTCATGTGCCTTAAAGGCGATTCGAATCTACCTCCTGAAATCTGTTTCCTGCAATTCTGCCTTGCTTTCAAATCCTCTTCGTTGACTTCCCTCAATATATCTGTGGATGAGAGTTATCACTTATAACTCTGCGGGTTTGTGAATTGCAGTGTCCCTGAGCTCCATTTTTCAACTGTCTTTTTTGAGAGCTGGCCGCAAAAGCACGGGATTGCCTCAGGCCCTATTCTGGTTCCTGGCAGCAGGCTGAGCCTGTGGTTAATTCTTCTTCCTGATGGGAAAATAGAGTGACCTGTGCCTGTCCCAACAGCTAGATCTAGTCTCTCATTGGTTGCCCCTCTTCCCGTTCATCCTCAGGACAAATTGCAACCTGTAGGGAACAGGAGGTTAAAGGTGCTGATTCTCCAAGTAGGGAGATTGCTAGTAAAGTAGCTGGAATGGCGAACCCGAGCACAAGGAGATGAGAAATGAGGTGCGTTTTAGAAACCTTTCAAAATCACATGGTGTACCATCTTCTGAGTTTCTCATGCATGTTTTCGATGTAGGAAGATGCCCTTGAACCTGGAGACTTGGGACCCATGGGATGGGTACCACACAGTAATACTTTAAAGGGTCTGCGTTTGCTCACCCAACCTAACCCAAACTTTCAGCCCCAAGACTGTCCACCCTTATGTCACAGCCAGCTGTGCGTGTAGATATGGTCAATCCAGGTTGCATCACAGCCTCTGAACGAATTTTATAAGAATTTCTCTCTCTTTCACTGTCTTTGTTTTACGGCTTTTTAAAAGTAATTTATTTTTATAATGGGGTTTAGCTGCTTTTCACGGCTGTGTTTATGCGGATTTACACCCACTTGACTCACTTCCAGACAGATATCAATACATAGGTTTTAAGATTGTTACTAGTCACATATATTCTTGTGCTGTGAATAGGGCGTGTTGAGTCCAGTTCACTGAGCAAGGAGTAGGTCTTGTCTATTACATATTGGGTGTATGGAACGGTATCTGAGCGAATTTGAACCCCTTTTTTTATGCATCACCCCACCTCACCTTTCCCGTTAAGCAGCCATAGTGTGTTTTCTAAACGTGTGATTCTGTTCTGTTCTGTAATTCAGTTCAAGTGTAGCGGTTTTTACATTCCCTCTATAAGTGATAGCTTATGATAAGTGTCTTTTTCTGTGTGACTTATTTCACTTAGAATCGTCGTACCTAAGTCCACTCATCTTGCTTCTACTAGCCTTATGACATTGATTTCATGTCTGAGTGATATTGCATTGTACATAAGGACCACAACTTCTTTATCCATTTTTCTCTTTCCTGGGATATTTAAGGTGTCATGAAGTGGAGGTTCTTGTCAACAGAGCAGCCCCAAACTTTGGGGTGCCTGTGTCTTGCTGATTTTTAGTTTTCCCAATTTATACGCCCATGAGTGGACGTGCCCTATGCTCCCTAAGCTGTGTTTTTTCGATGTTTCAGGACACACCGTACACTTCTCCAGAGTGGCTGTTGGCAATTAACATCCCGCCCATCAGCGTAGCAAGGCTGCCATTTCTCCATGGCCTGTCCTGCATTTCTGGTTTTGACACTTTTTGCAGCATGACCCTTTTGACCGATGGGAAGCGAGACTTCTTTGTAGCACTGATTTGCCTTTCCAGGTTGCTTGGTTGGCCAAAAAGGGCGTATGCGTTTTTTCCTGAATATATTCAGGAAAAAACGCATACGCCCTTTTTGGCCAAGGGCATCATTGTCGACGTTTTGCCGCTTTTCATGTGCTTTAAAGGCGATTCGAATCTACCTCCTGAAACCTGTTTCCTGCAATTCTGCCTTGCTTTCAAATCCTCTTCGTTGCCTTCCCTCAATATATTTGTGGACGAGAGTTATCATTTATAACTCAGCAGGTTTGTGAATGGCAGTCCCCCTGAGCTCCATTTTTCAACTGTCTTTTTTGGGAGCTGGCCGCAAAAGCACGGGATTGCCTCAGGCCCTATTCTGGTTCCCGGCGGCAGGCTGAGCCTGTGGTTAATTGTTCTTCCTGATGGGAAAATAGAGTGACCTGTGCCTGTCCCAACACCTAGATCTATTCTCTCATTGGTTTCCCCTCTTTCCGTTCATCCTCAGGACAAATTGCAACCTGTACAGAACAGGAGGTTAAACGTGCTGATTCTCCAATTAGGGAGATTGCTAGTGAAGTAGCTGGAATGGCGAACCCGAGCACAAGGAGATGAGAAATGAGGTGCGTTTTAGAAACCTTTCAAAATCACACGGTGTACCTTCTTCTGGGTTCCTCATGCAAGTTTTCGATGTAGGAAGATGCCCTTGAACCTGGAGATTTGGGACCCATGGGATGGGTACCATGCAGTATTACTTTAAAGGGTCTGCGTTTGCTCACCCAACCTCACCCAACCTCTCAGCCCCAAGAGTGTCCACCCTTATGTCTCATCCAGCTGTGGGTCTAGATATGGTCAATCCAGGTTGCATCACAGCCCCTAAACGAATTTTGTAAGAATTTCACTCTCTTTCACTGTCTTTGTTTTACGGGTTTTTAAAAGTAATTTATTTTTATAATGGGGTTTAGCTGCTTTTAACGGCTGTGTTTATGCGGCTTTACACCCACTTGACTCACTTCCAGACAGATATCAATACATAGGTTTTAAGATTATTACTAGTCACATATATTCTTGTGCGGTGAATAGGGGGTGTTGAGTCCAGTTCACTGAGCAAGGAGTAGGTCTTGTCTATTACATATTGGGTGTATGGAACGGTATCTGAGCGAATTTGAACCCCTTGTTTTATGCATCACCCCACCTCACCTTTCCCGTTAAGCAGCCATAGTGTGTTTTCTAAACGTGTGATTCTGTTCTGTTCTGTAATTCAGTTCAAGTGTAGCGGTTTTTACATTCCCTCTATAAGTGATAGCTTATGATAAGTGTCTTTTTCTGTGTGACTTATTTCACTTAGAATCGTCGTACCTAAGTCCACTCATCTTGCTTCTACTAGCCTTATGACATTGATTTCATGTCTGAGTGATATTCCATTGTACATAAGGACCACAACTTCTTTATCCATTTTTCTCTTTCCTGGGATATTTAAGGTGTCATGAAGTGGAGGTTCTTGTCAACAGAGCAGCCCTAAACTTTGGGGTGCCTGTGTCTTGCTGATTTTTAGTTTTCCCAATTTATACGCCCATGAGTGGACGTGCCCTATGCTCACTAAGCTGAATTTTTTCGATGTTTCAGGACACACCGTACACTTCTCCAGAGTGGCTGTTGGCAATTTACATCCCGCCCATCAGCGTAGCAAGGCTGCCATTTCTCCATGGCCTGTCCTGCATTTCTGGTTTTGACACTTTTTGCAGCATGGTCCTTTTGACCCATGGGAAGCGAGACTTCTTTGTAGCGCTGATTTGCCTTTCCAGGTTGCTTGGTTGGCCAAAAAGGGCGTATGCGTTTTTTCCTGAATATATTCAGGAAAAAACGCATACGCCCTTTTTGGCCAAGGGCATCATTGTCGACGTTTTGCCGCTTTTCATGTGCCTTAAAGGCGATTCGAATCTACCTCCTGAAATCTGTTTCCTGCAATTCTGCCTTGCTTTCAAATCCTCCTCGTTGACTTCCCTCAATATATCTGTGGATGAGAGTTATCACTTATAACTCTGCGGGTTTGTCAATTGCAGTGTCCCTGAGCTCCATTTTTCAACTGTCTTTTTTGAGAGCTGGCCGCAAAAGCACGGGATTGCCTCAGGCCCTATTCTGGTTCCTGGCAGCAGGCTGAGCCTGTGGTTAATTCTTCTTCCTGATGGGAAAATAGAGTGACCTGTGCCTGTCCCAACAGCTAGATCTAGTCTCTCATTGGTTGCCCCTCTTCCCGTTCATCCTCAGGACAAATTGCAACCTGTAGGGAACAGGAGGTTAAAGGTGCTGATTCTCCAAGTAGGGAGATTGCTAGTAAAGTAGCTGGAATGGCGAACCCGAGCACAAGGAGATGAGAAATGAGGTGCGTTTTAGAAACCTTTCAAAATCACACGGTGTACCTTCTTCTGGGTTCCTCATGCAAGTTTTCGATGTAGGAAGATGCCCTTGAACCTGGAGATTTGGGACCCATGGGATGGGTACCATGCAGTATTACTTTAAAGGGTCTGCGTTTGCTCACCCAACCTCACCCAACCTCTCAGCCCCAAGAGTGTCCACCCTTATGTCTCATCCAGCTGTGGGTCTAGATATGGTCAATCCAGGTTGCATCACAGCCCCTGAACGAATTTTGTAAGAATTTCACTCTCTTTCACTGTCTTTGTTTTACGGGTTTTTAAAAGTAATTTATTTTTATAATGGGGTTTAGCTGCTTTTCACGGCTGTGTTTATGCGGCTTTACACCCACTTGACTCACTTCCAGACAGATATCAATACATAGGTTTTAAGATTGTTACTAGTCACATATATTCTTGTGCGGTGAATAGGGGGTGTTGAGTCCAGTTCACTGAGCAAGGAGTAGGTCTTGTCTATTACATATTGGGTGTATGGAACGGTATCTGAGCGAATTTGAACCCCTTGTTTTATGCATCACCCCACCTCACCTTTCCCGTTAAGCAGCCATAGTGTGTTTTCTAAACGTGTGATTCTGTTCTGTTCTGTAATTCAGTTCAAGTGTAGCGGTTTTTACATTCCCTCTATAAGTGATAGCTTATGATAAGTGTCTTTTTCTGTTTGACTTATTTCACTTAGAATCGTCGTACCTAAGTCCACTCATCTTGCTTCTACTAGCCTTATGACATTGATTTCATGTCTGAGTGATATTCCATTGTACATAAGGACCACAACTTCTTTATCCATTTTTCTCTTTCCTGGGATATTTAAGGTGTCATGAAGTGGAGGTTCTTGTCAACAGAGCAGCCCTAAACTTTGGGGTGCCTGTGTCTTGCTGATTTTTAGTTTTCCCAATTTATACGCCCATGAGTGGACGTGCCCTATGCTCCCTAAGCTGTGTTTTTTCGATGTTTCAGGACACACCGTACACTTCTCCAGAGTGGCTGTTGGCAACTTACATCCCGCCCATCAGCGTAGCAAGGCTGCCATTTCTCCATGGCCTGTCCTGCATTTCTGGTTTTGACACTTTTTGCAGCATGGCCCTTTTGACCGATGGGAAGTGAGACTTCTTTGTAGCGCTGATTTGCATTTCCAGGTTGCTTGGTTGGCCAAAAAGTGCGTATGCGTTTTTTCCTGAATATATTCAGGAAAAAACGCAAATGCCCTTCTTGGCCAAGGGCATTATTGTCGACGTTTTGCCGCTTTTCATGTGCTTTACAGGCGATTCGAATCTACCTCCTGAAATCTGTTTCCTGCAATTCTGCCTTGCTTTCAAATCCTCTTCGTTGCCTTCCCTCAATATATCTGTGGATGAGAGTTATCATTTATAACTCTGCGGGTTTGTGAATTGCAGTGTCCCTGAGCTCCATTTTTCAACTCACTTTTTTGGGAGCTGGCCGCAAAAGCGCGGGATTGCCTCAGGCCCTATTGTGCTTCTGGGCGGCAGGCTGAGCCTGTGATTAATTCTTCTTCCTGATGGGAAAATAGAGTGACCTGTGCCTGTCCCAACACCTAGATCTAGTCTCTCATTGGTTGCCCCTCTTCCCGTTCATCCTCAGGACACATTGCAACCTGTAGGGAACAGGAGGTTAAAGGTGCTGATTCTCCAAGTAAGTTGATTGCTAGTAAAGTAGCTGGAAAAGCGAACCCGAGCACAAGGAGATGAGAAATGGGGTGTGTTTTAGAAACCTTTCAAAATCACACGGTGTACCATCTTCTGAGTTTCTCATGCATGTTTTCCATGTAGGAAGATGCCCTTGAACCTGGAGATTTGGGACCCATGGGATGGGTACCACGCAGTATTACTTTAAAGGGTCTGCGTTTGCTCACCCAACCTCTCAGCCCCAAGAGTGTCCACCCTTATGTCTCATCCAGCTGTGGGTCTAGATATGGTCAATCCAGGTGGCATCACAGCCCCTGAACGAATTTTGTAAGAATTTCTCTCTCTTTCACTGTCTTTGTTTTACGGGTTTTTAAAAGTAATTTATTTTTATAATGGGGTTTAGCTGCTTTTCTCGGCTGTGTTTATGCGGCTTTACACCCACTTGACTCACTTCCAGTCAGATATCAATACATAGGTTTTAAGATTGTTACTAGTCACATATATTCTTGTGCGGTGAATAGGGGGTGTTGAGTCCATTTCACGGAGCAAGGAGTAGGTCTTGTCTATTACATATTGGGTGTATGGAACGGTATCTGAGAAAATTTGAACCCCTTGTTTTATGCATCACCCAACCTCACCTTTCCCGTTAAGCAGCCATAGTGTGTTTTCTAAACGTGTGACTCTGTTCTGTTTTGTAATTCAGTTCAAGTGTAGCGGTTTTTACATTCCCTCTATAAGTGATAGCTTATGATAAGTGTCTTTTTCTGTGTGACTTATTTCACTTAGAATCGTCGTACCTAAGTCCACTCATCTTGCTTCTACTAGCCTTATGACATTGATTTCATGTCTGAGTGATATTCCATTGTACATAAAGACCACAACTTTTTTATCCATTTTTCTCTTTCCTGGGATATTTAAGGTGTCATGAAGTGGAGGTTCTTGTCAACAGAGCAGCCCTAAACTTTGGGGTGCCTGTGTCTTGCTGATTTTTAGTTTTCCCAATTTATACGCCCATGAGTGGACGTGCCCTATGCTCACTAAGCTGTGTTTTTTCGATGTTTCAGGACACACCGTACACTTCTCCAGAATGGCTGTTGGCAATTTACATCCCGCCCATCAGCGTAGCAAGGCTGCCATTTCTCCATGGCCTGTCCTGCATTTCTGGTTTTGACACTTTTTGCAGCATGACCCTTTTGACCCATAGGAAGCGAGACTTCATTGTAGCGCTGATTTGCCTTTCCAGGTTGCTTGGTTGGCCAAAAAGGGCGTATGCGTTTTTTCCTGAATATATTCAGGAAAAAACGCATACGCCCTTTTTGGCCAAGGGCATCATTGTCGACGTTTTGCCGCTTTTCATGTGCCTTAAAGGCGATTCGAATCTACCTCCTGAAATCTGTTTCCTGCAATTCTGCCTTGCTTTCAAATCCTCTTCGTTGACTTCCCTCAATATATCTGTGGATGAGAGTTATCACTTATAACTCTGCGGGTTTGTGAATTGCAGTGTCCCTGAGCTCCATTTTTCAACTGTCTTTTTTGAGAGCTGGCCGCAAAAGCACGGGATTGCCTCAGGCCCTATTCTGGTTCCTGGCAGCAGGCTGAGCCTGTGGTTAATTCTTCTTCCTGATGGGAAAATAGAGTGACCTGTGCCTGTCCCAACAGCTAGATCTAGTCTCTCATTGGTTGCCCCTCTTCCCGTTCATCCTCAGGACAAATTGCAACCTGTAGGGAACAGGAGGTTAAACGTGCTGATTCTCCAAGTAGGGAGATTGCTAGTAAAGTAGCTGGAATGGCGAACCCGAGCACAAGGAGATGAGAAATGAGGTGCGTTTTAGAAACCTTTCAAAATCACACGGTGTACCTTCTTCTGAGTTTCTCATGCATGTTTTCGATGTAGGAAGATGCCCTTGAACCTGGAGACTTGGGACCCATGGGATGGGTACCACACAGTATTACTTTAAAGGGTCTGCGTTTGCTCACCCAACCTAACCCAACCTTTCAGCCCCAAGACTGTCCACCCTTATGTCTCATCCAGCTGTGCGTGTAGATATGGTCAATCCAGGTTCCATCACAGCCCCTGAACGAATTTTGTAAGAATTTCTCTCTCTTTCACTGTCTTTGTTTTACGGGTTTTTAAAAGTAATTTATTTTTATAATGGGGTTTAGCTGCTTTTCACGGCTGTGTTTATGCGGCTTTACACCCACTTGACTCACTTCCAGACAGATATCAATACATAGGTTTTAAGATTGTTACTAGTCACATATATTCTTGTGCGGTGAATAGGGGGTGTTGAGTCCAGTTCACTGAGCAAGGAGTAGGTCTTGTCTATTACATATTGGGTGTATGGAACGGTATCTGAGCGAATTTGAACCCCTTGTTTTATGCATCACCCCACCTCACCTTTCCCGTTAAGCAGCCATAGTGTGTTTTCTAAACGTGTGATTCTGTTCTGTTCTGTAATTCAGTTCAAGTGTAGCGGTTTTTACATTCCCTCTATAAGTGATAGCTTATGATAAGTGTCTTTTTCTGTGTGACTTATTTCACTTAGAATCGTCGTACCTAAGTCCACTCATCTTGCTTCTACTAGCCTTATGACATTGATTTCATGTCTGAGTGATATTGCATTGTACATAAGGACCACAACTTCTTTATCCATTTTTCTCTTTCCTGGGATATTTAAGGTGTCATGAAGTGGAGGTTCTTGTCAACAGAGCAGCCCTAAACTTTGGGGTGCCTGTGTCTTGCTGATTTTTAGTTTTCCCAATTTATACGCCCATGTGTGGACGTGCCCTATGCTCCCTAAGCTGTGTTTTTTCGATGTTTCAGGACACACCGTACACTTCTCCAGAGTGGCTGTTGGCAATTAACATCCCGCCCATCAGCGTAGCAAGGCTGCCATTTCTCCATGGCCTGTCCTGCATTTCTGGTTTTGACACTTTTTGCAGCATGACCCTTTTGACCGATGGGAAGCGAGACTTCTTTGTAGCACTGATTTGCCTTTCCAGGTTGCTTGGTTGGCCAAAAAGGGCGTATGCGTTTTTTCCTGAATATATTCAGGAAAAAACGCATACGCCCTTTTTGGCCAAGGGCATCATTGTCGACGTTTCGCCGCTTTTCATGTGCTTTAAAGGCGATTCGAATCTACCTCCTGAAACCTGTTTCCTGCAATTCTGCCTTGCTTTCAAATCCTCTTCGTTGCCTTCCCTCAATATATTTGTGGACGAGAGTTATCATTTATAACTCAGCAGGTTTGTGAATGGCAGTCCCCCTGAGCTCCATTTTTCAACTGTCTTTTTTGGGAGCTGGCCGCAAAAGCACGGGATTGCCTCAGGCCCTATTCTGGTTCCCGGCGGCAGGCTGAGCCTGTGGTTAATTGTTCTTCCTGATGGGAAAATAGAGTGACCTGTGCCTGTCCCAACACCTAGATCTATTCTCTCATTGGTTTCCCCTCTTCCCGTTCATCCTCAGGACAAATTGCAACCTGTACAGAACAGGAGGTTAAAGGTGCTGATTCTCCAAGTAGGGAGATTGCTAGTGAAGTAGCTGGAATGGCGAACCCGAGCACAAGGAGATGAGAAATGAGGTGCGTTTTAGAAACCTTTCAAAATCACACGGTGTACCTTCTTCTGGGTTCCTCATGCAAGTTTTCGATGTAGGAAGATGCCCTTGAACCTGGAGATTTGGGACCCATGGGATGGGTACCATGCAGTATTACTTTAAAGGGTCTGCGTTTGCTCACCCAACCTCACCCAACCTCTCAGCCACAAGAGTGTCCACCCTTATGTCTCATCCAGCTGTGGGTCTAGATATGGTCAATCCAGGTTGCATCACAGCCCCTGAACGAATTTTGTAAGAATTTCTCTCTCTTTCACTGTCTTTGTTTTACGGGTTTTTAAAAGTAATTTATTTTTATAATGGGGTTTAGCTGCTTTTCACGGCTGTGTTTATGCGGCTTTACACCCACTTGACTCACTTCCAGACAGATATCAATACATAGGTTTTAAGATTGTTACTAGTCACATATATTCTTGTGCGGTGAATAGGGGGTGTTGAGTCCAGTAAACTGAGCAAGGAGTAGGTCTTGTCTATTACATATTGGGTGTATGGAACGGTATCTGAGCGAATTTGAACCCCTTGTTTTATGCATCACCCCACCTCACCTTTCCCGTTAAGCAGCCATAGTGTGTTTTCTAAACGTGTGATTCTGTTCTGTTCTGTAATTCAGTTCAAGTGTAGCGGTTTTTACATTCCCTCTATAAGTGATAGCTTATGATAAGTGTCTTTTTCTGTGTGACTTATTTCACTTAGAATCGTCGTACCTAAGTCCACTCATCTTGCTTCTACTAGCCTTATGACATTGATTTCATGTCTGAGTGATATTCCATTGTACATAAGGACCACAACTTCTTTATCCATTTTTCTCTTTCCTGGGATATTTAAGGTGTCATGAAGTGGAGGTTCTTGTCAACAGAGCAGCCCTAAACTTTGGGGTGCCTGTGTCTTGCTGATTTTTAGTTTTCCCAATTTATACGCCCATGAGTGGACGTGCCCTATGCTCACTAAGCTGTGTTTTTTCGATGTTTCAGGACACACCGTACACTTCTCCAGAGTGGCTGTTGGCAATTTACATCCCGCCCATCAGCGTAGCAAGGCTGCCATTTATCCATGGCCTGTCCTGCATTTCTGGTTTTGACACTTTTTGCAGCATGGCCCTTTTGACCCATGGGAAGCGAGACTTCTTTGTAGCGCTGATTTGCCTTTCCAGGTTGCTTGGTTGGCCAAAAAGGGCGTATGCGTTTTTTCCTGAATATATTCAGGAAAAAACGCAAATGCCCTTCTTGGCCAAGGGCATCATTGTCGATGTTTTGCCGCTTTTCATGTGCTTTACAGGCGATTCGAATCTACCTCCTGAAATCTGTTTCCTGCAATTCTGCCTTGCTTTCAAATCCTCTTCGTTGCCTTCCCTCAATATATCTGTGGATGAGAGTTATCGTTTATAACTCTGCGGGTTTGTGAATTGCAGTGTCCCTGAGCTCCATTTTTCAACTCACTTTTTTGGGAGCTGGCCGCAAAATCGCGGGATTGCCTCAGGCCCTATTGTGCTTCTGGGCGGCAGGCTGAGCCTGTGATTAATTCTTATTCCTGATGGGAAAATAGAGTGACCTGTGCCTGTCCCAACACCTAGATCTAGTCTCTCATTGGTTGCCCCTCTTCCCGTTCATCCTCAGGACACATTGCAACCTGTAGGGAACAGGAGGTTAAAGGTGCTGATTCTCCAAGTAAGTTGATTGCTAGTAAAGTAGCTGGAAAGGCGAACCCGAGCACAAGGAGATGAGAAATGGGGTGTGTTTTAGAAACCTTTCAAAATCACACGGTGTACCATCTTCTGAGTTTCTCATGCATGTTTTCCATGTAGGAAGATGCCCTTGAACCTGGAGATTTGGGACCCATGGGATGGGTACCACGCAGTATTACTTTAAAGGGTCTGCATTTGCTCACCCAACCTCTCAGCCCCAAGAGTGTCCACCCTTATGTCTCATCCAGCTGTGGGTCTAGATATGGTCAATCCAGGTGGCATCACAGCCCCTGAACGAATTTTGTAAGAATTTCTCTCTTTCACTGTCTTTGTTTTACGGGTTTTTAAAAGTAATTTATTTTTATAATGGGGTTTAGCTGCTTTTCACGGCTGTGTTTATGCGGCTTTACACCCACTTGACTCACTTCCAGACAGATATCAATACATAGGTTTTAAGATTGTTACTAGTCACATATATTCTTGTGCGGTGAATAGGGGGTGTTGAGTCCATTTCACGGAGCAAGGAGTAGGTCTTGTCTATTACATATTGGGTGTATGGAACGGTATCTGAGCAAATTTGAACCCCTTGTTTTATGCATCACCCAACCTCACCTTTCCCGTTAAGCAGCCATAGTGTGTTTTCTAAACGTGTGACTCTGTTCTGTTTTGTAATTCTGTTCAAGTGTAGCGGTTTTTACATTCCCTCTATAAGTGATAGCTTATGATAAGTGTCTTTTTCTGTGTGACTTATTTCACTTAGAATCGTCGTACCTAAGTCCACTCATCTTGCTTCTACTAGCCTTATGACATTGATTTCATGTCTGAGTGATATTCCATTGTACATAAAGACCACAACTTTTTTATCCATTTTTCTCTTTCCTGGGATATTTAAGGTGTCATGAAGTGGAGGTTCTTGTCAACAGAGCAGCCCTAAACTTTGGGGTGCCTGTGTCTTGCTGATTTTTAGTTTTCCCAATTTATACGCCCATGAGTGGACGTGCCCTATGCTCACTAAGCTGTGTTTTTTCGATGTTTCAGGACACACCGTACACTTCTCCAGAGTGGCTGTTGGCAATTTACATCCCGCCCATCAGCGTAGCAAGGCTGCCATTTCTCCATGGCCTGTCCTGCATTTCTGGTTTTGACACTTTTTGCAGCATGACCCTTTTGACCCATAGGAAGCGAGACTTCATTGTAGCGCTGATTTGCCTTTCCAGGTTGCTTGGTTGGCCAAAAAGGGCGTATGCGTTTTTTCCTGAATATATTCAGGAAAAAACGCATACGCCCTTTTTGGCCAAGGGCATCATTGTCGACGTTTTGCCGCTTTTCATGTGCCTTAAAGGTGATTCGAATCTACCTCCTGAAATCTGTTTCCTGCAATTCTGCCTTGCTTTCAAATCCTCTTCGTTGACTTCCCTCAATATATCTGTGGATGAGAGTTATCACTTATAACTCTGCGGGTTTGTGAATTGCAGTGTCCCTGAGCTCCATTTTTCAACTGTCTTTTTTGAGAGCTGGCCGCAAAAGCACGGGATTGCCTCAGGCCCTATTCTGGTTCCTGGCAGCAGGCTGAGCCTGTGGTTAATTCTTCTTCCTGATGGGAAAATAGAGTGACCTGTGCCTGTCCCAACAGCTAGATCTAGTCTCTCATTGGTTGCCCCTCTTCCCGTTCATCCTCAGGACAAATTGCAACCTGTAGGGAAAGGAGGTTAAAGGTGCTGATTCTCCAAGTAAGTTGATTGCTAGTAAAGTAGCTGGAAAGGCGAACCCGAGCACAAGGAGATGAGAAATGGGGTGTGTTTTAGAAACCTTTCAAAATCACACGGTGTACCATCTTCTGAGTTTCTCATGCATGTTTTCGATGTAGGAAGATGCCCTTGAACCTGGAGACTTGGGACCCATTCGATGGGTACCACGCAGTATTACTTTAAAGGGTCTGCGATTGCTCACCCATCCTAACCCAACCTTTCAGCCCCAAGACTGTCCACCCTTATGTCTCATCCAGCTGTGCGTGTAGATATGGTCAATCCAGGTTGCATCACAGCCCCTGAACGAATTTTGTAAGAATTTCTCTCTCTTTCACTGTCTTTGTTTTACGGGTTTTTAAAAGTAATTTATTTTTATAATGGGATTTAGCTTCTTTTCACGGCTGTGATTATGCGGCTTTACACCCACTTGACTCACTTCCAGACAGATATCAATACATAGGTTTTAAGATTGTTACTAGTCACATATATTCCTGTGCGGTGAATAGGGGGTGTTGAGTCCAGTTCACTGAGCAAGGAGTAGGTCTTGTCTATTACATATTGGGTGTATGGAACGGTATCTGAGCGAATTTGAACCCCTTGTTTTATGCATCACCCCACCTCACCTTTCCCTTTAAGCAGCCATAGTGTGTTTTCTAAACGTGTGATTCTGTTCTGTTCTGTAATTCAGTTCAAGTGTAGCGGTTTTTACATTCCCTCTATAAGTGATAGCTTATGATAAGTGTCTTTTTCTGTGTGACTTATTTCACTTAGAATCGTCGTACCTAAGTCCACTCATCTTGCTTCTACTAGCCTTATGACATTGATTTCATGTCTGAGTGATATTCCATTGTACATAAGGACCACAACTTCTTTATCCATTTTTCTCTTTCCTGGGATATTTAAGGTGTCATGAAGTGGAGGTTCTTGTCAACAGAGCAGCCCTGAACTTTGGGGTGCCTGTGTCTTGCTGATTTTTAGTTTTCCCAATTTATACGCCCATGAGTGGACGTGCCCTATGCTCCCTAAGCTGTGTTTTTTCGTTGTTTCAGGACACACCGTACACTTCTCCAGAGTGGCTGTTGGCAACTTACATCCCGCCCATCAGCGTAGCAAGGCTGCCATTTCTCCATGGCCTGTCCTGCATTTCTGGTTTTGACACTTTTTGCAGCATGGCCCTTTTGACCGATGGGAAGTGAGACTTCTTTGTAGCGCTGATTTGCATTTCCAGGTTGCTTGGTTGGCCAAAAAGGGCGTATGCGTTTTTTCCTGAATATATTCAGGAAAAATCGCAAATGCACTTCTTGGCCAAGGGCATCATTGTCGACGTTTTGCCGCTTTTCATGTGCTTTACAGGCGATTCGAATCTACCTCCTGAAATCTGTTTCCTGCAATTCTGCCTTGCTTTCAAATCCTCTTCGTTGCCTTCCCTCAATATATCTGTGGATGAGAGTTATCATTTATAACTCTGCGGGTTTGTGAATTGCAGTGTCCCTGAGCTCCGTTTTTCAACTCACTTTTTTGGGAGCTGGCCGCAAAAGCGCGGGATTGCCTCAGGCCCTATTGTGCTTCTGGGCGGCAGGCTGAGCCTGTGATTAATTCTTCTTCCTGATGGGAAAATAGAGTGACCTGTGCCTGTCCCAACACCTAGATCTAGTCTCTCATTGGTTGCCCCTCTTCCCGTTCATCCTCAGGACACATTGCAACCTGTAGGGAACAGGAGGTTAAAGGTGCTGATTCTCCAAGTAAGTTGATTGCTAGTAAAGTAGCTGGAAAGGCGAACCCGAGCACAAGGAGATGAGAAATGGGGTGTGTTTTAGAAACCTTTCAAAATCACACGGTGTACCATCTTCTGAGTTTCTCATGCATGTTTTCCATGTAGGAAGATGCCCTTGAACCTGGAGATTTGGGACCCATGGGATGGGTACCACGCAGTATTACTTTAAAGGGTCTGCATTTGCTCACCCAACCTCTCAGCCCCAAGAGTGTCCACCCTTATGTCTCATCCAGCTGTGGGTCTAGATATGGTCAATCCAGGTGGCATCACAGCCCCTGAACGAATTTTGTAAGAATTTCTCTCTCTTTCACTGTCTTTGTTTTACGGGTTTTTAAAAGTAATTTATTTTTATAATGGGGTTTATCTGCTTTTCACGGCTGTGTTTATGCGGCTTTACACCCACTTGACTCACTTCCAGACAGATATCAATACATAGGTTTTAAGATTGTTACTAGTCACATATATTCTTGTGCGGTGAATAGGGGGTGTTGAGTCCATTTCACGGAGCAAGGAGTAGGTCTTGTCTATTACATATTGGGTGTATGGAACGGTATCTGAGCAAATTTGAACCCCTTGTTTTATGCATCACCCAACCTCACCTTTCCCGTTAAGCAGCCATAGTGTGTTTTCTAAACGTGTGACTCTGTTCTGTTTTGTAATTCTGTTCAAGTGTAGCGGTTTTTACATTCCCTCTATAAGTGATAGCTTATGATAAGTGTCTTTTTCTGTGTGACTTATTTCACTTAGAATCGTCGTACCTAAGTCCACTCATCTTGCTTCTACTAGCCTTATGACATTGATTTCATGTCTGAGTGATATTCCATTGTACATAAAGACCACAACTTTTTTATCCATTTTTCTCTTTCCTGGGATATTTAAGGTGTCATGAAGTGGAGGTTCTTGTCAACAGAGCAGCCCTAAACTTTGGGGTGCCTGTGTCTTGCTGATTTTTAGTTTTCCCAATTTATACGCCCATGAGTGGACGTGCCCTATGCTCACTAAGCTGTGTTTTTTCGATGTTTCAGGACACACCGTACACTTCTCCAGAGTGGCTGTTGGCAATTTACATCCCGCCCATCAGCGTAGCAAGGCTGCCATTTCTCCATGGCCTGTCCTGCATTTCTGGTTTTGACACTTTTTGCAGCATGACCCTTTTGACCCATAGGAAGCGAGACTTCATTGTAGCGCTGATTTGCCTTTCCAGGTTGCTTGGTTGGCCAAAAAGGGCGTATGCGTTTTTTCCTGAATATATTCAGGAAAAAACGCATACGCCCTTTTTGGCCAAGGGCATCATTGTCGACGTTTTGCCGCTTTTCATGTGCCTTAAAGGTGATTCGAATCTACCTCCTGAAATCTGTTTCCTGCAATTCTGCCTTGCTTTCAAATCCTCTTCGTTGACTTCCCTCAATATATCTGTGGATGAGAGTTATCACTTATAACTCTGCGGGTTTGTGAATTGCAGTGTCCCTGAGCTCCATTTTTCAACTGTCTTTTTTGAGAGCTGGCCGCAAAAGCACGGGATTGCCTCAGGCCCTATTCTGGTTCCTGGCAGCAGGCTGAGCCTGTGGTTAATTCTTCTTCCTGATGGGAAAATAGAGTGACCTGTGCCTGTCCCAACAGCTAGATCTAGTCTCTCATTGGTTGCCCCTCTTCCCGTTCATCCTCAGGACAAATTGCAACCTGTAGGGAACAGGAGGTTAAAGGTGCTGATTCTCCAAGTAGGGAGATTGCTAGTAAAGTAGCTGGAATGGCGAACCCGAGCACAAGGAGATGAGAAATGAGGTGCGTTTTAGAAACCTTTCAAAATCACACGGTGTACCTTCTTCTGAGTTTCTCATGCATGTTTTCGATGTAGGAAGATGCCCTTGAACCTGGAGACTTGGGACCCATTCGATGGGTACCACGCAGTATTACTTTAAAGGGTCTGCGATTGCTCACCCAACCTAACCCAACCTTTCAGCCCCAAGACTGTCCACCCTTATGTCTCATCCAGCTGTGCGTGTAGATATGGTCAATCCAGGTTGCATCACAGCCCCTGAACGAATTTTGTAAAAATTTCTCTCTCTTTCACTGTCTTTGTTTTACGGGTTTTTAAAAGTAATTTATTTTTATAATGGGGTTTAGCTTCTTTTCACGGCTGTGTTTATGCGGCTTTACACCCACTTGACTCACTTCCAGACAGATATCAATACATAGGTTTTAAGATTGTTACTAGTCACATATATTCCTGTGCGGTGAATAGGGGGTGTTGAGTCCAGTTCACTGAGCAAGGAGTAGGTCTTGTCTATTACATATTGGGTGTATGGAACGGTATCTGAGCGAATTTGAACCCCTTGTTTTATGCATCACCCCACCTCACCTTTCCCTTTAAGCAGCCATAGTGTGTTTTCTAAACGTGTGATTCTGTTCTGTTCTGTAATTCAGTTCAAGTGTAGCGGTTTTTACATTCCCTCTATAAGTGATAGCTTATGATAAGTGTCTTTTTCTGTGTGACTTATTTCACTTAGAATCGTCGTACCTAAGTCCACTCATCTTGCTTCTACTAGCCTTATGACATTGATTTCATGTCTGAGTGATATTCCATTGTACATAAGGACCACAACTTCTTTATCCATTTTTCTCTTTCCTGGGATATTTAAGGTGTCATGAAGTGGAGGTTCTTGTCAACAGAGCAGCCCTGAACTTTGGGGTGCCTGTGTCTTGCTGATTTTTAGTTTTCCCAATTTATACGCCCATGAGTGGACGTGCCCTATGCTCCCTAAGCTGTGTTTTTTCGTTGTTTCAGGACACACCGTACACTTCTCCAGAGTGGCTGTTGGCAACTTACATCCCGCCCATCAGCGTAGCAAGGCTGCCATTTCTCCATGGCCTGTCCTGCATTTCTGGTTTTGACACTTTTTGCAGCATGGCCCTTTTGACCGATGGGAAGTGAGACTTCTTTGTAGCGCTGATTTGCATTTCCAGGTTGCTTGGTTGGCCAAAAAGGGCGTATGCGTTTTTTCCTGAATATATTCAGGAAAAATCGCAAATGCACTTCTTGGCCAAGGGCATCATTGTCGACGTTTTGCCGCTTTTCATGTGCTTTACAGGCGATTCGAATCTACCTCCTGAAATCTGTTTCCTGCAATTCTGCCTTGCTTTCAAATCCTCTTCGTTGCCTTCCCTCAATATATCTGTGGATGAGAGTTATCATTTATAACTCTGCGGGTTTGTGAATTGCAGTGTCCCTGAGCTCCGTTTTTCAACTCACTTTTTTGGGAGCTGGCCGCAAAAGCGCGGGATTGCCTCAGGCCCTATTGTGCTTCTGGGCGGCAGGCTGAGCCTGTGATTAATTCTTCTTCCTGATGGGAAAATAGAGTGACCTGTGCCTGTCCCAACACCTAGATCTAGTCTCTCATTGGTTGCCCCTCTTCCCGTTCATCCTCAGGACACATTGCAACCTGTAGGGAACAGGAGGTTAAAGGTGCTGATTCTCCAAGTAAGTTGATTGCTAGTAAAGTAGCTGGAAAGGCGAACCCGAGCACAAGGAGATGAGAAATGGGGTGTGTTTTAGAAACCTTTCAAAATCACACGGTGTACCATCTTCTGAGTTTCTCATGCATGTTTTCCATGTAGGAAGATGCCCTTGAACCTGGAGATTTGGGACCCATGGGATGGGTACCACGCAGTATTACTTTAAAGGGTCTGCGTTTGCTCACCCAACCTCTCAGCCCCAAGAGTGTCCACCCTTATGTCTCATCCAGCTGTGGGTCTAGATATGGTCAATCCAGGTGGCATCACAGCCCCTGAACGAATTTTGTAAGAATTTCTCTCTCTTTCACTGTCTTTGTTTTACGGGTTTTTAAAAGTAATTTATTTTTATAATGGGGTTTAGCTGCTTTTCACGGCTGTGTTTATGCGGCTTTACACCCACTTGACTCACTTCCAGACAGATATCAATACATAGGTTTTAAGATTGTTACTAGTCACATATATTCTTGTGCGGTGAATAGGGGGTGTTGAGTCCATTTCACGGAGCAAGGAGTAGGTCTTGTCTATTACATATTGGGTGTATGGAACGGTATCTGAGCAAATTTGAACCCCTTGTTTTATGCATCACCCAACCTCACCTTTCCCGTTAAGCAGCCATAGTGTGTTTTCTAAACGTGTGACTCTGTTCTGTTTTGTAATTCAGTTCAAGTGTAGCGGTTTTTACATTCCCTCTATAAGTGATAGCTTATGATAAGTGTCTTTTTCTGTGTGACTTATTTCACTTAGAATCGTCGTACCTAAGTCCACTCATCTTGCTTCTACTAGCCTTATGACATTGATTTCATGTCTGAGTGATATTCCATTGTACATAAAGACCACAACTTTTTTATCCATTTTTCTCTTTCCTGGGATATTTAAGGTGTCATGAAGTGGAGGTTCTTGTCAACAGAGCAGCCCTAAACTTTGGGGTGCCTGTGTCTTGCTGATTTTTAGTTTTCCCAATTTATACGCCCATGAGTGGACGTGCCCTATGCTCCCTAAGCTGTGTTTTTTCGATGTTTCAGGACACACCGTACACTACTCCAGAGTGGCTGTTGGCAATTAACATCCCGCCCATCAGCGTAGCAAGGCTGCCATTTCTCCATGGCCTGTCCTGCATTTCTGGTTTTGACACTTTTTGCAGCATGACCCTTTTGACCCATAGGAAGCGAGACTTCATTGTAGCGCTGATTTGCCTTTCCAGGTTGCTTGGTTGGCCAAAAAGGGCGTATGCGTTTTTTCCTGAATATATTCAGGAAAAAACGCATACGCCCTTTTTGGCCAAGGGCATCATTGTCGACGTTTTGCCGCTTTTCATGTGCCTTAAAGGCGATTCGAATCTACCTCCTGAAATCTGTTTCCTGCAATTCTGCCTTGCTTTCAAATCCTCTTCGTTGACTTCCCTCAATATATCTGTGGATGAGAGTTATCACTTATAACTCTGCGGGTTTGTGAATTGCAGTGTCCCTGAGCTCCATTTTTCAACTGTCTTTTTTGAGAGCTGGCCGCAAAAGCACGGGATTGCCTCAGGCCCTATTCTGGTTCCTGGCAGCAGGCTGAGCCTGTGGTTAATTCTTCTTCCTGATGGGAAAATAGAGTGACCTGTGCCTGTCCCAACAGCTAGATCTAGTCTCTCATTGGTTGCCCCTCTTCCCGTTCATCCTCAGGACAAATTGCAACCTGTAGGGAACAGGAGGTTAAAGGTGCTGATTCTCCAAGTAGGGAGATTGCTAGTAAAGTAGCTGGAATGGCGAACCCGAGCACAAGGAGATGAGAAATGAGGTGCGTTTTAGAAACCTTTCAAAATCACACGGTGTACCTTCTTCTGAGTTTCTCATGCATGTTTTCGATGTAGGAAGATGCCCTTGAACCTGGAGACTTGGGACCCATGGGATGGGTACCACGCAGTATTACTTTAAAGGGTCTGCGTTTGCTCACCCAACCTAACCCAACCATTCAGCCCCAAGACTGTCCACCCTTATGTCTCATCCAGCTGTGCGTGTAGATATGGTCAATCCAGGTTGCATCACAGCCCCTGAACGAATTTTGTAAGAATTTCTCTCTCTTTCACTGTCTTTGTTTTACGGGTTTTTAAAAGTAATTTATTTTTATAATGGGGTTTAGCTGCTTTTCACGGCTGTGTTTATGCGGCTTTACACCCACTTGACTCACTTCCAGACAGATATCAATACATAGGTTTTAAGATTGTTACTAGTCACATATATTCTTGTGCGGTGAATAGGGGGTGTTGAGTCCAGTTCACTAAGCAAGGAGTAGGTCTTGTCTATTACATATTGGGTGTATGGAACGGTATCTGAGCGAATTTGAACCCCTTGTTTTATGCATCACCCCACCTCACCTTTCCCGTTAAGCAGCCATAGTGTGTTTTCTAAACGTGTGATTCTGTTCTGTTCTGTAATTCAGTTCAAGTGTAGCGGTTTTTACATTCCCTCTATAAGTGATAGCTTATGATAAGTGTCTTTTTCTGTGTGACTTATTTCACTTAGAATCGTCGTACCTAAGTCCACTCATCTTGCTTCTACTAGCCTAATGACATTGATTTCATGTCTGAGTGATATTCCATTGTACATAAGGACCACAACTTCTTTATCCATTTTTCTCTTTCCTGGGATATTTAAGGTGTCATGAAGTGGAGGTTCTTGTCAACAGAGCAGCCCTAAACTTTGGGGTGCCTGTGCCTTGCTGATTTTTAGTTTTCCCAATTTATACGCCCATGAGTGGACGTGCCCTATGCTCCCTAAGCTGTGTTTTTTCGATGTTTCAGGACACACCGTACACTTCTCCAGAGTGGCTGTTGGCAACTTACATCCCGCCCATCAGCGTAGCAAGGCTGCCATTTCTCCATGGCCTGTCCTGCATTTCTGGTTTTGACACTTTTTGCAGCATGGCCCTTTTGACCGATGGGAAGCGAGACTTCTTTGTAGCGCTGATTTGCCTTTCCAGGTTGCTTGGTTGGCCAAAAAGGGCGTATGCGTTTTTTCCTGAATATATTCAGGAAAAAACGCAAATGCCCTTCTTGGCCAAGGGCATCATTGTCGACGTTTAGCCGCATTTCATGTGCTTTACAGGCGATTCGAATCTACCTCCTGAAATCTGTTTCCTGCAATTCTGCCTTGCTTTCAAATCCTCTTCGTTGCCTTCCCTGAATATATCTGTGGATGAGAGTTATCATTTATAACTCTGCGGGTTTGTGAATTGCAGTGTCCCTGAGCTCCATTTTTCAACTCGCTTTTTTGGGAGCTGGCCGCAAAAGCACGGGATTGCCTCAGGCCCTATTGTGCTTCTGGGCGGCAGGCTGAGCCTGTGATTAATTCTTCTTCCTGATGGGAAAATAGAGTGACCTGTGCCTGTCCCAACACCTAGATCTAGTCTCACATTGGTTGCCCCTCTTCCCGTTCATCCTCAGGACAAATTGCAACCTGTAGGGAACAGGAGGTTAAAGGTGCTGATTCTCCAAGTAAGTTGATTGCTAGTAAAGTAGCTGGAAAGGCGAACCCGAGCACAAGGAGATGAGAAATGGGGTGTGTTTTAGAAACCTTTCAAAATCACACGGTGTACCATCTTCTGAGTTTCTCATGCATGTTTTCAATGTAGGAAGATGCCCTTGAACCTGGAGATTTGGGACCCATGGGATGGGTATCACGCAGTATTACTTTAAAGGGTCTGCGTTTGCACACCCAACCTCTCAGCCCCAAGAGTGTCCACCCTTATGTCTCATCCAGGTGTGGGTCTAGATATGGTCAATCCAGGTGGCATCACAGCCCCTGAACGAATTTTGTAAGAATTTCTCTCTCTTACACTGTCTTTGTTTTACGGGTTTTTAAAAGTAATTTATTTTTATAATGGGGTTTAGCTTCTTTTCACGGCTGTGTTTATGCGGATTTACACCCACTTGACTCACTTCCAGACAGATATCAATACATAGGTTTTAAGATTGTTACTAGTCACATATATTCTTGTGCGGTGAATAGGGGGTGTTGAGTCCATTTCACGGAGCAAGGAGTAGGTCTTGTCTATTACATATTGGGTGTATGGAACGGTATCTGAGCAAATTTGAACCCCTTGTTTTATGCATCACCCCACCTCACCTTTCCCGTTAAGCAGCCATAGTGTGTTTTCTAAACGTGTGACTCTGTTCTGTTTTATAATTCAGTTCAAGTGTAGCGGTTTTTACATTCCCTCTATAAGTGATAGCTTATGATAAGTGTCTTTTTCTGTGTGACTTATTTCACTTAGGATCGTCGTACCTAAGTCCACTCATCTTGCTTCTACTAGCCTTATGACATTGATTTCATGTCTGAGTGATATTCCATTGTACATAAGGACCACAACTTTTTTATCCATTTTTCTCTTTCCTGGGATATTTAAGGTGTCATGAAGTGGAGGTTCTTGTCAACAGAGCAGCCCCAAACTTTGGGGTGCCTGTGTCTTGCTGATTTTTAGTTTTCCCAATTTATACGCCCATGAGTGGACGTGCCCTATGCTCACTAAGCTGTGTTTTTTTGATGTTTCAGGACACACCGTACACTTCTCCAGAGTGGCTGTTGGCAATTTACATCCCGCCCATCAGCGTAGCAAGGCTGCCATTTCTCCATGGCCTGTCCTGCATTTCTGGTTTTGACACTTTTTGCAGCATGGCCCTTTTGACCCATAGAAAGCGAGACTTCTTTGTAGCGCTGATTTGCCTTTCCAGGTTGCTTGGTTGGCCAAAAAGGGCGTATGCGTTTTTTCCTGAATATATTCAGGAAAAAACGCATACGCCCTTTTTGGCCAAGGGCATCATTGTCAACGTTTTGCCGCTTTTAATGTGCTTTAAAGGCGATTCGAATCTACCTCCTGAAACCTGTTTCCTGCAATTCTGCCTTGCTTTCAAATCCTCTTCGTTGCCTTCCCTCAATATATTTGTGGACGAGAGTTATCATTTATAACTCAGCAGGTTTGTGAATGGCAGTCCCCCTGAGCTCAATTTTTCAACTGTCTGTTTTGGGAGCTGGCCGCAAAAGCACGGGATTGCCTCAGGCCCTATTCTGGTTCCCGGCGGCAGGCTGAGCCTGTGGTTAATTCTTCTTCCTGATGGGAAAATAGAGTGACCTGTGCCTGTCCCAACACCTAGATCTATTCTCTCATTGGTTTCCCCTCTTCCCGTTCATCCTCAGGACAAATTGCAACCTGTACAGAACAGGAGGTTAAAGGTGCTGATTCTCCAAGTAGGGAGATTGCTAGTGAAGTAGCTGGAATGGCGAACCCGAGCACAAGGAGATGAGAAATGAGGTGCGTTTTAGAAACCTTTCAAAATCACACGGTGTACCTTCTTCTGGGTTCCTCATGCAAGTTTTCGATGTAGGAAGATGCCCTTGAACCTGGAGATTTGGGACCCATGGGTTGGGTACCATGCAGTATTACTTTAAAGGGTCTGCGTTTGCTCACCCAACCTCACCCAACCTCTCAGCCCCAAGAGTGTCCACCCTTATGTCTCATCCAGCTGTGGGTCTAGATATGGTCAATCCAGGTTGCATCACAGCCCCTGAACGAATTTTTTAAGAATTTCTCTCTCTTTCACTGTCTTTGTTTTACGGGTTTTTAAAAGTAATTTATTTTTATAATGGGGTTTAGCTGCTTTTCACGGCTGTGTTTATGCGGCTTTACACCCACTTGACTCACTTCCAGACAGATATCAATACATAGGTTTTAAGATTGTTACTAGTCACATATATTCTTGTGCGGTGAATAGGGGGTTTTGAGTCCAGTTCACTGAGCAAGGAGTAGGTCTTGTCTATTACATATTGGGTGTATGGAACGGTATCTGAGCGAATTTGAACCCCTTGTTTTATGCATCAACCCACCTCACCTTTCCCGTTAAGCAGCCATAGTGTGTTTTCTAAACGTGTGATTCTGTTCTGTTCTGTAATTCAGTTCAAGTGTAGCGGTTTTTACATTCCCTCTATAAGTGATAGCTTATGATAAGTGTCTTTTTCTGTGTGACTTATTTCACTTAGAATCGTCGTACCTAAGTCCACTCATCTTGCTTCTAGTAGCCTTATGACATTGATTTCATGTCTGAGTGATATTCCATTGTACATAAGGACCACAACTTCTTTATCCATTTTTCTCTTTCCTGGGATATTTAAGGTGTCATGAAGTGGAGATTCTTGTCAACAGAGCAGCCCTAAACTTTGGGGTGCCTGTGTCTTGCTGATTTTTAGTTTTCCCAATTTATACGCCCATGAGTGGACGTGCCCTATGCTCCCTAAGCTGTGTTTTTTCGATGTTTCAGGACACACCGTACACTTCTCCAGAGTGGCTGTTGGCAACTTACATCCCGCCCATCAGCGTAGCAAGGCTGCCATTTCTCCATGGCCTGTCCTCCATTTCTGGTTTTGACACTTTTTGCAGCATGGCCCTTTTGACCGATGGGAAGCGAGACTTCTTTGTAGCGCTGATTTGCCTTTCCAGGTTGCTTGGGTGGCCAAAAAGTGCGTATGCGTTTTTTCCTGAATATATTCAGGAAAAAACGCATACGCCCTTCTTGGCCAAGGGCATCATTGTCGACGTTTTGCCGCTTTTCATGTGCTTTACAGGCGATTCGAATCTACCTCCTGAAATCTGTTTCCTGCAATTCTGCCTTGCTTTCAAATCCTCTTCGTTGCCTACCCTCAATATATCTGTGGATGAGAGTTATCATTTATAACTCTGCGGGTTTGTGAATTGCAGTGTCCCTGAGCTCCATTTTTCAACTCGCTTTTTTGGGAGCTGGCCGCAAAAGCGCGGGATTGCCTCAGGCCCTATTGTGCTTCTGGGCGGCAGGCTGAGCCTGTGATTAATTCTTCTTCCTGATGGGAAAATAGAGTGACCTGTGCCTGTCCCAACACCTAGATCTAGTCTCTCATTGGTTGCCCCTCTTCCCGTTCATCCTCAGGACAAATTGCAACCTGTAGGGAACAGGAGGTTAAAGGTGCTGATTCTCCAAGTAAGTTGATTGCTAGTAAAGTAGCTGGAAAGGCGAACCCGAGCACAAGGAGATGAGAAATGGGGTGTGTTTTAGAAACCTTTCAAAATCACACGGTGTACCATCTTCTGAGTTTCTCATGCATGTTTTCGATGTAGGAAGATGCCCTTGAACCTGGAGATTTGGGACCCATGGGATGGGTATCACGCAGTATTACTTTAAAGGGTCTGCGTTTGCTCACCCAACCTCTCAGCCCCAAGAGTGTCCACCCTTATGTCTCATCCAGCTGTGGGTCTAGATATGGTCAATCCAGGTGGCATCACAGCCCCTGAACGAATTTTGTAAGAATTTCTCTCTCTTTCACTGTCTTTGTTTTACGGGTTTTTAAAAGTAATTTATTTTTATAATGGGGTTTAGCTGCTTTTCACGGCTGTGTTTATGCGGCTTTACACCCACTTGACTCACTTCCAGACAGATATCAATACATAGGTTTTAAGATTGTTACTAGTCACATATATTCTTGTGCGGTGAATAGGGGGTGTTGAGTCCAGTTCACTGAGCAAGGAGTAGGTCTTGTCTATTATATATTGGGTGTATGGAACGGTATCTGAGCAAATTTGAACCCCTTGTTTTATGCATCACCCCACCTCACCTTTCCCGTTAAGCAGCCATAGTGTGTTTTCTAAACGTGTGACTCTGTTCTGTTTTGTAATTCAGTTCAAGTGTAGCGGTTTTTACATTCCCTCTATAAGTGATAGCTTATGATAAGTGTCTTTTTCTGTGTGACTTATTTCACTTAGAATCGTCGTACCTAAGTCCACTCATCTTGCTTCTACTAGCCTTATGACATTGATTTCATGTCTGAGTGATATTCCATTGTACATAAGGACCACAACTTTTTTATCCATTTTTCTCTTTCCTGGGATATTTAAGGTGTCATGAAGTGGAGGTTCTTGTCAACAGAGCAGCCCTAAACTTTGGGGTGCCTGTGTCTTGCTGATTTTTAGTTTTCCCAATTTATACGCCCATGAGTGGACGTGCCCTATGCTCCCTAAGCTGTGTTTTTTCGATGTTTCAGGACACACCGTACACTACTCCAGAGTGGCTGTTGGCAATTAACATCCCGCCCATCAGCGTAGCAAGGCTGCCATTTCTCCATGGCCTGTCCTGCATTTCTGGTTTTGACACTTTTTGCAGCATGACCCTTTTGACCCATAGGAAGCGAGACTTCATTGTAGCGCTGATTTGCCTTTCCAGGTTGCTTGGTTGGCCAAAAAGGGCGTATGCGTTTTTTCCTGAATATATTCAGGAAAAAACGCATACGCCCTTTTTGGCCAAGGGCATCATTGTCGACGTTTTGCCGCTTTTCATGTGCCTTAAAGGCGATTCGAATCTACCTCCTGAAATCTGTTTCCTGCAATTCTGCCTTGCTTTCAAATCCTCTTCGTTGACTTCCCTCAATATATCTGTGGATGAGAGTTATCACTTATAACTCTGCGGGTTTGTGAATTGCAGTGTCCCTGAGCTCCATTTTTCAACTGTCTTTTTTGAGAGCTGGCCGCAAAAGCACGGGATTGCCTCAGGCCCTATTCTGGTTCCTGGCAGCAGGCTGAGCCTGTGGTTAATTCTTCTTCCTGATGGGAAAATAGAGTGACCTGTGCCTGTCCCAACAGCTAGATCTAGTCTCTCATTGGTTGCCCCTCTTCCCGTTCATCCTCAGGACAAATTGCAACCTGTAGGGAACAGGAGGTTAAAGGTGCTGATTCTCCAAGTAGGGAGATTGCTAGTAAAGTAGCTGGAATGGCGAACCCGAGCACAAGGAGATGAGAAATGAGGTGCGTTTTAGAAACCTTTCAAAATCACACGGTGTACCTTCTTCTGAGTTTCTCATGCATGTTTTCGATGTAGGAAGATGCCCTTGAACCTGGAGACTTGGGACCCATGGGATGGGTACCACGCAGTATTACTTTAAAGGGTCTGCGTTTGCTCACCCAACCTAACCCAACCATTCAGCCCCAAGACTGTCCACCCTTATGTTTCATCCAGCTGTGCGTGTAGATATGGTCAATCCAGGTTGCATCACAGCCCCTGAACGAATTTTGTAAGAATTTCTCTCTCTTTCACTGTCTTTGTTTTACGGGTTTTTAAAAGTAATTTATTTTTATAATGGGGTTTAGCTGCTTTTCACGGCTGTGTTTATGCGGCTTTACACCCACTTGACTCACTTCCAGACAGATATCAATACATAGGTTTTAAGATTGTTACTAGTCACATATATTCTTGTGCGGTGAATAGGGGGTGTTGAGTCCAGTTCACTAAGCAAGGAGTAGGTCTTGTCTATTACATATTGGGTGTATGGAACGGTATCTGAGCGAATTTGAACCCCTTGTTTTATGCATCACCCCACCTCACCTTTCCCGTTAAGCAGCCATAGTGTGTTTTCTAAACGTGTGATTCTGTTCTGTTCTGTAATTCAGTTCAAGTGTAGCGGTTTTTACATTCCCTCTATAAGTGATAGCTTATGATAAGTGTCTTTTTCTGTGTGACTTATTTCACTTAGAATCGTCGTACCTAAGTCCACTCATCTTGCTTCTACTAGCCTAATGACATTGATTTCATGTCTGAGTGATATTCCATTGTACATAAGGACCACAACTTCTTTATCCATTTTTCTCTTTCCTGGGATATTTAAGGTGTCATGAAGTGGAGGTTCTTGTCAACAGAGCAGCCCTAAACTTTGGGGTGCCTGTGCCTTGCTGATTTTTAGTTTTCCCAATTTATACGCCCATGAGTGGACGTGCCCTATGCTCCCTAAGCTGTGTTTTTTCGATGTTTCAGGACACACCGTACACTTCTCCAGAGTGGCTGTTGGCAACTTACATCCCGCCCATCAGCGTAGCAAGGCTGCCATTTCTCCATGGCCTGTCCTGCATTTCTGGTTTTGACACTTTTTGCAGCATGGCCCTTTTGACCGATGGGAAGCGAGACTTCTTTGTAGCGCTGATTTGCCTTTCCAGGTTGCTTGGTTGGCCAAAAAGGGCGTATGCGTTTTTTCCTGAATATATTCAGGAAAAAACGCAAATGCCCTTCTTGGCCAAGGGCATCATTGTCGACGTTTAGCCGCATTTCATGTGCTTTACAGGCGATTCGAATCTACCTCCTGAAATCTGTTTCCTGCAATTCTGCCTTGCTTTCAAATCCTCTTCGTTGCCTTCCCTCAATATATCTGTGGATGAGAGTTATCATTTATAACTCTGCGGGTTTGTGAATTGCAGTGTCCCTGAGCTCCATTTTTCAACTCGCTTTTTTGGGAGCTGGCCGCAAAAGCACGGGATTGCCTCAGGCCCTATTGTGCTTCTGGGCGGCAGGCTGAGCCTGTGATTAATTCTTCTTCCTGATGGGAAAATAGAGTGACCTGTGCCTGTCCCAACACCTAGATCTAGTCTCACATTGGTTGCCCCTCTTCCCGTTCATCCTCAGGACAAATTGCAACCTGTAGGGAACAGGAGGTTAAAGGTGCTGATTCTCCAAGTAAGTTGATTGCTAGTAAAGTAGCTGGAAAGGCGAACCCGAGCACAAGGAGATGAGAAATGGGGTGTGTTTTAGAAACCTTTCAAAATCACACGGTGTACCATCTTCTGAGTTTCTCATGCATGTTTTCAATGTAGGAAGATGCCCTTGAACCTGGAGATTTGGGACCCATGGGATGGGTATCACGCAGTATTACTTTAAAGGGTCTGCGTTTGCACACCCAACCTCTCAGCCCCAAGAGTGTCCACCCTTATGTCTCATCCAGGTGTGGGTCTAGATATGGTCAATCCAGGTGGCATCACAGCCCCTGAACGAATTTTGTAAGAATTTCTCTCTCTTACACTGTCTTTGTTTTACGGGTTTTTAAAAGTAATTTATTTTTATAATGGGGTTTAGCTTCTTTTCACGGCTGTGTTTATGCGGATTTACACCCACTTGACTCACTTCCAGACAGATATCAATACATAGGTTTTAAGATTGTTACTAGTCACATATATTCTTGTGCGGTGAATAGGGGGTGTTGAGTCCATTTCACGGAGCAAGGAGTAGGTCTTGTCTATTACATATTGGGTGTATGGAACGGTATCTGAGCAAATTTGAACCCCTTGTTTTATGCATCACCCCACCTCACCTTTCCCGTTAAGCAGCCATAGTGTGTTTTCTAAACGTGTGACTCTGTTCTGTTTTATAATTCAGTTCAAGTGTAGCGGTTTTTACATTCCCTCTATAAGTGATAGCTTATGATAAGTGTCTTTTTCTGTGTGACTTATTTCACTTAGGATCGTCGTACCTAAGTCCACTCATCTTGCTTCTACTAGCCTTATGACATTGATTTCATGTCTGAGTGATATTCCATTGTACATAAGGACCACAACTTTTTTATCCATTTTTCTCTTTCCTGGGATATTTAAGGTGTCATGAAGTGGAGGTTCTTGTCAACAGAGCAGCCCCAAACTTTGGGGTGCCTGTGTCTTGCTGATTTTTAGTTTTCCCAATTTATACGCCCATGAGTGGACGTGCCCTATGCTCACTAAGCTGTGTTTTTTTGATGTTTCAGGACACACCGTACACTTCTCCAGAGTGGCTGTTGGCAATTTACATCCCGCCCATCAGCGTAGCAAGGCTGCCATTTCTCCATGGCCTGTCCTGCATTTCTGGTTTTGACACTTTTTGCAGCATGGCCCTTTTGACCCATAGAAAGCGAGACTTCTTTGTAGCGCTGATTTGCCTTTCCAGGTTGCTTGGTTGGCCAAAAAGGGCGTATGCGTTTTTTCCTGAATATATTCAGGAAAAAACGCATACGCCCTTTTTGGCCAAGGGCATCATTGTCAACGTTTTGCCGCTTTTAATGTGCTTTAAAGGCGATTCGAATCTACCTCCTGAAACCTGTTTCCTGCAATTCTGCCTTGCTTTCAAATCCTCTTCGTTGCCTTCCCTCAATATATTTGTGGACGAGAGTTATCATTTATAACTCAGCAGGTTTGTGAATGGCAGTCCCCCTGAGCTCAATTTTTCAACTGTCTGTTTTGGGAGCTGGCCGCAAAAGCACGGGATTGCCTCAGGCCCTATTCTGGTTCCCGGCGGCAGGCTGAGCCTGTGGTTAATTCTTCTTCCTGATGGGAAAATAGAGTGACCTGTGCCTGTCCCAACACCTAGATCTATTCTCTCATTGGTTTCCCCTCTTCCCGTTCATCCTCAGGACAAATTGCAACCTGTACAGAACAGGAGGTTAAAGGTGCTGATTCTCCAAGTAGGGAGATTGCTAGTGAAGTAGCTGGAATGGCGAACCCGAGCACAAGGAGATGAGAAATGAGGTGCGTTTTAGAAACCTTTCAAAATCACACGGTGTACCTTCTTCTGGGTTCCTCATGCAAGTTTTCGATGTAGGAAGATGCCCTTGAACCTGGAGATTTGGGACCCATGGGTTGGGTACCATGCAGTATTACTTTAAAGGGTCTGCGTTTGCTCACCCAACCTCACCCAACCTCTCAGCCCCAAGAGTGTCCACCCTTATGTCTCATCCAGCTGTGGGTCTAGATATGGTCAATCCAGGTTGCATCACAGCCCCTGAACGAATTTTTTAAGAATTTCTCTCTCTTTCACTGTCTTTGTTTTACGGGTTTTTAAAAGTAATTTATTTTTATAATGGGGTTTAGCTGCTTTTCACGGCTGTGTTTATGCGGCTTTACACCCACTTGACTCACTTCCAGACAGATATCAATACATAGGTTTTAAGATTGTTACTAGTCACATATATTCTTGTGCGGTGAATAGGGGGTTTTGAGTCCAGTTCACTGAGCAAGGAGTAGGTCTTGTCTATTACATATTGGGTGTATGGAACGGTATCTGAGCGAATTTGAACCCCTTGTTTTATGCATCAACCCACCTCACCTTTCCCGTTAAGCAGCCATAGTGTGTTTTCTAAACGTGTGATTCTGTTCTGTTCTGTAATTCAGTTCAAGTGTAGCGGTTTTTACATTCCCTCTATAAGTGATAGCTTATGATAAGTGTCTTTTTCTGTGTGACTTATTTCACTTAGAATCGTCGTACCTAAGTCCACTCATCTTGCTTCTAGTAGCCTTATGACATTGATTTCATGTCTGAGTGATATTCCATTGTACATAAGGACCACAACTTCTTTATCCATTTTTCTCTTTCCTGGGATATTTAAGGTGTCATGAAGTGGAGATTCTTGTCAACAGAGCAGCCCTAAACTTTGGGGTGCCTGTGTCTTGCTGATTTTTAGTTTTCCCAATTTATACGCCCATGAGTGGACGTGCCCTATGCTCCCTAAGCTGTGTTTTTTCGATGTTTCAGGACACACCGTACACTTCTCCAGAGTGGCTGTTGGCAACTTACATCCCGCCCATCAGCGTAGCAAGGCTGCCATTTCTCCATGGCCTGTCCTCCATTTCTGGTTTTGACACTTTTTGCAGCATGGCCCTTTTGACCGATGGGAAGCGAGACTTCTTTGTAGCGCTGATTTGCCTTTCCAGGTTGCTTGGGTGGCCAAAAAGTGCGTATGCGTTTTTTCCTGAATATATTCAGGAAAAAACGCATACGCCCTTCTTGGCCAAGGGCATCATTGTCGACGTTTTGCCGCTTTTCATGTGCTTTACAGGCGATTCGAATCTACCTCCTGAAATCTGTTTCCTGCAATTCTGCCTTGCTTTCAAATCCTCTTCGTTGCCTACCCTCAATATATCTGTGGATGAGAGTTATCATTTATAACTCTGCGGGTTTGTGAATTGCAGTGTCCCTGAGCTCCATTTTTCAACTCGCTTTTTTGGGAGCTGGCCGCAAAAGCGCGGGATTGCCTCAGGCCCTATTGTGCTTCTGGGCGGCAGGCTGAGCCTGTGATTAATTCTTCTTCCTGATGGGAAAATAGAGTGACCTGTGCCTGTCCCAACACCTAGATCTAGTCTCTCATTGGTTGCCCCTCTTCCCGTTCATCCTCAGGACAAATTGCAACCTGTAGGGAACAGGAGGTTAAAGGTGCTGATTCTCCAAGTAAGTTGATTGCTAGTAAAGTAGCTGGAAAGGCGAACCCGAGCACAAGGAGATGAGAAATGGGGTGTGTTTTAGAAACCTTTCAAAATCACACGGTGTACCATCTTCTGAGTTTCTCATGCATGTTTTCGATGTAGGAAGATGCCCTTGAACCTGGAGATTTGGGACCCATGGGATGGGTATCACGCAGTATTACTTTAAAGGGTCTGCGTTTGCTCACCCAACCTCTCAGCCCCAAGAGTGTCCACCCTTATGTCTCATCCAGCTGTGGGTCTAGATATGGTCAATCCAGGTGGCATCACAGCCCCTGAACGAATTTTGTAAGAATTTCTCTCTCTTTCACTGTCTTTGTTTTACGGGTTTTTAAAAGTAATTTATTTTTATAATGGGGTTTAGCTGCTTTTCACGGCTGTGTTTATGCGGCTTTACACCCACTTGACTCACTTCCAGACAGATATCAATACATAGGTTTTAAGATTGTTACTAGTCACATATATTCTTGTGCGGTGAATAGGGGGTGTTGAGTCCAGTTCACTGAGCAAGGAGTAGGTCTTGTCTATTATATATTGGGTGTATGGAACGGTATCTGAGCAAATTTGAACCCCTTGTTTTATGCATCACCCCACCTCACCTTTCCCGTTAAGCAGCCATAGTGTGTTTTCTAAACGTGTGACTCTGTTCTGTTTTGTAATTCAGTTCAAGTGTAGCGGTTTTTACATTCCCTCTATAAGTGATAGCTTATGATAAGTGTCTTTTTCTGTGTGACTTATTTCACTTAGAATCGTCGTACCTAAGTCCACTCATCTTGCTTCTACTAGCCTTATGACATTGATTTCATGTCTGAGTGATATTCCATTGTACATAAGGACCACAACTTTTTTATCCATTTTTCTCTTTCCTGGGATATTTAAGGTGTCATGAAGTGGAGGTTCTTGTCAACAGAGCAGCCCTAAACTTTGGGGTGCCTGTGTCTTGCTGATTTTTAGTTTTCCCAATTTATACGCCCATGAGTGGACGTGCCCTATGCTCCCTAAGCTGTGTTTTTTCGATGTTTCAGGACACACCGTACACTACTCCAGAGTGGCTGTTGGCAATTAACATCCCGCCCATCAGCGTAGCAAGGCTGCCATTTCTCCATGGCCTGTCCTGCATTTCTGGTTTTGACACTTTTTGCAGCATGACCCTTTTGACCCATAGGAAGCGAGACTTCATTGTAGCGCTGATTTGCCTTTCCAGGTTGCTTGGTTGGCCAAAAAGGGCGTATGCGTTTTTTCCTGAATATATTCAGGAAAAAACGCATACGCCCTTTTTGGCCAAGGGCATCATTGTCGACGTTTTGCCGCTTTTCATGTGCCTTAAAGGCGATTCGAATCTACCTCCTGAAATCTGTTTCCTGCAATTCTGCCTTGCTTTCAAATCCTCTTCGTTGACTTCCCTCAATATATCTGTGGATGAGAGTTATCACTTATAACTCTGCGGGTTTGTGAATTGCAGTGTCCCTGAGCTCCATTTTTCAACTGTCTTTTTTGAGAGCTGGCCGCAAAAGCACGGGATTGCCTCAGGCCCTATTCTGGTTCCTGGCAGCAGGCTGAGCCTGTGGTTAATTCTTCTTCCTGATGGGAAAATAGAGTGACCTGTGCCTGTCCCAACAGCTAGATCTAGTCTCTCATTGGTTGCCCCTCTTCCCGTTCATCCTCAGGACAAATTGCAACCTGTAGGGAACAGGAGGTTAAAGGTGCTGATTCTCCAAGTAGGGAGATTGCTAGTAAAGTAGCTGGAATGGCGAACCCGAGCACAAGGAGATGAGAAATGAGGTGCGTTTTAGAAACCTTTCAAAATCACACGGTGTACCTTCTTCTGAGTTTCTCATGCATGTTTTCGATGTAGAAAGATGCCCTTGAACCTGGAGACTTGGGACCCATGGGATGGGTACCACGCAGTATTACTTTAAAGGGTCTGCGTTTGCTCACCCAACCTAACCCAACCTTTCAGCCCCAAGACTGTCCACCCTTATGTCTCATCCAGCTGTGCGTGTAGATATGGTCAATCCAGGTTGCATCACAGCCCCTGAACGAATTTTGTAAGAATTTCTCTCTCTTTCACTGTCTTTGTTTTACGGGTTTTTAAAAGTAATTTATTTTTATAATGGGGTTTAGCTGCTTTTCACGGCTGTGTTTATGCGGCTTTACACCCACTTGACTCACTTCCAGACAGATATCAATACATAGGTTTTAAGATTGTTACTAGTCACATATATTCTTGTGCGGTGAATAGGGGGTGTTGAGTCCAGTTCACTGAGCAAGGAGTAGGTCTTGTCTATTACATATTGGGTGTATGGAACGGTATCTGAGCGAATTTGAACCCCTTGTTTTATGCATCACCCCACCTCACCTTTCCCGTTAAGCAGCCATAGTGTGTTTTCTAAAAGTGTGATTCTGTTCTGTTCTGTAATTCAGTTCAAGTGTAGCGGTTTTTACATTCCCTCTATAAGTGATAGCTTATGATAAGTGTCTTTTTCTGTGTGACTTATTTCACTTAGAATCGTCGTACCTAAGTCCACTCATCTTGCTTCTACTAGCCTAATGACATTGATTTCATGTCTGAGTGATATTCCATTGTACATAAGGACCACAACTTCTTTATCCATTTTTCTCTTTCCTGGGATATTTAAGGTGTCATGAAGTGGAGGTTCTTGTCAACAGAGCAGCCCTAAACTTTGGGGTGCCTGTGTCTTGCTGATTTTTAGTTTTCCCAATTTATACGCCCATGAGTGGACGTGCCCTATGCTCCCTAAGCTGTGTTTTTTCGATGTTTCAGGACACACCGTACACTTCTCCAGAGTGGCTGTTGGCAACTTACATCCCGCCCATCAGCGTAGCAAGGCTGCCATTTCTCCATGGCCTGTCCTGCATTTCTGGTTTTGACACTTTTTGCAGCATGGCCCTTTTGACCGATGGGAAGCGAGACTTCTTTGTAGCGCTGATTTGCCTTTCCAGGTTGCTTGGTTGGCCAAAAAGGGCGTATGCGTTTTTTCCTGAATATATTCAGGAAAAAACGCAAATGCCCTTCTTGGCCAAGGGCATCATTGTCGACGTTTTGCCGCATTTCATGTGCTTTACAGGCGATTCGAATCTACCTCCTGAAATCTGTTTCCTGCAATTCTGCCTTGCTTTCAAATCCTCTTCGTTGCCTTCCCTCAATATATTTGTGGACGAGAGTTATCATTTATAACTCAGCAGGTTTGTGAATGGCAGTCCCCCTGAGCTCAATTTTTCAACTGTCTGTTTTGGGAGCTGGCCGCAAAAGCACGGGATTGCCTCAGGCCCTATTCTGGTTCCCGGCGGCAGGCTGAGCCTGTGGTTAATTCTTCTTCCTGATGGGAAAATAGAGTGACCTGTGCCTGTCCCAACACCTAGATCTATTCTCTCATTGGTTTCCCCTCTTCCCGTTCATCCTCAGGACAAATTGCAACCTGTACAGAACAGGAGGTTAAAGGTGCTGATTCTCCAAGTAGGGAGATTGCTAGTGAAGTAGCTGGAATGGCGAACCCGAGCACAAGGAGATGAGAAATGAGGTGCGTTTTAGAAACCTTTCAAAATCACACGGTGTACCTTCTTCTGGGTTCCTCATGCAAGTTTTCGATGTAGGAAGATGCCCTTGAACCTGAAGATTTGGGACCCATGGGTTGGGTACCATGCAGTATTACTTTAAAGGGTCTGCGTTTGCTCACCCAACCTCACCCAACCTCTCAGCCCCAAGAGTGTCCAACCTTATGTCTCATCCAGCTGTGGGTCTAGATATGGTCAATCCAGGTTGCATCACAGCCCCTGAACGAATTTTTTAAGAATTTCTCTCTCTTTCACTGTCTTTGTTTTACGGGTTTTTAAAAGTAATTTATTTTTATAATGGGGTTTAGCTGCTTTTCACGGCTGTGTTTATGCGGCTTTACACCCACTTGACTCACTTCCAGACAGATATCAATACATAGGTTTTAAGATTGTTACTAGTCACATATATTCTTGTGCGGTGAATAGGGGGTGTTGAGTCCAGTTCACTGAGCAAGGAGTAGGTCTTGTCTATTACATATTGGGTGTATGGAACGGTATCTGAGCGAATTTGAACCCCTTGTTTTATGCATCAACCCACCTCACCTTTCCCGTTAAGCAGCCATAGTGTGTTTTCTAAACGTGTGATTCTGTTCTGTTCTGTAATTCAGTTCAAGTGTAGCGGTTTTTACATTCCCTCTATAAGTGATAGCTTATGATAAGTGTCTTTTTCTGTGTGACTTATTTCACTTAGAATCGTCGTACCTAAGTCCACTCATCTTGCTTCTAGTAGCCTTATGACATTGATTTCATGTCTGAGTGATATTCCATTGTACATAAGGACCACAACTTCTTTATCCATTTTTCTCTTTCCTGGGATATTTAAGGTGTCATGAAGTGGAGATTCTTGTCAACAGAGCAGCCCTAAACTTTGGGGTGCCTGTGTCTTGCTGATTTTTAGTTTTCCCAATTTATACGCCCATGAGTGGACGTGCCCTATGCTCCCTAAGCTGTGTTTTTTCGATGTTTCAGGACACACCGTACACTTCTCCAGAGTGGCTGTTGGCAACTTACATCCCGCCCATCAGCGTAGCAAGGCTGCCATTTCTCCATGGCCTGTCCTCCATTTCTGGTTTTGACACTTTTTGCAGCATGGCCCTTTTGACCGATGGGAAGCGAGACTTCTTTGTAGCGCTGATTTGCCTTTCCAGGTTGCTTGGTTGGCCAAAAAGTGCGTATGCGTTTTTTCCTGAATATATTCAGGAAAAAACGCATACGCCCTTCTTGGCCAAGGGCATCATTGTCGACGTTTTGCCGCTTTTCATGTGCTTTACAGGCGATTCGAATCTACCTCCTGAAATCTGTTTCCTGCAATTCTGCCTTGCTTTCAAATCCTCTTCGTTGCCTACCCTCAATATATCTGTGGATGAGAGTTATCATTTATAACTCTGCGGGTTTGTGAATTGCAGTGTCCCTGAGCTCCATTTTTCAACTCGCTTTTTTGGGAGCTGGCCGCAAAAGCGCGGGATTGCCTCAGGCCCTAATGTGCTTCTAGGCGGCAGGCTGAGCCTGTGATTAATTCTTCTTCCTGATGGGAAAATAGAGTGACCTGTGCCTGTCCCAACACCTAGATCTAGTCTCTCATTGGTTGCCCCTCTTCCCGTTCATCCTCAGGACAAATTGCAACCTGTAGGGAACAGGAGGTTAAAGGTGCTGATTCTCCAAGTAAGTTGATTGCTAGTAAAGTAGCTGGAAAGGCGAACCCGAGCACAAGGAGATGAGAAATGGGGTGTGTTTTAGAAACCTTTCAAAATCACACGGTGTACCATCTTCTGAGTTTCTCATGCATGTTTTCGATGTAGGAAGATGCCCTTGAACCTGGAGATTTGGGACCCATGGGATGGGTATCACGCAGTATTACTTTAAAGGGTCTGCGTTTGCTCACCCAACCTCTCAGCCCCAAGAGTGTCCACCCTTATGTCTCATCCAGCTGTGGGTCTAGATATGGTCAATCCAGGTGGCATCACAGCCCCTGAACGAATTTTGTAAGAATTTCTCTCTCTTTCACTGTCTTTGTTTTACGGGTTTTTAAAAGTAATTTATTTTTATAATGGGGTTTAGCTGCTTTTCACGGCTGTGTTTATGCGGCTTTACACCCACTTGACTCACTTCCAGACAGATATCAATACATAGGTTTTAAGATTGTTACTAGTCACATATATTCTTGTGCGGTGAATAGGGGGTGTTGAGTCCAGTTCACTGAGCAAGGAGTAGGTCTTGTCTATTATATATTGGGTGTATGGAACGGTATCTGAGCAAATTTGAACCCCTTGTTTTATGCATCACCCCACCTCACCTTTCCCGTTAAGCAGCCATAGTGTGTTTTCTAAACGTGTGACTCTGTTCTGTTTTGTAATTCAGTTCAAGTGTAGCGGTTTTTACATTCCCTCTATAAGTGATAGCTTATGATAAGTGTCTTTTTCTGTGTGACTTATTTCACTTAGAATCGTCGTACCTAAGTCCACTCATCTTGCTTCTACTAGCCTTATGACATTGATTTCATGTCTGAGTGATATTCCATTGTACATAAGGACCACAACTTCTTTATCCATTTTTCTCTTTCCTGGGATATTTAAGGTGTCATGAAGTGGAGGTTCTTGTCAACAGAGCAGCCCCAAACTTTGGGGTGCCTGTGTCTTGCTGATTTTTAGTTTTCCCAATTTATACGCCCATGAGTGGACGTGCCCTATGCTCACTAAGCTGTGTTTTTTCGATGTTTCAGGACACACCGTACACTTCTCCAGAGTGGCTGTTGGCAATTTACATCCCGCCCATCAGCGTAGCAAGGCTGCCATTTCTCCATGGCCTGTCCTGCATTTCTGGTTTTGACACTTTTTGCAGCATGGCCCTTTTGACCCATGGGAAGCGAGACTTCTTTGTAGCGCTGATTTGCCTTTCCAGGTTGCTTGGTTGGCCAAAAAGTGCGTATGAGTTTTTTCCTGAATATATTCAGGAAAAAACGCATACGCCCTTCTTGGCCAAGGGCATCATTGTCGACGTTTTGCCGCTTTTCATGTGCTTTACAGGCGATTCGAATCTACCTCCTGAAATCTGTTTCCTGCAATTCTGCCTTGCTTTCAAATCCTCTTCGTTGCCTTCCCTCAATATATCTGTGGATGAGAGTTATCATTTATAACTCTGCGGGTTTGTGAATTGCAGTGTCCCTGAGCTCCATTTTTCAACTCGCTTTTTTGGGAGCTGGCCGCAAAAGCGCTTGATTGCCTCAGGCCCTATTGTGCTTCTGGGCGGCAGGCTGAGCCTGTGATTAATTCTTCTTCCTGATGGGAAATTAGAGTGACCTGTGCCTGTCCCAACACCTAGATCTAGTCTCTCATTGGTTGCCCCTCTTCCCGTTCATCCTCAGGACAAATTGCAACCTGTAGGGAACAGGAGGTTAAAGGTGCTGATTCTCCAAGTAAGTTGATTGCTAGTAAAGTAGCTGGAAAGGCGAACCCGAGCACAAGGAGATGAGAAATGGGGTGTGTTTTAGAAACCTTTCAAAATCACACGGTGTACCATCTTCTGAGTTTCTCATGCATGTTTTCGATGTAGGAAGATGCCCTTGAACCTGGAGATTTGGGACCCATGGGATGGGTATCACGCAGTATTACTTTAAAGGGTCTGCGTTTGCTCACCCAACCTCTCAGCCCCAAGAGTGTCCACCCTTATGTCTCATCCAGCTGTGGGTCTAGATATGGTCAATCCAGGTGGCATCACAGCCCCTGAACGAATTTTGTAAGAATTTCTCTCTCTTTCACTGTCTTTGTTTTACGGGTTTTTAAAAGTAATTTATTTTCATAATGGGGTTTAGCTGCTTTTCACGGCTGTGTTTATGCGGATTTACACCCACTTGACTCACTTCCAGACAGATATCAATACATAGGTTTTAAGATTGTTACTAGTCACATATATTCTTGTGCGGTGAATAGGGGGTGTTGAGTCCAGTTCACGGAGCAAGGAGTAGGTCTTGTCTATTACATATTGGGTGTATGGAACGGTATTTGAGCAAATTTGAACCCCTTGTTTTATGCATCACCCCACCTCACCTTTCCCGTTAAGCAGCCATAGTGTGTTTTCTAAACGTGTGACTCTGTTCTGTTTTGTAATTCAGTTCAAGTGTAGCGGTTTTTACATTCCCTCTATAAGTGATAGCTTATGATAAGTGTCTTTTTCTGTGTGACTTATTTCACTTAGAATCGTTGTACCTAAGTCCACTCATCTTGCTTCTACTAGCCTTATGACATTGATTTCATGTCTGAGTGATATTCCATTGTCCATAAGGACCACAATTTTTTATCCATTTTTCTCTTTCCTGGGATATTTAAGGTGTCATGAAGTGGAGGTTCTTGTCAACAGAGCAGCCCCAAACTTTGGGGTGCCTGTGTCTTGCTGATTTTTAGTTTTCCCAATTTATACGCCCATGAGTGGACGTGCCCTATGCTCACTAAGCTGTGTTTTTTCGATGTTTCAGGACACACCGTACAGTTCTCCAGAGTGGCTGTTGGCAATTTACATCCCGCCCATCAGCGTAGCAAGGCTGCCATTTCTCCATGGCCTGTCCTGCATTTCTGGTTTTGACACTTTTTGCAGGATGGCCCTTTTGACCCATAGGAAGCGAAACTTCTTTGTAGCGCTGATTTGCCTTTCCAGGTTGCTTGGTTGGCCAAAAAGGGCGTATGCGTTTTTTCCTGAATATATTCAGGAAAAAACGCATACGCCCTTTTTGGCCAAGGGCATCATTGTCGACGTTTTGCCGCTTTTCATGTGCCTTAAAGGCGATTCGAATCTACCTCCTGAAATCTGTTTCCTGCAATTCTGCCTTGCTTTCAAATCCTCTTCGTTGACTTCCCTCAATATATCTCTGGATGAGAGTTATCACTTATAACTCTGCGGGTTTGTGAATTGCAGTGTCCCTGAGCTCCATTTTTCAACTGTCTTTTTTGAGAGCTGGCCGCAAAAGCACGGGATTGCCTCAGGCCCTATTCTGGTTCCTGGCAGCAGGCTGAGCCTGTGGTTAATTCTTCTTCCTGATGGGAAAATAGAGTGACCTGTGCCTGTCCCAACAGCTAGATCTAGTCTCTCATTGGTTGCCCCTCTTCCCGTTCATCCTCAGGACAAATTGCAACCTGTAGGGAACAGGAGGTTAAAGGTGCTGATTCTCCAAGTAGGGAGATTGCTAGTAAAGTAGCTGGAATGGCGAACCCGAGCACAAGGAGATGAGAAATGAGGTGCGTTTTAGAAACCTTTCAAAATCACACGGTGTACAATCTTCTGAGTTTCTCATGCATGTTTTCGATGTAGGAAGATGCCCTTGAACCTGGAGATTTGGGACCCATGGGATGGGTACCATGCAGTATTACTTTAAAGGGTCTGCGTTTGCTCACCCAACCTCACCCAACCTCTCAGCCCCAAGAGTGTCCACCCTTATGTCTCATCCAGCTGTGGGTCTAGATATGGTCAATCCAGGTTGCATCACAGCCCCTGAACGAATTTTGTAAGAATTTCTCTATCTTTCACTGTCTTTGTTTTACGGGTTTTTAAAAGTAATTTATTTTTATAATGGGGTTTAGCTGCTTTTCACGGCTGTGTTTATGCGGCTTTACACCCACTTGACTCACTTCCAGACAGATATCAATACATAGGTTTTAAGATTGTTACTAGTCACATATATTCTTGTGCGGTGAATAGGGGGTGTTGAGTCCAGTTCACTGAGCAAGGAGTAGGTCTTGTCTATTACATATTGGGTGTATGGAACGGTATCTGAGCGAATTTGAACCCCTTTTTTTATGCATCACCCCACCTCACCTTTCCCGTTAAGCAGCCATAGTGTGTTTTCTAAACGTGTGATTCTGTTCTGTTCTGTAATTCAGTTCAAGTGTAGCGGTTTTTACATTTCCTCTATAAGTGATAGCTTATGATAAGTGTCTTTTTCTGTGTGACTTATTTCACTTAGAATCGTCGTACCTAAGTCCACTCATCTTGCTTCTACTAGCCTTATGACATTGATTTCATGTCTGAGTGATATTCCATTGTACATAAGGACCACAACTTCTTTATCCATTTTTCTCTTTCCTGGGATATTTAAGGTGTCATGAAGTGGAGATTCTTGTCAACAGAGCAGCCCTAAATTTTGGGGTGCCTGTGTCTTGCTGATTTTTAGTTTTCCCAATTTATACGCCCATGAGTGGACGTGCCCTATGCTCCCGAAGCTGTGTATTTTCGATGTTTCAGGACACACCGTACACTTCTCCAGAGTGGCTGTTGGCAACTTACATCCCGCCCATCAGCGTAGCAAGGCTGCCATTTCTCCATGGCCTGTCCTGCATTTCTGGTTTTGACACTTTTTGCAGCATGGCCCTTTTGACCGATGGGAAGCGAGACTTCTTTGTAGCGCTGATTTGCCTTTCCAGGTTGCTTGGTTGGCCAAAAAGGGCGTATGCGTTTTTTCCTGAATATATTCAGGAAAAAACGCAAATGCCCTTCTTGGCCAAGGGCATCATTGTCGACGTTTTGCCGCTTTTCATGTGCTTTACAGGCGATTCGAATCTACCTCCTGAAATCTGTTTCCTGCAATTCTGCCTTGCTTTCAAATCCTCTTCGTTGCCTTCCCTCAATATATCTGTGGATGAGAGTTATCATTTATAACTCTGCGGGTTTGTGAATTGCAGTGTCCCTGAGCTCCATTTTTCAACTCGCTTTTTTGGGAGCTGGCCGCAAAAGCACGGGATTGCCTCAGGCCCTATTGTGCTTCTGGGCGGCAGGCTGAGCCTGTGATTAATTCTTCTTCCTGATGGGAAAATAGAGTGACCTGTGCCTGTCCCAACACCTAGATCTAGTCTCTCATTGGTTGCCCCTCTTCCCGTTCATCCTCAGGACAAATTGCAACCTGTAGGGAACAGGAGGTTAAAGGTGCTGATTCTCCAAGTAAGTTGATTGCTAGTAAAGTAGCTGGAAAGGCGAACCCGAGCACAAGGAGATGAGAAATGGGGTGTGTTTTAGAAACCTTTCAAAATCACACGGTGTACCATCTTCTGAGTTTCTCATGCATGTTTTCGATGTAGGAAGATGCCCTTGAACCTGGAGATTTGGGACCCATGGGATGGGTATCACGCAGTATTACTTTAAAGGGTCTGCGTTTGCTCACCCAACCTCTCAGCCCCAAGAGTGTCCACCCTTATGTCTCATCCAGGTGTGGGTCTAGATATGGTCAATCCAGGTGGCATCACAGCCCCTGAACGAATTTTGTAAGAATTTCTCTCTCTTTCACTGTCTTTGTTTTACGGCTTTTAAAAGTAATTTATTTTTATAATGGGGTTTAGCTGCTTTTCACGGCTGTGTTTATGCGGATTTACACCCACTTGCCTAACTTCCAGACAGATATCAATACATAGGTTTTAAGATTGTTACTAGTCACATATATTCTTGTGCGGTGAATAGGGGGTGTTGAGTCCAGTTCACTGAGCAAGGAGTAGGTCTTGTCTATTACATATTGGGTGTATGGAACGGTATCTGAGCGAATTTGAAACCCTTGTTTTATGCATCACCACACCTCACCTTTCCCGTTAAACAGCCATAGTGTGTTTTCTAAACGTGTGATTCTGTTCTGTTCTGTAATTCAGTTCAAGTGTAGCGGTTTTTACATTCCCTCTATAAGTGATAGCTTATGATAAGTGTCTTTTTCTGTGTGACTTATTTCACTTAGAATCGTCGTACCTAAGTCCACTCATCTTGCTTCTACTAGCCTTATGACATTGATTTCATGTCTGAGTGATATTGCATTGTACATAAGGACCACAACTTCTTTATCCATTTTTCTCTTTCCTGGGATATTTAAGGTGTCATGAAGTGGAGGTTCTTGTCAACAGAGCAGCCCTAAACTTTGGGGTGCCTGTGTATTGCTGATTTTTAGTTTTCCCAATTTATACGCCCATGAGTGGACGTGCCCTATGCTCCCTAAGCTGTGTTTTTTCGATGTTTCAGGACACACCGTACACTTCTCCAGAGTGGCTGTTGGCAATTAACATCCCGCCCATCAGCGTAGCAAGGCTGCCATTTCTCCATGGCCTGTCCTGCCTTTCTGGTTTTGACACTTTTTGCAGCATGACCCTTTTGACCGATGGGAAGCGAGACTTCTTTGTAGCACTGATTTGCCTTTCCAGGTTGCTTGGTTGGCCAAAAAGGGCATATGCGTTTTTTCCTGAATATATTCAGGAAAAAACGCATACGCCCTTTTTGGCCAAGGGCATCATTGTCGACGTTTTGCCGCTTTTCATGTGCTTTAAAGGCGATTCGAATCTACCTCCTGAAACCTGTTTCCTGCAATTCTGCCTTGCTTTCAAATCCTCTTCGTTGCCTTCCCTCAATATATTTGTGGACGAGAGTTATCATTTATAACTCAGCAGGTTTGTGAATGGCAGTCCCCCTGAGCTCCATTTTTCAACTGTCTGTTTTGGGAGCTGGCCGCAAAAGCACGGGATTGCCTCAGGCCCTATTCTGGTTCCCGGCGGCAGGCTGAGCCTGTGGTTAATTCTTCTTCCTGATGGGAAAATAGAGTGGCCTGTGCCTGTCCCAACACCTAGATCTATTCTCTCATTGGTTTCCCCTCTTCCCGTTCATCCTCAGGACAAATTGCAACCTGTACAGAACAGGAGGTTAAAGGTGCTGATTCTCCAAGTAGGGAGATTGCTAGTGAAGTAGCTGGAATGGCGAACCCGAGCACAAGGAGATGAGAAATGAGGTGCGTTTTAGAAACCTTTCAAAATCACACGGTGTACCTTCTTCTGGGTTCCTCATGCAAGTTTTCGATGTAGGAAGATGCCCTTGAACCTGGAGATTTGGGACCCATGGGTTGGGTACCATGCAGTATTACTTTAAAGGGTCTGTGTTTGCTCACCCAACCTCACCCAACCTCTCAGCCCCAAGAGTGCCCACCCTTATGTCTCATCCAGCTGTGGGTCTAGATATGGTCAATCCAGGTTGCATCACTGCCCCTGAACGAATTTTTTAAGAATTTCTCTCTCTTTCACTGTCTTTGTTTTACGGGTTTTTAAAAGTAATTTATTTTTATAATGGGGTTTAGCTGCTTTTCACAGCTGTGTTTATGCGGCTTTACACCCACATGACTCACTTCCAGACAGATATCAATACATAGGTTTTAAGATTGTTACTAGTCACATATATTCTTGTGCGGTGAATAGGGGGTGTTGAGTCCAGTTCACTGAGCAAGGAGTAGGTCTTGTCTATTACATATTGGGTGTATGGAACGGTATCTGAGCGAATTTGAACCCCTTGTTTTATGCATCACCCCACCTCACCTTTCCCGTTAAGCAGCCATAGTGTGTTTCCTAAACGTGTGATTCTGTTCTGTTCTGTAATTCAGTTCAAGTGTAGCGGTTTTTACATTCCCTCTATAAGTGATAGCTTATGATAAGTGTCTTTTTCTGTGTGACTTATTTCACTTAGAATTGTCGTACCTAACTCCACTCATCTTGCTTCTACTAGCCTTATGACATTGATTTCATGTCTGAGTGATATTCCATTGTACATAAGGACCACAACTTCTTTATCCATTTTTCTCTTTCCTGGGATATTTAAGGTGTCATGAAGTGGAGATTCTTGTCAACAGAGCAGCACTAAACTTTGGGGTGCCTGTGTCTTGCTGATTTTTAGTTTTCCCAATTTATACGCCCATGAGTGGACGTGCCCTATGCTCCCTAAGCTGTGTTTTTTCGATGTTTCAGGACACACCGTACACTTCTCCAGAGTGGCTGTTGGCAACTTACATCCCGCCCATCAGCGTAGCAAGGCTGCCATTTCTCCATGGCCTGTCCTGCATTTCTGGTTTTGACACTTTTTGCAGCATGGCCCTTTTGACCGATGGGAAGCGAGACTTCTTTGTAGCGCTGATTTGCCTTTCCAGGTTGCTTGGTTGGCCAAAAAGGGCGTATGCGTTTTTTCCTGAATATATTCAGGAAAAAACGCATACGCCCTTTTTGGCCAAGGGCATCATTGTCGCCGTTTTGCCGCTTTTCATGTGCCTTAAAGGCGATTCGAATCTACCTCCTGAAATCTGTTTCCTGCAATTCTGCCTTGCTTTCAAATCCTCTTCGTTGCCTTCCCTCAATATATCTGTGGATGAGAGTTATCACTTATAACTCTGCGGGTTTGTGAATTGCAGTGTCCCTGAGCTCCATTTTTCAACTCGCTTTTTTGGGAGCTGGCCGCAAAAGCGCGGGATTGCCTCAGGCCCTATTGTGCTTCTGGGGGGCAGGCTGAGCCTGTGATTAATTCTTCTTCCTGATGGGAAAATAGAGTGACCTGTGCCTGTCCCAACACCTAGATCTAGTCTCTCATTGGTTGCCCCTCTTCCCGTTCATCCTCAGGACAAATTGCAACCTGTAGGGAACAGGAGGTTAAAGGTGCTGATTCTCCAAGTAAGTTGATTGCTAGTAAAGTAGCTGGAAAGGCGAACCCGAGCACAAGGAGATGAGAAATGGGGTGTGTTTTAGAAACCTTTCAAAATCACACGGTGTACCATCTTCTGAGTTTCTCATGCATGTTTTCGATGTAGGAAGATGCCCTTGAACCTGGAGATTTGGGACCCATGGGATGGGTATCACGCAGTATTACTTTAAAGGGTCTGCGTTTGCTCACCCAACCTCTCAGCCCCAAGAGTGTCCACCCTTATGTCTCATTCAGCTGTGGGTCTAGATATGGTCAATCCAGGTGGCATCACAGCCCCTGAACGAATTTTGTAAGAATTTCTCTCTCTTTCACTGTCTTTGTTTTACGGGTTTTTAAAAGTAATTTATTTTTATAATGGGGTTTAGCTGCTTTTCACGGCTGTGTTTATGCGGATTTACACCCACTTGACTCACTTCCAGACAGATATCAATACATAGGTTTTAAGATTGTTACTAGTCACATATATTCTTGTGCGGTGAATAGGGGGTGTTGAGTCCAGTTCACGGAGCAAAGAGTAGGTCTTGTCTATTACATATTGGGTGTATGGAACGGTATCTGAGCGAATTTGAACCCCTTGATTTATGCATCACCCCACCTCACCTTTCCCGTTAAGCAGCCGTAGTGTGTTTTCTAAACGTGTGACTCTGTTCTGTTTTGTAATTCAGTTCAAGTTTAGCGGTTTTTACATTCCCTATATAAGTGATAGCTTATGATAAGTGTCTTTTTCTGTGTGACTTATTTCACTTAGAATCGTCGTACCTAAGTCCACTCATCTTGCTTCTACTAGCCTTATGACATTGTTTTCATGTCTGAGTGATATTCCATTGTACATAAGGACCACAACTTTTTTATCCATTTTTCTCTTTCCTGGGATATTTAAGGTGTCATGAAGTGGAGGTTCTTGTCAACAGAGCAGCCCCAAACTTTGGGGTGCCTGTGTCTTGCTGATTTTTAGTTTTCCCAATTTATACGCCCATGAGTGGACGTGCCCTATGCTCACTAAGCTGTGTTTTTTCGATGTTTCAGGACACACCGTACACTTCTCCAGAGTGGCTGTTGGCAATTTACATCCCGCCCATCAGCGTAGCAAGGCTGCCATTTCTCCATGGCCTGTCCTGCATTTCTGGTTTTGACACTATTTGCAGCATGGCCCTTTTGACCCATGGGAAGCGAGACTTCTTTGTAGCGCTGATTTGCCTTTCCAGGTTGCTTGGTTGGCCAAAAAGGGCGTATGCGTTTTTTCCTGAATATATTCAGGAAAAAACGCATACGCCCTTCTTGGCCAAGGGCATCATTGTCGACGTTTTGCCGCTTTTCATGTGCTTTACAGGCGATTCGAATCTACCTCCTGAAATCTGTTTCCTGCAATTCTGCCTTGCTTTCAAATCCTCTTCGTTGCCTTCCCTCAATATATCTGTGGATGAGAGTTATCATTTATAACTCTGCGGGTTTGTGAATTGCAGTGTCCCTGAGCTCCATTTTTCAACTCGCTTTTTTGGGAGCTGGCCGCAAAAGCGCGGGATTGCCTCAGGCCCTATTGTGCTTCTGGGCGGCAGGCTGAGCCTGTGATTAATTCTTCTTCCTGATGGGAAAATAGAGTGACCTGTGCCTGTCCCAACACCTATATCTAGTCTCTCATTGGTTGCCCCTCTTCCCGTTCATCCTCAGGACAAATTGCAACCTGTAGGGAACAGGAGGTTAAAGGTGCTGATTCTCCAAGTAAGTTGATTGCTAGTAAAGTAGCTGGAAAGGCGAACCCGAGCACAAGGAGATGAGAAATGGGGTGTGTTTTAGAAACCTTTCAAAATCACACGGTGTACCATCTTCTGAGTTTCTCATGCATGTTTTCGATGTAGGAAGATGCCCTTGAACCTGGAGATTTGGGACCCATGGGATGGGTATCACGCAGTATTACTTTAAAGGGTCTGCGTTTGCTCACCCAACCTCTCAGCCCCAAGAGTGTCCACCCTTATGTCTCATCCAGCTGTGGGTCTAGATATGGTCAATCCAGGTGGCATCACAGCCCCTGAACGAATTTTGTAAGAATTTCTCTCTCTTTCACTGTCTTTGTTTTACGGGTTTTTAAAAGTAATTTATTTTTATAATGGGGTTTAGCTGCTTTTCACGGCTGTGTTTATGCGGATTTACACCCACTTGACTCACTTCCAGACAGATATCAATACATAGGTTTTAAGATTGTTACTAGTCACATATATTCTTGTGCGGTGAATAGGGGGTGTTGAGTCCAGTTCACGGAGCAAGGAGTAGGTCTTGTCTATTACATATTGGGTGTATGGAACGGTATCTGAGCAAATTTGAACCCCTTGTTTTATGCATCACCCCACCTCACCTTTCCCGTTAAGCAGCCATAGTGTGTTTTCTAAACGTGTGACTCTGTTCTGTTTTGTAATTCAGTTCAAGTGTAGCGGTTTTTACATTCCCTCTATAAGTGATAGCTTATGATAAGTGTCTTTTTCTGTGTGACTTATTTCACTTAGAATCGTCGTACCTAAGTCCACTCATCTTGCTTCTACTAGCCCTATGACATTGATTTCATGTCTGAGTGATATTCCATTGTCCATAAGGACCACAAGTTTTTATCCATTTTTCTCTTTCCTGGGATATTTAAGGTGTCATGAAGTGGAGGTTCTTGTCAACAGAGCAGCCCCAAACTTTGGGGTGCCTGTGTCTTGCTGATTTTTAGTTTTCCCAATTTATACGCCCATGAGTGGACGTGCCCTATGCTCACTAAGCTGTGTTTTTTCGATGTTTCAGGACACACCGTACAGTTCTCCAGAGTGGCTGTTGGCAATTTACATCCCGCCCATCAGCGTAGCAAGGCTGCCATTTCTCCATGGCCTGTCCTGCATTTCTGGTTTTGACACTTTTTGCAGCATGGCCCTTTTGACCCATAGGAAGCGAGACTTCTTTGTAGCGCTGATTTGCCTTTCCAGGTTGCTTGGTTGGCCAAAAAGGGCGTATGCGTTTTTTCCTGAATATATTCAGGAAAAAACGCATACGCCATTTTTGGCCAAGGGCATCATTGTCAACGTTTTGCCGCTTTTCATGTGCTTTAAAGGCGATTCGAATCTACCTCCTGAAACCTGTTTCCTGCAATTCTGCCTTGCTTTCAAATCCTCTTCGTTGCCTTCCTTCAATATATTTGTGGACGAGAGTTATCATTTATAACTCAGCAGGTTTGTGAATGGCAGTCCCCCTGAGCTCCATTTTTCAACTGTCTTTTTTGGGAGCTGGCCGCAAAAGCACGGGATTGCCTCAGGCCCTATTCTGGTTCCCGGCGGCAGGCTGAGCCTGTGGTTAATTCTTCTTCCTGATGGGAAAATAGAGTGACCTGTGCCTGTCCCAACACCTAGATCTATTCTCTCATTGGTTTCCCCTCTTCCCGTTCATCCTCAGGACAAATTGCAACCTGTACAGAACAGGAGGTTAAAGGTGCTGATTCTCCAAGTAGGGAGATTGCTAGTGAAGTAGCTGGAATGGCGAACCCGAGCACAAGGAGATGAGAAATGAGGTGCGTTTTAGAAACCTTTCAAAATCACACGGTGTACCTTCTTCTGGGTTCCTCATGCAAGTTTTCGATGTAGGAAGATGCCCTTGAACCTGGAGATTTCGGACCCATGGGTTGGGTACCATGCAGTATTACTTTAAAGGGTCTGCGTTTGCTCACCCAACCTCACCCAACGTCTCAGCCCCAAGAGTGTCCACCCTTATGTCTCATCCAGCTGTGGGTCTAGATATGGTCAATCCAGGTTGCATCACAGCCCCTGAACGAATTTTGTAAGAATTTCTCTCTCTTTCACTGTCTTTGTTTTACGGGTTTTTAAAAGTAATTTATTTTTATAATGGGGTTTAGCTGCTTTTCACGGCTGTGTTTATGCGGCTTTACACCCACTTGACTCACTTCCAGACAGATATCAATACATAGGTTTTAAGATTGTTACTAGTCACATATATTCTTGTGCGGTGAATAGGGCGTGTTGAGTCCAGTTCACTGAGCAAGGAATAGGTCTTGTCTATTACATATTGGGTGTATGGAACGGTATCTGAGCGAATTTGAACCCCTTGTTTTATGCATCACCCCACCTCACCTTTCCCGTTAAGCAGCCATAGTGTGTTTTCTAAACGTGTGATTCTGTTCTGTTCTGTAATTCAGTTCAAGTGTAGCGGTTTTTACATTCCCTCTATAAGTGATAGCTTATGATAAGTGTCTTTTTCTGTGTGACTTATTTCACTTAGAATCGTCGTACCTAAGTCCACTCATCTTGCTTCTACTAGCCTTATGACATTGATTTCATGTCTGAGTGATATTCCATTGTACATAAGGACCACAACTTCTTTATCCATTTTTCTCTTTCCTGGGATATTTAAGGTGTCATGAAGTGGAGATTCTTGTCAACAGAGCAGCCCTAAACTTTGGGGTGCCTGTGTCTTGCTGATTTTTAGTTTTCCCAATTTATACGCCCATGAGTGGACGTGCCCTATGCTCCCTAAGCTGTGTTTTTTCGATGTTTCAGGACACACCGTACACTTCTCCAGAGTGGCTGTTGGCAACTTACATCCCGCTCATCAGCGTAGCAAGGCTGCCATTTCTCCATGGCCTGTCCTGCATTTCTGGTTTTGACACTTTTTGCAGCATGGCCCTTTTGACCGATGGGAAGCGAGACTTCTTTGTAGCGCTGATTTGCCTTTCCAGGTTGCTTGGTTGGCCAAAAAGGGCGTATGCGTTTTTTCCTGAATATATTCAGGAAAAAACGCATACGCCCTTCTTGGCCAAGGGCATCATTGTCGACGTTTTGCCGCTTTTCATGTGCTTTACAGGCGATTCGAATCTACCTCCTGAAATCTGTTTCCTGCAATTCTGCCTTGCTTTCAAATCCTCTTCGTTGCCTTCCCTCAATATATCTGTGGATGAGAGTTATCATTTATAACTCTTCGGGTTTGTGAATTGCAGTGTCCCTGAGCTCCATTTTTCAACTCGCTTTTTTGGGAGCTGGCCGCAAAAGCGCGGGATTGCCTCAGGCCCTATTGTGCTTCTGGGCGGCAGGCTGAGCCTGTGATTAATTCTTCTTCCTGATGGGAAAATACAGTGACCTGTGCCTGTCCCAACACCTAGATCTAGTCTCTCATTGGTTGCCCCTCTTCCCGTTCATCCTCAGGACAAATTGCAACCTGTAGGGAACAGGAGGTTAAAGGTGCTGATTCTCCAAGTAAGTTGATTGCTAGTAAAGTAGCTGGAAAGGCGAACCCGAGCACAAGGAGATGAGAAATGGGGTGTGTTTTAGAAACCTTTCAAAATCACACGGTGTACCATCTTCTGAGTTTCTCATGCATGTTTTCGATGTAGGAAGATGCCCTTGAACCTGGAGATTTGGGACCCATGGGATGGGTATCACGCAGTATTACTTTAAAGGGTCTGCGTTTGCTCACCCAACCTCTCAGCCCCAAGAGTGTCCACCCTTATGTCTCATCCAGCTGTGGGTCTAGATATGGTCAATCCAGGTGGCATCACAGCCCCTGAACGAATTTTGTAAGAATTTCTCTCTCTTTCACTGTCTTTGTTTTACGGCTTTTTAAAAGTAATTTATTTTTATAATGGGGTTTAGCTGCTTTTCACGGCTGTGTTTATGCGGATTTACACCCACTTGACTCACTTCCAGACAGATATCAATACATAGGTTTTAAGATTGTTACTAGTCACATATATTCTTGTGCGGTGAATAGGGGGTGTTGAGTCCAGTTCACGGAGCAAGGAGTAGGTCTTGTCTATTACATATTGGGTGTATGGAACGGTATCTGAGCGAATTTGAACCCCTTGTTTTATGCATCACCCCACCTCACCTTTCCCGTTAAGCAGCCATAGTGTGTTTTCTAAACGTGTGACTCTGTTCTGTTTTGTAATTCAGTTCAAGTGTAGCGGTTTTTACATTCCCTCTATAAGTGATAGCTTATGATAAGTGTCTTTTTCTGTGTGACTTATTTCACTTAGAATCGTCATACCTAAGTCCACTCATCTTGCTTCTACTAGCCTTATGACATTGATTTCATGTCTGAGTGATATTCCATTGTACATAAGGACCACAACTTTTTTATCCATTTTTCTCTTTCCTGGGATATTTAAGGTGTCATGAAGTGGAGGTTCTTGTCAACAGAGCAGCCCCAAACTTTGGGGTGCCTGTGTCTTGCTGATTTTTAGTTTTCCCAATTTATACGCCCATGAGTGGACGTGCCCTATGCTTACTAAGCTGTGTTTTTTCGATGTTTCAGTACACACCGTACACTTCTCCAGAGTGGCTGTTGGCAATTTACATCCCGCCCATCAGCGTAGCAAGGCTGCCATTTCTCCATGGCCTGTCCTGCATTTCTGGTTTTGACACTATTTGCAGCATGGCCCTTTTGACCCATAGAAAGCGAGACTTCTTTGTAGCGCTGATTTGCCTTTCCAGGTTGCTTGGTTGGCCAAAAAGGGCGTATGCGTTTTTTCCTGAATATATTCAGGAAAAAACGCATACGCTCTTCTTGGCCAAGGGCATCATTTTCGACGTTTTGCCGCTTTTCATGTGCTTTACAGGCGATTCGAATCTACCTCCTGAAATCTGTTTCCTGCAATTCTGCCTTGCTTTCAAATCCTCTTCGTTGCCTTCCCTCAATATATCTGTGGATGAGAGTTATCATTTATAACTCTGCGGGTTTGTGAATTGCAGTGTCCCTGAGCTCCATTTTTCAACTCGCTTTTTTGGGAGCTGGCCGCAAAAGCGCGGGATTGCCTCAGGCCCTATTGTGCTTCTGGGCGGCAGGCTGAGCCTGTGATTAATTCTTCTTCCTGATGGGAAAATAGAGTGACCTGTGCCTGTCCCAACACCTAGATCTAGTCTCTCATTGGTTGCCCCTCTTCCCGTTCATCCTCAGGACAAATTGCAACCTGTAGGGAACAGGAGGTTAAAGGTGCTGATTCTCCAAGTAAGTTGATTGCTAGTAAAGTAGCTGGAAAGGCGAACCCGAGCACAAGGAGATGAGAAATGGGGTGTGTTTTAGAAACCTTTCAAAATCACACGGTGTACCATCTTCTGAGTTTCTCATGCATGTTTTCGATGTAGGAAGATGCCCTTGAACCTGGAGATTTGGGACCCATGGGATGGGTATCACGCAGTATTACTTTAAAGGGTCTGCGTTTGCTCACCCAACCTCTCAGCCCCAAGAGTGTCCACCCTTATGTCTCATCCAGCTGTGGGTCTAGATATGGTCAATCCAGGTGGCATCACAGCCCCTGAACGAATTTTGTAAGAATTTCTCTCTCTTTCACTGTCTTTGTTTTACGGCTTTTTAAAAGTAATTTATTTTTATAATGGGGTTTAGCTGCTTTTCACGGCTGTGTTTATGCGGATTTACACCCACTTGACTCACTTCCAGACAGATATCAATACATAGGTTTTAAGATTGTTACTAGTCACATATATTCTTGTGCGGTGAATAGGGGGTGTTGAGTCCAGTTCACGGAGCAAGGAGTAGGTCTTGTCTATTACATATTGGGTGTATGGAACGGTATCTGAGCAAATTTGAACCCCTTGTTTTATGCATCACCCCACCTCACCTTTCCCGTTAAGCAGCCATAGTGTGTTTTCTAAACGTGTGACTCTGTTCTGTTTTGTAATTCAGTTCAAGTGTAGCGGTTTTTACATTCCCTCTATAAGTGATAGCTTATGATAAGTGTCTTTTTCTGTGTGACTTATTTCACTTAGAATCGTCATACCTAAGTCCACTCATCTTGCTTCTACTAGCCTTATGACATTGATTTCATGTCTGAGTGATATTCCATTGTCCATAAGGAGCACAATTTTTTATCCATTTTTCTCTTTCCTGGGATATTTAAGGTGTCATGAAGTGGAGGTTCTTGTCAACAGAGCAGCCCCAAACTTTGGGGTGCCTGTGTCTTGCTGATTTTTAGTTTTCCCAATTTATACGCCCATGAGTGGACGTGCCCTATGCTCACTAAGCTGTGTTTTTTCGATGTTTCAGGACACACCGTACACTTCTCCAGAGTGGCTGTTGGCAATTTACATCCCGCCCATCAGCGTAGCAAGGCTGCCATTTCTCCATGGCCTGTCCTGCATTTCTGGTTTTGACACTTTTTGCAGCATGGCCCTTTTGACCCATAGGAAGCGAGACTTCTTTGTAGCGCTGATTTGCCTTTCCAGGTTGCTTGGTTGGCCAAAAAGGGCGTATGCGTTTTTTCCTGAATATATTCAGGAAAAAACGCATACGCCATTTTTGGCCAAGGGCATCATTGTCAACGTTTTGCCGCTTTTCATGTGCTTTAAAGGCGATTCGAATCTACCTCCTGAAACCTGTTTCCTGCAATTCTGCCTTGCTTTCAAATCCTCTTCGTTGCCTTCCTTCAATATATTTGTGGACGAGAGTTATCATTTATAACTCAGCAGGTTTGTGAATGGCAGTCCCCCTGAGCTCCATTTTTCAACTGTCTTTTTTGGGAGCTGGCCGCAAAAGCACGGGATTGCCTCAGGCCCTATTCTGGTTCCCGGCGGCAGGCTGAGCCTGTGGTTAATTCTTCTTCCTGATGGGAAAATAGAGTGACCTGTGCCTGTCCCAACACCTAGATCTATTCTCTCATTGGTTTCCCCTCTTCCCGTTCATCCTCAGGACAAATTGCAACCTGTACAGAACAGGAGGTTAAAGGTGCTGATTCTCCAAGTAGGGAGATTGCTAGTGAAGTAGCTGGAATGGCGAACCCGAGCACAAGGAGATGAGAAATGAGGTGCGTTTTAGAAACCTTTCAAAATCACACGGTGTACCTTCTTCTGGGTTCCTCATGCAAGTTTTCGATGTAGGAAGATGCCCTTGAACCTGGAGATTTCGGACCCATGGGTTGGGTACCATGCAGTATTACTTTAAAGGGTCTGCGTTTGCTCACCCAACCTCACCCAACGTCTCAGCCCCAAGAGTGTCCACCCTTATGTCTCATCCAGCTGTGGGTCTAGATATGGTCAATCCAGGTTGCATCACAGCCCCTGAACGAATTTTGTAAGAATTTCTCTCTCTTTCACTGTCTTTGTTTTACGGGTTTTTAAAAGTAATTTATTTTTATAATGGGGTTTAGCTGCTTTTCACGGCTGTGTTTATGCGGCTTTACACCCACTTGACTCACTTCCAGACAGATATCAATACATAGGTTTTAAGATTGTTACTAGTCACATATATTCTTGTGCGGTGAATAGGGCGTGTTGAGTCCAGTTCACTGAGCAAGGAGTAGGTCTTGTCTATTACATATTGGGTGTATGGAACGGTATCTGAGCGAATTTGAACCCCTTGTTTTATGCATCACCCCACCTCACCTTTCCCGTTAAGCAGCCATAGTGTGTTTTCTAAACGTGTGATTCTGTTCTGTTCTGTAATTCAGTTCAAGTGTAGCGGTTTTTACATTCCCTCTATAAGTGATAGCTTATGATAAGTGTCTTTTTCTGTGTGACTTATTTCACTTAGAATCGTCGTACCTAAGTCCACTCATCTTGCTTCTACTAGCCTTATGACATTGATTTCATGTCTGAGTGATATTCCATTGTACATAAGGACCACAACTTCTTTATCCATTTTTCTCTTTCCTGGGATATTTAAGGTGTCATGAAGTGGAGATTCTTGTCAACAGAGCAGCCCTAAACTTTGGGGTGCCTGTGTCTTGCTGATTTTTAGTTTTCCCAATTTATACGCCCATGAGTGGACGTGCCCTATGCTCCCTAAGCTGTGTTTTTTCGATGTTTCAGGACACACCGTACACTTCTCCAGAGTGGCTGTTGGCAACTTACATCCCGCTCATCAGCGTAGCAAGGCTGCCATTTCTCCATGGCCTGTCCTGCATTTCTGGTTTTGACACTTTTTGCAGCATGGCCCTTTTGAACGATGGGAAGCGAGACTTCTTTGTAGCGCTGATTTGCCTTTCCAGGTTGCTTGGTTGGCCAAAAAGGGCGTATGCGTTTTTTCCTGAATATATTCAGGAAAAAACGCATACGCCCTTCTTGGCCAAGGGCATCATTGTCGACGTTTTGCCGCTTTTCATGTGCTTTACAGGCGATTCGAATCTACCTCCTGAAATCTGTTTCCTGCAATTCTGCCTTGCTTTCAAATCCTCTTCGTTGCCTTCCCTCAATATATCTGTGGATGAGAGTTATCATTTATAACTCTGCGGGTTTGTGAATTGCAGTGTCCCTGAGCTCCATTTTTCAACTCGCTTTTTTGGGAGCTGGCCGCAAAAGCGCGGGATTGCCTCAGGCCCTATTGTGCTTCTGGGCGGCAGGCTGAGCCTGTGATTAATTCTTCTTCCTGATGGGAAAATACAGTGACCTGTGCCTGTCCCAACACCTAGATCTAGTCTCTCATTGGTTGCCCCTCTTCCCGTTCATCCTCAGGACAAATTGCAACCTGTAGGGAACAGGAGGTTAAAGGTGCTGATTCTCCAAGTAAGTTGATTGCTAGTAAAGTAGCTGGAAAGGCGAACCCGAGCACAAGGAGATGAGAAATGGGGTGTGTTTTAGAAACCTTTCAAAATCACACGGTGTACCATCTTCTGAGTTTCTCATGCATGTTTTCGATGTAGGAAGATGCCCTTGAACCTGGAGATTTGGGACCCATGGGATGGGTATCACGCAGTATTACTTTAAAGGGTCTGCGTTTGCTCACCCAACCTCTCAGCCCCAAGAGTGTCCACCCTTATGTCTCATCCAGCTGTGGGTCTAGATATGGTCAATCCAGGTGGCATCACAGCCCCTGAACGAATTTTGTAAGAATTTCTCTCTCTTTCACTGTCTTTGTTTTACGGCTTTTTAAAAGTAATTTATTTTTATAATGGGGTTTAGCTGCTTTTCACGGCTGTGTTTATGCGGATTTACACCCACTTGACTCACTTCCAGACAGATATCAATACATAGGTTTTAAGATTGTTACTAGTCACATATATTCTTGTGCGGTGAATAGGGGGTGTTGAGTCCAGTTCACGGAGCAAGGAGTAGGTCTTGTCTATTACATATTGGGTGTATGGAACGGTATCTGAGCGAATTTGAACCCCTTGTTTTATGCATCACCCCACCTCACCTTTCCCGTTAAGCAGCCATAGTGTGTTTTCTAAACGTGTGACTCTGTTCTGTTTTTTAATTCAGTTCAAGTGTAGCGGTTTTTACATTCCCTCTATAAGTGATAGCTTATGATAAGTGTCTTTTTCTGTGTGACTTATTTCACTTAGAATCGTCATACCTAAGTCCACTCATCTTGCTTCTACTAGCCTTATGACATTGATTTCATGTCTGAGTGATATTCCATTGTACATAAGGACCACAACTTTTTTATCCATTTTTCTCTTTCCTGGGATATTTAAGGTGTCATGAAGTGGAGGTTCTTGTCAACAGAGCAGCCCCAAACTTTGGGGTGCCTGTGTCTTGCTGATTTTTAGTTTTCCCAATTTATACGCCCATGAGTGGACGTGCCCTATGCTTACTAAGCTGTGTTTTTTCGATGTTTCAGTACACACCGTACACTTCTCCAGAGTGGCTGTTGGCAATTTACATCCCGCCCATCAGCGTAGCAAGGCTGCCATTTCTCCATGGCCTGTCCTGCATTTCTGGTTTTGACACTATTTGCAGCATGGCCCTTTTGACCCATAGAAAGCGAGACTTCTTTGTAGCGCTGATTTGCCTTTCCAGGTTGCTTGGTTGGCCAAAAAGGGCGTATGCGTTTTTTCCTGAATATATTCAGGAAAAAACGCATACGCTCTTCTTGGCCAAGGGCATCATTGTCGACGTTTTGCCGCTTTTCATGTGCTTTACAGGCGATTCGAATCTACCTCCTGAAATCTGTTTCCTGCAATTCTGCCTTGCTTTCAAATCCTCTTCGTTGCCTTCCCTCAATATATCTGTGGATGAGAGTTATCATTTATAACTCTGCGGGTTTGTGAATTGCAGTGTCCCTGAGCTCCATTTTTCAACTCGCTTTTTTGGGAGCTGGCCGCAAAAGCGCGGGATTGCCTCAGGCCCTATTGTGCTTCTGGGCGGCAGGCTGAGCCTGTGATTAATTCTTCTTCCTGATGGGAAAATAGAGTGACCTGTGCCTGTCCCAACACCTAGATCTAGTCTCTCATTGGTTGCCCCTCTTCCCGTTCATCCTCAGGACAAATTGCAACCTGTAGGGAACAGGAGGTTAAAGGTGCTGATTCTCCAAGTAAGTTGATTGCTAGTAAAGTAGCTGGAAAGGCGAACCCGAGCACAAGGAGATGAGAAATGGGGTGTGTTTTAGAAACCTTTCAAAATCACACGGTGTACCATCTTCTGAGTTTCTCATGCATGTTTTCGATGTAGGAAGATGCCCTTGAACCTGGAGATTTGGGACCCATGGGATGGGTATCACGCAGTATTACTTTAAAGGGTCTGCGTTTGCTCACCCAACCTCTCAGCCCCAAGAGTGTCCACCCTTATGTCTCATCCAGCTGTGGGTCTAGATATGGTCAATCCAGGTGGCATCACAGCCCCTGAACGAATTTTGTAAGAATTTCTCTCTCTTTCACTGTCTTTGTTTTACGGCTTTTTAAAAGTAATTTATTTTTATAATGGGGTTTAGCTGCTTTTCACGGCTGTGTTTATGCGGATTTACACCCACTTGACTCACTTCCAGACAGATATCAATACATAGGTTTTAAGATTGTTACTAGTCACATATATTCTTGTGCGGTGAATAGGGGGTGTTGAGTCCAGTTCACGGAGCAAGGAGTAGGTCTTGTCTATTACATATTGGGTGTATGGAACGGTATCTGAGCAAATTTGAACCCCTTGTTTTATGCATCACCCCACCTCACCTTTCCCGTTAAGCAGCCATAGTGTGTTTTCTAAACGTGTGACTCTGTTCTGTTTTGTAATTCAGTTCAAGTGTAGCGGTTTTTACATTCCCTCTATAAGTGATAGCTTATGATAAGTGTCTTTTTCTGTGTGACTTATTTCACTTAGAATCGTCGTACCTAAGTCCACTCATCTTGCTTCTACTAGCCTTACGACATTGATTTCATGTCTGAGTGATATTCCATTGTCCATAAGGAGCACAATTTTTTATCCATTTTTCTCTTTCCTGGGATATTTAAGGTGTCATGAAGTGGAGGTTCTTGTCAACAGAGCAGCCCCAAACTTTGGGGTGCCTGTGTCTTGCTGATTTTTAGTTTTCCCAATTTATACGCCCATGAGTGGACGTGCCCTATGCTCACTAAGCTGTGTTTTTTCGATGTTTCAGGACACACCGTACACTTCTCCAGAGTGGCTGTTGGCAATTTACATCCCGCCCATCAGCGTAGCAAGGCTGCCATTTCTCCATGGCCTGTCCTGCATTTCTGGTTTTGACACTTTTTGCAGCATGGCCCTTTTGACCCATAGGAAGCGAGACTTCTTTGTAGCGCTGATTTGCCTTTCCAGGTTGCTTGGTTGGCCAAAAAGGGCGTATGCGTTTTTTCCTGAATATATTCAGGAAAAAACGCATACGCCCTTTTTGGCCAAGGGCATCATTGTCAACGTTTTGCCGCTTTTCATGTGCTTTAAAGGCGATTCGAATCTACCTCCTGAAACCTGTTTCCTGCAATTCTGCCTTGCTTTCAAATCCTCTTCGTTGCCTTCCCTCAATATATTTGTGGACGAGAGTTATCATTTATAACTCAGCAGGTTTGTGAATGGCAGTCCCCCTGAGCTCCATTTTTCAACTGTCTGTTTTGGGAGCTGGCCGCAAAAGCACGGGATTGCCTCAGGCCCTATTCTGGATCCCGGCGGCAGGCTGAGCCTGTGGTTAATTCTTCTTCCTGATGGGAAAATAGAGTGACCTGTGCCTGTCCCAACACCTAGATCTAGTCTCTCATTGGTTGCCCCTCTTCCCGTTCATCCTCAGGACAAATTGCAACCTGTAGGGAACAGGAGGTTAAAGGTGCTGATTCTCCAAGTAGGGAGATTGCTAGTGAAGTAGCTGGAATGGCGAACCCGAGCACAAGGAGATGAGAAATGAGGTGCGTTTTAGAAACCTTTCAAAATCACACGGTGTACCTTCTTCTGGGTTCCTCATGCAAGTTTTCGATGTAGGAAGATGCCCTTGAACCTGGAGATTTCGGACCCATGGGTTGGGTACCATGCAGTATTACTTTAAAGGGTCTGCGTTTGCTCACCCAAGCTCACCCAACGTCTCAGCCCCAAGAGTGTCCACCCTTATGTCTCATCCAGCTGTGGGTCTAGATATGGTCAATCCAGGTTGCATCACAGCCCCTGAACGAATTTTGTAAGAATTTCTCTCTCTTTCACTGTCTTTGTTTTACGGGTTTTTAAAAGTAATTTATTTTTATAATGGGGTTTAGCTGCTTTTCACGGCTGTGTTTATGCGGATTTACACCCACTTGACTCACTTCCAGACAGATATCAATACATAGGTTTTAAGATTGTTACTAGTCACATATATTCTTGTGCGGTGAATAGGGCGTGTTGAGTCCAGTTCACTGAGCAAGGAGTAGGTCTTGTCTATTACATATTGGGTGTATGGAACGGTATCTGAGCGAATTTGAACCCCTTGTTTTATGCATCACCCCACCTCACCTTTCCCGTTAAGCAGCCATAGTGTGTTTTCTAAACGTGTGATTCTGTTCTGTTCTGTAATTCAGTTCAAGTGTAGCGGTTTTTACATTCCCTCTATAAGTGATAGCTTATGATAAGTGTCTTTTTCTGTGTGACTTATTTCACTTAGAATCGTCGTACCTAAGTCCACTCATCTTGCTTCTACTAGCCTTATGACATTGATTTCATGTCTGAGTGATATTCCATTGTACATAAGGACCACAACTTCTTTATCCATTTTTCTCTTTCCTGGGATATTTAAGGTGTCATGAAGTGGAGATTCTTGTCAACAGAGCAGCCCTAAACTTTGGGGTGCCTGTGTCTTGCTGATTTTTAGTTTTCCCAATTTATACGCCCATGAGTGGACGTGCCCTATGCTCCCTAAGCTGTGTTTTTTCGATGTTTCAGGACACACCGTACACTTCTCCAGAGTGGCTGTTGGCAACTTACATCCCGCTCATCAGCGTAGCAAGGCTGCCATTTCTCCATGGCCTGTCCTGCATTTCTGGTTTTGACACTTTTTGCAGCATGGCCCTTTTGACCGATGGGAAGCGAGACTTCTTTGTAGCGCTGATTTGCCTTTCCAGGTTGCTTGGTTGGCCAAAAAGGGCGTATGCGTTTTTTCCTGAATATATTCAGGAAAAAACGCATACGCCCTTCTTGGCCAAGGGCATCATTGTCGACGTTTTGCCGCTTTTCATGTGCTTTACAGGCGATTCGAATCTACCTCCTGAAATCTGTTTCCTGCAATTCTGCCTTGCTTTCAAATCCTCTTCGTTGCCTTCCCTCAATATATCTGTGGATGAGAGTTATCATTTATAACTCTGCGGGTTTGTGAATTGCAGTGTCCCTGAGCTCCATTTTTCAACTCGCTTTTTTGGGAGCTGGCCGCAAAAGCGCGGGATTGCCTCAGGCCCTATTGTGCTTCTGGGCGGCAGGCTGAGCCTGTGATTAATTCTTCTTCCTGATGGGAAAATACAGTGACCTGTGCCTGTCCCAACACCTAGATCTAGTCTCTCATTGGTTGCCCCTCTTCCCGTTCATCCTCAGGACAAATTGCAACCTGTAGGGAACAGGAGGTTAAAGGTGCTGATTCTCCAAGTAAGTTGATTGCTAGTAAAGTAGCTGGAAAGGCGAACCCGAGCACAAGGAGATGAGAAATGGGGTGTGTTTTAGAAACCTTTCAAAATCACACGGTGTACCATCTTCTGAGTTTCTCATGCATGTTTTCGATGTAGGAAGATGCCCTTGAACCTGGAGATTTGGGACCCATGGGATGGGTATCACGCAGTATTACTTTAAAGGGTCTGCGTTTGCTCACCCAACCTCTCAGCCCCAAGAGTGTCCACCCTTATGTCTCATCCAGCTGTGGGTCTAGATATGGTCAATCCAGGTGGCATCACAGCCCCTGAACGAATTTTGTAAGAATTTCTCTCTCTTTCACTGTCTTTGTTTTACGGGTTTTTAAAAGTAATTTATTTTTATAATGGGGTTTAGCTGCTTTTCACGGCTGTGTTTATGCGGATTTACACCCACTTGACTCACTTCCAGACAGATATCAATACATAGGTTTTAAGATTGTTACTAGTCACATATATTCTTGTGCGGTGAATAGGGGGTGTTGAGTCCAGTTCACGGAGCAAGGAGTAGGTCTTGTCTATTACATATTGGGTGTATGGAACGGTATCTGAGCGAATTTGAACCCCTTGTTTTATGCATCACCCCACCTCACCTTTCCCGTTAAGCAGCCATAGTGTGTTTTCTAAACGTGTGACTCTGTTCTGTTTTGTAATTCAGTTCAAGTGTAGCGGTTTTTACATTCCCTCTATAAGTGATAGCTTATGATAAGTGTCTTTTTCTGTGTGACTTATTTCACTTAGAATCGTCGTACCTAAGTCCACTCATCTTGCTTCTACTAGCCTTACGACATTGATTTCATGTCTGAGTGATATTCCATTGTCCATAAGGAGCACAATTTTTTATCCATTTTTCTCTTTCCTGGGATATTTAAGGTGTCATGAAGTGGAGGTTCTTGTCAACAGAGCAGCCCCAAACTTTGGGGTGCCTGTGTCTTGCTGATTTTTAGTTTTCCCAATTTATACGCCCATGAGTGGACGTGCCCTATGCTCACTAAGCTGTGTTTTTTCGATGTTTCAGGACACACCGTACACTTCTCCAGAGTGGCTGTTGGCAATTTACATCCCGCCCATCAGCGTAGCAAGGCTGCCATTTCTCCATGGCCTGTCCTGCATTTCTGGTTTTGACACTTTTTGCAGCATGGCCCTTTTGACCCATAGGAAGCGAGACTTCTTTGTAGCGCTGATTTGCCTTTCCAGGTTGCTTGGTTGGCCAAAAAGGGCGTATGCGTTTTTTCCTGAATATATTCAGGAAAAAACGCATACGCCCTTTTTGGCCAAGGGCATCATTGTCAACGTTTTGCCGCTTTTCATGTGCTTTAAAGGCGATTCGAATCTACCTCCTGAAACCTGTTTCCTGCAATTCTGCCTTGCTTTCAAATCCTCTTCGTTGCCTTCCCTCAATATATTTGTGGACGAGAGTTATCATTTATAACTCAGCAGGTTTGTGAATGGCAGTCACCCTGAGCTCCATTTTTCAACTGTCTGTTTTGGGAGCTGGCCGCAAAAGCACGGGATTGCCTCAGGCCCTATTCTGGATCCCGGCGGCAGGCTGAGCCTGTGGTTAATTCTTCTTCCTGATGGGAAAATAGAGTGACCTGTGCCTGTCCCAACACCTAGATCTAGTCTCTCATTGGTTGCCCCTCTTCCCGTTCATCCTCAGGACAAATTGCAACCTGTAGGGAACAGGAGGTTAAAGGTGCTGATTCTCCAAGTAGGGAGATTGCTAGTGAAGTAGCTGGAATGGCGAACCCGAGCACAAGGAGATGAGAAATGAGGTGCGTTTTAGAAACCTTTCAAAATCACACGGTGTACCTTCTTCTGGGTTCCTCATGCAAGTTTTCGATGTAGGAAGATGCCCTTGAACCTGGAGATTTCGGACCCATGGGTTGGGTACCATGCAGTATTACTTTAAAGGGTCTGCGTTTGCTCACCCAAGCTCACCCAACGTCTCAGCCCCAAGAGTGTCCACCCTTATGTCTCATCCAGCTGTGGGTCTAGATATGGTCAATCCAGGTTGCATCACAGCCCCTGAACGAATTTTGTAAGAATTTCTCTCTCTTTCACTGTCTTTGTTTTACGGGTTTTTAAAAGTAATTTATTTTTATAATGGGGTTTAGCTGCTTTTCACGGCTGTGTTTATGCGGATTTACACCCACTTGACTCACTTCCAGACAGATATCAATACATAGGTTTTAAGATTGTTACTAGTCACATATATTCTTGTGCGGTGAATAGGGCGTGTTGAGTCCAGTTCACTGAGCAAGGAGTAGGTCTTGTCTATTACATATTGGGTGTATGGAACGGTATCTGAGCGAATTTGAACCCCTTGTTTTATGCATCACCCCACCTCACCTTTCCCGTTAAGCAGCCATAGTGTGTTTTCTAAACGTGTGATTCTGTTCTGTTCTGTAATTCAGTTCAAGTGTAGCGGTTTTTACATTCCCTCTATAAGTGATAGCTTATGATAAGTGTCTTTTTCTGTGTGACTTATTTCACTTAGAATCGTCGTACCTAAGTCCACTCATCTTGCTTCTACTAGCCTTATGACATTGATTTCATGTCTGAGTGATATTCCATTGTACATAAGGACCACAACTTCTTTATCCATTTTTCTCTTTCCTGGGATATTTAAGGTGTCATGAAGTGGAGATTCTTGTCAACAGAGCAGCCCTAAACTTTGGGGTGCCTGTGTCTTGCTGATTTTTAGTTTTCCCAATTTATACGCCCATGAGTGGACGTGCCCTATGCTCCCTAAGCTGTGTTTTTTCGATGTTTCAGGACACACCGTACACTTCTCCAGAGTGGCTGTTGGCAACTTACATCCCGCTCATCAGCGTAGCAAGGCTGCCATTTCTCCATGGCCTGTCCTGCATTTCTGGTTTTGACACTTTTTGCAGCATGGCCCTTTTGACCGATGGGAAGCGAGACTTCTTTGTAGCGCTGATTTGCCTTTCCAGGTTGCTTGGTTGGCCAAAAAGGGCGTATGCGTTTTTTCCTGAATATATTCAGGAAAAAACGCATACGCCCTTCTTGGCCAAGGGCATCATTGTCGACGTTTTGCCGCTTTTCATGTGCTTTACAGGCGATTCGAATCTACCTCCTGAAATCTGTTTCCTGCAATTCTGCCTTGCTTTCAAATCCTCTTCGTTGCCTTCCCTCAATATATCTGTGGATGAGAGTTATCATTTATAACTCTGCGGGTTTGTGAATTGCAGTGTCCCTGAGCTCCATTTTTCAACTCGCTTTTTTGGGAGCTGGCCGCAAAAGCGCGGGATTGCCTCAGGCCCTATTGTGCTTCTGGGCGGCAGGCTGAGCCTGTGATTAATTCTTCTTCCTGATGGGAAAATACAGTGACCTGTGCCTGTCCCAACACCTAGATCTAGTCTCTCATTGGTTGCCCCTCTTCCCGTTCATCCTCAGGACAAATTGCAACCTGTAGGGAACAGGAGGTTAAAGGTGCTGATTCTCCAAGTAAGTTGATTGCTAGTAAAGTAGCTGGAAAGGCGAACCCGAGCACAAGGAGATGAGAAATGGGGTGTGTTTTAGAAACCTTTCAAAATCACACGGTGTACCATCTTCTGAGTTTCTCATGCATGTTTTCGATGTAGGAAGATGCCCTTGAACCTGGAGATTTGGGACCCATGGGATGGGTATCACGCAGTATTACTTTAAAGGGTCTGCGTTTGCTCACCCAACCTCTCAGCCCCAAGAGTGTCCACCCTTATGTCTCATCCAGCTGTGGGTCTAGATATGGTCAATCCAGGTGGCATCACAGCCCCTGAACGAATTTTGTAAGAATTTCTCTCTCTTTCACTGTCTTTGTTTTACGGGTTTTTAAAAGTAATTTATTTTTATAATGGGGTTTAGCTGCTTTTCACGGCTGTGTTTATGCGGATTTACACCCACTTGACTCACTTCCAGACAGATATCAATACATAGGTTTTAAGATTGTTACTAGTCACATATATTCTTGTGCGGTGAATAGGGGGTGTTGAGTCCAGTTCACGGAGCAAGGAGTAGGTCTTGTCTATTACATATTGGGTGTATGGAACGGTATCTGAGCGAATTTGAACCCCTTGTTTTATGCATCACCCCACCTCACCTTTCCCGTTAAGCAGCCATAGTGTGTTTTCTAAACGTGTGACTCTGTTCTGTTTTTTAATTCAGTTCAAGTGTAGCGGTTTTTACATTCCCTCTATAAGTGATAGCTTATGATAAGTGTCTTTTTCTGTGTGACTTATTTCACTTAGAATCGTCATACCTAAGTCCACTCATCTTGCTTCTACTAGCCTTATGACATTGATTTCATGTCTGAGTGATATTCCATTGTACATAAGGACCACAACTTTTTTATCCATTTTTCTCTTTCCTGGGATATTTAAGGTGTCATGAAGTGGAGGTTCTTGTCAACAGAGCAGCCCCAAACTTTGGGGTGCCTGTGTCTTGCTGATTTTTAGTTTTCCCAATTTATACGCCCATGAGTGGACGTGCCCTATGCTTACTAAGCTGTGTTTTTTCGATGTTTCAGTACACACCGTACACTTCTCCAGAGTGGCTGTTGGCAATTTACATCCCGCCCATCAGCGTAGCAAGGCTGCCATTTCTCCATGGCCTGTCCTGCATTTCTGGTTTTGACACTATTTGCAGCATGGCCCTTTTGACCCATGGGAAGCGAGACTTCTTTGTAGCGCTGATTTGCCTTTCCAGGTTGCTTGGTTGGCCAAAAAGGGCGTATGCGTTTTTTCCTGAATATATTCAGGAAAAAACGCATACGCTCTTCTTGGCCAAGGGCATCATTGTCGACGTTTTGCCGCTTTTCATGTGCTTTACAGGCGATTCGAATCTACCTCCTGAAATCTGTTTCCTGCAATTCTGCCTTGCTTTCAAATCCTCTTCGTTGCCTTCCCTCAATATATCTGTGGATGAGAGTTATCATTTATAACTCTGCGGGTTTGTGAATTGCAGTGTCCCTGAGCTCCATTTTTCAACTCGCTTTTTTGGGAGCTGGCCGCAAAAGCGCGGGATTGCCTCAGGCCCTATTGTGCTTCTGGGCGGCAGGCTGAGCCTGTGATTAATTCTTCTTCCTGATGGGAAAATAGAGTGACCTGTGCCTGTCCCAACACCTAGATCTAGTCTCTCATTGGTTGCCCCTCTTCCCGTTCATCCTCAGGACAAATTGCAACCTGTAGGGAACAGGAGGTTAAAGGTGCTGATTCTCCAAGTAAGTTGATTGCTAGTAAAGTAGCTGGAAAGGCGAACCCGAGCACAAGGAGATGAGAAATGGGGTGTGTTTTAGAAACCTTTCAAAATCACACGGTGTACCATCTTCTGAGTTTCTCATGCATGTTTTCGATGTAGGAAGATGCCCTTGAACCTGGAGATTTGGGACCCATGGGATGGGTATCACGCAGTATTACTTTAAAGGGTCTGCGTTTGCTCACCCAACCTCTCAGCCCCAAGAGTGTCCACCCTTATGTCTCATCCAGCTGTGGGTCTAGATATGGTCAATCCAGGTGGCATCACAGCCCCTGAACGAATTTTGTAAGAATTTCTCTCTCTTTCACTGTCTTTGTTTTACGGCTTTTTAAAAGTAATTTATTTTTATAATGGGGTTTAGCTGCTTTTCACGGCTGTGTTTATGCGGATTTACACCCACTTGACTCACTTCCAGACAGATATCAATACATAGGTTTTAAGATTGTTACTAGTCACATATATTCTTGTGCGGTGAATAGGGGGTGTTGAGTCCAGTTCACGGAGCAAGGAGTAGGTCTTGTCTATTACATATTGGGTGTATGGAACGGTATCTGAGCAAATTTGAACCCCTTGTTTTATGCATCACCCCACCTCACCTTTCCCGTTAAGCAGCCATAGTGTGTTTTCTAAACGTGTGACTCTGTTCTGTTTTGTAATTCAGTTCAAGTGTAGCGGTTTTTACATTCCCTCTATAAGTGATAGCTTATGATAAGTGTCTTTTTCTGTGTGACTTATTTCACTTAGAATCGTCGTACCTAAGTCCACTCATCTTGCTTCTACTAGCCTTACGACATTGATTTCATGTCTGAGTGATATTCCATTGTCCATAAGGAGCACAATTTTTTATCCATTTTTCTCTTTCCTGGGATATTTAAGGTGTCATGAAGTGGAGGTTCTTGTCAACAGAGCAGCCCCAAACTTTGGGGTGCCTGTGTCTTGCTGATTTTTAGTTTTCCCAATTTATACGCCCATGAGTGGACGTGCCCTATGCTCACTAAGCTGTGTTTTTTCGATGTTTCAGGACACACCGTACACTTCTCCAGAGTGGCTGTTGGCTATTTACATCCCGCCCATCAGCGTAGCAAGGCTGCCATTTCTCCATGGCCTGTCCTGCATTTCTGGTTTTGACACTTTTTGCAGCATGGCCCTTTTGACCCATAGGAAGCGAGACTTCTTTGTAGCGCTGATTTGCCTTTCCAGGTTGCTTGGTTGGCCAAAAAGGGCGTATGCGTTTTTTCCTGAATATATTCAGGAAAAAACGCATACGCCCTTTTTGGCCAAGGGCATCATTGTCAACGTTTTGCCGCTTTTCATGTGCTTTAAAGGCGATTCGAATCTACCTCCTGAAACCTGTTTCCTGCAATTCTGCCTTGCTTTCAAATCCTCTTCGTTGCCTTCCCTCAATATATTTGTGGACGAGAGTTATCATTTATAACTCAGCAGGTTTGTGAATGGCAGTCCCCCTGAGCTCCATTTTTCAACTGTCTGTTTTGGGAGCTGGCCGCAAAAGCACGGGATTGCCTCAGGCCCTATTCTGGATCCCGGCGGCAGGCTGAGCCTGTGGTTAATTCTTCTTCCTGATGGGAAAATAGAGTGACCTGTGCCTGTCCCAACACCTAGATCTATTCTCTCATTGGTTTCCCCTCTTCCCGTTCATCCTCAGGACAAATTGCAACCTGTACAGAACAGGAGGTTAAAGGTGCTGATTCTCCAAGTAGGGAGATTGCTAGTGAAGTAGCTGGAATGGCGAACCCGAGCACAAGGAGATGAGAAATGAGGTGCGTTTTAGAAACCTTTCAAAATCACACGGTGTACCTTCTTCTGGGTTCCTCATGCAAGTTTTCGATGTAGGAAGATGCCCTTGAACCTGGAGATTTGGGACCCATGGGTTGGGTACCATGCAGTATTACTTTAAAGGGTCTGCGTTTGCTCACCCAACCTCACCCAACCTCTCAGCCCCAAGAGTGTCCACCCTTATGTCTCATCCAGCTGTGGGTCTAGATATGGTCAATCCAGGTTGCATCACAGCCCCTGAACGAATTTTGTAAGAATTTCTCTCTCTTTCACTGTCTTTGTTTTACGGGTTTTTAAAAGTAATTTATTTTTATAATGGGGTTTAGCTGCTTTTCACGGCTGTGTTTATGCGGCTTTACACCCACTTGACTCACTTCCAGACAGATATCAAAACATAGGTTTTAAGATTGTTACTAGTCACATATATTCTTGTGTGGTGAATACGGGGTGTTGAGTCCAGTTCACTGAGCAAGGAGTAGGTCTTGTCTATTACATATTGGGTGTATGGAACGGTATCTGAGCGAATTTGAACCCCTTGTTTTATGCATCACCCCACCTCACCTTTCCCGTTAAGCAGCCATAGTGTGTTTTCTAAACGTGTGATTCTGTTCTGTTCTGTAATTCAGTTCAAGTGTAGCGGTTTTTACATTCCCTCTATAAGTGATAGCTTATGATAAGTGTCTTTTTCTGTGTGACTTATTTCACTTAGAATCGTCGTACCTAAGTCCACTCATCTTGCTTCTACTAGCCTTATGACATTGATTTCATGTCTGAGTGATATTGCATTGTACATAAGGACCACAACTTCTTTATCCATTTTTCTCTTTCCTGGGATATTTAAGGTGTCATGAAGTGGAGATTCTTGTCAACAGAGCAGCCCTAAACTTTGGGGTGCCTGTGTCTTGCTGATTTTTAGTTTTCCCAATTTATACGCCCATGAGTGGACGTGCCCTATGCTCCCTAAGCTGTGTTTTTTCGATGTTTCAGGACACACCGTACACTTCTCCAGAGTGGCTGTTGGCAACTTACATCCCGCCCATGAGCGTAGCAAGCCTGCCATTTCTCCATGGCCTGTCCTGCATTTCTGGTTTTGACACTTTTTGCAGCATGGCCCTTTTGACCGATGGGAAGCGAGACTTCTTTGTAGCGCTGATTTGCCTTTCCAGGTTGCTTGGTTGGCCAAAAAGGGCGTATGCGTTTTTTCCTGAATATATTCAGGAAAAAACGCATACGCCCTTCTTGGCCAAGGGCATCATTGTCGACGTTTTGCCGCTTTTCATGTGCTTTACAGGCGATTCGAATCTACCTCCTGAAATCTGTTTCCTGCAATTCTGCCTTGCTTTCAAATCCTCTTCGTTGCCTTCCCTCAATATATCTGTGGATGAGAGTTATCATTTATAACTCTGCGGGTTTGTGAATTGCAGTGTCCCTGAGCTCCATTTTTCAACTCGCTTTTTTGGGAGCTGGCCGCAAAAGCGCGGGATTGCCTCAGGCCCTATTGTGCTTTTGGGCGGCAGGCTGAGCCTGTGATTAATTCTTCTTCCTGATGGGAAAATAGAGTGACCTGTGCCTGTCCCAACACCTAGATCTAGTCTCTCATTGGTTGCCCCTCTTCCCGTTCATCCTCAGGACAAATTGCAACCTGTAGGGAACAGGAGGTTAAAGGTGCTGATTCTCCAAGTAAGTTGATTGCTAGTAAAGTAGCTGGAAAGGCGAACCCGAGCACAAGGAGATGAGAAATGGGGTGTGTTTTAGAAACCTTTCAAAATCACACGGTGTACCATCTTCTGAGTTTCTCATGCATGTTTTCGATGTAGGAAGATGCCCTTGAACCTGGAGATTTGGGACCCATGGGATGGGTATCACGCAGTATTACTTTAAAGGGTCTGCGTTTGCTCACCCAACCTCTCAGCCCCAAGAGTGTCCACCCTTATGTCTCATCCAGCTGTGGGTCTAGATATGGTCAATCCAGGTGGCATCACAGCCCCTGAACGAATTTTGTAAGAATTTCTCTCTCTTTCACTGTCTTTGTTTTACGGGTTTTTAAAAGTAATTTATTTTTATAATGGGGTTTAGCTGCTTTTCACGGCTGTGTTTATGCGGATTTACACCCACTTGACTCACTTCCAGACAGATATCAATACATAGGTTTTAAGATTGTTACTAGTCACATATATTCTTGTGCGGTGAATAGGGGGTGTTGAGTCCAGTTCACTGAGCAAGGAGTAGGTCTTGTCTATTACATATTGGGTGTATGGAACGGTATCTGAGCGAATTTGAAACCCTTGTTTTATGCATCACCCCACCTCACCTTTCCCGTTAAACAGCCATAGTGTGTTTTCTAAACGTGTGATTCTGTTCTGTTCTGTAATTCAGTTCAAGTGTAGCGGTTTTTACATTCCCTCTATAAGTGATAGCTTATGATAAGTGTCTTTTTCTGTGTGACTTATTTCACTTAGAATCGTCGTACCTAAGTCTACTCATCTTGCTTCTACTAGCCTTATGACATTGATTTCATGTCTGAGTGATATTGCATTGTACATAAGGACCACAACTTCTTTATCCATTTTTCTCTTTCCTGGGATATTTAAGGTGTCATGAAGTGGAGGTTCTTGTCAACAGAGCAGCCCTAAACTTTGGGGTGCCTGTGTATTGCTGATTTTTAGTTTTCCCAATTTATACGCCCATGAGTGGACGTGCCCTATGCTCCCTAAGCTGTGTTTTTTCGATGTTTCAGGACACACCGTACACTTCTCCAGAGTGGCTGTTGGCAATTAACATCCCGCCCATCAGCGTAGCAAGGCTGCCATTTCTCCATGGCCTGTCCTGCATTTCTGGTTTTGACACTTTTTGCAGCATGACCCTTTTGACCGATGGGAAGCGAGACTTCTTTGTAGCACTGATTTGCCTTTCCAGGTTGCTTGGTTGGCCAAAAAGGGCGTATGCGTTTTTTCCTGAATATATTCAGGAAAAAACGCATACGCCCTTTTTGGACAAGGGCATCATTGTCAACGTTTTGCCGCTTTTCATGTGCTTTAAAGGCGATTCGAATCTACCTCCTGAAACCTGTTTCCTGCAATTCTGCCTTGCTTTCAAATCCTCTTCGTTGCCTTCCCTCAATATATTTGTGGACGAGAGTTATCATTTATAACTCAGCAGGTTTGTGAATGGCAGTCCCCCTGAGCTCCATTTTTCAACTGTCTGTTTTGGGAGCTGGCCGAAAAAGCACGGGATTGCCTCAGGCCCTATTCTGGTTCCCGGCGGCAGGCTGAGCCTGTGGTTAATTCTTCTTCCTGATGGGAAAATAGAGTGACCTGTGCCTGTCCCAACACCTAGATCTATTCTCTCATTGGTTTCCCCTCTTCCCGTTCATCCTCAGGACAAATTGCAACCTGTACAGAACAGGAGGTTAAAGGTGCTGATTCTCCAAGTAGGGAGATTGCTAGTGAAGTAGCTGGAATGGCGAACCCGAGCACAAGGAGATGAGAAATGAGGTGCGTTTTAGAAACCTTTCAAAATCACACGGTGTACCTTCTTCTGGGTTCCTCATGCAAGTTTTCGATGTAGGAAGATGCCCTTGAACCTGGAGATTTGGGACCCATGGGTTGGGTACCATGCAGTATTACTTTAAAGGGTCTGCGTTTGCTCACCCAACCTCACCCAACCTCTCAGCCCCAAGAGTGTCCACCCTTATGTCTCATCCAGCTGTGGGTCTAGATATGGTCAATCCAGGTTGCATCACAGCCCCTGAACGAATTTTGTAAGAATTTCTCTCTTTTTCACTGTCTTTGTTTTACGGCTTTTTAAAAGTAATTTATTTTTATAATGGGGTTTAGCTGCTTTTCACGGCTGTGTTTATGCGGATTTACACCCACTTGACTCACTTCCAGACAGATATCAATACATAGGTTTTAAGATTGTTACTAGTCACATATATTCTTGTGCGGTGAATAGGGCGTGTTGAGTCCAGTTCACTGAGCAAGGAGTAGGTCTTGTCTATTACATATTGGGTGTATGGAACGGTATCTGAGCGAATTTGAACCCCTTGTTTTATGCATCACCCCACCTCACCTTTCCCGTTAAGCAGCCATAGTGTGTTTTCTAAACGTGTGATTCTGTTCTGTTCTGTAATTCAGTTCAAGTGTAGCGGTTTTTACATTCCCTCTATAAGTGATAGCTTATGATAAGTGTCTTTTTCTGTGTGACTTATTTCACTTAGAATCGTCGTACCTAAGTCCACTCATCTTGCTTCTACTAGCCTTATGACATTGATTTCATGTCTGAGTGATATTCCATTGTACATAAGGACCACAACTTCTTTATCCATTTTTCTCTTTCCTGGGATATTTAAGGTGTCATGAAGTGGAGATTCTTGTCAACAGAGCAGCCCTAAATTTTGGGGTGCCTGTGTCTTGCTGATTTTTAGTTTTCCCAATTTATACGCCCATGAGTGGACGTGCCCTATGCTCCCTAAGCTGTGTTTTTTCGATGTTTCAGGACACACCGTACACTTCTCCAGAGTGGCTGTTGGCAACTTACATCCCGCCCATGAGCGTAGCAAGGCTGCCATTTCTCCATGGCCTGTCCTGCATTTCTGGTTTTGACACTTTTTGCAGCATGGCCCTTTTGACCGATGGGAAGCGAGACTTCTTTGTAGCGCTGATTTGCCTTTCCAGGTTGCTTGGTTGGCCAAAAAGTGCGTATGCGTTTTTTCCTGAATATATTCAGGAAAAAATGCATACGCCCTTCTTGGCCAAGGGCATCATTGTCGACGTTTTGCCGCTTTTCATGTGCTTTAATGGCGATTCGAATCTACCTCCTGAAATCTGTTTCCTGCAATTCTGCCTTGCTTTCAAATCCTCTTCGTTGCCTTCCCTCAATATATCTGTGGATGAGAGTTATTATTTATAGCTCTGCGGGTTTGTGAATTGCAGTGTCCCTGAGCTCCATTTTTCAACTCGCTTTTTGGGAGCTGGCCGCAAAAGCGCGGGATTGCCTCAGGCCCTATTGTGCTTCTGGGCGGCAGGCTGAGCCTGTGATTAATTCTTCTTCCTGATGGGAAAATAGAGTGACCTGTGCCTGTCCCAACACCTAGATCTAGTCTCTCATTGGTTGCCCCTCTTCCCGTTCATCCTCAGGACAAATTGCAACCTGTAGGGAACAGGAGGTTAAAGGTGCTGATTCTCCAAGTAAGTTGATTGCTAGTAAAGTAGCTGGAAAGGCGAACCCGAGCACAAGGAGATGAGAAATGGGGTGTGTTTTAGAAACCTTTCAAAATCACACGGTGTACCATCTTCTGAGTTTCTCATGCATGTTTTCGATGTAGGAAGATGCCCTTGAACCTGGAGATTTGGGACCCATGGGATGGGTATCACGCAGTATTACTTTAAAGGGTCTGCGTTTGCTCACCCAACCTCTCAGCCCCAAGAGTGTCCACCCTTATGTCTCATCCAGCTGTGGGTCTAGATATGGTCAATCCAGGTGGCATCACAGCCCCTGAACGAATTTTGTAAGAATTTCTCTCTCTTTCACTGTCTTTGTTTTACGGGTTTTTAAAAGTAATTTATTTTTATAATGGGGTTTAGCTGCTTTTCACGGCTGTGTTTATGCGGATTTACACCCACTTGACTCACTTCCAGACAGATATCAATACATAGGTTTTAAGATTGTTACTAGTCACATATATTCTTGTGCGGTGAATAGGGGGTGTTGAGTCCAGTTCACGGAGCAAGGAGTAGGTCTTGTCTATTACATATTGGGTGTATGGAACGGTATCTGAGCGAATTTGAAACCCTTGTTTTATGCATCACCCCACCTCACCTTTCCCGTTAAGCAGCCATAGTGTGTTTTCTATACGTGTGAATCTGTTCTGTTTTGTAATTCAGTTCAAGTGTAGCGGTTTTTACATTCCCTCTATAAGTGATAGCTTATGATAAGTGTCTTTTTCTGTGTGACTTATTTCACTTAGAATCGTCGTATCTAAATCCACTCATCTTGCTTCTACTAGCCTTATGACATTGATTTCATGTCTGAGTGATATTCCATTGTACATAAGGACCACAACTTCTTTATCCATTTTTCTCTTTCCTGGGATATTTAAGGTGCCATGAAGTGGAGGTTCTTGTCAACAGAGCAGCCCTAAATTTTGGGGTGCCTGTGTCTTGCTGATTTTTAGTTTTCCCAATTTATACGCCCATGAGTGGACGTGCCCTATGCTCCCTAAGCTGTGTTTTTTCGATGTTTCAGGACACACCGTACACTTCTCCAGAGTGGCTGTTGGCAATTAACATCCCGCCCATCAGCGTAGCAAGGCTGCCATTTCTCCATGGCCTGTCCTGCATTTCTGGTTTTGACACTTTTTGCAGCATGGCCCTTTTGACCCATGGGAAGCGAGACTTCTTTGTAGCCCTGATTTGCCTTTCCAGGTTGCTTGGTTGGCCAAAAAGGGCGTATGCGTTTTTTCCTGAATATATTCAGGAAAAAACGCATACGCCCTTCTTGGCCAAGGGCATCATTGTCGACGTTTTGCCGCTTTTCATGTGCTTTACAGGCGATTCGAATCTACCTCCTGAAATCTGTTTCCTGCAATTCTGCCTTGCTTTCAAATCCTCTTCGTTGCCTTCCCTCAATATATCTGTGGATGAGAGTTATCACTTATAACTCTGCGGGTTTGTGAATTGCAGTGTCCCTGAGCTCCATTTTTCAACTGTCTTTTTTGAGAGCTGGCCGCAAAAGCACGGGATTGCCTCAGGCCCTATTCTGGTTCCTGGCAGCAGGCTGAGCCTGTGGTTAATTCTTCTTCCTGATGGGAAAATAGAGTGACCTGTGCCTGTCCCAACAGCTAGATCTAGTCTCTCATTGGTTGCCCCTCTTCCCGTTCATCCTCAGGACAAATTGCAACCTGTAGGGAACAGGAGGTTAAAGGTGCTGATTCTCCAAGTAGGGAGATTGCTAGTAAAGTAGCTGGAATGGCGAAACCGAGCACAAGGAGATGAGAAATGAGGTGCGTTTTAGAAACCTTTCAAAATCACACGGTGTACCATCTTCTGAGTTTCTCATGCATGTTTTCGATGTAGGAAGATGCCCTTGAACCTGGAGACTTGGGACCCATTCGATGGGTACCACGCAGTATTACTTTAAAGGGTCTGCGATTGCTCACCCAACCTAACCCAACCTTTCAGCCCCAAGACTGTCCACCCTTATGTCTCATCCAGCTGTGCGTGTAGATATGGTCAATCCAGGTTGCATCACAGCCTCTGAACGAATTTTGTAAGAATTTCTCTCTCTTTCACTGTCTTTGTTTTACGGGTTTTTAAAAGTAATTTATTTTTATAATGGGGTTTAGAGGCTTTTCACGGCTGTGTTTATGTGGATTTACACCCACTTGACTCACTTCCAGAGAGATATCAATACATAGGTTTTAAGATTGTTACTAGTCACATATATTCTTGTGCGGTGAATAGGGGGTGTTGAGTCCAGTTCACTGAGCAAGGAGTAGGTCTTGTGTATTACATATAGGGTGTATGGAACGGTATCTGAGCGAATTTGAACCCCTTGTTTTATGCATCACCCCACCTCACCTTTCCCGTTAAGCAGCCATAGTGTGTTTTCTAAACGTGTGACTCTGTTCTGTTTTGTAATTCAGTTCAAGTGTAGCGGTTTTTACATTCCCTCTATAAGTGATAGCTTATGATAAGTGTCTTTTTCTGTGTGACTTATTTCACTTAGAATCGTCGTACCTAAGTCCACTCATCTTGCTTCTACTAGCCTTATGACATTGATTTCATGTCTGAGTGATATTCCATTGTACATAAGGACCACAACTTCTTTATCCATTTTTCTCTTTCCTGGGATATTTAAGGTGTCATGAAGTGGAGGCTCTTGTCAACAGAGCAGCCCTAAACTTTGGGGTGCCTGTGTCTTGCTGATTTTTAGTTTTCCCAATTTATACGCCCATGAGTGGACGTGCCCTATGCTCCCTAAGCTGTGTGTTTTAGATGTTTCAGGACACACCGTACACTTCTCCAGAGTGGCTGTTGGCAATTAACATCCCGCCCATCAGCGTAGCAAGGCTGCCATTTCTCCATGGCCTGTCCTGCATTTCTGGTTTTGACACTTTTTGCAGCATGACCCTTTTGACCGATGGGAAGCGAGACTTCTTTGTAGCACTGATTTGCCTTTCCAGGTTGCTTGGTTGGCCAAAAAGGGCGTATGCGTTTTTTCCTGAATATATTCAGGAAAAAACGCATACGCCGTTTTTGGCCAAGGGCATCATTGTCGACGTTTTGCCGCTTTTCATGTGCTTTAAAGGCGATTCGAATCTACCTCCTGAAACCTGTTTCCTGCAATTCTGCCTTGCTTTCAAATCCTCTTTGTTGCCTTCCCTCAATATATTTGTGGACGAGAGTTATCATTTATAACTCAGCAGGTTTGTGAATGGCAGTGCCCCTGAGCTCCATTTTTCAACTGTCTTGTTTGGGAGCTGGCCGCAAAATCACGGGATTGCCTCAGGCCCTATTCTGGTTCCCGGCGGCAGGCTGAGCCTGTGGTTAATTCTTTTTCCTAATGGGAAAATAGAGTGACCTGTGCCTGTCCCAACACCTAGATCTAGTCTCTCATTGGTTGCCCCTCTTCCCGTTCATCCTCAGGACAAATTGCAACCTGTACAGAACAGGAGGTTAAAGGTGCTGATTCTCCAAGTAGGGAGATTGCTAGTGAAGTAGCTGGAATGGCGAACCCGAGCACAAGGAGATGAGAAATGAGGTGCGTTTTAGAAACCTTTCAAAATCACACGGTGTACCTTCTTCTGGGTTCCTCATGCAAGTTTTCGATGTAGGAAGATGCCCTTGAACCTGGAGATTTGGGACCCATGGGATGGGTACCATGCAGTATTACTTTAAAGGGTCTGCGTTTGCTCACCCAACCTCACCCAACCTCTAAGCCCCAAGAGTGTCCACCCTTATGTCTCATCCAGCTGTGGGTCTAGATATGGTCAATCCAGGTTGCATCACAGCCCCTGAACGAATTTTGTAAGAATTTCTCTCTCTTTCACTGTCTTTGTTTTACGGGTTTTTAAAAGTAATTTATTTTTATAATGGGGTTTAGCTGCTTTTCACGTCTGTGTTTATGCGGATTTACACCCACTTGACTCACTTCCAGACAGATATCAATACATAGGTTTTAAGATTGTTACTAGTCACATATATTCTTGTGCGGTGAATAGGGCGTGTTGAGTCCAGTTCACTGAGCAAGGAGTAGGTCTTGTCTATTACATATTGGGTGTATGGAACGGTATCTGAGAGAATTTGAAACCCTTGTTTTATGCATCACCCCACCTCACCTTTCCCGTTAAGCAGCCATAGTGTGTTTTCTAAACGTGTGATTCTGTCCTGTTCTGTAATTCAGTTCAAGTGTAGCGGTTTTTACATTCCCTCTATAAGTGATAGCTTATGATAAGTGTCTTTTTCTGTGTGACTTATTTCACTTAGAATCGTCGTACCTAAGTCCACTCATCTTGCTTCTACTAGCCTTATGACATTGATTTCATGTCTGAGTGATATTGCATTGTACATAAGGACCACAACTTCTTTATCCATTTTTCTCTTTCCTGGGATATTTAAGGTGTCATGAAGTGGAGGTTCTTGTCAACAGAGCAGCCCTAAACTTTGGGGTGCCTGTGTCTTGCTGATTTTTACTTTTCCCAATTTATACGCCCGTGAGTGGACGTGCCCTATGCTCCCTAAGCTGTGTTTTTTCGATGTTTCAGGACACACCGTACACTTCTCCAGAGTGGCTGGTGGCAAATAACATCCCGCCCATCAGCGTAGCAAGGCTGCCATTTCTCCATGGCCTGTCCTGCATTTCTGGTTTTGACACTTTTTGCAGCATGACCCTTTTGACCGATGGGAAGCGAGACTTCTTTGTAGCGCTGATTTGCCTTTCCATGTTGCTTGGTTGGCCAAAAAGGGCGTATGCGTTTTTTCCTGAATATATTCAGGAAAAAACGCATACGCCCTTTTTGGCCAAGGGCATCATTGTCGACGTTTTGCCGCTTTTCATGTGCTTTACAGGCGATTCGAATCTACCTCCTGAAATCTGTTTCCTGCAATTCTGCCTTGCTTTCAAATCCTCTTCGTTGCCTTCCCTCAATATATCTGTGGATGAGAGTTATCACTTATAACTCTGCGGGTTTGTGAATTGCAGTGTCCCTGAGCTCCATTTTTCAACTCGCTTTTTTGGGAGCTGGCCGCAAAAGCGCGGGATTGCCTCAGGCCCTATTCTGGTTCCTGGCAGCAGGCTGAGCCTGTGGTTAATTCTTCTTCCTGATGGGAAAATAGAGTGACCTGTGCCTGTCCCAACACCTAGATCTAGTCTCTCATTGGTTGCCCCTCTTCCCGTTCATACTCAGGAGAAATTGCAACCTGTAGGGAACAGGAGGTTAAAGGTGCTGATTCTCCAAGTAAGTTGATTGCTAGTAAAGTAGCTGGAAAGGCGACCCCGAGCACAAGGAGATGAGAAATGGGGTGTGTTTTAAACCCTTTCAAAATCACACGGTGTACCATCTTCTGAGTTTCTCATGCATGTTTTCGATGTAGGAAGATGCCCTTGAACCTGGAGATTTGGGACCCATGGGATGGGTACCACGCAGTACTACTTTAAAGGGTCTGCGTTTGCTCACCCAACCTCTCAGCCTCAAGAGTGTCCACCCTTATGTCTCATCCAGCTGTGTGTCTAGATATGGTCAATCCAGGTTGCATCTCAGCCCCTGATCGAATTTAGTAAGAATTTCTCTCTCTTTCACTGTCTTTGTTTTACGGGTTTTTAAAAGTAATTTATTTTTATAATGGGGTTTAGCTGCTTTTCACGGCTGTGTTTATGCGGATTTACACCCACTTGACTCACTTCCAGACAGATATCAATACATAGGTTTTAAGATTGTTACTAGTCACATATATTCTTGTGCGGTGAATAGGGGGTGTTGAGTCCAGTTCACTGAGCAAGGAGTAGGTCTTGTCTATTACATATTGGGTGTATGGAACGGTATCTGAGCGAATTTGAACCCCTTGTTTTATGCATCACCCCACCTCACCTTTCCCGTTAAGCAGCCATAGTGTGTTTTCTAAACGTGTGACTCTGTTCTGTTTTGTAATTCAGTTCAAGTGTAGCGGTTTTTACATTCCCTCTATAAGTGATAGCTTATGATAAGTGTCTTTTTCTGTGTGACTTATTTCACTTAGAATCGTCGTACCTAAGTCCACTCATCTTGCTTCTACTAGCCTTATGACATTGATTTCATGTCTGAGTGATATGCCATTGTACATAAGGACCACAACTTCTTTATCCATTTTTCTCTTTCCTGGGATATTTAAGGTGTCATGAAGTGGAGGTTCTTGTCAACAGAGCAGCCCCAAACTTTGGGGTGCCTGTGTCTTGCTGATTTTTAGTTTTCCCAATTTATACGCCCATGAGTGGACGTGCCCTATGCTCCCTAAGCTGTGTTTTTTCGATGTTTCAGGACACACCGTACACTTCTCCAGAGTGGCTGTTGGCAATTTACATCCCGCCCATCAGCGTAGCAAGGCTGCCATTTCTCCATGGCCTGTCCTGCATTTCTGGTTTTGACACTTTTTGCAGCATGGCCCTTTTGACCGATGGGAAGCGAGACTTATTTGTAGCGCTGATTTGCCTTTCCAGGTTGCTTGGTTGGCCAAAAAGGGCGTATGCGTTTTTTCCTGAATATATTCAGGAAAAAACGCATACGCCCTTCTTGGCCAAGGGCATCATTGTCGACGTTTTGCCGCTTTTCATGTGCTTTACAGGCGATTCGAATCTACCTCCTGAAATCTGTTTCCTGCAATTCTGCCTTGCTTTCAAATCCTCTTCGTTGCCTTCCCTCAATATATCTGTGGATGAGAGTTATCATTTATAACTCTGCGGGTTTGTGAATTGCAGTGTCCCTGAGCTCCATTTTTCAACTCGCTTTTTTGGGAGCTGGCCGCAAAAGCGCGGGATTGCCTCAGGCCCTATTGTGCTTCTGGGCGGCAGGCTGAGCCTGTGATTAATTCTTCTTCCTGTTGGGAAAATAGAGTGACCTGTGCCTGTCCCAACACCTAGATCTAGTCTCTCATTGGTTGCCCCTCTTCCCGTTCATCCTCAGGACAAATTGCAACCTGTAGGGAACAGGAGGTTAAAGGTGCTGATTCTCCAAGTAAGTTGATTGCTAGTAAAGTAGCTGGAAAGGCGAACCCCAGCACAAGGAGATGAGAAATGGGGTGTGTTTTAGAAACCTTTCAAAATCACACGGTGTACCATCTTCTGAGTTTCTCATGCACGTTTTCGATGTAGGAAGATGCCCTTGAACCTGGAGATTTGGGACCCATGGGATGGGTATCACGCAGTATTACTTTAAAGGGTCTGCGTTTGCTCACCCAACCTCTCAGCCCCAAGAGTGTCCACCCTTATGTCTCATCCAGCTGTGGGTCTAGATATGGTCAATCCAGGTGGCATCACAGCCTCTGAACGAATTTTGTAAGAATTTCTCTCTCTTTCACTGTCTTTGTTTTACGGGTTTTTAAAAGTAATTTATTTTTATAATGGGGTTTAGCTGCTTTTCAAGGCTGTGTTTATGCGGATTTACACCCACTTGACTCACTTCCAGACAGATATCAATACATAGGTTTTAAGATTGTTACTAGTCACATATATTCTTGTGCGGTGAATAGGGGTTGTTGAGTCCAGTTCACGGAGCAAGGAGTAGGTCTTGTCTATTACATATTGGGTGTATGGAACGGTATCTGAGCAAATTTGAACCCCTTGTTTTATGCATCACCCCACCTCAACTTTCCCGTTAAGCAGCCATAGTGTGTTTTCTAAACGTGTGACTCTGTTCTGTTTTGTAATTCAGTTCAAGTGTAGCGGTTTTTACATTCCCTCTATAAGTGATAGCTTATGATAAGTGTCTTTTTCTGTGTGACTTTTTTCACTTAGAATCGTCGTACCTAAGTCCACTCATCTTGCTTCTACTAGCCTTATGACATTGATTTCATGTCTGAGTGATATTGCATTGTACATAAGGACCACAACTTCTTTATCCATTTTTCTCTTTCCTGGGATATTTAAGGTGTCATGAAGTGGAGGTTCTTGTCAACAGAGCAGCCCTAAAATTTGGGGTGCCTGTGTCTTGCTGATTTTTAGTTTTCCCAATTTATACGCCCGTGAGTGGACGTGCCCTATGCTCCCTAAGCTGTGTTTTTTCGATGTTTCAGGATACACCGTACACTTCTCCAGAGTGGCTGTTGGCAAATAACATCCCGCCCATCAGCGTAGCAAGGCTGCCATTTCTCCATGGCCTGTCCTGCATTTTTGGTTTTGACACTTTTTGCAGCATGACCCTTTTGACCGATGGGAAGCGAGACTTCTTTGTAGCACTGATTTGCCTTTCCAGGTTGCTTGGTTGGCCAAAAAGGGCGTATGCGTTTTTTCCTGAATATATTCAGGAAAAAACGCATACGCCCTTTTTGGCCAAGGGCATCATTGTCGACGTTTTGCCGCTTTTCATGTGCTTTAAAGGCGATTTGAATCTACCTCCTGAAACCTGTTTCCTGCAATTCTGCCTTGCTTTCAAATCCTCTTCGTTGCCTTCCCTCAATATATTTGTGGACGAGAGTTATCATTTATAACGCAGCAGGTTTGTGAATGGCAGTCCCCCTGAGCTCCATTTTTCAACTGTCTTTTTTGGGAGCTGGCCGCAAAAGCACGGGATTGCCTCAGGCCCTATTCTGGTTCCCGGCGGCAGGCTGAGCCTGTGGTTAATTGTTCTTCCTGATGGGAAAATAGAGTGACCTGTGCCTGTCCCAACACCTAGATCTATTCTCTCATTGGTTTCCCCTCTTCCCGTTCATCCTCAGGACAAATTGCAACCTGTACAGAACAGGAGGTTAAAGGTGCTGATTCTCCAAGTAGGGAGATTGCTAGTGAAGTAGCTGGAATGGCGAACCCGAGCACAAGGAGATGAGAAATGAGGTGCGATTTAGAAACCTTTCAAAATCACACGGTGTACCTTCTTCTGGGTTCCTCATGCAAGTTTTCGATGTAGGAAGATGCCCTTGAACCTGGAGATTTGGGACCAATGGGATGGGTACCATGCAGTATTATTTTAAAGGGTCTGCGTTGGCTCACCCAACCTCACCCAACCTCTCAGCCCCAAGAGTGTCCACCCTTATGTCTCATCCAGCTGTGGGTCTAGATATGGTCAATCCAGGTTGCATCACAGCCCCTGAACGAATTTTGTAAGAATTTCTCTCTCTTTCACTGTCTTTGTTTTACGGGTTTTTAAAAGTAATTTATTTTTATAATGGGGTTTAGCTGCTTTTCACGGCTGTGTTTATGCGGCTTTACACCCACTTGACTCACTTCCAGACAGATATCAATACATAGGTTTTAAGATTGTTACTAGTCACATATATTCTTGTGCGGGAATAGGGGGTGTTGAGTCCAGTTCACTGAGCAAGGAGTAGGTCTTGTCTATTACATATTGGGTGTATGGAACGGTATCTGAGCGAATTTGAACCCCTTGTTTTATGCATCACCCCACCTCACCTTTCCCGTTAAGCAGCCATAGTGTGTTTTCTAAACGTGTGACTCTGTTCTGTTTTGTAATTCAGTTCAAGTGTAGCGGTTTTTACATTCCCTCTATAAGTGATAGCTTATGATAAGTGTCTTTTTCTGTGTGACTTATTTCACTTAGAATCGTCGTACCTAAGTCCACTCATCTTGCTTCTACTAGCCTTATGACATTGATTTCATGTCTGAGTGATATTCCATTGTACATAAGGACCACAACTTCTTTATCCATTTTTCTCTTTCCTGGGATATTTAAGGTGTCATGAAGTGGAGGTTCTTGTCAACAGAGCAGCCCTAAACTTTGGGGTGCCTGTGTCTTGCTGATTTTTAGTTTTCCCAATTTATACGCCCATGAGTGGACGTGCCCTATGCTCCCTAAGCTGTGTTTTTTCGATGTTTCAGGACACACCGTACACTTCTCCAGAGTGGCTGTTGGCAATTTACATCCCGCCCATCAGCGTAGCAAGGCTGCCATTTCTCCATGGCCTGTCCTGCATTTCTGGTTTTGACACTTCTTGCAGCATGGCCCTTTTGACCGATGGGAAGCGAGACACTTTGTAGCGCTGATTTGCCTTTCCAGGTTGCTTGGTTGGCCAAAAAGGGCGTATGCGTTTTTTCCTGAATATATTCAGGAAAAAACGCATACGCCCTTTTTGGCCAAGGGCATCATTGTCGACGTTTTGCCGCTTTTCATGTGCTTTACAGGCGATTCGAATCTACCTCCTGAAATCTGTTTCCTGCAATTCTGCCTTGCTTTCAAATCCTCTTCGTTGCCTTCCCTCAATATATCTGTGGATGAGAGTTATCACTTATAACTCTGCGGGTTTGTGAATTGCAGTGTCCCTGAGCTCCATTTTTCAACTCGCTTTTTTGGGAGCTGGCCACAAAAGCGCGGGATTGCCTCAGGCCCTATTCTGGTTCCTGGCAGCAGGCTGAGCCTGTGGTTAATTCTTCTTCCTGATGGGAAAATAGAGTGACCTGTGCCTGTCCCAACACCTAGATCTAGTCTCTCATTGGTTGCCCCTCTTCCCGTTCATACTCAGGACAAATTGCAACCTGTAGGGAACAGGAGGTTAAAGGTGCTGATTCTCCAAGTAAGTTGATTGCTAGTAAAGTAGCTGGAAAGGCGAACCCGAGCACAAGGAGATGAGAAATGGGGTGTGTTTTAGAAACCTTTCAAAATCACACGGTGTACCATCTTCTGAGTTTCTCATGCATGTTTTCGATGTAGGAAGATGCCCTTGAACCTGGAGATTTGGGACCCATGGGATGGGTACCACGCAGTACTACTTTAAAGGGTCTGCGTTTGCTCACCCAACCTCTCAGCCCCAAGAGTGTCCACCCTTATGTCTCATCCAGCTGTGTGTCTAGATATGGTCAATCCAGGTTGCATCTCAGCCCCTGATCGAATTTTGTAAGAATTTCTCTCTCTTTCACTGTCTTTGTTTTACGGGTTTTTAAAAGTAATTTATTTTTATAATGGGGTTTAGCTGCTTTTCACGGCTGTGTTTATGCGGATTTACACCCACTTGACTCACTTCCAGACAGATATCAATACATAGGTTTTAAGATTTTTACTAGTCATATATATTCTTGTGCGGTGAATAGGGGGTGTTGAGTCCAGTTCACTGAGCAAGGAGTAGGTCTTGTGTATTACATATAGGGTGTATGGAACGGTATCTGAGCGAATTTGAACCCCTTGTTTTATGCATCACCCCACCTCACCTTTCCCGTTAAGCAGCCATAGTGTGTTTTCTAAACGTGTGACTCTGTTCTGTTTTGTAATTCAGTTCAAGTGTAGCGGTTTTTACATTCCCTCTATAAGTGATAGCTTATGATAAGTGTCTTTTTCTGTGTGACTTATTTCACTTAGAATCGTCGTACCTAAGTCCACTCATCTTGCTTCTACTAGCCTTATGACATTGATTTCATGTCTGAGTGATATTCCATTGTACATAAGGACCACAACTTTTTTATCCATTTTTCTCTTTCCTGGGATATTTAAGGTGTCATGAAGTGGAGGTTCTTGTCAACAGAGCAGCCCCAAACTTTGGGGTGCCTGTGTCTTGCTGATTTTTAGTTTTCCCAATTTATACGCCCATGAGTGGACGTGCCCTATGCTCACTAAGCTGTGTTTTTTCGATGTTTCAGGACACACCGTACACTTCTCCAGAGTGACTGTTGGCAATTTACATCCCGCCCATCAGCGTAGCAAGGCTGCCATTTCTCCATGGCCTGTCCTGCATTTCTGGTTTTGACACTTTTTGCAGCATGGCCCTTTTGACCGATGGGAAGCGAGACTTCTTTGTAGCGCTGATTTGCCTTTCCAGGTTGCTTGGTTGGCCAAAAAGGGCGTATGCGTTTTTTCCTGAATATATTCAGGAAAAAACGCATACGCCCTTCTTGGCCAAGGGCATCATTGTCGACGTTTTGCCGCTTTTCATGTGCTTTACAGGCGATTCGAATCTACCTCCTGAAATCTGTTTCCTGCAATTCTGCCTTGCTTTCAAATCCTCTTCGTTGCCTTCCCTCAATATATCTGTGGATGAGAGTTATCACTTATAACTCTGCGGGTTTGTAAATTGCAGTGTCCCTGAGCTCCATTTTTCAACTCGCTTTTTTGGGAGCTGGCCGCAAAAGCGCGGGATTGCCTCAGGCCCTATTCTGGTTCCTGGCAGCAGGCTGAGCCTGTGGTTAATTCTTCTTCCTGATGGGAAAATAGAGTGACCTGTGCCTGTCCCAACACCTAGATCTAGTCTCTCATTGGTTGCCCCTCTTCCCGTTCATACTCAGGACAAATTGCAACCTGTAGGGAACAGGAGGTTAAAGGTGCTGATTCTCCAAGTAAGTTGATTGCTAGTAAAGTAGCTGGAAAGGCGACCCCGAGCACAAGGAGATGAGAAATGGGGTGTGTTTTAAACCCTTTCAAAATCACACGGTGTACCATCTTCTGAGTTTCTCATGCATGTTTTCGATGTAGGAAGATGCCCTTGAACCTGGAGATTTGGGACCCATGGGATGGGTACCACGCAGTACTACTTTAAAGGGTCTGCGTTTGCTCACCCAACCTCTCAGCCTCAAGAGTGTCCACCCTTATGTCTCATCCAGCTGTGTGTCTAGATATGGTCAATCCAGGTTGCATCTCAGCCCCTGATCGAATTTAGTAAGAATTTCTCTCTCTTTCACTGTCTTTGTTTTACGGGTTTTTAAAAGTAATTTATTTTTATAATGGGGTTTAGCTGCTTTTCACGGCTGTGTTTATGCGGATTTACACCCACTTGACTCACTTCCAGACAGATATCAATACATAGGTTTTAAGATTGTTACTAGTCATATATATTCTTGTGCGGTGAATAGGGGGTGTTGAGTCCAGTTCACTGAGCAAGGAGTAGGTCTTGTGTATTACATATAGGGTGTATGGAACGGTATCTGAGCGAATTTGAACCCCTTGTTTTATGCATCACCCCACCTCACCTTTCCCGTTAAGCAGCCATAGTGTGTTTTCTAAACGTGTGACTCTGTTCTGTTTTGTAATTCAGTTCAAGTGTAGCGGTTTTTACATTCCCTCTATAAGTGATAGCTTATGATAAGTGTCTTTTTCTGTGTGACTTATTTCACTTAGAATCGTCGTACCTAAGTCCACTCATCTTGCTTCTACTAGCCTTATGACATTGATTTCATGTCTGAGTGATATTCCATTGTACATAAGGACCACAACTTTTTTATCCATTTTTCTCTTTCCTGGGATATTTAAGGTGTCATGAAGTGGAGGTTCTTGTCAACAGAGCAGCCCCAAACTTTGGGGTGCCTGTGTCTTGCTGAATTTTAGTTTTCCCAATTTATACGCCCATGAGTGGACGTGCCCTATGCTCCCTAAGCTGTGTTTTTTCGATGTTTCAGGACACACCGTACACTTCTCCAGAGTGGCTGTTGGCAATTTACATCCCGCCCATCAGCGCAGCAAGGCTGCCATTTCTCCATGGCCTGTCCTGCATTTCTGGTTTTGACACTTTTTGCAGCATGTCCCTTTTGGCCGATGGGAAGCGAGACTTCTTTTTAGCGCTGATTTGCCTTTCCAGGTTGCTTGGTTGGCCAAAAAGGGCGTATGCGTTTTTTCCTGAATATATTCAGGAAAAAACGCATACGCCCTTTTTGGCCAAGGGCATCATTGTCGACGTTTTGCTGCTTTTCATGTGCCTTAAAGGCGATTCGAATCTACCTCCTGAAATCTGTTTCCTGCAATTCTGCCTTGCTTTCAAATCCTCTTCGTTGCCTTCCCTCAATATATCTGTGGATGAGAGTTATCACTTATAACTCTGCGGGTTTGTGAATTGCAGTGTCCCTGAGCTCCATTTTTCAACTGTCTTTTTTGAGAGCTGGCCGCAAAAGCACGGGATTGCCTCAGGCCCTATTCTGGTTCCTGGCAGCAGGCTGAGCCTGTGGTTAATTCTTCTTCCTGATGGGAAAATAGAGTGACCTGTGCCTGTCCCAACACCTAGATCTAGTCTCTCATTGTTTGCCCCTCTTCCCGTTCATCCTCAGGACAAATTGCAACCTGTAGGGAACAGGAGGTTAAAGGTGCTGATTCTCCAAGTAGGGAGATTGCTAGTAAAGTAGCTGGAATGGCGAACCCGAGCACAAGGAGATGAGAAATGAGGTGCGTTTTAGAAACCTTTCAAAATCACACGGTGTACCTTCTTCTGGGTTCCTCATGCAAGTTTTCGATGTAGGAAGATGCCCTTGAACCTGGAGATTTGGGACCCATGGGATGGGTACCATGCAGTATTACTTTAAAGGGTCTGCGTTTGCTCACCCAACCTCACCCAACCTTTCAGCCCCAAGACTGTCCACCCTTATGTCTCATCCAGCTGTGCGTGTAGATATGGTCAATCCAGGTTGCATCACAGCCTCTGAACGAATTTTGTAAGAATTTCTCTCTCTTTCACTGTCTTTGTTTTACGGCTTTTTAAAAGTAATTTATTTTTATAATGGGGTTTAGCTGCTTTTCACGGCTGTGTTTATGCGGATTTACACCCACTTGACTCACATCCAGACAGATATCAATACATAGGTTTTAAGATTGTTACTAGTCACATATATTCTTGTGCGGTGAATAGGGCGTGTTGAGTCCAGTTCACTGAGCAAGGAGTAGGTCTTGTCTATTACATATTGGGTGTATGGAATGGTATCTGAGCGAATTTGAACCCCTTGTTTTATGCATCACCCCACCTCACCTTTCCCGTTAAGCAGCCATAGTGTGTTTTCTAAACGTGTGATTCTGTTCTGTTCTGTAATTCAGTTCAAGTGTAGCGGTTTTTACATTCCCTCTATAAGTGATAGCTTATGATAAGTGTCTTTTTCTGTGTGACTTATTTCACTTAGAATCGTCGTACCTAAGTCCACTCATCTTGCTTCTACTAGCCTTATGACATTGATTTCATGTCTGAGTGATATTGCATTGTACATAAGGACCACAACTTCTTTATCCATTTTTCTCTTTCCTGGGATATTTAAGGTGTCATGAAGTGGAGGTTCTTGTCAACAGAGCAGCCCCAAACTTTGGGGTGCCTGTGTCTTGCTGATTTTTAGTTTTCCCAATTTATACGCCCATGAGTGGACGTGCCCTATGCTCCCTAAGCTGTGTTTTTTCGATGTTTCAGGACACACCGTACACTTCTCCAGAGTGGCTGTTGGCAATTTACATCCCGCCCATCAGCGTAGCAAGGCTGCCATTTCTCCATGGCCTGTCCTGCATTTCTGGTTTTGACACTTTTTGCAGCATGGCCCTTTTGACCGATGGGAAGCGAGACTTCTTTGTAGCGCTGATTTGCCTTTCCAGGTTGCTTGGTTGGCCAAAAAGGGCGTATGCGTTTTTTCCTGAATATATTCAGTAAAAAACGCATACGCCCTTCTTGGCCAAGGGCATCATTGTCGACGTTTTGCCGCTTTTCATGTGCTTTACAGGCGATTCGAATCTACCTCCTGAAATCTGTTTCCTGCAATTCTGCCTTGCTTTCAAATCCTCTTCGTTGCCTTCCCTCAATATATCTGTGGATGAGAGTTATCATTTATAACTCTGCGGGTTTGTGAATTGCAGTGTCCCTGAGCTCCATTTTTCAACTCGCTTTTTTGGGAGCTGGCCGCAAAAGCGCGGGATTGCCTCAGGCCCTATTGTGCTTCTGGGCGGCAGGCTGAGCCTGTGATTAATTCTTCTTCCTGTTGGGAAAATAGAGTGACCTGTGCCTGTCCCAACACCTAGATCTAGTCTCTCATTGGTTGCCCCTCTTCCCGTTCATCCTCAGGACAATTTGCAACCTGTAGGGAACAGGAGGTTAAAGGTGCTGATTCTCCAAGTAAGTTGATTGCTAGTAAAGTAGCTGGAAAGGCGAACCCCAGCACAAGGAGATGAGAAATGGGGTGTGTATTAGAAACCTTTCAAAATCACACGGTGTACCATCTTCTGAGTTTCTCATGCATGTTTTCGATGTAGGAAGATGCCCTTGAACCTGGAGATTTGGGACCCATGGGATGGGTATCACGCAGTATTACTTTAAAGGGTCTGCGTTTGCTCACCCAACCTCTCAGCCCCAAGAGTGTCCACCCTTATGTCTCATCCAGCTGTGGGTCTAGATATGGTCAATCCAGGTGGCATCACAGCCTCTGAACGAATTTTGTAAGAATTTCTCTCTCTTTCACTGTCTTTGTTTTACGGGTTTTTAAAGGTAATTTATTTTTATAATGGGGTTTAGCTGCTTTTCACGGCTGTGTTTATGCGGATTTACACCCACTTGACTCACTTCCAGACAGATATCAATACATAGGTTTTAAGATTGTTACTAGTCACATATATTCTTGTGCGGTGAATAGGGGTTGTTGAGTCCAGTTCACGGAGCAAGGAGTAGGTCTTGTCTATTACATATTGGGTGTATGGAACGGTATCTGAGCAAATTTGAACCCCTTGTTTTATGCATCACCCCACCTCAACTTTCCCGTTAAGCAGCCATAGTGTGTTTTCTAAACGTGTGACTCTGTTCTGTTTTGTAATTCAGTTCAAGTGTAGCGGTTTTTACATTCCCTCTATAAGTGATAGCTTATGATAAGTGTCTTTTTCTGTGTGACTTTTTTCACTTAGAATCGTCGTACCTAAGTCCACTCATCTTGCTTCTACTAGCCTTATGACATTGATTTCATGTCTGAGTGATATTGCATTGTACATAAGGACCACAACTTCTTTATCCATTTTTCTCTTTCCTGGGATATTTAAGGTGTCATGAAGTGGAGGTTCTTGTCAACAGAGCAGCCCTAAACTTTGGGGTGCCTGTGTCTTGCTGATTTTTAGTTTTCCCAATTTATACGCCCGTGAGTGGACGTGCCCTATGCTCCCTAAGCTGTGTTTTTTCGATGTTTCAGGATACACCGTACACTTCTCCAGAGTGGCTGTTGGCAAATAACATCCCGCCCATCAGCGTAGCAAGGCTGCCATTTCTCCATGGCCTGTCCTGCATTTCTGGTTTTGACACTTTTTGCAGCATGACCCTTTTGACCGATGGGAAGCGAGACTTCTTTGTAGCACTGATTTGCCTTTCCAGGTTGCTTGGTTGGCCAAAAAGGGCGTATGCGTTTTTTCCTGAATATATTCAGGAAAAAACGCATACGCCCTTTTTGGCCAAGGGCATCATTGTCGACGTTTTGCCGCTTTTCATGTGCTTTAAAGGCGATTTGAATCTACCTCCTGAAACCTGTTTCCTGCAATTCTGCCTTGCTTTCAAATCCTCTTCGTTGCCTTCCCTCAATATATTTGTGGACGAGAGTTATCATTTATAACGCAGCAGGTTTGTGAATGGCAGTCCCCCTGAGCTCCATTTTTCAACTGTCTTTTTTGGGAGCTGGCCGCAAAAGCACGGGATTGCCTAAGGCCCTATACTGGTTCCCGGCGGCAGGCTGAGCCTGTGGTTAATTGTTCTTCCTGATGGGAAAATAGAGTGACCTGTGCCTGTCCCAACACCTAGATCTATTCTCTCATTGGTTTCCCCTCTTCCCGTTCATCCTCAGGACAAATTGCAACCTGTACAGAACAGGAGGTTAAAGGTGCTGATTCTCCAAGTAGGGAGATTGCTAGTGAAGTAGCTGGAATGGCGAACCCGAGCACAAGGAGATGAGAAATGAGGTGCGATTTAGAAACCTTTCAAAATCACACGGTGTACCTTCTTCTGGGTTCCTCATGCAAGTTTTCGATGTAGGAAGATGCCCTTGAACCTGGAGATTTGGGACCAATGGGATGGGTACCATGCAGTATTATTTTAAAGGGTCTGCGTTGGCTCACCCAACCTCACCCAACCTCTCAGCCCCAAGAGTGTCCACCCTTATGTCTCATCCAGCTGTGGGTCTAGATATGGTCAATCCAGGTTGCATCACAGCCCCTGAACGAATTTTGTAAGAATTTCTCTCTCTTTCACTGTCTTTGTTTTACGGGTTTTTAAAAGTAATTTATTTTTATAATGGGGTTTAGCTGCTTTTCACGGCTGTGTTTATGCGGCTTTACACCCACTTGACTCACTTCCAGACAGATATCAATACATAGGTTTTAAGATTGTTACTAGTCACATATATTCTTGTGCGGTGAATAGGGGGTGTTGAGTCCAGTTCACTGAGCAAGGAGTAGGTCGTGTCTATTACATATTGGGTGTATGGAACGGTATCTGAGCGAATTTGAACCCCTTGTTTTATGCATCACCCCACCTCACCTTTCCCGTTAAGCAGCCATAGTGTGTTTTCTAAACGTGTGACTCTGTTCTGTTTTGTAATTCAGTTCAAGTGTAGCGGTTTTTACATTCCCTCTATAAGTGATAGCTTATGATAAGTGTCTTTTTCTGTGTGACTTATTTCACTTAGAATCGTCGTACCTATGTCCACTCATCTTGCTTCTACTAGCCTTATGACATTGATTTCATGTCTGAGTGATATTCCATTGTACATAAGGACCACAACTTCTTTATCCATTTTTCTCTTTCCTGGGATATTTAAGGTGTCATGAAGTGGAGGTTCTTGTCAACAGAGCAGCCCTAAACTTTGGGGTGCCTGTGTCTTGCTGATTTTTAGTTTTCCCAATTTATACGCCCATGAGTGGACGTGCCCTATGCTCCCTAAGCTGTGTTTTTTCGATGTTTCAGGACACACCGTACACTTCTCCAGAGTGGCTGTTGGCAATTTACATCCCGCCCATCAGCGTAGCAAGGCTGCCATTTCTCCATGGCCTGTCCTGCATTTCTGGTTTTGACACTTTTTGCAGCATGGCCCTTTTGACCGATGGGAAGCGAGACACTTTGTAGCGCTGATTTGCCTTTCCAGGTTGCTTGGTTGGCCAAAAAGGGCGTATGCGTTTTTTCCTGAATATATTCAGGAAAAAACGCATACGCCCTTTTTGGCCAAGGGCATCATTGTCGACGTTTTGCCGCTTTTCATGTGCTTTACAGGCGATTCGAATCTACCTCCTGAAATCTGTTTCCTGCAATTCTGCCTTGCTTTCAAATCCTCTTCGTTGCCTTCCCTCAATATATCTGTGGATGAGAGTTATCACTTATAACTCTGCGGGTTTGTGAATTGCAGTGTCCCTGAGCTCCATTTTTCAACTCGCTTTTTTGGGAGCTGGCCACAAAAGCGCGGGATTGCCTCAGGCCCTATTCTGGTTCCTGGCAGCAGGCTGAGCCTGTGGTTAATTCTTCTTCCTGATGGGAAAATAGAGTGACCTGTGCCTGTCCCAACACCTAGATCTAGTCTCTCATTGGTTGCCCCTCTTCCCGTTCATACTCAGGAAAAATTGCAACCTGTAGGGAACAGGAGGTTAAAGGTGCTGATTCTCCAAGTAAGTTGATTGCTAGTAAAGTAGCTGGAAAGGCGAACCCGAGCACAAGGAGATGAGAAATGGGGTGTGTTTTAGAAACCTTTCAAAATCACACGGTGTACCATCTTCTGAGTTTCTCATGCATGTTTTCGATGTAGGAAGATGCCCTTGAACCTGGAGATTTGGGACCCATGGGATGGGTACCACGCAGTACTACTTTAAAGGGTCTGTGTTTGCTCACCCAACCTCTCAGCCCCAAGAGTGTCCACCCTTATGTCTCATCCAGCTGTGTGTCTAGATATGGTCAATCCAGGTTGCATCTCAGCCCCTGATCGAATTTTGTAAGAATTTCTCTCTCTTTCACTGTCTTTGTTTTACGGGTTTTTAAAAGTAATTTATTTTTATAATGGGGTTTAGCTGCTTTTCACGGCTGTGTTTATGCGGATTTACACCCACTTGACTCACTTCCAGACAGATATCAATACATAGGTTTTAAGATTGTTACTAGTCATATATATTCTTGTGCGGTGAATAGGGGGTGTTGAGTCCAGTTCACTGAGCAAGGAGTAGGTCTTGTGTATTACATATAGGGTGTATGGAACGGTATCTGAGCGAATTTGAACCCCTTGTTTTATGCATCACCCCACCTCACCTTTCCCGTTAAGCAGCCATAGTGTGTTTTCTAAACGTGTGACTCTGTTCTGTTTTGTAATTCAGTTCAAGTGTAGCGGTTTTTACATTCCCTCTATAAGTGATAGCTTATGATAAGTGTCTTTTTCTGTGTGACTTATTTCACTTAGAATCGTCGTACCTAAGTCCACTCATCTTGCTTCTACTAGCCTTATGACATTGATTTCATGTCTGAGTGATATTCCATTGTACATAAGGACCACAACTTTTTTATCCATTTTTCTCTTTCCTGGGATATTTAAGGTGTCATGAAGTGGAGGTTCTTGTCAACAGAGCAGCCCCAAACTTTGGGGTGCCTGTGTCTTGCTGATTTTTAGTTTTCCCAATTTATACGCCCATGAGTGGACGTGCCCTATGCTCACTAAGCTGTGTTTTTTCGATGTTTCAGGACACACCGTACACTTCTCCAGAGTGGCTGTTGGCAATTTACATCCCGCCCATCAGCGTAGCAAGGCTGCCATTTCTCCATGGCCTGTCCTGCATTTCTGGTTTTGACACTTTTTGCAGCATGGCCCTTTTGACCGATGGGAAGCGAGACTTCTTTGTAGCGCTGATTTGCCTTTCCAGGTTGCTTGGTTGGCCAAAAAGGGCGTATGCGTTTTTTCCTGAATATATTCAGGAAAAAACGCATACGCCCTTCTTGGCCAAGGGCATCATTGTCGACGTTTTGCCGCTTTTCATGTGCTTTACAGGCGATTCGAATCTACCTCCTGAAATCTGTTTCCTGCAATTCTGCCTTGCTTTCAAATCCTCTTCGTTGACTTCCCTCAATATATCTGTGGATGAGAGTTATCACTTATAACTCTGCGGGTTTGTGAATTGCAGTGTCCCTGAGCTCCATTTTTCAACTGTCTTTTTTGAGAGCTGGCCACAAAAGCACGGGATTGCCTCAGGCCCTATTCTGGTTCCTGGCAGCAGTCTGAGCCTGTGGTTAATTCTTCTTCCTGATGGGAAAATAGAGTGACCTGTGCCTGTCCCAACAGCTAGATCTAGTCTCTCATTGGTTGCCCCTCTTCCCGTTCATCCTCAGGACAAATTGCAACCTGTAGGGAACAGGAGGTTAAAGGTGCTGATTCTCCAAGTAGGGAGATTGCTAGTAAAGTAGCTGGAATGGCGAACCCGAGCACAAGGAGATGAGAAATGAGGTGCGTTTTAGAAACCTTTCAAAATCACACGGTGTACCTTCTTCTGGGTTCCTCATGCATGTTTTCGATGTAGGAAGATGCCCTTGAACCTGGAGACTTGGGACCCATGGGATGGGTACCACGCAGTATTACTTTAAAGGGTCTCCGTTTGCTCACCCAACCTCACCCAAACTTTCAGCCCCAAGACTGTCCACCCTTATGTCTCATCCAGCTGTGCGTGTAGATATGGCCAATCCAGGTTGCATCACAGCCTCTGAACGAATTTTGTAAGAATTTCTCTCTCTTTCACTGTCTTTGTTTTACGGCTTTTTAAAAGTAATTTATTTTTATAATGGGGTTTAGCTGCTTTTCACGGCTGTGTTTATGCGGATTTACACCCACTTGACTCACTTCCAGACAGATATCAATACATAGGTTTTAAGATTGTTACTAGTCACATATATTCTTGTGCGGTGAATAGGGCGTGTTGAGTCCAGTTCACTGAGCAAGGAGTAGGTCTTGTCTATTACATATTGGGTGTATGGAACGGTATCTGAGCGAATTTGAACCCCTTGTTTTATGCATCACCCCACCTCACCTTTCCCGTTAAGCAGCCATAGTGTGTTTTCTAAACGTGTAATTCTGTTCTGTTCTGTAATTCAGTTCAAGTGTAGCGGTTTTTACATTCCCTCTATAAGTGATAGCTTATGATAAGTGTCTTTTTCTGTGTGACTTATTTCACTTAGAATCGTCGTACCTAAGTCCACTCATCTTGCTTCTACTAGCCTTATGACATTGATTGCATGTCTGAGTGATATTGCATTGTACATAAGGACCACAACTTCTTTATCCATTTTTCTCTTTCCTGGGATATTTAAGGTGTCATGAAGTGGAGGTTCTTGTCAACAGAGCAGCCCCAAACTTTGGGGTGCCTGTGTCTTGCTGATTTTTAGTTTTCCCAATTTATACGCCCATGAGTGGACGTGCCCTATGCTCCCTAAGCTGTGTTTTTTCGATGTTTCAGGACACACCGTACACTTCTCCAGAGTGGCTGTTGGCAATTTACATCCCGCCCATCAGCGTAGCAAGGCTGCCATTTCTCCATGGCCTGTCCTGCATTTCTGGTTTTGACACTTTTTGCAGCATGGCCCTTTTGACCGATGGGAAGCGAGACTTCTTTGTAGCGCTGATTTGCCTTTCCAGGTTGCTTGGTTGGCCAAAAAGGGCGTATGCGTTTTTTCCTGAATATATTCAGGAAAAAACGCATACGCCCTTCTTGGCCAAGGGCATCATTGTCGACGTTTTGCCGCTTTACATGTGCTTTACAGGCGATTCGAATCTACCTCCTGAAATCTGTTTCCTGCAATTCTGCCTTGCTTTCAAATCCTCTTCGTTGCCTTCCCTCAATATATCTGTGGATGAGAGTTATCATTTATAACTCTGCGGGTTTGTGAATTGCAGTGTCCCTGAGCTCCATTTTTCAACTCGCTTTTTTGGGAGCTGGCCGCAAAAGCGCGTGATTGCCTCAGGCCCTATTGTGCTTCTGGGCGGCAGGCTGAGCCTGTGATTAATTCTTCTTCCTGATGGGAAAATAGAGTGACCTGTGCCTGTCCCAACACCTAGATCTAGTCTCTCATTGGTTGCCCCTCTTCCCGTTCATCCTCAGGACAAATTGCAACCTGTAGGGAACAGGAGGTTAAAGGTGCTGATTCTCCAAGTAAGTTGATTGCTAGTAAAGTAGCTGGAAAGGCGAACCCGAGCACAAGGAGATGAGAAATGGGGTGTGTTTTAGAAACCTTTCAAAATCACACGGTGTACCATCTTCTGAGTTTCTCATGCATGTTTTCGATGTAGGAAGATGCCCTTGAACCTGGAGATTTGGGACCCATGGGATGGGTATCACGCAGTATTACTTTAATGGGTCTGCGTTTGCTCACCCAACCTCTCAGCCCCAAGAGTGTCCACCCTTATGTCTCATCCAGCTGTGGGTCTAGATATGGTCAATCCAGGTGGCATCACAGCCCCTGAACGAATTTTGTAAGAATTTCTCTCTCTTTCACTGTCTTTGTTTTACGGGTTTTTAAAAGTAATTTATTTTTATAATGGGGTTTAGCTGCTTTTCACGGCTGTGTTTATGCGGATTTACACCCACTTGACTCACTTCCAGACAGATATCAATACATAGGTTTTAAGATTGTTACTAGTCACATATATTCTTGTGCGGTGAATAGGGGGTGTTGAGTCCAGTTCACGGAGCAAGGAGTAGGTCTTGTCTATTACATATTGGGTGTATGGAACGGTATCTGAGCAAATTTGAACCCCTTGTTTTATGCATCACCCCACCTCACCTTTCCCGTTAAGCAGCCATAGTGTGTTTTCTAAACGTGTGACTCTGTTCTGTTTTGTAATTCAGTTCAAGTGTAGCGGTTTTTACATTCCCTCTATAAGTGATAGCTTATGATAAGTGTCTTTTTCTGTGTGACTTATTTCACTTAGAATCGTCGTACCTAAGTCCACTCATCTTGCTTCTACTAGCCTTATGACATTGATTTCATGTCTGAGTGATATTCCATTGTACATAAGGACCACAACTTTTTTATCCATTTTTCTCTTTCCTGGGATATTTAAGGTGTCATGAAGTGGAGGTTCTTGTCAACAGAGCAGCCCCAAACTTTGGGGTGCCTGTGTCTTGCTGATTTTTAGTTTTCCCAATTTATACGCCCATGAGTGGACGTGCCCTATGCTCACTAAGCTGTGTTTTTTCGATGTTTCAGGACACACCGTACACTTCTCCAGAGTGGCTGTTGGCAATTTACATCCCGCCCATCAGCGTAGCAAGGCTGCCATTTCTCCATGGCCTGTCCTGCATTTCTGGTTTTGACACTTTTTGCAGCATGGCCCTTTTGACCCATGGGAAGCGAGAGTTCTTTGTAGCGCTGATTTGCCTTTCCAGGTTGCTTGGTTGGCCAAAAAGGGCGTATGCGTTTTTTCCTGAATATATTCAGGGAAAAACGCATACGCCCTTTTTGGCCAAGGGCATCATTGTCGACGTTTTGCCGCTTTTCATGTGCCTTAAAGGCGATTCGAATCTACCTCCTGAAATCTGTTTCCTGCAATTCTGCCTTGCTTTCAAATCCTCTTCGTTGCCTTCCCTCAATATATCTGTGGATGAGAGTTATCACTTATAACTCTGCAGGTTTGTGAATTGCAGTGTCCCTGAGCTCCATTTTTCAACTGTCTTTTTTGAGAGCTGGCCGCAAAAGCACGGGATTGCCTCAGGCCCTATTCTGGTTCCTGGCAGCAGGCTGAGCCTGTGGTTAATTCTTCTTCCTGATGGGAAAATAGAGTGACCTGTGCCTGTCCCAACAGCTAGATCTAGTCTCTCATTGGTTCCCCCTCTTCCCGTTCATCCTCAGGACAAATTGCAACCTGTAGGGAACAGGAGGTTAAAGGTGCTGATTCTCCAAGTAGGGAGATTGCTAGTAAAGTAGCTGGAATGGCGAAACCGAGCACAAGGAGATGAGAAATGGGGTGTGTTTTAGAAACCTTTCAAAATCACACGGTGTACCATCTTCTGAGTTTCTCATGCATGTTTTCGATGTAGGAAGATGCCCTTGAACCTGGAGATTTGGGACCCATGGGATGGGTACCACGCAGTATTACTTTAAAGTGTCTGCGTTTGCTCACCCAACCTCTCAGCCCCAAGAGTGTCCACCCTTATGTCTCATCCAGCTGTGGGTCTAGATATGGTCAATCCAGGTTGCATCTCAGCCCCTGAACGAATTTTGTAAGAATTTCTCTCTCTTTCACTGTCTTTGTTTTACGGGTTTTTAAAAGTAATTTATTTTTATAATGGGGTTTAGCTGCTTTTCACGGCTGTGTTTATGCGGATTTACACCCACTTGACTCTCTTCCAGACAGATATCAATACATAGGTTTTAAGATTGTTACTAGTCATATATATTCTTGTGCGGTGAATAGGGGGTGTTGAGTCCAGTTCACTGAGCAAGGAGTAGGTCTTGTCTATTACATATTGGGTGTATGGAACGGTATCTGAGCGAATTTGAACCCCTTGTTTTATGCATCACCCCACCTCACCTTTCCCGTTAAGCAGCCATAGTGTGTTTTCTAAACGTGTGACTCTGTTCTGTTTTGTAATTCAGTTCAAGTGTAGCGGTTTTTACATTCCCTCTATAAGTGATAGCTTATGATAAGTGTCTTTTTCTGTGTGACTTATTTCACTTAGAATCGTCGTACCTAAGTCCACTCATCTTGCTTCTACTAGCCTTATGACATTGATTTCATGTCTGAGTGATATTCCATTGTACATAAGGACCACAACTTCTTTATCCATTTTTCTCTTTCCTGGGATATTTAAGGTGTCATGAAGTGGAGGTTCTTGTCAACAGAGCAGCCCCAAACTTTGGGGTGCCTGTGTCTTGCTCATTTTTAGTTTTCCCAATTTATACGCCCATGAGTGGACGTGCCCTATGCTCCCTAAGCTGTGTTTTTTCGATGTTTCAGGACACACCGTACACTTCTCCAGAGTGGCTGTTGGCAATTTACATCCCGCCCATCAGCGTAGCAAGGCTGCCATTTCTCCATGGCCTGTCCTGCATTTCTGGTTTTGACACTTTTTGCAGCATGTCCCTTTTGGCCGATGGGAAGCGAGACTTCTTTGTAGCGCTGATTTGCCTTTCCAGGTTGCTTGGTTGGCCAAAAAGGGCGTATGCGTTTTTTCCTGAATATATTCAGGAAAAAACGCATACGCCCTTTTTGGCCAGGGGCATCATTGTCGACGTTTTGCCGCTTTTCATGTGCCTTAAAGGCGATTCGAATCTACCTCCTGAAATCTGTTTCCTGCAATTCTGCCTTGCTTTCAAATCCTCTTCGTTGCCTTCCCTCAATATATCTGTGGATGAGAGTTATCACTTATAACTCTGCGGGTTTGTGAATTGCAGTGTCCCTGAGCTCCATTTTTCAACTATTTTTTTGAGAGCTGGCCGCAAAAGCACGGGATTGCCTCAGGCCCTATTCTGGTTCCTGGCAGCAGGCTGAGCCTGTGGTTAATTCTTCTTCCTGATGGGAAAATAGAGTGACCTGTGCCTGTCCCAACAGCTAGATCTAGTCTCTCATTGGTTCCCCCTCTTCCCGTTCATCCTCAGGACAAATTGCAACCTTTAGGGAACAGGAGGTTAAAGGTGCTGATTCTCCAAGTAGGGAGATTGCTAGTAAAGTAGCTGGAATGGCGAACCCGAGCACAAGGAGATGAGAAATGAGGTGCGTTTTAGAAACCTTTCAAAATCACACGGTGTACCATCTTCTGAGTTTCTCATGCATGTTTTCGATGTAGGAAGATGCCCTTGAACCTGGAGACTTGGGACCCATGGGATGTGTACCACACAGTATTACTTTAAAGGGTCTGCGTTTGCTCACCCAACCTAACCCAACCTTTCAGCCCCAAGAGTGTCCACCCTTATGTCTCATCCAGCTGTGCGTGTAGATATGGTCAATCCAGGTTGCATCACAGCCTCTGAACGAATTTTGTAAGAATTTCTCTCTCTTTCACTGTCTTTGTTTTACGGGTTTTTAAAAGTAATTTATTTTTATAATGGGGTTTAGCTGCTTTTCACGGCGATGTTTATGCGGATTTACACCCACTTGACTCACTTCCAGACAGATATCAATACATAGGTTTTAAGATTGTTACTAGTCACATATATTCTTGTGCGGTGAATAGGGCGTGTTGAGTCCAGTTCACTGAGCAAGGAGTAGGTCTTGTCTATTACATATTGGGTGTATGGAACGGTATCTGAGCGAATTTGAACCCCTTGTTTTATGCATCACCCCACCTCACCTTTCCCGTTAAGCAGCCATAGTGTGTTTTCTAAACGTGTGATTCTCTTCTGTTCTGTAATTCAGTTCAAGTGTAGCGGTTTTTACATTCCCTCTATAAGTGATAGCTTATGATAAGTGTCTTTTTCTGTGTGACTTATTTCACTTAGAATCGTCGTACCTAAGTCCACTCATCTTGCTTCTACTAGCCTTATGACATTGATTTCATGTCTGAGTGATATTGCATTGTACATAAGGACCACAACTTCTTTATCCATTTTTCTCTTTCCTGGGATATTTAAGGTGTCATGAAGTGGAGGTTCTTGTCAACAGAGCAGCCCTAAACTTTGGGGTGCCTGTGTCTTGCTGATTTTTAGTTTTCCCAATTTATACGCCCATGAGTGGACGTGCCCTATGCTCCCTAAACTGTGTTTTTTCGATGTTTCAGGACACACCGTACACTTCTCCAGTGTGGCTGTTGGCAATTTACATCCCTCCCATCAGCGTAGCAAGGCTGCCATTTCTCCATGGCCTGTCCTGCCTTTCTGGTTTTGAAAATTTTTGCAGCATGGCCCTTTTGACCGATGGGAAGCGAGACTTCTTTGTAGCGCTGATTTGCCTTTCCAGGTTGCTTGGTTGGCCAAAAAGGGCGTATGCGTTTTTTCCTGAATATATTCAGGAAAAAACGCATACGCCCTTCTTGGCCAAGGGCATCATTGTCGACGTTTTGCCGCTTTACATGTGCTTTACAGGCGATTCGAATCTACCTCCTGAAATCTGTTTCCTGCAATTCTGCCTTGCTTTCAAATCCTCTTCGTTGCCTTCCCTCAATATATCTGTGGATGAGAGTTATCATTTATAACTCTGCGGGTTTGTGAATTGCAGTGTCCCTGAGCTCCATTTTTCAACTCGCTTTTTTGGGAGCTGGCCGCAAAAGCGCGTGATTGCCTCAGGCCCTATTGTGCTTCTGGGCGGCAGGCTGAGCCTGTGATTAATTCTTCTTCCTGATGGGAAAATAGAGTGACCTGTGCCTGTCCCAACACCTAGATCTAGTCTCTCATTGGTTGCCCCTCTTCCCGTTCATCCTCAGGACAAATTGCAACCTGTAGGGAACAGGAGGTTAAAGGTGCTGATTCTCCAAGTAAGTTGATTGCTAGTAAAGTAGCTGGAAAGGCGAACCCGAGCACAAGGAGATGAGAAATGGGGTGTGTTTTAGAAACCTTTCAAAATCACACGGTGTACCATCTTCTGAGTTTCTCATGCATGTTTTCGATGTAGGAAGATGCCCTTGAACCTGGAGATTTGGGACCCATGGGATGGGTATCACGCAGTATTACTTTAATGGGTCTGCGTTTGCTCACCCAACCTCTCAGCCCCAAGAGTGTCCACCCTTATGTCTCATCCAGCTGTGGGTCTAGATATGGTCAATCCAGGTGGCATCACAGCCCCTGAACGAATTTTGTAAGAATTTCTCTCTCTTTCACTGTCTTTGTTTTACGGGTTTTTAAAAGTAATTTATTTTTATAATGGGGTTTAGCTGCTTTTCACGGCTGTGTTTATGCGGATTTACACCCACTTGACTCACTTCCAGACAGATATCAATACATAGGTTTTAAGATTGTTACTAGTCACATATATTCTTGTGCGGTGAATAGGGGGTGTTGAGTCCAGTTCACGGAGCAAGGAGTAGGTCTTGTCTATTACATATTGGGTGTATGGAACGGTATCTGAGCAAATTTGAACCCCTTGTTTTATGCATCACCCCACCTCACCTTTCCCGTTAAGCAGCCATAGTGTGTTTTCTAAACGTGTGACTCTGTTCTGTTTTGTAATTCAGTTCAAGTGTAGCGGTTTTTACATTCCCTCTATAAGTGATAGCTTATGATAAGTGTCTTTTTCTGTGTGACTTATTTCACTTAGAATCGTCGTACCTAAGTCCACTCATCTTGCTTCTACTAGCCTTATGACATTGATTTCATGTCTGAGTGATATTCCATTGTACATAAGGACCACAACTTTTTTATCCATTTTTCTCTTTCCTGGGATATTTAAGGTGTCATGAAGTGGAGGTTCTTGTCAACAGAGCAGCCCCAAACTTTGGGGTGCCTGTGTCTTGCTGATTTTTAGTTTTCCCAATTTATACGCCCATGAGTGGACGTGCCCTATGCTCACTAAGCTGTGTTTTTTCGATGTTTCAGGACACACCGTACACTTCTCCAGAGTGGCTGTTGGCAATTTACATCCCGCCCATCAGCGTAGCAAGGCTGCCATTTCTCCATGGCCTGTCCTGCATTTCTGGTTTTGACACTTTTTGCAGCATGGCCCTTTTGACCCATGGGAAGCGAGAGTTCTTTGTAGCGCTGATTTGCCTTTCCAGGTTGCTTGGTTGGCCAAAAAGGGCGTATGCGTTTTTTCCTGAATATATTCAGGGAAAAACGCATACGCCCTTTTTGGCCAAGGGCATCATTGTCGACGTTTTGCCGCTTTTCATGTGCCTTAAAGGCGATTCGAATCTACCTCCTGAAATCTGTTTCCTGCAATTCTGCCTTGCTTTCAAATCCTCTTCGTTGCCTTCCCTCAATATATCTGTGGATGAGAGTTATCACTTATAACTCTGCAGGTTTGTGAATTGCAGTGTCCCTGAGCTCCATTTTTCAACTGTCTTTTTTGAGAGCTGGCCGCAAAAGCACGGGATTGCCTCAGGCCCTATTCTGGTTCCTGGCAGCAGGCTGAGCCTGTGGTTAATTCTTCTTCCTGATGGGAAAATAGAGTGACCTGTGCCTGTCCCAACAGCTAGATCTAGTCTCTCATTGGTTCCCCCTCTTCCCGTTCATCCTCAGGACAAATTGCAACCTGTAGGGAACAGGAGGTTAAAGGTGCTGATTCTCCAAGTAGGGAGATTGCTAGTAAAGTAGCTGGAATGGCGAAACCGAGCACAAGGAGATGAGAAATGGGGTGTGTTTTAGAAACCTTTCAAAATCACACGGTGTACCATCTTCTGAGTTTCTCATGCATGTTTTCGATGTAGGAAGATGCCCTTGAACCTGGAGATTTGGGACCCATGGGATGGGTACCACGCAGTATTACTTTAAAGTGTCTGCGTTTGCTCACCCAACCTCTCAGCCCCAAGAGTGTCCACCCTTATGTCTCATCCAGCTGTGGGTCTAGATATGGTCAATCCAGGTTGCATCTCAGCCCCTGAACGAATTTTGTAAGAATTTCTCTCTCTTTCACTGTCTTTGTTTTACGGGTTTTTAAAAGTAATTTATTTTTATAATGGGGTTTAGCTGCTTTTCACGGCTGTGTTTATGCGGATTTACACCCACTTGACTCTCTTCCAGACAGATATCAATACATAGGTTTTAAGATTGTTACTAGTCATATATATTCTTGTGCGGTGAATAGGGGGTGTTGAGTCCAGTTCACTGAGCAAGGAGTAGGTCTTGTCTATTACATATTGGGTGTATGGAACGGTATCTGAGCGAATTTGAACCCCTTGTTTTATGCATCACCCCACCTCACCTTTCCCGTTAAGCAGCCATAGTGTGTTTTCTAAACGTGTGACTCTGTTCTGTTTTGTAATTCAGTTCAAGTGTAGCGGTTTTTACATTCCCTCTATAAGTGATAGCTTATGATAAGTGTCTTTTTCTGTGTGACTTATTTCACTTAGAATCGTCGTACCTAAGTCCACTCATCTTGCTTCTACTAGCCTTATGACATTGATTTCATGTCTGAGTGATATTCCATTGTACATAAGGACCACAACTTCTTTATCCATTTTTCTCTTTCCTGGGATATTTAAGGTGTCATGAAGTGGAGGTTCTTGTCAACAGAGCAGCCCCAAACTTTGGGGTGCCTGTGTCTTGCTCATTTTTAGTTTTCCCAATTTATACGCCCATGAGTGGACGTGCCCTATGCTCCCTAAGCTGTGTTTTTTCGATGTTTCAGGACACACCGTACACTTCTCCAGAGTGGCTGTTGGCAATTTACATCCCGCCCATCAGCGTAGCAAGGCTGCCATTTCTCCATGGCCTGTCCTGCATTTCTGGTTTTGACACTTTTTGCAGCATGTCCCTTTTGGCCGATGGGAAGCGAGACTTCTTTGTAGCGCTGATTTGCCTTTCCAGGTTGCTTGGTTGGCCAAAAAGGGCGTATGCGTTTTTTCCTGAATATATTCAGGAAAAAACGCATACGCCCTTTTTGGCCAGGGGCATCATTGTCGACGTTTTGCCGCTTTTCATGTGCCTTAAAGGCGATTCGAATCTACCTCCTGAAATCTGTTTCCTGCAATTCTGCCTTGCTTTCAAATCCTCTTCGTTGCCTTCCCTCAATATATCTGTGGATGAGAGTTATCACTTATAACTCTGCGGGTTTGTGAATTGCAGTGTCCCTGAGCTCCATTTTTCAACTATTTTTTTGAGAGCTGGCCGCAAAAGCACGGGATTGCCTCAGGCCCTATTCTGGTTCCTGGCAGCAGGCTGAGCCTGTGGTTAATTCTTCTTCCTGATGGGAAAATAGAGTGACCTGTGCCTGTCCCAACAGCTAGATCTAGTCTCTCATTGGTTCCCCCTCTTCCCGTTCATCCTCAGGACAAATTGCAACCTTTAGGGAACAGGAGGTTAAAGGTGCTGATTCTCCAAGTAGGGAGATTGCTAGTAAAGTAGCTGGAATGGCGAACCCGAGCACAAGGAGATGAGAAATGAGGTGCGTTTTAGAAACCTTTCAAAATCACACGGTGTACCATCTTCTGAGTTTCTCATGCATGTTTTCGATGTAGGAAGATGCCCTTGAACCTGGAGACTTGGGACCCATGGGATGTGTACCACACAGTATTACTTTAAAGGGTCTGCGTTTGCTCACCCAACCTAACCCAACCTTTCAGCCCCAAGAGTGTCCACCCTTATGTCTCATCCAGCTGTGCGTGTAGATATGGTCAATCCAGGTTGCATCACAGCCTCTGAACGAATTTTGTAAGAATTTCTCTCTCTTTCACTGTCTTTGTTTTACGGGTTTTTAAAAGTAATTTATTTTTATAATGGGGTTTAGCTGCTTTTCACGGCGATGTTTATGCGGATTTACACCCACTTGACTCACTTCCAGACAGATATCAATACATAGGTTTTAAGATTGTTACTAGTCACATATATTCTTGTGCGGTGAATAGGGCGTGTTGAGTCCAGTTCACTGAGCAAGGAGTAGGTCTTGTCTATTACATATTGGGTGTATGGAACGGTATCTGAGCGAATTTGAACCCCTTGTTTTATGCATCACCCCACCTCACCTTTCCCGTTAAGCAGCCATAGTGTGTTTTCTAAACGTGTGATTCTCTTCTGTTCTGTAATTCAGTTCAAGTGTAGCGGTTTTTACATTCCCTCTATAAGTGATAGCTTATGATAAGTGTCTTTTTCTGTGTGACTTATTTCACTTAGAATCGTCGTACCTAAGTCCACTCATCTTGCTTCTACTAGCCTTATGACATTGATTTCATGTCTGAGTGATATTGCATTGTACATAAGGACCACAACTTCTTTATCCATTTTTCTCTTTCCTGGGATATTTAAGGTGTCATGAAGTGGAGGTTCTTGTCAACAGAGCAGCCCTAAACTTTGGGGTGCCTGTGTCTTGCTGATTTTTAGTTTTCCCAATTTATACGCCCATGAGTGGACGTGCCCTATGCTCCCTAAACTGTGTTTTTTCGATGTTTCAGGACACACCGTACACTTCTCCAGAGTGGCTGTTGGCAACTTACATGCCGCTCATCAGCGTAGCAAGGCTGCCATTTCTCCATGGCCTGTCCTGCATTTCTGGTTTTGACACTTTTTGCAGCATGGCCCTTTTGACCGATGGGAAGCGAGACTTCTTTGTAGCGCTGATTTGCCTTTCCAGGTTGCTTGGTTGGCCAAAAAGGGCGTATGCGTTTTTTCCTGAATATATTCAGGAAAAAACGCATACGCCCTTCTTGGCCAAGGGCATCGTCGACGTTTTGCCTCTTTTCATGTGCCTTAAAGGCGATTCGAATCTACCTCCTGAAATCTGTTTCCTGCAATTCTGCCTTGCTTTCAAATCCTCTTCGTTGCCTTCCCTCAATATATCTGTGGATGAGAGTTATCATTTATAACTCTGCGGGTTTGTGAATTGCAGTGTCCCTGAGCTCCATTTTTCAACTAGCTTTTTTGAGAGCTGGCCTCAAAAGCGCGGGATTGCCTCAGGCCCTATTGTGCTTCTGGGCGGCAGGCTGAGCCTGTGGTTAATTCTTCTTCCTGATGGGAAAATAGAGTGACCTGTGCCTGTCCCAACAGCTAGATCTAGTCTCTCATTGGTTGCCCCTCTTCCCGTTCATCCTCAGGACAAATTGCAACCTGTAGGGAAAGGAGGTTAAAGGTGCTGATTCTCCAAGTAAGTTGATTGCTAGTAAAGTAGCTGGAAAGGCGAACCCGAGCACAAGGAGATGAGAAATGGGGTGTGTTTTAGAAACCTTTCAAAATCACAAGGTGTACCATCTTCTGAGTTTCTCATGCATGTTTTCGATGTAGGAAGATGCCCTTGAACCTGGAGACTTGGGACCCATTCGATGGGTACCACGCAGTATTACTTTAAAGGGTCTGCATTTGCTCACCCAACCTAACCCAACCTTTCAGCCCCAAGAGTGTCCACCCTTATGTCTCATCCAGCTGTGCGTGTAGATATGGTCAATCCAGGTTGCATCACAGCCTCTGAACGAATTTTGTAAGAATTTCTCTCTCTTTCACTGTCTTTGTTTTACGGGTTTTTAAAAGTAATTTAGTTTTATAATGGGGTTTAGCTGCTTTTCACGGCTGTGTTTATGCGGCTTTACACCCACTTGACTCACTTCCAGACATATATCAATACATAGGTTTTAAGCTTCTTACTAGTCACATATATTTTTGGGCGGTGAATAGGGGGTGTTGAGTCCAGTTCACTTAGCAAGGAGTAGGTCTTGTCTATTACATATTGGGTGTATGGAACGGTATCTGAGCGAATTTGAAACCCTTGTTTTATGCATCACCCCACCTCACCTTTCCCGTTAAGCAGCCATAGTGTGTTTTCTAAACGTGTGACTCTGTTCTGTTTTGTAATTCAGTTCAAGTGTAGCGGTTTTTACATTCCCTCTATAAGTGATAGCTTATGATAAGTGTCTTTTTCTGTGTGACTTATTTCACTTAGAATCGTCGTACCTAAGTCCACTCATCTTGCTTCTACTAGCCTTATGACATTGATTTCATGTCTGAGTGATATTCCATTGTACATAAGGACCACAACTTCTTTATCCATTTTTCTCTTTCCTGGGATATTTAAGGTGTCATGAAGTGGAGGTTCTTGTCAACACAGCAGCCCTAAACTTTGGGGTGCCTGTGTCTTGCTGATTTTTACTTTTCCCAATTTATACGCCCATGAGTGGACGTGCCCTATGCTCCCTAAGCTGTGTTTTTTCGATGTTTCAGGACACACCGTACACTTCTCCAGAGTGGCTGTTGGCAATTAACATCCCGCCCATCAGCGTAGCAAGGCTGCCATTTCTCCATGGCCTGTCCTGCATTTCTGGTTTTGACACTTTTTGCAGCATGAGCCTTTTGACCGATGGGAAGCGAGACTTCTTTGTAGCACTGATTTGCCTTTCCAGGTTGCTTGGTTGGCCAAAAAGGGCGTATGCGTTTTTTCCTGAATATATTCAGGAAAAAACGCATACGCCCTTTTTGGCCAAGGGAATCATTGTCGACGTTTTGCCGCTTTTCATGTGCTTTAAAGGCGATTCGAATCTGCCTCCTGAAACCTGTTTCCTGCAATTCTGCCTTGCTTTCAAATCCTCTTCGTTGCCTTCCCTCAATATATTTGTGGACGAGAGTTATCATTTATAACTCAGCAGGTTTGTGAATGGCAGTCCCCCTGAGCTCCATTTTTCAACTGTCTTTTTTGGGAGCTGGCCGCAAAAGCACGGGATTGCCTCAGGCCCTATTCTGGTTCCCGGCGGCAGGCTGAGCCTGTGGTTAATTCTTCTTCCTGATGGGAAAATAGAGTGACCTGTGCCTGTCCCAACACCTAGATCTATTCTCTCATTGGTTTCCGCTCTTCCCGTTCATCCTCAGGACAAATTGCAACCTGTACAGAACAGGAGGTTAAAGGTGCTGATTCTCCAAGTTGGGAGATTGCTAGTGAAGTAGCTGGAATGGCGAACCCGAGCACAAGGAGATGAGAAATGAGGTGCGTTTTAGAAACCTTTCAAAATCACACGGTGTACCTTCTTCTGGGTTCCTCATGCAAGTTTTCGATGTAGGAAGATGCCCTTGAACCTGGAGATTTGGGACCCATGGGATGGGTACCATGCAGTATTACTTTAAAGGGTCTGTGTTTGCTCACCCAACCTCACCCAACCTCTCAGCCCCAAGAGTGTCCACCCTTATGTCTCATCCAGCTGTGGGTCTAGATATGGTCAATCCAGGTTGCATCACAGCCCCTGAACGAATTTTGTAAGAATTTCTCTCTCTTTCACTGTCTTTGTTTTACGGGTTTTTAAAAGTAATTTATTTTTATAATGGGGTTTAGCTGCTTTTCACGGCTGTGTTTATGCGGCTTTACACCCACTTGACTCACTTCCAGACAGATATCAATACATAGGTTTTAAGATTGTTACTAGTCACATATATTCTTGTGCGGTGAATAGGGTTTGTTGAGTCCAGTTCACGTAGCAAGGAGTAGGTCTTGTCTATTACATATTGGGTGTATGGAACGGTATCTGAGCGAATTTGAAACCCTTGTTTTATGCATCACCCCACCTCACCTTTCCCGTTAAGCAGCCATAGTGTGTTTTCTAAACGTGTGACTCTGTTCTGTTTTGTAATTCAGTTCAAGTGTAGCGGTTTTTACATTCCCTCTATAAGTGATAGCTTATGATAAGTGTCTTTTTCTGTGTGACTTATTTCACTTAGAATCGTCGTACCTAAGTCCACTCATCTTGCTTCTACTAGCCTTATGACATTGATTTCATGTCTGAGTGATATTCCATTGTACATAAGGACCACAACTTCTTTATCCATTTTTCTCTTTCCTGGGATATTTAAGGTGTCATGAAGTGGAGGTTCTTGTCAACAGAGCAGCCCTAAACTTTGGGGTGCCTGTGTCTTGCTGATTTTTAGTTTTCCCAATTTATACGCCCATGAGTGGACGTGCCCTATGCTCCCTAAGCTGTGTTTTTTCGATGTTTCAGGACACACCGTACACTTCTCCAGAGTGGCTGTTGGCAATTTACATCCCGCCCATCAGCGTAGCAAGGCTGCCATTTCTCCATGGCCTGTCCTGCATTTCTGGTTTTGACACTTTTTGCAGCATGTCCCTTTTGGCCGATGGGAAGCGAGACTTCTTTGTAGCGCTGATTTGCCTTTCCAGGTTGCTTGGTTGGCCAAAAAGGGCGTATGCGTTTTTTCCTGAATATATTCAGGAAAAAACGCATACGCCCTTTTTGGCCAAGGGCCTCATTGTCGACGTTTTGCCGCTTTTCATGTGCCTTAAAGGCGATTCGAATCTACCTCCTGAAATCTGTTTCCTGCAATTCTGCCTTGCTTTCAAATCCTCTTCGTTGCCTTCCCTCAATATATCTGTGGATGAGAGTTATCACTTATAACTCTGCGCGTTTGTGAATTGCAGTGTCCCTGAGCTCCATTTTTCAACTGTCTTTTTTGAGAGCTGGCCGCAAAAGCACGGGATTGCCTCAGGCCCTATTCTGGTTCCTGGCAGCAGGCTGAGCCTGTGGTTAATTCTTCTTCCTGATGGGAAAATAGAGTGACCTGTGCCTGTCCCAACAGCTAGATCTAGTCTCTCATTGGTTCCCCCTCTTCCCGTTCATCCTCAGGACAAATTGCAACCTTTAGGGAACAGGAGGTTAAAGGTGCTGATTCTCCATGTAGGGAGATTGCTAGTAAAGTAGCTGGAATGGCGAACCCGAGCACAAGGAGATGAGAAATGAGGTGCGTTTTAGAAACCTTTCAAAATCACACGGTGTACCATCTTCTGAGTTTCTCATGCATGTTTTCGATGTAGGAAGATGCCCTTGAACCTGGAGACTTGGGACCCATTCGATGGGTACCACGCAGTATTACTTTAAAGGGTCTGCGTTTGCTCACCCAACCTAACCCAACCTCTCAGCCCCAAGAGTGTCCACCCTTATGTCTCATCCAGCTGTGCGTGTAGATATGGTCAATCCAGGTTGCATCACAGCCTCTGAACGAATTTTGTAAGAATTTCTCTCTCTTTCACTGTCTTTGTTTTACGGGTTTTTAAAAGTAATTTAGTTTTATAATGGGGTTTAGCTGCTTTTCACGGCTGTGTTTATGCGGCTTTACACCCACTTGACTCACTTCCAGACATATATCAATACATAGGTTTTAAGCTTCTTACTAGTCACATATATTCTTGTGCGGTGAATAGGGGGTGTTGAGTCCAGTTCACTTAGCAAGGAGTAGGTCTTGTCTATTACATATTGGGTGTATGGAACGGTATCTGAGCGAATTTGAAACCCTTGTTTTATGCATCACCCCACCTCACCTTTCCCGTTAAGCAGCCATAGTGTGTTTTCTAAACGTGTGACTCTGTTCTGTTTTGTAATTCAGTTCAAGTGTAGCGGTTTTTACATTCCCTCTATAAGTGATAGCTTATGATAAGTGTCTTTTTCTGTGTGACTTATTTCACTTAGAATCGTCGTACCTAAGTCCACTCATCTTGCTTCTACTAGCCTTATGACATTGATTTCATGTCTGAGTGATATTCCATTGTACATAAGGACCACAACTTCTTTATCCATTTTTCTCTTTCCTGGGATATTTAAGGTGTCATGAAGTGGAGGTTCTTGTCAACAGAGCAGCCCTAAACTTTGGGGTGCCTGTGTCTTGCTGATTTTTACTTTTCCCAATTTATACGCCCATGAGTGGACGTGCCCTATGCTCCCTAAGCTGTGTTTTTTCGATGTTTCAGGACACACCGTACACTTCTCCAGAGTGGCTGTTGGCAATTTACATCCCGCCCATCAGCGTAGCAAGGCTGCCATTTCTCCATGGCCTGTCCTGCATTTCTGGTTTTGACACTTTTTGCAGCATGACCCTTTTGACCGATGGGAAGCGAGACTTCTTTGTAGCACTGATTTGCCTTTCCAGGTTGCTTGGTTGGCCAAAAAGGGCGTATGCGTTTTTTCCTGAATATATTCAGGAAAAAACGCATACGCCCTTTTTGGCCAAGGGAATCATTGTCGACGTTTTGCCGCTTTTCATGTGCTTTAAAGGCGATTCGAATCTGCCTCCTGAAACCTGTTTCCTGCAATTCTGCCTTGCTTTCAAATCCTCTTCGTTGCCTTCCCTCAATATATTTGTGGACGAGAGTTATCATTTATAACTCAGCAGGTTTGTGAATGGCAGTCCCCCTGAGCTCCATTTTTCAACTGTCTTTTTTGGGAGCTGGCCGCAAAAGCACGGGATTGCCTCAGGCCCTATTCTGGTTCCCGGCGGCAGGCTGAGCCTGTGGTTAATTCTTCTTCCTGATGGGAAAATAGAGTGACCTGAGCCTGTCCCAACACCTAGATCTATTCTCTCATTTGTTTCCGCTCTTCCCGTTCATCCTCAGGACAAATTGCAACCTGTACAGAACAGGAGGTTAAAGGTGCTGATTCTCCAAGTAGGGAGATTGCTAGTGAAGTAGCTGGAATGGCGAACCCGAGCACAAGGAGATGAGAAATGAGGTGCGTTTTAGAAACCTTTCAAAATCACACGGTGTACCTTCTTCTGGGTTCCTCATGCAAGTTTTCGATGTAGGAAGATGCCCTTGAACCTGGAGATTTGGGACCCATGGGATGGGTACCATGCAGTATTACTTTAAAGGGTCTGCGTTTGCTCACCCAACCTCACCCAACCTCTCAGCCCCAAGAGTGTCCACCCTTATGTCTCATCCAGCTGTGGGTCTAGATATGGTCAATCCAGGTTGCATCACAGCCCCTGAACGAATTTTGTAAGAATTTCTCTCTCTTTCACTGTCTTTGTTTTACGGGTTTTTAAAAGTAATTTATTTTTATAATGGGGTTTAGCTGCTTTTCACGGCTGTGTTTATGCGGATTTACACCCACTTGACTCACTTCCAGACAGATATCAATACATAGGTTTTAAGATTGTTACTAGTCACATATATTCTTGTGCGGTGAATAGGGGGTGTTGAGTCCAGTTCACGGAGCAAGGAGTAGGTCTTGTCTATTACATATTGGGTGTATGGAACGGTATCTGAGCAAATTTGAACCCCTTGTTTTATGCATCACCCCACCTCACCTTTCCCGTTAAGCAGCCATAGTGTGTTTTCTAAACGTGTGACTCTGTTCTGTTTTGTAATTCAGTTCAAGTGTAGCGGTTTTTACATTCCCTCTATAAGTGATAGCTTATGATAAGTGTCTTTTTCTGTGTGACTTATTTCACTTAGAATCGTCATACCTAAGTCCACTCATCTTGCTTCTACTAGCCTTATGACATTGATTTCATGTCTGAGTGATATTCCATTGTACATAAGGACCTCAACTTTTTTATCCATTTTTCTCTTTCCTGGGATATTTAGGGTGTCATGAAGTGGAGGTTCTTGTCAACAGAGCAGCCCCAAACTTTGGGGTGCCTGTGTCTTGCTGATTTTTAGTTTTCCCAATTTATACGCCCATGAGTGGACGTGCCCTATGCTCACTAAGCTGTGTTTTTTCGATGTTTCAGGACACACCGTACACTTCTCCAGAGTGGCTGTTGGCAATTTACATCCCGCCCATCAGCGTAGCAAGGCTGCCATTTCTCCATGGCCTGTCCTGCATTTCTGGTTTTGACACTTTTTGCAGCATGGCCCTTTTGACCCATGGGAAGCGAGACTTCTTTGTAGCGCTGATTTGCCTTTCCAGGTTGCTTGGTTGGCCAAAAAGGGCGTATGCGTTTTTTCCTGAATATATTCAGGAAAAAACACATAAGCCCTTTTTGGCCAAGGGCATCATTGTCGACGTTTTGCCGCTTTTCATGTGCCTTAAAGGCGTTTCGAATCTACCTCCTGAAATCTGTTTCCTGCAATTCTGCCTTGCTTTCAAATCCTCTTCGTTGACTTCCCTCAATATATCTGTGGATGAGAGTTATCACTTATAACTCTGCGGGTTTGTGAATTGCAGTGTCCCTGAGCTCCATTTTTCAACTGTCTTTTTTGAGAGCTGGCCGCAAAAGCACGGGATTGCCTCAGGCCCTATTCTGGTTCCTGGCAGCAGGCTGAGCCTGTGGTTAATTCTTCTTCCTGATGGGAAAATAGAGTGACCTGTGACTGTCCCAACAGCTAGATCTAGTCTCTCATTGGTTGCCCCTCTTCCCGTTCATCCTCAGGACAAATTGCAACCTGTAGGGAACAGGAGGTTAAAGGTGCTGATTCTCCAAGTAGGGAGATTGCTAGTAAAGTAGCTGGAATGGCGAACCCGAGCACAAGGAGATGAGAAATGAGGTGCGTTTTAGAAACCTTTCAAAATCACACGGTGTACCATCTTCTGAGTTTCTCATGCATGTTTTCGATGTAGGAAGATGCCCTTGAACCTGGAGACTTGGGACCCATGGGATGGGTACCACGCAGTATTACTTTAAAGGGTCTGTGTTTGCTCACCCAACCTAACCCAACCTTTCAGCCCCAAGACTGTCCACCCTTATGTCTCATCCAGCTGTGCGTGTAGATATGGTCAATCCAGGTTGCATCACAGCCTCTGAACGAATTTTGTAAGAATTTCTCTCTCTTTCACTGTCTTTGTTTTACGGGTTTTTAAAAGTAATTTATTTTTATAATGGGGTTTAGCTGCTTTTCACGGCTGTGTTTATGCGGATTTACACCCACTTGACTCACTTCCAGACAGATATCTATACATAGGTTTTAAGATTGTTACTAGTCACATATATTCTTGTGCGGTGAATAGGGCGTGTTGAGTCCAGTTCACTGAGCAGGGAGTAGGTCTTGTCTATTACATATTCTGTGTATGGAACGGTATCTGAGCGAATTTGAACCCCTTGTTTTATGCATCACCCCACCTCACCTTTCTCGTTAAGCAGCCATAGTGTGTTTTCTAAACGTGTGATTCTGTTCTGTTCTGTAATTCAGTTCAAGTGTAGCGGTTTTTACATTCCCTCTATAAGTGATAGCTTATGATAAGTGTCTTTTTCTGTGTGACTTATTTCACTTAGAATCGTCGTACCTAAGTACAATCATCTTGCTTCTACTAGCATTATGACATTGATTTCATGTCTGAGTGATAGTCCATTGTACTTAAGGACCACAACTTCTTTATCCATTTTTCTCTTTCCTGGGATATTTAAGTTGTCGTGAAGTGGAGGTTCTTGTCAACACAGCAGCCCTAAACTTTGGGGTTCCTGTGTCTTGCTGATTTTTAGTTTTCCCAATTTATACGCCCATGAGTGGACGTGCCCTATGCTCCCTAAGCTGTGTTTTTTCGATGTTTCAGGACACACCGTACACTTCTCCAGAGTGGCTGTTGGCAATTAACATCCCGCCCATCAGCGTAGCAAGGCTGCCATTTCTCCATGGCCTGTCCTGCATTTCTGGTTTTGACACTTTTTGCAGCATGACCCTTTTGACCGATGGGAAGCGAGACTTCTTAGTAGCACTGATTTGCATTTCCAGGTTGCTTGGTTGGCCAAAAAGGGCGTATGCGTTTTTTCCTGAATATATTCAGGAAAAAACGCATACGCCCTTTTTGGCCAAGGGCATCATTGTCGACGTTTTGCCGCTTTTCATGTGCTTTAAAGGCGATTCGAATCTACCTCCTGAAACCTGTTTCCTGCAATTCTGCCTTGCTTTCAAATCCTCTTTGTTGCCTTCCCTCAATATATTTGTGGACGAGAGTTATCATTTATAACTCAGCAGGTTTGTGAATGGCCGTGCCCCTGAGCTCCATTTTTCAACTGTCTTGTTTGGGAGCTGGCCGCAAAAGCACGGGATTGCCTCAGGCCCTATTCTGGTTCCCGGCGGCAGGCTGAGCCTGTGGTTAATTCTTTTTCCTAATCGGAAATTAGAGTGACCTGTGCCTGTCCCAACAGCTAGATCTAGTCTCTCATTGGTTGCCTCTCTTCCCGTTCATCCTCAGGACAAATTGCAACCTGTACAGAACAGGAGGTTAAAGGTGCTGATTCTCCAAGTAGGGAGATTGCTAGTGAAGTAGCTGGAATGGCGAACCCGAGCACAAGGAGATGAGAAATGAGGTGCGTTTTAGAAACCTTTCAAAATCACACGGTGTACCTTCTTCTGGGTTCCTCATGCAAGTTTTCGATGTAGGAAGATGCCCTTGACCCTGGAGATTTGGGACCCATGGGATGGGTACCATGCAGTATTACTTTAAAGGGTTTGCGTTTGCTCACCCAACCTCACCCAACCTCTCAGCCCCAAGAGTGTCCACCCTTATGTCTCATCCAGCTGTGGGTCTAGATATGGTCAATCCAGGTTGCATCACAGCCCCTGAACGAATTTTGTAAGAATTTCTCTCTCTTTCACTGTCTTTGTTTTACGGGTTTTTAAAAGTAATTTATTTTTATAATGGGGTTTAGCTGCTTTTCACGGCTGTGTTTATGCGGATTTACACCCACTTGACTCACTTCCAGACAGATATCAATACATAGGTTTTAAGATTGTTACTAGTCACATATATTCTTGTGCGGTGAATAGGGCGTGTTGAGTCCAGTTCACTGAGCAAGGAGTAGGTCTTGTCTATTACATATTGGGTGTATGGAACGGTATCTGAGCGAATTTGAACCCCTTGTTTTATGCATCACCCCACCTCACCTTTCCCGTTAAGCAGCCATAGTGTGTTTTCTAAACGTGTGATTCTGTTCTGTTCTGTAATTCAGTTCAAGTGTAGCGGTTTTTACATTCCCTCTATAAGTGATAGCTTATGATAAGTGTCTTTTTCTGTGTGACTTATTTCACTTAGAATCGTCGTACCTAAGTCCACTCATCTTGCTTCTACTAGCCTTATGACATTGATTTCATGTCTGAGTGATATTGCATTGTATATAAGGACCACAACTTCTTTATCCATTTTTCTCTTTCCTGGGATATTTATGGTGTCATGAAGTGGAGGTTCTTGTCAACAGAGCAGCCCTAAACTTTGGGGTGCCTGTGTCTTGCTGATTTTTAGTTTTCCCAATTTATACGCCCATGAGTGGACGTGCCCTATGCTCCCTAAGCTGTGTTTTTTCGATGTTTCAGGACACACCGTACACTTCTCCAGAGTGGCTGTTGGCAACTTACATCCCGCTCATCAGCGTAGCAAGGCTGCCATTTCTCCATGGCCTGTCCTGCATTTCTGGTTTTGACACTTTTTGCAGCATGGCCCATTTGACCGATGGGAAGCGAGACTTCTTTGTAGCGCTGATTTGCCTTTCCAGGTTGCTTGGTTGGCCAAAAAGGGCGTATGCGTTTTTTCCTGAATATATTCAGGAAAAAACGCATACGCCCTTCTTGGCCAAGGGCATCATTGTCGACGTTTTGCCGCTTTTCATGTGCTTTACAGGCGATTCGAATCTACCTCCTGAAATCTGTTTCCTGCAATTCTGCCTTGCTTTCAAATCCTCTTCGTTGCCTTCCCTCAATATATCTGTGGATGAGAGTTATCATTTATAACTCTGCGGGTTTGTGAATTGCAGTGTCCCTGAGCTCCATTTTTCAACTCGCTTTTTTGGGAGCTGGCCGCAAAAGCGCGTGATTGCCTCAGGCCCTATTGTGCTTCTGGGCGGCAGGCTGAGCCTGTGATTAATTCTTCTTCCTGATGGGAAAATAGAGTGACCTGTGCCTGTCCCAACACCTAGATCTAGTCTCTCATTGGTTGCCCCTCTTCCCGTTCATCCTCAGGACAAATTGCAACCTGTAGGGAACAGGAGGTTAAAGGTGCCGATTCTCCAAGTAAGTTGATTTCTAGTAAAGTAGCTGGAATGGCGAACCCGAGCACAAGGAGATGAGAAATGAGGTGCGTTTTAGAAACCTTTCAAAATCACACGGTGTACCATCTTCTGAGTTTCTCATGCATGTTTTCGATGTAGGAAGATGCCCTTGAACCTGGAGACTTGGGACACATGTGATGGGTACCACGCAGTATTACTTTAAAGGGTCTGCGTTTGCTCACCCAACCTCACCCAACCTCTCAGCCCCAAGAGTGTCCACCCTTATGTCTCATCCAGCTGTGGGTCTAGATATGGTCAATCCAGGTTGCATCACAGCCCCTGAACGAATTTTGTAAGAATTTCTCTCTCTTTCACTGTCTTTGTTTTACGGGTTTTTAAAAGTAATTTATTTTTATAATGGGGTTTAGCTGCTTTTCACGGCTGTGTTTATGCGGCTTTACACCCACTTGACTCACTTCCAGACAGATATCAATACATAGGTTTTAAGATTGTTACTAGTCACATATATTCTTGTGCGGTGAATAGGGGGTGTTGAGTCCAGTTCACTGAGCAAGGAGTAGGTCTTGTCTATTACATATTGGGTGTATGGAACGGTATCTGAGCGAATTTGAACCCCTTGTTTTATGCATCACCCCACCTCACCTTTCCCGTTAAGCAGCCATAGTGTGTTTTCTAAACGTGTGACTCTGTTCTGTTTTGTAATTCAGTTCAAGTGTAGCGGTTTTTACATTCCCTCTATAAGTGATAGCTTATGATAAGTGTCTTTTTCTGTGTGACTTATTTCACTTAGAATCGTCGTACCTAAGTCCACTCATCTTGCTTCTACTAGCCTTATGACATTGATTTCATGTCTCAGTGATATGCCATTGTACATAAGGACCACAACTTCTTTATCCATTTTTCTCTTTCCTGGGATATTTAAGGTGTCGTGAAGTGGAGGTTCTTGTCAACAGAGCAGCCCTAAACTTTGGGGTGCCTGTGTCTTGCTCATTTTTAGTTTTCCCAATTTATACGCCCATGAGTGGACGTGCCCTATGCTCCCTAAGCTGTGTTTTTTCGATGTTTCAGGACACACCGTACACTTCTCCAGAGTGGCTGTTGGCAATTAACATCCCGCCCATCAGCGTAGCAAGGCTGCCATTTCTCCATGGCCTGTCCTGCATTTCTGGTTTTGACACTTTTTGCAGCATGACCCTTTTGACCGATGGGAAGCGAGACTTCTTTGTAGCACTGATTTGCCTTTCCAGGTTGCTTGGTTGGCCAAAAAGGGCGTATGCGTTTTTTCCTGAATATATTCAGGGAAAAACGCATACGCCCTTTTTGGCCAAGGGCATCATTGTCGACGTTTTGCCGCTTTTCATGTGCTTTAAAGGCGATTCGAATCTACCTCCTGAAACCTGTTTCCTGCAATTCTGCCTTGCTTTCAAATCCTCTACGTTGCCTTCCCTCAATATATTTGTGGACGAGAGTTATCATTTATAACTCAGCAGGTTTGTGAATGGCAGTTCCCCTGAGCTCCATTTTTCAACTGTCTTGTTTGGGAGCTGGCCGCAAAAGCACGGGATTTCCTCAGGCCCTATTCTTGTTCCCGGCGGCAGGCTGAGCCTGTGGTTAATTCTTCTTCCTGATGGGAAAATAGAGTGACCTGTGCCTTTCCCAACACCTAGATCTAGTCTCTCATTGGTTGCCCCTCTTCCCGTTCATCCTCAGGACAAATTGCAACCTGTACAGAACAGGAGGTTAAAGGTGCTGATTCTCCAAGTAGGGAGATTGCTAGTGAAGTAGCTGGAATGTGGAACCGGAGCACAAGGAGATGAGAAATGAGGTGCGTTTTAGAAACCTTTCAAAATCACACGGTGTACCTTCTTCTGGGTACCTCATACAAGTTTTCGATGTAGGAAGATGCCCTAGAACCTGGAGATTTGGGACCCATGGGATGGGTACAATGCAGTATTACTTTAAAGGGTCTGCGTTTGCTCACCCAACCTCACCCAACCTCTCAGCTCCAAGAGTGTCCACCCTTATGTCTCATCCAGCTGTGGGTCTAGATATTGTCAATCCAGGTTGCATCACAGCCCCTGAACGAATTTTGTAAGAATTTCTCTCTCTTTCACTGTCTTTGTTTTACGGGTTTTTAAAAGTAATTTATTTTTATAATGGGGTTTAGCTGCTTTTCACGGCTGTGTTTATGTGGATTTACACCCACTTGACTCACTTCCAGACAGATATCAATACATAGGTTTTAAGATTGTTACTAGTCACATATATTCTTGTGCGGTGAATAGGGCGTGTTGAGTCCAGTTCACTGAGCAAGGAGTAGGTCTTGTCTATTACATATTGGGTGTATGGAACGGTATCTGAGCGAATTTGAACCCCTTGTTTTATGCATCACCCCACCTCACCTTTCCCGTTAAGCAGCCATAGTGTGTTTTCTAAACGTGTGATTCTGTTCTGTTCTGTAATTCAGTTCAAGTGTAACGGTTTTTACATTTCCTCTATAAGTGATAGCTTATGATAAGTGTATTTTTCTGTGTGACTTATTTCACTTAGAATCGTCGTACCTAAGTCCACTCATCTTGCTTCTACTAGCCTTATGACATTGATTTCATGTCTGAGTGATATTGCATTGTACATAAGGACCACAACTTCTTTATCCATTTTTCTCTTTCCTGGGATATTTAAGGTGTCATGAAGTGGAGGTTCTTGTCAACAGAGTAGCCCTAAACTTTGGGGTGCCTGTGTCTTGCTGATTTTTAGTTTTCCCAATTTATACGCCCATGAGTGGACGTGCCCTATGCTCCCTAAGCTGTGTTTTTTCGATGTTTCAGGACACACCGTACACTTCTCCAGAGTGGCTGTTGGCAACTTACATCCCGCTCATCAGCGTAGCAAGGCTGCCATTTCTCCATGGCCTGTCCTGCATTTCTGGTTTTGACACTTTTTGCAGCATGGCCCTTTTGACCGATGGGAAGCGAGACTACTTTGTAGCGCTGATTTGCCTTTCCAGGTTGCTTGGTTGGCCAAAAAGGGCGTATGCGTTTTTTCCTGAATATATTCAGGAAAAAACGCATACGCCCTTTTTGGCCAAGGGCATCATTTTCCACGTTTTGCCGCTTTTCATGTGCTTTAAAGGCGATTCGAATCTACCTCCTGAAATCTGTTTCCCGCAATTCTGCCTTGCTTTCAAATCCTCTTCGTTGCCTTCCCTCAATATATCTGTGGATGAGAGTTATCATTTATAACTCTGCGGGTTTGTGAATTGCAGTGTCCCTGAGCTCCATTTTTCAACTCGCTTTTTTGGGAGCTGGCCGCAAAAGCGCGGGATTGCCTCAGGCCCTATTCTGCTTCTGGGCGGCAGGCTGAGCCTGTGGTTAATTCTTCTTCCTGATGGGAAAATAGAGTGACCTGTGCCTGTCCCAACACCTAGATCTAGTCTCTCATTGGTTGCCCCTCTTCCCGTTCATCCTCAGGACAAATTGCAACCTGTACAGAACAGGAGGTTAAAGGTGCTGATTCTCCAAGTAGGGAGATTGCTAGTGAAGTAGCTGGAATGGCGAACCCGAGCACAAGGAGATGAGAAATGAGGTGCGTTTTAGAAACCTTTCAAAATCACACGGTGTACCTTCTTCTGGGTTCCTCATGCACGTTTTCGATGTAGGAAGATGCCCTTGAACCTGGAGATTTGGGACCCATGGGATGGGTACCATGCAGTATTACTTTAAAGGGTCTGCGTATGCTCACCCAACCTCACCCAACCTCTCAGCCCCAAGAGTGTCCACCCTTATGTCTCATCCAGCTGTGGGTCTAGATATGGTCAATCCAGTTTGCATCACAGCCCCTGAACGAATTTTGTAAGAATTTCTCTCTCTTTCACTGTCTTTGTTTTACGGGTTTTTAAAAGTAATTTATTTTTATAATGGGGTTTAGCTGCTTTTCACGGCTGTGTTTATGCGGATTTACACCCACTTGACTCACTTCCAGACAGATATCAATACATAGGTTTTAAGATTGTTACTAGTCACATATATTCTTGTGCGGTGAATAGGGCGTGTTGAGTCCAGTTCACTGAGCAAGGAGTAGGTCTTGTCTATTACATATTGCGTGTATGGAACGGTATCTGAGCGAATTTGAACCCCTTGTTTTATGCATCACCCCACCTCACCTTTCCCGTTAAGCAGCCATAGTGTGTTTTCTAAACGTGTGATTCTGTTCTGTTCTATAATTCAGTTCAAGTGTAGCGGTTTTTACATTCCCTCTATAAGTGATAGCTTATGATAAGTGTCTTTTTCTGTGTGACTTTTTTCACTTAGAATCGTCGTACCTAAGTCCACTCATCTTGCTTCTACTAGCCTTATGACATTGATTTCATGTCTGAGTGATATTGCATTGTACATAAGGACCACAACTTCTTTATCCATTTTTCTCTTTCCTGGGATATTTAAGGTGTCATGAAGTGGAGGTTCTTGTCAACAGAGCAGCCCTAAACTTTGGGGTGCCTGTGTCTTGCTGATTTTTAGTTTTCCCAATTTATACGCCCATGAGTGGACGTGCCCTATGCTCCCTAAGCTGTGTTTTTTCGATGTTTCAGGACACACCGTACACTTCTCCAGGGTGGCTGTTGGCAACTTACATCCCGCTCATCAGCGTAGCAAGGCTGCCATTTCTCCATGGCCTGTCCTGCATTTCTGGTTTTGACACTTTTTGCAGCATGGCCCTTTTGACCGATGGGAAGCGAGACTTCTTTGTAGCGCTGATTTGCCTTTCCAGGTTCCTTGGTTGGCCAAAAAGGGCGTATGCGTTTTTTCCTGAATATATTCAGGAAAAAACGAATACGCCCTTTTTGGCCAAGGGCATCATTGTCGACGTTTTGCCGCTTTTCATGTGCTTTAAAGGCGATTCGAATCTACCTCCTGAAACCTGTTTCCTGCAATTCTGCCTTGCTTTCAAATCCTCTTCGTTGCCTTCCCTCAATATATCTGTGGATGAGAGTTATCATTTATAACTCTGCGGGTTTGTGAATTGCAGTGTCCCTGAGCTCCATTTTTCAACTCGCTTTTTTGGGTGCTGGCCGTAAAAGCGTGGTATTGCCTCAGGCCCTATTGTGCTTCTGGGCGGCAGGCTGAGCCTGTGATTAATTCTTCTTCCTGATGGGAAAATAGAGTGACCTGTGCCTGTCCCAACACCTAGATCTAGTCTCTCATTGGTTGCCCCTCTTCCCGTTCATCCTCAGGACAAATTGCAACCTGTAGGGAACAGGAGGTTAAAGGTGCTGATTCTCCAAGTAAGTTGATTGCTAGTAAAGTAGCTGGAAAGGCGAACCCGAGCACAAGGAGATGAGAAATGGGGTGTGTTTTAGAAACCTTTCAAAATCACACGGTGTACCATCTTCTGAGTTTCTCATGCATGTTTTCGATGTAGGAAGATGCCCTTGAACCTGGAGATTTGGGACCCATGGGATGGGTATCACGCAGTATTTCTTTAAAGGGTCTGCGTTTGCTCACCCAACCTCTCAGCCCCAAGAGTGTCCACCCTTATGTCTCATCCAGCTGTGGGTCTAGATATGGTCAATCCAGGTGGCATCACAGCCCCTGAACTTATTTTGTAAGAATTTCTCTCTCTTTCACTGTCTTTGTTTTACGGGTTTTTAAAAGTAATTTATTTTTATAATGGGGTTTAGCTGCTTTTCACGGCTGTGTTTATGCGGATTTACACCCACTTGACTCACTTCCAGACAGATATCAATACATAGGTTTTAAGATTGTTACTAGTAACATATATTCTTGTGCGGTGAATAGGGGGTGTTGAGTCCAGTTCACGGAGCAAGGAGTAGGTCTTGTCTATTACATATTGGGTGTATGGAACGGTATCTGAGCAAATTTGAACCCCTTGTTTTATGCATCACCCCACCTCACCTTTCCCGTTAAGCAGCCATAGTGTGTTTTCTAAACGTGTGACTCTGTTCTGTTTTGTAATTCAGTTCAAGTGTAGCGGTTTTTACATTCCCTCTATAAGTGATAGCTTATGATAAGTGTCTTTTTCTGTGTGACTTATTTCACTTAGAATCGTCATACCTAAGTCCACTCATCTTGCTTCTACTAGCCTTATGACATTGATTTCATGTCTGAGTGATATTCCATTGTACATAAGGACCTCAACTTTTTTATCCATTTTTCTCTTTCCTGGGATATTTAAGGTGTCATGAAGTGGAGGTTCTTGTCAACAGAGCAGCCCCAAACTTTGGGGTGCCTGTGTCTTGCTGATTTTTAGTTTTCCCAATTTATACGCCCATGAGTGGACGTGCCCTATGCTCACTAAGCTGTGTTTTTTCGATGTTTCAGGACACACCGTACACTTCTCCAGAGTGGCTGTTGGCAATTTACATCCCGCCCATCAGCGTAGCAAGGCTGCCATTTCTCCATGGCCTGTCCTGCATTTCTGGTTTTGACACTTTTTGCAGCATGGCCCTTTTGACCCATGGGAAGCGAGACTTCTTTGTAGCGCTGATTTGCCTTTCCAGGTTGCTTGGTTGGCCAAAAAGGGCGTATGCGTTTTTTCCTGAATATATTCAGGAAAAAACACATAAGCCCTTTTTGGCCAAGGGCATCATTGTCGACGTTTTGCCGCTTTTCATGTGCCTTAAAGGCGATTCGAATCTACCTCCTGAAATCTGTTTCCTGCAATTCTGCCTTGCTTTCAAATCCTCTTCGTTGACTTCCCTCAATATATCTGTGGATGAGAGTTATCACTTATAACTCTGCGGGTTTGTGAATTGCAGTGTCCCTGAGCTCTATTTTTCAACTGTCTTTTTTGAGAGCTGGCCGCAAAAGCACGGGATTGCCTCAGGCCCTATTCTGGTTCCTGGCAGCAGGCTGAGCCTGTGGTTAATTCTTCTTCCTGATGGGAAAATAGAGTGACCTGTGACTGTCCCAACAGCTAGATCTAGTCTCTCATTGGTTGCCCCTCTTCCCGTTCATCCTCAGGACAAATTGCAACCTGTAGGGAACAGGAGGTTAAAGGTGCTGATTCTCCAAGTAGGGAGATTGCTAGTAAAGTAGCTGGAATGGCGAACCCGAGCACAAGGAGATGAGAAATGAGGTGCGTTTTAGAAACCTTTCAAAATCACACGGTGTACCATCTTCTGAGTTTCTCATGCATGTTTTCGATGTAGGAAGATGCCCTTGAACCTGGAGACTTGGGACCCATGGGATGGGTACCACGCAGTATTACTTTAAAGGGTCTGTGTTTGCTCACCCAACCTAACCCAACCTTTCAGCCCCAAGACTGTCCACCCTTATGTCTCATCCAGCTGTGCGTGTAGATATGGTCAATCCAGGTTGCATCACAGCCTCTGAACGAATTTTGTAAGAATTTCTCTCTCTTTCACTGTCTTTGTTTTACGGGTTTTTAAAAGTAATTTATTTTTATAATGGGGTTTAGCTGCTTTTCACGGCTGTGTTTATGCGGATTTACACCCACTTGACTCACTTCCAGACAGATATCTATACATAGGTTTTAAGATTGTTACTAGTCACATATATTCTTGTGCGGTGAATAGGGCGTGTTGAGTCCAGTTCACTGAGCAGGGAGTAGGTCTTGTCTATTACATATTCTGTGTATGGAACGGTATCTGAGCGAATTTGAACCCCTTGTTTTATGCATCACCCCACCTCACCTTTCTCGTTAAGCAGCCATAGTGTGTTTTCTAAACGTGTGATTCTGTTCTGTTCTGTAATTCAGTTCAAGTGTAGCGGTTTTTACATTCCCTCTATAAGTGATAGCTTATGATAAGTGTCTTTTTCTGTGTGACTTATTTCACTTAGAATCGTCGTACCTAAGTACAATCATCTTGCTTCTACTAGCATTATGACATTGATTTCATGTCTGAGTGATAGTCCATTGTACTTAAGGACCACAACTTCTTTATCCATTTTTCTCTTTCCTGGGATATTTAAGTTGTCGTGAAGTGGAGGTTCTTGTCAACACAGCAGCCCTAAACTTTGGGGTTCCTGTGTCTTGCTGATTTTTAGTTTTCCCAATTTATACGCCCATGAGTGGACGTGCCCTATGCTCCCTAAGCTGTGTTTTTTCGATGTTTCAGGACACACCGTACACTTCTCCAGAGTGGCTGTTGGCAATTAACATCCCGCCCATCAGCGTAGCAAGGCTGCCATTTCTCCATGGCCTGTCCTGCATTTCTGGTTTTGACACTTTTTGCAGCATGACCCTTTTGACCGATGGGAAGCGAGACTTCTTAGTAGCACTGATTTGCATTTCCAGGTTGCTTGGTTGGCCAAAAAGGGCGTATGCGTTTTTTCCTGAATATATTCAGGAAAAAACGCATACGCCCTTTTTGGCCAAGGGCATCATTGTCGACGTTTTGCCGCTTTTCATGTGCTTTAAAGGCGATTCGAATCTACCTCCTGAAACCTGTTTCCTGCAATTCTGCCTTGCTTTCAAATCCTCTTCGTTGCCTTCCCTCAATATATCTGTGGATGAGAGTTATCATTTATAACTCTGCGGGTTTGTGAATTGCAGTGTCCCTGAGCTCCATTTTTCAACTCGCTTTTTTGGGTGCTGGCCGTAAAAGCGTGGTATTGCCTCAGGCCCTATTGTGCTTCTGGGCGGCAGGCTGAGCCTGTGATTAATTCTTCTTCCTGATGGGAAAATAGAGTGACCTGTGCCTGTCCCAACACCTAGATCTAGTCTCTCATTGGTTGCCCCTCTTCCCGTTCATCCTCAGGACAAATTGCAACCTGTAGGGAACAGGAGGTTAAAGGTGCTGATTCTCCAAGTAAGTTGATTGCTAGTAAAGTAGCTGGAAAGGCGAACCCGAGCACAAGGAGATGAGAAATGGGGTGTGTTTTAGAAACCTTTCAAAATCACACGGTGTACCATCTTCTGAGTTTCTCATGCATGTTTTCGATGTAGGAAGATGCCCTTGAACCTGGAGATTTGGGACCCATGGGATGGGTATCACGCAGTATTTCTTTAAAGGGTCTGCGTTTGCTCACCCAACCTCTCAGCCCCAAGAGTGTCCACCCTTATGTCTCATCCAGCTGTGGGTCTAGATATGGTCAATCCAGGTGGCATCACAGCCCCTGAACTTATTTTGTAAGAATTTCTCTCTCTTTCACTGTCTTTGTTTTACGGGTTTTTAAAAGTAATTTATTTTTATAATGGGGTTTAGCTGCTTTTCACGGCTGTGTTTATGCGGATTTACACCCACTTGACTCACTTCCAGACAGATATCAATACATAGGTTTTAAGATTGTTACTAGTCACATATATTCTTGTGCGGTGAATAGGGGGTGTTGAGTCCAGTTCACGGAGCAAGGAGTAGGTCTTGTCTATTACATATTGGGTGTATGGAACGGTATCTGAGCAAATTTGAACCCCTTGTTTTATGCATCACCCCACCTCACCTTTCCCGTTAAGCAGCCATAGTGTGTTTTCTAAACGTGTGACTCTGTTCTGTTTTGTAATTCAGTTCAAGTGTAGCGGTTTTTACATTCCCTCTATAAGTGATAGCTTATGATAAGTGTCTTTTTCTGTGTGACTTATTTCACTTAGAATCGTCATACCTAAGTCCACTCATCTTGCTTCTACTAGCCTTATGACATTGATTTCATGTCTGAGTGATATTCCATTGTACATAAGGACCTCAACTTTTTTATCCATTTTTCTCTTTCCTGGGATATTTAAGGTGTCATGAAGTGGAGGTTCTTGTCAACAGAGCAGCCCCAAACTTTGGGGTGCCTGTGTCTTGCTGATTTTTAGTTTTCCCAATTTATACGCCCATGAGTGGACGTGCCCTATGCTCACTAAGCTGTGTTTTTTCGATGTTTCAGGACACACCGTACACTTCTCCAGAGTGGCTGTTGGCAATTTACATCCCGCCCATCAGCGTAGCAAGGCTGCCATTTCTCCATGGCCTGTCCTGCATTTCTGGTTTTGACACTTTTTGCAGCATGGCCCTTTTGACCCATGGGAAGCGAGACTTCTTTGTAGCGCTGATTTGCCTTTCCAGGTTGCTTGGTTGGCCAAAAAGGGCGTATGCGTTTTTTCCTGAATATATTCAGGAAAAAACACATAAGCCCTTTTTGGCCAAGGGCATCATTGTCGACGTTTTGCCGCTTTTCATGTGCCTTAAAGGCGATTCGAATCTACCTCCTGAAATCTGTTTCCTGCAATTCTGCCTTGCTTTCAAATCCTCTTCGTTGACTTCCCTCAATATATCTGTGGATGAGAGTTATCACTTATAACTCTGCGGGTTTGTGAATTGCAGTGTCCCTGAGCTCCATTTTTCAACTGTCTTTTTTGAGAGCTGGCCGCAAAAGCACGGGATTGCCTCAGGCCCTATTCTGGTTCCTGGCAGCAGGCTGAGCCTGTGGTTAATTCTTCTTCCTGATGGGAAAATAGAGTGACCTGTGACTGTCCCAACAGCTAGATCTAGTCTCTCATTGGTTGCCCCTCTTCCCGTTCATCCTCAGGACAAATTGCAACCTGTAGGGAACAGGAGGTTAAAGGTGCTGATTCTCCAAGTAGGGAGATTGCTAGTAAAGTAGCTGGAATGGCGAACCCGAGCACAAGGAGATGAGAAATGAGGTGCGTTTTAGAAACCTTTCAAAATCACACGGTGTACCATCTTCTGAGTTTCTCATGCATGTTTTCGATGTAGGAAGATGCCCTTGAACCTGGAGACTTGGGACCCATGGGATGGGTACCACGCAGTATTACTTTAAAGGGTCTGTGTTTGCTCACCCAACCTAACCCAACCTTTCAGCCCCAAGACTGTCCACCCTTATGTCTCATCCAGCTGTGCGTGTAGATATGGTCAATCCAGGTTGCATCACAGCCTCTGAACGAATTTTGTAAGAATTTCTCTCTCTTTCACTGTCTTTGTTTTACGGGTTTTTAAAAGTAATTTATTTTTATAATGGGGTTTAGCTGCTTTTCACGGCTGTGTTTATGCGGATTTACACCCACTTGACTCACTTCCAGACAGATATCTATACATAGGTTTTAAGATTGTTACTAGTCACATATATTCTTGTGCGGTGAATAGGGCGTGTTGAGTCCAGTTCACTGAGCAGGGAGTAGGTCTTGTCTATTACATATTCTGTGTATGGAACGGTATCTGAGCGAATTTGAACCCCTTGTTTTATGCATCACCCCACCTCACCTTTCTCGTTAAGCAGCCATAGTGTGTTTTCTAAACGTGTGATTCTGTTCTGTTCTGTAATTCAGTTCAAGTGTAGCGGTTTTTACATTCCCTCTATAAGTGATAGCTTATGATAAGTGTCTTTTTCTGTGTGACTTATTTCACTTAGAATCGTCGTACCTAAGTACAATCATCTTGCTTCTACTAGCATTATGACATTGATTTCATGTCTGAGTGATAGTCCATTGTACTTAAGGACCACAACTTCTTTATCCATTTTTCTCTTTCCTGGGATATTTAAGTTGTCGTGAAGTGGAGGTTCTTGTCAACACAGCAGCCCTAAACTTTGGGGTTCCTGTGTCTTGCTGATTTTTAGTTTTCCCAATTTATACGCCCATGAGTGGACGTGCCCTATGCTCCCTAAGCTGTGTTTTTTCGATGTTTCAGGACACACCGTACACTTCTCCAGAGTGGCTGTTGGCAATTAACATCCCGCCCATCAGCGTAGCAAGGCTGCCATTTCTCCATGGCCTGTCCTGCATTTCTGGTTTTGACACTTTTTGCAGCATGACCCTTTTGACCGATGGGAAGCGAGACTTCTTAGTAGCACTGATTTGCATTTCCAGGTTGCTTGGTTGGCCAAAAAGGGCGTATGCGTTTTTTCCTGAATATATTCAGGAAAAAACGCATACGCCCTTTTTGGCCAAGGGCATCATTGTCGACGTTTTGCCGCTTTTCATGTGCTTTAAAGGCGATTCGAATCTACCTCCTGAAACCTGTTTCCTGCAATTCTGCCTTGCTTTCAAATCCTCTTTGTTGCCTTCCCTCAATATATTTGTGGACGAGAGTTATCATTTATAACTCAGCAGGTTTGTGAATGGCCGTGCCCCTGAGCTCCATTTTTCAACTGTCTTGTTTGGGAGCTGGCCGCAAAAGCACGGGATTGCCTCAGGCCCTATTCTGTTTCCCGGCGGCAGGCTGAGCCTGTGGTTAATTCTTTTTCCTAATCGGAAATTAGAGTGACCTGTGCCTGTCCCAACAGCTAGATCTAGTCTCTCATTGGTTGCCTCTCTTCCCGTTCATCCTCAGGACAAATTGCAACCTGTACAGAACAGGAGGTTAAAGGTGCTGATTCTCCAAGTAGGGAGATTGCTAGTGAAGTAGCTGGAATGGCGAACCCGAGCACAAGGAGATGAGAAATGAGGTGCGTTTTAGAAACCTTTCAAAATCACACGGTGTACCTTCTTCTGGGTTCCTCATGCAAGTTTTCGATGTAGGAAGATGCCCTTGACCCTGGAGATTTGGGACCCATGGGATGGGTACCATGCAGTATTACTTTAAAGGGTTTGCGTTTGCTCACCCAACCTCACCCAACCTCTCAGCCCCAAGAGTGTCCACCCTTATGTCTCATCCAGCTGTGGGTCTAGATATGGTCAATCCAGGTTGCATCACAGCCCCTGAACGAATTTTGTAAGAATTTCTCTCTCTTTCACTGTCTTTGTTTTACGGGTTTTTAAAAGTAATTTATTTTTATAATGGGGTTTAGCTGCTTTTCACGGCTGTGTTTATGCGGATTTACACCCACTTGACTCACTTCCAGACAGATATCAATACATAGGTTTTAAGATTGTTACTAGTCACATATATTCTTGTGCGGTGAATAGGGCGTGTTGAGTCCAGTTCACTGAGCAAGGAGTAGGTCTTGTCTATTACATATTGGGTGTATGGAACGGTATCTGAGCGAATTTGAACCCCTTGTTTTATGCATCACCCCACCTCACCTTTCCCGTTAAGCAGCCATAGTGTGTTTTCTAAACGTGTGATTCTGTTCTGTTCTGTAATTCAGTTCAAGTGTAGCGGTTTTTACATTCCCTCTATAAGTGATAGCTTATGATAAGTGTCTTTTTCTGTGTGACTTATTTCACTTAGAATCGTCGTACCTAAGTCCACTCATCTTGCTTCTACTAGCCTTATGACATTGATTTCATGTCTGAGTGATATTGCATTGTATATAAGGACCACAACTTCTTTATCCATTTTTCTCTTTCCTGGGATATTTATGGTGTCATGAAGTGGAGGTTCTTGTCAACAGAGCAGCCCTAAACTTTGGGGTGCCTGTGTCTTGCTGATTTTTAGTTTTCCCAATTTATACGCCCATGAGTGGACGTGCCCTATGCTCCCTAAGCTGTGTTTTTTCGATGTTTCAGGACACACCGTACACTTCTCCAGAGTGGCTGTTGGCAACTTACATCCCGCTCATCAGCGTAGCAAGGCTGCCATTTCTCCATGGCCTGTCCTGCATTTCTGGTTTTGACACTTTTTGCAGCATGGCCCATTTGACCGATGGGAAGCGAGACTTCTTTGTAGCGCTGATTTGCCTTTCCAGGTTGCTTGGTTGGCCAAAAAGGGCGTATGCGTTTTTTCCTGAATATATTCAGGAAAAAACGCATACGCCCTTCTTGGCCAAGGGCATCATTGTCGACGTTTTGCCGCTTTTCATGTGCTTTACAGGCGATTCGAATCTACCTCCTGAAATCTGTTTCCTGCAATTCTGCCTTGCTTTCAAATCCTCTTCGTTGCCTTCCCTCAATATATCTGTGGATGAGAGTTATCATTTATAACTCTGCGGGTTTGTGAATTGCAGTGTCCCTGAACTCCATTTTTCAACTCGCTTTTTTGGGAGCTGGCCGCAAAAGCGCGTGATTGCCTCAGGCCCTATTGTGCTTCTGGGCGGCAGGCTGAGCCTGTGATTAATTCTTCTTCCTGATGGGAAAATAGAGTGACCTGTGCCTGTCCCAACACCTAGATCTAGTCTCTCATTGGTTGCCCCTCTTCCCGTTCATCCTCAGGACAAATTGCAACCTGTAGGGAACAGGAGGTTAAAGGTGCCGATTCTCCAAGTAAGTTGATTTCTAGTAAAGTAGCTGGAATGGCGAACCCGAGCACAAGGAGATGAGAAATGAGGTGCGTTTTAGAAACCTTTCAAAATCACACGGTGTACCATCTTCTGAGTTTCTCATGCATGTTTTCGATGTAGGAAGATGCCCTTGAACCTGGAGACTTGGGACACATGTGATGGGTACCACGCAGTATTACTTTAAAGGGTCTGCGTTTGCTCACCCAACCTCACCCAACCTCTCAGCCCCAAGAGTGTCCACCCTTATGTCTCATCCAGCTGTGGGTCTAGATATGGTCAATCCAGGTTGCATCACAGCCCCTGAACGAATTTTGTAAGAATTTCTCTCTCTTTCACTGTCTTTGTTTTACGGGTTTTTAAAAGTAATTTATTTTTATAATGGGGTTTAGCTGCTTTTCACGGCTGTGTTTATGCGGCTTTACACCCACTTGACTCACTTCCAGACAGATATCAATACATAGGTTTTAAGATTCTTACTAGTCACATATATTCTTGTGCGGTGAATAGGGGGTGTTGAGTCCAGTTCACTGAGCAAGGAGTAGGTCTTGTCTATTACATATTGGGTGTATGGAACGGTATCTGAGCGAATTTGAACCCCTTGTTTTATGCATCACCCCACCTCACCTTTCCCGTTAAGCAGCCATAGTGTGTTTTCTAAACGTGTGATTGTGTTCTGTTCTGTAATTCAGTTCAAGTGTAGCGGTTTTTACATTCCCTCTATAAGTGATAGCTTATGATAAGTGTCTTTTTCTGTGTGACTTATTTCACTTAGAATCGTCGTACCTAAGTCCACTCATCTTGCTTCTACTAGCCTTATGACATTGATTTCATGTCTGAGTGATATTGCATTGTACATAAGGACCACAACTTCTTTATCCATTTTTCTCTTTCCTGGGATATTTAATGTGTCATGAAGTGGAGGTTCTTGTAAACAGAGCAGCCCTAAACTATGGGGTGCCTGTGTCTTGCTGATTTTTAGTTTTCCCAATTTATACGCCCATGAGTGGACGTGCCCTATGCTCCCTAAGCTGTGTTTTTTCGATGTTTCAAGACACACTGTACACTTCTCCAGAGTGGCTGTTGGCAACTAACATCCCGCCCATCAGCGTAGCAAGCCTGCCATTTCTCCATGGCCTGTCCTGCATTTCTGGTTTTGACACTTTTTGCAGCATGGCCCTTTTGACCGATGGGAAGCGAGACTTCTTTGTAGCGCTGATTTGCCTTTCCAGGTTGCTTGGTTGGCCAAAAAGGGCGTATGCGTTTTTTCCTGAATATATTCAGGAAAAAACGCATACGCCCTTTTTGGCCAAGGGCATCATTGTCGACGTTTTGCCGCTTTTCATGTGCTTTACAGGCGATTCGAATCTACCTCCTGAAATCTGTTTCCTGCAATTCTGCCTTGCTTTCAAATCCTCTTCGTTGCCTTCCCTCAATATATCTGTGGATGAGAGTTATCACTTATAACTCTGAGGGTTTGTGAATTGCAGTGTCCCTGAGCTCCATTTTTCAACTCGCTTTTTTGGGAGCTGGCCGCAAATGCGCGGGATTGCCTCAGGCCCTATTCTGCTTCTGGGCGGCAGGATGAGCCTGTGGTTAATTCTTCTTCCTGATGGGAAAATAGAGTGACCTGTGCCTGTCCCAACAGCTAGATCTAGCCTCTCATTGGTTGCCCCTCTTCCCGTTCATCCTCAGGACAAATTTCAAACTGTAGGGAACAGGAGGTTAAAGGAGCTGATTCTCCAAGTAAGTTGTTGCTAGTAAAGTAGCTGGAAAGGCGAACCCGAGCACAAGGAGATGAGAAATGGGGTGTGTTTTAGAAACCTTTCAAAATCACACGGTGTACCATCTTCTGAGTTTCTCATGCATGTTTTCGATGTAGGAAGATGCCCTTGAACCTGGAGACTTGGGACCCATGGGATGGGTACCACGCAGTATTACTTTAAAGGGTCTGCATTTGCTCACCCAACCTAACCCAACCTTTCAGCCCCAAGAGTGTCCACCCTTATGTCTCATCCAGCTGTGCGTGTAGATATGGTCAATCCAGGTTGCATCACAGCCTCTGAACGAATTTTGTAAGAATTTCTCTCTTTCACTGTCTTTGTTTTACGGATTTTTAAAAGTAATTTAGTTTTATAATGGGGTTTAGCTGCTTTTCACGGCTGTGTTTATGCGGCTTTACACCCACTTGAATCACTTCCAGACAGATATCAATACATAGGTTTTAAGATTCTTACTAGTCACATATATTCTTGTGCGGTGAATAGGGGGTGTGGAGTCCATTTCACGGAGCAAGGAGTAGGTCTTGTCTATTACATATTGGGTGTATGGAACGGTATCTGAGCGAATTTGAACCCCTTGTTTTATGCATCACCCCACCTCACCTTTCTCGTTAAGCAGCCATAGTGTGTTTTCTAAACGTGTGATTCTGTTCTGTTCTGTAATTCAGTTCAAGTGTAGCGGTTTTTACATTCCCTCTATAAGTGATAGCTTATGATAAGTGTCTTTTTCTGTGTGACTTATTTCACTTAGAATCGTCGTACCTAAGTACAATCATCTTGCTTCTACTAGCATTATGACATTGATTTCATGTCTGAGTGATAGTCCATTGTACTTAAGGACCACAACTTCTTTATCCATTTTTCTCTTTCCTGGGATATTTAAGTTGTCGTGAAGTGGAGGTTCTTGTCAACACAGCAGCCCTAAACTTTGGGGTTCCTGTGTCTTGCTGATTTTTAGTTTTCCCAATTTATACGCCCATGAGTGGACGTGCCCTATGCTCCCTAAGCTGTGTTTTTTCGATGTTTCAGGACACACCGTACACTTCTCCAGAGTGGCTGTTGGCAATTAACATCCCGCCCATCAGCGTAGCAAGGCTGCCATTTCTCCATGGCCTGTCCTGCATTTCTGGTTTTGACACTTTTTGCAGCATGACCCTTTTGACCGATGGGAAGCGAGACTTCTTAGTAGCACTGATTTGCATTTCCAGGTTGCTTGGTTGGCCAAAAAGGGCGTATGCGTTTTTTCCTGAATATATTCAGGAAAAAACGCATACGCCCTTTTTGGCCAAGGGCATCATTGTCGACGTTTTGCCGCTTTTCATGTGCTTTAAAGGCGATTCGAATCTACCTCCTGAAACCTGTTTCCTGCAATTCTGCCTTGCTTTCAAATCCTCTTTGTTGCCTTCCCTCAATATATTTGTGGACGAGAGTTATCATTTATAACTCAGCAGGTTTGTGAATGGCCGTGCCCCTGAGCTCCATTTTTCAACTGTCTTGTTTGGGAGCTGGCCGCAAAAGCACGGGATTGCCTCAGGCCCTATTCTGGTTCCCGGCGGCAGGCTGAGCCTGTGGTTAATTCTTTTTCCTAATCGGAAATTAGAGTGACCTGTGCCTGTCCCAACAGCTAGATCTAGTCTCTCATTGGTTGCCTCTCTTCCCGTTCATCCTCAGGACAAATTGCAACCTGTACAGAACAGGAGGTTAAAGGTGCTGATTCTCCAAGTAGGGAGATTGCTAGTGAAGTAGCTGGAATGGCGAACCCGAGCACAAGGAGATGAGAAATGAGGTGCGTTTTAGAAACCTTTCAAAATCACACGGTGTACCTTCTTCTGGGTTCCTCATGCAAGTTTTCGATGTAGGAAGATGCCCTTGACCCTGGAGATTTGGGACCCATGGGATGGGTACCATGCAGTATTACTTTAAAGGGTTTGCGTTTGCTCACCCAACCTCACCCAACCTCTCAGCCCCAAGAGTGTCCACCCTTATGTCTCATCCAGCTGTGGGTCTAGATATGGTCAATCCAGGTTGCATCACAGCCCCTGAACGAATTTTGTAAGAATTTCTCTCTCTTTCACTGTCTTTGTTTTACGGGTTTTTAAAAGTAATTTATTTTTATAATGGGGTTTAGCTGCTTTTCACGGCTGTGTTTATGCGGATTTACACCCACTTGACTCACTTCCAGACAGATATCAATACATAGGTTTTAAGATTGTTACTAGTCACATATATTCTTGTGCGGTGAATAGGGCGTGTTGAGTCCAGTTCACTGAGCAAGGAGTAGGTCTTGTCTATTACATATTGGGTGTATGGAACGGTATCTGAGCGAATTTGAACCCCTTGTTTTATGCATCACCCCACCTCACCTTTCCCGTTAAGCAGCCATAGTGTGTTTTCTAAACGTGTGATTCTGTTCTGTTCTGTAATTCAGTTCAAGTGTAGCGGTTTTTACATTCCCTCTATAAGTGATAGCTTATGATAAGTGTCTTTTTCTGTGTGACTTATTTCACTTAGAATCGTCGTACCTAAGTCCACTCATCTTGCTTCTACTAGCCTTATGACATTGATTTCATGTCTGAGTGATATTGCATTGTATATAAGGACCACAACTTCTTTATCCATTTTTCTCTTTCCTGGGATATTTATGGTGTCATGAAGTGGAGGTTCTTGTCAACAGAGCAGCCCTAAACTTTGGGGTGCCTGTGTCTTGCTGATTTTTAGTTTTCCCAATTTATACGCCCATGAGTGGACGTGCCCTATGCTCCCTAAGCTGTGTTTTTTCGATGTTTCAGGACACACCGTACACTTCTCCAGAGTGGCTGTTGGCAACTTACATCCCGCTCATCAGCGTAGCAAGGCTGCCATTTCTCCATGGCCTGTCCTGCATTTCTGGTTTTGACACTTTTTGCAGCATGGCCCATTTGACCGATGGGAAGCGAGACTTCTTTGTAGCGCTGATTTGCCTTTCCAGGTTGCTTGGTTGGCCAAAAAGGGCGTATGCGTTTTTTCCTGAATATATTCAGGAAAAAACGCATACGCCCTTCTTGGCCAAGGGCATCATTGTCGACGTTTTGCCGCTTTTCATGTGCTTTACAGGCGATTCGAATCTACCTCCTGAAATCTGTTTCCTGCAATTCTGCCTTGCTTTCAAATCCTCTTCGTTGCCTTCCCTCAATATATCTGTGGATGAGAGTTATCATTTATAACTCTGCGGGTTTGTGAATTGCAGTGTCCCTGAGCTCCATTTTTCAACTCGCTTTTTTGGGAGCTGGCCGCAAAAGCGCGTGATTGCCTCAGGCCCTATTGTGCTTCTGGGCGGCAGGCTGAGCCTGTGATTAATTCTTCTTCCTGATGGGAAAATAGAGTGACCTGTGCCTGTCCCAACACCTAGATCTAGTCTCTCATTGGTTGCCCCTCTTCCCGTTCATCCTCAGGACAAATTGCAACCTGTAGGGAACAGGAGGTTAAAGGTGCCGATTCTCCAAGTAAGTTGATTTCTAGTAAAGTAGCTGGAATGGCGAACCCGAGCACAAGGAGATGAGAAATGAGGTGCGTTTTAGAAACCTTTCAAAATCACACGGTGTACCATCTTCTGAGTTTCTCATGCATGTTTTCGATGTAGGAAGATGCCCTTGAACCTGGAGACTTGGGACACATGTGATGGGTACCACGCAGTATTACTTTAAAGGGTCTGCGTTTGCTCACCCAACCTCACCCAACCTCTCAGCCCCAAGAGTGTCCACCCTTATGTCTCATCCAGCTGTGGGTCTAGATATGGTCAATCCAGGTTGCATCACAGCCCCTGAACGAATTTTGTAAGAATTTCTCTCTCTTTCACTGTCTTTGTTTTACGGGTTTTTAAAAGTAATTTATTTTTATAATGGGGTTTAGCTGCTTTTCACGGCTGTGTTTATGCGGCTTTACACCCACTTGACTCACTTCCAGACAGATATCAATACATAGGTTTTAAGATTGTTACTAGTCACATATATTCTTGTGCGGTGAATAGGGGGTGTTGAGTCCAGTTCACTGAGCAAGGAGTAGGTCTTGTCTATTACATATTGGGTGTATGGAACGGTATCTGAGCGAATTTGAACCCCTTGTTTTATGCATCACCCCACCTCACCTTTCCCGTTAAGCAGCCATAGTGTGTTTTCTAAACGTGTGACTCTGTTCTGTTTTGTAATTCAGTTCAAGTGTAGCGGTTTTTACATTCCCTCTATAAGTGATAGCTTATGATAAGTGTCTTTTTCTGTGTGACTTATTTCACTTAGAATCGTCGTACCTAAGTCCACTCATCTTGCTTCTACTAGCCTTATGACATTGATTTCATGTCTCAGTGATATGCCATTGTACATAAGGACCACAACTTCTTTATCCATTTTTCTCTTTCCTGGGATATTTAAGGTGTCGTGAAGTGGAGGTTCTTGTCAACAGAGCAGCCCTAAACTTTGGGGTGCCTGTGTCTTGCTCATTTTTAGTTTTCCCAATTTATACGCCCATGAGTGGACGTGCCCTATGCTCCCTAAGCTGTGTTTTTTCGATGTTTCAGGACACACCGTACACTTCTCCAGAGTGGCTGTTGGCAATTAACATCCCGCCCATCAGCGTAGCAAGGCTGCCATTTCTCCATGGCCTGTCCTGCATTTCTGGTTTTGACACTTTTTGCAGCATGACCCTTTTGACCGATGGGAAGCGAGACTTCTTTGTAGCACTGATTTGCCTTTCCAGGTTGCTTGGTTGGCCAAAAAGGGCGTATGCGTTTTTTCCTGAATATATTCAGGGAAAAACGCATACGCCCTTTTTGGCCAAGGGCATCATTGTCGACGTTTTGCCGCTTTTCATGTGCTTTAAAGGCGATTCGAATCTACCTCCTGAAACCTGTTTCCTGCAATTCTGCCTTGCTTTCAAATCCTCTACGTTGCCTTCCCTCAATATATTTGTGGACGAGAGTTATCATTTATAACTCAGCAGGTTTGTGAATGGCAGTTCCCCTGAGCTCCATTTTTCAACTGTCTTGTTTGGGAGCTGGCCGCAAAAGCACGGGATTTCCTCAGGCCCTATTCTTGTTCCCGGCGGCAGGCTGAGCCTGTGGTTAATTCTTCTTCCTGATGGGAAAATAGAGTGACCTGTGCCTTTCCCAACACCTAGATCTAGTCTCTCATTGGTTGCCCCTCTTCCCGTTCATCCTCAGGACAAATTGCAACCTGTACAGAACAGGAGGTTAAAGGTGCTGATTCTCCAAGTAGGGAGATTGCTAGTGAAGTAGCTGGAATGTGGAACCGGAGCACAAGGAGATGAGAAATGAGGTGCGTTTTAGAAACCTTTCAAAATCACACGGTGTACCTTCTTCTGGGTACCTCATACAAGTTTTCGATGTAGGAAGATGCCCTAGAACCTGGAGATTTGGGACCCATGGGATGGGTACAATGCAGTATTACTTTAAAGGGTCTGCGTTTGCTCACCCAACCTCACCCAACCTCTCAGCTCCAAGAGTGTCCACCCTTATGTCTCATCCAGCTGTGGGTCTAGATATTGTCAATCCAGGTTGCATCACAGCCCCTGAACGAATTTTGTAAGAATTTCTCTCTCTTTCACTGTCTTTGTTTTACGGGTTTTTAAAAGTAATTTATTTTTATAATGGGGTTTAGCTGCTTTTCACGGCTGTGTTTATGTGGATTTACACCCACTTGACTCACTTCCAGACAGATATCAATACATAGGTTTTAAGATTGTTACTAGTCACATATATTCTTGTGCGGTGAATAGGGCGTGTTGAGTCCAGTTCACTGAGCAAGGAGTAGGTCTTGTCTATTACATATTGGGTGTATGGAACGGTATCTGAGCGAATTTGAACCCCTTGTTTTATGCATCACCCCACCTCACCTTTCCCGTTAAGCAGCCATAGTGTGTTTTCTAAACGTGTGATTCTGTTCTGTTCTGTAATTCAGTTCAAGTGTAACGGTTTTTACATTTCCTCTATAAGTGATAGCTTATGATAAGTGTATTTTTCTGTGTGACTTATTTCACTTAGAATCGTCGTACCTAAGTCCACTCATCTTGCTTCTACTAGCCTTATGACATTGATTTCATGTCTGAGTGATATTGCATTGTACATAAGGACCACAACTTCTTTATCCATTTTTCTCTTTCCTGGGATATTTAAGGTGTCATGAAGTGGAGGTTCTTGTCAACAGAGTAGCCCTAAACTTTGGGGTGCCTGTGTCTTGCTGATTTTTAGTTTTCCCAATTTATACGCCCATGAGTGGACGTGCCCTATGCTCCCTAAGCTGTGTTTTTTCGATGTTTCAGGACACACCGTACACTTCTCCAGAGTGGCTGTTGGCAACTTACATCCCGCTCATCAGCGTAGCAAGGCTGCCATTTCTCCATGGCCTGTCCTGCATTTCTGGTTTTGACACTTTTTGCAGCATGGCCCTTTTGACCGATGGGAAGCGAGACTACTTTGTAGCGCTGATTTGCCTTTCCAGGTTGCTTGGTTGGCCAAAAAGGGCGTATGCGTTTTTTCCTGAATATATTCAGGAAAAAACGCATACGCCCTTTTTGGCCAAGGGCATCATTTTCCACGTTTTGCCGCTTTTCATGTGCTTTAAAGGCGATTCGAATCTACCTCCTGAAATCTGTTTCCCGCAATTCTGCCTTGCTTTCAAATCCTCTTCGTTGCCTTCCCTCAATATATCTGTGGATGAGAGTTATCATTTATAACTCTGCGGGTTTGTGAATTGCAGTGTCCCTGAGCTCCATTTTTCAACTCGCTTTTTTGGGAGCTGGCCGCAAAAGCGCGGGATTGCCTCAGGCCCTATTCTGCTTCTGGGCGGCAGGCTGAGCCTGTGGTTAATTCTTCTTCCTGATGGGAAAATAGAGTGACCTGTGCCTGTCCCAACACCTAGATCTAGTCTCTCATTGGTTGCCCCTCTTCCCGTTCATCCTCAGGACAAATTGCAACCTGTACAGAACAGGAGGTTAAAGGTGCTGATTCTCCAAGTAGGGAGATTGCTAGTGAAGTAGCTGGAATGGCGAACCCGAGCACAAGGAGATGAGAAATGAGGTGCGTTTTAGAAACCTTTCAAAATCACACGGTGTACCTTCTTCTGGGTTCCTCATGCACGTTTTCGATGTAGGAAGATGCCCTTGAACCTGGAGATTTGGGACCCATGGGATGGGTACCATGCAGTATTACTTTAAAGGGTCTGCGTATGCTCACCCAACCTCACCCAACCTCTCAGCCCCAAGAGTGTCCACCCTTATGTCTCATCCAGCTGTGGGTCTAGATATGGTCAATCCAGTTTGCATCACAGCCCCTGAACGAATTTTGTAAGAATTTCTCTCTCTTTCACTGTCTTTGTTTTACGGGTTTTTAAAAGTAATTTATTTTTATAATGGGGTTTAGCTGCTTTTCACGGCTGTGTTTATGCGGATTTACACCCACTTGACTCACTTCCAGACAGATATCAATACATAGGTTTTAAGATTGTTACTAGTCACATATATTCTTGTGCGGTGAATAGGGCGTGTTGAGTCCAGTTCACTGAGCAAGGAGTAGGTCTTGTCTATTACATATTGCGTGTATGGAACGGTATCTGAGCGAATTTGAACCCCTTGTTTTATGCATCACCCCACCTCACCTTTCCCGTTAAGCAGCCATAGTGTGTTTTCTAAACGTGTGATTCTGTTCTGTTCTATAATTCAGTTCAAGTGTAGCGGTTTTTACATTCCCTCTATAAGTGATAGCTTATGATAAGTGTCTTTTTCTGTGTGACTTTTTTCACTTAGAATCGTCGTACCTAAGTCCACTCATCTTGCTTCTACTAGCCTTATGACATTGATTTCATGTCTGAGTGATATTGCATTGTACATAAGGACCACAACTTCTTTATCCATTTTTCTCTTTCCTGGGATATTTAAGGTGTCATGAAGTGGAGGTTCTTGTCAACAGAGCAGCCCTAAACTTTGGGGTGCCTGTGTCTTGCTGATTTTTAGTTTTCCCAATTTATACGCCCATGAGTGGACGTGCCCTATGCTCCCTAAGCTGTGTTTTTTCGATGTTTCAGGACACACCGTACACTTCTCCAGGGTGGCTGTTGGCAACTTACATCCCGCTCATCAGCGTAGCAAGGCTGCCATTTCTCCATGGCCTGTCCTGCATTTCTGGTTTTGACACTTTTTGCAGCATGGCCCTTTTGACCGATGGGAAGCGAGACTTCTTTGTAGCGCTGATTTGCCTTTCCAGGTTCCTTGGTTGGCCAAAAAGGGCGTATGCGTTTTTTCCTGAATATATTCAGGAAAAAACGAATACGCCCTTTTTGGCCAAGGGCATCATTGTCGACGTTTTGCCGCTTTTCATGTGCTTTAAAGGCGATTCGAATCTACCTCCTGAAACCTGTTTCCTGCAATTCTGCCTTGCTTTCAAATCCTCTTCGTTGCCTTCCCTCAATATATCTGTGGATGAGAGTTATCATTTATAACTCTGCGGGTTTGTGAATTGCAGTGTCCCTGAGCTCCATTTTTCAACTCGCTTTTTTGGGTGCTGGCCGTAAAAGCGTGGTATTGCCTCAGGCCCTATTGTGCTTCTGGGCGGCAGGCTGAGCCTGTGATTAATTCTTCTTCCTGATGGGAAAATAGAGTGACCTGTGCCTGTCCCAACACCTAGATCTAGTCTCTCATTGGTTGCCCCTCTTCCCGTTCATCCTCAGGACAAATTGCAACCTGTAGGGAACAGGAGGTTAAAGGTGCTGATTCTCCAAGTAAGTTGATTGCTAGTAAAGTAGCTGGAAAGGCGAACCCGAGCACAAGGAGATGAGAAATGGGGTGTGTTTTAGAAACCTTTCAAAATCACACGGTGTACCATCTTCTGAGTTTCTCATGCATGTTTTCGATGTAGGAAGATGCCCTTGAACCTGGAGATTTGGGACCCATGGGATGGGTATCACGCAGTATTTCTTTAAAGGGTCTGCGTTTGCTCACCCAACCTCTCAGCCCCAAGAGTGTCCACCCTTATGTCTCATCCAGCTGTGGGTCTAGATATGGTCAATCCAGGTGGCATCACAGCCCCTGAACTTATTTTGTAAGAATTTCTCTCTCTTTCACTGTCTTTGTTTTACGGGTTTTTAAAAGTAATTTATTTTTATAATGGGGTTTAGCTGCTTTTCACGGCTGTGTTTATGCGGATTTACACCCACTTGACTCACTTCCAGACAGATATCAATACATAGGTTTTAAGATTGTTACTAGTCACATATATTCTTGTGCGGTGAATAGGGGGTGTTGAGTCCAGTTCACGGAGCAAGGAGTAGGTCTTGTCTATTACATATTGGGTGTATGGAACGGTATCTGAGCAAATTTGAACCCCTTGTTTTATGCATCACCCCACCTCACCTTTCCCGTTAAGCAGCCATAGTGTGTTTTCTAAACGTGTGACTCTGTCCTGTTTTGTAATTCAGTTCAAGTGTAGCGGTTTTTACATTCCCTCTATAAGTGATAGCTTATGATAAGTGTCTTTTTCTGTGTGACTTATTTCACTTAGAATCGTCATACCTAAGTCCACTCATCTTGCTTCTACTAGCCTTATGACATTGATTTCATGTCTGAGTGATATTCCATTGTACATAAGGACCTCAACTTTTTTATCCATTTTTCTCTTTCCTGGGATATTTAAGGTGTCATGAAGTGGAGGTTCTTGTCAACAGAGCAGCCCCAAACTTTGGGGTGCCTGTGTCTTGCTGATTTTTAGTTTTCCCAATTTATACGCCCATGAGTGGACGTGCCCTATGCTCACTAAGCTGTGTTTTTTCGATGTTTCAGGACACACCGTACACTTCTCCAGAGTGGCTGTTGGCAATTTACATCCCGCCCATCAGCGTAGCAAGGCTGCCATTTCTCCATGGCCTGTCCTGCATTTCTGGTTTTGACACTTTTTGCAGCATGGCCCTTTTGACCCATGGGAAGCGAGACTTCTTTGTAGCGCTGATTTGCCTTTCCAGGTTGCTTGGTTGGCCAAAAAGGGCGTATGCGTTTTTTCCTGAATATATTCAGGAAAAAACACATAAGCCCTTTTTGGCCAAGGGCATCATTGTCGACGTTTTGCCGCTTTTCATGTGCCTTAAAGGCGATTCGAATCTACCTCCTGAAATCTGTTTCCTGCAATTCTGCCTTGCTTTCAAATCCTCTTCGTTGACTTCCCTCAATATATCTGTGGATGAGAGTTATCACTTATAACTCTGCGGGTTTGTGAATTGCAGTGTCCCTGAGCTCCATTTTTCAACTGTCTTTTTTGAGAGCTGGCCGCAAAAGCACGGGATTGCCTCAGGCCCTATTCTGGTTCCTGGCAGCAGGCTGAGCCTGTGGTTAATTCTTCTTCCTGATGGGAAAATAGAGTGACCTGTGACTGTCCCAACAGCTAGATCTAGTCTCTCATTGGTTGCCCCTCTTCCCGTTCATCCTCAGGACAAATTGCAACCTGTAGGGAACAGGAGGTTAAAGGTGCTGATTCTCCAAGTAGGGAGATTGCTAGTAAAGTAGCTGGAATGGCGAACCCGAGCACAAGGAGATGAGAAATGAGGTGCGTTTTAGAAACCTTTCAAAATCACACGGTGTACCATCTTCTGAGTTTCTCATGCATGTTTTCGATGTAGGAAGATGCCCTTGAACCTGGAGACTTGGGACCCATGGGATGGGTACCACGCAGTATTACTTTAAAGGGTCTGTGTTTGCTCACCCAACCTAACCCAACCTTTCAGCCCCAAGACTGTCCACCCTTATGTCTCATCCAGCTGTGCGTGTAGATATGGTCAATCCAGGTTGCATCACAGCCTCTGAACGAATTTTGTAAGAATTTCTCTCTCTTTCACTGTCTTTGTTTTACGGGTTTTTAAAAGTAATTTATTTTTATAATGGGGTTTAGCTGCTTTTCACGGCTGTGTTTATGCGGATTTACACCCACTTGACTCACTTCCAGACAGATATCTATACATAGGTTTTAAGATTGTTACTAGTCACATATATTCTTGTGCGGTGAATAGGGCGTGTTGAGTCCAGTTCACTGAGCAGGGAGTAGGTCTTGTCTATTACATATTCTGTGTATGGAACGGTATCTGAGCGAATTTGAACCCCTTGTTTTATGCATCACCCCACCTCACCTTTCTCGTTAAGCAGCCATAGTGTGTTTTCTAAACGTGTGATTCTGTTCTGTTCTGTAATTCAGTTCAAGTGTAGCGGTTTTTACATTCCCTCTATAAGTGATAGCTTATGATAAGTGTCTTTTTCTGTGTGACTTATTTCACTTAGAATCGTCGTACCTAAGTACAATCATCTTGCTTCTACTAGCATTATGACATTGATTTCATGTCTGAGTGATAGTCCATTGTACTTAAGGACCACAACTTCTTTATCCATTTTTCTCTTTCCTGGGATATTTAAGTTGTCGTGAAGTGGAGGTTCTTGTCAACACAGCAGCCCTAAACTTTGGGGTTCCTGTGTCTTGCTGATTTTTAGTTTTCCCAATTTATACGCCCATGAGTGGACGTGCCCTATGCTCCCTAAGCTGTGTTTTTTCGATGTTTCAGGACACACCGTACACTTCTCCAGAGTGGCTGTTGGCAATTAACATCCCGCCCATCAGCGTAGCAAGGCTGCCATTTCTCCATGGCCTGTCCTGCATTTCTGGTTTTGACACTTTTTGCAGCATGACCCTTTTGACCGATGGGAAGCGAGACTTCTTAGTAGCACTGATTTGCATTTCCAGGTTGCTTGGTTGGCCAAAAAGGGCGTATGCGTTTTTTCCTGAATATATTCAGGAAAAAACGCATACGCCCTTTTTGGCCAAGGGCATCATTGTCGACGTTTTGCCGCTTTTCATGTGCTTTAAAGGCGATTCGAATCTACCTCCTGAAACCTGTTTCCTGCAATTCTGCCTTGCTTTCAAATCCTCTTTGTTGCCTTCCCTCAATATATTTGTGGACGAGAGTTATCATTTATAACTCAGCAGGTTTGTGAATGGCCGTGCCCCTGAGCTCCATTTTTCAACTGTCTTGTTTGGGAGCTGGCCGCAAAAGCACGGGATTGCCTCAGGCCCTATTCTGTTTCCCGGCGGCAGGCTGAGCCTGTGGTTAATTCTTTTTCCTAATCGGAAATTAGAGTGACCTGTGCCTGTCCCAACAGCTAGATCTAGTCTCTCATTGGTTGCCTCTCTTCCCGTTCATCCTCAGGACAAATTGCAACCTGTACAGAACAGGAGGTTAAAGGTGCTGATTCTCCAAGTAGGGAGATTGCTAGTGAAGTAGCTGGAATGGCGAACCCGAGCACAAGGAGATGAGAAATGAGGTGCGTTTTAGAAACCTTTCAAAATCACACGGTGTACCTTCTTCTGGGTTCCTCATGCAAGTTTTCGATGTAGGAAGATGCCCTTGACCCTGGAGATTTGGGACCCATGGGATGGGTACCATGCAGTATTACTTTAAAGGGTTTGCGTTTGCTCACCCAACCTCACCCAACCTCTCAGCCCCAAGAGTGTCCACCCTTATGTCTCATCCAGCTGTGGGTCTAGATATGGTCAATCCAGGTTGCATCACAGCCCCTGAACGAATTTTGTAAGAATTTCTCTCTCTTTCACTGTCTTTGTTTTACGGGTTTTTAAAAGTAATTTATTTTTATAATGGGGTTTAGCTGCTTTTCACGGCTGTGTTTATGCGGCTTTACACCCACTTGACTCACTTCCAGACAGATATCAATACATAGGTTTTAAGATTGTTACTAGTCACATATATTCTTGTGCGGTGAATAGGGGGTGTTGAGTCCAGTTCACTGAGCAAGGAGTAGGTCTTGTCTATTACATATTGGGTGTATGGAACGGTATCTGAGCGAATTTGAACCCCTTGTTTTATGCATCACCCCACCTCACCTTTCCCGTTAAGCAGCCATAGTGTGTTTTCTAAACGTGTGATTGTGTTCTGTTCTGTAATTCAGTTCAAGTGTAGCGGTTTTTACATTCCCTCTATAAGTGATAGCTTATGATAAGTGTCTTTTTCTGTGTGACTTATTTCACTTAGAATCGTCGTACCTAAGTCCACTCATCTTGCTTCTACTAGCCTTATGACATTGATTTCATGTCTGAGTGATATTGCATTGTACATAAGGACCACAACTTCTTTATCCATTTTTCTCTTTCCTGGGATATTTAATGTGTCATGAAGTGGAGGTTCTTGTAAACAGAGCAGCCCTAAACTATGGGGTGCCTGTGTCTTGCTGATTTTTAGTTTTCCCAATTTATACGCCCATGAGTGGACGTGCCCTATGCTCCCTAAGCTGTGTTTTTTCGATGTTTCAAGACACACTGTACACTTCTCCAGAGTGGCTGTTGGCAACTAACATCCCGCCCATCAGCGTAGCAAGCCTGCCATTTCTCCATGGCCTGTCCTGCATTTCTGGTTTTGACACTTTTTGCAGCATGGCCCTTTTGACCGATGGGAAGCGAGACTTCTTTGTAGCGCTGATTTGCCTTTCCAGGTTGCTTGGTTGGCCAAAAAGGGCGTATGCGTTTTTTCCTGAATATATTCAGGAAAAAACGCATACGCCCTTTTTGGCCAAGGGCATCATTGTCGACGTTTTGCCGCTTTTCATGTGCTTTAAAGGCGATTCGAATCTACCTCCTGAAATCTGTTTCCTGCAATTCTGCCTTGCTTTCAAATCCTCTTCGTTGCCTTCCCTCAATATATCTGTGGATGAGAGTTATCACTTATAACTCTGAGGGTTTGTGAATTGCAGTGTCCCTGAGCTCCATTTTTCAACTCGCTTTTTTGGGAGCTGGCCGCAAATGCGCGGGATTGCCTCAGGCCCTATTCTGCTTCTGGGCGGCAGGATGAGCCTGTGGTTAATTCTTCTTCCTGATGGGAAAATAGAGTGACCTGTGCCTGTCCCAACAGCTAGATCTAGCCTCTCATTGGTTGCCCCTCTTCCCGTTCATCCTCAGGACAAATTTCAAACTGTAGGGAACAGGAGGTTAAAGGAGCTGATTCTCCAAGTAAGTTGTTGCTAGTAAAGTAGCTGGAAAGGCGAACCCGAGCACAAGGAGATGAGAAATGGGGTGTGTTTTAGAAACCTTTCAAAATCACACGGTGTACCATCTTCTGAGTTTCTCATGCATGTTTTCGATGTAGGAAGATGCCCTTGAACCTGGAGACTTGGGACCCATGGGATGGGTACCACGCAGTATTACTTTAAAGGGTCTGCATTTGCTCACCCAACCTAACCCAACCTTTCAGCCCCAAGAGTGTCCACCCTTATGTCTCATCCAGCTGTGCGTGTAGATATGGTCAATCCAGGTTGCATCACAGCCTCTGAACGAATTTTGTAAGAATTTCTCTCTTTCACTGTCTTTGTTTTACGGATTTTTAAAAGTAATTTAGTTTTATAATGGGGTTTAGCTGCTTTTCACGGCTGTGTTTATGCGGCTTTACACCCACTTGAATCACTTCCAGACAGATATCAATACATAGGTTTTAAGATTCTTACTAGTCACATATATTCTTGTGCGGTGAATAGGGGGTGTTGAGTCCAGTTCACTGAGCAAGGAGTAGGTCTTGTCTATTACATATTGGGTGTATGGAACTGTATCTGAGCGAATTTGAACCCCTTGTTTTATGCATCACCCCACCTCACCTTTCCCGTTAAGCAGCCATAGTGTGTTTTCTAAACGTGTGACTCTGTTCTGTTTTGTAATTCAGTTCAAGTGTAGCGGTTTTTACATTCCCTCTATAAGTGATAGCTTATGATAAGTGTCTTTTTCTGTGTGACTTATTTCATTTAGAATCGTCGTACCTAAGTCCACTCATCTTGCTTCTACTAGCCTTATGACATTGATTTCATGTCTGAGTGATATTCCATTGTACATAAGGACCACAACTTCTTTATCCATTTTTCTCTTTCCTGGTATAGTTAAGTTGTCATGAAGTGGAGGTTCTTGTCAACAGAGCAGCCCTAAACTTTGGGGTGCCTGTGTCTTGCTGATTTTTAGTTTTCCCAATTTATACGCCCATGAGTGGACGTGCCCTATGCTCCCTAAGCTGTGTTTTTTCGATGTTTCAGGACACACCGTACACTTCTCCAGAGTGGCTGTTGGCAATTTACATCCCGCCCATCAGCGTAGCAAGGCTGCCATTTCTCCATGGCCTGTCCTGCATTTCTGGTTTTGACACTTTTTGCAGCATGGCCCTTTTGACCGATGGGAAGCGAGACTTCTTTGTAGCGCTGATTTGCCTTTCCAGGTTGCTTGGTTGGCCAAAAAGTGCGTATGCGTTTTTTCCTGAATATATTCAGGAAAAAACGCATACGCCCTTTTTGGCCAAGGGCATCATTGTCGACGTTTTGCCGCTTTTCATGTGCCTTAAAGGCGATTCGAATCTACCTCCTGAAATCTGTTTCCTGCAATTCTGCCTTGCTTTCAAATCCTCTTCGTTGCCTTTCCTCAATATATCTGTGGATGAGAGTTATCACTTATAACTCTGCGGGTTTGTGAATTGCAGTGTCCCTGAGCTCCATTTTTCAACTGTCTTTTTTGAGAGCTGGCCTCAAAAGCACGGGATTGCCTCAGGCCCTATTCTGGTTCCTGGCAGCAGGCTGAGCCTGTGGTTAATTCTTCTTCCTGATGGGAAAATAGAGTGACCTGTGCCTGTCCCAACAGCTAGATCTAGTCTCTCATTGGTTGCCCCTCTTCCCGTTCATCCTCAGGACAAATTGCAACCTGTAGGGAACAGCAGGTTAAAGGTGCTGATTCTCCAAGTAGGGAGATTGCTAGTAAAGTAGCTGGAATGGCGAACCCGAGCACAAGGAGATGAGAAATGAGGTGCGTTTTAGAAACCTTTCAAAATCACACGGTGTACCATCTTCTGAGTTTCTCATGCATGTTTTCGATGTAGGAAGATGCCCTTGAACCTGGAGACTTGGGACCCATGGGATGGGTACCACGCAGTATTACTTTAAAGGGTCTGCGTTTGCTCACCCAACCTAACCCAACCTTTCAGCCTCAAGAGTGTCCACCCTTATGTCTCATCCAGCTGTGCATGTAGATATGGTCAATCCAGGTTGCATCACAGCCTCTGAACGAATTTTGTAAGAATTTCTCTCTCTTTCACTGTCTTTGTTTTACGGGTTTTTAAAAGTAATTTAGTTTTATAATGGGGTTTAGCTGCTTTTCACGGCTGTGTTTATGCGGCTTTACACCCACTTGACTCACTTCCAGACAGATATCAATACATAGGTTTTAAGATTCTTACTAGTCACATATATTCTTGTGCGGTGAATAGGGGGTGTGGAGTCCATTTCACGGAGCAAGGAGTAGGTCTTGTCTATTACATATTGGGTGTATGGAACGGTATCTGAGCGAATTTGAAACCCTTGTTTTATGCATCACCCCACCTCACCTTTCCCGTTAAGCAGCCATAGTGTGTTTTCTAAACGTGTGACTCTGTTCTGTTTTGTAATTCAGTTCAAGTGTAGCGGTTTTTACATTCCCTCTATAAGTGATAGCTTATGATAAGTGTCTTTTTCTGTGTGACTTATTTCACTTAGAATCGTCGTACCTAAGTCCACTCATCTTGCTTCTACTAGCCTTATGACATTGATTTCATGTCTGAGTGATATTGCATTGTACATAAGGACCACAACTTCTTTATCCATTTTTCTCTTTCCTGGGATATTTAAGTTGTCATGAAGTGGAGGTTCTTGTCAACAGAGCAGCCCTAAACTTTGGGGTGCCTGTGTCTTGCTGATTTTTAGTTTTCCCAATTTATACGCCCATGAGTGGACGTGCCCTATGCTCCCTAAGCTGTGTTTTTTCGATGTTTCAGGACACACCGTACACTTCTCCAGAGTGGCTGTTGGCAATTAACATCCCGCCCATCAGCGTAGCAAGGCTGCCATTTCTCCATGGCCTGTCCTGCATTTCTGGTTTTGACACTTTTTGCAGCATGACCCTTTTGACCGATGGGAAGCGAGACTTCTTTGTAGCACTGATTTGCCTTTCCAGGTTGCTTGGTTGGCCAAAAAGGGCGTATGCGTTTTTTCCTGAATATATTCAGGGAAAAACGCATACGCCCTTTTTGGCCAAGGGCATCATTGTCGACGTTTTGCCGCTTTTCATGTGCTTTAAAGGCGATTCGAATCTACCTCCTGAAACCTGTTTCCTGCAATTCTGCCTTGCTTTCAAATCCTCTATGTTGCCTTCCCTCAATATATTTGTGGACGAGAGTTATCATTTATAACTCAGCAGGTTTGTGAATGGCAGTTCCCCTGAGGTCCATTTTTCAACTGTCTTGTTTGGGAGCTGGCCGCAAAAGCACGGGATTTCCTCAGGCCCTATTCTTGTTCCCGGCGGCAGGCTGAGCCTGTGGTTAATTCTTCTTCCTGATGGGAAAATAGAGTGACCTGTGCCTTTCCCAACACCTAGATCTAGTCTCTCATTGGTTGCCCCTCTTCCCGTTCATCCTCAGGACAAATTGCAACCTGTACAGAACAGGAGGTTAAAGGTGCTGATTCTCCAAGTAGGGAGATTGCTAGTGAAGTAGCTGGAATGTGGAACCGGAGCACAAGGAGATGAGAAATGAGGTGCGTTTTAGAAACCTTTCAAAATCACACGGTGTACCTTCTTCTGGGTACCTCATACAAGTTTTCGATGTAGGAAGATGCCCTAGAACCTGGAGATTTGGGACCCATGGGATGGGTACAATGCAGTATTACTTTAAAGGGTCTGCGTTTGCTCACCCAACCTCACCCAACCTCTCAGCTCCAAGAGTGTCCACCCTTATGTCTCATCCAGCTGTGGGTCTAGATATTGTCAATCCAGGTTGCATCACAGCCCCTGAACGAATTTTGTAAGAATTTCTCTCTCTTTCACTGTCTTTGTTTTACGGGTTTTTAAAAGTAATTTATTTTTATAATGGGGTTTAGCTGCTTTTCACGGCTGTGTTTATGTGGATTTACACCCACTTGACTCACTTCCAGACAGATATCAATACATAGGTTTTAAGATTGTTACTAGTCACATATATTCTTGTGCGGTGAATAGGGCGTGTTGAGTCCAGTTCACTGAGCAAGGAGTAGGTCTTGTCTATTACATATTGGGTGTATGGAACGGTATCTGAGCGAATTTGAACCCCTTGTTTTATGCATCACCCCACCTCACCTTTCCCGTTAAGCAGCCATTGTGTGTTTTCTAAACGTGTGATTCTGTTCTGTTCTGTAATTCAGTTCAAGTGTAACGGTTTTTACATTTCCTCTATAAGTGATAGCTTATGATAAGTGTATTTTTCTGTGTGACTTATTTCACTTAGAATCGTCGTACCTAAGTCCACTCATCTTGCTTCTACTAGCCTTATGACATTGATTTCATGTCTGAGTGATATTGCATTGTACATAAGGACCACAACTTCTTTATCCATTTTTCTCTTTCCTGGGATATTTAAGGTGTCATGAAGTGGAGGTTCTTGTCAACAGAGTAGCCCTAAACTTTGGGGTGCCTGTGTCTTGCTGATTTTTAGTTTTCCCAATTTATACGCCCATGAGTGGACGTGCCCTATGCTCCCTAAGCTGTGTTTTTTCGATGTTTCAGGACACACCGTACACTTCTCCAGAGTGGCTGTTGGCAACTTACATCCCGCTCATCAGCGTAGCAAGGCTGCCATTTCTCCATGGCCTGTCCTGCATTTCTGGTTTTGACACTTTTTGCAGCATGGCCCTTTTGACCGATGGGAAGCGAGACTACTTTGTAGCGCTGATTTGCCTTTCCAGGTTGCTTGGTTGGCCAAAAAGGGCGTATGCGTTTTTTCCTGAATATATTGAGGAAAAAACGCATACGCCCTTTTTGGCCAAGGGCATCATTTTCCACGTTTTGCCGCTTTTCATGTGCTTTAAAGGCGATTCGAATCTACCTCCTGAAATCTGTTTCCCGCAATTCTGCCTTGCTTTCAAATCCTCTTCGTTGCCTTCCCTCAATATATCTGTGGATGAGAGTTATCATTTATAACTCTGCGGGTTTGTGAATTGCAGTGTCCCTGAGCTCCATTTTTCAACTCGCTTTTTTGGGAGCTGGCCGCAAAAGCGCGGGATTGCCTCAGGCCCTATTCTGCTTCTGGGCGGCAGGCTGAGCCTGTGGTTAATTCTTCTTCCTGATGGGAAAATAGAGTGACCTGTGCCTGTCCCAACACCTAGATCTAGTCTCTCATTGGTTGCCCCTCTTCCCGTTCATCCTCAGGACAAATTGCAACCTGTACAGAACAGGAGGTTAAAGGTGCTGAATCTCCAAGTAGGGAGATTGCTAGTGAAGTAGCTGGAATGGCGAACCCGAGCACAAGGAGATGAGAAATGAGGTGCGTTTTAGAAACCTTTCAAAATCACACGGTGTACCTTCTTCTGGGTTCCTCATGCACGTTTTCGATGTAGGAAGATGCCCTTGAACCTGGAGATTTGGGACCCATGGGATGGGTACCATGCAGTATTACTTTAAAGGGTCTGCGTATGCTCACCCAACCTCACCCAACCTCTCAGCCCCAAGAGTGTCCACCCTTATGTCTCATCCAGCTGTGGGTCTAGATATGGTCAATCCAGTTTGCATCACAGCCCCTGAACGAATTTTGTAAGAATTTCTCTCTCTTTCACTGTCTTTGTTTTACGGGTTTTTAAAAGTAATTTATTTTTATAATGGGGTTTAGCTGCTTTTCACGGCTGTGTTTATGCGGATTTACACCCACTTGACTCACTTCCAGACAGATATCAATACATAGGTTTTAAGATTGTTACTAGTCACATATATTCTTGTGCGGTGAATAGGGCGTGTTGAGTCCAGTTCACTGAGCAAGGAGTAGGTCTTGTCTATTACATATTGCGTGTATGGAACGGTATCTGAGCGAATTTGAACCCCTTGTTTTATGCATCACCCCACCTCACCTTTCCCGTTAAGCAGCCATAGTGTGTTTTCTAAACGTGTGATTCTGTTCTGTTCTGTAATTCAGTTCAAGTGTAGCGGTTTTTACATTCCCTCTATAAGTGATAGCTTATGATAAGTGTCTTTTTCTGTGTGACTTATTTCACTTAGAATCGTCGTACCTAAGTCCACTCATCTTGCTTCTACTAGCCTTATGACATTGATTTCATGTCTGAGTGATATTGCATTGTACATAAGGACCACAACTTCTTTATCCATTTTTCTCTTTCCTGGGATATTTAAGGTGTCATGAAGTGGAGGTTCTTGTCAACAGAGCAGCCCTAAACTTTGGGGTGCCTGTGTCTTGCTGATTTTTAGTTTTCCCAATTTATACGCCCATGAGTGGACGTGCCCTATGCTCCCTAAGCTGTGCTTTTTCGATGTTTCAGGACACACCATACACTTCTCCAGAGTGGCTGTTGGCAACTTACATCCCGCTCATCAGCGTAGCAAGGCTGCCATTTCTCCATGGCCTGTCCTGCATTTCTGGTTTTGACACTTTTTGCAGCATGGCCCTTTTGACCGATGGGAAGCGAGACTTCTTTGTAGCGCTGATTTGCCTTTCCAGGTTCCTTGGTTGGCCAAAAAGGGCGTATGCGTTTTTTCCTGAATATATTCAGGAAAAAACGAATACGCCCTTTTTGGCCAAGGGCATCATTGTCGACGTTTTGCCGCTTTTCATGTGCTTTAAAGGCGATTCGAATCTACCTCCTGAAACCTGTTTCCTGCAATTCTGCCTTGCTTTCAAATCCTCTTCGTTGCCTTCCCTCAATATATCTGTGGATGAGAGTTATCATTTATAACTCTGCGGGTTTGTGAATTGCAGTGTCCCTGAGCTCCATTTTTCAACTCGCTTTTTTGGGTGCTGGCCGTAAAAGCGTGGGATTGCCTCAGGCCCTATTGTGCTTCTGGGCGGCAGGCTGAGCCTGTGATTAATTCTTCTTCCTGATGGGAAAATAGAGTGACCTGTGCCTGTCCCAACACCTAGATCTAGTCTCTCATTGGTTGCCCCTCTTCCCGTTCATCCTCAGGACAAATTGCAACCTGTAGGGAACAGGAGGTTAAAGGTGCTGATTCTCCAAGTAAGTTGATTGCTAGTAAAGTAGCTGGAAAGGCGAACCCGAGCACAAGGAGATGAGAAATGGGGTGTGTTTTAGAAACCTTTCAAAATCACACGGTGTACCATCTTCTGAGTTTCTCATGCATGTTTTCGATGTAGGAAGATGCCCTTGAACCTGGAGATTTGGGACCCATGGGATGGGTATCACGCAGTATTTCTTTAAAGGGTCTGCGTTTGCTCACCCAACCTCTCAGCCCCAAGAGTGTCCACCCTTATGTCTCATCCAGCTGTGGGTCTAGATATGGTCAATCCAGGTGGCATCACAGCCCCTGAACTTATTTTGTAAGAATTTCTCTCTCTTTCACTGTCTTTGTTTTACGGGTTTTTAAAAGTAATTTATTTTTATAATGGGGTTTAGCTGCTTTTCACGGCTGTGTTTATGCGGATTTACACCCACTTGACTCACTTCCAGACAGATATCAATACATAGGTTTTAAGATTGTTACTAGTCACATATATTCTTGTGCGGTGAATAGGGGGTGTTGAGTCCAGTTCACGGAGCAAGGAGTAGGTCTTGTCTATTACATATTGGGTGTATGGAACGGTATCTGAGCAAATTTGAACCCCTTGTTTTATGCATCACCCCACCTCACCTTTCCCGTTAAGCAGCCATAGTGTGTTTTCTAAACGTGTGACTCTGTTCTGTTTTGTAATTCAGTTCAAGTGTAGCGGTTTTTACATTCCCTCTATAAGTGATAGCTTATGATAAGTGTCTTTTTCTGTGTGACTTATTTCACTTAGAATCGTCATACCTAAGTCCACTCATCTTGCTTCTACTAGCCTTATGACATTGATTTCATGTCTGAGTGATATTCCATTGTACATAAGGACCTCAACTTTTTTATCCATTTTTCTCTTTCCTGGGATATTTAAGGTGTCATGAAGTGGAGGTTCTTGTCAACAGAGCAGCCCCAAACTTTGGGGTGCCTGTGTCTTGCTGATTTTTAGTTTTCCCAATTTATACGCCCATGAGTGGACGTGCCCTATGCTCACTAAGCTGTGTTTTTTCGATGTTTCAGGACACACCGTACACTTCTCCAGAGTGGCTGTTGGCAATTTACATCCCGCCCATCAGCGTAGCAAGGCTGCCATTTCTCCATGGCCTGTCCTGCATTTCTGGTTTTGACACTTTTTGCAGCATGGCCCTTTTGACCCATGGGAAGCGAGACTTCTTTGTAGCGCTGATTTGCCTTTCCAGGTTGCTTGGTTGGCCAAAAAGGGCGTATGCGTTTTTTCCTGAATATATTCAGGAAAAAACACATAAGCCCTTTTTGGCCAAGGGCATCATTGTCGACGTTTTGCCGCTTTTCATGTGCCTTAAAGGCGATTCGAATCTACCTCCTGAAATCTGTTTCCTGCAATTCTGCCTTGCTTTCAAATCCTCTTCGTTGACTTCCCTCAATATATCTGTGGATGAGAGTTATCACTTATAACTCTGCGGGTTTGTGAATTGCAGTGTCCCTGAGCTCCATTTTTCAGCTGTCTTTTTTGAGAGCTGGCCGCAAAAGCACGGGATTGCCTCAGGCCCTATTCTGGTTCCTGGCAGCAGGCTGAGCCTGTGGTTAATTCTTCTTCCTGATGGGAAAATAGAGTGACCTGTGCCTGTCCCAACAGCTAGATCTAGTCTCTCATTGGTTGCCCCTCTTCCCGTTCATCCTCAGGACAAATTGCAACCTGTAGGGAACAGGAGGTTAAAGGTGCTGATTCTCCAAGTAGGGAGATTGCTAGTAAAGTAGCTGGAATGGCGAACCCGAGCACAAGGAGATGAGAAATGAGGTGCGTTTTAGAAACCTTTCAAAATCACACGGTGTACCATCTTCTGAGTTTCTCATGCATGTTTTCGATGTAGGAAGATGCCCTTGAACCTGGAGACTTGGGACCCATGGGATGGGTACCACGCAGTATTACTTTAAAGGGTCTGTGTTTGCTCACCCAACCTAACCCAACCTTTCAGCCCCAAGACTGTCCACCCTTATGTCTCATCCAGCTGTGCGTGTAGATATGGTCAATCCAGGTTGCATCACAGCCTCTGAACGAATTTTGTAAGAATTTCTCTCTCTTTCACTGTCTTTGTTTTACGGGTTTTTAAAAGTAATTTATTTTTATAATGGGGTTTAGCTGCTTTTCACGGCTGTGTTTATGCGGATTTACACCCACTTGACTCACTTCCAGACAGATATCTATACATAGGTTTTAAGATTGTTACTAGTCACATATATTCTTGTGCGGTGAATAGGGCGTGTTGAGTCCAGTTCACTGAGCAGGGAGTAGGTCTTGTCTATTACATATTCTGTGTATGGAACGGTATCTGAGCGAATTTGAACCCCTTGTTTTATGCATCACCCCACCTCACCTTTCTCGTTAAGCAGCCATAGTGTGTTTTCTAAACGTGTGATTCTGTTCTGTTCTGTAATTCAGTTCAAGTGTAGCGGTTTTTACATTCCCTCTATAAGTGATAGCTTATGATAAGTGTCTTTTTCTGTGTGACTTATTTCACTTAGAATCGTCGTACCTAAGTACAATCATCTTGCTTCTACTAGCATTATGACATTGATTTCATGTCTGAGTGATAGTCCATTGTACTTAAGGACCACAACTTCTTTATCCATTTTTCTCTTTCCTGGGATATTTAAGTTGTCGTGAAGTGGAGGTTCTTGTCAACACAGCAGCCCTAAACTTTGGGGTTCCTGTGTCTTGCTGATTTTTAGTTTTCCCAATTTATACGCCCATGAGTGGACGTGCCCTATGCTCCCTAAGCTGTGTTTTTTCGATGTTTCAGGACACACCGTACACTTCTCCAGAGTGGCTGTTGGCAATTAACATCCCGCCCATCAGCGTAGCAAGGCTGCCATTTCTCCATGGCCTGTCCTGCATTTCTGGTTTTGACACTTTTTGCAGCATGACCCTTTTGACCGATGGGAAGCGAGACTTCTTAGTAGCAATGATTTGCATTTCCAGGTTGCTTGGTTGGCCAAAAAGGGCGTATGCGTTTTTTCCTGAATATATTCAGGAAAAAACGCATACGCCCTTTTTGGCCAAGGGCATCATTGTCGACGTTTTGCCGCTTTTCATGTGCTTTAAAGGCGATTCGAATCTACCTCCTGAAACCTGTTTCCTGCAATTCTGCCTTGCTTTCAAATCCTCTTTGTTGCCTTCCCTCAATATATTTGTGGACGAGAGTTATCATTTATAACTCAGCAGGTTTGTGAATGGCCGTGCCCCTGAGCTCCATTTTTCAACTGTCTTGTTTGGGAGCTGGCCGCAAAAGCACGGGATTGCCTCAGGCCCTATTCTGGTTCCCGGCGGCAGGCTGAGCCTGTGGTTAATTCTTTTTCCTAATCGGAAATTAGAGTGACCTGTGCCTGTCCCAACAGCTAGATCTAGTCTCTCATTGGTTGCCTCTCTTCCCGTTCATCCTCAGGACAAATTGCAACCTGTACAGAACAGGAGGTTAAAGGTGCTGATTCTCCAAGTAGGGAGATTGCTAGTGAAGTAGCTGGAATGGCGAACCCGAGCACAAGGAGATGAGAAATGAGGTGCGTTTTAGAAACCTTTCAAAATCACACGGTGTACCTTCTTCTGGGTTCCTCATGCAAGTTTTCGATGTAGGAAGATGCCCTTGACCCTGGAGATTTGGGACCCATGGGATGGGTACCATGCAGTATTACTTTAAAGGGTCTGCGTTTGCTCACCCAACCTCACCCAACCTCTCAGCCCCAAGAGTGTCCACCGTTATGTCTCATCCAGCTGTGGGTCTAGATATGGTCAATCCAGGTTGCATCACAGCCCCTGAACGAATTTTGTAAGAATTTCTCTCTCTTTCACTGTCTTTGTTTTACGGGTTTTTAAAAGTAATTTATTTTTATAATGGGGTTTAGCTGCTTTTCACGGCTGTGTTTATGCGGATTTACACCCACTTGACTCACTTCCAGACAGATATCAATACATAGGTTTTAAGATTGTTACTAGTCACATATATTCTTGTGCGGTGAATAGGGCGTGTTGAGTCCAGTTCACTGAGCAAGGAGTAGGTCTTGTCTATTACATATTGGGTGTATGGAACGGTATCTGAGCGAATTTGAACCCCTTGTTTTATGCATCACCCCACCTCACCTTTCCCGTTAAGCAGCCATAGTGTGTTTTCTAAACGTGTGATTCTGTTCTGTTCTGTAATTCAGTTCAAGTGTAGCGGTTTTTACATTCCCTCTATAAGTGATAGCTTATGATAAGTGTCTTTTTCTGTGTGACTTATTTCACTTAGAATCGTCGTACCTAAGTCCACTCATCTTGCTTCTACTAGCCTTATGACATTGATTTCATGTCTGAGTGATATTGCATTGTACATAAGGACCACAACTTCTTTATCCATTTTTCTCTTTCCTGGGATATTTATGGTGTCATGAAGTGGAGGTTCTTGTCAACAGAGCAGCCCTAAACTTTGGGGTGCCTGTGTCTTGCTGATTTTTAGTTTTCCCAATTTATACGCCCATGAGTGGACGTGCCCTATGCTCCCTAATCTGTGTTTTTTCGATGTTTCAGGACACACCGTACACTTCTCCAGAGTGGCTGTTGGCAACTTACATCCCGCTCATCAGCGTAGCAAGGCTGCCATTTCTCCATGGCCTGTCCTGCATTTCTGGTTTTGACACTTTTTGCAGCATGGCCCATTTGACCGATGGGAAGCGAGACTTTTTGTAGCGCTGATTTGCCTTTCCAGGTTGCTTGGTTGGCCAAAAAGGGCGTATGCGTTTTTTCCTGAATATATTCAGGAAAAAACGCATACGCCCTTCTTGGCCAAGGGCATCATTGTCGACGTTTTGCCGCTTTTCATGTGCTTTACAGGCGATTCGAATCTACCTCCTGAAATCTGTTTCCTGCAATTCTGCCTTGCTTTCAAATCCTCTTCGTTGCCTTCCCTCAATATATCTGTGGATGAGAGTTATCATTTATAACTCTGCGGGTTTGTGAATTGCAGTGTCCCTGAGCTCCATTTTTCAACTCGCTTTTTTGGGAGCTGGCCGCAAAAGCGCGTGATTGCCTCAGGCCCTATTGTGCTTCTGGGCGGCAGGCTGAGCCTGTGATTAATTCTTCTTCCTGATGGGAAAATAGAGTGACCTGTGCATGTCCCAACACCTAGATCTAGTCTCTCATTGGTTGCCCCTCTTCCCGTTCATCCTCAGGACAAATTGCAACCTGTAGGGAACAGGAGGTTAAAGGTGCTGATTCTCCAAGTAAGTTGATTTCTAGTAAAGTAGCTGGAATGGCGAACCCGAGCACAAGGAGATGAGAAATGAGGTGCGTTTTAGAAACCTTTCAAAATCACACGGTGTACCATCTTCTGAGTTTCTCATGCATGTTTTCGATGTAGGAAGATGCCCTTGAACCTGGAGACTTGGGACACATGTGATGGGTACCACGCAGTATTACTTTAAAGGGTCTGCGTTTGCTCACCCAACCTCACCCAACCTCTCAGCCCCAAGAGTGTCCACCCTTATGTCTCATCCAGCTGTGGGTCTAGATATGGTCAATCCAGGTTGCATCACAGCCCCTGAACGAATTTTGTAAGAATTTCTCTCTCTTTCACTGTCTTTGTTTTACGGGTTTTTAAAAGTAATTTATTTTTATAATGGGGTTTAGCTGCTTTTCACGGCTGTGTTTATGCGGCTTTACACCCACTTGACTCACTTCCAGACAGATATCAATACATAGGTTTTAAGATTGTTACTAGTCACATATATTCTTGTGCGGTGAATAGGGGGTGTTGAGTCCAGTTCACTGAGCAAGGAGTAGGTCTTGTCTATTACATATTGTGTGTATGGAACGGTATCTGAGCGAATTTGAACCCCTTGTTTTATGCATCACCCCACCTCACCTTTCCCGTTAAGCAGCCATAGTGTGTTTTCTAAACGTGTGATTGTGTTCTGTTCTGTAATTCAGTTCAAGTGTAGCGGTTTTTACATTCCCTCTATAAGTGATAGCTTATGATAAGTGTCTTTTTCTGTGTGACTTATTTCACTTAGAATCGTCGTACCTAAGTCCACTCATCTTGCTTCTACTAGCCTTATGACATTGATTTCATGTCTGAGTGATATTGCATTGTACATAAGGACCACAACTTCTTTATCCATTTTTCTCTTTCCTGGGATATTTAAGGTGTCATGAAGTGGAGGTTCTTGTAAACAGAGCAGCCCTAAACTATGGGGTGCCTGTGTCTTGCTGATTTTTAGTTTTCCCAATTTATACGCCCATGAGTGGACGTGCCCTATGCTCCCTAAGCTGTGTTTTTTCGATGTTTCAAGACACACTGTACACTTCTCCAGAGTGGCTGTTGGCAACTAACATCCCGCCCATCAGCGTAGCAAGCCTGCCATTTCTCCATGGCCTGTCCTGCATTTCTGGTTTTGACACTTTTTGCAGCATGGCCCTTTTGACCGATGGGAAGCGAGACTTCTTTGTAGCGCTGATTTGCCTTTCCAGGTTGCTTGGTTGGCCAAAAAGGGCGTATGCGTTTTTTCCTGAATATATTCAGGAAAAAACGCATACGCCCTTTTTGGCCAAGGGCATCATTGTCGACGTTTTGCCGCTTTTCATGTGCTTTACAGGCGATTCGAATCTACCTCCTGAAATCTGTTTCCTGCAATTCTGCCTTGCTTTCAAATCCTCTTCGTTGCCTTCCCTCAATATATCTGTGGATGAGAGTTATCATTTATAACTCTGCGGGTTTGTGAATTGCAGTGTCCCTGAGCTCCATTTTTCAACTCGCTTTTTTGGGAGCTGGCCGCAAAAGCGCGGGATTGCCTCAGGCCCTATTCTGCTTCTGGGCGGCAGGCTGAGCCTGTGGTTAATTCTTCTTCCTGATGGGAAAATAGAGTGACCTGTGCATGTCCCAACACCTAGATCTAGTCTCTCATTGGTTGCTCTACTTCCCGTTCATCCTCAGGACAAATTGCAACCTGTAGAGAACAGGAGGTTAAAGGTGCTGATTCTCCAAGTAAGTTGATTGCTAGTAAAGTAGCTGGAAAGGCGAACCCGAGCACAAGGAGATGAGAAATGGGGTGTGTTTTAGAAACCTTTCAAAATCACACGGTGTACCATCTTCTGAGTTTCTCATGCATGTTTTCGATGTAGGAAGATGCCCTTGAACCTGGAGATTTGGGACCCATGGGATGGGTACCACGCAGTATTACTTTAAAGGGTCTGCGTTTGCTCACCCAACCTCTCAGCCCCAAGAGTGTCCACCCTTATGTCTCATCCAGCTGTGGGTCTAGATATGGTCAATCCAGGTTGCATCTCAGCCCCTGATCGAATTTTATAAGAATTTCTCTCTCTTTCACTGTCTTTGTTTTACGGGTTTTTAAAAGTAATTTATTTTTATAATGGGGTTTAGATGCTTTTCACGGCTGTGTTTAGGCGGATTTACACCCACATGACTCACTTCCAGACAGATATCAATACATAGGTTTTAAGATTGTTACTAGTCATATATATTCTTGTGCGGTGAATAGGGGGTGTTGAGTCCAGTTCACTGAGCAAGGAGTAAGTCTTGTGTATTACATATTGGGTGTATGGAACGGTATCTGAGCGAATTTAAACCCCTTGTTTTATGCATCACCCCACCTCACCTTTCCCGTTAAGCAGCCATAGTGTGTTTTCTAAACGTGTGACTCTGTTCTGTTTTGTAATTCAGTTCAAGTGTAGCGGTTTTTACATTCCCTCTATAAGTGATAGCTTATGATAAGTGTCTTTTTCTGTGTGACTTATTTCACTTAGAATCGTCGTACCTAAGTCCACTCATCTTGCTTCTACTAGCCTTATGACATTGATTTCATGTCTGAGTGATATTGCATTGTACATAAGGACCACAACTTCTTTATCCATTTTTCTCTTTCCTGGGATATTTAAGGTGTCATGAAGTGGAGGTTCTTGTCAACAGAGTAGCCCTAAACTTTAGGGTGCCTGTGTCTTGCTGATTTTTAGTTTTCCCAATTTATACGCCCATGAGTGGACGTGCCCTATGCTCCCTAAGCTGTGTTTTTTCGATGTTTCAGGACACACCGTACACTTTTCCAGAGTGGCTGTTGGCAACTTACATCCCGCTCATCAGCGTAGCAAGGCTGCCATTTCTCCATGGCCTGTCCTGCATTTCTGGTTTTGACACTTTTTGCAGCATGGCCCTTTTGACCGATGGGAAGCGAAACTTGTTGGTAGCGCTGATTTGCCTTTCCAGGTTGCTTGGTTGGCCAAAAAGGGCGTATGCGTTTTTTCCTGAATATATTCAGGAAAAAACGCATACGCCCTTTTTGGCCAAGGGCATCATTGTCGACGTTTTGCCGCTTTTCATGTGCTTTACAGGCGATTCGAATCTACCTCCTGAAATCTGTTTCCTGCAATTCTGCCTTGCTTTCAAATCCTCTTCGTTGCCTTCCCTCAATATATCTGTGGATGAGAGTTATCATTTATAACTCTGCGGGTTTGTGAATTGCAGTGTCCCTGAGCTCCATTTTTCAACTCGCTTTTTTGGGAGCTGGCCGCAAAAGCGCGGGATTGCCTCAGGCCCTATTCTGCTTCTGGGCGGCAGGCTGAGCCTGTGGTTAATTCTTCTTCCTGATGGGAAAATAGAGTGACCTGTGCATGTCCCAACACCTAGATCTAGTCTCTCATTGGTTGCTCTTCTTCCCGTTCATCCTCAGGACAAATTGCAACCTGTAGAGAACAGGAGGTTAAAGGTGCTGATTCTCCAAGTAAGTTGATTGCTAGTAAAGTAGCTGGAAAGGCGAACCCGAGCACAAGGAGATGAGAAATGGGGTGTGTTTTAGAAACCTTTCAAAATCACACGGTGTACCATCTTCTGAGTTTCTCATGCATGTTTTTGATGTAGGAAGATGCCCTTGAACCTGGAGATTTGGGACCCATGGGATGGGTATCACGCAGTATTACTTTAAAGGGTCTGCGTTTGCTCACCCAACCTCTCAGCCCCAAGAGTGTCCACCCTTATGTCTCATCCAGCTGTGGGTCTAGATATGGTCAATCCAGGTTGCATCTCAGCCCCTGAACGAATTTTGTAAGAATTTCTCTCTCTTTCACTGTCTTTGTTTTACGGGTTTTTAAAAGTAATTTATTTTTATAATGGGGTTTAGCTGCTTTTCACGGCTGTGTTTATGCGGCTTTACACCCACTTGACTCACTTCCAGACAGATATCAATACATAGGTTTTAAGATTGTTACTAGTCACATATATTCTTGTGCGGTGAATAGGGGGTGTTGAGTCCAGTTCACTGAGCAAGGAGTAGGTCTTGTCTATTACATATTGGGTGTATGGAACGGTATCTGAGCGAATTTGAACCCCTTGTTTTATGCATCACCCCACCTCACCTTTCCCGTTAAGCAGCCATAGTGTGTTTTCTAAACGTGTGACTCTGTTCTGTTTTGTAATTCAGTTCAAGTGTAGCGGTTTTTACATTCCCTCTATAAGTGATAGCTTATGATAAGTGTCTTTTTCTGTGTGACTTATTTCACTTAGAATCGTCGTACCTAAGTCCACTCATCTTGCTTCTACTAGCCTTATGACATTGATTTCATGTCTGAGTGATATGCCATTGTACATAAGGACCACAACTTCTTTATCCATTTTTCTCTTTCCTGGGATATTTAAGGTGTCGTGAAGTGGAGGTTCTTGTCAACAGAGCAGCCCTAAACTTTGGGGTGCCTGTGTCTTGCTCATTTTTAGTTTTCCCAATTTATACGCCCATGAGTGGACATGCCCTATGCTCCCTAAGCTGTGTTTTTTCCATGTTTCAGGACACACCGTACACTTCTCCAGAGTGGCTGTTGGCAATTTACATCCCGCCCATCAGCGTAGCAAGGCTGCCATTTCTCCATGGCCTGTCCTGCATTTCTGGTTTTGACACTTTTTGCAGCATGTCCCTTTTGGCCGATGGGAAGCGAGACTTCTTTGTAGCGCTGATTTGCCTTTCCAGGTTGCTTGGTTGGCCAAAAAGGGCGTATGCGTTTTTTCCTGAATATATTCAAGAAAAAACGCATACGCCCTTTTTGGCCAAGGGCATCATTGTCGACGTTTTGCCGCTTTTCATGTGCCTTAAAGGCGATTCGAATCTACCTCCTGAAATCTGTTTCCTGCAATTCTGCCTTGCTTTCAAATCCTCTTCGTTGCCTTTCCTCAATATATCTGTGGATGAGAGTTATCACTTATAACTGCGGGTTTGTGAATTGCAGTGTCCCTGAGCTCCATTTTTCAACTGTCTTTTTTGAGAGCTGGCCGCAAAAGCACGGGATTGCCTCAGGCCCTATTCTGGTTCCTGGCAGCAGGCTGAGCCTGTGGTTAATTCTTCTTCCTGATGGGAAAATAGAGTGACCTGTGCCTGTCCCAACAGCTAGATCTAGTCTCTCATTGGTTCCCCCTCTTCCCGTTCATCCTCAGGACAAATTGCAACCTGTAGGGAACAGGAGGTTAAAGGTGCTGATTCTCCAAGTAGGGAGATTGCTAGTAAAGTAGCTGGAATGGCAAACCCGAGCACAAGGAGATGAGAAATGAGGTGCGTTTTAGAAACCTTTCAAAATCACACGGTGTACCATCTTCTGAGTTTCTCATGCATGTTTTCGATGTAGGAAGATGCCCTTGAACCTGGAGACTTGGGACCCATGGGATGGGTACCACGCAGTATTACTTTAAAGGGTCTGCGTTTGCTCACCCAACCTAACCCAACCTTTCAGCCTCAAGAGTGTCCACCCTTATGTCTCATCCAGCTGTGCGTGTAGATATGGTCAATCCAGGTTGCATCACAGCCTCTGAACGAATTTTGTAAGAATTTCTCTCTCTTTCACTGTCTTTGTTTTACGGGTTTTTAAAAGTAATTTAGTTTTATAATGGGGTTTAGCTGCTTTTCACGGCTGTGTTTATGCGGCTTTACACCCACTTGACTCACTTCCAGACAGATATCAATACATAGGTTTTAAGATTCTTACTAGTCACATATATTCTTGTGCGGTGAATAGGGGGTGTGGAGTCCATTTCACGGAGCAAGGAGTAGGTCTTGTCTATTACATATTGGGTGTATGGAACGGTATCTGAGCGAATTTGAAACCCTTGTTTTATGCATCACCCCACCTCACCTTTCCCGTTAAGCAGCCATAGTGTGTTTTCTAAACGTGTGACTCTGTTCTGTTTTGTAATTCAGTTCAAGTGTAGCGGTTTTTACATTCCCTCTATAAGTGATAGCTTATGATAAGTGTCTTTTTCTGTGTGACTTATTTCACTTAGAATCGTCGTACCTAAGTCCACTCATCTTGCTTCTACTAGCCTTATGACATTGATTTCATGTCTGAGTGATATGCCATTGTACATAAGGACCACAACTTCTTTATCCATTTTTCTCTTTCCTGGGATATTTAAGTTGTCATGAAGTGGAGGTTCTTGTCAACAGAGCAGCCCTAAACTTTGGGGTGCCTGTGTCTTGCTGATTTTTAGTTTTCCCAATTTATACGCCCATGAGTGGACGTGCCCTATGCTCCCTAAGCTGTGTTTTTTCGATGTTTCAGAACACACCGTACACTTCTCCAGAGTGGCTGTTGGCAATTAACATCCCGCCCATCAGCGTAGCAAGGCTGCCATTTCTCCATGGCCTGTCCTGCATTTCTGGTTTTGACACTTTTTGCAGCATGACCCTTTTGACCGATGGGAAGCGAGACTTCTTTGTAGCACTGATTTGCCTTTCCAGGTTGCTTGGTTGGCCAAAAAGGGCGTATGCGTTTTTTCCTGAATATATTCAGGAAAAAACGCATACGCCCTTTTTGGCCAAGGGCATCATTGTCGACGTTTTGCCGCTTTTCATGTGCTTAAAAGGCGATTCGAATCTACCTCCTGAAACCTGTTTCCTGCAATTCTGCCTTGCTTTCAAATCCTCTACGTTGCCTTCCCTCAATATATTTGTGGACGAGAGTTATCATTTATAACTCAGCAGGTTTGTGAATGGCAGTTCCCCTGAGCTCCATTTTTCAACTGTCTTGTTTGGGAGCTGGCCGCAAAAGCACGGGATTTCCTCAGGCCCTATTCTTGTTCCCGGCGGCAGGCTGAGCCTGTGGTTAATTCTTCTTCCTGATGGGAAAATAGAGTGACCTGTGCCTTTCCCAACACCTAGATCTAGTCTCTCATTGGTTGCCCCTCTTCCCGTTCATCCTCAGGACAAATTGCAACCTGTACAGAACAGGAGGTTAAAGGTGCTGATTCTCCAAGTAGGGAGATTGCTAGTGAAGTAGCTGGAATGTGGAACCGGAGCACAAGGAGATGAGAAATGAGGTGCGTTTTAGAAACCTTTCAAAATCACACGGTGTACCTTCTTCTGGGTACCTCATACAAGTTTTCGATGTAGGAAGATGCCCTAGAACCTGGAGATTTGGGACCCATGGGATGGGTACAATGCAGTATTACTTTAAAGGGTCTGCGTTTGCTCACCCAACCTCACCCAACCTCTCAGCTCCAAGAGTGTCCACCCTTATGTCTCATCCAGCTGTGGGTCTAGATATTGTCAATCCAGGTTGCATCACAGCCCCTGAACGAATTTTGTAAGAATTTCTCTCTCTTTCACTGTCTTTGTTTTACGGGTTTTTAAAAGTAATTTATTTTTATAATGGGGTTTAGCTGCTTTTCACGGCTGTGTTTATGCGGATTTACACCCACTTGACTCACTTCCAGACAGATATCAATACATAGGTTTTAAGATTGTTACTAGTCACATATATTCTTGTGCGGTGAATAGGGGGTGTTGAGTCCAGTTCACTGAGCAAGGAGTAAGTCTTGTGTATTACATATTGGGTGTATGGAACGGTATCTGAGCGAATTTGAACCCCTTGTTTTATGCATCACCCCACCTCACCTTTCCCGTTAAGCAGCCATAGTGTGTTTTCTAAACGTGTGACTCTGTTCTGTTTTGTAATTCAGTTCAAGTGTAGCGGTTTTTACATTCCCTCTATAAGTGATAGCTTATGATAAGTGTCTTTTTCTGTGTGACTTATTTCACTTAGAATCGTCGTACCTAAGTCCACTCATCTTGCTTCTACTAGCCTTATGACATTGATTTCATGTCTGAGTGATATGCCATTGTACATAAGGACCACAACTTCTTTATCCATTTTTCTCTTTCCTGGGATATTTAAGGTGTCGTGAAGTGGAGGTTCTTGTCAACAGAGCAGCCCTAAACTTTGGGGTGCCTGTGTCTTGCTCATTTTTAGTTTTCCCAATTTATACGCCCATGAGTGGACGTGCCCTATGCTCCCTAAGCTGTGTTTTTTCCATGTTTCAGGACACACCGTACACTTCTCCAGAGTGGCTGTTGGCAATTTACATCCCGCCCATCAGCGTAGCAAGGCTGCCATTTCTCCATGGCCTGTCCTGCATTTCTGGTTTTGACACTTTTTGCAGCATGTCCCTTTTGGCCGATGGGAAGCGAGACTTCTTTGTAGCGCTGATTTGCCTTTCCAGGTTGCTTGGTTGGCCAAAAAGGGCGTATGCGTTTTTTCCTGAATATATTCAAGAAAAAACGCATACGCCCTTTTTGGCCAAGGGCATCATTGTCGACGTTTTGCCGCTTTTCATGTGCCTTAAAGGCGATTCGAATCTACCTCCTGAAATCTGTTTCCTGCAATTCTGCCTTGCTTTCAAATCCTCTTCGTTGCCTTTCCTCAATATATCTGTGGATGAGAGTTATCACTTATAACTGCGGGTTTGTGAATTGCAGTGTCCCTGAGCTCCATTTTTCAACTGTCTTTTTTGAGAGCTGGCCGCAAAAGCACGGGATTGCCTCAGGCCCTATTCTGGTTCCTGGCAGCAGGCTGAGCCTGTGGTTAATTCTTCTTCCTGATGGGAAAATAGAGTGACCTGTGCCTGTCCCAACAGCTAGATCTAGTCTCTCATTGGTTCCCCCTCTTCCCGTTCATCCTCAGGACAAATTGCAACCTGTAGGGAACAGGAGGTTAAAGGTGCTGATTCTCCAAGTAGGGAGATTGCTAGTAAAGTAGCTGGAATGGCAAACCCGAGCACAAGGAGATGAGAAATGAGGTGCGTTTTAGAAACCTTTCAAAATCACACGGTGTACCATCTTCTGAGTTTCTCATGCATGTTTTCGATGTAGGAAGATGCCCTTGAACCTGGAGACTTGGGACCCATGGGATGGGTACCACGCAGTATTACTTTAAAGGGTCTGCGTTTGCTCACCCAACCTAACCCAACCTTTCAGCCTCAAGAGTGTCCACCCTTATGTCTCATCCAGCTGTGCGTGTAGATATGGTCAATCCAGGTTGCATCACAGCCTCTGAACGAATTTTGTAAGAATTTCTCTCTCTTTCACTGTCTTTGTTTTACGGGTTTTTAAAAGTAATTTAGTTTTATAATGGGGTTTAGCTGCTTTTCACGGCTGTGTTTATGCGGCTTTACACCCACTTGACTCACTTCCAGACAGATATCAATACATAGGTTTTAAGATTCTTACTAGTCACATATATTCTTGTGCGGTGAATAGGGGGTGTGGAGTCCATTTCACGGAGCAAGGAGTAGGTCTTGTCTATTACATATTGGGTGTATGGAACGGTATCTGAGCGAATTTGAAACCCTTGTTTTATGCATCACCCCACCTCACCTTTCCCGTTAAGCAGCCATAGTGTGTTTTCTAAACGTGTGACTCTGTTCTGTTTTGTAATTCAGTTCAAGTGTAGCGGTTTTTACATTCCCTCTATAAGTGATAGCTTATGATAAGTGTCTTTTTCTGTGTGACTTATTTCACTTAGAATCGTCGTACCTAAGTCCACTCATCTTGCTTCTACTAGCCTTATGACATTGATTTCATGTCTGAGTGATATGCCATTGTACATAAGGACCACAACTTCTTTATCCATTTTTCTCTTTCCTGGGATATTTAAGTTGTCATGAAGTGGAGGTTCTTGTCAACAGAGCAGCCCTAAACTTTGGGGTGCCTGTGTCTTGCTGATTTTTAGTTTTCCCAATTTATACGCCCATGAGTGGACGTGCCCTATGCTCCCTAAGCTGTGTTTTTTCGATGTTTCAGAACACACCGTACACTTCTCCAGAGTGGCTGTTGGCAATTAACATCCCGCCCATCAGCGTAGCAAGGCTGCCATTTCTCCATGGCCTGTCCTGCATTTCTGCTTTTGACACTTTTTGCAGCATGACCCTTTTGACCGATGGGAAGCGAGACTTCTTTGTAGCACTGATTTGCCTTTCCAGGTTGCTTGGTTGGCCAAAAAGGGCGTATGCGTTTTTTCCTGAATATATTCAGGAAAAAACGCATACGCCCTTTTTGGCCAAGGGCATCATTGTCGACGTTTTGCCGCTTTTCATGTGCTTAAAAGGCGATTCGAATCTACCTCCTGAAACCTGTTTCCTGCAATTCTGCCTTGCTTTCAAATCCTCTACGTTGCCTTCCCTCAATATATTTGTGGACGAGAGTTATCATTTATAACTCAGCAGGTTTGTGAATGGCAGTTCCCCTGAGCTCCATTTTTCAACTGTCTTGTTTGGGAGCTGGCCGCAAAAGCACGGGATTTCCTCAGGCCCTATTCTTGTTCCCGGCGGCAGGCTGAGCCTGTGGTTAATTCTTCTTCCTGATGGGAAAATAGAGTGACCTGTGCCTTTCCCAACACCTAGATCTAGTCTCTCATTGGTTGCCCCTCTTCCCGTTCATCCTCAGGACAAATTGCAACCTGTACAGAACAGGAGGTTAAAGGTGCTGATTCTCCAAGTAGGGAGATTGCTAGTGAAGTAGCTGGAATGTGGAACCGGAGCACAAGGAGATGAGAAATGAGGTGCGTTTTAGAAACCTTTCAAAATCACACGGTGTACCTTCTTCTGGGTACCTCATACAAGTTTTCGATGTAGGAAGATGCCCTAGAACCTGGAGATTTGGGACCCATGGGATGGGTACAATGCAGTATTACTTTAAAGGGTCTGCGTTTGCTCACCCAACCTCACCCAACCTCTCAGCTCCAAGAGTGTCCACCCTTATGTCTCATCCAGCTGTGGGTCTAGATATTGTCAATCCAGGTTGCATCACAGCCCCTGAACGAATTTTGTAAGAATTTCTCTCTCTTTCACTGTCTTTGTTTTACGGGTTTTTAAAAGTAATTTATTTTTATAATGGGGTTTAGCTGCTTTTCACGGCTGTGTTTATGCGGATTTACACCCACTTGACTCACTTCCAGACAGATATCAATACATAGGTTTTAAGATTGTTACTAGTCACATATATTCTTGTGCGGTGAATAGGGGGTGTTGAGTCCAGTTCACTGAGCAAGGAGTAAGTCTTGTGTATTACATATTGGGTGTATGGAACGGTATCTGAGCGAATTTGAACCCCTTGTTTTATGCATCACCCCACCTCACCTTTCCCGTTAAGCAGCCATAGTGTGTTTTCTAAACGTGTGACTCTGTTCTGTTTTGTAATTCAGTTCAAGTGTAGCGGTTTTTACATTCCCTCTATAAGTGATAGCTTATGATAAGTGTCTTTTTCTGTGTGACTTATTTCACTTAGAATCGTCGTACCTAAGTCCACTCATCTTGCTTCTACTAGCCTTATGACATTGATTTCATGTCTGAGTGATATTGCATTGTACATAAGGACCACAACTTCTTTATCCATTTTTCTCTTTCCTGGGATATTTAAGGTGTCATGAAGTGGAGGTTCTTGTCAACAGAGTAGCCCTAAACTTTAGGGTGCCTGTGTCTTGCTGATTTTTAGTTTTCCCAATTTATACGCCCATGAGTGGACGTGCCCTATGCTCCCTAAGCTGTGTTTTTTCGATGTTTCAGGACACACCGTACACTTTTCCAGAGTGGCTGTTGGCAACTTACATCCCGCTCATCAGCGTAGCAAGGCTGCCATTTCTCCATGGCCTGTCCTGCATTTCTGGTTTTGACACTTTTTGCAGCATGGCCCTTTTGACCGATGGGAAGCGAAACTTGTTTGTAGCGCTGATTTGCCTTTCCAGGTTGCTTGGTTGGCCAAAAAGGGCGTATGCGTTTTTTCCTGAATATATTCAGGAAAAAACGCATACGCCCTTTTTGGCCAAGGGCATCATTGTCGACGTTTTGCCGCTTTTCATGTGCTTTACAGGCGATTCGAATCTACCTCCTGAAATCTGTTTCCTGCAATTCTGCCTTGCTTTCAAATCCTCTTCGTTGCCTTCCCTCAATATATCTGTGGATGAGAGTTATCATTTATAACTCTGCGGGTTTGTGAATTGCAGTGTCCCTGAGCTCCATTTTTCAACTCGCTTTTTTGGGAGCTGGCCGCAAAAGCGCGGGATTGCCTCAGGCCCTATTCTGCTTCTGGGCGGCAGGCTGAGCCTGTGGTTAATTCTTCTTCCTGATGGGAAAATAGAGTGACCTGTGCATGTCCCAACACCTAGATCTAGTCTCTCATTGGTTGCTCTTCTTCCCGTTCATCCTCAGGACAAATTGCAACCTGTAGAGAACAGGAGGTTAAAGGTGCTGATTCTCCAAGTAAGTTGATTGCTAGTAAAGTAGCTGGAAAGGCGAACCCGAGCACAAGGAGATGAGAAATGGGGTGTGTTTTAGAAACCTTTCAAAATCACACGGTGTACCATCTTCTGAGTTTCTCATGCATGTTTTCGATGTAGGAAGATGCCCTTGAACCTGGAGATTTGGGACCCATGGGATGGGTATCACGCAGTATTACTTTAAAGGGTCTGCGTTTGCTCACCCAACCTCTCAGCCCCAAGAGTGTCCACCCTTATGTCTCATCCAGCTGTGGGTCTAGATATGGTCAATCCAGGTTGCATCTCAGCCCCTGAACGAATTTTGTAAGAATTTCTCTCTCTTTCACTGTCTTTGTTTTACGGGTTTTTAAAAGTAATTTATTTTTATAATGGGGTTTAGCTGCTTTTCACGGCTGTGTTTATGCGGCTTTACACCCACTTGACTCACTTCCAGACAGATATCAATACATAGGTTTTAAGATTGTTACTAGTCACATATATTCTTGTGCGGTGAATAGGGGGTGTTGAGTCCAGTTCACTGAGCAAGGAGTAGGTCTTGTCTATTACATATTGGGTGTATGGAACGGTATCTGAGCGAATTTGAACCCCTTGTTTTATGCATCACCCCACCTCACCTTTCCCGTTAAGCAGCCATAGTGTGTTTTCTAAACGTGTGACTCTGTTCTGTTTTGTAATTCAGTTCAAGTGTAGCGGTTTTTACATTCCCTCTATAAGTGATAGCTTATGATAAGTGTCTTTTTCTGTGTGACTTATTTCACTTAGAATCGTCGTACCTAAGTCCACTCATCTTGCTTCTACTAGCCTTATGACATTGATTTCATGTCTGAGTGATATGCCATTGTACATAAGGACCACAACTTCTTTATCCATTTTTCTCTTTCCTGGGATATTTAAGGTGTCGTGAAGTGGAGGTTCTTGTCAACAGAGCAGCCCTAAACTTTGGGGTGCCTGTGTCTTGCTCATTTTTAGTTTTCCCAATTTATACGCCCATGAGTGGACGTGCCCTATGCTCCCTAAGCTGTGTTTTTTCCATGTTTCAGGACACACCGTACACTTCTCCAGAGTGGCTGTTGGCAATTTACATCCCGCCCATCAGCGTAGCAAGGCTGCCATTTCTCCATGGCCTGTCCTGCATTTCTGGTTTTGACACTTTTTGTAGCATGTCCCTTTTGGCCGATGGGAAGCGAGACTTCTTTGTAGCGCTGATTTGCCTTTCCAGGTTGCTTGGTTGGCCAAAAAGGGCGTATGCGTTTTTTCCTGAATATATTCAAGAAAAAACGCATACGCCCTTTTTGGCCAAGGGCATCATTGTCGACGTTTTGCCGCTTTTCATGTGCCTTAAAGGCGATTCGAATCTACCTCCTGAAATCTGTTTCCTGCAATTCTGCCTTGCTTTCAAATCCTCTTCGTTGCCTTTCCTCAATATATCTGTGGATGAGAGTTATCACTTATAACTCTGCGGGTTTGTGAATTGCAGTGTCCCTGAGCTCCATTTTTCAACTGTCTTTTTTGAGAGCTGGCCGCAAAAGCACGGGATTGCCTCAGGCCCTATTCTGGTTCCTGGCAGCAGGCTGAGCCTGTGGTTAATTCTTCTTCCTGATCGGAAAATAGAGTGACCTGTGCCTGTCCCAACAGCTAGATCTAGTCTCTCATTGGTTCCCCCTCTTCCCGTTCATCCTCAGGACAAATTGCAACCTGTAGGGAACAGCAGGTTAAAGGTGCTGATTCTCCAAGTAGGGAGATTGCTAGTAAAGTAGCTGGAATGGCGAACCCGAGCACAAGGAGATGAGAAATGAGGTGCGTTTTAGAAACCTTTCAAAATCACACGGTGTACCATCTTCTGAGTTTCTCATGCATGTTTTCGATGTAGGAAGATGCCCTTGAACCTGGAGACTTGGGACCCATGGGATGGGTACCACGCAGTATTACTTTAAAGGGTCTGCGTTTGCTCACCCAACCTAACCCAACCTTTCAGCCTCAAGAGTGTCCACCCTTATGTCTCATCCAGCTGTGCGTGTAGATATGGTCAATCCAGGTTGCATCACAGCCTCTGAACGAATTTTGTAAGAATTTCTCTCTCTTTCACTGTCTTTGTTTTACGGGTTTTTAAAAGTAATTTAGTTTTATAATGGGGTTTAGCTGCTTTTCACGGCTGTGTTTATGCGGCTTTACACCCACTTGACTCACTTCCAGACAGATATCAATACATAGGTTTTAAGATTCTTACTAGTCACATATATTCTTGTGCGGTGAATAGGGGGTGTGGAGTCCATTTCACGGAGGAAGGAGTAGGTCTTGTCTATTACATATTGGGTGTATGGAACGGTATCTGAGCGAATTTGAAACCCTTGTTTTATGCATCACCCCACCTCACCTTTCCCGTTAAGCAGCCATAGTGTGTTTTCTAAACGTGTGACTCTGTTCTGTTTTGTAATTCAGTTCAAGTGTAGCGGTTTTTACATTCCCTCTATAAGTGATAGCTTATGATAAGTGTCTTTTTCTGTGTGACTTATTTCACTTAGAATCGTCGTACCTAAGTCCACTCATCTTGCTTCTACTAGCCTTATGACATTGATTTCATGTCTGAGTGATATGCCATTGTACATAAGGACCACAACTTCTTTATCCATTTTTCTCTTTCCTGGGATATTTAAGTTGTCATGAAGTGGAGGTTCTTGTCAACAGAGCAGCCCTAAACTTTGGGGTGCCTGTGTCTTGCTGATTTTTAGTTTTCCCAATTTATACGCCCATGAGTGGACGTGCCCTATGCTCCCTAAGCTGTGTTTTTTCGATGTTTCAGAACACACCGTACACTTCTCCAGAGTGGCTGTTGGCAATTAACATCCCGCCCATCAGCGTAGCAAGGCTGCCATTTCTCCATGGCCTGTCCTGCATTTCTGGTTTTGACAATTTTTGCAGCATGACCCTTTTGACCGATGGGAAGCGAGACTTCTTTGTAGCACTGATTTGCCTTTCCAGGTTGCTTGGTTGGCCAAAAAGGGCGTATGCGTTTTTTCCTGAATATATTCAGGAAAAAACGCATACGCCCTTTTTGGCCAAGGGCATCATTGTCGACGTTTTGCCGCTTTTCATGTGCTTAAAAGGCGATTCGAATCTACCTCCTGAAACCTGTTTCCTGCAATTCTGCCTTGCTTTCAAATCCTCTACGTTGCCTTCCCTCAATATATTTGTGGACGAGAGTTATCATTTATAACTCAGCAGGTTTGTGAATGGCAGTTCCCCTGAGCTCCATTTTTCAACTGTCTTGTTTGGGAGCTGGCCGCAAAAGCACGGGATTTCCTCAGGCCCTATTCTTGTTCCCGGCGGCAGGCTGAGCCTGTGGTTAATTCTTCTTCCTGATGGGAAAATAGAGTGACCTGTGCCTTTCCCAACACCTAGATCTAGTCTCTCATTGGTTGCCCCTCTTCCCGTTCATCCTCAGGACAAATTGCAACCTGTACAGAACAGGAGGTTAAAGGTGCTGATTCTCCAAGTAGGGAGATTGCTAGTGAAGTAGCTGGAATGTGGAACCAGAGCACAAGGAGATGAGAAATGAGGTGCGTTTTAGAAACCTTTCAAAATCACACGGTGTACCTTCTTCTGGGTACCTCATACAAGTTTTCGATGTAGGAAGATGCCCTAGAACCTGGAGATTTGGGACCCATGGGATGGGTACAATGCAGTATTACTTTAAAGGGTCTGCGTTTGCTCACCCAACCTCACCCAACCTCTCAGCTCCAAGAGTGTCCACCCTTATGTCTCATCCAGCTGTGGGTCTAGATATTGTCAATCCAGGTTGCATCACAGCCCCTGAACGAATTTTGTAAGAATTTCTCTCTCTTTCACTGTCTTTGTTTTACGCGTTTTTAAAAGTAATTTATTTTTATAATGGGGTTTAGCTGCTTTTCACGGCTGTGTTTATGCGGATTTACACCCACTTGACTCACTTCCAGACAGATATCAATACATAGGTTTTAAGATTGTTACTAGTCACATATATTCTTGTGTGGTGAAAGGGCGTGTTGAGTCCAGTTCACTGAGCAAGGAGTAGGTCTTGTCTATTACATATTGGGTGTATGGAACGGTATCTGAGCGAATTTGAACCCCTTGTTTTATGCATCACCCCACCTCACCTTTCCCGTTAAGCAGCCATAGTGTGTTTTCTAAACGTGTGATTCTGTTCTGTTCTGTAATTCAGTTCAAGTGTAACGGTTTTTACATTCCCTCTATAAGTGATAGCTTATGATAAGTGTATTTTTCTGTGTGACTTATTTCACTTAGAATCGTCGTACCTAAGTCCACTCATCTTGCTTCTACTAGCCTTATGACATTGATTTCATGTCTGAGTGATAATGCATTGTACATAAGGACCACAACTTCTTTATCCATTTTTCTCTTTCCTGGGATATTTAAGGTGTCATGAAGTGGAGGTTCTTGTCAACAGAGTAGCCCTAAACTTTGGGGTGCCTGTGTCTTGCTGATTTTTAGTTTTCCCAATTTATACGCCCATGAGTGGACGTGCCCTATGCTCCCTAAGCTGTGTTTTTTCGATGTTTCAGGACACACCGTACACTTCTCCAGAGTGGCTGTTGGCAACTTACATCCCGCTCATCAGCGTAGCAAGGCTGCCATTTCTCCATGGCCTGTCCTGCATTTCTGGTTTTGACACTTTTTGCAGCATGGCCCTTTTGACCGATTGGAAGCGAGACTACTTTGTAGCGCTGATTTGCCTTTCCAGGTTGCTTGGTTGGCCAAAAAGGGCGTATGCGTTTTTTCCTGAATATATTCAGGAAAAAACGCATACGCCCTTTTTGGCCAAGGGCATCATTCTCGACGTTTTGCCGCTTTTCATGTGCTTTACAGGCGATTCGAATCTACCTCCTGAAATCTGTTTCCTGCAATTCTGCCTTGCTTTCAAATCCTCTTCGTTGCCTTCCCTCAATATATCTGTGGATGAGAGTTATCACTTATAACTCTGCGGGTTTGTGAATTGCAGTGTCCCTGAGCTCCATTTTTCAACTCGCTTTTTTGGGAGCTGGCCGCAAATGCGCGGGATTGCCTCAGGCCCTATTCTGCTTCTGGGCGGCAGGATGAGCCTGTGGTTAATTCTTCTTCCTGATGGGAAAATAGAGTGACCTGTGACTGTCCCAACAGCTAGATCTAGCCTCTCATTGGTTGCCCCTCTTCCCGTTCATCCTCAGAACAAATTTCAAACTGTAGGGAACAGGAGGTTAAAGGAGCTGATTCTCCAAGTAAGTTGATTGCTAGTAAAGTAGCTGGAAAGGTGAACCCGAGCACAAGGAGATGAGAAATGGGGTGTGTTTTAGAAACCTTTCAAAATCACACGGTGTACCATCTTCTGAGTTTCTCATGCATGTTTTCGATGTAGGAAGATGCCCTTGAACCTGGAGACTTGGGACCCATGGGATGGGTACCACGCAGTATTACTTTAAAGGGTCTGCGTTTGCTCACCCAACCTCTCAGCCCCAAGAGTGTCCACCCTTATGTCTCATCCAGCTGTGGGTCTAGATATGGTCAATCCAGGTTGCATCACAGCCCCTGAACGAATTTTGTAAGAATTTCTCTCTCTTTCACTGTCTTTGTTTTACGGGTTTTTAAAAGTAATTTATTTTTATAATGGGGTTTAGCTGCTTTTCACGGCTGTGTTTATGCGGCTTTACACCCACTTGACTCACTTCCAGACAGATATCAATACATAGGTTTTAAGATTGTTACTAGTCACATATATTCTTGTGCGGTGAATAGGGGGTGTTGAGTCCAGTTCACTGAGCAAGGAGTAGGTCTTGTCTATTACATATTGGGTGTATGGAACGGTATCTGAGCGAATTTGAAACCCTTGTTTTATGCATCACCCCACCTCACCTTTCCCGTTAAGCAGCCATAGTGTGTTTTCTAAACGTGTGATTCTGTTCTGTTCTGTAATTCAGTTCAAGTGTAGCGGTTTTTACATTCCCTCTATAAGTGATAGCTTATGATAAGTGTCTTTTTCTGTGTGACTTATTTCACTTAGAATCGTCGTACCTAAGTCCACTCATCTTGCTTCTACTAGCCTTATGACATTTATTTCATGTCTGAGTGATATTGCATTGTACATAAGGACCACAACTTCTTTATCCATTTTTCTCTTTCCTGGGATATTTAAGGTGTCATGAAGTGGAGGTTCTTGTCAACAGAGCAGCCCTAAACTTTGGGGTGCCTGTGTCTTGCTGATTTTTAGTTTTCCCAATTTATACGCCCATGAGTGGACGTGCCCTATGCTCCCTAAGCTGTGTTTTTTCGATGTTTCAGGACACACCGTACACTTCTCCAGAGTGGCTGTTGGCAACTTACATCCCGCCCATCAGCGTAGCAAGGCTGCCATTTCTCCATGGCCTGTCCTGCATTTCTGGTTTTGACACTTTTTGCAGCATGGCCCTTTTGACCGATGGGAAGCGAGACTTCTTTGTAGTGCTGATTTGCCTTTCCAGGTTGCTTGGTTGGCCAAAAAGTGCGTATGCGTTTTTTCCTGAATATATTCAGGAAAAAACGCATACGCCCTTCTTGGCCAAGGGCATCATTGTCGACGTTTTGCCGCTTTTCATGTGCTTTACAGGCGATTCGAATCTACCTCCTGAAATCTGTTTCCTGCAATTCTGCCTTGCTTTCAAATCCTCTTCGTTGCCTTCCCTCAATATATCTGTGGATGAGAGTTATCATTTATAACTCTGCGGGTTTGTGAATTGCAGTGTCCCTGAGCTCCATTTTTCAACTCGCTTTTTTGGGAGCTGGCCGCAAAAGCGCGGGATTGCCTCAGGCCCTATTGTGCTTCTGGGCGGCAGGCTGAGCCTGTGATTAATTCTTCTTCCTGATGGGAAAATAGAGTGACCTGTGCCTGTCCCAACACCTAGATCTAGTCTCTCATTGGTTGCCCCTCTTCCCGTTCATCCTCAGGACAAATTGCAACCTGTAGGGAACAGGAGGTTAAAGGTGCTGATTCTCCAAGTAAGTTGATTGCTAGTAAAGTAGCTGGAAAGGCGAACCCGAGCACAAGGAGATGAGAAATGGGGTGTGTTTTAGAAACCTTTCAAAATCACACGGTGTACCATCTTCTGAGTTTCTCATGCATGTTTTCGATATAGGAAGATGCCCTTGAACCTGGAGAATTGGGACCCATGGGATGGGTATCACGCAGTATTACTTTAAAGGGTCTGCGTTTGCTCACCCAACCTCTCAGCCCCAAGCGTGTCCACCCTTATGTCTCATCCAGCTGTGGGTCTAGATATGGTCAATACAGGTGGCATCACAGCCCCTGAACGAATTTTGTAAGAATTTCTCTCTCTTTCACTGTCTTTGTTTTACGGGTTTTTAAAAGTAATTTATTTTTATAATGAGGTTTAGCTGCTTTTCAAGGCTGTGTTTATGCGGATTTACCCCCCCTTGACTCACTTCCAGACAGATATCAATACATAGGTTTTAAGATTGTTACTAGTCACATATATTCTTGTGCGGTGAATAGGGGGTGTTGAGTCCAGTTCACGGAGCAAGGAGTAGGTCTTGTCTATTACATATTGGGTGTATGGAACGGTATCTGAGCAAATTTGAACCCCTTGTTTTATGCCTCACCCCACCTCACCTTTCCCGTTAAGCAGCCATAGTGTGTTTTCTAAACGTGTGACTCTGTTCTGTTTTGTAATTCAGTTCAAGTGTAGCGGTTTTTACATTCCCTCTATAAGTGATAGCTTATGATAAGTGTCTTTTTCTGTGTGACTTATTTCACTTAGAATCGTCGTACCTAAATCCACTCATCTTGCTTCTAGTAGCCTTATGACATTGATTTCATGTCTGAGTGATATTCCATTGTACATAAGGACCACAACTTCTTTATCCATTTTTCTCTTTCCTGGGATATTTAAGGTGTCATGAAGTGGAGGTTCCTGTCAACAGAGCAGCGCTAAACTTTGGGGTGCCTGTGTCTTGCTGATTTTTAGTTTTCCCAATTTATACGCCCATGAGTGGACGTGCCCTATGCTCCCTAAGCTGTGTTTTTTCAATGTTTCAGGACACACAGTACACTTCTCCAGAGCGGCTGTTGGCAATTTACATCCCGCCCATCAGCGTAGCAAGGCTGCCATTTCTCTATGGCCTGTCCTGCATTTCTGGTTTTGACACTTTCTGCAGCATGGCCCTTTTGACCGATGGGAAGCGAGACTTCTTTGTAGCGCTGATTTTCCTTTCCAGGTTGCTTGGTTGGCCAAACAGGGCGTATGCGTTTTTTCCTGAATATATTCAGGAAAAAACGCATACGCCCTGTTTGGCCAAGGGAATCATTGTCGACGTTTTGCCACTTTTCATATGCTTTAAAGGCGATTCGAATCTACCTCCTGAAACCTGTTTCCTGCAATTCTGCCTTTCTTTCAAATCCTCTTCGTTGCCTTCCCTCAATATATTTGTGGACTGGAGTTATCATTTATAACTCAGCGGGTTTGTGAAAGGCAGTGCCCCCGAGCTCCATTTTTCAACTGTCTTTTTTGGGAGCTGGCCGCAAAAGCACGGGATTGCATAAGGCCCTAATCTCGTTCCAGGGGGCCGGCTGAGCCTGTGGTTAATTCTTCTTCCTGATGGGAAAATAGAGTGACCTGTGCCTGTCCCAACACCTAGATCTAGTCTCTCATTGGTTGCCCCTCTTCCCTTTCACTCTCAGGACAAATTGGAACCTGTACGGAACAGGAGGTTAAAGGTGCTGATTCTCCAAGTAGGGAGATTGCTAGTAAAGTAGCTGGAATGGCGAACCCGAACACAAGGAGATGAGAAATGAGGTGCGTCTTAGAAACCTTTCAAAATCACACGGTGTACCATCTTCTGGGTTTCTCATGCATGTTTTCGATGTAGGAAGATGTCCTTGAACCTGGAGATTTGGGACCCATGGGATGGGTACCACGCAGTATTACTTTAAAGGGTATGCGATTGCTCACCCAACCTCTCAACCCCAAGAGTGTCCACCTTTATGTTATCATCCAGCTGTGTGTCTATATATGGTCAATCCAGGTTGCATCACATCCTCTGAACGATTTTTGTAAGAATTTCTCTATTTCACTGTCTTTATTTTAAGGGTTTTTAAAAGTAATTTATTTTTATAATGGGGTTTATGTGCTTTTCACGCCTGTGTTTATGCGGCTTTACACCCACTTGACTCACTTCCAGACAGATATCAATACATAGGTTTTAAGATGCTTACTACTAACATATATTCTTGTGCGGTGAATAGGGGGTGTTGAGTCCAGTTCACTGAGCAAGGAGTCGGTCTTTTCTATTACATATTGGGTGTATGGAACGGTATCTGAGCCAATTTGAAACCCTTGTTTTATGCATCACCCCACCTCACCTTTCCCATTAAGCAGCCATAGTGTGTTTTCTAAATGTGTGACTCTGTTCTGTTTTGTAATTCAGTTCAAGTGTAGCGGTTTTTACATTACCTCTATAAGTGATAGCTTATGATAAGTGTCTTTTTCTGTGTGACTTATTTCACTTAGAATCGTCGTACGTAAATCCACTCATCTTGCTTCTAGTAGCCTTATGACATTGATTTCATATCTGAGTGATATTCCATTGTACATAAGGACCACAACTTCTTTATCCATTTTTCTCTTTCCTGGGATATTTAAGGTGTGATGAATTGGAGGTTCTTGTCAACAGAGCAGCCCTAAACTTTGGGGTGCCTGTGTCTTGCTGATTTTTAGTTTTCCCAATTTATACGCCCATGAGTGGACGTGCCCTATGCTCCCTATGCTGTGTTTTTTCGATGTTTCAGGACACACCGTACACTTCTCCAGAGTGGCTGTTGGCAATTTACATCCCGCCCATCAGCGTAGCAAGGCTGCCATTTCTCCATGGCCTGTACTGCATTTCTGGTTTTGACACTTTTTGCAGCATGGCCCTTTTGACCGATGGGAAGCGAGACTTCCTTGTAGCGCTGATTTGCCTTTCCAGGTTGCTTGGTTGGCCAAAAAGGGCGTATGCGTTTTTTCCTGAATATATTCAGGAAAAAACGCATACGCCCTTTTTGGCCAAGGGCATCATTGTCGACGTTTTGCCACTTTTCATGTGCTTTAAAGGCGATTCGAATCTACCTCCTGAAACCTGTTTCCTGCAATTCTGCCTTGCTTTCAAATCCTCTTCGTTGCCTTCCCTAAATATATTTGTGGACTGGAGTAATCATTTATAACTCAGCAGGTTTGTGAATGGCAGTGCCCCTGAGCTCCATTTTTCAACTGTCTTTTTTGGGAGCTGGCCGCAAAAGCACGGGATTTCCTCAGGCCCTATTCTGGTTCCCTGCGGCAGGCTGAGCCTGTGGTTAATTCTTCTTCCTGATGGGAAAATAGAGTGACCTGTGCCTGTCCCAACACCTAGATCTAGTCTCTCATTGGTTGCCCCTCTTCCGTTCATCCTCAGGACAAATTGCAACCTGTAGGGAACAGGAGGTTAAAGGTGCTGATTCTCCAAGTAGGGAGATTGCTAGTAAAGTAGCTGGAATGGCGAACCCGAGCACAAGGAGATGAGAAATGAGGTGCGTTTTAGAAACCTTTCAAAATCACACGGTGTTTCTGGGTTTCTCATGCATGTTTTCGATGTAGGAATATGCCCTTGAACCTAGAGATTTGGGACCCATGGGATGCGTACCACGCAGTATTACTTTAAAGGGTCTGTGTTTTCTCACCCAACCTCACCCAACCTCTCAGCCCCAAGTGTGTCTACCCTTATGTCTCATCCAGTTGTGGGTCTAGATATGGTCAATCCAGGTTGCATCACAGCCCCTGAACGAATTTTGTAAGAATTTCTCTCTCTTTCACTGTCTTTGTTTTACGGGTTTTTAAAAGTAATTTATTTTTATAATGGGGTTTAGCTGCTTTTCACGGCTGTGTTTATGCGGCTTTACACCCACTTGACTCACTTCCAGACAGATATCAATACATAGGTTTTAAGATTCTTACTAGTCACATATATTCTTGTGCGGTGAATAGGGGGTGTTGAGTCCAGTTCACTGAGCAAGGAGTCGGTCTTTTCTATTACATATTGGGTGTATGGAACGGTATCTGAGCCAATTTGAAACCCTTGTTTTATGCATCACCCCACCTCACCTTTCCCGTTAAGCAGCCATAGTGTGTTTTCTAAACGTGTGACTCTGTTCTGTTTTGTAATTCAGTTCAAGTGTAGCGGTTTTTACATTCCCTCTATAAGTGATAGCTTATGATAAGTGTCTTTTTCTGTGTGACTTATTTCACTTAGAATCGTCGTACCTAAGTCCACTCATCTTGCTTCTTCTAGCCTTATGACATTGATTTCATGTCTGAGTGATATTCCATTGTACATAAGGACCACAACTTCTTTATCCATTTTTCTCTTTCCTGGGATATTTAAGCTGTCATGAAGTGGAGGTTCTTGTCAACAGAGCCGCCCTAAACTTTGGGGTGCCTGTGTCTTGCTGATTTTTAGTTTTCCCAATTTATACGCCCATGAGTGGACGTGCCCTATGCTCCCTAAGCTGTGTGTTTTAGATGTTTCAGGACACACCGTACACTTCTCCAGAGTGGCTGTTGGCAATTTACATCCCGCCCATCAGCGTAGCAAGGCTGCCATTTCTCCATGGCCTGTCCTGCATTTCTGGTTTTGACACTTTTTGCAGCATGGCCCTTTTGACCGATGGGAAGCGAGACTACTTTGTAGCGCTGATCTGCCTTTACAGGTTGCTTGGTTGGCCAAAAAGGGCGTATGCGTTTTTTCCTGTATATATTCAGGAAAAAACGCATACGCCCTTTTTGGCCAAGGGCATCATTGTCGACGTTTTGCGACTTTTCATGTGCTTTAAAGGCAATTCGAATCTACCTCCTGAAACCTGTTTCCTGCAATTCTGCCTTGCTTTCAAATCCTCTTCGTTGCCTTCCCTCAATATATTTGTGGACGAGAGTTATCATTTATAACTCTGCGGGTTTGTGAATGGCAGTGTCCCTGGGCTCCATTTTTCAACTCCCTTTTTTGGGAGCTGGCCATAAGAGCGCGGGATTGCCTCAGGCCCTATTCTGCTTCTGGGCGGCAGGCTGAGCCTGTGGTTAATTCTTCTTCCCGATGGGAAAATAGAGTGACCTGTGCCTGTCTCAACACCTAGATCTAGTCTCTCATTGGTTGCCCCTCTTCCCGTTCATCCTCAGGACAAATTGCAACCTGTAGGGAACAGGAGTTTAAAGGTGCTGATTCTCCAAGTAGGGAGATTTCTAGTAAAGTACCTGGAATGGCGAACCCGAGCACAAGGAGATGAGAAATGAGGTGCGTTTTAGAAACCTTTCAAAATCACATGGTGTACCTTCTTCTGGGTTTCTCATGAATGTTTTCGATGTAGGAAGATGCCCTTGAACCTGGAGATTTGGGACCCATGGGATTGGTACCACGCAGTAGTACTTTAAAGGTTGTGTGTTTGCTCACCCAACCTCACCCAACCTCTCAGCCCCAAGAGTGTCCACCCTTATGTCTCATCCAGCTGTGGGTCTAGATATGGTCAATCCAGGTTGCATCACAGCCTCTGAACGAATTTGTAAGAATTTCTCTCTCTTTCACTGTCTTTGTTTTACGGGTTTTTAAAAGTAAGTTATTTTTATAATGGGGTTTAGCTGCTTTTCACGGCTGTGTTTATGCGGCATTACACCCACTTGACTCACTTCCAGACAGATATCAATACATAGGTTTTAAGATTCTTACTAGTCACATATATTCTTGTGCAGTGAATAGGGGGTGTTGAGTCCAGTTCACTGAGCAATGAGTCGGTCTTTTCTATTACATATTGGGTGTATGGAACGGTATCTGAGCGAATTTGAAACCCTTGTTTTATGCATCACCCCACCTCACCTTTCCCGTTAAGCAGCCATAGTGTGTTTTCTAAACGTGTGACTCTGTTCTGTTTTGTAACTCAGTTCAAGTGTAGCGGTTTTTACATTCCCTCTATAAGTGATAGCTTATGATAAGTGTCTTTTTATGTGTGACTTATTTCACTTAGAATCATCGTACTTAAGTCCACTCATTTTGCTGCTTCTAGCCTTATGATATTGATTTCATGTCTGCGTGATATTCCATTGTACATAAGGACCACAACTTCTTTATCCATTTTTCTCTTTCCTGGGATATTTAAGGTGTCATGAAGTGGAGGTTCTTGTCAACAGAGCAGCCCTAAACTTTGGGGTGCCTGTGTCTTGCTGATTTTTAGTTTTCACAATTTATACGCCCATGAGTGGATGTGCCCTATGCTCCCTAAGCTGTGTGTTTTCGATGTTTCAGGACACACCGTACACTTCTCCAGAGTGGCTGTTGGCAATTTACATCCCGCCCATCAGCGTAGCAAGGCTGCCATTTCTCCATGGCCTGTCCTGCCTTTTTGGTTTTGAAAATTTTTGCAGCATGGCCCTTTTGACCGATGGGAAGCGAGACTTCCTTGTAGCGCTGATTTGCCTTTCCAGGTTGCTTGGTTGGCCAAAAAGGGCGTATGCGTTTTTTCCTGAATATATTCAGGAAAAAACGCATACGCCCTTTTTGGCCAAGGGCATCATTGTCGACGTTTTGCCACTTTTCATGTGCTTTAAAGGCGATTCGAATCTACCTCCTGAAACCTGTTTCCTGCAATTCTGCCTTGCTTTCAAATCCTCTTCGTTGCCTTCCCTAAATATATTTGTGGACTGGAGTAATCATTTATAACTCAGCAGGTTTGTGAATGGCAGTGCCCCTGAGCTCCATTTTTCAACTGTCTTTTTTGGGAGCTGGCCGCAAAAGCACGGGATTGCCTCAGGCCCTATTCTGGTTCCCTGCGGCAGGCTGAGCCTGTGGTTAATTCTTCTTCCTGATGGGAAAATAGAGTGACCTGTGCCTGTCCCAACACCTAGATCTAGTCTCTCATTGGTTGCCCCTCTTCCGTTCATCCTCAGGACAAATTGCAACCTGTAGGGAACAGGAGGTTAACGGTGCTGATTCTCCAAGTAGGGAGATTGCTAGTAAAGTAGCTGGAATGGCGAACCCGAGCACAAGGAGATGAGAAATGAGGTGCGTTTTAGAAACCTTTCAAAATCACACGGTGTTTCTGGGTTTCTCATGCATGTTTTCGATGTAGGAATATGCCCTTGAACCTAGAGATTTGGGACCCATGGGATGCGTACCACGCAGTATTACTTTAAAGGGTCTGTGTTTTCTCACCCAACCTCACCCAACCTCTCAGCCCCAAGTGTGTCTACCCTTATGTCTCATCCAGTTGTGGGTCTAGATATGGTCAATCCAGGTTGCATCACAGCCCCTGAACGAATTTTGTAAGAATTTCTCTCTCTTTCACTGTCTTTGTTTTACGGGTTTTTAAAAGTAATTTATTTTTATAATGGGGTTTAGCTGCTTTTCACGGCTGTGTTTATGCGGCTTTACACCCACTTGACTCACTTCCAGACAGATATCAATACATAGGTTTTAAGATTCTTACTAGTCACATATATTCTTGTGCGGTGAATAGGGGGTGTTGAGTCCAGTTCACTGAGCAAGGAGTCGGTCTTTTCTATTACATATTGGGTGTATGGAACGGTATCTGAGCCAATTTGAAACCCTTGTTTTATGCATCACCCCACCTCACCTTTCCCGTTAAGCAGCCATAGTGTGTTTTCTAAACGTGTGACTCTGTTCTGTTTTGTAATTCAGTTCAAGTGTAGCGGTTTTTACATTCCCTCTATAAGTGATAGCTTATGATAAGTGTCTTTTTCTGTGTGACTTATTTCACTTAGAATCGTCGTACCTAAGTCCACTCATCTTGCTTCTTCTAGCCTTATGACATTGATTTCATGTCTGAGTGATATTCCATTGTACATAAGGACCACAACTTCTTTATCCATTTTTCTCTTTCCTGGGATATTTAAGGTGTCATGAAGTGGAGGTTTTTGTCAACAGAGCCGCCCTAAACTTTGGGGTGCCTGTGTCTTGCTGATTTTTAGTTTTCCCAATTTATACGCCCATGAGTGGACGTGCCCTATGCTCCCTAAGCTGTGTGTTTTAGATGTTTCAGGACACACCGTACACTTCTCCAGAGTGGCTGTTGGCAATTTACATCCCGCCCATCAGCGTAGCAAGGCTGCCATTTCTCCATGGCCTGTCCTGCATTTCTGGTTTTGACACTTTTTGCAGCATGGCCCTTTTGACCGATGGGAAGCGAGACTACTTTGTAGCGCTGATCTGCCTTTCCAGGTTGCTTGGTTGGCCAAAAAGGGCGTATGCGTTTTTTCCTGAATATATTCAGGAAAAAACGCATACGCCCTTTTTGGCCAAGGGCATCATTGTCGACGTTTTGCGACTTTTCATGTGCTTTAAAGGCAATTCGAATCTACCTCCTGAAACCTGTTTCCTGCAATTCTGCCTTGCTTTCAAATCCTCTTCGTTGCCTTCCCTCAATATATTTGTGGACGAGAGTTATCATTTATAACTCTGCGGGTTTGTGAATGGCAGTGTCCCTGGGCTCCATTTTTCAACTCCCTTTTTTGGGAGCTGGCCATAAGAGCGCGGGATTGCCTCAGGCCCTATTCTGCTTCTGGGCGGCAGGCTGAGCCTGTGGTTAATTCTTCTTCCCGATGGGAAAATAGAGTGACCTGTGCCTGTCCCAACACCTAGATCTAGTCTCTCATTGGTTGCCCCTCTTCCCGTTCATCCTCAGGACAAATTGCAACCTGTAGGGAACAGGAGGTTAAAGGTGCTGATTCTCCAAGTAGGGAGATTGCTAGTAAAGTAGCTGGAAGTGCGAACCCGAGCACAAGGAGATGAGAAATGAGGTGCGTTTTAGAAACCTTTCAAAATCACATGGTGTACCTTCTTCTGGGTTTCTCATGCATGTTTTCGATGTAGGAAGATGCCCTTGAACCTGGAGATTTGGGACCCATGGGATGGGTACCACGCAGTACTACTTTAAAGGTTGTGCGTTTGCTCACCCAACGTCACCCAACCTCTCAGCCCCAAGAGTGTCCACCCTTATGTCTCATCCAGCTGTGGGTCTAGATATGGTCAATCCAGGTTGCATCACAGCCCCTGAACGAATTATGTAAGAATTTCTCTCTCTTTCACTGTATTTGTTTTACGGGTTTTTAAAAGTAATTTATTTTTATAATGGGGTTTAGCTGCCTTTCACGGCTGTGTTTATGCGGCTTTACACCCACTTGACTCACTTCCAGACAGATATCAATACATAGGTTTTAAGATTCTTACTAGTCACATATATTCTTCTGCGGTGAATAGGGGGTGTTGAGTCCAGTTCACTGAGCAAGGAGTAGGTCTTGTCTATTACATATTGGGTGTATGGAACGGTATCTGATCGAATTTGTAAACCTTGTTTTATGCATCACCCCACCTCACCTTTCCCGTTAAGCAGCCATAGTGTGTTTTCTAAACGTGAGACTCTGTTCTGTTTTGTAATTCAGTTCAAGTGTAGCGGTTTTTACATTCCCTCTATAAGTGATAGCTTATGATAAGTGTCTTTTTCTGTGTGACTTATTTCACTTAGAATCGTCGTACCTAAATCCACTCATCTTGCTTCTACTAGCCTTATGACATTGATTTCATGTCTGAGTGATAATCCATTGTACATAAGGACCACAAATTCTTTATCCATTTTTCTCTTTCCTGGGATATTTAAGGTGTCACGAAGTGGAGGTTCTTGTCAACAGAGCAGCCCTAAAATTTGGGGTGCCTGTGTCTTGCTGATTTTTAGTTTTCCCAATTTATACGCCCATGAGTGGACGTGCCCTATGCTCCCTAAGCTGTGATTTTTCGATGTTTCAGGACACACCGTATACTTCTCCAGAGTGGCTGTTGGCAATTTACATCCCGCCCATCAGCGTAGCAAGGCTGCCATTTCTCCATGGCCTGTCCTGCATTTCTGTTTTTGACACTTTCTGCAGCATGGCCCTTTTGACCGATGGGAAGCGAGACTTCTTTGTAGCGCTGATTTGCCATTCCAGGTTGCTTGGTTCGCCAAAAAGGGCGTATGCGTTTTTTCCTGAATATATTCAGGAAAAAACGCATACGCCCTTTTTGGCCAAGGGCATCATTGTCGACGTTTTGCGACTTTTCATGTGCTTTAAAGGCGATTCGAATCTACCTCCTGAAACCTGTTTCCTGCAATTCTGCCTTACTTTCAAATCCTCTTCGTTGCCTTCCCTCAATATATTTGTGGACGAGAGTTATCATTTATAACTCTGCGGGTTTGTGAATGGCAGTGTCCCTGGGCTCCATTTTTCAACTCGCTTTTTTGGGAGCTGGCCTCAGGAGCGCGGGATTGCCTCAGGCCCTATTCTGCTTCTGGGCGGCAGGCTGAGCCTGTGGTTAATTCTTCTTCCTGATGGGAAAATAGAGTGACCTGTGCCTGTCCCAACACCTAGATCTAGTCTCTCATTGGTTACCCCTCTTCCCGTTCATCCTCAGGACAAATTGCAACCTGTACGGAACAGGAGCTTAAAGGTGCTGATTCTCCAAGTAGGGAGATTGTTTGTAAAGTAGGTGGAAAGGCGAACCCGAGCACAAGGAGTTGAGAAATGAGGTGCGTATTAGAAACCTTTCAAAATCACACGGTGTACCATCTTCTGGATTTCTCATGCATGTTTTCGATGTAGGAAGATGCCCTTGAACCTGGAGATTTGGGACCCATGGGATGGGTACCAGGCAGTATTACTTTAAAGGGTCTGCGTTTGCTCACCCAACCTCACCCAACCTTTCAGCCCCAAGAGTGTCCACCCTTATGTCTCATCCAGCTGTGGGTCTAGATATGGTCAATCCAGGTTGCATCACAGCCTCTGAAAGAATTTTGTAAGAATTTCTCTCTCTTTCACTGTCTTTGTTTTACGGGTTTTTAAAAGTAATTTATTTTTATAATGGTGTTTAGCTGCTTTTCACGGCTGTGTTTATGCGGCTTTACACCCACTTGACTCACTTCCAGACAGATATCAATACATAGGTTTTACGATTCTTACTAGTCACATATATTCTTGTGCGGTGAATAGGGGGTGTTGAGTCCAGTTCACTGAGCAAGGAGTTGGTCTTGTCTATTACATATTGGGTGTATGGAACGGTATCTGAGCCAATTTGAAACCCTTGTTTTATGCATCACCCCACTTCACATTTCCCGTTAAGCAGCCATAGTGTGTTTTCTAAACGTGTGACTCTGTTCTGTTTTGTAATTCAGTTCAAGTGTAGCAGTTTTTACATTCCCTCTATAAGTGATAGCTTATGATAAGGGTCTTTTTCTGTGTGACTTATTTCACTTAGAATCGTCGTACCTAAATCCACTCATCTTGCTTCTACTAGCCTTATGACATTGATTTCATGTCTGAGTGATATTCCATTGTACATAAGGACCACAACTTCTTTATCCATTTTTCTCTTTCCTGGGATATTTAAGGTGTCATGAAGTGGAGGTTCTTGTCAACAGAGCAGCCCTGAACTTTAGGGTGCCTGTGTCTTGCTGATTTTTAGTTTTCCCAATTTATACGCTCACGAGTGGACGTGTCCTATGCTCCCTAAGCTGTGTTTTTTCGATGTTTCAGGACACACCGTACACTTCTCCAGAGTGGCTGTTGGCAATGTACATCCCGCCCATCAGCGTAGCAAGGCTGCCATTTCTCCATGGCCTGTCGTGCATTTCTGGTTTTGACACTTTTTGCAGCATGGCCCTTTTGACCGATGGGAAGCGAGACTTCTTTGTAGCGCAGATTAGCCTTTCCAGGTTGCTTGGTTGGTCAAAAAGGGCGTATGCGTTTTTTCCTGAATATATTCAGGAAAAAACGCATACGCCCTTTTTGGCCAAGGGCATCATTGTCGACGTTTTGCGACTTTTCATGTGCTTTAAAGGCGATTCGAATCTACCTCCTGAAACCTGTTTCCTGCAATTCTGCCTTGCTTTCAAATCCTCTTCGTTGCCTTCCCTCAATATGTTTGTGGACTGGAGTAATCATCTATAACTCAGCAGGTTTGTGAATGGCAGTGCCCCTGAGCTCCATTTTTCAACTGTCTTTTTTGGGAGCTGGCCGCAAAAGCACGGGATTGCCTCAGGCCCTATTCTGGTTCCCTGCGGCAGGCTGAGCCTGTGGTTAATTCTTCTTCCCGATGGGAATATAGAGTGACCTGTGCCTGTCCCAACACCTAGATCTAGTCTCTCATTGGTTGCCCCTCTTCCCGTTCATCCTCAGGACAAATTGCAACCTGTAGGGAACAGGAGGTTAAAGGTGCTGATTCTCCAAGTAGGGAGATTGCTTGTAAAGTTCCTGCATTGGCGAACCCGAGCACAAGGAGATGAGAAATGAGGTGCGTTTTAGAAACCTTTCAAAATCACACGGTGTACCATCTTCTGGGTTTCTCATGCATGTTTTCTATGTAGGAAGATGCCCTTGAACCTGGAGATTTGGGACCCATGGGATGGGTACCAGGCAGTATTACTTTAAAGGTTCTGCGTTTGCTCACCCAACCTCACCCAACCTCTCAGCCCCAAGAGTGTCCACCCTTATGTCTCATCCTGCTGTGGGTCTAGATATGGTCAATCCAGGTTGCATCACAGCCCCTGAAAGAATTTTGTAAGAATTTCTCTCTCTTTCACTGTCTTTGTTTTACGGGTTTTTAAAAGTAATTTATTTTTATAATGGGGTTTAGCTGGTTTTCACGGCTGTGTTTATGCGGCTTTACACCCACTGGACTCACTTCCAGACAGATATCAATACATAGGTTTTAAGATTCTTACTAGTCACATATATTCTTGTGCGGTGAATAGGGGGTTTTGAGTCCAGTTCACTGAGCAAGGAGTAGGTCTTGTCTATTACATTTTGGGTGTATGGAACGGTATCTGAGCGAATTTGAAAACCTTGTTTTATGCATCACCCCACCTCACCTTTCCCGTTAAGCAGCCATAGTGTGTTTTCTAAACGTGAGACTCTGTTCTGTTTTGTAATTCAGTTCAAGTGTAGCGGTTTTTACATTCCCTATATAAGTGATAGCTTATGATAAGTGTCTTTTTCTGTGTGACTTATTTCACTTAGAATCGTCGTACCTAAATCCACTCATCTTGGTTCTACTAGCCTTATGACATTGATTTCATGTCTGAGTGATATTCCATTGTACATAAGGACCACAACTTCTTTATCCATTTTTCTCTTTCCTGGGATATTTAAGGTGTCATGAAGTGGAGGTTCTTGTCAACAGAGCAGCCCTAAACTTTGGGGTGCCTGTGTCTTGCTGATTTTTAGTTTTCCCAATTTATACGCCCATGAGTGGACGTGCCCTATGCTCCCTAAGCTGTGTTTTTTCGATGTTTCAGGACACACCGTACACTTCTCCAGAGTGGCTGTTGGCAATTTACATCCCGCCCATCAGCATAGCAAGGCTGCCATTTCTCCATGGCCTGTCCTGCATTTCTGGTTTTGACACTTTTTGCAGCATGGCCCTTTTGACCGATGGGAAGCGAGACTTCTTTGTAGCGCTGATTAGCCTTTCCAGGTTGCTTGGTTGGCCAAACAGGGCGTATGCGTTTTTTCCTGAATATATTCAGGAAAAAACGCATACGCCCTGTTTGGCCAAGGGCATCATTGTCGACATTTTGCCACTTTTCATGTGCTTTAAAGGCGATTCGAATCTACCTCCTGAAACCTGTTTCCTGCAATTCTGCCTTGCTTTCAAATTCTCTTCGTTGCCTTCCCTCAATATATCTGTGGATGAGAGTTATCATTTATAGCTCTGCGGGTTTGTGAATTGCAGTGTCCCTGAGCTCCATTTTTCAACTGGCTTTTTTGCGAGCTGGCCGCAAAAGCGCGGGATTGCCTCAGGCCCTATTCTGCTTCTGGGCGGCAGGCTGAGCCTGTGGTTAATTCTTCTTCCTGATGGGAAAATAGAGTGACCTGTGCCTGTCCCAACACCTAGATCTAGTCTCTCATTGGTTGCCCCTCTTCCCGTTCATCCTCAGGACAAATTGCAACCTGTAGGGAACAGGAGGTTAAAGGTGCTGATTCTCCAAGTAGGGAGATTTCTAGTAAAGTACCTGGAATGGCGAACCCGAGCACAAGGAGATGAGAAATGAGGTGCGTTTTAGAAACCTTTCAAAATCACATGGTGTACCTTCTTCTGGGTTTCTCATGAATGTTTTCGATGTAGGAAGATGCCCTTGAACCTGGAGATTTGGGACCCATGGGATTGGTACCACGCAGTAGTACTTTAAAGGTTGTGTGTTTGCTCACCCAACCTCACCCAACCTCTCAGCCCCAAGAGTGTCCACCCTTATGTCTCATCCAGCTGTGGGTCTAGATATGGTCAATCCAGGTTGCATCACAGCCTCTGAACGAATTTGTAAGAATTTCTCTCTCTTTCACTGTCTTTGTTTTACGGGTTTTTAAAAGTAAGTTATTTTTATAATGGGGTTTAGCTGCTTTTCACGGCTGTGTTTATGCGGCATTACACCCACTTGACTCACTTCCAGACAGATATCAATACATAGGTTTTAAGATTCTTACTAGTCACATATATTCTTGTGCAGTGAATAGGGGGTGTTGAGTCCAGTTCACTGAGCAATGAGTCGGTCTTTTCTATTACATATTGGGTGTATGGAACGGTATCTGAGCGAATTTGAAACCCTTGTTTTATGCATCACCCCACCTCACCTTTCCCGTTAAGCAGCCATAGTGTGTTTTCTAAACGTGTGACTCTGTTCTGTTTTGTAACTCAGTTCAAGTGTAGCGGTTTTTACATTCCCTCTATAAGTGATAGCTTATGATAAGTGTCTTTTTATGTGTGACTTATTTCACTTAGAATCATCGTACTTAAGTCCACTCATTTTGCTGCTTCTAGCCTTATGATATTGATTTCATGTCTGCGTGATATTCCATTGTACATAAGGACCACAACTTCTTTATCCATTTTTCTCTTTCCTGGGATATTTAAGGTGTCATGAAGTGGAGGTTCTTGTCAACAGAGCAGCCCTAAACTTTGGGGTGCCTGTGTCTTGCTGATTTTTAGTTTTCACAATTTATACGCCCATGAGTGGATGTGCCCTATGCTCCCTAAGCTGTGTGTTTTAGATGTTTCAGGACACACCTTTCACTTCTTCAGAGTGGCTGTTGGCAATTTACATCCCGCCCCTCAGCGTAGCAAGGCTGTCATTTCTCTATGGCCTGTCCTGCATTTCTGGTTTTGACACTTTTTGCAGCATGGCCCTTTTGACCGATGGGAAGCGAGACTACTTTGTAGCGCTGATTTGCCTTTCCAGGTTGCTTGGTTGGCCAAACAGGGCGTATGCGTTTTTTCCTGAATATATTCAGGAAAAAACGCATACGCCCTTTTTGGCCAAGGGCATCATTGTCGACGTTTTGCGACTTTTCATGTGCTTTAAAGGCGATTCGAATCTACCTCCTGAAACCTGTTTCCTGCAATTCTTCCTTGCTTTCAAATCCTCTTCATTGCCTTCCCTCAATGTATTTGTGGACGAGAGTCATCATTTATAACTCTGCGGGTTTGTGAATGGCAGTGTCCCTGGGCTCCATTTTTCAACTCGCTTTTTTGGGAGCTGGCCGCAAGAGCGCGGGATTGCCTCAGGCCCTATTCTGCTTCTGGGCGGCAGGCTGAGCCTGTGGTTAATTCTTCTTCCTGATGGGAAAATAGAATGACCTGTGCCTGTCCCAACACCTAGATCTAGTCTCTCATTGGTTGCCCCTCTTCCCGTTCATCCTCAGGACAAATTGCAACCTGTAGGGAACAGGAGGTTAAAGGTGCTGATTCTCCAAGTAGGGAGATTGCTAGTAAAGTAGCTGGAATGGCGAACCCGAGCACAAGGAGATGAGAAATGAGGTGCGTTTTAGAAACCTTTCAAAATCACACGGTGTACCATCTTCTGGGTTTCTCATGCATGTTTTCGATGTAGGAAGATGCCCTTGAACCTGGAGATTTGGGACCCATGGGATGGGTACCAGGCAGTATTACTTTAAAGGTTCTGCGTTTGCTCACCCAACCTCACCCAACCTCTCAGCCCCAAGAGTGTCCACCCTTATGTCTCATCCAGCTGTGGGTCTAGATATGGTCAATCCAGGTTGCATCACAGCCCCTGAAAGAATTTTGTAAGAATTTCTCTCTCTTTCACTGTCTTTGTTTTACGGGTTTTTAAAAGTAATTTATTTTTATAATGGGGTTTAGCTGGTTTTCACGGCTGTGTTTATGCGGCTTTACACCCACTGGACTCACTTCCAGACAGATATCAATACATAGGTTTTAAGATTCTTACTAGTCACATATATTCTTGTGCGGTGAATAGGGGGTGTTGAGTCCAGTTCACTGAGCAAGGAGTAGATCTTGTCTATTACATTTTGGGTGTATGGAACGGTATCTGAGCGAATTTGAAAACCTTGTTTTATGCATCACCCCACCTCACCTTTCCCGTTAAGCAGCCATAGTGTGTTTTCTAAACGTGAGACTCTGTTCTGTTTTGTAATTCAGTTCAAGTGTAGCGGTTTTTACATTCCCTCTATAAGTGATAGCTTATGATAAGTGTCTTTTTCTGTGTGACTTATTTCACTTAGAATCGTCGTACCTAAATCCACTCATCTTGGTTCTACTAGCCTTATGACATTGATTTCATGTCTGAGTGATATTCCATTGTACATAAGGACCACAACTTCTTTATCCATTTTTCTCTTTCCTGGGATATTTAAGGTGTCATGAAGTGGAGGTTCTTGTCAACAGAGCAGCCCTAAACTTTGGGGTGCCTGTGTCTTGCTGATTTTTAGTTTTCCCAATTTATACGCCCATGAGTGGACGTGCCCTATGCTCCCTAAGCTGTGTTTTTTCGATGTTTCAGGACACACCGTACACTTCTCCAGAGTGGCTGTTGGCAATTAACATCCCGCCCATCAGCATAGCAAGGCTGCCATTTCTCCATGGCCTGTCCTGCATTTCTGGTTTTGACACTTTTTGCAGCATGGCCCTTTTGACCGATGGGAAGCGAGACTTCTTTGTAGCGCTGATTAGCCTTTCCAGGTTGCTTGGTTGGCCAAACAGGGCGTATGCGTTTTTTCCTGAATATATTCAGGAAAAAACGCATACGCCCTGTTTGGCCAAGGGCATCATTGTCGACATTTTGCCACTTTTCATGTGCTTTAAAGGCGATTCGAATCTACCTCCTGAAACCTGTTTCCTGCAATTCTGCCTTGCTTTCAAATTCTCTTCGTTGCCTTCCCTCAATATATCTGTGGATGAGAGTTATCATTTATAGCTCTGCGGGTTTGTGAATTGCAGTGTCCCTGAGCTCCATTTTTCAACTGGCTTTTTTGCGAGCTGGCCGCAAAAGCGCGGGATTGCCTCAGGCCCTATTCTGCTTCTGGGCGGCAGGCTGAGCCTGTGGTTAATTCTTCTTCCTGATGGGAAAATAGAGTGACCTGTGCCTGTCCCAACACCTAGATCTAGTCTCTCATTGGTTGCCCCTCTTCCCGTTCATCCTCAGGACAAATTGCAACCTGTAGGGAACAGGAGGTTAAAGGTGCTGATTCTCCAAGTAGGGAGATTTCTAGTAAAGTACCTGGAATGGCGAACCCGAGCACAAGGAGATGAGAAATGAGGTGCGTTTTAGAAACCTTTCAAAATCACATGGTGTACCTTCTTCTGGGTTTCTCATGAATGTTTTCGATGTAGGAAGATGCCCTTGAACCTGGAGATTTGGGACCCATGGGATTGGTACCACGCAGTAGTACTTTAAAGGTTGTGTGTTTGCTCACCCAACCTCACCCAACCTCTCAGCCCCAAGAGTGTCCACCCTTATGTCTCATCCAGCTGTGGGTCTAGATATGGTCAATCCAGGTTGCATCACAGCCTCTGAACGAATTTGTAAGAATTTCTCTCTCTTTCACTGTCTTTGTTTTACGGGTTTTTAAAAGTAAGTTATTTTTATAATGGGGTTTAGCTGCTTTTCACGGCTGTGTTTATGCGGCATTACACCCACTTGACTCACTTCCAGACAGATATCAATACATAGGTTTTAAGATTCTTACTAGTCACATATATTCTTGTGCAGTGAATAGGGGGTGTTGAGTCCAGTTCACTGAGCAATGAGTCGGTCTTTTCTATTACATATTGGGTGTATGGAACGGTATCTGAGCGAATTTGAAACCCTTGTTTTATGCATCACCCCACCTCACCTTTCCCGTTAAGCAGCCATAGTGTGTTTTCTAAACGTGTGACTCTGTTCTGTTTTGTAACTCAGTTCAAGTGTAGCGGTTTTTACATTCCCTCTATAAGTGATAGCTTATGATAAGTGTCTTTTTATGTGTGACTTATTTCACTTAGAATCATCGTACTTAAGTCCACTCATTTTGCTGCTTCTAGCCTTATGATATTGATTTCATGTCTGCGTGATATTCCATTGTACATAAGGACCACAACTTCTTTATCCATTTTTCTCTTTCCTGGGATATTTAAGGTGTCATGAAGTGGAGGTTCTTGTCAACAGAGCAGCCCTAAACTTTGGGGTGCCTGTGTCTTGCTGATTTTTAGTTTTCACAATTTATACGCCCATGAGTGGATGTGCCCTATGCTCCCTAAGCTGTGTGTTTTAGATGTTTCAGGACACACCGTACACTTCTCCAGAGTGGCTGTTGGCAATTTACATCCCGCCCCTCAGCGTAGCAAGGCTGCCATTTCTCTATGGCCTGTCCTGCATTTCTGGTTTTGACACTTTTTGCAGCATGGCCCTTTTGACCGATGGGAAGCGAGACTACTTTGTAGAGCTGATTTGCCTTTCCAGGTTGCTTGGTTGGCCAAACAGGGCGTATGCGTTTTTTCCTGAATATATTCAGGAAAAAACGCATACGCCCTTTTTGGCCAAGGGCATCATTGTCGACGTTTTGCGACTTTTCATGTGCTTTAAAGGCGATTCGAATCTACCTCCTGAAACCTGTTTCCTGCAATTCTTCCTTGCTTTCAAATCCTCTTCATTGCCTTCCCTCAATGTATTTGTGGACGAGAGTCATCATTTATAACTCTGCGGGTTTGTGAATGGCAGTGTCCCTGGGCTCCATTTTTCAACTCGCTTTTTTGGGAGCTGGCCGCAAGAGCGCGGGATTGCCTCAGGCCCTATTCTGCTTCTGGGCGGCAGGCTGAGCCTGTGGTTAATTCTTCTTCCTGATGGGAAAATAGAGTGACCTGTGCCTGTCCCAACACCTAGATCTAGTCTCTCATTGGTTGCCCCTCTTCCCGTTCATCCTCAGGACAAATTGCAACCTGTAGGGAACAGGAGGTTAAAGGTGCTGATTCTCGAAGTAGGGAGATTGCTAGTAAAGTAGCTGGAATGGCGAACCCGAGCACAAGGAGATGAGAAATGAGGTGCGTTTTAGAAACCTTTCAAAATCACACGGTGTACCATCTTCTGGGTTTCTCATGCATGTTTTCGATGGAGGAAGATGCCCTTGAACCTGGAGATTTGGGACCCATGGGATGCGTACCACGCAGTATTACTTTAAAGGTTCTGCGTTTGCTCACCCAACCTCACCCAGCCTCTCAGCCCCAAGAGTGTCCACCCTTATGTCTCATCCAGCTGTGTGTCTAGATATGGTCAATCCAGGTTGCATCACAGCCCCAGACCGAATTTTGGAAGAATTTCTCTCTCTTTCACTATCTTTGTTTTACGGGATTTTAAAAGTAATTTATTTTTATAATGGGTTTCAGCTGCTTTTCACGGCTGTGTTTATGCGGCTTTACACCCACTTGACTCACTTCCAGAGAGATATCAATACATAGGTTTTAAGATTCTTACTAGTCAGATATATTCTTGTGCGGTGAATAGGGGGTGTTGAGTCCAGTTCACTGAGCAAGGAGTCGGTCTTGTCTATTACATATTGGGTGTATGGAACGGTATCTGAGCCAATTTGAAACCCTTGTTTTATGCATCACCCCATCTCACCTTTCCGGTTAAGCAGCCATAGTATGTTTTCTAAACGTGTGACTCTGTTCTGTTTTGTAACTCAGTTCAAGTGTAGCGGTTTTTACATTCCCTCTATAAGTGATAGCTTATGATAAGTGTCTTTTTCTGTGTGACTTATTTCACTTAGAATCATCGTACCTAAGTCCACTCATCTTGCTTCTTCTAGCCTTATGATATTGATTTCATATCTGCGTGATATTCCATTGTACATAAGGACCACAACTTCTTTATCCATTTTTCTCTTTCCTGGGATATTTAAGGTGTCATGAAGTGGAGGTTCTTGTCAACAGAGCAGCCCTAAACTTTGGGGTGCCTGTGTATTGCTGATTTTTAGTTTTCCCAATTTATACGCCCATGAGTGGACGTGCCCTATGCTCCCTAAGCCGTGTGTTTTAGATGTTTCAGGACACACCGTACACTTCTTCAGAGTGGCTGTTGGCAATTTACATCCCGCCCATCAGCGTAGCAAGGCTGCCATTTCTCCATGGCCTGTCCTGCATTTCTGGTTTTGACACTTTTTGCAGCATGGCCCTTTTGACCGATGGGAAGCGAGACTACTTTGTAGCGCTGATTTGCCTTTCCAGTTTGCTTGGTTGGCCAAAAAGGGCGTATGCGTTTTTTCCTGAATATATTCAGGAAAAAACGCATACGCCCTTTTTGGCCAAGGGCATCATTGTCGACGTTTTGCGACTTTTCATGTGCTTTAAAGGCGATTCGAATCTACCTCCTGAAACCTGTTTCCTGCAATTCTGCCTTGCTTTCAAATCCTCTTCGTTGCCTTCCCTCAATATATTTGTGGACGAGAGTTATCATTTATAACTCTGCGGGTTTGTGAAAGGCAGTGTCCCTGGGCTCCATTTTTCAACTCGCTTTTTTGGGAGCTGGCCGCAAGAGCTTGGGATTGCCTCAGGCCCTATTCTGCTTCTGGGCGGCAGGCTGAGCCTGTGGTTAATTCTTCTTCCTGATGGGAAAATAGAGTGACCTGTGCCTGTCCCAACACCTAGATCTAGTCTCTCATTGGTTGCCCCTCTTCCCGTTCATCCTCAGGACAAATTGCAACCTGTAGGGAACAGGAGGTTAAAGGTGCTGATTCTCCAAGTAGGGAGATTGCTAGTAAAGTACCTGGAATGGCGAACCCGAGCACAAGGAGATGAGAAATGAGGTGCGTTTTAGAAACCTTTCAAAATCACACGGTGTACCATCTTCTGGGTTTCTCATGTATGTTTTCGATGTAGGAAGATGCCTTTGAACCTGGAGATTTGGGACCCATGGGATGCGTACCATGCAGTATTACTTTAAAGGTTTTGCGTTTGCTCACCCAACCTCACCCAACCTCTCAGCCCCAAGAGTGTCCACCCTTATGTCTCATCCAGCTGTGTGTCTAGATATGGTCAATCCAGGTTGCATCACAGCCCCTGACCGAATTTTGGAAGAATTTCTCTCTCTTTCACTGTCTTTGTTTTACGGGTTTTTAAAAGTAATTTATTTTTATAATGGGGTTTAGCGGCCTTTCACGGCTGTGTTGATGCGGCTTTACACCCACTTGACTCACTTCCAGAGAGATATCAATACATAGGTTTTACGATTCTTACTAGTCAGATATATTCTTGTGCGGTGAATAGGGGGTGTTGTGTCCAGTTCACTGAGCAAAGAGTAGGTCTTGTTTTATTACATATTGGGTGTATGGAACGGTATGTGAGCGAATTTGAAACCCTTGTTTTATGCATCACCCCACCTCACCTTTCCCGTTAAGCAGCCATAGTGTGTTTTCTAAACGTGTGACTCTGTTCTGTTTTGTAATTCAGTTCAAGTGTAGCGGTTTTTACATGCCCTCTATAAGTGATAGCTTATGATAAGTGTCTTTTTCTGTGTGACTTATTTCACTTAGATTCGTCGTTCCTAAATCCACTCATCTTGCTTCTACTAGCCTTATGACATTTATTTCATGTCTGAGTGATATTCCATTTTACATAAGGACCACAAATTCTTTATCCATTTTTTTCTTTCCTGGGATATTTAAGGTGTCATGAAGTGGAGGTTCTTGTCAACAGAGCAGCCCTAATCATTGGGGTGCCTGTGTCTTGCTGATTTTTAGTTTTCCCAATTTATACGACCATGAGTGGACGTGCACTATGCTCCCTAAGCTGTGTTTTTTCGATGTTTCAGGACACACCGTACACTTCTCCAGTGTGGCTGTTAGCAATTTACATCCCGCCCATCAGCGTAGCAAGGCTGCCATTTCTCCATGGCCTGTCCTGCATTTCTGGTTTTGAAAATTTTTGCAGCATGGCCCTTTTGACCGATGGGAAGCGAGACTTCTTTGTAGCGCTGATTTGCCTTTCCAGGTTGCTTGGTTGGCCAAAAAGGGCGTATGCGTTTTTTCCTGAATATATTCAGGAAAAAACGCATACGCCCTTTTTGGTCAAGGTCATCATTGTCGACGTTTTGCCACCTTTCATGTGCTTTAAAGGCGATTCGAATCTACCTCCTGAAATCTGTTTCCTGCAATTCTGCCTTGCATTCAAATCCTCTTCGTTGCCTTCCCTCAATATATTTTTGGACGAGAGTTATCATTTATAACTCAGCAGGTTTGTGAATTGCAGTGCCCCTGAGCTCCATTTTTCAACTGGCTTTTTTGGGAGCTGGCCGCAAACGCACGGGATTGCCTAAGGCCCTATTCTGGTTCCCGGCGGTAGGCTGAGCCTGTGGTTAAATCTTCTTCCTGATGGGAAAATAGAGTGACCTGTGCCTGTCTCAACACCTAGATCTAGTCTCTCATTGGTTGCCCCTCTTCCCTTTCATCCTCAGGACAAATTGGAACCTGTACGGAACAGGAGGTTAAAGGTGCTGATTCTCCAAGTAGGGAGATTGCTAGTAAAGTAGCTGGAATGGCGAACCCGAACACAAGGAGATGAGAAATGAGGTGCGTTTTAGAAACCTTTCAAAATCACACGGTGTACCATCTTCTGGGTTTCTCATGCATGTTTTCGATGTAGGAAGATGCCCTTGAACCTGGAGTTTTGGGACCCATGGGATGTGTACCACGCAGTATTACTTTAAAGGGTCTGTGTTTGCTCACCCAACCTCACCCAACCTCTCAGCCCCAAGTGTGTCCACCCTTATGTCTCATCCAGCTGTGGGTCTAGATATGGTCAATCCAGGTTGCATCACAGCCTCTGAACGAATTTTGTAAGAATTTCTCTCTCTTTCACTGTCTTTGTTTTACGGGTTTTTAAAAGTAATTTATTTTTATAATGGGGTTTAGCTGCTTTTCACGGCTGTGTTTATGCGGCTTTACACCCACTTGACTCACTTCCAGACAGATATCAATACATAGGTTTTAAGATTCTTACTAGTCACATATATTCTTGTGCGGTGAATAGGGGGTGTTGAGTCCAGTTCACTGAGCAGCAGTAGGTCTTGTCTATTACATATTGGGTGTATGGAACGGTATCTGAGCGAATTTGAAACCCTTGTTTTATGCATCACCCCACCTCACCTTTCCCGTTAAGCAGCCATAGTGTGTTTTCTAAACGTGTGACTCTGTTCTGTTTTGTAACTCAGTTCAAGTGTAGCGGTTTTTACATTCCCTCTATAAGTGATAGCTTATGATAAGTGTCTTTTTCTGTGTGACTTATTTCACTTAGAATCATCGTACCTAAGTCCACTCATCTTGCTTCTTCTAGCCTTATGATATTGATTTCATGTCTGTGTGATATTCCATTGTACATAAGGACCACAACTTCTTTATCCATTTTTCTCTTTCCTGGGATATTTAAGGTGTCATGAAGTGGAGGTTCTTGTCAACAGAGCAGCCCTAAACTTTGGGGTGCCTGTGTCTTGCTGATTTTTAGTTTTCCCAATTTATACGCCCATGAGTGGACGTGCCCTATGCTCCCTAAGCTGTGTGTTTTAGATGTTTCAGGACACACCGTACACTTCTCCAGAGTGGCTGTTGGCAATTTACATCCCGCCCCTCATTGTAGCAAGGCTGCCATTTCTCCGTGGCCTGTCCTGCATTTCTGGTTTTGACACTTTTTGCAGCATGGCCCTTTTGACCGATGGGAAGCGAGACTACTTTGTAGCGCTGATTTGCCTTTCCAGGTTGCTTGGTTGGCCAAAAAGGTCGTATGCGTATTTTCCTGAATATATTCAGGAAAAAACGCATACGCCCTTTTTGGCCAAGGGCATCATTGTCGACGTTTTGCGACTTTTCATGTGCTTTAAAGGCGATTCGAATCTACCTCCTGAAACCTGTTTCCTGCAATTCTGCCTTGCTTTCAAATCCTCTTCGTTGCCTTCCCTCAATATATTTGTGGACGAGAGTTATCATTTATAACTCTGCGGGTTTGTGAATGGCAGTTTCCCTGGGCTCCATTTTTCAACTCGCTTTTTTGGGAGCTGGCCGTAAGAGCGTGGGATTGCCTCAGGCCCTATTCTGCTTCTGGGCGGCAGGCTGAGCCTGTGGTTAATTCTTCTTCCTTATGGGAAAATAGAGTGACCTGTGCCTGTCCCAACACCTAGATCTAGTCTCTCATTGGTTGCCCCTCTTCCCGTTCATCCTCAGGACAAATTGCAACCTGTAGGGAACAGGAGGTTAAAGGTGCTGATTCTCCAAGTAGGGAGATTGCTAGTAACGTACCTGGAATGGCGAACCCGAGCACAAGGAGATGAGAAATGAGGTGCGTTTTAGAAACCTTTTAAAATCACACGGTGTACCATCTTCTGGGTTTCTCATGCATGTTTTCGATGTAGGAAGATGCCCTTGAACCTGGAGATTTGGGACCCATGGGATGTGTACCACGCAGTATTACTTTAAAGGGTCTGTGTTTGCTCACCCAACCTCACCCAACCTCTCAGCCCCAAGTGTGTCCACCCTTATGTCTCATCCAGCAGTGGGTCTAGATATGGTCAATCCAGGTTGCATCACAGCCTCTGAACGAATTTTGTAAGAATTTCTCTCTCTTTCACTGTCTTTGTTTTACGGGTTTTTAAAAGTAATTTATTTTTATAATGGGGTTTAGCTGCTTTTCACGGCTGTGTTGATGCGGCTTTACACCCACTTGACTCACTTCCAGACAGATATCAATACATAGGTTTTAAGATTCTTACTAGTCACATATATTCTTGTGCGGTGAATAGGGGGTGTTGAGTCCAGTTCACTGAGCAATGAGTCGGTGTTGTCTATTACATATTGGGTGTATGGAACGGTATCTGAGCGAATTTGAAACCCTTGTTTTATGCATCACCCCACCTCACCTTCCCCGTTAAGCAGCCATAGTGTGTTTTCTAAACGTGTGACTCTGTTCTGTTTTGTAACTCAGTTCAAGTGTAGCGGTTTTTACATTCCCTCTATAAGTGATAGCTTATGATAAGTGTCTTTTTCTGTGTGACTTATTTCACTTAGAATCATCGTACCTAAGTCCACTCATGTTGCTTCTTCTAGCCTTATGACATTGATTTCATGTCTGCGTGATATTCCATTGTACATAAGGACCACAACTTCTTTATCCATTTTTCTCTTTCCTGGGATATTTAAGGTGTCATGAAGTGGAGGTTCTTGTCAACAGAGCAGCCCTAAAATTTGGGGTGCCTGTGTCTTGCTGATTTTTAGTTTTCCCAATTTATACGCCGATGAGTGGACGTGCCCTATGCTCCCTAAGCTGTGTGTTTTAGATGTTCCAGGGCACACCGTACACTTCTCCAGAGTGGCTGTTGGCAATTTACATCCCGCCCCTCAGCGTAGCAAGGCTGCCATTTTTAAATGGCCTGTCCTGCATTTCTGGTTTTGACACTTTTTGCAGCATGGCCATTTTGACCGATGGGAAGCGAGACTACTTTGTAGCGCTGATTTGCCTTTCCAGGTTGCTTGGTTGGCCAAAAAGGGCGTATGCGTTTTTTCCTGAATATATTCAGGAAAAAACGCATACGCCCTTTTTGGCCAAGGGCATCATTGTCGACGTTTTGCGACTTTTCATGTGCTTTAAAGGCGATTCGAATCTACCTCCTGAAACCTGTTTCCTGCAATTCTGCCTTGCTTTCAAATCCTCTTCGTTGCCTTCCCTCAATATATTTGTGGACGAGAGTTATCATTTATAACTCTGCGGGTTTGTGAATGGCAGTGTCCCTGGGCTCCATTTTTCAACTCGCTTTTTTGGGAGCTGGCCGTAAGAGCGCTGGATTGCCTCAGGCCCTATTCTGCTTCTGGGCGGCAGGCTGAGCCTGTGGTTAATTCTTCTTCCTGATGGGAAAATAGAGTGACCTGTGCCTGTCCCAACACCTAGATCTAGTCTCTCATTGGTTGCCCCTCTTCCCGTTCATCCTCAGGACAAATTGCAACCTGTAGGGAACAGGAGGTTAAAGGTGCTGATTCTCCAAGTAGGGAGATTGCTAGTAAGGTACCTGGAATGGCGAACCCGAGCACAAGGAGATGAGAAATGAGGTGCGTTTTAGAAACCTTTCAAAATCACACGGTGTACCATCTTCTGGGTTTCTCATGCATGTTTTCGATGTAGGAAGATGCCCTTGAACCTGGAGATTTGGAACCCATGGGATGGGTACCACGCAGTATTACTTTAAAGGGTCTGTGTTTGCTCACCCAACCTCACCCAACCTCTCAGCCCCAAGTGTGTCCACCCTTATGTCTCATCCAGCTGTGTGTCTAGATATGGTCAATCCAGGTTGCATCACAGCCCCTGACCGAATTTTGGAAGAATTTCTCTCTCTTTCACTGTCTTTGTTTTACTGGTTTTTAAAAGTAATTTATTTTTATAATGGGGTTTAGCGGCCTTTCACGGCTGTGTTGATGCGGCTTTACACTCACTTGACTCACTTCCAGAGAGATATCAATACATAGGTTTTACGATTCTTACTAGTCAGATATATTCTTGTGCGGTGATTAGGGGTTGTTGTGTCCAGTTCACTGAGCAAGGAGTAGGTCTTGTCTATTACATATTGGGTGTATGGAACGGTATCTGAGCGAATTTGAAACCCTTGTTTTATGCATCACCCCACCTCACCTTTCCCGTTAAGCAGCCATAGTGTGTTTTCTAAACGTGTGACTCTGTTTTGTTTTGTAATTCAGTTCAAGTGTAGCGGTTTTTACATTCCCTCTATAAGTGATAGCTTATGATAAGTGTCTTTTTCTGTGTGACTTATTTCAGTTAGAATCGTCGTTCCTAAATCCACTCATCTTGCTTCTACTAGCCTTATGACATTTATTTCATGTCTGAGTGATATTCCATTTTACATAAGGACCACAACTTCTTTATCCATTTTTTTCTTTCCTGGGATATTTAAGGTGTCATGAAGTGAAGGTTCTTGTCAACAGAGCAGCCCTAATCATTGGGGTGCCTGTGTCTTGCTGATTTTTAGTTTTCCCAATTTATACGACCATGAGTGGACGTGCCCTATGCTCCCTAAGCTGTGTTTTTTCGAAGTTTCAGGACACACCGTACACTTCTCCAGTGTGGCTGTTGGCAATTTACATCCCTCCCATCAGCGTAGCAAGGCTGCCATTTCTCCATGGCCTGTCCTGCCTTTCTGGTTTTGAAAATTTTTGCAGCATGGCCCTTTTGACCGATGGGAAGCGAGACTTCTTTGTAGCGCTGATTTGCCTTTCCAGGTTGCTTGGTTGGCCAAAAAGGGCGTATGCGTTTTTTCCTGAATATATTCAGGAAAAAACGCATACGCCCTTTTTGGCCAAGGGCATCATTGTCGACGTTTTGCCACCTTTCATGTGCTTTAAAGGCGATTCGAATCTACCTCCTGAAATCTGTTTCCTGCAATTCTGCCTTGCTTTCAAATCCTCTTCGTTGCCTTCCCTCAATATATTTTTGGACGAGAGTTATCATTTATAACTCAGCAGGTTTGTGAATTGCAGTGCCCCTGAGCTCCATTTTTCAACTGTCTTTTTTGGGAGCTGGCCGCAAACGCACGGGATTGCCTAAGGCCCTATTCTGGTTCCCGTCGGTAGGCTGAGCCTGTGGTTAATTCTTCTTCCTGATGGGAAAATAGAGTGACCTGTGCCTGTCCCAACACCTAGATCTAGTCTCTCATTGGTTGCCCCTCTTCCCTTTCATCCTCAGGACAAATTGCAACCTGTACGGAACAGGAGGTTAAAGGTGCTGATTCTCCAAGTAGGGAGATTGCTAGTAAAGTAGCTGGAATGGCGAACCCGAACACAAGGAGATGAGAAATGAGGTGCGTTTTAGAAACCTTTCAAAACCACACGGTGTACCATCTTCTGGGTTTCTCATGCATGTTTTCGATGTAGGAAGATGCCCTTGAACCTGGAGATTTGGGACCCATGGGATGGGTACCACGCAGTATTACTTTAAAGGGTCTGTGTTTGCTCACCCAACCTCACCCAACCTCTCAGCCCCAAGTGTGTCCACCCTTATGTCTCATCCAGCTGTGGGTCTAGATATGGTCAATCCAGGTTGCATCACAGCCTCTGAACGAATTTTGTAAGAATTTCTCTCTCTTTCACTGTCTTTGTTTTACGGGTTTTTAAAAGTAATTTATTTTTATAATGGGGTTTAGCTGCTTTTCACGGCTGTGTTTATGCGGCTTTACACCCACTTGACTCACTTCCAGACAGATATCAATACATAGGTTTTAAGATTCTTACTAGTCACATATATTCTTGTGCGGTGAATAGGGGGTGTTGAGTCCAGTTCACTGAGCAATGAGTCGGTGTTGTCTATTACATATTGGGTGTATGGAACGGTATCTGAGCGAATTTGAAACCCTTGTTTTATGCATCACCCCACCTCACCTTTCCCGTTAAGCAGCCATAGTGTGTTTTCTAAACGTGTGACTCTGTTCTGTTTTGTAACTCAGTTCAAGAGTAGCGGTTTTTACATTCCCTCTATAAGTGATAGCTTATGATAAGTGTCTTTTTCTGTGTGACTTATTTCACTTAAAATCATCGTACCTAAGTCCACTCATCTTGCTTCTTCTAGCCTTATGATATTGATTTCATGTCTGCGTGATATTCCATTGTACATAAGGACCACAACTTCTTTATCCATTTTTCTCTTTCCTGGGATATTTAGGGTGTCATGAAGTGGAGGTTCTTGTCAACAGAGCAGCCCTAAACTTTGGGGTGCCTGTGTCTTGCTGATTTTTAGTTTTCCCAATTTATACGACCATGAGTGGACGTGCCCTATGCTCCCTAAGCTGTGTGTTTTAGATGTTTCAGGAAACACCTTTCACTTCTTCAGAGTGGCTGTTGGCAATTTACATCCCGCCCATCAGCGTAGCAAGGCTGCCATTTCTCCATGGCCTGTCCTGCATTTCTGGTTTTGAAAATTTTTGCAGCATGGCCCTTTTGACCGATGGGAAGCGAGACTTCTTTGTAGCGCTGATTTGCCTTTCCAGGTTGCTTGGTTGGCCAAAAAGTGCGTATGCGTTTTTTCCTGAATATATTCAGGAAAAAACGCATACGCTCTTTTTGGCCAAGGTCATCATTGTCGACGTTTTGCCACCTTTCATGTGCTTTAAAAGCGATTCGAATCTACCTCCTGAAATCTGTTTCCTGCAATTCTGCCTTGCTTTCAAATCCTCTTCGTTGTCTTCCCTCAATATATTTTTGGACGAGAGTTATCATTTATAACTCAGCAGGTTTGTGAATTGCAGTGCCCCTGAGCTCCATTTTTCAACTGTCTTTTTTGGGAGCTGGCCGCAAACGCACGGGATTGCCTAAGGCCCTATTCTGGTTCCCGGCGGTAGGCTGAGCCTGTGGTTAATTCTTCTTCCTGATGGGAAAATAGAGTGACCTGTGCCTGTCCCAACACCTAGATCTAGTCTCTCATTGGTTGCCCCTCTTCCCTTTCATCCTCAGGACAAATTGCAACCTGTACGGAACAGGAGGTTAAAGGTGCTGATTCTCCAAGTAGGGAGATTGCTAGTAAAGTAGCTGGAATGGCGAACCCGAACACAAGGAGATGAGAAATGAGGTGCGTTTTAGAAACCTTTTAAAATCACACGGTGTACCATCTTCTGGGTTTCTCATGCATGTTTTCGATGTAGGATGATGCCCTTGAACCTGGAGATTTGGGACCCATGGGATGGGTACCACGCAGTATTACTTTAAAGGGTCTGTGTTTGCTCACCCAACCTCACCCAAACTCTCAGCCCAAAGTGTGTCCACCCTTATGTCTCATCCAGCTGTGTGTCTAGATATGGTCAATCCAGGTTGCATCACAGCCTCTGAACGAATTTTGTAAGAATTTCTCTCTCTTTCACTGTCTTTGTTTTACGGGTTTTTAAAAGTAATTTATTTTTATAATGGGGTTTAGCTGCTTTTCACGGCTGTGTTTATGCGGCTTTACACCCACTTGACTCACTTCCAGACAGATATCAATACATAGGTTTTAAGATTCTTACTAGTCACATATATTCTTGTGCGGTGAATAGGGGGTGTTGAGTCCAGTTCACTGAGCAATGAGTCGGTGTTGTCTATTACATATTGGGTGTATGGAACGGTATCTGAGCGAATTTGAAACCCTTGTTTTATGCATCACCCCACCTCACCTTTCCCGTTAAGCAGCCATAGTGTGTTTTCTAAACGTGTGATTCTGTTCTGTTTTGTAACTCAGTTCAAGTGTAGCGGTTTTTACATTCCCTCTATAAGTGGTAGCTTATGATAAGTGTCATTTTCTGTGTGACTTATTTCACTTAGAATCATCGTACCTAAGTCCACTCATCTTGCTTCTTCTAGCCTTATGACATTGATTTCATGTCTGCGTGATATTCCATTGTACATAAGGACCACAACTTCTTTATCCATTTTTCTCTTTCCTGGGATATTTAAGGTGTCATGAAGTGGAGGTTCTTGTCAACAGAGCAGCCCTGAACTTTGGGGTGCCTGTGTCTTGCTGATTTTTAGTTTTCCCAATTTATACGCCCATGAGTGGACGTGCCCTATGCTCCCTAAGCTGTGTTTTTTCGATGTTTCAGGACACACCGTACACTTCTCCAGAGTGGCTGTTGGCAACTTACATCCCGCCCATCAGCGTAGCAAGGCTGCCATTTCTCCATGGCCTGTCCTGCATTTCTGGTTTTGACACTTTTTGCAGCATGGCCCTTTTGACCGATGGGAAGCGAGACTTCTTTGTAGCGCTGATTTGCCTTTCCAGGTTGCTTGGTTGGCCAAAAAGGGCGTATGCGTTTTTTCCTGAATATATTCAGGAAAAAACGCATACGCCCTTTTTGGCCAAGGGCCTCATTGTCGACGTTTTGCGACTTTTCATGTGCTTTAAAGGTGATTCAAATCTACCTCCTGAAACCTGTTTCCTGCAATTCTGCCTTGCTTTCAAATCCTCTTCGTTGCCTTCCCTCAATATATTTGTGGACGAGAGTTATCATTTATAACTCTGCGGGTTTGTGAATGGCAGTGTCCCTGGGCTCCATTTTTCAACTCGCTTTTTTGGGAGCTGGCCGTAAGAGCGCGGGATTGCCTCAGGCCCTATTCTGCTTCTGGGCGGCAGGCTGAGCCTGTGGTTAATTCTTCTTCCTGATGGGAAAATAGAGTGACCTGTGCCTGTCCCAACACCTAGATCTAGTCTCTCATTGGTTGCCCCTCTTCCCGTTCATCCTCAGGAAAAATTGCAACCTGTAGGGAACAGGAGGTTAAAGGTGCTGATTCTCCAAGTAGGGAGATTGCTAGTAAGGTACCTGGAATGGCGAACCCGAGCACAAGGAGATGAGAAATGAGGTGCGTTTTAGCAACCTTTCAAAATCACACGGTGTACCATCTTCTGGGTTTCTCATGCATGTTTTCGATGTAGGAAGATGCCCTTGAACCTGGAGATTTGGAACCCATGGGATGGGTACCACGCAGTATTACTTTAAAGGGTCTGTGTTTGCTCACCCAACCTCACCCAACCTCTCAGCCCCAAGTGTGTCCACCCTTATGTCTCATCCAGCTGTGTGTCTAGATATGGTCAATCCAGGTTGCATCACAGCCCCTGACCGAATTTTGGAAGAATTTCTCTCTCTTTCACTGTCTTTGTTTTACTGGTTTTTAAAAGTAATTTATTTTTATAATGGGGTTTAGCGGCCTTTCACGGCTGTGTTGATGCGGCTTTACACCCACTTGACTCACTTCCAGAGAGATATCAATACATAGGTTTTACGATTCTTACTAGTCAGATATATTCTTGTGCGGTGAATAGGGGTTGTTGTGTCCAGTTCACTGAGCAAGGAGTAGGTCTTGTCTATTACATATTGGGTGTATGGAACGGTATCTGAGCGAATTTGTAACCCTTGTTTTATGCATTACCCCACCTCACCTTTCCCGTTAAGCAGCCATAGTGTGTTTTCTAAACGTGTGACTCTGTTTTGTTTTGTAATTCAGTTCAAGTGTAGCGGTTTTTACATTCCCTCTATAAGTGATAGCTTATGATAAGTGTCTTTTTCTGTGTGACTTATTTCAGTTAGAATCGTCGTTCCTAAATCCACTCATCTTGCTTCTACTAGCCTTATGACATTTATTTCATGTCTGAGTGATATTCCATTTTACATAAGGACCACAACTTCTTTATCCATTTTTTTCTTTCCTGGGATATTTAAGGTGTCATGAAGTGAAGGTTCTTTTCAACAGAGCAGCCCTAATCATTGGGGTGCCTGTGTCTTGCTGATTTTTAGTTTTCCCAATTTATACGACCATGAGTGGACGTGCCCTATGCTCCCTAAGCTGTGTTTTTTCGAAGTTTCAGGACACACCGTACACTTCTCCAGTGTGGCTGTTGGCAATTTACATCCCTCCCATCAGCGTAGCAAGGCTGCCATTTCTCCATGGCCTGTCCTGCCTTTTTGGTTTTGAAAATTTTTGCAGCATGGCCCTTTTGACCGATGGGAAGCGAGACTTCTTTGTAGCGCTGATTTGCCTTTCCAGGTTGCTTGGTTGGCCAAAAAGTGCGTATGCGTTTTTTCCTGAATATATTCAGGAAAAAACGCATACGCTCTTTTTGGCCAAGGTCATCATTGTCGACGTTTTGCCACCTTTCATGTGCTTTAAAGGCGATTCGAATCTACCTCCTGAAATCTGTTTCCTGCAATTCTGCCTTGCTTTCAAATCCTCTTCGTTGCCTTCCCTCAATATATTTTTGGACGAGAGTTATCATTTATAACTCAGCAGGTTTGTGAATTGCAGTGCCCCCGAGCTCCATTTTTCAACTGTCTTTTTTGGGAGCTGGCCGCAAACGCACGGGATTGCCTAAGGCCCCATTCTGGTTCCCGGCGGTAGGCTGAGCCTGTGGTTAATTCTTCTTCCTGATGGGAAAATAGAGTGACCTGTGCCTGTCCCAACACCTAGATCTAGTCTCTCATTGGTTGCCCCTCTTCCCTTTCATCCTCAGGATAAATTGCAACCTGTACGGAACAGGAGGTTAAAGGTGCTGATTCTCCAAGTAGGGAGATTGCTAGTAAAGTAGCTGGAATGGCGAACCCGAACACAAGGAGATGAGAAATGAGGTGCGTTTTAGAAACCTTTTAAAATCACACGGTGTACCATCTTCTGGGTTTCTCATGCATGTTTTCGATGTAGGAAGATGCCCTTGAACCTGGAGATTTGGGACCCATGGGATGGGTACCACGCAGTATTACTTTAAAGGGTCTGTGTTTGCTCACCCAACCTCACCCAACCTCTCAGCCCAAAGTGTGTCCACCCTTATGTCTCATCCAGCTGTGGGTCTAGATATGGTCAATCCAGGTTGCATCACAGCCTCTGAACGAATTTTGTAAGAATTTCTCTCTCTTTCACTGTCTTTGTTTTACGGGTTTTTAAAAGTAATTTATTTTTATAATGGGGTTTAGCTGCTTTTCACGGCTGTGTTTATGCGGCTTTACACCCACTTGACTCACTTCCAGACAGATATAAATACATAGGTTTTAAGATTCTTACTAGTCACATATATTCTTGTGAGGTGAATAGGGGGTGTTGAGTCCAGTTCACTGAGCAAGGAGTAGGTCTTGTCTATTACATATTGGGTGTATGGAACGGTATCTGAGCGAATTTGAAACCCTTGTTTTATGCATCACCCCACCTCACCTTTCCCGTTAAGCAGCCATAGTGTGTTTTCTAAACGTGTGATTCTGTTCTGTTTTGTAACTCAGTTCAAGTGTAGCGGTTTTTACATTCCCTCTATAAGTGGTAGCTTATGATAAGTGTCTTTTTCTGTGTGACTTATTTCACATAGAATCATCGTACCTAAGTCCACTCATCTTGCTTCTTCTAGCCTTATGACATTGATTTCATGTCTGCGTGATATTCCATTGTACATAAGGACCACAACTTCTTTATCCATTTTTCTCTTTCCTGGGATATTTAAGGTGTCATGAAGTGGAGGTTCTTGTCAACAGAGCAGCCCTAAACTTTGGGGTGCCTGTGTCTTGCTGATTTTTAGTCTTCCCAATTTATACGCCCATGAGTGGACGTGCCCTATGCTCCCTAAGCTGTGTTTTTTCGATGTTTCAGGACACACCGTACACTTCTCCAGAGTGGCTGTTGGCAATTTACATCCCGCCCATCAGCGTAGCAAGGCTGCCATTTCTCCATGGCCTGTCCTGCATTTCTGGTTTTGACACTTTTTGCAGCATGGCCCTTTTGACCGATGGGAAGCGAGACTACTTTGTAGCGCTGATTTGCCTTTCCAGGTTGCTTGGTTGGCCAAAAAGGGCGTATGCGTTTTTTCCTGAATATATTCAGGAAAAAACGCATACGCCCTTTTTGGCCAAGGGCATCATTGTCGACGTTTTGCGACTTTTCATGTGCTTTAAAGGTGATTCAAATCTACCTCCTGAAACCTGTTTCCTGCAATTCTGCCTTGCTTTCAAATCCTCTTCGTTGCCTTCCCTCAATATATTTGTGGACGAGAGTTATCATTTATAACTCTGCGGGTTTGTGAATGGCAGTGTCCCTGGGCTCCATTTTTCAACTCGCTTTTTTGGGAGCTGGCCGTAAGAGCGCGGGATTGCCTCAGGCCCTATTCTGCTTCTGGGCGGCAGGCTGAGCCTGTGGTTAATTCTTCTTCCTGATGGGAAAATAGAGTGACCTGTGCCTGTCCCAACACCTAGATCTAGTCTCTCATTGGTTGCCCCTCTTCCCGTTCATCCTCAGGACAAATTGCAACCTGTAGGGAACAGGAGGTTAAAGGTGCTGATTCTCCAAGTAGGGAGATTGCTAGTAAAGTAGCTGGAATGGCGAACCCGAACACAAGGAGATGAGAAATGAGGTGCGTTTTAGAAACCTTTCAAAACCACATGGTGTACCATCTTCTGGGTTTCTCATGCATGTTTTCGATGTAGGAAGATGCCCTTGAACCTGGAGATTTGGGACCCATGGGATGGGTACCACGCAGTATTACTTTAAAGGGTCTGTGTTTGCTCACCCAACCTCACCCAACCTCTCAGCCCCAAGTGTGTCCACCCTTATGTCTCATCCAGCTGTGTGTCTAGATATGGTCAATCCAGGTTGCATCACAGCCCCTGACCGAATTTTGGAAGAATTTCTCTCTCTTTCACTGTCTTTGTTTTACGGGTTTTTAAAAGTAATTTATTTTTATAATGGGGTTTAGCGGCCTTTCACGGCTGTGTTGATGCGGCTTTACACCCACTTGACTCACTTCCAGAGAGATATCAATACATAGGTTTTACGATTCTTACTAGTCAGATATATTCTTGTGCGGTGAATAGGGGTTGTTGTGTCCAGTTCACTGAGCAAGGAGTAGGTCTTGTCTATTACATATTGGGTGTATGGAACGGTATCTGAGCGAATTTGAAACCCTTGTTTTATGCATCACCCCACCTCACCTTTCCCGTTAAGCAGCCATAGTGTGTTTTCTAAACGTGTGACTCTGTTCTGTTTTGTAATTCAGTTCAAGTGTAGCGGTTTTTACATTCCCTCTATAAGTGATAGCTTATGATAAGTGTCTTTTTCTGTGTGACTTATTTCAGTTAGAATCGTCGTTCCTAAATCCACTCATCTTGCTTCTACTAGCCTTATGACATTTATTTCATGTCTGAGTGATATTCCATTTAACATAAGGACCACAACTTCTTTATCCATTTTTTTTCTTTCCTGGGATATTTAAGGTGTCATGAAGTGGAGGTTCTTGTCAACAGAGCAGCCCTAATCATTGGGGTGCCTGTGTCTTGCTGATTTTTAGTTTTCCCAATTTATACGACCATGAGTGGACGTGCCCTATGCTCCCTAAGCTGTGTTTTTTCGAAGTTTTAGGACACACCGTACACTTCTCCAGTGTGGCTGTTGGCAATTTACATCCCTCCCATCAGCGTAGCAAGGCTGCCATTTCTCCATGGCCTGTCCTGCCTTTCTGGTTTTGAAAATTTTTGCAGCATGGCCCTTTTGACCGATGGGAAGCGAGACTTATTTGTAGCGCTGATTTGCCTTTCCAGGTTGCTTGGTTGGCCAAAAAGGGCGTATGCGTTTTTTCCTGAATATATTCAGGAAAAAACGCATACGCTCTTTTTGGCCAAGTTCATCATTGTCGACGTTTTGCCACCTTTCATGTGCTTTAAAGGCGATTCGAATCTACCTCCTGAAATCTGTTTCCTGCAATTCTGCCTTGCTTTCAAATCCTCTTCGTTGCCTTCCCTCAATATATTTTTGGACGAGAGTTATCATTTATAACTCAGCAGGTTTGTGAATTGCAGTGCCCCTGAGCTCCATTTTTCAACTGTCTTTTTTGGGAGCTGGCCGCAAATGCACGGGATTGCCTAAGGCCCTATTCTGGTTCCCGGCGGTAGGCTGAGCCTGTGGTTAATTCTTCTTCCTGATGGGAAAATAGAGTGACCTGTGCCTGTCCCAACACCTAGATCTAGTCTCTCATTGGTTGCCCCTCTTCCCTTTCATCCTCAGGACAAATTGCAACCTGTACGGAACAGGAGGTTAAAGGTGCTGATTCTCCAAGTAGGGAGATTGCTAGTAAAGTAGCTGGAATGGCGAACCCGAACACAAGGAGATGAGAAATGAGGTGCGTTTTAGAAACCTTTCAAAACCACATGGTGTACCATCTTCTGGGTTTCTCATGCATGTTTTCGATGTAGGAAGATGCCCTTGAACCTGGAGATTTGGGACCCATGGGATGGGTACCACGCAGTATTACTTTAAAGGGTCTGTGTTTGCTCACCCAACCTCACCCAACCTCTCAGCCCCAAGTGTGTCCACCCTTATGTCTCTTCCAGCTGTGTGTCTAGATATGGTCAATCCAGGTTGCATCAAAGCCCCTGACCGAATTTTGGAAGAATTTCTCTCTCTTTCACTGTCTTTGTTTTACGGGTTTTTAAAAGTAATTTATTTTTATAATGGGGTTTAGCTGCTTTTCACGGCTGTGTTTATGCGGCTTTACACCCACTTGACTCACTTCCAGACAGATATCAATACATAGGTTTTAAGATTCTTACTAGTCACATATATTCTTGTGCGGTGAATAGGGGGTGTTGAGTCCAGTTCACTGAGCAATGAGTCGGTCTTGTCTATTACATATTGGGTGTATGGAACGGTATCTGAGCGAATTTGAAACCCTTGTTTTATGCATCACCCCACCTCACCTTTCCCGTTAAGCAGCCATAGTGTGTTTTCTAAATGTGTGACTCTGTTCTGTTTTGTAACTCAGTTCAAGAGAAGCGGTTTTTACATTCCCTCTATAAGTGATAGCTTATGATAAGTGTCTTTTTCTGTGTGACTTATTTCACTTAGAATCATCGTACCTAAGTCCACTCATCTTGCTTCTTCTAGCCTTATGATATTGATTTCATGTCTGCGTGATATTCCATTGTACATAAGGACCACAACTTCTTTATCCATTTTTCTCTTTCCTGGGATATTTAGGGTGTCATGAAGTGGAGGTTCTTGTCAACAGAGCAGCCCTAAACTTTGGGGTGCCTGTGTCTTGCTGATTTTTAGTTTTCCCAATTTATACGCCCATGAGTGGACGTGCCCTATGCTCCCTAAGCTGGGTGTTTTAGATGTTTCAGGACACACCTTTCACTTCTTCAGAGTGGCTGTTGGCAATTTACATCCCGCCCATCAGCGTAGCAAGGCTGCCATTTCTCCATGGCCTGTCCTGCATTTCTGGTTTTGAAAATTTTTGCAGCATGGCCCTTTTGACCGATGGGAAGCGAGACTTCTTTGTAGCGCTGATTTGCCTTTCCAGGTTGCTTGGTTGGCCAAAAAGAGCGTATGCGTTTTTTCCTGAATATATTCAGGAAAAAACGCATACGCTCTTTTTGGCCAAGGTCATCATTGTCGACGTTTTGCCACATTTCATGTGCTTTAAAGGCGATTCGAATCTACCTCCTGAAATCTGTTTCCTGCAATTCTGCCTTGCTTTCAAATCCTCTTCGTTGCCTTCCCTCAATATATTTTTGGACGAGAGTTATCATTTATAACTCAGCAGGTTTGTGAATTGCAGTGCCCCTGAGCTCCATTTTTCAACTGTCTTTTTTGGGAGCTGGCCGCAAACGCACGGGATTGCCTAAGGCCCTATTCTGTTTCCCGGCGGTAGGCTGAGCCTGTGGTTAATTCTTCTTCCCGATGGGAAAATAGAGTGACCTGTGCCTGTCCCAACACCTAGATCTAGTCTCTCATTGGTTGCCCCTCTTCCCTTTCATCCTCAGGACAAATTGCAACCTGTACGGAACAGGAGGTTAAAGGTGCTGATTCTCCAAGTAGGGAGATTGCTAGTAAAGTAGCTGGAATGGCGAACCCGAACACAAGGAGATGAGAAATGAGGTGCGTTTTAGAAACCTTTTAAAATCACACGGTGTACCATCTTCTGGGTTTCTCATGCATGTTTTCGATGTAGGAAGATGCCCTTGAACCTGGAGATTTGGGACCCATGGGATGGGTACCACGCAGTATTACTTTAAAGGTTCTGTGTTTACTCACCCAACCTCACCCAACCTCTCAGCCCAAAGTGTGTCCACCCTTATGTCTCATCCAGCTGTGGGTCTAGATATGGTCAATCCAGGTTGCATCACAGCCTCTGAACGAATTTTGTAAGAATTTCTCTCTCTTTCACTGTCTTTGTTTTACGGGTTTTTAAAAGTAATTTATTTTTATAATGGGGTTTAGCTGCTTTTCACGGCTGTGTTTATGCGGCTTTACACCCACTTGACTCACTTCCAGACAGATATCAATACATAGGTTTTAAGATTCTTACTAGTCACATATATTCTTGTGCGGTGAATAGGGGGTGTTGAGTCCAGTTCACTGAGCAATGAGTCGGTGTTGTCTATTACATATTGGGTGTATGGAACGGTATCTGAGCGAATTTGAAACCCTTGTTTTATGCATCACCCCACCTCACCTTTCCCGTTAAGCAGCCATAGTGTGTTTTCTAAACGTGTGACTCTGTTCTGTTTTGTAACTCAGTTCAAGTGTAGCGGTTTTTACATTCCCTCTATAAGTGGTAGCTTATGATAAGTGTCTTCTTCTGTGTGACTTATTTCACTTAGAATCATCGTACCTAAGTCCACTCATCTTGCTTCTTCTAGCCTTATGACATTGATTTCATGTCTGCGTGATATTCCATTGTACATAAGGACCACAACTTCTTTATCCATTTTTCTCTTTCCTGGGATATTTAAGGTGTCATGAAGTGGAGGTTCTTGTCAACAGAGCAGCCCTAAACTTTGGGGTGCCTGTGTCTTGCTGATTTTTAGTTTTCCCAATTTATACGCCCATGAGTGGACGTGCCCTATGCTCCCTAAGCTGTGTTTTTTCGATGTTTCAGGACACACAGTACACTACTCCAGAGTGGCTGTTGGCAATTTACATCCCGCCCATCAGCGTAGCAAGGCTGCCATTTCTCCATGGCCTGTCCTGCATTTCTGGTTTTGACACTTTTTGCAGCATGGCCCTTTTGACCGATGGGAAGCGAGACTACTTTGTAGCGCTGATTTGCCTTTCCAGGTTGCTTGGTTGGCCAAAAAGGGCGTATGCGTTTTTTCCTGAATATATTCAGGAAAAAACGCATACGCCCTTTTTGGCCAAGGGCATCATTGTCGACGTTTTGCGACTTTTCATGTGCTTTAAAGGTGATTCGAATCTACCTCCTGAAACCTGTTTCCTGCAATTCTGCCTTGCTTTCAAATCCTCTTCGTTGCCTTCCCTCAATATATTTGTGGACGAGAGTTATCATTTATAACTCTGCGGGTTTGTGAATGGCAGTGTCCCTGGGCTCCATTTTTCAACTCGCTTTTTTGGGAGCTGGCCGTAAGAGCGCGGGATTGCCTCAGGCCCTATTCTGCTTCTGGGAGGCAGGCTGAGCCTGTGGTTAATTCTTCTTCCTGATGGGAAAATAGAGTGACCTGTGCCTGTCCCAACACCTAGATCTAGTCTCTCATTGGTTGCCCCTCTTCCCGTTCATCCTCAGGACAAATTGCAACCTGTAGGGAACAGGAGGTTAAAGGTGCTGATTCTCCAAGTAGGGAGATTGCTAGTAACGTACCTGGAATGGCGAACCCGAGCACAACGAGATGAGAAATGAGGTGCGTTTTAGAAACCTTTCAAAATCACACGGTGTACCATCTTCTGGGTTTCTCATGCATGTTTTCGATGTAGGAAGATGCCCTTGAACCTGGAGATTTGGGACCCATGGGATGGGTACCACGCAGTATTACTTTAAAGGGTCTGTGTTTGCTCACCCAACCTCACCCAACCTCTCAGCCCCAAGTGTGTCCACCCTTATGTCTCATCCAGCTGTGTGTCTAGATATGGTCAATCCAGGTTGCATCACAGCCCCTGACCGAATTTTGGAAGAATTTCTCTCTCTTTCACTGTCTTTGTTTTACGGGTTTTTAAAAGTAATTTATTTTTATAATGGGGTTTAGCGGCCTTTCACGGCTGTGTTGATGCGGTTTTACACCCACTTGACTCACTTCCAGAGAGATATCAATACATAGGTTTTACGATTCTTACTAGTCAGATATATTCTTGTGCGGTGAATAGGGGGTGTTGTGTCCAGTTCACTGAGCAAGGAGTAGGTCTTGTCTATTACATATTGGGTGTATGGAACGGTATCTGAGCGAATTTGAAACCCTTGTTTTATGCATCACCCCACCTCACCTTTCCCGTTAAGCAGCCATAGTGTGTTTTCTAAACGTGTGACTCTGTTCTGTTTTGTAATTCAGTTCAAGTGTAGCGGTTTTTACATTCCCTCTATAAGTGATAGCTTATGATAAGTGTCTTTTTCTGTGTGACTTATTTCAGTTAGAATCGTCGTTCCTAAATCCACTCATCTTGCTTCTACTAGCCTTATGACATTTATTTCATGTCTGAGTGATATTCCATTTTACATAAGGACCACAACTTCTTTATCCATTTTTTTCTTTCCTGGGATATTTAAGGTGTCATGAAGTGGAGGTTCTTGTCAACAGAGCAGCCCTAATCATTGGGGTGCCTGTGTCTTGCTGATTTTCAGTTTTCCCAATTTATACGACCATGAGTGGACGTGCCCTATGCTCCCTAAGCTGTGTTTTTTCAAAGTTTCAGGACACACCGTACACTTCTCCAGTGTGGCTGTTGGCAATTTACATCCCTCCCATCAGCGTAGCAAGGCTGCCATTTCTCCATGGCCTGTCCTGCCTTTCTGGTTTTGAAAATTTTTGCAGCATTGCCCTTTTGACCGATGGGAAGCGAGACTTCTTTGTAGCGCTGATTTGCCTTTCCAGGTTGCTTGGTTGGCCAAAAAGGGCGTATGCGTTTTTTCCTGAATATATTCAGGAAAAAACGCATACGCCCTTCTTGGCCAAGGGCATCATTGTCGACGTTTTGCCACCTTTCATGTGCTTTAAATGCGATTCGAATCTACCTCCTGAAATCTGTTTCCTGCAATTCTGCCTTGCTTTCAAATCCTCTTCGTTGCCTTCCCTCAATATATTTTTGGACGAGAGTTATCATTTATAACTCAGCAGGTTTGTGAATTGCAGTGCCCCTGAGCTCCATTTTTCAACTGTCTTTTTTGGGAGCTGGCCGCAAACGCACGGGATTGCCTAAGGCCCTATTCTGGTTCCCGGCGGTAGGCTGAGCCTGTGGTTAATTCTTCTTCCTGATGGGAAAATAGAGTGACCTGTGCCTGTCCCAACACCTAGATCTAGTCTCTCATTGGTTGCCCCTCTTCCCTTTCATCCTCAGGACAAATTGCAACCTGTACGGAACAGGAGGTTAAAGGTGCTGATTCTCCAAGTAGGGAGATTGCTAGTAAAGTAGCTGGAATGGCGAACCCAAACTCAAGGAGATGAGAAATGAGGTGCGTTTTAGAAACCTTTCAAAATCACACGGTGTACCATCTTCTGGGTTTCTCATGCATGTTTTCGATGTAGGAAGATGCCCTTGAACCTGGAGATTTGGGACCCATGGGATGGGTACCACGCAGTATTACTTTAAAGGGTCTGTGTTTGCTCACCCAACCTCACCCAACCTCTCAGCCCCAAGTGTGTCCACCCTTATGACTCATCCATCTGTGGGTCTAGATATGGTCAATCCAGGTTGCATCACAGCCTCTGAACGAATTTTGTAAGAATTTCTCTCTCTTTCACTGTCTTTGTTTTACGGGTTTTAAAAAGTAATTTATTTTTATAATGGGGTTTATCTGCTTTTCACGGCTGTGTTTATGCGGCTTTACACCCACTTGACTCACTTCCAGACAGATATCAATACATAGGTTTTAAGATTCTTACTAGTCACATATATTCTTGTGCGGTGAATAGGGGGTTTTGAGTCCAGTTCACTGAGCAATGAGTCGGTCTTTTCTATTACATATTGGGTGTATGAAACGGTATCTTAGCGAATTTGAAACCCTTGTTTTATGCATCACCCCACCTCACCTTTCCCGTTAAGCAGCCATAGTGTGTTTTCTAAACGTGACTCTGTTCTGTTTTGTAACTCAGTTCAAGTGTAGCAGTTTTTACATTCCCTCTATAAGTGATAGCTTATGATAAGTGTCTTTTTCTGTGTGACTTATTTCACTTAGAATCATCGTACCTAAGTCCACTCATCTTGCTTCTTCTAGCCTTATGATATTGATTTCATGTCTGCGTGATATTCCATTGTACATAAGGACCACAACTTCTTTATCCATTTTTCTCTTTCCTGGGATATTTAAGGTGTCATGAAGTGGAGGTTCTTGTCAACAGAGCAGCCCTAAACTTTGGGGTGCCTGTGTCTTGCTGATTTTTAGTTTTCCCAATTTATACGCCCATGAGTGGACGTGCCCTATGCTCCCTAAGCTGTGTTTTTTCGATGTTTCAGGACACACCGTACACTTCTCCAGAGTGGCTGTTGGCAATTTACATCCCGCCCATCAGCGTAGCAAGGCTGCCATTTCTCCATGGCCTGTCCTGCATTTCTGGTTTTGACACTTTTTGCAGCATGGCCCTTTTGACCGATGGGAAGCGAGACTTCTTTGTAGCGCTGATTTGCATTTCCAGGTTGCTTGGTTGGCCAAAAAGGGCGTATGCGTTTTTTCCTGAATATATTCAGGAAAAAACGCATACGCCCTTTTTGCCCAAGGGCATCATTGTCGACGTTTTGCCGCTTTTCATGTGCCTTAAAGGCGATTCGAATCTACCTCCTGAAATCTGTTTCCTGCAATTCTGCCTTGCTTTCAAATCCTCTTCGTTGCCTTCCCTCAATATATTTGTGGACGAGAGTTATCATTTATAACTCAGCAGGTTTGTGAATGGCAGTGCCCCTGAGCTCCATTTTGCAACTGTCTTGTTTGGGAGCTGGCCGCAAAAGCACGGGATTCCCTCAGCCCCTATTCTGGTTCCCGGCGGCAGGCTGAGCCTGTGGTTAATTCTTCTTCCTGATGGGAAAATAGAGTGACCTGTGCCTGTCCCAACACCTAGATCTAGTCTCTCATTGGTTGCCCCTCTTCCCGTTCATCCTCAGGACAAATTGCAACCTGTAGGGAACAGGAGGTTAAAGGTGCTGATTCTCCAAGTAGGGAGATTGCTAGTAACGTACCTGGAATGGCGAACCTGAGCACAAGGAGATGAGAAATGAGGTGCGTATTAGAAACCTTTCAAAATCACACGGTGTACCATCTTCTGGGTTTCTCATGCATGTTTTCGATGTAGGAAGATGCCCTTGAACCTGGAGATTTGGGGCCCATGGGATGGGTGCCAGGCAGTATTACTTTAAAGGGTCTGCGTTTGCTCACCCAACCTCACCCAACCTTTCAGCCCCAAGAGTGTCCACCCTTATGTCTCATCCAGCTGTGGGTCTAGATATGGTCAATCCAGGTTGCATCACAGCCTCTGAACGAATTTTGTAAGAATTTCTCTCTCTTTCACTGTCTTTCTTTTACGGATTTTCAAAAGTAATTTATATTTATAATCGGGTTTAGCTGCTTTTCACGGCTGTGTTTATGCGGCTTTACACCCACTTGACTCACTTCCAGACAGATATCAATACATAGGTTTTAAGATTCTTACTAGTCACATATATTCTTGTGCGGTGAATAGGGGGTGTTGAGTCCAGTTCACTGAGCAAGGAGTAGGTCTTGTCTATTACATATTGGGTGTATGGAACGGTATCTGAGCGAATTTGAAACCCTTGTTTTATGCATCACCCCATTTCACCTTTCCCGTTAAGCAGCCATAGTGTGTTTTCTAAACGTGTGACTCTGTTCTGTTCTGTAATTCAGTTCAAGTGTAGCGGTTTTTACATTCCCTCTATAAGTGATAGCTTATGATAAGTGTCTTTTTCTGTGTGACTTATTTCACTTACAATCGTCGTTCCTAAATCCACTCATCTTGCTTCTACTAGCTTTATGACATTGATTTCATGTCTGAGTGATATTCCATTGTACATAAGGACCACAACTTCTTTATCCATTTTTCTCTTTCCTGAGATATTTAAGGTGTCATGAAGTGGAGGTTCTTGTCAACAAAGCAGCCCTAAACTTTGGGGTGCCTGTGTCTTGCTGATTTTTAGTTTTCCCAATTTATATGCCCATGAGTGGACGTGCCCTATGCTCCCTAAGCTGTGTTTTTTCGATGTTTCAGGACACACCGTATACTTCTCCAGAGTGGCTGTTGGCAATTTACATCCCTCCCATCAGCGTAGCAAGGCTGCCATTTCTCCATGGCCTGTCCTGCCTTTCTGGTTTTGAAAATTTTTGCAGCATGGCCCTTTTGACCGATGGGAAGCGAGACTTCTTTGTAGCGCTGATTTGCCTTTCCAGGTTGCTTGGTTGGCCAAAAAGGGCGTATGCGTTTTTTCCTGAATATATTCAGGAAAAAACGCATACGCCCTTCTTGGCCAAGGGCATCATTGTCGACGTTTTGCCACCTTTCATGTGCTTTAAATGCGATTCGAATCTACCTCCTGAAATCTGTTTCCTGCAATTCTGCCTTGCTTTCAAATCCTCTTCGTTGCCTTCCCTCAATATATTTTTGGACAAGAGTTATCATTTATAACTCAGCAGGTTTGTGAATTGCAGTGCCCCTGAGCTCCATTTTTCAACTGTCTTTTTTGGGAGCTGGCCGCAAACGCACGGGATTGCCTAAGGCCCTATTCTGGTTCCCGGCGGTAGGCTGAGCCTGTGGTTAATTCTTCTTCCTGATGGGAAAATAGAGTGACCTGTGCCTGTCCCAACACCTAGATCTAGTCTCTCATTGGTTGCCCCTCTTCCCTTTCATCCTCAGGACAAATTGCAACCTGTACGGAACAGGAGGTTAAAGGTGCTGATTCTCCAAGTAGGGAGATTGCTAGTAAAGTAGCTGGAATGGCGAACCCAAACTCAAGGAGATGAGAAATGAGGTGCGTTTTAGAAACCTTTCAAAATCACACGGTGTACCATCTTCTGGGTTTCTCATGCATGTTTTCGATGTAGGAAGATGCCCTTGAACCTGGAGATTTGGGACCCATGGGATGGGTACCACGCAGTATTACTTTAAAGGGTCTGTGTTTGCTCACCCAACCTCACCCAACCTCTCAGCCCCAAGTGTGTCCACCCTTATGACTCATCCATCTGTGGGTCTAGATATGGTCAATCCAGGTTGCATCACAGCCTCTGAACGAATTTTGTAAGAATTTCTCTCTCTTTCACTGTCTTTGTTTTACGGGTTTTAAAAAGTAATTTATTTTTATAATGGGGTTTATCTGCTTTTCACGGCTGTGTTTATGCGGCTTTACACCCACTTGACTCACTTCCAGACAGATATCAATACATAGGTTTTAAGATTCTTACTAGTCACATATATTCTTGTGCGGTGAATAGGGGGTTTTGAGTCCAGTTCACTGAGCAATGAGTCGGTCTTTTCTATTACATATTGGGTGTATGAAACGGTATCTTAGCGAATTTGAAACCCTTGTTTTATGCATCACCCCACCTCACCTTTCCCGTTAAGCAGCCATAGTGTGTTTTCTAAACGTGACTCTGTTCTGTTTTGTAACTCAGTTCAAGTGTAGCAGTTTTTACATTCCCTCTATAAGTGATAGCTTATGATAAGTGTCTTTTTCTGTGTGACTTATTTCACTTAGAATCATCGTACCTAAGTCCACTCATCTTGCTTCTTCTAGCCTTATGATATTGATTTCATGTCTGCGTGATATTCCATTGTACATAAGGACCACAACTTCTTTATCCATTTTTCTCTTTCCTGGGATATTTAAGGTGTCATGAAGTGGAGGTTCTTGTCAACAGAGCAGCCCTAAACTTTGGGGTGCCTGTGTCTTGCTGATTTTTAGTTTTCCCAATTTATACGCCCATGAGTGGACGTGCCCTATGCTCCCTAAGCTGTGTTTTTTCGATGTTTCAGGACACACCGTACACTTCTCCAGAGTGGCTGTTGGCAATTTACATCCCGCCCATCAGCGTAGCAAGGCTGCCATTTCTCCATGGCCTGTCCTGCATTTCTGGTTTTGACACTTTTTGCAGCATGGTCCTTTTGACCGATGGGAAGCGAGACTTCTTTGTAGCGCTGATTTGCATTTCCAGGTTGCTTGGTTGGCCAAAAAGGGCGTATGCGTTTTTTCCTGAATATATTCAGGAAAAAACGCATACGCCCTTTTTGCCCAAGGGCATCATTGTCGACGTTTTGCCGCTTTTCATGTGCCTTAAAGGCGATTCGAATCTACCTCCTGAAATCTGTTTCCTGCAATTCTGCCTTGCTTTCAAATCCTCTTCGTTGCCTTCCCTCAATATATTTGTGGACGAGAGTTATCATTTATAACTCAGCAGGTTTGTGAATGGCAGTGCCCCTGAGCTCCATTTTGCAACTGTCTTGTTTGGGAGCTGGCCGCAAAAGCACGGGATTCCCTCAGCCCCTATTCTGGTTCCCGGCGGCAGGCTGAGCCTGTGGTTAATTCTTCTTCCTGATGGGAAAATAGAGTGACCTGTGCCTGTCCCAACACCTAGATCTAGTCTCTCATTGGTTGCCCCTCTTCCCGTTCATCCTCAGGACAAATTGCAACCTGTAGGGAACAGGAGGTTAAAGGTGCTGATTCTCCAAGTAGGGAGATTGCTAGTAACGTACCTGGAATGGCGAACCTGAGCACAAGGAGATGAGAAATGAGGTGCGTATTAGAAACCTTTCAAAATCACACGGTGTACCATCTTCTGGGTTTCTCATGCATGTTTTCGATGTAGGAAGATGCCCTTGAACCTGGAGATTTGGGGCCCATGGGATGGGTGCCAGGCAGTATTACTTTAAAGGGTCTGCGTTTGCTCACCCAACCTCACCCAACCTTTCAGCCCCAAGAGTGTCCACCCTTATGTCTCATCCAGCTGTGGGTCTAGATATGGTCAATCCAGGTTGCATCACAGCCTCTGAACGAATTTTGTAAGAATTTCTCTCTCTTTCACTGTCTTTCTTTTACGGATTTTCAAAAGTAATTTATATTTATAATCGGGTTTAGCTGCTTTTCACGGCTGTGTTTATGCGGCTTTACACCCACTTGACTCACTTCCAGACAGATATCAATACATAGGTTTTAAGATTCTTACTAGTCACATATATTCTTGTGCGGTGAATAGGGGGTGTTGAGTCCAGTTCACTGAGCAAGGAGTAGGTCTTGTCTATTACATATTGGGTGTATGGAACGGTATCTGAGCGAATTTGAAACCCTTGTTTTATGCATCACCCCATTTCACCTTTCCCGTTAAGCAGCCATAGTGTGTTTTCTAAACGTGTGACTCTGTTCTGTTCTGTAATTCAGTTCAAGTGTAGCGGTTTTTACATTCCCTCTATAAGTGATAGCTTATGATAAGTGTCTTTTTCTGTGTGACTTATTTCACTTACAATCGTCGTTCCTAAATCCACTCATCTTGCTTCTACTAGCTTTATGACATTGATTTCATGTCTGAGTGATATTCCATTGTACATAAGGACCACAACTTCTTTATCCATTTTTCTCTTTCCTGGGATATTTAAGGTGTCATGAAGTGGAGGTTCTTGTCAACAAAGCAGCCCTAAACTTTGGGGTGCCTGTGTCTTGCTGATTTTTAGTTTTCCCAATTTATATGCCCATGAGTGGACGTGCCCTATGCTCCCTAAGCTGTGTTTTTTCGATGTTTCAGGACACACCGTATACTTCTCCAGAGTGGCTGTTGGCAATTTACATCCCGCCCATCAGCGTAGCAAGGCTGCCATTTCTCCATGGCCTGTCCTGCATTTCTGGTTTTGACACTTTTTGCAGCATGGCCCTTTTGACCGATGGGAAGCGAGACTTCTTTGTAGCGCGGATTTGCATTTACAGGTTGCTTGGTTGGCCAAAAAGGGCGTATGCGTTTTTTCCTGAATATATTCAGGAAAAAACTCATACGCCCTTTTTGGCCAAGGGCATCATTGTCGACATTTTGCCACTTTTCATGTGCTTTAAAGGCGATTCGAATCTACCTCCTGAAACCTGTTTCCTGCAATTCTGCCTTGCTTTCAAATCCTCTTCGTTGCCTTCCCTCAATATATCTGTGGATGAGAGTTATCACTTATAACTCTGCGGGTTTGTGAATTGCAGTGAACCTGAGCTCGATTTTTCAACTGTCTTTTTTGGGAGCTGGCCGCTAAAGAACGGGATTGCCTCAGGCCCTATTCTGGTTCCCGGCGGCAGGCTGAGCCTGTGGTTAATTCTTCTTCCTGATGGTAAAATAGAGTGACCTGTGCCTGTCCCAACACCTAGATCTAGTCTCTCATTGGTTGCCCCTCTTCCCTTTCATCCTCAGGACAAATTGCAACCTGTACGGAACAGGAGGTTAAAGGTGATGATTCTCCAAGTAGGGAGATTGTTAGTAAAGTAGCTGGAATGGCGAACCCGAACACAAGGAGATGAGAAATGAGGTGCGTTTTAGAAACCTTTCAAAATCACACGGTGTACCATCGTCTGGGTTTCTCATGCATGTTTTCGATGTAGGAAGATGCCCTTGAACCTGGAGATTTGGGACCCATGGGATGGGTACCAGGCAGTATTACTTTAAAGGGTCTGCGTTTGCTCACCCAACCTCACCCAACCTTTCAGCCCAAGAGTGTCCACCCTTAGGTCTCATCCAGCTGTGGGTCTAGATATGGTCAATCCAGGTTGCATCACAGCCCCTGAACGAATTTTGTAAGAATTTCTCTCTCTTTCACTGTCTTTGTTTTACGGGTTTTTAAAAGTAATTTATTTTTATAATGGGGTTTAGCTGCTATTCACGGCTGTGTTTATGCGGCTTTACACCCACTTGACTCACTTTCAGACAGATATCAATACATAGGTTTTAAGATTCTTACTACTCACATATATTCTTGTGCGGTGAATAGGGGGTGTTGAGTCCAGTTCACTGAGCAAGGAGTAGGTCTTGTCTATTACATATTCGGTGTATGGAACGGTATCTGAGCGAATATGAAATCCTTGTTTTATGCATCACCCCACCTCACCTTTCCCGTTAAGCAGCCATAGTGTGTTTTCTAAACGTGTGACTCTATTCTGTTTTGTAATTCAGTTCAAGTGTAGCGGTTTTTACATTCCCTCTATAAGTGATAGCTTATGATAAGTGTCTTTTCCTGTGTGACTTATTTCACTTAGAATCGTCGTACCTAAGTCCACTCATCTTGCTTCTACTAGCCTTATGACATTGATTTCATGTCTGAGTGATATTCTGTTGTACATAAGGACCACAACTTCTTTATCCATTTTTCACTTTCCTGGGATATTTAAGGTGTCATGAAGTGGAGGTTCTTGTCAACAGAGCAGCCCTATACTTTGGGGTGCCTGTGTCTTGCTGATTTTTAGTTTTCCCAATTTATACGCCCATGAGTGGACGTGCCCTATGCTCCCTAAGCTGTGTTTTTTCGATGTTTCAGGACACACCGTACACTTCTCCAGAGTGGCTGTTGGCAATTTACATCCCGCCCATCAGCGTAGCAAGGCTGCCATTTCTCCATGGCCTGTCCTGCATTTCTGGTTTTGACACATTTTGCAGCATGACCCTTTTGACCGATGGGAAGCGAGACCTCTTTGTAGCGCTGATTTGCCTTTCCAGGTTGCTTGGTTGGCCAAAAAGCACGTATGCGTTTTTTCCTGAATATATTCAGGAAAAAACGCATACGCCCTTTTTGGCCAAGGGCATCATTGTCGAAGTTTTGTCACTTTTCATGTGCTTTAAAGTTGATTCGAATCTACCTCCTGAAATCTGTTTCCTAAAATTCTGCCTTGCTTTCAAATCCTCTTCGTTGCCTTCCCTCAATATATCTGTGGATGAGAGTTATCATATATAACTCTGCGGGTTTGTGAGTTGCAGTGTCCCTGAGGTCCATTTTTCAACTCGCTTTTTTGGGAGCTGGCCGCAAAAACGCGGGATTGCCTCAGGCCCTATTCTGCTTCTGGGCGGCAGGCTGAGCCTGTGGTTAACTCTTCTTCCTGATGGGAAAATAGAGTGACCTGTGCCTGTCCCAACACCTAGATCTAGTCTCTCATTGGTTGCCCCTCTTCCCGTTCATCCTCAGGACAAATTGCAACCTGTAGGGAACAGGAGGTTAAAGGTGCTGATTCTCCAAGTAGGGAGATTGCTAGTAACGTACCTGGAATGGCGAACCTGAGCACAAGGAGATGAGAAATGAGGTGCGTATTAGAAACCTTTCAAAATCACACGGTGTACCATCTTCTGGGTTTCTCATGCATGTTTTCGATGTAGGAAGATGCCCTTGAACCTGGAGATTTGGGGCCCATGGGATGGGTGCCAGGCAGTATTACTTTAAAGGGTCTGCGTTTGCTCACCCAACCTCACCCAACCTTTCAGCCCCAAGAGTGTCCACCCTTATGTCTCATCCAGCTGTGGGTCTAGATATGGTCAATCCAGGTTGCATCACAGCCTCTGAACGAATTTTGTAAGAATTTCTCTCTCTTTCACTGTCTTTCTTTTACGGATTTTCAAAAGTAATTTATATTTATAATCGGGTTTAGCTGCTTTTCACGGCTGTGTTTATGCGGCTTTACACCCACTTGACTCACTTCCAGACAGATATCAATACATAGGTTTTAAGATTCTTACTAGTCACATATATTCTTGTGCGGTGAATAGGGGGTGTTGAGTCCAGTTCACTGAGCAAGGAGTAGGTCTTGTCTATTACATATTGGGTGTATGGAACGGTATCTGAGCGAATTTGAAACCCTTGTTTTATGCATCACCCCATTTCACCTTTCCCGTTAAGCAGCCATAGTGTGTTTTCTAAACGTGTGACTCTGTTCTGTTCTGTAATTCAGTTCAAGTGTAGCGGTTTTTACATTCCCTCTATAAGTGATAGCTTATGATAAGTGTCTTTTTCTGTGTGACTTATTTCACTTACAATCGTCGTTCCTAAATCCACTCATCTTGCTTCTACTAGCTTTATGACATTGATTTCATGTCTGAGTGATATTCCATTGTACATAAGGACCACAACTTCTTTATCCATTTTTCTCTTTCCTGGGATATTTAAGGTGTCATGAAGTGGAGGTTCTTGTCAACAAAGCAGCCCTAAACTTTGGGGTGCCTGTGTCTTGCTGATTTTTAGTTTTCCCAATTTATATGCCCATGAGTGGACGTGCCCTATGCTCCCTAAGCTGTGTTTTTTCGATGTTTCAGGACACACCGTATACTTCTCCAGAGTGGCTGTTGGCAATTTACATCCCGCCCATCAGCGTAGCAAGGCTGCCATTTCTCCATGGCCTGTCCTGCATTTCTGGTTTTGACACTTTTTGCAGCATGGCCCTTTTGACCGATGGGAAGCGAGACTTCTTTGTAGCGCGGATTTGCATTTACAGGTTGCTTGGTTGGCCAAAAAGGGCGTATGCGTTTTTTCCTGAATATATTCAGGAAAAAACTCATACGCCCTTTTTGGCCAAGGGCATCATTGTCGACATTTTGCCACTTTTCATGTGCTTTAAAGGCGATTCGAATCTACCTCCTGAAACCTGTTTCCTGCAATTCTGCCTTGCTTTCAAATCCTCTTCGTTGCCTTCCCTCAATATATCTGTGGATGAGAGTTATCACTTATAACTCTGCGGGTTTGTGAATTGCAGTGAACCTGAGCTCGATTTTTCAACTGTCTTTTTTGGGAGCTGGCCGCTAAAGAACGGGATTGCCTCAGGCCCTATTCTGGTTCCCGGCGGCAGGCTGAGCCTGTGGTTAATTCTTCTTCCTGATGGTAAAATAGAGTGACCTGTGCCTGTCCCAACACCTAGATCTAGTCTCTCATTGGTTGCCCCTCTTCCCTTTCATCCTCAGGACAAATTGCAACCTGTACGGAACAGGAGGTTAAAGGTGATGATTCTCCAAGTAGGGAGATTGTTAGTAAAGTAGCTGGAATGGCGAACCCGAACACAAGGAGATGAGAAATGAGGTGCGTTTTAGAAACCTTTCAAAATCACACGGTGTACCATCGTCTGGGTTTCTCATGCATGTTTTCGATGTAGGAAGATGCCCTTGAACCTGGAGATTTGGGACCCATGGGATGGGTACCAGGCAGTATTACTTTAAAGGGTCTGCGTTTGCTCACCCAACCTCACCCAACCTTTCAGCCCAAGAGTGTCCACCCTTAGGTCTCATCCAGCTGTGGGTCTAGATATGGTCAATCCAGGTTGCATCACAGCCCCTGAACGAATTTTGTAAGAATTTCTCTCTCTTTCACTGTCTTTGTTTTACGGGTTTTTAAAAGTAATTTATTTTTATAATGGGGTTTAGCTGCTATTCACGGCTGTGTTTATGCGGCTTTACACCCACTTGACTCACTTTCAGACAGATATCAATACATAGGTTTTAAGATTCTTACTACTCACATATATTCTTGTGCGGTGAATAGGGGGTGTTGAGTCCAGTTCACTGAGCAAGGAGTAGGTCTTGTCTATTACATATTCGGTGTATGGAACGGTATCTGAGCGAATATGAAATCCTTGTTTTATGCATCACCCCACCTCACCTTTCCCGTTAAGCAGCCATAGTGTGTTTTCTAAACGTGTGACTCTATTCTGTTTTGTAATTCAGTTCAAGTGTAGCGGTTTTTACATTCCCTCTATAAGTGATAGCTTATGATAAGTGTCTTTTCCTGTGTGACTTATTTCACTTAGAATCGTCGTACCTAAGTCCACTCCTCTTGCTTCTACTAGCCTTATGACATTGATTTCATGTCTGAGTGATATTCTGTTGTACATAAGGACCACAACTTCTTTATCCATTTTTCACTTTCCTGGGATATTTAAGGTGTCATGAAGTGGAGGTTCTTGTCAACAGAGCAGCCCTATACTTTGGGGTGCCTGTGTCTTGCTGATTTTTAGTTTTCCCAATTTATACGCCCATGAGTGGACGTGCCCTATGCTCCCTAAGCTGTGTTTTTTCGATGTTTCAGGACACACCGTACACTTCTCCAGAGTGGCTCTTGGCAATTTACATCCCGCCCATCAGCGTAGCAAGGCTGCCATTTCTCCATGGCCTGTCCTGCATTTCTGGTTTTGACACATTTTGCAGCATGACCCTTTTGACCGATGGGAAGCGAGACCTCTTTGTAGCGCTGATTTGCCTTTCCAGGTTGCTTGGTTGGCCAAAAAGCACGTATGCGTTTTTTCCTGAATATATTCAGGAAAAAACGCATACGCCCTTTTTGGCCAAGGGCATCATTGTCGAAGTTTTGTCACTTTTCATGTGCTTTAAAGTTGATTCGAATCTACCTCCTGAAATCTGTTTCCTAAAATTCTGCCTTGCTTTCAAATCCTCTTCGTTGCCTTCCCTCAATATATCTGTGGATGAGAGTTATCATTTATAACTCTGCGGGTTTGTGAATTGCAGTGTCCCTGAGGTCCATTTTTCAACTCGCTTTTTTGGGAGCTGGCCGCAAAAACGCGGGATTGCCTCAGGCCCTATTCTGCTTCTGGGCGGCAGGCTGAGCCTGTGGTTAACTCTTCTTCCTGATGGGAAAATAGAGTGACCTGTGCCTGTCCCAACACCTAGATCTAGTCTCTCATTGGTTGCCCCTCTTCCCGTTCATCCTCAGGACAAATTGCAACCTGTAGGGAACAGGAGCTTAAAGGTGCTGATTCTCCAAGTAGGGAGATTGCTAGTAAAGTAGCTGGAAAGGCGAACCCGAGCACAAGGAGATGAGAAATCAGGTGCGTATTAGAAACCTTTCAAAATCACACGGTGTACCATCTTCTGGGTTTCTCATGCATGTTTTCGATGTAGGAAGATGCCCTTGAACCTGGAGATTTGGGGCCCATGGGATGGGTGCCAGGCAGTATTACTTTAAAGGGTCTGCGTTTGCTCACCCAACCTCACCCAACCTTTCAGCCCCAAGAGTGTCCACCCTTATGTCTCATCCAGCTGTGGGTCTAGATATGGTCAATCCAGGTTGCATCACAGCCTCTGAAAGAATTTTGTAAGAATTTCTCTCTCTTTCACTGTCTTTCTTTTACGGGTTTTCAAAAGTAATTTATTTTTATAATCGGGTTTAGCTGCTTTTCACGGCTGTGTTTATGCGGCTTTACACCCACTTGACTCACTTCCAGACAGATATCTATACATAGGTTTTAAGATTCTTACTAGTCACATATATTCTTGTGCGGTGAATAGGGGGTGTTGAGTCCAGTTCACTGAGCAAGGAGTTGGTCTTGTCTATTACATATTGGGTGTATGGAACGGTATCTGAGCGAATTTGAAACCCTTGTTTTATGCATCACCCCATTTCACCTTTCCCGTTAAGCAGCCATAGTGTGTTTTCTAAACGTGTGACTCTGTTCTGTTTTGTAATTCAGTTCAAGTGTAGCGGTTTTTACATTCCATCTATAAGTGATAGCTTATGATAAGTGTCTTTTTCTGTGTGACTTATTTCACTTAGAATCGTCGTACCTAAATCCACTCATCTTGCTTCTACTAGCCTTATGACATTGATTTCATGTCTGAGTGATATTCCATTGTACATAAGGACCACAACTTCTTTACCCATTTTTCTCTTTCCTGGGATATTTAAGGTGTCATGAAGTGGAGGTTCTTGTCAACAGAGCAGCCCTAAACTTTGGTGTGCTTGTGTCTTGCTGATTTTTAGTTTTCCCAATTTATACGCCCATGAGTGGACGTGCCCTATGCTCCCTAAGCTGTGTTTTTTCGATGTTTCAGGACACACCGTACACTTCTCCAGAGTGGCTGTTGGCAATGTACATCCCGTCCATCAGCGTAGCAAGGCTGCCATTTCTCCATGGCCTGTCCTGCATTTCTGGTTTTGACACTTTTGGCAGCATGGCCCTTTTGACCGATGGGAAGCGAGACTTCTTTGTAGCGCTGATTAGCCTTTCAAGGTTGCTTGGTTGGCCAAACAGGGCATATGCGTTTTTTCCTGAATATATTCAGGAAAAAAAGCATACGCCCTGTTTGGCCAAGGGCATCATTGTCGACGTTTTGCCGCTTTTCATGTGCTTTAAAGGCGATTCGAATCTACCTCCTGAAACCTGTTTCCTGCAATTCTGCCTTGCTTTCAAATCCTCTTCGTTGCCTTCCCTGAATATATCTGTGGATGAGAGTTATCATTTATAGCTCTGCGGGTTTGTGAATTGCAGTGTCCCTGAGCTCCATTTTTCAACTGGCTTTTTTGGGAGCTGGCCGCAAAAGCGCGCGATTGCCTCAGGCCCTATTCTGCTTCTGGGCAGCAGGCTGAGCCTGTGGTTAATTCTTCTTCCCGATGGGAAAATAGAGTGACCTGTGCCTGTCCCAACACCTAGATCTAGTCTCTCATTGGTTGCCCCTCTTCCCGTTCATCCTCAGGACAAATTGCAACCTTTAGGGAACAGGAGGTTAAAGGTGCTGATTCTCCAAGTAGGCATATTGCTAGTAAAGTAGCTGGAAAGGCGAACCCGAGCACAAGGAGATGAGAAATGAGGTGCGTATTAGAAACCTTTCAAAATCACACGGTGTACCATCTTCTGGGTTTCTCATGCATGTTTTCGATGTAGGAAGATGCCCTTGAACCTGGAGATTTGGGACCCATGGGATGGGTACCAGGCAGTATTACTTTAAAGGGTCTGCGTCTGCTCACCCAACCTCACCCAACCTTTCAGCCCCAAGAGTGTCCACCCTTATGTCTCATCCAGCTGTGGGTCTAGATATGGTCAATCCAGGTTGCATCACAGCCTCTGAACGAATTTTGTAAGAATTTCTCTCTCTTTCACTGTCTTTCTTTTACGGATTTTCAAAAGTAATTTATTTTTATAATCGGGTTTAGCTGCTTTTCACGGCTGTGTTTATGCGGCTTTACACCCACTTGACTCACTTCCAGACAGATATCAATACATAGGTTTTAAGATTCTTACTAGTCACATATATTCTTGTGCGGTGAATAGGGGGTGTTGAGTCCAGTTCACTGAGCAAGGAGTAGGTCTTGTCTATTACATATTGGGTGTATGGAACGGTATCTGAGCGAATTTGAACCCCTTGTTTTATGCATCACCCCACCTCACCTTTCCCGTTAAGCAGCCATAGTGTGTTTTCTAAACGTGTGACTCTGTTCTGTTCTGTAATTCAGTTCAAGTGTAGCGGTTTTTACATTCCCTCTATAAGTGATAGCTTATGATAAGTGTCTTTTTCTGTGTGACTTATTTCACTTACAATCGTCGTTCCTAAATCCACTCATCTTGCTTCTACTAGCCTTAGGACATTGATTTCATGTCTGAGTGATATTCCATTGTACATAAGGACCACAACTTCTTTATCCATTTTTCTCTTTCCTGGGATATTTAAGGTGTAATGAAGTGGAGGTTCTTGTCAACAAAGCAGCCCTAAACTTTGGGGTGCCTGTGTCTTGCTGATTTTTAGTTTTCCCAATTTATATGCCCATGAGTGGACGTGCCCTATGCTCCCTAAGCTGTGTTTTTTCGATGTTTCAGGACACACCGTATACTTCTCCAGAGTGGCTGTTGGCAATTTACATCCCGCCCATCAGCGTAGCAAGGCTGCCATTTCTCCATGGCCTGTCCTGCATTTCTGGTTTTGACACTTTTTGCAGCATGGCCCTTTTGACCGATGGGAAGCGAGACTTCTTTGTAGCGCGGATTTGCATTTACAGGTTGCTTGGTTGGCCAAAAAGGGCGTATGCGTTTTTTCCTGAATATATTCAGGAAAAAACTCATACGCCCTTTTTGGCCAAGGGCATCATTGTCGACATTTTGCCACTTTTCATGTGCTTTAAAGGCGATTCGAATCTACCTCCTGAAACCTGTTTCCTGCAATTCTGCCTTGCTTTCAAATCCTCTTCGTTGCCTTCCCTCAATATATCTGTGGATGAGAGTTATCACTTATAACTCTGCGGGTTTGTGAATTGCAGTGAACCTGAGCTCGATTTTTCAACTGTCTTTTTTGGGAGCTGGCCGCTAAAGAACGGGATTGCCTCAGGCCCTATTCTGGTTCCCGGCGGCAGGCTGAGCCTGTGGTTAATTCTTCTTCCTGATGGTAAAATAGAGTGACCTGTGCCTGTCCCAACACCTAGATCTAGTCTCTCATTGGTTGCCCCTCTTCCCTTTCATCCTCAGGACAAATTGCAACCTGTACGGAACAGGAGGTTAAAGGTGATGATTCTCCAAGTAGGGAGATTGTTAGTAAAGTAGCTGGAATGGCGAACCCGAACACAAGGAGATGAGAAATGAGGTGCGTTTTAGAAACCTTTCAAAATCACACGGTGTACCATCGTCTGGGTTTCTCATGCATGTTTTCGATGTAGGAAGATGCCCTTGAACCTGGAGATTTGGGACCCATGGGATGGGTACCAGGCAGTATTACTTTAAAGGGTCTGCGTTTGCTCACCCAACCTCACCCAACCTTTCAGCCCAAGAGTGTCCACCCTTAGGTCTCATCCAGCTGTGGGTCTAGATATGGTCAATCCAGGTTGCATCACAGCCCCTGAACGAATTTTGTAAGAATTTCTCTCTCTTTCACTGTCTTTGTTTTACGGGTTTTTAAAAGTAATTTATTTTTATAATGGGGTTTAGCTGCTATTCACGGCTGTGTTTATGCGGCTTTACACCCACTTGACTCACTTTCAGACAGATATCAATACATAGGTTTTAAGATTCTTACTACTCACATATATTCTTGTGCGGTGAATAGGGGGTGTTGAGTCCAGTTCACTGAGCAAGGAGTAGGTCTTGTCTATTACATATTCGGTGTATGGAACGGTATCTGAGCGAATATGAAATCCTTGTTTTATGCATCACCCCACCTCACCTTTCCCGTTAAGCAGCCATAGTGTGTTTTCTAAACGTGTGACTCTATTCTGTTTTGTAATTCAGTTCAAGTGTAGCGGTTTTTACATTCCCTCTATAAGTGATAGCTTATGATAAGTGTCTTTTCCTGTGTGACTTATTTCACTTAGAATCGTCGTACCTAAGTCCACTCATCTTGCTTCTACTAGCCTTATGACATTGATTTCATGTCTGAGTGATATTCTGTTGTACATAAGGACCACAACTTCTTTATCCATTTTTCACTTTCCTGGGATATTTAAGGTGTCATGAAGTGGAGGTTCTTGTCAACAGAGCAGCCCTATACTTTGGGGTGCCTGTGTCTTGCTGATTTTTAGTTTTCCCAATTTATACGCCCATGAGTGGACGTGCCCTATGCTCCCTAAGCTGTGTTTTTTCGATGTTTCAGGACACACCGTACACTTCTCCAGAGTGGCTGTTGGCAATTTACATCCCGCCCATCAGCGTAGCAAGGCTGCCATTTCTCCATGGCCTGTCCTGCATTTCTGGTTTTGACACATTTTGCAGCATGACCCTTTTGACTGATGGGAAGCGAGACCTCTTTGTAGCGCTGATTTGCCTTTCCAGGTTGCTTGGTTGGCCAAAAAGCGCGTATGCGTTTTTTCCTGAATATATTCAGGAAAAAACGCATACGCCCTTTTTGGCCAAGGGCATCATTGTCGAAGTTTTCTCACTTTTCATGTGCTTTAAAGTTGATTCGAATCTACCTCCTGAAATCTGTTTCCTAAAATTCTGCCTTGCTTTCAAATCCTCTTCGTTGCCTTCCCTCAATATATCTGTGGATGAGAGTTATCATTTATAACTCTGCGGGTTTGTGAATTGCAGTGTCCCTGAGGTCCATTTTTCAACTCGCTTTTTTGGGAGCTGGCCGCAAAAACGCGGGATTGCCTCAGGCCCTATTCTGCTTCTGGGCGGCAGGCTGAGCCTGTGGTTAACTCTTCTTCCTGATGGGAAAATAGAGTGACCTGTGCCTGTCCCAACACCTAGATCTAGTCTCTCATTGGTTGCCCCTCTTCCCGTTCATCCTCAGGACAAATTGCAACCTGTAGGGAACAGGAGCTTAAAGGTGCTGATTCTCCAAGTAGGGAGATTGCTAGTAAAGTAGCTGGAAAGGCGAACCCGAGCACAAGGAGATGAGAAATGAGGTGCGTATTAGAAACCTTTCAAAATCACACGGTGTACCATCTTCTGGGTTTCTCATGCATGTTTTCGATGTAGGAAGATGCCCTTGAACCTGGAGATTTGGGGCCCATGGGATGGGTGCCAGGCAGTATTACTTTAAAGGGTCTGCGTTTGCTCACCCAACCTCACCCAACCTTTCAGCCCCAAGAGTGTCCACCCTTATGTCTCATCCAGCTGTGGGTCTAGATATGGTCAATCCAGGTTGCATCACAGCCTCTGAAAGAATTTTGTAAGAATTTCTCTCTCTTTCACTGTCTTTCTTTTACGGGTTTTCAAAAGTAATTTATTTTTATAATCGGGTTTAGCTGCTTTTCACGGCTGTGTTTATGCGGCTTTACACCCACTTGACTCACTTCCAGACAGATATCTATACATAGGTTTTAAGATTCTTACTAGTCACATATATTCTTGTGCGGTGAATAGGGGGTGTTGAGTCCAGTTCACTGAGCAAGGAGTTGGTCTTGCCTATTACATATTGGGTGTATGGAACGGTATCTGAGCGAATTTGAAACCCTTGTTTTATGCATCACCCCATTTCACCTTTCCCGTTAAGCAGCCATAGTGTGTTTTCTAAACGTGTGACTCTGTTCTGTTTTGTAATTCAGTTCAAGTGTAGCGGTTTTTACATTCCATCTATAAGTGATAGCTTATGATAAGTGTCTTTTTCTGTGTGACTTATTTCACTTAGAATCGTCGTACCTAAATCCACTCATCTTGCTTCTACTAGCCTTATGACATTGATTTCATGTCTGAGTGATATTCCATTGTACATAAGGACCACAACTTCTTTATCCATTTTTCTCTTTCCTGGGATATTTAAGGTGTCATGAAGTGGAGGTTCTTGTCAACAGAGCAGCCCTAAACTTTGGTGTGCTTGTGTCTTGCTGATTTTTAGTTTTCCCAATTTATACGCCCATGAGTGGACGTGCCCTATGCTCCCTAAGCTGTGTTTTTTCGATATTTCAGGACACACCGTACACTTCTCCAGAGTGGCTGTTGGCAATGTACATCCCGTCCATCAGCGTAGCAAGGCTGCCATTTCTCCATGGCCTGTCCTGCATTTCTGGTTTTGACACTTTTGGCAGCATGGCCCTTTTGACCGATGGGAAGCGAGACTTCTTTGTAGCGCTGATTAGCCTTTCAAGGTTGCTTGGTTGGCCAAACAGGGCATATGCGTTTTTTCCTGAATATATTCAGGAAAAAAAGCATACGCCCTGTTTGGCCAAGGGCATCATTGTCGACGTTTTGCCGCTTTTCATGTGCTTTAAAGGCGATTCGAATCTACCTCCTGAAACCTGTTTCCTGCAATTCTGCCTTGCTTTCAAATCCTCTTCGTTGCCTTCCCTGAATATATCTGTGGATGAGAGTTATCATTTATAGCTCTGCGGGTTTGTGAATTGCAGTGTCCCTGAGCTCCATTTTTCAACTGGCTTTTTTGGGAGCTGGCCGCAAAAGCGCGCGATTGCCTCAGGCCCTATTCTGCTTCTGGGCAGCAGGCTGAGCCTGTGGTTAATTCTTCTTCCCGATGGGAAAATAGAGTGACCTGTGCCTGTCCCAACACCTAGATCTAGTCTCTCATTGGTTGCCCCTCTTCCCGTTCATCCTCAGGACAAATTGCAACCTTTAGGGAACAGGAGGTTAAAGGTGCTGATTCTCCAAGTAGGCATATTGCTAGTAAAGTAGCTGGAAAGGCGAACCCGAGCACAAGGAGATGAGAAATGAGGTGCGTATTAGAAACCTTTCAAAATCACACGGTGTACCATCTTCTGGGTTTCTCATGCATGTTTTCGATGTAGGAAGATGCCCTTGAACCTGGAGATTTGGGACCCATGGGATGGGTACCAGGCAGTATTACTTTAAAGGGTCTGTGTCTGCTCACCCAACCTCACCCAACCTTTCAGCCCCAAGAGTGTCCACCCTTATGTCTCATCCAGCTGTGGGTCTAGATATGGTCAATCCAGGTTGCATCACAGCCTCTGAACGAATTTTGTAAGAATTTCTCTCTCTTTCACTGTCTTTGTTTTACGGGTTTTTAAAAGTAATTTATTTTTATAATGGGGTTTAGCTGCTTTTCATGGCTGTGTTTATGCAGCTTTACACCCACTTGACTCACTTCCAGACAGATATCAATACATAGGTTTTAAGATTTTTACTAGTCACATATACTCTTGTGCGGTGAATAGGGGGTGTTGAGTCCAGTTCACTGAGCAAGGAGTAGGTCTTGTCTATTACATATTGGGTGTATGGAACGGTATCTGAGCAAATTTGAAACCCTTGTTTTATGCCTCACCCCACCTCACCTTTCCCGTTAAGCAGCCATAGTGTGTTTTCTAAACGTGTGACTCTGTTCTGTTTTGTAATTCAGTTCAAGTGTAGCGGTTTTTACATTCCCTCTATAAGTGATAGCTTATGATAAGTGTCTTTTTCTGTGTGACTTATTTCACTTAGAATCGTCGTACCTAAATCCACTCATCTTGCTTCTACTAGCCTTATGACATTGATTTCATGTCTGAGTGATATTCCATTGTACATAAGGACCACAACTTCTTTATCCATTTTTCTCTTTCCTGGGATATTTAAGGTGTCATGAAGTGGAGGTTCTTGTCAACAGAGCAGCCCTAAACTTTGGGGTGCCTGTGTCTTGCTGATTTTTAGTTTTCCCAATTTATACGCCCATGAGTGGACGTGCCCTATGCTCCCTAAGCTGTGTTTTTTCGATGTTTCAGGACACACCGTACACTTCTCCAGAGTGGCTGTTGGCAATTTACATCCCGCCCATCAGCGTAGCATGCTGCCATTTCTCCATGGCCTGTCCTGCATTTCTGGTTTTGACACTTTTTGCAGCATGGCCCTTTTGACCGATGGGAAGCGAGACTTCTTTGTAGCGCTGATTAGCCTTTCCAGGTTGCTTGGTTGGCCAAACAGGGCGTATGTGTTTTTTCATGAATATATTCAGGAAAAAACGCATACGCCCTGTTTGGCCAAGGGCATCATTGTCGGCGTTTTGCCACTTTTCATGTGCTTTAAAGGCGATTCGAATCTACCTCCTGAAACCTGTTTCCTGCAATTCTGCCTTGCTTTCAAATCCTCTTCGTTGCCTTCCCTCAATATATCTGTGGATGAGAGTTATCATTTATAGCTCTGCGGGTTTGTGAATCGCAGTGTCCCTGAGCTCCATTTTTCAACTGGCTTTTTTGGGAGCCGGCCGCAAAAGCGCGGGATTGCCTCAGGCCCTATTCTGCTTCTGGGCGGCAGGCTGAGCCTGTGGTTAATTCTTCTTCCCGATGGGAAAATAGAGTGACCTGTGCCTGTCCCAACACCTAGATCTAGTCTCTCATTGGTTGCCCCTCTTCCCGTTCATCCTCAGGACAAATTGCAACCTGTAGGGAACAGGAGCTTAAAGGTGCTGATTCTCCAAGTAGGGAGATTGCTAGTAAAGTAGCTGGAAAGGCGAACCCGAGCACAAGGAGATGAGAAATCAGGTGCGTATTAGAAACCTTTCAAAATCACACGGTGTACCATCTTCTGGGTTCCTCATGCATGTTTTCGATGTAGGAAGATGCCATTGAACCTGGAGATTTGGGACCCATGGGATGGGTACCAGGCAGTATTACTTTAAAGGGTCTGCGTCTGCTCACCCAACCTCACCCAACCTTTCAGCCCCAAGAGTGTCCACCCTTATGTCTCATCCAGCTGTGGGTCTAGATATGGTCAATCCAGGTTGCATCACAGCCTCTTAACGAATTGTGTAAGAATTTCTCTCTCTTTCACTCTCTTTGTTTTACGGGTTTTTAAAAGTAATTTATTTTTATAATGGGGTTTAGCTGCTTTTCACGGCTGTGTTTATGCGGCTTTACACCCACTTGACTCACTTCCAGACAGATATCAATACATAGGTTTTAAGATTCTTACTAGTCACATATATTCTTGTGTGGTGAATAGGGGGTGTTGAGTCCAGTTCACTGAGCAAGAAGTAGGTCTTGTCTATTACATATTGGGTGTATGGAACGGTATCTGAGCGAATTTGAAACCCTTGTTTTATGCCTCACCCCACCTCACCTTTTCCGTTAAGCAGCCATAGTGTGTTTTCTAAACGTGTGACTCTGTTCTGTTTTGTAATTCAGTTCAAGTGTAGCGGTTTTTACATTCCCTGTATAAGTGATAGCTTATGATAAGTGTCTTTTTCTGTGTGACTTATTTCACTTAGAATCGTCGTACCTAAATCCACTCATCTTGCTTCTACTAGCCTTATGACATTGATTTCATGTCTGAGTGATATTCAATTGTACATAAGGACCACAACTTCTTTATCCATTTTTCTCTTTCCTGGGATATTTAAGGTGTCATGAAGTGGAGGTTCTTGTCAACAGAGCAGCCCTAAACTTTGGAGTGCCTGTGTCTTGCTGATTTTTAGTTTTCCCAATTTATACGCCCATGAGTGGACGTGCCCTATGCTCCCTAAGCTGTGTTTTTTCGATGTTTCAGGACACACCGTACACTTCTCCAGAGTGGCTGTTGGCAATTTACATCCCGCCCATCAGCGTAGCAAGGCTGCCATTTCTCCATGGCCTGTCCTGCATTTCTGGTTTTGACACTTTTTGCAGCATGGCCCTTTTGACCGATGGGAAGCGAGACTTCTTTGTAGCGCTGATTAGCCTTTCCAGGTTGCTTGGTTGGCCAAACAGGGCGTATGCGTTTTTTCCTGAATATATTCAGGAAAAAACGCATACGCCCTGTTTGGCCAAGGGCATCATTGTCGACGTTTTGCCACTTTTCATGTGCTTTAAAGGCGATTCGAATCTACCTCCTGAAACCTGTTTCCTGCAATTCTGCCTTGCTTTCAAATCCTCTTCGTTGCCTTCCCTCAATATATCTGTGGATGAGAGTTATCATTTATAGCTCTGCGGGTTTGTGAATCGCAGTGTCCCTGAGCTCCATTTTTCAACTGGCTTTTTTGGGAGCTGGCCGCAAAAGCACGGGATTGCCTCAGGCCCTATTCTGCTTCTGTGCGGCAGGCTGTGCCTGTGGTTAATTCTTCTTCCCGATGGGAAAATAGAGTGACCTGTGCCTGTCCCAACACCTAGATCTAGTCTCTCATTGGTTGCCCCTCTTCCCGTTCATCCTCAGGACAAATTGCAACCTGTAGGGAACAGGAGCTTAAAGGTGCTGATTCTCCAAGTAGGGAGATTGCTAGTAAAGTAGCTGGAGAGGCGAACCCGAGCACAAGGAGATGAGAAATCAGGTGCGTATTAGAAACCTTTCAAAATCACACGGTGTACCATCTTCTGGGTTTCTCATGCATGTTTTCGATGTAGGAAGATGCCCTTGAACCTGGAGATTTGGGACCCATGGGATGGTTACCAGGCAGTATTACTTTAAAGGGTCTGCGTTTGCTCACCCAACCTCACCCAACCTTTCAGCCCCAAGAGTGTCCACCCTTATGTCTCATCCAGCTGTGGGCCTAGATATGGTCAATCCAGGTTGCATCACAGCCTCTGAACGAATTTTGTAAGAATTTCTCTCTCTTTCACTGTCTTTGTTTTACGGGTTTTTAAAAGTAATTTATTTTTATAATGGGGTCTAGCTGCTTTTCACGGCTGTGTTTATGCGGCTTTACACCCACTTGACTCACTTCCAGACACATATCAATACATAGGTTTTAAGATTCTTACTAGTCACATATATTCTTGTGCGGTGAATAGGGGGTGTTGAGTCCAGTTCACTTAGCAAGGAGTAGGTCTTGTCTATTACATATTGGGTGTATGGAACGGTATCTGAGCGAATTTGAAACCCTTGTTTTATGCCTCACCCCTCCTCACCTTTCCCGTTAAGCAGCCATAGTGTGTTTTCTAAACGTGTGACTCTATTCTGTTTTGTAATTCAGATCAAGTGTAGCGGTTTTTACATTCCCTCTATAAGTGATAGCTTATGATAAGTGTCTTTTTCTGTGTGACTTATTTCACTTAGAATTGTCGTACCTAAGTCCACTCATCTTGCTTCTACTAGCCTTATGACATTGATTTCATGTCTGAGTGATATTCTGTTGTACATAAGGACCACAACTTCTTTATCCATTTTTCACTTTCCTGGGATATTTAAGGTGTCATGAAGTGGAGGTTCTTGTCAACAGAGCAGCCCTAAACTTTGGGGTGCCTGTGTCTTGCTGATTTTTAGTTTTCCCAATTTATACGCCCATGAGTGGACGTGCCCTATGCTCCCTAAGCTGTGTTTTTTCGATGTTTCAGGACACACCGTACACTTCTCCAGAGTGGCTGTTGGCAATTTACATCCCGCCCATCAGCGTAGCAAGGCTGCCATTTCTCCATGGCCTGTCCTGCATTTCTGGTTTTGACACATTTTGCAGCATGACCCTTTTGACCGATGGGAAGCGAGACCTCTTTGTAGCGCTGATTTGCCTTTCCAGGTTGCTTGGTTGGCCAAAAAGCCCGTATGCGTTTTTTCCTGAATATATTCAGGAAAAAACGCATACGCCCTTTTTGGCCAAGGGCATCATTGTCGAAGTTTTGTCACTTTTCATGTGCTTTAAAGTTGATTCGAATCTACCTCCTGAAATTTGTTTCCTAAAATTCTGCCTTGCTTTCAAATCCTCTTCGTTGCCTTCCCTCAATATATCTGTGGATGAGAGTTATCATTTATAACTCTGCGGGTTTGTGAATTGCAGTGTCCCTGAGGTCCATTTTTCAACTCGCTTTTTTGGGAGCTGGCCGCAAAAACGCGGGATTGCCTCAGGCCCTATTCTGCTTCTGGGCGGCAGGCTGAGCCTGTGGTTAACTCTTCTTCCTGATGGGAAAATAGAGTGACCTGTGCCTGTCCCAACACCTAGATCTAGTCTCTCATTGGTTGCCCCTCTTCCCGTTCATCCTCAGGACAAATTGCAACCTGTAGGGAACAGGAGCTTAAAGGTGCTGATTCTCCAAGTAGGGAGATTGCTAGTAAAGTAGCTGGAAAGGCGAACCCGAGCACAAGGAGATGAGAAATCAGGTGCGTATTAGAAACCTTTCAAAATCACACGGTGTACCATCTTCTGGGTTTCTCATGCATGTTTTCGATGTAGGAAGATGCCCTTGAACCTGGAGATTTGGGGCCCATGGGATGGGTGCCAGGCAGTATTACTTTAAAGGGTCTGCGTTTGCTCACCCAACCTCACCCAACCTTTCAGCCCCAAGAGTGTCCACCCTTATGTCTCATCCAGCTGTGGGTCTAGATATGGTCAATCCAGGTTGCATCACAGCCTCTGAAAGAATTTTGTAAGAATTTCTCTCTCTTTCACTGTCTTTCTTTTACGGGTTTTCAAAAGTAATTTATTTTTATAATCGGGTTTAGCTGCTTTTCACGGCTGTGTTTATGCGGCTTTACACCCACTTGACTCACTTCCAGACAGATATCTATACATAGGTTTTAAGATTCTTACTAGTCACATATATTCTTGTGCGGTGAATAGGGGGTGTTGAGTCCAGTTCACTGAGCAAGGAGTTGGTCTTGTCTATTACATATTGGGTGTATGGAACGGTATCTGAGCGAATTTGAAACCCTTGTTTTATGCATCACCCCATTTCACCTTTCCTGTTAAGCAGCCATAGTGTGTTTTCTAAACGTGTGACTCTGTTCTGTTTTGTAATTCAGTTCAAGTGTAGCGGTTTTTACATTCCCTCTATAAGTGATAGCTTATGATAAGTGTCTTTTTCTGTGTGACTTATTTCACTTAGAATCGTCGTACCTAAATCCACTCATCTTGCTTCTACTAGCCTTATGACATTGATTTCATGTCTGAGTGATATTCCATTGTACATAAGGACCACAACTTCTTTATCCATTTTTCTCTTTCCTGGGATATTTAAGGTGTCATGAAGTGGAGGTTCTTGTCAACAGAGCAGCCCTAAACTTTGCTGTGCTTGTGTCTTGCTGATTTTTAGTTTTCCCAATTTATACGCCCATGAGTGGACGTGCCCTATGCTCCCTAAGCTGTGTTTTTTCGATGTTTCAGGACACACCGTACACTTCTCCAGAGTGGCTGTTGGCAATGTACATCCCGTCCATCAGCGTAGCAAGGCTGCCATTTCTCCATGGCCTGTCCTGCATTTCTGGTTTTGACACTTTTGGCAGCATGGCCCTTTTGACCGATGGGAAGCGAGACTTCTTTGTAGCGCTGATTAGCCTTTCAAGGTTGCTTGGTTGGCCAAACAGGGCGTATGCGTTTTTTCCTGAATATATTCAGGAAAAAACGCATACGCCCTGTTTGGCCAAGGGCATCATTGTCGACGTTTGCCGCTTTTCATGTGCTTTAAAGGCGATTCGAATCTACCTCCTGAAACCTGTTTCCTGCAATTCTGCCTTGCTTTCAAATCCTCTTCGTTGCCTTCCCTGAATATATCTGTGGATGAGAGTTATCATTTATAGCTCTGCGGGTTTGTGAATTGCAGTGTCCCTGAGCTCCATTTTTCAACTGGCTTTTTTGGGAGCTGGCCGCAAAAGCGCGCGATTGCCTCAGGCCCTATTCTGCTTCTGGGCAGCAGGCTGAGCCTGTGGTTAATTCTTCTTCCCGATGGGAAAATAGAGTGACCTGTGCCTGTCCCAACACCTAGATCTAGTCTCTCATTGGTTGCCCCTCTTCCCGTTCATCCTCAGGACAAATTGCAACCTTTAGGGAACAGGAGGTTAAAGGTGCTGATTCTCCAAGTAGGCATATTGCTAGTAAAGTAGCTGGAAAGGCGAACCCGAGCACAAGGAGATGAGAAATGAGGTGCGTATTAGAAACCTTTCAAAATCACACGGTGTACCATCTTCTGGGTTTCTCATGCATGTTTTCGATGTAGGAAGATGCCCTTGAACCTGGAGATTTGGGACCCATGGGATGGGTACCAGGCAGTATTACTTTAAAGGGTCTGCGTCTGCTCACCCAACCTCACCCAACCTTTCAGCCCCAAGAGTGTCCACCCTTATGTCTCATCCAGCTGTGGGTCTAGATATGGTCAATCCAGGTTGCATCACAGCCTCTGAACGAATTTTGTAAGAATTTCTCTCTCTTTCACTGTCTTTGTTTTACGGGTTTTTAAAAGTAATTTATTTTTATAATGGGGTTTAGCTGCTTTTCATGGCTGTGTTTATGCAGCTTTACACCCACTTGACTCACTTCCAGACAGATATCAATACATAGGTTTTAAGATTTTTACTAGTCACATATACTCTTGTGCGGTGAATAGGGGGTGTTGAGTCCAGTTCACTGAGCAAGGAGTAGGTCTTGTCTATTACATATTGGGTGTATGGAACGGTATCTGAGCAAATTTGAAACCCTTGTTTTATGCCTCACCCCACCTCACCTTTCCCGTTAAGCAGCCATAGTGTGTTTTCTAAACGTGTGACTCTGTTCTGTTTTGTAATTCAGTTCAAGTGTAGCGGTTTTTACATTCCCTCTATAAGTGATAGCTTATGATAAGTGTCTTTTTCTGTGTGACTTATTTCACTTAGAATCGTCGTACCTAAATCCACTCATCTTGCTTCTACTAGCCTTATGACATTGATTTCATGTCTGAGTGATATTCCATTGTACATAAGGACCACAACTTCTTTATCCATTTTTCTCTTTCCTGGGATATTTAAGGTGTCATGAAGTGGAGGTTCTTGTCAACAGAGCAGCCCTAAACTTTGGGGTGCCTGTGTCTTGCTGATTTTTAGTTTTCCCAATTTATACGCCCATGAGTGGACGTGCCCTATGCTCCCTAAGCTGTGTTTTTTCGATGTTTCAGGACACACCGTACACTTCTCCAGAGTGGCTGTTGGCAATTTACATCCCGCCCATCAGCGTAGCAAGGCTGCCATTTCTCCATGGCCTGTCCTGCATTTCTGGTTTTGACACTTTTTGCAGCATGGCCCTTTTGACCGATGGGAAGCGAGACTTCTTTGTAGCGCTGATTAGCCTTTCCAGGTTGCTTGGTTGGCCAAACAGGGCGTATGCGTTTTTTCATGAATATATTCAGGAAAAAACGCATACGCCCTGTTTGGCCAAGGGCATCATTGTCGGCGTTTTGCCACTTTTCATGTGCTTTAAAGGCGATTCGAATCTACCTCCTGAAACCTGTTTCCTGCAATTCTGCCTTGCTTTCAAATCCTCTTCGTTGCCTTCCCTCAATATATCTGTGGATGAGAGTTATCATTTATAGCTCTGCGGGTTTGTGAATCGCAGTGTCCCTGAGCTCCATTTTTCAACTGGCTTTTTTGGGAGCCGGCCGCAAAAGTGCGGGATTGCCTCAGGCCCTATTCTGCTTCTGGGCGGCAGGCTGAGCCTGTGGTTAATTCTTCTTCCCGATGGGAAAATAGAGTGACCTGTGCCTGTCCCAACACCTAGATCTAGTCTCTCATTGGTTGCCCCTCTTCCCGTTCATCCTCAGGACAAATTGCAACCTGTAGGGAACAGGAGCTTAAAGGTGCTGATTCTCCAAGTAGGGAGATTGCTAGTAAAGTAGCTGGAAAGGCGAACCCGAGCACAAGGAGATGAGAAATCAGGTGCGTATTAGAAACCTTTCAAAATCACACGGTGTACCATCTTCTGGGTTCCTCATGCATGTTTTCGATGTAGGAAGATGCCATTGAACCTGGAGATTTGGGACCCATGGGATGGGTACCAGGCAGTATTACTTTAAAGGGTCTGCGTCTGCTCACCCAACCTCACCCAACCTTTCAGCCCCAAGAGTGTCCACCCTTATGTCTCATCCAGCTGTGGGTCTAGATATGGTCAATCCAGGTTGCATCACAGCCTCTTAACGAATTGTGTAAGAATTTCTCTCTCTTTCACTCTCTTTGTTTTACGGGTTTTTAAAAGTAATTTATTTTTATAATGGGGTTTAGCTGCTTTTCACGGCTGTGTTTATGCGGCTTTACACCCACTTGACTCACTTCCAGACAGATATCAATACATAGGTTTTAAGATTCTTACTAGTCACATATATTCTTGTGTGGTGAATAGGGGGTGTTGAGTCCAGTTCACTGAGCAAGGAGTAGGTCTTGTCTATTACATATTGGGTGTATGGAACGGTATCTGAGCGAATTTGAAACCCTTGTTTTATGCCTCACCCCACCTCACCTTTCCCGTTAAGCAGCCATAGTGTGTTTTCTAAACGTGTGACTCTGTTCTGTTTTGTAATTCAGTTCAAGTGTAGCGGTTTTTACATTCCCTCTATAAGTGATAGCTTATGATAAGTGTCTTTTTCTGTGTGACTTATTTCACTTAGAATCGTCGTACCTAAATCCACTCATCTTGCTTCTACTAGCCTTATGACATTGATTTCATGTCTGAGTGATATTCAATTGTACATAAGGACCACAACTTCTTTATCCATTTTTCTCTTTCCTGGGATATTTAAGGTGTCATGAAGTGGAGGTTCTTGTCAACAGAGCAGCCCTAAACTTTGGAGTGCCTGTGTCTTGCTGATTTTTAGTTTTCCCAATTTATACGCCCATGAGTGGACGTGCCCTATGCTCCCTAAGCTGTGTTTTTTCGATGTTTCAGGACACACCGTACACTTCTCCAGAGTGGCTGTTGGCAATTTACATCCCGCCCATCAGCGTAGCAAGGCTGCCATTTCTCCATGGCATGTCCTGCATTTCTGGTTTTGACACTTTTTGCAGCATGGCCCTTTTGACCGATGGGAAGCGAGACTTCTTTGTTGCGCTGATTAGCATTTCCAGGTTGCTTGGTTGGCCAAACAGGGCGTATGCGTTTTTTCCTGAATATATTCAGGAAAAAACGCATACGCCCTGTTTGGCCAAGGGCATCATTGTCGACGTTTTGCCACTTTTCATGTGCTTTAAAGGCGATTCGAATCTACCTCCTGAAACCTGTTTCCTGCAATTCTGCCTTGCTTTCAAATCCTCTTCGTTGCCTTCCCTCAATATATCTGTGGATGAGAGTTATCATTTATAGCTCTGCGGGTTTGTGAATCGCAGTGTCCCTGAGCTCCATTTTTCAACTGGCTTTTTTGGGAGCTGGCCGCAAAAGCACGGGATTGCCTCAGGCCCTATTCTGCTTCTGTGCGGCAGGCTGAGCCTGTGGTTAATTCTTCTTCCCGATGGGAAAATAGAGTGACCTGTGCCTGTCCCAACACCTAGATCTAGTCTCTCATTGGTTGCCCCTCTTCCCGTTCATCCTCAGGACAAATTGCAACCTGTAGGGAACAGGAGCTTAAAGGTGCTGATTCTCCAAGTAGGGAGATTGCTAGTAAAGTAGCTGGAGAGGCGAACCCGAGCACAAGGAGATGAGAAATCAGGTGCGTATTAGAAACCTTTCAAAATCACACGGTGTACCATCTTCTGGGTTTCTCATGCATGTTTTCGATGTAGGAAGATGCCCTTGAACCTGGAGATTTGGGACCCATGGGATGGGTACCAGGCAGTATTACTTTAAAGGGTCTGCGTTTGCTCACCCAACCTCACCCAACCTTTCAGCCCCAAGAGTGTCCACCCTTATGTCTCATCCAGCTGTGGGTCTAGATATGGTCAATCCAGGTTGCATCACAGCCTCTGAACGAATTTTGTAAGAATTTCTCTCTCTTTCACTGTCTTTGTTTTACGGGTTTTTAAAAGTAATTTATTTTTATAATGGGGTCTAGCTGCTTTTCACGGCTGTGTTTATGCGGCTTTACACCCACTTGACTCACTTCCAGACACATATCAATACATAGGTTTTAAGATTCTTACTAGTCACATATATTCTTGTGCGGTGAATAGGGGGTGTTGAGTCCAGTTCACTTAGCAAGGAGTAGGTCTTGTCTATTACATATTGGGTGTATGGAACGGTATCTGAGCGAATTTGAAACCCTTGTTTTATGCCTCACCCCTCCTCACCTTTCCCGTTAAGCAGCCATAGTGTGTTTTCTAAACGTGTGACTCTATTCTGTTTTGTAATTCAGATCAAGTGTAGCGGTTTTTACATTCCCTCTATAAGTGATAGCTTATGATAAGTGTCTTTTTCTGTGTGACTTATTTCACTTAGAATTGTCGTACCTAAGTCCACTCATCTTGCTTCTACTAGCCTTATGACATTGATTTCATGTCTGAGTGATATTCTGTTGTACATAAGGACCACAACTTCTTTATCCATTTTTCACTTTCCTGGGATATTTAAGGTGTCATGAAGTGGAGGTTCTTGTCAACAGAGCAGCCCTAAACTTTGGGGTGCCTGTGTCTTGCTGATTTTTAGTTTTCCCAATTTATACGCCCATGAGTGGACGTGCCCTATGCTCCCTAAGCTGTGTTTTTTCGATGTTTCAGGACACACCGTACACTTCTCCAGAGTGGCTGTTGGCAATTTACATCCCGCCCATCAGCGTAGCAAGGCTGCCATTTCTCCATGGCCTGTCCTGCATTTCTGGTTTTGACACATTTTGCAGCATGACCCTTTTGACCGATGGGAAGCGAGACCTCTTTGTAGCGCTGATTTGCCTTTCCAGGTTGCTTGGTTGGCCAAAAAGCGCGTATGCGTTTTTTCCTGAATATATTCAGGAAAAAACGCATACGCCCTTTTTGGCCAAGGGCATCATTGTCGAAGTTTTGTCACTTTTCATGTGCTTTAAAGTTGATTCGAATCTACCTCCTGAAATCTGTTTCCTAAAATTCTGCCTTGCTTTCAAATCCTCTTCGTTGCCTTCCCTCAATATATATGTGGATGAGAGTTATCATTTATAACTCTGCGGGTTTGTGAATTGCAGTGTCCCTGAGGTCCATTTTTCAACTCGCTTTTTTGGGAGCTGGCCGCAAAAACGCGGGATTGCCTCAGGCCCTATTCTGCTTCTGGGCGGCAGGCTGAGCCTGTGGTTAACTCTTCTTCCTGATGGGAAAATAGAGTGACCTGTGCCTGTCCCAACACCTAGATCTAGTCTCTCATTGGTTGCCCCTCTTCCCGTTCATCCTCAGGACAATTTGCAACCTGTAGGGAACAGGAGCTTAAAGGTGCTGATTCTCCAAGTAGGGAGATTGCTAGTAAAGTAGCTGGAAAGGCGAACCCGAGCACAAGGAGATGAGAAATGAGGTGCGTATTAGAAACCTTTCAAAATCACACGGTGTACCATCTTCTGGGTTTCTCATGCATGTTTTCGATGTAGGAAGATGCCCTTGAACCTGGAGATTTGGGGCCCATGGGATGGGTGCCAGGCAGTATTACTTTAAAGGGTCTGCGTTTGCTCACCCAACCTCACCCAACCTTTCAGCCCCAAGAGTGTCCACCCTTATGTCTCATCCAGCTGTGGGTCTAGATATGGTCAATCCAGGTTGCATCACAGCCTCTGAAAGAATTTTGTAAGAATTTCTCTCTCTTTCACTGTCTTTCTTTTACGGGTTTTCAAAAGTAATTTATTTTTATAATCGGGTTTAGCTGCTTTTCACGGCTGTGTTTATGCGGCTTTACACCCACTTGACTCACTTCCAGACAGATATCTATACATAGGTTTTAAGATTCTTACTAGTCACATATATTCTTGTGCGGTGAATAGGGGGTGTTGAGTCCAGTTCACTGAGCAAGGAGTTGGTCTTGTCTATTACATATTGGGTGTATGGAACGGTATCTGAGCGAATTTGAAACCCTTGTTTTATGCATCACCCCATTTCACCTTTCCCGTTAAGCAGCCATAGTGTGTTTTCTAAACGTGTGACTCTGTTCTGTTTTGTAATTCAGTTCAAGTGTAGCGGTTTTTACATTCCATCTATAAGTGATAGCTTATGATAAGTGTCTTTTTCTGTGTGACTTATTTCACTTAGAATCGTCGTACCTAAATCCACTCATCTTGCTTCTACTAGCCTTATGACATTGATTTCATGTCTGAGTGATATTCCATTGTACATAAGGACCACAACTTCTTTATCCATTTTTCTCTTTCCTGGGATATTTAAGGTGTCATGAAGTGGAGGTTCTTGTCAACAGAGCAGCCCTAAACTTTGGTGTGCTTGTGTCTTGCTGATTTTTAGTTTTCCCAATTTATACGCCCATGAGTGGACGTGCCCTATGCTCCCTAAGCTGTGTTTTTTCGATGTTTCAGGACACACCGTACACTTCTCCAGAGTGGCTGTTGGCAATGTACATCCCGTCCATCAGCGTAGCAAGGCTGCCATTTCTCCATGGCCTGTCCTGCATTTCTGGTTTTGACACTTTTGGCAGCATGGCCCTTTTGACCGATGGGAAGCGAGACTTCTTTGTAGCGCTGATTAGCCTTTCAAGGTTGCTTGGTTGGCCAAACAGGGCATATGCGTTTTTTCCTGAATATATTCAGGAAAAAACGCATACGCCCTGTTTGGCCAAGGGCATCATTGTCGACGTTTTGCCGCTTTTCATGTGCTTTAAAGGCGATTCGAATCTACCTCCTGAAACCTGTTTCCTGCAATTCTGCCTTGCTTTCAAATCCTCTTCGTTGCCTTCCCTGAATATATCTGTGGATGAGAGTTATCATTTATAGCTCTGCGGGTTTGTGAATTGCAGTGTCCCTGAGCTCCATTTTTCAACTGGCTTTTTTGGGAGCTGGCCGCAAAAGCGCGCGATTGCCTCAGGCCCTATTCTGCTTCTGGGCAGCAGGCTGAGCCTGTGGTTAATTCTTCTTCCCGATGGGAAAATAGAGTGACCTGTGCCTGTCCCAACACCTAGATCTAGTCTCTCATTGGTTGCCCCTCTTCCCGTTCATCCTCAGGACAAATTGCAACCTTTAGGGAACAGGAGGTTAAAGGTGCTGATTCTCCAAGTAGGGAGATTGCTAGTAAAGTAGCTGGAAAGGCGAACCCGAGCACAAGGAGATGAGAAATGAGGTGCGTATTAGAAACCTTTCAAAATCACACGGTGTACCATCTTCTGGGTTTCTCATGCATGTTTTCGATGTAGGAAGATGCCCTTGAACCTGGAGATTTGGGACCCATGGGATGGGTACCAGGCAGTATTACTTTAAAGGGTCTGCGTCTGCTCACCCAACCTCACCCAACCTTTCAGCCCCAAGAGTGTCCACCCTTATGTCTCATCCAGCTGTGGGTCTAGATATGGTCAATCCAGGTTGCATCACAGCCTCTGAACGAATTTTGTAAGAATTTCTCTCTCTTTCACTGTCTTTGTTTTACGGGTTTTTAAAAGTAATTTATTTTTATAATGGGGTTTAGCTGCTTTTCATGGCTGTGTTTATGCAGCTTTACACCCACTTGACTCACATCCAGACAGATATCAATACATAGGTTTTAAGATTTTTACTAGTCACATATACTCTTGTGCGGTGAATAGGGGGTGTTGAGTCCAGTTCACTGAGCAAGGAGTAGGTCTTGTCTATTACATATTGGGTGTATGGAACGGTATCTGAGCAAATTTGAAACCCTTGTTTTATGCCTCACCCCACCTCACCTTTCCCGTTAAGCAGCCATAGTGTGTTTTCTAAACGTGTGACTCTGTTCTGTTTTGTAATTCAGTTCAAGTGTAGCGGTTTTTACATTCCCTCTATAAGTGATAGCTTATGATAAGTGTCTTTTTCTGTGTGACTTATTTCACTTAGAATCGTCGTACCTAAATCCACTCATCTTGCTTCTACTAGCCTTATGACATTGATTTCATGTCTGAGTGATATTCCATTGTACATAAGGACCACAACTTCTTTATCCATTTTTCTCTTTCCTGGGATATTTAAGGTGTCATGAAGTGGAGGTTCTTGTCAACAGAGCAGCCCTAAACTTTGGGGTGCCTGTGTCTTGCTGATTTTTAGTTTTCCCAATTTATACGCCCATGAGTGGACGTGCCCTATGCTCCCTAAGCTGTGTTTTTTCGATGTTTTAGGACACACCGTACACTTCTCCAGAGTGGCTGTTGGCAATTTACATCCCGCCCATCAGCGTAGCAAGGCTGCCATTTCTCCATGGCCTGTCCTGCATTTCTGGTTTTGACACTTTTTGCAGCATGGCCCTTTTGACCGATGGGAAGCGAGACTTCTTTGTAGCGCTGATTAGCCTTTCCAGGTTGCTTGGTTGGCCAAACAGGGCGTATGCGTTTTTTCCTGAATATATTCAGGAAAAAACGCATACGCCCTGTTTGGCCAAGGGCATCATTGTCGACGTTTTGCCACTTTTCATGTGCTTTAAAGGCGATTCGAATCTACCTCCTGAAACCTGTTTCCTGCAATTCTGCCTTGCTTTCAAATCCTCTTCGTTGCCTTCCCTCAATATATCTGTGGATGAGAGTTATCATTTATAGCTCTGCGGGTTTGTGAATCGCAGTGTCCCTGAGCTCCATTTTTCAACTGGCTTTTTTGGGAGCTGGCCGCAAAAGCACAGGATTGCCTCAGGCCCTATTCTGCTTCTGGGCGGCAGGCTGAGCCTGTGGTTAATTCTTCTTCCCGATGGGAAAATAGAGTGACCTGTGCCTGTCCCAACACCTAGATCTAGTCTCTCATTGGTTGCCCCTCTTCCCGTTCATCCTCAGGACAAATTGCAACCTGTAGGGAACAGGAGCTTAAAGGTGCTGATTCTCCAAGTAGGGAGATTGCTAGTAAAGTAGCTGGAAAGGCGAACCCGAGCACAAGGAGATGAGAAATCAGGTGCGTATTAGAAACCTTTCAAAATCACACGGTGTACCATCTTCTGGGTTTCTCATGCATGTTTTCGATGTAGGAAGATGCCCTTGAACCTGGAGATTTGGGACCCATGGGATGGGTACCAGGCAGTATTACTTTAAAGGGTCTGCGTTTGCTCACCCAACCTCACCCAACCTTTCAGCCCCAAGAGTGTCCACCCTTATGTCTCATCCAGCTGTGGGTCTAGATATGGTCAATCCAGGTTGCATCACAGCCTCTGAACGAATTTTGTAAGAATTTCTCTCTCTTTCACTGTCTTTGTTTTACGGGTTTTTAAAAGTAATTTATTTTTATAATGGGGTCTAGCTGCTTTTCACGGCTGTGTTTATGCGGCTTTACACCCACTTGACTCACTTCCAGACACATATCAATACATAGGTTTTAAGATTCTTACTAGTCACATATATTCTTGTGCGGTGAATAGGGTGTGTTGAGTCCAGTTCACTTAGCAAGGAGTAGGTCTTGTCTATTACATATTGGGTGTATGGAACGGTATCTGAGCGAATTTGAAACCCTTGTTTTATGCCTCACCCCTCCTCACCTTTCCCGTTAAGCAGCCATAGTGTGTTTTCTAAACGTGTGACTCTGTTCTGTTTTGTAATTCAGTTCAAGTGTAGCGGTTTTTACATTCCCTCTATAAGTGATAGCTAATGATAAGTGTCTTTTTCTGTGTGACTTATTTCACTTAGAATCATCGTACCTAAATCCACTCATCTTGCTTCTACTAGCCTTATGGCCTTGATTTCATGTCTGAGTGATATTCCATTGTACATAAGGACCACAACTTCTTTATCCATTTTTCTCTTTCCTGGGATATTTAAGGTGTCATGAAGTGGAGGTTCTTCTCAACAGAGCAGCCCTAAACTTTGGAGTGCCTGTGTCTTGCTGATTTTTAGTTTTCCCAATTTATACGCCCATGAGTGGACGTGCCCTATGCTCCCTAAGCTGTGTTTTTTCGATGTTTCAGGACACACCGTACACTTCTCCAGAGTGGCTGTTGGCAATTTACATCCCGCCCATCAGCGTAGCAAGGCTGCCATTTCTCCATGGCCTGTCCTGCATTTCTGGTTTTGACACTTTTTGCAGCATGGCCCTTTTGACCGATGGGAAGCGAGACTTCTTTGTAGCGCTGATTAACCTTTCCAGGTTGCTTGGTTGGGCAAACAGGGCGTATGCGTTTTTTCCTGAATATATTCAGGAAAAAACGCATACGCCCTGTTTGGCCAAGGGCATCATTGTCGACGTTTTGCCACTTTTCATGTGCTTTAAAGGCGATTCGAATCTACCTCCTGAAACCTGTTTCCTGCAATTCTGCCTTGCTTTCAAATCCTCTTCGTTGCCTTCCCTCAATATATCTGTGGATGAGAGTTATCATTTATAGATCTGCGGGTTTGTGAATTGCAGTGTCCCTGAGCTCCATTTTTCAACTGCCTTTTTTGGGAGCTGGCCGCAAAAGCACGGGATTGCCTCAGGCCCTATTCTGCTTCTGGGCGGCAGGCTGAGCCTGTGGTTAATTCTTCTTCCCGATGGGAAAATAGAGTGACCTGTGCCTGTCCCAACACCTAGATCTAGTCTCTCATTGGTTGCCCCTCTTCCCGTTCATCCTCAGGACAAATTGCAACCTGTAGGGAACAGGAGTTTAAAGGTGCTGATTCTCCAAGTAGGGAGATTGCTAGTAAAGTAGCTGGAAAGGCGAACCCTAGCACAAGGAGATGAGAAATCAGGTGCGTATTAGAAACCTTTCAAAATCACACGGTGTACCATCTTCTGGGTTTCTCATGCATGTTTTCGATGTAGGAAGATGCCCTTGAACCTGGAGATTTGGGACCCATGGGATGGGTACCAGGCAGTATTACTTTAAAGGGTCTGCGTCTGCTCACCCAACCTCACCCAACCTTTCAGCCCCAAGAGTGTCCACCCTTATGTCTCATCCAGCTGTGGGTCTAGATATGGTCAATCCAGGTTGCATCACAGCCTCTGAACGAATTGTGTAAGAATTTCTCTCTCTTTCACTCTCTTTGTTTTACGGGTTTTTAAAAGTAATTTATTTTTATAATGGGGTTTAGCTGCTTTTCACGGCTGTGTTTATGCGGCTTTACACCCACTTGACTCACTTCCAGACAGATATCAATACATAGGTTTTAAGATTCTTACTAGTCACATATATTCTTGTGCGGTGAATAGGGGGTGTTGAGTCCAGTTCACTGAGCAAGGAGTAGGTCTTGTCTATTACATATTGGGTGTATGGAACGGTATCTGAGCGAATTTGAAACCCTTGTTTTATGCCTCACCCCACCTCACCTTTCCCGTTAAGCAGCCATAGTGTGTTTTCTAAACGTGTGACTCTGTTCTGTTTTGTAATTCAGTTCAAGTGTAGCGGTTTTTACATTCCCTCTATAAGTGATAGCTTATGATAAGTGTCTTTTTCTGTGTGACTTATTTCACTTAGAATCGTCGTACCTAAATCCACTCATCTTGCTTCTACTAGCCTTATGACCTTGATTTCATGTCTGAGTGATATTCCATTGTACATAAGGACCACAACTTCTTTATCCATTTTTCTCTTTCCTGGGATATTTAAGGTGTCATGAAGTGGAGGTTCTTGTCAACAGAGCAGCCCTAAACTTTGGGGTGCCTGTGTCTTGCTGATTTTTAGTTTTCCCAATTTATACGCCCATGAGTGGACGTGCCCTATGCTCCCTAAGCTGTGTTTTTTCGATGTTTCAGGACACACCGTACACTTCTCCAGAGTGGCTGTTGGCAATTTACATCCCGCCCATCAGCGTAGCAAGGCTGCCATTTCTCCATGGCCTGTCCTGCATTTCTGGTTTAGACACTTTTTGCAGCATGACCCTTTTGACCGATGGGAAGCGAGACTACTTTGTAGCGCTGATTTGCCTTTCCAGGTTGCTTGGTTGGCCAAAAAGGGCGTTTGCGTTTTTTCCTGAATATATTCAGGAAAAAACGCATACGCCCTGTTTGGCCAAGGGCATCATTGTCGAAGTTTTGCCGCTTTTCATGTGCTTTAAAGGCGATTCGAATCTACCTCATGAAACCTGTTTCCTGCAATTCTGCCTTGCTTTCAAATCCTCTTCGTTGCCTTCCCTCAATATATCTGTGGATGAGAGTTATTATTTATAGCTCTGCGGGTTTGTGAATTGCAGTGTCCCTGAGCTCCATTTTTCAACTGGCTTTTTTGGAAGCTGGCCGCAAAAGCGCGGGATTGCCTCAGGCCCTATTCTGCTTCTGGGCGGCAGGCTGAGCCTGTGGTTAATTCTTCTTCCCGATGGGAAAATAGAGTGACCTGTGCCTGTCCCAACACCTAGATCTAGTCTCTCATTGGTTGCCCCTCTTCCCGTTCATCCTCAGGACAAATTGCAACCTTTAGGGAACAGGAGGTTAAAGGTGCTGATTCTCCAAGTAGGCATATTGCTAGTAAAGTAGCTGGAAAGGCGAACCCGAGCACAAGGAGATGAGAAATGAGGTGCGTATTAGAAACCTTTCAAAATCACACGGTGTACCATCTTCTGGGTTTCTCATGCATGTTTTCGATGTAGGAAGATGCCCTTGAACCTGGAGATTTGGGACCCATGGGATGGGTACCAGGCAGTATTACTTTAAAGGGTCTGCGTATGCTCACCCAACCTCACCCAACCTTTCAGCCCCAAGAGTGTCCACCCTTATGTCTCATCCAGCTGTGGGTCTAGATATGGTCAATCCAGGTTGCATCACAGCCTCTGAACGAATTTTGTAAGAATTTCTCTCTCTTTCACTGTCTTTGTTTTACGGGTTTTTAAAAGTAATTTATTTTTATAATGGGGTTTAGCTGCTTTTCATGGCTGTGTTTATGCAGCTTTACACCCACTTGACTCACTTCCAGACAGATATCAATACATAGGTTTTAAGATTTTTACTAGTCACATATACTCTTGTGCGGTGAATAGGGGGTGTTGAGTCCAGTTCACTGAGCAAGGAGTAGGTCTTGTCTATTACATATTGGGTGTATGGAACGGTATCTGAGCAAATTTGAAACCCTTGTTTTATGCCTCACCCCACCTCACCTTTCCCGTTAAGCAGCCATAGTGTGTTTTCTAAACGTGTGACTCTGTTCTGTTTTGTAATTCAGTTCAACTGTAGCGGTTTTTACATTCCCTCTATAAGTGATAGCTTATGATAAGTGTCTTTTTCTGTGTGACTTATTTCACTTAGAATCGTCGTACCTAAATCCACTCATCTTGCTTCTACTAGCCTTATGACATTGATTTCATGTCTGAGTGATATTCCATTGTACATAAGGACCACAACTTCTTTATCCATTTTTCTCTTTCCTGGGATATTTAAAGTGTCATGAAGTGGAGGTTCTTGTCAACAGAGCAGCCCTAAACTTTGGGGTGCCTGTGTCTTGCTGATTTTTAGTTTTCCCAATTTATACGCCCATGAGTGGACGTGCCCTATGCTCCCTAAGCTGTGTTTTTTCGATGTTTCAGGACACACCGTACACTTCTCCAGAGTGGCTGTTGGCAATTTACATCCCGCCCATCAGCGTAGCAAGGCTGCCATTTCTCCATGGCCTGTCCTGCATTTCTGGTTTTGACACTTTTTGCAGCATGGCCCTTTTGACCGATGGGAAGCGAGACTTCTTTGTAGCGCTGATTAGCCTTTCCAGGTTGCTTGGTTGGCCAAACAGGGCGTATGCGTTTTTTCCTGAATATATTCAGGAAAAAACGCATACGCCCTGTTTGGCCAAGGGCATCATTGTCGACGTTTTGCCACTTTTCATGTGCTTTAAAGGCGATTCGAATCTACCTCCTGAAACCTGTTTCCTGCAATTCTGCCTTGCTTTCAAATCCTCTTCGTTGCCTTCCCTCAATATATCTGTGGATGAGAGTTATCATTTATAGCTCTGCGGGTTTGTGAATCGCAGTGTCCCTGAGCTCCATTTTTCAACTGGCTTTTTTGGGAGCTGGCCGCAAAAGCACGGGATTGCCTCAGGCCCTATTCTGCTTCTGGGCGGCAGGCTGAGCCTGTGGTTAATTCTTCTTCCCGATGGGAAAATAGAGTGACCTGTGCCTGTCCCAACACCTAGATCTAGTCTCTCATTGGTTGCCCCTCTTCCCGTTCATCCTCAGGACAAATTGCAACCTGTAGGGAACAGGAGCTTAAAGGTGCTGATTCTCCAAGTAGGGAGATTGCTAGTAAAGTAGCTGGAAAGGCGAACCCGAGCACAAGGAGATGAGAAATCAGGTGCGTATTAGAAACCTTTCAAAATCACACGGTGTACCATCTTCTGGGTTTCTCATGCATGTTTTCGATGTAGGAAGATGCCCTTGAACCTGGAGATTTGGGACCCATGGGATGGGTACCAGGCAGTATTACTTTAAAGGGTCTGCGTTTGCTCACCCAACCTCACCCAACCTTTCAGCCCCAAGAGTGTCCACCCTTATGTCTCATCCAGCTGTGGGTCTAGATATGGTCAATCCAGGTTGCATCACAGCCTCTGAACGAATTTTGTAAGAATTTCTCTCTCTTTCACTGTCTTTGTTTTACGGGTTTTTAAAAGTAATTTATTTTTATAATGGGGTCTAGCTGCTTTTCACGGCTGTGTTTATGCGGCTTTACACCCACTTGACTCACTTCCAGACACATATCAATACATAGGTTTTAAGATTCTTACTAGTCACATATATTCTTGTGCGGTGAATAGGGTGTGTTGAGTCCAGTTCACTTAGCAAGGAGTAGGTCTTGTCTATTACATATTGGGTGTATGGAACGGTATCTGAGCGAATTTGAAACCCTTGTTTTATGCCTCACCCCTCCTCACCTTTCCCGTTAAGCAGCCATAGTGTGTTTTCTAAACGTGTGACTCTGTTCTGTTTTGTAATTCAGTTCAAGTGTAGCGGTTTTTACATTCCCTCTATAAGTGATAGCTAATGATAAGTGTCTTTTTCTGTGTGACTTATTTCACTTAGAATCATCGTACCTAAATCCACTCATCTTGCTTCTACTAGCCTTATGGCCTTGATTTCATGTCTGAGTGATATTCCATTGTACATAAGGACCACAACTTCTTTATCCATTTTTCTCTTTCCTGGGATATTTAAGGTGTCATGAAGTGGAGGTTCTTCTCAACAGAGCAGCCCTAAACTTTGGAGTGCCTGTGTCTTGCTGATTTTTAGTTTTCCCAATTTATACGCCCATGAGTGGACGTGCCCTATGCTCCCTAAGCTGTGTTTTTTCGATGTTTCAGGACACACCGTACACTTCTCCAGAGTGGCTGTTGGCAATTTACATCCCGCCCATCAGCGTAGCAAGGCTGCCATTTCTCCATGGCCTGTCCTGCATTTCTGGTTTAGACACTTTTTGCAGCATGACCCTTTTGACCGATGGGAAGCGAGACTACTTTGTAGCGCTGATTTGCCTTTCCAGGTTGCTTGGTTGGCCAAAAAGGGCGTTTGCGTTTTTTCCTGAATATATTCAGGAAAAAACGCATACGCCCTGTTTGGCCAAGGGCATCATTGTCGAAGTTTTGCCGCTTTTCATGTGCTTTAAAGGCGATTCGAATCTACCTCATGAAACCTGTTTCCTGCAATTCTGCCTTGCTTTCAAATCCTCTTCGTTGCCTTCCCTCAATATATCTGTGGATGAGAGTTATTATTTATAGCTCTGCGGGTTTGTGAATTGCAGTGTCCCTGAGCTCCATTTTTCAACTGGCTTTTTTGGAAGCTGGCCGCAAAAGCGCGGGATTGCCTCAGGCCCTATTCTGCTTCTGGGCGGCAGGCTGAGCCTGTGGTTAATTCTTCTTCCCGATGGGAAAATAGAGTGACCTGTGCCTGTCCCAACACCTAGATCTAGTCTCTCATTGGTTGCCCCTCTTCCCGTTCATCCTCAGGACAAATTGCAACCTTTAGGGAACAGGAGGTTAAAGGTGCTGATTCTCCAAGTAGGCATATTGCTAGTAAAGTAGCTGGAAAGGCGAACCCGAGCACAAGGAGATGAGAAATGAGGTGCGTATTAGAAACCTTTCAAAATCACACGGTGTACCATCTTCTGGGTTTCTCATGCATGTTTTCGATGTAGGAAGATGCCCTTGAACCTGGAGATTTGGGACCCATGGGATGGGTACCAGGCAGTATTACTTTAAAGGGTCTGCGTCTGCTCACCCAACCTCACCCAACCTTTCAGCCCCAAGAGTGTCCACCCTTATGTCTCATCCAGCTGTGGGTCTAGATATGGTCAATCCAGGTTGCATCACAGCCTCTGAACGAATTTTGTAAGAATTTCTCTCTCTTTCACTGTCTTTGTTTTACGGGTTTTTAAAAGTAATTTATTTTTATAATGGGGTTTAGCTGCTTTTCATGGCTGTGTTTATGCAGCTTTACACCCACTTGACTCACTTCCAGACAGATATCAATACATAGGTTTTAAGATTTTTACTAGTCACATATACTCTTGTGCGGTGAATAGGGGGTGTTGAGTCCAGTTCACTGAGCAAGGAGTAGGTCTTGTCTATTACATATTGGGTGTATGGAACGGTATCTGAGCAAATTTGAAACCCTTGTTTTATGCCTCACCCCACCTCACCTTTCCCGTTAAGCAGCCATAGTGTGTTTTCTAAACGTGTGACTCTGTTCTGTTTTGTAATTCAGTTCAAGTGTAGCGGTTTTTACATTCCCTCTATAAGTGATAGCTTATGATAAGTGTCTTTTTCTGTGTGACTTATTTCACTTAGAATCGTCGTACCTAAATCCACTCATCTTGCTTCTACTAGCCTTATGACATTGATTTCATGTCTGAGTGATATTCCATTGTACATAAGGACCACAACTTCTTTATCCATTTTTCTCTTTCCTGGGATATTTAAAGTGTCATGAAGTGGAGGTTCTTGTCAACAGAGCAGCCCTAAACTTTGGGGTGCCTGTGTCTTGCTGATTTTTAGTTTTCCCAATTTATACGCCCATGAGTGGACGTGCCCTATGCTCCCTAAGCTGTGTTTTTTCGATGTTTCAGGACACACCGTACACTTCTCCAGAGTGGCTGTTGGCAATTTACATCCCGCCCATCAGCGTAGCAAGGCTGCCATTTCTCCATGGCCTGTCCTGCATTTCTGGTTTTGACACTTTTTGCAGCATGGCCCTTTTGACCGATGGGAAGCGAGACTTCTTTGTAGCGCTGATTAGCCTTTCCAGGTTGCTTGGTTGGCCAAACAGGGCGTATGCGTTTTTTCCTGAATATATTCAGGAAAAAACGCATACGCCCTGTTTGGCCAAGGGCATCATTGTCGACGTTTTGCCACTTTTCATGTGCTTTAAAGGCGATTCGAATCTACCTCCTGAAACCTGTTTCCTGCAATTCTGCCTTGCTTTCAAATCCTCTTCGTTGCCTTCCCTCAATATATCTGTGGATGAGAGTTATCATTTATAGCTCTGCGGGTTTGTGAATCGCAGTGTCCCTGAGCTCCATTTTTCAACTGGCTTTTTTGGGAGCTGGCCGCAAAAGCACGGGATTGCCTCAGGCCCTATTCTGCTTCTGGGCGGCAGGCTGAGCCTGTGGTTAATTCTTCTTCCCGATGGGAAAATAGAGTGACCTGTGCCTGTCCCAACACCTAGATCTAGTCTCTCATTGGTTGCCCCTCTTCCCGTTCATCCTCAGGACAAATTGCAACCTGTAGGGAACAGGAGCTTAAAGGTGCTGATTCTCCAAGTAGGGAGATTGCTAGTAAAGTAGCTGGAAAGGCGAACCCGAGCACAAGGAGATGAGAAATCAGGTGCGTATTAGAAACCTTTCAAAATCACACGGTGTACCATCTTCTGGGTTTCTCATGCATGTTTTCGATGTAGGAAGATGCCCTTGAACCTGGAGATTTGGGACCCATGGGATGGGTACCAGGCAGTATTACTTTAAAGGGTCTGCGTTTGCTCACCCAACCTCACCCAACCTTTCAGCCCCAAGAGTGTCCACCCTTATGTCTCATCCAGCTGTGGGTCTAGATATGGTCAATCCAGGTTGCATCACAGCCTCTGAACGAATTTTGTAAGAATTTCTCTCTCTTTCACTGTCTTTGTTTTACGGGTTTTTAAAAGTAATTTATTTTTATAATGGGGTCTAGCTGCTTTTCACGGCTGTGTTTATGCGGCTTTACACCCACTTGACTCACTTCCAGACACATATCAATACATAGGTTTTAAGATTCTTACTAGTCACATATATTCTTGTGCGGTGAATAGGGTGTGTTGAGTCCAGTTCACTTAGCAAGGAGTAGGTCTTGTCTATTACATATTGGGTGTATGGAACGGTATCTGAGCGAATTTGAAACCCTTGTTTTATGCCTCACCCCTCCTCACCTTTCCCGTTAAGCAGCCATAGTGTGTTTTCTAAACGTGTGACTCTGTTCTGTTTTGTAATTCAGTTCAAGTGTAGCGGTTTTTACATTCCCTCTATAAGTGATAGCTAATGATAAGTGTCTTTTTCTGTGTGACTTATTTCACTTAGAATCATCGTACCTAAATCCACTCATCTTGCTTCTACTAGCCTTATGGCCTTGATTTCATGTCTGAGTGATATTCCATTGTACATAAGGACCACAACTTCTTTATCCATTTTTCTCTTTCCTGGGATATTTAAGGTGTCATGAAGTGGAGGTTCTTCTCAACAGAGCAGCCCTAAACTTTGGAGTGCCTGTGTCTTGCTGATTTTTAGTTTTCCCAATTTATACGCCCATGAGTGGACGTGCCCTATGCTCCCTAAGCTGTGTTTTTTCGATGTTTCAGGACACACCGTACACTTCTCCAGAGTGGCTGTTGGCAATTTACATCCCGCCCATCAGCGTAGCAAGGCTGCCATTTCTCCATGGCCTGTCCTGCATTTCTGGTTTTGACACTTTTTGCAGCATGGCCCTTTTGACCGATGGGAAGCGAGACTTCTTTGTAGCGCTGATTAACCTTTCCAGGTTGCTTGGTTGGCCAAACAGGGCGTATGCGTTTTTTCCTGAATATATTCAGGAAAAAACGCATACGCCCTGTTTGGCCAAGGGCATCATTGTCGACGTTTTGCCACTTTTCATGTGCTTTAAAGGCGATTCGAATCTACCTCCTGAAACCTGTTTCCTGCAATTCTGCCTTGCTTTCAAATCCTCTTCGTTGCCTTCCCTCAATATATCTGTGGATGAGAGTTATCATTTATAGATCTGCGGGTTTGTGAATTGCAGTGTCCCTGAGCTCCATTTTTCAACTGCCTTTTTTGGGAGCTGGCCGCAAAAGCACGGGATTGCCTCAGGCCCTATTCTGCTTCTGGGCGGCAGGCTGAGCCTGTGGTTAATTCTTCTTCCCGATGGGAAAATAGAGTGACCTGTGCCTGTCCCAACACCTAGATCTAGTCTCTCATTGGTTGCCCCTCTTCCCGTTCATCCTCAGGACAAATTGCAACCTGTAGGGAACAGGAGTTTAAAGGTGCTGATTCTCCAAGTAGGGAGATTGCTAGTAAAGTAGCTGGAAAGGCGAACCCTAGCACAAGGAGATGAGAAATCAGGTGCGTATTAGAAACCTTTCAAAATCACACGGTGTACCATCTTCTGGGTTTCTCATGCATGTTTTCGATGTAGGAAGATGCCCTTGAACCTGGAGATTTGGGACCCATGGGATGGGTACCAGGCAGTATTACTTTAAAGGGTCTGCGTCTGCTCACCCAACCTCACCCAACCTTTCAGCCCCAAGAGTGTCCACCCTTATGTCTCATCCAGCTGTGGGTCTAGATATGGTCAATCCAGGTTGCATCACAGCCTCTGAACGAATTGTGTAAGAATTTCTCTCTCTTTCACTCTCTTTGTTTTACGGGTTTTTAAAAGTAATTTATTTTTATAATGGGGTTTAGCTGCTTTTCACGGCTGTGTTTATGCGGCTTTACACCCACTTGACTCACTTCCAGACAGATATCAATACATAGGTTTTAAGATTCTTACTAGTCACATATATTCTTGTGCGGTGAATAGGGGGTGTTGAGTCCAGTTCACTGAGCAAGGAGTAGGTCTTGTCTATTACATATTGGGTGTATGGAACGGTATCTGAGCGAATTTGAAACCCTTGTTTTATGCCTCACCCCACCTCACCTTTCCCGTTAAGCAGCCATAGTGTGTTTTCTAAACGTGTGACTCTGTTCTGTTTTGTAATTCAGTTCAAGTGTAGCGGTTTTTACATTCCCTCTATAAGTGATAGCTTATGATAAGTGTCTTTTTCTGTGTGACTTATTTCACTTAGAATCGTCGTACCTAAATCCACTCATCTTGCTTCTACTAGCCTTATGACCTTGATTTCATGTCTGAGTGATATTCCATTGTACATAAGGACCACAACTTCTTTATCCATTTTTCTCTTTCCTGGGATATTTAAGGTGTCATGAAGTGGAGGTTCTTGTCAACAGAGCAGCCCTAAACTTTGGGGTGCCTGTGTCTTGCTGATTTTTAGTTTTCCCAATTTATACGCCCATGAGTGGACGTGCCCTATGCTCCCTAAGCTGTGTTTTTTCGATGTTTCAGGACACACCGTACACTTCTCCAGAGTGGCTGTTGGCAATTTACATCCCGCCCATCAGCGTAGCAAGGCTGCCATTTCTCCATGGCCTGTCCTGCATTTCTGGTTTAGACACTTTTTGCAGCATGACCCTTTTGACCGATGGGAAGCGAGACTACTTTGTAGCGCTGATTTGCCTTTCCAGGTTGCTTGGTTGGCCAAAAAGGGCGTTTGTGTTTTTTCCTGAATATATTCAGGAAAAAACGCATACGCCCTGTTTGGCCAAGGGCATCATTGTCGAAGTTTTGCCGCTTTTCATGTGCTTTAAAGGCGATTCGAATCTACCTCATGAAACCTGTTTCCTGCAATTCTGCCTTGCTTTCAAATCCTCTTCGTTGCCTTCCCTCAATATATCTGTGGATGAGAGTTATTATTTATAGCTCTGCGGGTTTGTGAATTGCAGTGTCCCTGAGCTCCATTTTTCAACTGGCTTTTTTGGAAGCTGGCCGCAAAAGCGCGGGATTGCCTCAGGCCCTATTCTGCTTCTGGGCGGCAGGCTGAGCCTGTGGTTAATTCTTCTTCCCGATGGGAAAATAGAGTGACCTGTGCCTGTCCCAACACCTAGATCTAGTCTCTCATTGGTTGCCCCTCTTCCCGTTCATCCTCAGGACAAATTGCAACCTTTAGGGAACAGGAGGTTAAAGGTGCTGATTCTCCAAGTAGGCATATTGCTAGTAAAGTAGCTGGAAAGGCGAACCCGAGCACAAGGAGATGAGAAATGAGGTGCGTATTAGAAACCTTTCAAAATCACACGGTGTACCATCTTCTGGGTTTCTCATGCATGTTTTCGATGTAGGAAGATGCCCTTGAACCTGGAGATTTGGGACCCATGGGATGGGTACCAGGCAGTATTACTTTAAAGGGTCTGCGTTTGCTCACCCAACCTCACCCAACCTTTCAGCCCCAAGAGTGTCCACCCTTATTTCTCATCCAGCTGTGGGTCTAGATATGGTCAATCCAGGTTGCATCACAGCCTCTGAACGAATTTTGTAAGAATTTCTCTCTCTTTCACTGTCTTTGTTTTACGGGTTTTTAAAAGTAATTTATTTTTATAATGGGGTCTAGCTGCTTTTCACGGCTGTGTTTATGCGGCTTTACACCCACTTGACTCACTTCCAGACACATATCAATACATAGGTTTTAAGATTCTTACTAGTCACATATATTCTTGTGCGGTGAATAGGGTGTGTTGAGTCCAGTTCACTTAGCAAGGAGTAGGTCTTGTCTATTACATATTGGGTGTATGGAACGGTATCTGAGCGAATTTGAAACCCTTGTTTTATGCCTCACCCCTCCTCACCTTTCCCGTTAAGCAGCCATAGTGTGTTTTCTAAACGTGTAACTCTGTTCTGTTTTGTAATTCAGTTCAAGTGTAGCGGTTTTTACATTCCCTCTATAAGTGATAGCTAATGATAAGTGTCTTTTTCTGTGTGACTTATTTCACTTAGAATCATCGTACCTAAATCCACTCATCTTGCTTCTACTAGCCTTATGGCCTTGATTTCATGTCTGAGTGATATTCCATTGTACATAAGGACCACAACTTCTTTATCCATTTTTCTCTTTCCTGGGATATTTAAGGTGTCATGAAGTGGAGGTTCTTCTCAACAGAGCAGCCCTAAACTTTGGAGTGCCTGTGTCTTGCTGATTTTTAGTTTTCCCAATTTATACGCCCATGAGTGGACGTGCCCTATGCTCCCTAAGCTGTGTTTTTTCGATGTTTCAGGACACACCGTACACTTCTCCAGAGTGGCTGTTGGCAATTTACATCCCGCCCATCAGCGTAGCAAGGCTGCCATTTCTCCATGGCCTGTCCTGCATTTCTGGTTTAGACACTTTTTGCAGCATGACCCTTTTGACCGATGGGAAGCGAGACTACTTTGTAGCGCTGATTTGCCTTTCCAGGTTGCTTGGTTGGCCAAAAAGGGCGTTTGCGTTTTTTCCTGAATATATTCAGGAAAAAACGCATACGCCCTGTTTGGCCAAGGGCATCATTGTCGAAGTTTTGCCGCTTTTCATGTGCTTTAAAGGCGATTCGAATCTACCTCATGAAACCTGTTTCCTGCAATTCTGCCTTGCTTTCAAATCCTCTTCGTTGCCTTCCCTCAATATATCTGTGGATGAGAGTTATTATTTATAGCTCTGCGGGTTTGTGAATTGCAGTGTCCCTGAGCTCCATTTTTCAACTGGCTTTTTTGGAAGCTGGCCGCAAAAGCGCGGGATTGCCTCAGGCCCTATTCTGCTTCTGGGCGGCAGGCTGAGCCTGTGGTTAATTCTTCTTCCCGATGGGAAAATAGAGTGACCTGTGCCTGTCCCAACACCTAGATCTAGTCTCTCATTGGTTGCCCCTCTTCCCGTTCATCCTCAGGACAAATTGCAACCTTTAGGGAACAGGAGGTTAAAGGTGCTGATTCTCCAAGTAGGCATATTGCTAGTAAAGTAGCTGGAAAGGCGAACCCGAGCACAAGGAGATGAGAAATGAGGTGCGTATTAGAAACCTTTCAAAATCACACGGTGTACCATCTTCTGGGTTTCTCATGCATGTTTTCGATGTAGGAAGATGCCCTTGAACCTGGAGATTTGGGACCCATGGGATGGGTACCAGGCAGTATTACTTTAAAGGGTCTGCGTCTGCTCACCCAACCTCACCCAACCTTTCAGCCCCAAGAGTGTCCACCCTTATGTCTCATCCAGCTGTGGGTCTAGATATGGTCAATCCAGGTTGCATCACAGCCTCTGAACGAATTGTGTAAGAATTTCTCTCTCTTTCACTGTCTTTGTTTTACGGGTTTTTAAAAGTAATTTATTTTTATAATGGGGTTTAGCTGCTTTTCATGGCTGTGTTTATGCAGCTTTACACCCACTTGACTCACTTCCAGACAGATATCAATACATAGGTTTTAAGATTTTTACTAGTCACATATACTCTTGTGCGGTGAATAGGGGGTGTTGAGTCCAGTTCACTGAGCAAGGAGTAGGTCTTGTCTATTACATATTGGGTGTATGGAACGGTATCTGAGCAAATTTGAAACCCTTGTTTTATGCCTCACCCCACCTCACCTTTCCCGTTAAGCAGCCATAGTGTGTTTTCTAAACGTGTGACTCTGTTCTGTTTTGTAATTCAGTTCAAGTGTAGCGGTTTTTACATTCCCTCTATAAGTGATAGCTTATGATAAGTGTCTTTTTCTGTGTGACTTATTTCACTTAGAATCGTCGTACCTAAATCCACTCATCTTGCTTCTACTAGCCTTATGACATTGATTTCATGTCTGAGTGATATTCCATTGTACATAAGGACCACAACTTCTTTATCCATTTTTCTCTTTCCTGGGATATTTAAAGTGTCATGAAGTGGAGGTTCTTGTCAACAGAGCAGCCCTAAACTTTGGGGTGCCTGTGTCTTGCTGATTTTTAGTTTTCCCAATTTATACGCCCATGAGTGGACGTGCCCTATGCTCCCTAAGCTGTGTTTTTTCGATGTTTCAGGACACACCGTACACTTCTCCAGAGTGGCTGTTGGCAATTTACATCCCGCCCATCAGCGTAGCAAGGCTGCCATTTCTCCATGGCCTGTCCTGCATTTCTGGTTTTGACACTTTTTGCAGCATGGCCCTTTTGACCGATGGGAAGCGAGACTTCTTTGTAGCGCTGATTAGCCTTTCCAGGTTGCTTGGTTGGCCAAACAGGGCGTATGCGTTTTTTCCTGAATATATTCAGGAAAAAACGCATACGCCCTGTTTGGCCAAGGGCATCATTGTCGACGTTTTGCCACTTTTCATGTGCTTTAAAGGCGATTCGAATCTACCTCCTGAAACCTGTTTCCTGCAATTCTGCCTTGCTTTCAAATCCTCTTCGTTGCCTTCCCTCAATATATCTGTGGATGAGAGTTATCATTTATAGCTCTGCGGGTTTGTGAATCGCAGTGTCCCTGAGCTCCATTTTTCAACTGGCTTTTTTGGGAGCTGGCCGCAAAAGCACGGGATTGCCTCAGGCCCTATTCTGCTTCTGGGCGGCAGGCTGAGCCTGTGGTTAATTCTTCTTCCCGATGGGAAAATAGAGTGACCTGTGCCTGTCCCAACACCTAGATCTAGTCTCTCATTGGTTGCCCCTCTTCCCGTTCATCCTCAGGACAAATTGCAACCTGTAGGGAACAGGAGTTTAAAGGTGCTGATTCTCCAAGTAGGGAGATTGCTAGTAAAGTAGCTGGAAAGGCGAACCCGAGCACAAGGAGATGAGAAATCAGGTGCGTATTAGAAACCTTTCAAAATCACACGGTGTACCATCTTCTGGGTTTCTCATGCATGTTTTCGATGTAGGAAGATGCCCTTGAACCTGGAGATTTGGGACCCATGGGATGGGTACCAGGCAGTATTACTTTAAAGGGTCTGCGTTTGCTCACCTAACCTCACCCAACCTTTCAGCCCCAAGAGTGTCCACCCTTATGTCTCATCCAGCTGTGGGTCTAGATATGGTCAATCCAGGTTGCATCACAGCCTCTGAACGAATTTTGTAAGAATTTCTCTCTCTTTCACTGTCTTTGTTTTACGGGTTTTTAAAAGTAATTTATTTTTATAATGGGGTCTAGCTGCTTTTCACGGCTGTGTTTATGCGGCTTTACACCCACTTGACTCACTTCCAGACACATATCAATACATAGGTTTTAAGATTCTTACTAGTCACATATATTCTTGTGCGGTGAATAGGGTGTGTTGAGTCCAGTTCACTTAGCAAGGAGTAGGTCTTGTCTATTACATATTGGGTGTATGGAACGGTATCTGAGCGAATTTGAAACCCTTGTTTTATGCCTCACCCCTCCTCACCTTTCCCGTTAAGCAGCCATAGTGTGTTTTCTAAACGTGTGACTCTGTTCTGTTTTGTAATTCAGTTCAAGTGTAGCGGTTTTTACATTCCCTCTATAAGTGATAGCTAATGATAAGTGTCTTTTTCTGTGTGACTTATTTCACTTAGAATCATCGTACCTAAATCCACTCATCTTGCTTCTACTAGCCTTATGGCCTTGATTTCATGTCTGAGTGATATTCCATTGTACATAAGGACCACAACTTCTTTATCCATTTTTCTCTTTCCTGGGATATTTAAGGTGTCATGAAGTGGAGGTTCTTCTCAACAGAGCAGCCCTAAACTTTGGAGTGCCTGTGTCTTGCTGATTTTTAGTTTTCCCAATTTATACGCCCATGAGTGGACGTGCCCTATGCTCCCTAAGCTGTGTTTTTTCGATGTTTCAGGACACACCGTACACTTCTCCAGAGTGGCTGTTGGCAATTTACATCCCGCCCATCAGCGTAGCAAGGCTGCCATTTCTCCATGGCCTGTCCTGCATTTCTGGTTTTGACACTTTTTGCAGCATGGCCCTTTTGACCGATGGGAAGCGAGACTTCTTTGTAGCGCTGATTAACCTTTCCAGGTTGCTTGGTTGGCCAAACAGGGCGTATGCGTTTTTTCCTGAATATATTCAGGAAAAAACGCATACGCCCTGTTTGGCCAAGGGCATCATTGTCGACGTTTTGCCACTTTTCATGTGCTTTAAAGGCGATTCGAATCTACCTCCTGAAACCTGTTTCCTGCAATTCTGCCTTGCTTTCAAATCCTCTTCGTTGCCTTCCCTCAATATATCTGTGGATGAGAGTTATCATTTATAGATCTGCGGGTTTGTGAATTGCAGTGTCCCTGAGCTCCATTTTTCAACTGCCTTTTTTGGGAGCTGGCCGCAAAAGCACGGGATTGCCTCAGGCCCTATTCTGCTTCTGGGCGGCAGGCTGAGCCTGTGGTTAATTCTTCTTCCCGATGGGAAAATAGAGTGACCTGTGCCTGTCCCAACACCTAGATCTAGTCTCTCATTGGTTGCCCCTCTTCCCGTTCATCCTCAGGACAAATTGCAACCTGTAGGGAACAGGAGTTTAAAGGTGCTGATTCTCCAAGTAGGGAGATTGCTAGTAAAGTAGCTGGAAAGGCGAACCCTAGCACAAGGAGATGAGAAATCAGGTGCGTATTAGAAACCTTTCAAAATCACACGGTGTACCATCTTCTGGGTTTCTCATGCATGTTTTCGATGTAGGAAGATGCCCTTGAACCTGGAGATTTGGGACCCATGGGATGGGTACCAGGCAGTATTACTTTAAAGGGTCTGCGTCTGCTCACCCAACCTCACCCAACCTTTCAGCCCCAAGAGTGTCCAACCTTATGTCTCATCCAGCTGTGGGTCTAGATATGGTCAATCCAGGTTGCATCACAGCCTCTGAACGAATTGTGTAAGAATTTCTCTCTCTTTCACTCTCTTTGTTTTACGGGTTTTTAAAAGTAATTTATTTTTATAATGGGGTTTAGCTGCTTTTCACGGCTGTGTTTATGCGGCTTTACACCCACTTGACTCACTTCCAGACAGATATCAATACATAGGTTTTAAGATTCTTACTAGTCACATATATTCTTGTGCGGTGAATAGGGGGTGTTGAGTCCAGTTCACTGAGCAAGGAGTAGGTCTTGTCTATTACATATTGGGTGTATGGAACGGTATCTGAGCGAATTTGAAACCCTTGTTTTATGCCTCACCCCACCTCACCTTTCCCGTTAAGCAGCCATAGTGTGTTTTCTAAACGTGTGACTCTGTTCTGTTTTGTAATTCAGTTCAAGTGTAGCGGTTTTTACATTCCCTCTATAAGTGATAGCTTATGATAAGTGTCTTTTTCTGTGTGACTTATTTCACTTAGAATCGTCGTACCTAAATCCACTCATCTTGCTTCTACTAGCCTTATGACCTTGATTTCATGTCTGAGTGATATTCCATTGTACATAAGGACCACAACTTCTTTATCCATTTTTCTCTTTCCTGGGATATTTAAGGTGTCATGAAGTGGAGGTTCTTGTCAACAGAGCAGCCCTAAACTTTGGGGTGCCTGTGTCTTGCTGATTTTTAGTTTTCCCAATTTATACGCCCATGAGTGGACGTGCCCTATGCTCCCTAAGCTGTGTTTTTTCTATGTTTCAGGACACACCGTACACTTCTCCAGAGTGGCTGTTGGCAATTTACATCCCGCCCATCAGCGTAGCAAGGCTGCCATTTCTCCATGGCCTGTCCTGCATTTCTGGTTTAGACACTTTTTGCAGCATGGCCCTTTTGACCGATGGGAAGCGAGACTATTTTGTAGCGCTGATTTGCCTTTCCAGGTTGCTTGGTTGGCCAAACAGGGCGTATGCGTTTTTTCCTGAATATATTCAGGAAAAAACGCATACGCCCTGTTTGGCCAAGGGCATCATTGTCGACGTTTTGCCACTTTTCATGTGCTTTAAAGGCGATTCGAATCTACCTCCTGAAATCTGTTTGCTGCAATTCTGCCTTGCTTTCAAATCCTCTTCCTTGCCTTCCCTCAATATATCTGTGGATGAGAGTTATCATTTATAGCTCTGCGGGTTTGTGAATCACAGTGTCCCTGAGCTCCATTTTTCAACTGGCTTTTTTGGGAGCTGGCCGCAAAAGCGCGGGATTGCCTCAGGCCCTATTCTGCTTCTGGGCGGCAGGCTGAGCCTGTGGTTAATTCTTCTTCCCGATGGGAAAATAGAGTGACCTGTGCCTGTCCCAACACCTAGATCTAGTCTCTCATTGGTTGCCCCTCTTCCCGTTCATCCTCAGGACAAATTGCAACCTGTAGGGAACAGGAGCTTAAAGGTGCTGATTCTCCAAGTAGGGAGATTGCTAGTAAAGTAGCTGGAAAGGCGAACCCTAGCACAAGGAGATGAGAAATCAGGTGCGTATTAGAAACCTTTCAAAATCACATGGTGTACCATCTTCTGGGGTTCTCATGCATGTTTTCGATGTAGGAAGATGCCCTTGAACCTGGAGATTTGGGACCCATGGGATGGGTACCAGGCAGTATTACTTTAAAGGGTCTGCGTCTGCTCACCCAACCTCACCCAACCTTTCAGCCCCAAGAGTGTCCACCCTTATGTCTCATCCAGCTGTGGGTCTAGATATGGTCAATCCAGGTTGCATCACAGCCTCTGAACGAATTTTGTAAGAATTTCTCTCTCTTTCACTGTCTTTGTTTTACGGGTTTTTAAAAGTAATTTATTTTTATAATGGGGTTTAGCTGCTTTTCACGGCTGTGTTTATGTGGCTTTACACCCACTTGACTCACTTCCAGACACATATCAATACATAGGTTTTAAGATTCTTACTAGTCACATATATTCTTGTGCGGTGAATAGGGGGTGTTGAGTCCAGTTCACTGAGCAAGGAGTAGGTCTTGTCTATTACATATTGGGTGTATGGAACGGTATCTGAGCGAATTTGAAACCCTTGTTTTATGCCTCACCCCTCCTCACCTTTCCCGTTAAGCAGCCATAGTGTGTTTTCTAAACGTGTGACTCTGTTCTGTTTTGTAATTCAGTTCAAGTGTAGCGGTTTTTACATTCCCTCTATAAGTGATAGCTTATGATAAGTGTCTTTTTCTGTGTGACTTATTTCACTTAGAATCGTCGTACCTAAATCCACTCATATTGCTTCTACTAGCCTTATGACATTGATTTCATGTCTGAGTGATATTCCATTGTACATAAGGACCACAACTTCTTTATCCATTTTTCTCTTTCCTGGGATATTTAAGGTGTCATGAAGTGGAGGTTCTTGTCAACAGAACAGCCCTAAACTTTGGGGTGCCTGTGTCTTGCTGATTTTTAGTTTTCCCAATTTATACGCCCATGAGTGGACGTGCCCTATGCTCCCTAAGCTGTGTTTTTTCGATGTTTCAGGACACACCGTACACTTCTCCAGAGTGGCTGTTGGCAATTTACATCCCGCCCATCAGCGTAGCAAGGCTGCCATTTCTCCATGGCCTGTCCTGCATTTCTGGTTTTGACACTTTTTGCAGCATGGCCCTTTTGACCGATGGGAAGCGAGACTTCTTTGTAGCGCTGATTAGCCTTTCCAGGTTGCTTGGTTGGCCAAACAGGGCGTATGCGTTTTTTCCTGAATATATTCAGGAAAAAACGCATACGCCCTGTTTGGCCAAGGGCATCATTGTCGACGTTTTGCCACTTTTCATGTGCTTTAAAGGCGATTCGAATCTACCTCCTGAAACCTGTTTCCTGCAATTCTGCCTTGCTTTCAAATCCTCTTCGTTGCCTTCCCTCAATATATCTGTGGATGAGAGTTATCATTTATAGCTCTGCGGGTTTGTGAATCGCAGTGTCCCTGAGCTCCATTTTTCAACTGGCTTTTTTGGGAGCTGGCCGCAAAAGCACGGGATTGCCTCAGGCCCTATTCTGCTTCTGGGCGGCAGGCTGAGCCTGTGGTTAATTCTTCTTCCCGATGGGAAAATAGAGTGACCTGTGCCTGTCCCAACACCTAGATCTAGTCTCTCATTGGTTGCCCCTCTTCCCGTTCATCCTCAGGACAAATTGCAACCTGTAGGGAACAGGAGCTTAAAGGTGCTGATTCTCCAAGTAGGGAGATTGCTAGTAAAGTAGCTGGAAAGGCGAACCCGAGCACAAGGAGATGAGAAATCAGGTGCGTATTAGAAACCTTTCAAAATCACACGGTGTACCATCTTCTGGGTTTCTCATGCATGTTTTCGATGTAGGAAGATGCCCTTGAACCTGGAGATTTGGGACCCATGGGATGGGTACCAGGCAGTATTACTTTAAAGGGTCTGCGTTTGCTCACCCAACCTCACCCAACCTTTCAGCCCCAAGAGTGTCCACCCTTATGTCTCATCCAGCTGTGGGTCTAGATATGGTCAATCCAGGTTGCATCACAGCCTCTGAACGAATTTTGTAAGAATTTCTCTCTCTTTCACTGTCTTTGTTTTACGGGTTTTTAAAAGTAATTTATTTTTATAATGGGGTCTAGCTGCTTTTCACGGCTGTGTTTATGCGGCTTTACACCCACTTGACTCACTTCCAGACACATATCAATACATAGGTTTTAAGATTCTTACTAGTCACATATATTCTTGTGCGGTGAATAGGGTGTGTTGAGTCCAGTTCACTTAGCAAGGAGTAGGTCTTGTCTATTACATATTGGGTGTATGGAACGGTATCTGAGCGAATTTGAAACCCTTGTTTTATGCCTCACCCCTCCTCACCTTTCCCGTTAAGCAGCCATAGTGTGTTTTCTAAACGTGTGACTCTGTTCTGTTTTGTAATTCAGTTCAAGTGTAGCGGTTTTTACATTCCCTCTATAAGTGATAGCTAATGATAAGTGTCTTTTTCTGTGTGACTTATTTCACTTAGAATCATCGTACCTAAATCCACTCATCTTGCTTCTACTAGCCTTATGGCCTTGATTTCATGTCTGAGTGATATTCCATTGTACATAAGGACCACAACTTCTTTATCCATTTTTCTCTTTCCTGGGATATTTAAGGTGTCATGAAGTGGAGGTTCTTCTCAACAGAGCAGCCCTAAACTTTGGAGTGCCTGTGTCTTGCTGATTTTTAGTTTTCCCAATTTATACGCCCATGAGTGGACGTGCCCTATGCTCCCTAAGCTGTGTTTTTTCGATGTTTCAGGACACACCGTACACTTCTCCAGAGTGGCTGTTGGCAATTTACATCCCGCCCATCAGCGTAGCAAGGCTGCCATTTCTCCATGGCCTGTCCTGCATTTCTGGTTTTGACACTTTTTGCAGCATGGCCCTTTTGACCGATGGGAAGCGAGACTTCTTTGTAGCGCTGATTAACCTTTCCAGGTTGCTTGGTTGGCCAAACAGGGCGTATGCGTTTTTTCCTGAATATATTCAGGAAAAAACGCATACGCCCTGTTTGGCCAAGGGCATCATTGTCGACGTTTTGCCACTTTTCATGTGCTTTAAAGGCGATTCGAATCTACCTCCTGAAACCTGTTTCCTGCAATTCTGCCTTGCTTTCAAATCCTCTTCGTTGCCTTCCCTCAATATATCTGTGGATGAGAGTTATCATTTATAGATCTGCGGGTTTGTGAATTGCAGTGTCCCTGAGCTCCATTTTTCAACTGCCTTTTTTGGGAGCTGGCCGCAAAAGCACGGGATTGCCTCAGGCCCTATTCTGCTTCTGGGCGGCAGGCTGAGCCTGTGGTTAATTCTTCTTCCCGATGGGAAAATAGAGTGACCTGTGCCTGTCCCAACACCTAGATCTAGTCTCTCATTGGTTGCCCCTCTTCCCGTTCATCCTCAGGACAAATTGCAACCTGTAGGGAACAGGAGTTTAAAGGTGCTGATTCTCCAAGTAGGGAGATTGCTAGTAAAGTAGCTGGAAAGGCGAACCCTAGCACAAGGAGATGAGAAATCAGGTGCGTATTAGAAACCTTTCAAAATCACACGGTGTACCATCTTCTGGGTTTCTCATGCATGTTTTCGATGTAGGAAGATGCCCTTGAACCTGGAGATTTGGGACCCATGGGATGGGTACCAGGCAGTATTACTTTAAAGGGTCTGCGTCTGCTCACCCAACCTCACCCAACCTTTCAGCCCCAAGAGTGTCCACCCTTATGTCTCATCCAGCTGTGGGTCTAGATATGGTCAATCCAGGTTGCATCACAGCCTCTGAACGAATTGTGTAAGAATTTCTCTCTCTTTCACTCTCTTTGTTTTACGGGTTTTTAAAAGTAATTTATTTTTATAATGGGGTTTAGCTGCTTTTCACGGCTGTGTTTATGCGGCTTTACACCCACTTGACTCACTTCCAGACAGATATCAATACATAGGTTTTAAGATTCTTACTAGTCACATATATTCTTGTGCGGTGAATAGGGGGTGTTGAGTCCAGTTCACTGAGCAAGGAGTAGGTCTTGTCTATTACATATTGGGTGTATGGAACGGTATCTGAGCGAATTTGAAACCCTTGTTTTATGCCTCACCCCACCTCACCTTTCCCGTTAAGCAGCCATAGTGTGTTTTCTAAACGTGTGACTCTGTTCTGTTTTGTAATTCAGTTCAAGTGTAGCGGTTTTTACATTCCCTCTATAAGTGATAGCTTATGATAAGTGTCTTTTTCTGTGTGACTTATTTCACTTAGAATCGTCGTACCTAAATCCACTCATCTTGCTTCTACTAGCCTTATGACCTTGATTTCATGTCTGAGTGATATTCCATTGTACATAAGGACCACAACTTCTTTATCCATTTTTCTCTTTCCTGGGATATTTAAGGTGTCATGAAGTGGAGGTTCTTGTCAACAGAGCAGCCCTAAACTTTGGGGTGCCTGTGTCTTGCTGATTTTTAGTTTTCCCAATTTATACGCCCATGAGTGGACGTGCCCTATGCTCCCTAAGCTGTGTTTTTTCGATGTTTCAGGACACACCGTACACTTCTCCAGAGTGGCTGTTGGCAATTTACATCCCGCCCATCAGCGTAGCAAGGCTGCCATTTCTCCATGGCCTGTCCTGCATTTCTGGTTTAGACACTTTTTGCAGCATGACCCTTTTGACCGATGGGAAGCGAGACTACTTTGTAGCGCTGATTTGCCTTTCCAGGTTGCTTGGTTGGCCAAAAAGGGCGTTTGCGTTTTTTCCTGAATATATTCAGGAAAAAACGCATACGCCCTGTTTGGCCAAGGGCATCATTGTCGAAGTTTTGCCGCTTTTCATGTGCTTTAAAGGCGATTCGAATCTACCTCATGAAACCTGTTTCCTGCAATTCTGCCTTGCTTTCAAATCCTCTTCGTTGCCTTCCCTCAATATATCTGTGGATGAGAGTTATTATTTATAGCTCTGTGGGTTTGTGAATTGCAGTGTCCCTGAGCTCCATTTTTCAACTGGCTTTTTTGGAAGCTGGCCGCAAAAGCGCGGGATTGCCTCAGGCCCTATTCTGCTTCTGGGCGGCAGGCTGAGCCTGTGGTTAATTCTTCTTCCCGATGGGAAAATAGAGTGACCTGTGCCTGTCCCAACACCTAGATCTAGTCTCTCATTGGTTGCCCCTCTTCCCGTTCATCCTCAGGACAAATTGCAACCTTTAGGGAACAGGAGGTTAAAGGTGCTGATTCTCCAAGTAGGCATATTGCTAGTAAAGTAGCTGGAAAGGCGAACCCGAGCACAAGGAGATGAGAAATGAGGTGCGTATTAGAAACCTTTCAAAATCACACGGTGTACCATCTTCTGGGTTTCTCATGCATGTTTTCGATGTAGGAAGATGCCCTTGAACCTGGAGATTTGGGACCCATGGGATGGGTACCAGGCAGTATTACTTTAAAGGGTCTGCGTTTGCTCACCCAACCTCACCCAACCTTTCAGCCCCAAGAGTGTCCACCCTTATGTCTCATCCAGCTGTGGGTCTAGATATGGTCAATCCAGGTTGCATCACAGCCTCTGAACGAATTTTGTAAGAATTTCTCTCTCTTTCACTGTCTTTGTTTTACGGGTTTTTAAAAGTAATTTATTTTTATAATGGGGTCTAGCTGCTTTTCACGGCTGTGTTTATGCGGCTTTACACCCACTTGAGTCACTTCCAGACACATATCAATACATAGGTTTTAAGATTCTTACTAGTCACATATATTCTTGTGCGGTGAATAGGGTGTGTTGAGTCCAGTTCACTTAGCAAGGAGTAGGTCTTGTCTATTACATATTGGGTGTATGGAACGGTATCTGAGCGAATTTGAAACCCTTGTTTTATGCCTCACCCCTCCTCACCTTTCCCGTTAAGCAGCCATAGTGTGTTTTCTAAACGTGTGACTCTGTTCTGTTTTGTAATTCAGTTCAAGTGTAGCGGTTTTTACATTCCCTCTATAAGTGATAGCTAATGATAAGTGTCTTTTTCTGTGTGACTTATTTCACTTAGAATCATCGTACCTAAATCCACTCATCTTGCTTCTACTAGCCTTATGGCCTTGATTTCATGTCTGAGTGATATTCCATTGTACATAAGGACCACAACTTCTTTATCCATTTTTCTCTTTCCTGGGATATTTAAGGTGTCATGAAGTGGAGGTTCTTCTCAACAGAGCAGCCCTAAACTTTGGAGTGCCTGTGTCTTGCTGATTTTTAGTTTTCCCAATTTATACGCCCATGAGTGGACGTGCCCTATGCTCCCTAAGCTGTGTTTTTTCGATGTTTCAGGACACACCGTACACTTCTCCAGAGTGGCTGTTGGCAATTTACATCCCGCCCATCAGCGTAGCAAGGCTGCCATTTCTCCATGGCCTGTCCTGCATTTCTGGTTTTGACACTTTTTGCAGCATGGCCCTTTTGACCGATGGGAAGCGAGACTTCTTTGTAGCGCTGATTAACCTTTCCAGGTTGCTTGGTTGGCCAAACAGGGCGTATGCGTTTTTTCCTGAATATATTCAGGAAAAAACGCATACGCCCTGTTTGGCCAAGGGCATCATTGTCGACGTTTTGCCACTTTTCATGTGCTTTAAAGGCGATTCGAATCTACCTCCTGAAACCTGTTTCCTGCAATTCTGCCTTGCTTTCAAATCCTCTTCGTTGCCTTCCCTCAATATATCTGTGGATGAGAGTTATCATTTATAGATCTGCGGGTTTGTGAATTGCAGTGTCCCTGAGCTCCATTTTTCAACTGCCTTTTTTGGGAGCTGGCCGCAAAAGCACGGGATTGCCTCAGGCCCTATTCTGCTTCTGGGCGGCAGGCTGAGCCTGTGGTTAATTCTTCTTCCCGATGGGAAAATAGAGTGACCTGTGCCTGTCCCAACACCTAGATCTAGTCTCTCATTGGTTGCCCCTCTTCCCGTTCATCCTCAGGACAAATTGCAACCTGTAGGGAACAGGAGTTTAAAGGTGCTGATTCTCCAAGTAGGGAGATTGCTAGTAAAGTAGCTGGAAAGGCGAACCCTAGCACAAGGAGATGAGAAATCAGGTGCGTATTAGAAACCTTTCAAAATCACACGGTGTACCATCTTCTGGGTTTCTCATGCATGTTTTCGATGTAGGAAGATGCCCTTGAACCTGGAGATTTGGGACCCATGGGATGGGTACCAGGCAGTATTACTTTAAAGGGTCTGCGTCTGCTCACCCAACCTCACCCAACCTTTCAGCCCCAAGAGTGTCCACCCTTATGTCTCATCCAGCTGTGGGTCTAGATATGGTCAATCCAGGTTGCATCACAGCCTCTGAACGAATTGTGTAAGAATTTCTCTCTCTTTCACTCTCTTTGTTTTACGGGTTTTTAAAAGTAATTTATTTTTATAATGGGGTTTAGCTGCTTTTCACGGCTGTGTTTATGCGGCTTTACACCCACTTGACTCACTTCCAGACAGATATCAATACATAGGTTTTAAGATTCTTACTAGTCACATATATTCTTGTGCGGTGAATAGGGGGTGTTGAGTCCAGTTCACTGAGCAAGGAGTAGGTCTTGTCTATTACATATTGGGTGTATGGAACGGTATCTGAGCGAATTTGAAACCCTTGTTTTATGCCTCACCCCACCTCACCTTTCCCGTTAAGCAGCCATAGTGTGTTTTCTAAACGTGTGACTCTGTTCTGTTTTGTAATTCAGTTCAAGTGTAGCGGTTTTTACATTCCCTCTATAAGTGATAGCTTATGATAAGTGTCTTTTTCTGTGTGACTTATTTCACTTAGAATCGTCGTACCTAAATCCACTCATCTTGCTTCTACTAGCCTTATGACCTTGATTTCATGTCTGAGTGATATTCCATTGTACATAAGGACCACAACTTCTTTATCCATTTTTCTCTTTCCTGGGATATTTAAGGTGTCATGAAGTGGAGGTTCTTGTCAACAGAGCAGCCCTAAACTTTGGGGTGCCTGTGTCTTGCTGATTTTTAGTTTTCCCAATTTATACGCCCATGAGTGGACGTGCCCTATGCTCCCTAAGCTGTGTTTTTTCGATGTTTCAGGACACACCGTACACTTCTCCAGAGTGGCTGTTGGCAATTTACATCCCGCCCATCAGCGTAGCAAGGCTGCCATTTCTCCATGGCCTGTCCTGCATTTCTGGTTTAGACACTTTTTGCAGCATGACCCTTTTGACCGATGGGAAGCGAGACTACTTTGTAGCGCTGATTTGCCTTTCCAGGTTGCTTGGTTGGCCAAAAAGGGCGTTTGCGTTTTTTCCTGAATATATTCAGGAAAAAACGCATACGCCCTGTTTGGCCAAGGGCATCATTGTCGAAGTTTTGCCGCTTTTCATGTGCTTTAAAGGCGATTCGAATCTACCTCATGAAACCTGTTTCCTGCAATTCTGCCTTGCTTTCAAATCCTCTTCGTTGCCTTCCCTCAATATATCTGTGGATGAGAGTTATTATTTATAGCTCTGCGGGTTTTTGAATTGCAGTGTCCCTGAGCTCCATTTTTCAACTGGCTTTTTTGGAAGCTGGCCGCAAAAGCGCGGGATTGCCTCAGGCCCTATTCTGCTTCTGGGCGGCAGGCTGAGCCTGTGGTTAATTCTTCTTCCCGATGGGAAAATAGAGTGACCTGTGCCTGTCCCAACACCTAGATCTAGTCTCTCATTGGTTGCCCCTCTTCCCGTTCATCCTCAGGACAAATTGCAACCTTTAGGGAACAGGAGGTTAAAGGTGCTGATTCTCCAAGTAGGCATATTGCTAGTAAAGTAGCTGGAAAGGCGAACCCGAGCACAAGGAGATGAGAAATGAGGTGCGTATTAGAAACCTTTCAAAATCACACGGTGTACCATCTTCTGGGTTTCTCATGCATGTTTTCGATGTAGGAAGATGCCCTTGAACCTGGAGATTTGGGACCCATGGGATGGGTACCAGGCAGTATTACTTTAAAGGGTCTGCGTCTGCTCACCCAACCTCACCCAACCTTTCAGCCCCAAGAGTGTCCACCCTTATGTCTCATCCAGCTGTGGGTCTAGATATGGTCAATCCAGGTTGCATCACAGCCTCTGAACGAATTTTGTAAGAATTTCTCTCTCTTTCACTGTCTTTGTTTTACGGGTTTTTAAAAGTAATTTATTTTTATAATGGGGTTTAGCTGCTTTTCATGGCTGTGTTTATGCAGCTTTACACCCACTTGACTCACTTCCAGACAGATATCAATACATAGGTTTTAAGATTTTTACTAGTCACATATACTCTTGTGCGGTGAATAGGGGGTGTTGAGTCCAGTTCACTGAGCAAGGAGTAGGTCTTGTCTATTACATATTGGGTGTATGGAACGGTATCTGAGCAAATTTGAAACCCTTGTTTTATGCCTCACCCCACCTCACCTTTCCCGTTAAGCAGCCATAGTGTGTTTTCTAAACGTGTGACTCTGTTCTGTTTTGTAATTCAGTTCAAGTGTAGCGGTTTTTACATTCCCTCTATAAGTGATAGCTTATGATAAGTGTCTTTTTCTGTGTGACTTATTTCACTTAGAATCGTCGTACCTAAATCCACTCATCTTGCTTCTACTAGCCTTATGACATTGATTTCATGTCTGAGTGATATTCCATTGTACATAAGGACCACAACTTCTTTATCCATTTTTCTCTTTCCTGGGATATTTAAAGTGTCATGAAGTGGAGGTTCTTGTCAACAGAGCAGCCCTAAACTTTGGGGTGCCTGTGTCTTGCTGATTTTTAGTTTTCCCAATTTATACGCCCATGAGTGGACGTGCCCTATGCTCCCTAAGCTGTGTTTTTTCGATGTTTCAGGACACACCGTACACTTCTCCAGAGTGGCTGTTGGCAATTTACATCCCGCCCATCAGCGTAGCAAGGCTGCCATTTCTCCATGGCCTGTCCTGCATTTCTGGTTTTGACACTTTTTGCAGCATGGCCCTTTTGACCGATGGGAAGCGAGACTTCTTTGTAGCGCTGATTAGCCTTTCCAGGTTGCTTGGTTGGCCAAACAGGGCGTATGCGTTTTTTCCTGAATATATTCAGGAAAAAACGCATACGCCCTGTTTGGCCAAGGGCATCATTGTCGACGTTTTGCCACTTTTCATGTGCTTTAAAGGCGATTCGAATCTACCTCCTGAAACCTGTTTCCTGCAATTCTGCCTTGCTTTCAAATCCTCTTCGTTGCCTTCCCTCAATATATCTGTGGATGAGAGTTATCATTTATAGCTCTGCGGGTTTGTGAATCGCAGTGTCCCTGAGCTCCATTTTTCAACTGGCTTTTTTGGGAGCTGGCCGCAAAAGCACGGGATTGCCTCAGGCCCTATTCTGCTTCTGGGCGGCAGGCTGAGCCTGTGGTTAATTCTTCTTCCCGATGGGAAAATAGAGTGACCTGTGCCTGTCCCAACACCTAGATCTAGTCTCTCATTGGTTGCCCCTCTTCCCGTTCATCCTCAGGACAAATTGCAACCTGTAGGGAACAGGAGCTTAAAGGTGCTGATTCTCCAAGTAGGGAGATTGCTAGTAAAGTAGCTGGAAAGGCGAACCCGAGCACAAGGAGATGAGAAATCAGGTGCGTATTAGAAACCTTTCAAAATCACACGGTGTACCATCTTCTGGGTTTCTCATGCATGTTTTCGATGTAGGAAGATGCCCTTAAACCTGGAGATTTGGGACCCATGGGATGGGTACCAGGCAGTATTACTTTAAAGGGTCTGCGTTTGCTCACCTAACCTCACCCAACCTTTCAGCCCCAAGAGTGTCCACCCTTATGTCTCATCCAGCTGTGGGTCTAGATATGGTCAATCCAGGTTGCATCACAGCCTCTGAACGAATTTTGTAAGAATTTCTCTCTCTTTCACTGTCTTTGTTTTACGGGTTTTTAAAAGTAATTTATTTTTATAATGGGGTCTAGCTGCTTTTCACGGCTGTGTTTATGCGGCTTTACACCCACTTGACTCACTTCCAGACACATATCAATACATAGGTTTTAAGATTCTTACTAGTCACATATATTCTTGTGCAGTGAATAGGGTGTGTTGAGTCCAGTTCACTTAGCAAGGAGTAGGTCTTGTCTATTACATATTGGGTGTATGGAACGGTATCTGAGCGAATTTGAAACCCTTGTTTTATGCCTCACCCCTCCTCACCTTTCCCGTTAAGCAGCCATAGTGTGTTTTCTAAACGTGTGACTCTGTTCTGTTTTGTAATTCAGTTCAAGTGTAGCGGTTTTTACATTCCCTCTATAAGTGATAGCTAATGATAAGTGTCTTTTTCTGTGTGACTTATTTCACTTAGAATCATCGTACCTAAATCCACTCATCTTGCTTCTACTAGCCTTATGGCCTTGATTTCATGTCTGAGTGATATTCCATTGTACATAAGGACCACAACTTCTTTATCCATTTTTCTCTTTCCTGGGATATTTAAGGTGTCATGAAGTGGAGGTTCTTCTCAACAGAGCAGCCCTAAACTTTGGAGTGCCTGTGTCTTGCTGATTTTTAGTTTTCCCAATTTATACGCCCATGAGTGGACGTGCCCTATGCTCCCTAAGCTGTGTTTTTTCGATGTTTCAGGACACACCGTACACTTCTCCAGAGTGGCTGTTGGCAATTTACATCCCGCCCATCAGCGTAGCAAGGCTGCCATTTCTCCATGGCCTGTCCTGCATTTCTGGTTTTGACACTTTTTGCAGCATGGCCCTTTTGACCGATGGGAAGCGAGACTTCTTTGTAGCGCTGATTAACCTTTCCAGGTTGCTTGGTTGGCCAAACAGGGCGTATGCGTTTTTTCCTGAATATATTCAGGAAAAAACGCATACGCCCTGTTTGGCCAAGGGCATCATTGTCGACGTTTTGCCACTTTTCATGTGCTTTAAAGGCGATTCGAATCTACCTCCTGAAACCTGTTTCCTGCAATTCTGCCTTGCTTTCAAATCCTCTTCGTTGCCTTCCCTCAATATATCTGTGGATGAGAGTTATCATTTATAGATCTGCGGGTTTGTGAATTGCAGTGTCCCTGAGCTCCATTTTTCAACTGCCTTTTTTGGGAGCTGGCCGCAAAAGCACGGGATTGCCTCAGGCCCTATTCTGCTTCTGGGCGGCAGGCTGAGCCTGTGGTTAATTCTTCTTCCCGATGGGAAAATAGAGTGACCTGTGCCTGTCCCAACACCTAGATCTAGTCTCTCATTGGTTGCCCCTCTTCCCGTTCATCCTCAGGACAAATTGCAACCTGTAGGGAACAGGAGTTTAAAGGTGCTGATTCTCCAAGTAGGGAGATTGCTAGTAAAGTAGCTGGAAAGGCGAACCCTAGCACAAGGAGATGAGAAATCAGGTGCGTATTAGAAACCTTTCAAAATCACACGGTGTACCATCTTCTGGGTTTCTCATGCATGTTTTCGATGTAGGAAGATGCCCTTGAACCTGGAGATTTGGGACCCATGGGATGGGTACCAGGCAGTATTACTTTAAAGGGTCTGCGTCTGCTCACCCAACCTCACCCAACCTTTCAGCCCCAAGAGTGTCCACCCTTATGTCTCATCCAGCTGTGGGTCTAGATATGGTCAATCCAGGTTGCATCACAGCCTCTGAACGAATTGTGTAAGAATTTCTCTCTCTTTCACTCTCTTTGTTTTACGGGTTTTTAAAAGTAATTTATTTTTATAATGGGGTTTAGCTGCTTTTCACGGCTGTGTTTATGCGGCTTTACACCCACTTGACTCACTTCCAGACAGATATCAATACATAGGTTTTAAGATTCTTACTAGTCACATATATTCTTGTGCGGTGAATAGGGGGTGTTGAGTCCAGTTCACTGAGCAAGGAGTAGGTCTTGTCTATTACATATTGGGTGTATGGAACGGTATCTGAGCGAATTTGAAACCCTTGTTTTATGCCTCACCCCACCTCACCTTTCCCGTTAAGCAGCCATAGTGTGTTTTCTAAACGTGTGACTCTGTTCTGTTTTGTAATTCAGTTCAAGTGTAGCGGTTTTTACATTCCCTCTATAAGTGATAGCTTATGATAAGTGTCTTTTTCTGTGTGACTTATTTCACTTAGAATCGTCGTACCTAAATCCACTCATCTTGCTTCTACTAGCCTTATGACCTTGATTTCATGTCTGAGTGATATTCCATTGTACATAAGGACCACAACTTCTTTATCCATTTTTCTCTTTCCTGGGATATTTAAGGTGTCATGAAGTGGAGGTTCTTGTCAACAGAGCAGCCCTAAACTTTGGGGTGCCTGTGTCTTGCTGATTTTTAGTTTTCCCAATTTATACGCCCATGAGTGGACGTGCCCTATGCTCCCTAAGCTGTGTTTTTTCTATGTTTCAGGACACACCGTACACTTCTCCAGAGTGGCTGTTGGCAATTTACATCCCGCCCATCAGCGTAGCAAGGCTGCCATTTCTCCATGGCCTGTCCTGCATTTCTGGTTTAGACACTTTTTGCAGCATGACCCTTTTGACCGATGGGAAGCGAGACTATTTTGTAGCGCTGATTTGCCTTTCCAGGTTGCTTGGTTGGCCAAACAGGGCGTATGCGTTTTTTCCTGAATATATTCAGGAAAAAACGCATACGCCCTTTTTGGCCAAGGGCATCATTGTCGACGTTTTGCCACTTTTCATGTGCTTTAAAGGCGATTCGAATCTACCTCCTGAAATCTGTTTGCTGCAATTCTGCCTTGCTTTCAAATCCTCTTCCTTGCCTTCCCTCAATATATCTGTGGATGAGAGTTATCATTTATAGCTCTGCGGGTTTGTGAATCACAGTGTCCCTGAGCTCCATTTTTCAACTGGCTTTTTTGGGAGCTGGCCGCAAAAGCGCGGGATTGCCTCAGGCCCTATTCTGCTTCTGGGCGGCAGGCTGAGCCTGTGGTTAATTCTTCTTCCCGATGGGAAAATAGAGTGACCTGTGCCTGTCCCAACACCTAGCTCTAGTCTCTCATTGGTTGCCCCTCTTCTCGTTCATCCTCAGGACAAATTGCAACGTGTAGGGAACAGGAGCTTAAAGGTGCTGATTCTCCAAGTAGGGAGATTGCTAGTAAAGTAGCTGGAAAGGCGAACCCTAGCACAAGGAGATGAAAAATCAGGTGCGTATTAGAAACCTTTCAAAATCACACGGTGTACCATCTTCTGGGTTTCTCATGCATGTTTTCGATGTAGGAAGATGCCCTTGAACCTGGAGATTTGGGACCCATGGGATGGGTACCAGGCAGTATTACTTTAAAGGGTCTGCGTTTGCTCACCCAACCTCACCCAACCTTTCAGCCCCAAGAGTGTCCACCCTTATGTCTCATTCAGCTGTGGGTCTAGATATGGTCAATCCAGGTTGCATCACAGCCTCTGAACGAATTTTGTAAGAATTTCTCTCTCTTTCACTGTCTTTGTTTTACGGGTTTTTAAAAGTTATTTATTTTTATAATGGGGTTTATCTGCTTTTCACGGCTGTGTTTATGCGGCTTTACACCCAGTTGACTCACTTCCAGACAGATATCTATACATAGGTTTTAAGATTCTTACTAGTCACATATATTCTTGTGCGGTGAATAGGGGGTGTTGAGTCCAGTTCACTGAGCAAGGAGTAGGTCTTGTCTATTACATATTGGGTGTATGGAACGGTATCTGAGCGAATTTGAAACCCTTGTTTTATGCCTCACCCCACCTCACCTTTCCCGTTAAGCAGCCATAGTGTGTTTTCTAAACGTGTGACTCTGTTCTGTTTTGTAATTCAGTTCAAGTGTAGCGGTTTTTACATTCCCTCTATAAGTGATAGCTTATGATAAGTGTCTTTTTCTGTGTGACTTATTTCACTTAGAATCGTCGTACCTAAATCCACTCATCTTGCTTCTACTAGCCTTATGACATTGATTTCATGTCTGAGTGATATTCCATTGTACATAAGGACCACAACTTCTTTATCCATTTTTCTCTTTCCTGGGATATTTAAGGTGTCATGAAGTGGAGGTTCTTGTCAACAGAACAGCCCTAAACTTTGGGGTGCCTGTGTCTTGCTGATTTTTAGTTTTCCCAATTTATACGCCCATGAGTGGACGTGCCCTATGCTCCCTAAGCTGTGTTTTTTCGATGTTTCAGGACACACCGTACACTTCTCCAGAGTGGCTGTTGGCAATTTACATCCCGCCCATCAGCGTAGCAAGGCTGCCATTTCTCCATGGCCTGTCCTGCATTTCTGGTTTTGACACTTTTTGCAGCATGGCCCTTTTGACCGATGGGAAGCGAGACTTCTTTGTAGCGCTGATTAGCGTTTCCAGGTTGCTTGGTTGGCCAAACAGGGCGTATGCGTTTTTTCCTGAATATATTCAGGAAAAAACGCATACGCCCTGTTTGGCCAAGGGCATCATTGTCGACGTTTTGCCACTTTTCATGTGCTTTAAAGGCGATTCGAATCTACCTCCTGAAACCTGTTTCCTGCAATTCTGCCTTGCTTTCAAATCCTCTTCCTTGCCTTCCCTCAATATATCTGTGGATGAGAGTTATCATTTATAGCTCTGCGGGTTTGTGAATCACAGTGTCCCTGAGCTCCATTTTTCAACTGGCTTTTTTGGGAGCTGGCCGCAAAAGCGCGAGATTGCCTCAGGCCCTATTCTGCTTCTGGGCGGCAGGCTGAGCCTGTGGTTAATTCTTCTTCCCGATGGGAAAATAGAGTGACCTGTGCCTGTCCCAACACCTAGATCTAGTCTCTCATTGGTTGCCCCTCTTCCCGTTCATCCTCAGGACAAATTGCAACCTGTAGTGAACAGGAGCTTAAAGGTGCTGATTCTCCAAGTAGGGTGATTGCTAGTAAAGTAGCTGGAAAGGCGATCCCTAGCACAAGGAGATGAGAAATCAGGTGCGTATTAGAAACCTTTCAAAATCACACGGTGTACCATCTTCTGGGTTTCTCATGCATGTTTTCGATGTAGGAAGATGCCCTTGAACCTGGAGATTTGGGACCCATGGGATGGGTACCAGGCAGTATTACTTTAAAGGGTCTGCGTCTGCTCACCCAACCTCACCCAAACTTTCAGCCCCAAGAGTGTCCACCCTTATGTCTCATCCAGCTGTGGGTCTAGATATGGTCAATCCAGGTTGCATCACAGCCTCTGAACGAATTTTGTAAGAATTTCTCTCTCTTTCACTGTCTTTGTTTTACGGGTTTTTAAAAGTAATTTATTTTTATAATGGGGTTTAGCTGCTTTTCACGGCTGTGTTTATGTGGCTTTACACCCACTTGACTCACTTCCAGACACATATCAATACATAGGTTTTAAGATTCTTTCTAGTCACATATATTCTTGTGCGGTGAATAGGGGGTGTTGAGTCCAGTTCACTGAGCAAGGAGTAGGTCTTGTCTATTACATATTGGGTGTATGGAACGGTATCTGAGCGAATTTGAAACCCTTGTTTTATGCCTCACCCCTCCTCACCTTTCCCGTTAAGCAGCCATAGTGTGTTTTCTAAACGTGTGACTCTGTTCTGTTTTGTAATTCAGTTCAAGTGTAGCGGTTTTTACATTCCCTCTATAAGTGATAGCTAATGATAAGTGTCTTTTTCTGTGTGACTTATTTCACTTAGAATCATCGTACCTAAATCCACTCATCTTGCTTCTACTAGCCTTATGACCTTGATTTCATGTCTGAGTGATATTCCATTGTACATAAGGACCACAACTTCTTTATCCATTTTTCTCTTTCCTGGGATATTTAAGGTGTCATGAAGTGGAGTTTCTTGTCAACAGAGCAGCCCTAAACTTTGGGGTGCCTGTGTCTTGCTGATTTTTATTTTTCCCAATTTATACGCCCATGAGTGGACGTGCCCTATGCTCCCTAAGCTGTGTTTTTTCGATGTTTCAGGACACACCGTACACTTCTCCAGAGTGGCTGTTGGCAATTTACATCCCGCCCATCAGCGTAGCAAGGCTGCCATTTCTCCATGGCCTGTCCTGCATTTCTGGTTTTGACACTTTTTGCAGCATGGCCCTTTTGACCGATGGGAAGCGAGACTTCTTTGTAGCGCTGATTAACCTTTCCAGGTTGCTTGGTTGGCCAAACAGGGCGTATGCGTTTTTTCCTGAATATATTCAGGAAAAAACGCATACGCCCTGTTTGGCCAAGGGCATCATTGTCGACGTTTTGCCACTTTTCATGTGCTTTAAAGGCGATTCGAATCTACCTCCTGAAACCTGTTTCCTGCAATTCTGCCTTGCTTTCAAATCCTCTTCGTTGCCTTCCCTCAATATATCTGTGGATGAGAGTTATCATTTATAGATCTGTGTGTTTGTGAATTGCAGTGTCTCTGAGCTCCATTTTTCAACTGGCTTTTTTGGGAGCTGGCCGCAAAAGCGCGGGATTGCCTCAGGCCCTATTCTGCTTCTGGGAGGCAGGCTGAGCCTGTGGTTAATTCTTCTTCCCGATGGGAAAATAGAGTGACCTGTGCCTTTCCCAACACCTAGATCTAGTCTCTCATTGGTTGCCCCTCTTCCCGTTTATCCTCAGGACAAATTTCAACCTGTAGGGAACAGGAGCTTAAAGGTGCTGATTCTCCAAGTAGGGAGATTGCTGGTAAAGTAGCTGGAAAGGCGAACCCTAGCACAAGGAGATGAGAAATCAGGTGCGTATTAGAAACCTTTCAAAATCACATGGTGTACCATCTTCTGGGGTTCTCATGCATGTTTTCGATGTAGGAAGATGCCCTTGAACCTGGAGATTTGGGACCCATGAGATGGGTACCAGGCAGTATTACTTTAAAGGGTCTGCGTCTGCTCACCCAACCTCACCCAACCTTTCAGCCCCAAGAGTGTCCACCCTTATGTCTCATCCAGCTGTGGGTCTAGATATGGTCAATCCAGTTTGCATCACAGCCTTTGAACGAATTGTGTAAGAATTTCTCTCTCTTTCACTGTCTTTGTTTTACGTGTTTTTAAAAGTAATTTATTTTTATAATGGGGTTTAGCTGCTTTTCACGGCTGTGTTTATGCGGCTTTACACCCACTTGACTCACTTCCAGACAGATATCTATACATAGGTTTTAAGATTCTTACTAGTCACATATATTCTTGTGTGGTGAATAGGGGGTGTTGAGTCCAGTTCACTGAGCAAGGAGTAGGTCTTGTCTATTACATATTGGGTGTATGGAACGGTATCTGAGCGAATTTGAAACCCTTGTTTTATGCCTCACCCCACCTCACCTTTCCCGTTAAGCAGCCATAGTGTGTTTTCTAAACGTGTGACTCTGTTCTGTTTTGTAATTCAGTTCAAGTGTAGCGGTTTTTACATTCCCTCTATAAGTGATAGCTTATGATAAGTGTCTTTTTCTGTGTGACTTATTTCACTTAGAATCGTCGTACCTAAATCCACTCATCTTGCTTCTACTAGCCTTATGACATTGATTTCATGTCTGAGTGATATTCCATTGTACATAAGGACCACAACTTCTTTATCCATTTTTCTCTTTCCTGGGATATTTAAGGTGTCATGAAGTGGAGGTTCTTGTCAACAGAACAGCCCTAAACTTTGGGGTGCCTGTGTCTTGCTGATTTTTAGTTTTCCCAATTTATACGCCCATGAGTGGACGTGCCCTATGCTCCCTAAGCTGTGTTTTTTCGATGTTTCAGGACACACCGTACACTTCTCCAGAGTGGCTGTTGGCAATTTACATCCCGCCCATCAGCGTAGCAAGGCTGCCATTTCTCCATGGCCTGTCCTGCATTTCTGGTTTTGACACTTTTTGCAGCATGGCCCTTTTGACCGATGGGAAGCGAGACTTCTTTGTAGCGCTGATTAGCCTTTCCAGGTTGCTTGGTTGGCCAAACAGGGCGTATGCGTTTTTTCCTGAATATATTCAGGAAAAAACGCATACGCCCTGTTTGGCCAAGGGCATCATTGTCGATGTTTTGCCACTTTTCATGTGCTTTAAAGGCGATTCGAATCTACCTCCTGAAACCTGTTTCCTGCAATTCTGCCTTGCTTTCAAATCCTCTTCCTTGCCTTCCCTCAATATATCTGTGGATGAGAGTTATCATTTATAGCTCTGCGGGTTTGTGAATCACAGTGTCCCTGAGCTCCATTTTTCAACTGGCTTTTTTGGGAGCTGGCCGCAAAAGCGCGGGATTGCCTCAGGCCCTATTCTGCTTCTGGGCGGCAGGCTGAGCCTGTGGTTAATTCTTCTTCCCGATGGGAAAATAGAGTGACCTGTGCCTGTCCCAACACCTAGATCTAGTCTCTCATTGGTTGCCCCTCTTCCCGTTCATCCTCAGGACAAATTGCAACCTGTAGGGAACAGGAGCTTAAAGGTGCTGATTCTCCAAGTAGGGAGATTGCTAGTAAAGTAGCTGGAAAGGCGAACCCGAGCACAAGGAGATGAGAAATCAGGTGCGTATTAGAAACCTTTCAAAATCACACGGTGTACCATCTTCTGGGTTTCTCATGCATGTTTTCGATGTAGGAAGATGCCCTTGAACCTCAGATTTGGGACCCATGGGATGGGTACCAGGCAGTATTACTTTAAAGGGTCTGCGTTTCCTCACCCAACCTCACCCAAACTTTCAGACCCAAGAGTGTCCACCCTTATGTCTCATCCAGCTGTGGGTCTAGATATGGTCAATCCAGGTTGCATCACAGCCTCTGAACGAATTTTGTAAGAATTTCTCTCTCTTTCACTGTCTTTGTTTTACGGGTTTTTAAAAGTAATTTCTTTTTATAATGGGGTCTAGCTGCTTTTCACGGCTGTGTTTATGCGGCTTTACACCCACTTGACTCACTTCCAGACACATATCAATACATAGGTTTTAAGATTCTTACTAGTCACATATATTCTTGTGCGGTGAATAGGGGGTGTTGAGTCCAGTTCACTGAGCAAGGAGTAGGTCTTGTCTATTACATATTGGGTGTATGGAACGGTATCTGAGCGAATTTGAAACCCTTGTTTTATGCCTCACCCCTCCTCACCTTTCCCGTTAAGCAGCCATAGTGTGTTTTCTAAACGTGTGACTCTGTTCTGTTTTGTAATTCAGTTCAAGTGTAGCGGTTTTTACATTCCCTCTATAAGTGATAGCTAATGATAAGTGTCTTTTTCTGTGTGACTTATTTCACTTAGAATCATCGTACCTAAATCCACTCATCTTGCTTCTACTAGCCTTATGGCCTTGATTTAATGTCTGAGTGATATTCCATTGTACATAAGGACCACAACTTCTTTATCCATTTTTCTCTTTCCTGGGATATTTAAGGTGTCATGAAGTGGAGGTTCTTCTCAACAGAGCAGTCCTAAACTTTGGAGTGCCTGTGTCTTGCTGATTTTTAGTTTTCCCAATTTATACGCCCATGAGTGGCCGTGCCCTATGCTCCCTAAGCTGTGTTTTTTCGATGTTTCAGGACACACCGTACACTTCTCCAGAGTGGCTGTTGGCAATTTACATCCCGCCCATCAGCGTAGCAAGGCTGCCATTTCTCCATGGCCTGTCCTGCATTTCTGGTTTTGACACTTTTTGCAGCTTGGCCCTTTTGACCGATGGGAAGCGAGACTTCTTTGTAGCGCTGATTAACCTTTCCAGGTTGCTTGGTTGGCCAAACAGGGCGTATGCGTTTTTTCCTGAATATATTCAGGAAAAAACGCATACGCCCTGTTTGGCCAAGGGCATCATTGTCGACGTTTTGCCACTTTTCATGTGCTTTAAAGGCGATTCGAATCTACCTCCTGAAACCTGTTTCCTGCAATTCTGCCTTGCTTTCAAATCCTCTTCGTTGCCTTCCCTCAATATATCTGTGGATGAGAGTTATCATTTATAGATCTGCGGGTTTGTGAATTGCAGTGTCCCTGAGCTCCATTTTTCAACTGGCTTTTTTGGGAGCTGGCCGCAAAAGCGCGGGATTGCCTCAGGCCCTATTCCGCTTCTGGGCGGCAGGCTGAGCCTGTGGTTAATTCTTCTTCCCGATGGGAAAATAGAGTGACCTGTGCCTGTCCCAACACCTAGATCTAGTCTCTCATTGGTTGCCCCTCTTCCCGTTCATCCTCAGGACAAATTGCAACCTGTAGGGAACAGGAGCTTAAAGGTGCTGATTCTCCAAGTAGGGAGATTGCTAGTAAAGTAGCTGGAAAGGCGAACCCGAGCACAAGGAGATGAGAAATGAGTTGCGTATTAGAAACCTTTCAAAATCACACGGTGTACCATCTTCTGGGTTTTTCATGCATGTTTTCGATGTAGGAAGATTCCCTTGAACCTGGAGATTTGGGACCCATGGGATGGGTACCAGGCAGTATTACTTTAAAGGGTCTGCGTTTGCTCACCCAACCTCACCCAACCTTTCAGCCCCAAGAGTGTCCACCCTTATGTCTCATCCAGCTGTGGGTCTAGATATGGTCAATCCAGGTTGCATCACAGCCTCTGAACGAATTTTGTAAGAATTTCTCTCTCTTTCACTGTCTTTGTTTTACGGGTTTTTAAAAGTTATTTATTTTTATAATGGGGTTTATCTGCTTTTCACGGCTGTGTTTATGCGGCTTTACACCCAGTTGACTCACTTCCAGACAGATATCTATACATAGGTTTTAAGATTCTTACTAGTCACATATATTCTTGTGCGGTGAATAGGGGGTGTTGAGTCCAGTTCACTGAGCAAGGAGTAGGTCTTGTCTATTACATGTTGGGTGTATGGAACGGTATCTGAGCGAATTTGAAACCCTTGTTTTATGCCTCACCCCACCTCACCTTTCCCGTTAAGCAGCCATAGTGTGTTTTCTAAACGTGTGACTCTGTTCTGTTTTGTAATTCAGTTCAAGTGTAGCGGTTTTTACATTCCCTCTATAAGTGATAGCTTATGATAAGTGTCTTTTTCTGTGTGACTTATTTCACTTAGAATCGTCGTACCTAAATCCACTCATCTTGCTTCTACTAGCCTTATGACATTGATTTCATGTCTGAGTGATATTCCATTGTACATAAGGACCACAACTTCTTTATCCATTTTTCTCTTTCCTGGGATATTTAAGGTGTCATGAAGTGGAGTTTCTTGTCAACAGAGCAGCCCTAAACTTTGGGGTGCCTGTGTCTTGCTGATTTTTATTTTTCCCAATTTATACGCCCATCAGTGGACGTGCCCTATGCTCCCTAAGCTGTGTTTTTTCGATGTTTCAGGACACACCGTACACTTCTCCAGAGTGGCTGTTGGCAATTTACATCCCGCCCATCAGCGTAGCAAGGCTGCCATTTCTCCATGGCCTGTCCTGCATTTCTGGTTTTGACACTTTTTGCAGCATGGCCCTTTTGACCGATGGGAAGCGAGACTTCTTTGTAGCGCTGATTAACCTTTCCAGGTTGCTTGGTTGGCCAAACAGGGCGTATGCGTTTTTTCCTGAATATATTCAGGAAAAAACGCATACGCCCTGTTTGGCCAAGGGCATCATTGTCGACGTTTTGCCACTTTTCATGTGCTTTAAAGGCGATTCGAATCTACCTCCTGAAACCTGTTTCCTGCAATTCTGCCTTGCTTTCAAATCCTCTTCGTTGCCTTCCCTCAATATATCTGTGGATGAGAGTTATCATTTATAGATCTGCGTGTTTGTGAATTGCAGTGTCTCTGAGCTCCATTTTTCAACTGGCTTTTTTGGGAGCGGCCGCAAAAGCGCGGGATTGCCTCAGGCCCTATTCTGCTTCTGGGCGGCAGGCTGAGCCTGTGGTTAATTCTTCTTCCCGATGGGAAAATAGAGTGACCTGTGCCTTTCCCAACACCTAGATCTAGTCTCTCATTGGTTGCCCCTCTTCCCGTTTATCCTCAGGACAAATTTCAACCTGTAGGGAACAGGAGCTTAAAGGTGCTGATTCTCCAAGTAGGGAGATTGCTGGTAAAGTAGCTGGAAAGGCGAACCCTAGCACAAGGAGATGAGAAATCAGGTGCGTATTAGAAACCTTTCAAAATCACATGGTGTACCATCTTCTGGGGTTCTCATGCATGTTTTCGATGTAGGAAGATGCCCTTGAACCTGGAGATTTGGGACCCATGAGATGGGTACCAGGCAGTATTACTTTAAAGGGTCTGCGTCTGCTCACCCAACCTCACCCAACCTTTCAGCCCCAAGAGTGTCCACCCTTATGTCTCATCCAGCTGTGGGTCTAGATATGGTCAATCCAGTTTGCATCACAGCCTTTGAACGAATTGTGTAAGAATTTCTCTCTCTTTCACTGTCTTTGTTTTACGTGTTTTTAAAAGTAATTTATTTTTATAATGGGGTTTAGCTGCTTTTCACGGCTGTGTTTATGCGGCTTTACACCCACTTGACTCACTTCCAGACAGATATCTATACATAGGTTTTAAGATTCTTACTAGTCACATATATTCTTGTGTGGTGAATAGGGGGTGTTGAGTCCAGTTCACTGAGCAAGGAGTAGGTCTTGTCTATTACATATTGGGTGTATGGAACGGTATCTGAGCGAATTTGAAACCCTTGTTTTATGCCTCACCCCACCTCACCTTTCCCGTTAAGCAGCCATAGTGTGTTTTCTAAACGTGTGACTCTGTTCTGTTTTGTAATTCAGTTCAAGTGTAGCGGTTTTTACATTCCCTCTATAAGTGATAGCTTATGATAAGTGTCTTTTTCTGTGTGACTTATTTCACTTAGAATCGTCGTACCTAAATCCACTCATCTTGCTTCTACTAGCCTTATGACATTGATTTCATGTCTGAGTGATATTCCATTTTACATAAGGACCACAACTTCTTTATCCATTTTTCTCTTTCCTGGGATATTTAAGGTGTCATGAAGTGGAGGTTCTTGTCAACAGAACAGCCCTAAACTTTGGGGTGCCTGTGTCTTGCTGATTTTTAGTTTTCCCAATTTATACGCCCATGAGTGGACGTGCCCTATGGTCCCTAAGCTGTGTTTTTTCGATGTTTCAGGACACACCGTACACTTCTCCAGAGTGGCTGTTGGCAATTTACATCCCGCCCATCAGCGTAGCAAGGCTGCCATTTCTCCATGGCCTGTCCTGCATTTCTGGTTTTGACACTTTTTGCAGCATGGCCCTTTTGACCGATGGGAAGCGAGACTTCTTTGTAGTGCTGATTAGCCTTTCCAGGTTGCTTGGTTGGCCAAACAGGGCGTATGCGTTTTTTCCTGAATATATTCAGGAAAAAACGCATACGCCCTGTTTGGCCAAGGGCATCATTGTCGATGTTTTGCCACTTTTCATGTGCTTTAAAGGCGATTCGAATCTACCTCCTGAAACCTGTTTCCTGCAATTCTGCCTTGCTTTCAAATCCTCTTCCTTGCCTTCCCTCAATATATCTGTGGATGAGAGTTATCATTTATAGCTCTGCGGGTTTGTGAATCACAGTGTCCCTGAGCTCCATTTTTCAACTGGCTTTTTTGGGAGCTGGCCGCAAAAGCGCGGGATTGCCTCAGGCCCTATTCTGCTTCTGGGCGGCAGGCTGAGCCTGTGGTTAATTCTTCTTCCCGATGGGAAAATAGAGTGACCTGTGCCTGTCCCAACACCTAGATCTAGTCTCTCATTGGTTGCCCCTCTTCCCGTTCATCCTCAGGACAAATTGCAACCTGTAGGGAACAGGAGCTTAAAGGTGCTGATTCTCCAAGTAGGGAGATTGCTAGTAAAGTAGCTGGAAAGGCGAACCCGAGCACAAGGAGATGAGAAATCAGGTGCGTATTAGAAACCTTTCAAAATCACACGGTGTACCATCTTCTGGGTTTCTCATGCATGTTTTCGATGTAGGAAGATGCCCTTGAACCTCAGATTTGGGACCCATGGGATGGGTACCAGGCAGTATTACTTTAAAGGGTCTGCGTTTCCTCACCCAACCTCACCCAAACTTTCAGACCCAAGAGTGTCCACCCTTATGTCTCATCCAGCTGTGGGTCTAGATATGGTCAATCCAGGTTGCATCACAGCCTCTGAACGAATTTTGTAACAATTTCTCTCTCTTTCACTGTCTTTGTTTTACGGGTTTTTAAAAGTAATTTCTTTTTATAATGGGGTCTAGCTGCTTTTCACGGCTGTGTTTATGCGGCTTTACACCCACTTGACTCACTTCCAGACACATATCAATACATAGGTTTTAAGATTCTTACTAGTCACATATATTCTTGTGCGGTGAATAGGGGGTGTTGAGTCCAGTTCACTGAGCAAGGAGTAGGTCTTGTCTATTACATATTGGGTGTATGGAACGGTATCTGAGCGAATTTGAAACCCTTGTTTTATGCCTCACCCCTCCTCACCTTTCCCGTTAAGCAGCCATAGTGTGTTTTCTAAACGTGTGACTCTGTTCTGTTTTGTAATTCAGTTCAAGTGTAGCGGTTTTTACATTCCCTCTATAAGTGATAGCTAATGATAAGTGTCTTTTTCTGTGTGACTTATTTCACTTAGAATCATCGTACCTAAATCCACTCATCTTGCTTCTACTAGCCTTATGGCCTTGATTTAATGTCTGAGTGATATTCCATTGTACATAAGGACCACAACTTCTTTATCCATTTTTCTCTTTCCTGGGATATTTAAGGTGTCATGAAGTGGAGGTTCTTCTCAACAGAGCAGTCCTAAACTTTGGAGTGCCTGTGTCTTGCTGATTTTTAGTTTTCCCAATTTATACGCCCATGAGTGGCCGTGCCCTATGCTCCCTAAGCTGTGTTTTTTCGATGTTTCAGGACACACCGTACACTTCTCCAGAGTGGCTGTTGGCAATTTACATCCCGCCCATCAGCGTAGCAAGGCTGCCATTTCTCCATGGCCTGTCCTGCATTTCTGGTTTTGACACTTTTTGCAGCTTGGCCCTTTTGACCGATGGGAAGCGAGACTTCTTTGTAGCGCTGATTTGCCTTTCCAGGTTGCTTGGTTGGCCAAACAGGGCGTATGCGTTTTTTCCTGAATATATTCAGGAAAAAACGCATACGCCCTGTTTGGCCAAGGGCATCATTGTCGACGTTTTGCCACTTTTCATGTGCTTTAAAGGCGATTCGAATCTACCTCCTGAAACCTGTTTCCTGCAATTCTGCCTTGCTTTCAAATCCTCTTCGTTGCCTTCCCTCAATATATCTGTGGATGAGAGTTATCATTTATAGATCTGCGGGTTTGTGAATTGCAGTGTCCCTGAGCTCCATTTTTCAACTGGCTTTTTTGGGAGCTGGCCGCAAAAGCGCGGGATTGCCTCAGGCCCTATTCCGCTTCTGGGCGGCAGGCTGAGCCTGTGGTTAATTCTTCTTCCCGATGGGAAAATAGAGTGACCTGTGCCTGTCCCAACACCTAGATCTAGTCTCTCATTGGTTGCCCCTCTTCCCGTTCATCCTCAGGACAAATTGCAACCTGTAGGGAACAGGAGCTTAAAGGTGCTGATTCTCCAAGTAGGGAGATTGCTAGTAAAGTAGCTGGAAAGGCGAACCCGAGCACAAGGAGATGAGAAATGAGTTGCGTATTAGAAACCTTTCAAAATCACACGGTGTACCATCTTCTGGGTTTTTCATGCATGTTTTCGATGTAGGAAGATTCCCTTGAACCTGGAGATTTGGGACCCATGGGATGGGTACCAGGCAGTATTACTTTAAAGGGTCTGCGTTTGCTCACCCAACCTCACCCAACCTTTCAGCCCCAAGAGTGTCCACCCTTATGTCTCATCCAGCTGTGGGTCTAGATATGGTCAATCCAGGTTGCATCACAGCCTCTGAACGAATTTTGTAAGAATTTCTCTCTCTTTCACTGTCTTTGTTTTACGGGTTTTTAAAAGTTATTTATTTTTATAATGGGGTTTATCTGCTTTTCACGGCTGTGTTTATGCGGCTTTACACCCAGTTGACTCACTTCCAGACAGATATCTATACATAGGTTTTAAGATTCTTACTAGTCACATATATTCTTGTGCGGTGAATAGGGGGTGTTGAGTCCAGTTCACTGAGCAAGGAGTAGGTCTTGTCTATTACATGTTGGGTGTATGGAACGGTATCTGAGCGAATTTGAAACCCTTGTTTTATGCCTCACCCCACCTCACCTTTCCCGTTAAGCAGCCATAGTGTGTTTTCTAAACGTGTGACTCTGTTCTGTTTTGTAATTCAGTTCAAGTGTAGCGGTTTTTACATTCCCTCTATAAGTGATAGCTTATGATAAGTGTCTTTTTCTGTGTGACTTATTTCACTTAGAATCGTCGTACCTAAATCCACTCATCTTGCTTCTACTAGCCTTATGACATTGATTTCATGTCTGAGTGATATTCCATTGTACATAAGGACCACAACTTCTTTATCCATTTTTCTCTTTCCTGGGATATTTAAGGTGTCATGAAGTGGAGTTTCTTGTCAACAGAGCAGCCCTAAACTTTGGGGTGCCTGTGTCTTGCTGATTTTTATTTTTCCCAATTTATACGCCCATCAGTGGACGTGCCCTATGCTCCCTAAGCTGTGTTTTTTCGATGTTTCAGGACACACCGTACACTTCTCCAGAGTGGCTGTTGGCAATTTACATCCCGCCCATCAGCGTAGCAAGGCTGCCATTTCTCCATGGCCTGTCCTGCATTTCTGGTTTTGACACTTTTTGCAGCATGGCCCTTTTGACCGATGGGAAGCGAGACTTCTTTGTAGCGCTGATTAACCTTTCCAGGTTGCTTGGTTGGCCAAACAGGGCGTATGCGTTTTTTCCTGAATATATTCAGGAAAAAACGCATACGCCCTGTTTGGCCAAGGGCATCATTGTCGACGTTTTGCCACTTTTCATGTGCTTTAAATGCGATTCGAATCTACCTCCTGAAACCTGTTTCCTGCAATTCTGCCTTGCTTTCAAATCCTCTTCGTTGCCTTCCCTCAATATATCTGTGGATGAGAGTTATCATTTATAGATCTGCGTGTTTGTGAATTGCAGTGTCTCTGAGCTCCATTTTTCAACTGGCTTTTTTGGGAGCTGGCCGCAAAAGCGCGGGATTGCCTCAGGCCCTATTCTGCTTCTGGGCGGCAGGCTGAGCCTGTGGTTAATTCTTCTTCCCGATGGGAAAATAGAGTGACCTGTGCCTTTCCCAACACCTAGATCTAGTCTCTCATTGGTTGCCCCTCTTCCCGTTTATCCTCAGGACAAATTTCAACCTGTAGGGAACAGGAGCTTAAAGGTGCTGATTCTCCAAGTAGGGAGATTGCTGGTAAAGTAGCTGGAAAGGCGAACCCTAGCACAAGGAGATGAGAAATCAGGTGCGTATTAGAAACCTTTCAAAATCACATGGTGTACCATCTTCTGGGGTTCTCATGCATGTTTTCGATGTAGGAAGATGCCCTTGAACCTGGAGATTTGGGACCCATGAGATGGGTACCAGGCAGTATTACTTTAAAGGGTCTGCGTCTGCTCACCCAACCTCACCCAACCTTTCAGCCCCAAGAGTGTCCACCCTTATGTCTCATCCAGCTGTGGGTCTAGATATGGTCAATCCAGTTTGCATCACAGCCTTTGAACGAATTGTGTAAGAATTTCTCTCTCTTTCACTGTCTTTGTTTTACGTGTTTTTAAAAGTAATTTATTTTTATAATGGGGTTTAGCTGCTTTTCACGGCTGTGTTTATGCGGCTTTACACCCACTTGACTCACTTCCAGACAGATATCTATACATAGGTTTTAAGATTCTTACTAGTCACATATATTCTTGTGTGGTGAATAGGGGGTGTTGAGTCCAGTTCACTGAGCAAGGAGTAGGTCTTGTCTATTACATATTGGGTGTATGGAACGGTATCTGAGCGAATTTGAAACCCTTGTTTTATGCCTCACCCCACCTCACCTTTCCCGTTAAGCAGCCATAGTGTGTTTTCTAAACGTGTGACTCTGTTCTGTTTTGTAATTCAGTTCAAGTGTAGCGGTTTTTACATTCCCTCTATAAGTGATAGCTTATGATAAGTGTCTTTTTCTGTGTGACTTATTTCACTTAGAATCGTCGTACCTAAATCCACTCATCTTGCTTCTACTAGCCTTATGACATTGATTTCATGTCTGAGTGATATTCCATTGTACATAAGGACCACAACTTCTTTATCCATTTTTCTCTTTCCTGGGATATTTAAGGTGTCATGAAGTGGAGGTTCTTGTCAACAGAACAGCCCTAAACTTTGGGGTGCCTGTGTCTTGCTGATTTTTAGTTTTCCCAATTTATACGCCCATGAGTGGACGTGCCCTATGGTCCCTAAGCTGTGTTTTTTCGATGTTTCAGGACACACCGTACACTTCTCCAGAGTGGCTGTTGGCAATTTACATCCCGCCCATCAGCGTAGCAAGGCTGCCATTTCTCCATGGCCTGTCCTGCATTTCTGGTTTTGACACTTTTTGCAGCATGGCCCTTTTGACCGATGGGAAGCGAGACTTCTTTGTAGTGCTGATTAGCCTTTCCAGGTTGCTTGGTTGGCCAAACAGGGCGTATGCGTTTTTTCCTGAATATATTCAGGAAAAAACGCATACGCCCTGTTTGGCCAAGGGCATCATTGTCGATGTTTTGCCACTTTTCATGTGCTTTAAAGGCGATTCGAATCTACCTCCTGAAACCTGTTTCCTGCAATTCTGCCTTGCTTTCAAATCCTCTTCCTTGCCTTCTCTCAATATATCTGTGGATGAGAGTTATCATTTATAGCTCTGCGGGTTTGTGAATCACAGTGTCCCTGAGCTCCATTTTTCAACTGGCTTTTTTGGGAGCTGGCCGCAAAAGCGCGGGATTGCCTCAGGCCCTATTCTGCTTCTGGGCGGCAGGCTGAGCCTGTGGTTAATTCTTCTTCCCGATGGGAAAATAGAGTGACCTGTGCCTGTCCCAACACCTAGATCTAGTCTCTCATTGGTTGCCCCTCTTCCCGTTCATCCTCAGGACAAATTGCAACCTGTAGGGAACAGGAGCTTAAAGGTGCTGATTCTCCAAGTAGGGAGATTGCTAGTAAAGTAGCTGGAAAGGCGAACCCGAGCACAAGGAGATGAGAAATCAGGTGCGTATTAGAAACCTTTCAAAATCACACGGTGTACCATCTTCTGGGTTTCTCATGCATGTTTTCGATGTAGGAAGATGCCCTTGAACCTGGAGATTTGGGACCCATGGGATGGGTACCAGGCAGTATTACTTTAAAGGGTCTGCGTTTCCTCACCCAACCTCACCCAACCTTTCAGACCCAAGAGTGTCCACCCTTATGTCTCATCCAGCTGTGGGTCTAGATATGGTCAATCCAGGTTGCATCACAGCCTCTGAACGAATTTTGTAAGAATTTCTCTCTCTTTCACTGTCTTTGTTTTACGGGTTTTTAAAAGTAATTTCTTTTTATAATGGGGTCTAGCTGCTTTTCACGGCTGTGTTTATGCGGCTTTACACCCACTTGACTCACTTCCAGACACATATCAATACATAGGTTTTAAGATTCTTACTAGTCACATATATTCTTGTGCGGTGAATAGGGGGTGTTGAGTCCAGTTCACTGAGCAAGGAGTAGGTCTTGTCTATTACATATTGGGTGTATGGAACGGTATCTGAGCGAATTTGAAACCCTTGTTTTATGCCTCACCCCTCCTCACCTTTCCCGTTAAGCAGCCATAGTGTGTTTTCTAAACGTGTGACTCTGTTCTGTTTTGTAATTCAGTTCAAGTGTAGCGGTTTTTACATTCCCTCTATAAGTGATAGCTAATGATAAGTGTCTTTTTCTGTGTGACTTATTTCACTTAGAATCATCGTACCTAAATCCACTCATCTTGCTTCTACTAGCCTTATGGCCTTGATTTAATGTCTGAGTGATATTCCATTGTACATAAGGACCACAACTTCTTTATCCATTTTTCTCTTTCCTGGGATATTTAAGGTGTCATGAAGTGGAGGTTCTTCTCAACAGAGCAGTCCTAAACTTTGGAGTGCCTGTGTCTTGCTGATTTTTAGTTTTCCCAATTTATACGCCCATGAGTGGCCGTGCCCTATGCTCCCTAAGCTGTGTGTTTTCGATGTTTCAGGACACACCGTACACTTCTCCAGAGTGGCTGTTGGCAATTTACATCCCGCCCATCAGCGTAGCAAGGCTGCCATTTCTCCATGGCCTGTCCTGCATTTCTGGTTTTGACACTTTTTGCAGCTTGGCCCTTTTGACCGATGGGAAGCGAGACTTCTTTGTAGCGCTGATTAACCTTTCCAGGTTGCTTGGTTGGCCAAACAGGGCGTATGCGTTTTTTCCTGAATATATTCAGGAAAAAACGCATACGCCCTGTTTGGCCAAGGGCATCATTGTCGACGTTTTGCCACTTTTCATGTGCTTTAAAGGCGATTCGAATCTACCTCCTGAAACCTGTTTCCTGCAATTCTGCCTTGCTTTCAAATCCTCTTCGTTGCCTTCCCTCAATATATCTGTGGATGAGAGTTATCATTTATAGATCTGCGGGTTTGTGAATTGCAGTGTCCCTGAGCTCCATTTTTCAACTGGCTTTTTTGGGAGCTGGCCGCAAAAGCGCGGGATTGCCTCAGGCCCTATTCCGCTTCTGGGCGGCAGGCTGAGCCTGTGGTTAATTCTTCTTCCCGATGGGAAAATAGAGTGACCTGTGCCTGTCCCAACACCTAGATCTAGTCTCTCATTGGTTGCCCCTCTTCCCGTTCATCCTCAGGACAAATTGCAACCTGTAGGGAACAGGAGCTTAAAGGTGCTGATTCTCCAAGTAGGGAGATTGCTAGTAAAGTAGCTGGAAAGGCGAACCCGAGCACAAGGAGATGAGAAATGAGTTGCGTATTAGAAACCTTTCAAAATCACACGGTGTACCATCTTCTGGGTTTTTCATGCATGTTTTCGATGTAGGAAGATTCCCTTGAACCTGGAGATTTGGGACCCATGGGATGGGTACCAGGCAGTATTACTTTAAAGGGTCTGCGTTTGCTCACCCAACCTCACCCAAACTTTCAGCCCCAAGAGTGTCCACCCTTATGTCTCATCCAGCTGTGGGTCTAGATATGGTCAATCCAGGTTGCATCACAGCCTCTGAACGAATTTTGTAAGAATTTCTCTCTCTTTCACTGTCTTTGTTTTACGGGTTTTTAAAAGTTATTTATTTTTATAATGGGGTTTATCTGCTTTTCACGGCTGTGTTTATGCGGCTTTACACCCAGTTGACTCACTTCCAGACAGATATCTATACATAGGTTTTAAGATTCTTACTAGTCACATATATTCTTGTGCGGTGAATAGGGGGTGTTGAGTCCAGTTCACTGAGCAAGGAGTAGGTCTTGTCTATTACATGTTGGGTGTATGGAACGGTATCTGAGCGAATTTGAAACCCTTGTTTTATGCCTCACCCCACCTCACCTTTCCCGTTAAGCAGCCATAGTGTGTTTTCTAAACGTGTGACTCTGTTCTGTTTTGTAATTCAGTTCAAGTGTAGCGGTTTTTACATTCCCTCTATAAGTGATAGCTTATGATAAGTGTCTTTTTCTGTGTGACTTATTTCACTTAGAATCGTCGTACCTAAATCCACTCATCTTGCTTCTACTAGCCTTATGACATTGATTTCATGTCTGAGTGATATTCCATTGTACATAAGGACCACAACTTCTTTATCCATTTTTCTCTTTCCTGGGATATTTAAGGTGTCATGAAGTGGAGGTTCTTGTCAACAGAACAGCCCTAAACTTTGGGGTGCCTGTGTCTTGCTGATTTTTAGTTTTCCCAATTTATACGCCCATGAGTGGACGTGCCCTATGCTCCCTAAGCTGTGTTTTTTCGATGTTTCAGGACACACCGTACACTTCTCCAGAGTGGCTGTTGGCAATTTACATCCCGCCCATCAGCGTAGCAAGGCTGCCATTTCTCCATGGCCTGTCCTGCATTTCTGGTTTTGACACTTTTTGCAGCATGGCCCTTTTGACCGATGGGAAGCGAGACTTCTTTGTAGCGCTGATTAGCGTTTCCAGGTTGCTTGGTTGGCCAAACAGGGCGTATGCGTTTTTTCCTGAATATATTCAGGAAAAAACGCATACGCCCTGTTTGGCCAAGGGCATCATTGTCGACGTTTTGCCACTTTTCATGTGCTTTAAAGGCGATTCGAATCTACCTCCTGAAACCTGTTTCCTGCAATTCTGCCTTGCTTTCAAATCCTCTTCCTTGCCTTCCCTCAATATATCTGTGGATGAGAGTTATCATTTATAGCTCTGCGGGTTTGTGAATCACAGTGTCCCTGAGCTCCATTTTTCAACTGGCTTTTTTGGGAGCTGGCCGCAAAAGCGCGGGATTGCCTCAGGCCCTATTCTGCTTCTGGGCGGCAGGCTGAGCCTGTGGTTAATTCTTCTTCCCGATGGGAAAATAGAGTGACCTGTGCCTGTCCCAACACCTAGATCTAGTCTCTCATTGGTTGCCCCTCTTCCCGTTCATCCTCAGGACAAATTGCAACCTGTAGTGAACAGGAGCTTAAAGGTGCTGATTCTCCAAGTAGGGAGATTGCTAGTAAAGTAGCTGGAAAGGCGATCCCTAGCACAAGGAGATGAGAAATCAGGTGCGTATTAGAAACCTTTCAAAATCACACGGTGTACCATCTTCTGGGTTTCTCATGCATGTTTTCGATGTAGGAAGATGCCCTTGAACCTGGAGATTTGGGACCCATGGGATGGGTACCAGGCAGTATTACTTTAAAGGGTCTGCGTCTGCTCACCCAACCTCACCCAAACTTTCAGCCCCAAGAGTGTCCACCCTTATGTCTCATCCAGCTGTGGGTCTAGATATGGTCAATCCAGGTTGCATCACAGCCTCTGAACGAATTTTGTAAGAATTTCTCTCTCTTTCACTGTCTTTGTTTTACGGGTTTTTAAAAGTAATTTATTTTTATAATGGGGTTTAGCTGCTTTTCACGGCTGTGTTTATGTGGCTTTACACCCACTTGACTCACTTCCAGACACATATCAATACATAGGTTTTAAGATTCTTTCTAGTCACATATATTCTTGTGCGGTGAATAGGGGGTGTTGAGTCCAGTTCACTGAGCAAGGAGTAGGTCTTGTCTATTACATATTGGGTGTATGGAACGGTATCTGAGCGAATTTGAAACCCTTGTTTTATGCCTCACCCCTCCTCACCTTTCCCGTTAAGCAGCCATAGTGTGTTTTCTAAACGTGTGACTCTGTTCTGTTTTGTAATTCAGTTCAAGTGTAGCGGGTTTTACATTCCCTCTATAAGTGATAGCTAATGATAAGTGTCTTTTTCTGTGTGACTTATTTCACTTAGAATCATCGTACCTAAATCCACTCATCTTGCTTCTACTAGCCTTATGACCTTGATTTCATGTCTGAGTGATATTCCATTGTACATAAGGACCACAACTTCTTTATCCATTTTTCTCTTTCCTGGGATATTTAAGGTGTCATGAAGTGGAGTTTCTTGTCAACAGAGCAGCCCTAAACTTTGGGGTGCCTGTGTCTTGCTGATTTTTATTTTTCCCAATTTATACGCCCATCAGTGGACGTGCCCTATGCTCCCTAAGCTGTGTTTTTTCGATGTTTCAGGACACACCGTACACTTCTCCAGAGTGGCTGTTGGCAATTTACATCCCGCCCATCAGCGTAGCAAGGCTGCCATTTCTCCATGGCCTGTCCTGCATTTCTGGTTTTGACACTTTTTGCAGCATGGCCCTTTTGACCGATGGGAAGCGAGACTTCTTTGTAGCGCTGATTAACCTTTCCAGGTTGCTTGGTTGGCCAAACAGGGCGTATGCGTTTTTTCCTGAATATATTCAGGAAAAAACGCATACGCCCTGTTTGGCCAAGGGCATCATTGTCGACGTTTTGCCACTTTTCATGTGCTTTAAAGGCGATTCGAATCTACCTCCTGAAACCTGTTTCCTGCAATTCTGCCTTGCTTTCAAATCCTCTTCGTTGCCTTCCCTCAATATATCTGTGGATGAGAGTTATCATTTATAGATCTGCGTGTTTGTGAATTGCAGTGTCTCTGAGCTCCATTTTTCAACTGGCTTTTTTGGGAGCTGGCCGCAAAAGCGCGGGATTGCCTCAGGCCCTATTCTGCTTCTGGGCGGCAGGCTGAGCCTGTGGTTAATTCTTCTTCCCGATGGGAAAATAGAGTGACCTGTGCCTTTCCCAACACCTAGATCTAGTCTCTCATTGGTTGCCCCTCTTCCCGTTTATCCTCAGGACAAATTTCAACCTGTAGGGAACAGGAGCTTAAAGGTGCTGATTCTCCAAGTAGGGAGATTGCTGGTAAAGTAGCTGGAAAGGCGAACCCTAGCACAAGGAGATGAGAAATCAGGTGCGTATTAGAAACCTTTCAAAATCACATGGTGTACCATCTTCTGGGGTTCTCATGCATGTTTTCGATGTAGGAAGATGCCCTTGAACCTGGAGATTTGGGACCCATGAGATGGGTACCAGGCAGTATTACTTTAAAGGGTCTGCGTCTGCTCACCCAACCTCACCCAACCTTTCAGCCCCAAGAGTGTCCACCCTTATGTCTCATCCAGCTGTGGGTCTAGATATGGTCAATCCAGTTTGCATCACAGCCTTTGAACGAATTGTGTAAGAATTTCTCTCTCTTTCACTGTCTTTGTTTTACGTGTTTTTAAAAGTAATTTATTTTTATAATGGGGTTTAGCTGCTTTTCACGGCTGTGTTTATGCGGCTTTACACCCACTTGACTCACTTCCAGACAGATATCTATACATAGGTTTTAAGATTCTTACTAGTCACATATATTCTTGTGTGGTGAATAGGGGGTGTTGAGTCCAGTTCACTGAGCAAGGAGTAGGTCTTGTCTATTACATATTGGGTGTATGGAACGGTATCTGAGCGAATTTGAAACCCTTGTTTTATGCCTCACCCCACCTCACCTTTCCCGTTAAGCAGCCATAGTGTGTTTTCTAAACGTGTGACTCTGTTCTGTTTTGTAATTCAGTTCAAGTGTAGCGGTTTTTACATTCCCTCTATAAGTGATAGCTTATGATAAGTGTCTTTTTCTGTGTGACTTATTTCACTTAGAATCGTCGTACCTAAATCCACTCATCTTGCTTCTACTAGCCTTATGACATTGATTTCATGTCTGAGTGATATTCCATTGTACATAAGGACCACAACTTCTTTATCCATTTTTCTCTTTCCTGGGATATTTAAGGTGTCATGAAGTGGAGGTTCTTGTCAACAGAACAGCCCTAAACTTTGGGGTGCCTGTGTCTTGCTGATTTTTAGTTTTCCCAATTTATACGCCCATGAGTGGACGTGCCCTATGCTCCCTAAGCTGTGTTTTTTCGATGTTTCAGGACACACCGTACACTTCTCCAGAGTGGCTGTTGGCAATTTACATCCCGCCCATCAGCGTAGCAAGGCTGCCATTTCTCCATGGCCTGTCCTGCATTTCTGGTTTTGACACTTTTTGCAGCATGGCCCTTTTGACCGATGGGAAGCGAGACTTCTTTGTAGCGCTGATTAGCCTTTCCAGGTTGCTTGGTTGGCCAAACAGGGCGTATGCGTTTTTTCCTGAATATATTCAGGAAAAAACGCATACGCCCTGTTTGGCCAAGGGCATCATTGTCGACGTTTTGCCACTTTTCATGTGCTTTAAAGGCGATTCGAATCTACCTCCTGAAACCTGTTTCCTGCAATTCTGCCTTGCTTTCAAATCCTCTTCGTTGCCTTCCCTCAATATATCTGTGGATGAGAGTTATCATTTATAGATCTGCGGGTTTGTGAATTGCAGTGTCCCTGAGCTCCATTTTTCAACTGGCTTTTTTGGGAGCTGGCCGCAAAAGCGCGGGATTGCCTCAGGCCCTATTCCGCTTCTGGGCGGCAGGCTGAGCCTGTGGTTAATTCTTCTTCCCGATGGGAAAATAGAGTGACCTGTGCCTGTCCCAACACCTAGATCTAGTCTCTCATTGGTTGCCCCTCTTCCCGTTCATCCTCAGGACAAATTGCAACCTGTAGGGAACAGGAGCTTAAAGGTGCTGATTCTCCAAGTAGGGAGATTGCTAGTAAAGTAGCTGGAAAGGCGAACCCGAGCACAAGGAGATGAGAAATGAGTTGCGTATTAGAAACCTTTCAAAATCACACGGTGTACCATCTTCTGGGTTTTTCATGCATGTTTTCGATGTAGGAAGATTCCCTTGAACCTGGAGATTTGGGACCCATGGGATGGGTACCAGGCAGTATTACTTTAAAGGGTCTGCGTTTGCTCACCCAACCTCACCCAACCTTTCAGCCCCAAGAGTGTCCACCCTTATGTCTCATCCAGCTGTGGGTCTAGATATGGTCAATCCAGGTTGCATCACAGCCTCTGAACGAATTTTGTAAGAATTTCTCTCTCTTTCACTGTCTTTGTTTTACGGGTTTTTAAAAGTTATTTATTTTTATAATGGGGTTTATCTGCTTTTCACGGCTGTGTTTATGCGGCTTTACACCCAGTTGACTCACTTCCAGACAGATATCTATACATAGGTTTTAAGATTCTTACTAGTCACATATATTCTTGTGCGGTGAATAGGGGGTGTTGAGTCCAGTTCACTGAGCAAGGAGTAGGTCTTGTCTATTACATATTGGGTGTATGGAACGGTATCTGAGCGAATTTGAAACTCTTGTTTTATGCCTCACCCCACCTCACCTTTCCCGTTAAGCAGCCATAGTGTGTTTTCTAAACGTGTGACTCTGTTCTGTTTTGTAATTCAGTTCAAGTGTAGCGGTTTTTACATTCCCTCTATAAGTGATAGCTTATGATAAGTGTCTTTTTCTGTGTGACTTATTTCACTTAGAATCGTCGTACCTAAATCCACTCATCTTGCTTCTACTAGCCTTATGACATTGATTTCATGTCTGAGTGATATTCCATTGTACATAAGGACCACAACTTCTTTATCCATTTTTCTCTTTCCTGGGATATTTAAGGTGTCATGAAGTGGAGGTTCTTGTCAACAGAACAGCCCTAAACTTTGGGGTGCCTGTGTCTTGCTGATTTTTAGTTTTCCCAATTTATACGCCCATGAGTGGACGTGCCCTATGCTCCCTAAGCTGTGTTTTTTCGATGTTTCAGGACACACCGTACACTTCTCCAGAGTGGCTGTTGGCAATTTACATCCCGCCCATCAGCGTAGCAAGGCTGCCATTTCTCCATGGCCTGTCCTGCATTTCTGGTTTTGACACTTTTTGCAGCATGGCCCTTTTGACCGATGGGAAGCGAGACTTCTTTGTAGCGCTGATTAGCCTTTCCAGGTTGCTTGGTTGGCCAAACAGGGCGTATGCGTTTTTTCCTGAATATATTCAGGAAAAAACGCATACGCCCTGTTTGGCCAAGGGCATCATTGTCGACGTTTTGCCACTTTTCATGTGCTTTAAAGGCGATTCGAATCTACCTCCTGAAACCTGTTTCCTGCAATTCTGCCTTGCTTTCAAATCCTCTTCGTTGCCTTCCCTCAATATATCTGTGGATGAGGGTTATCATTTATAGCTCTGCGGGTTTGTGAATCACAGTGTCCCTGAGCTCCATTTTTCAACTGGCTTTTTTGGGAGCTGGCCGCAAAAGCGCGGGATTGCCTCAGGCCCTATTCTGCTTCTGGGCGGCAGGCTGAGCCTGTGGTTAATTCTTCTTCCCGATGGGAAAATAGAGTGACCTGTGCCTGTCCCAACACCTAGATCTAGTCTCTCATTGGTTGCCCCTCTTCCCGTTCATCCTCAGGACAAATTGCAACCTGTAGGGAACAGGAGCTTAAAGGTGCTGATTCTCCAAGTAGGGAGATTGCTAGTAAAGTAGCTGGAAAGGCGAACCCGAGCACAAGGAGATGAGAAATCAGGTGCGTATTAGAAACCTTTCAAAATCACACGGTGTACCATCTTCTGGGTTTCTCATGCATGTTTTCGATGTAGGAAGATGCCCTTGAACCTGGAGATTTGGGACCCATGGGATGGGTACCAGGCAGTATTACTTTAAAGGGTCTGCGTTTCCTCACCCAACCTCACCCAACCTTTCAGACCCAAGAGTGTCCACCCTTATGTCTCATCCAGCTGTGGGTCTAGATATGGTCAATCCAGGTTGCATCACAGCCTCTGAACGAATTTTGTAACAATTTCTCTCTCTTTCACTGTCTTTGTTTTACGGGTTTTTAAAAGTAATTTCTTTTTATAATGGGGTCTAGCTGCTTTTCACGGCTGTGTTTATGCGGCTTTACACCCACTTGACTCACTTCCAGACACATATCAATACATAGGTTTTAAGATTCTTACTAGTCACATATATTCTTGTGCGGTGAATAGGGGGTGTTGAGTCCAGTTCACTGAGCAAGGAGTAGGTCTTGTCTATTACATATTGGGTGTATGGAACGGTATCTGAGCGAATTTGAAACCCTTGTTTTATGCCTCACCCCTCCTCACCTTTCCCGTTAAGCAGCCATAGTGTGTTTTCTAAACGTGTGACTCTGTTCTGTTTTGTAATTCAGTTCAAGTGTAGCGGTTTTTACATTCCCTCTATAAGTGATAGCTAATGATAAGTGTCTTTTTCTGTGTGACTTATTTCACTTAGAATCATCGTACCTAAATCCACTCATCTTGCTTCTACTAGCCTTATGGCCTTGATTTAATGTCTGAGTGATATTCCATTGTACATAAGGACCACAACTTCTTTATCCATTTTTCTCTTTCCTGGGATATTTAAGGTGTCATGAAGTGGAGGTTCTTCTCAACAGAGCAGTCCTAAACTTTGGAGTGCCTGTGTCTTGCTGATTTTTAGTTTTCCCAATTTATACGCCCATGAGTGGCCGTGCCCTATGCTCCCTAAGCTGTGTTTTTTCGATGTTTCAGGACACACCGTACACTTCTCCAGAGTGGCTGTTGGCAATTTACATCCCGCCCATCAGCGTAGCAAGGCTGCCATTTCTCCATGGCCTGTCCTGCATTTCTGGTTTTGACACTTTTTGCAGCTTGGCCCTTTTGACCGATGGGAAGCGAGACTTCTTTGTAGCGCTGATTAACCTTTCCAGGTTGCTTGGTTGGCCAAACAGGGCGTATGCGTTTTTTCCTGAATATATTCAGGAAAAAACGCATACGCCCTGTTTGGCCAAGGGCATCATTGTCGACGTTTTGCCACTTTTCATGTGCTTTAAAGGCGATTCGAATCTACCTCCTGAAACCTGTTTCCTGCAATTCTGCCTTGCTTTCAAATCCTCTTCGTTGCCTTCCCTCAATATATCTGTGGATGAGAGTTATCATTTATAGATCTGCGGGTTTGTGAATTGCAGTGTCCCTGAGCTCCATTTTTCAACTGGCTTTTTTGGGAGCTGGCCGCAAAAGCGCGGGATTGCCTCAGGCCCTATTCCGCTTCTGGGCGGCAGGCTGAGCCTGTGGTTAATTCTTCTTCCCGATGGGAAAATAGAGTGACCTGTGCCTGTCCCAACACCTAGATCTAGTCTCTCATTGGTTGCCCCTCTTCCCGTTCATCCTCAGGACAAATTGCAACCTGTAGGGAACAGGAGCTTAAAGGTGCTGATTCTCCAAGTAGGGAGATTGCTAGTAAAGTAGCTGGAAAGGCGAACCCGAGCACAAGGAGATGAGAAATGAGTTGCGTATTAGAAACCTTTCAAAATCACACGGTGTACCATCTTCTGGGTTTTTCATGCATGTTTTCGATGTAGGAAGATTCCCTTGAACCTGGAGATTTGGGACCCATGGGATGGGTACCAGGCAGTATTACTTTAAAGGGTCTGCGTTTGCTCACCCAACCTCACCCAACCTTTCAGCCCCAAGAGTGTCCACCCTTATGTCTCATCCAGCTGTGGGTCTAGATATGGTCAATCCAGGTTGCATCACAGCCTCTGAACGAATTTTGTAAGAATTTCTCTCTCTTTCACTGTCTTTGTTTTACGGGTTTTTAAAAGTTATTTATTTTTATAATGGGGTTTATCTGCTTTTCACGGCTGTGTTTATGCGGCTTTACACCCAGTTGACTCACTTCCAGACAGATATCTATACATAGGTTTTAAGATTCTTACTAGTCACATATATTCTTGTGCGGTGAATAGGGGGTGTTGAGTCCAGTTCACTGAGCAAGGAGTAGGTCTTGTCTATTACATATTGGGTGTATGGAACGGTATCTGAGCGAATTTGAAACCCTTGTTTTATGCCTCACCCCACCTCACCTTTCCCGTTAAGCAGCCATAGTGTGTTTTCTAAACGTGTGACTCTGTTCTGTTTTGTAATTCAGTTCAAGTGTAGCGGTTTTTACATTCCCTCTATAAGTGATAGCTTATGATAAGTGTCTTTTTCTGTGTGACTTATTTCACTTAGAATCGTCGTACCTAAATCCACTCATCTTGCTTCTACTAGCCTTATGACATTGATTTCATGTCTGAGTGATATTCCATTGTACATAAGGACCACAACTTCTTTATCCATTTTTCTCTTTCCTGGGATATTTAAGGTGTCATGAAGTGGAGGTTCTTGTCAACAGAACAGCCCTAAACTTTGGGGTGCCTGTGTCTTGCTGATTTTTAGTTTTCCCAATTTATACGCCCATGAGTGGACGTGCCCTATGCTCCCTAAGCTGTGTTTTTTCGATGTTTCAGGACACACCGTACACTTCTCCAGAGTGGCTGTTGGCAATTTACATCCCGCCCATCAGCGTAGCAAGGCTGCCATTTCTCCATGGCCTGTCCTGCATTTCTGGTTTTGACACTTTTTGCAGCATGGCCCTTTTGACCGATGGGAAGCGAGACTTCTTTGTAGCGCTGATTAGCCTTTCCAGGTTGCTTGGTTGGCCAAACAGGGCGTATGCGTTTTTTCCTGAATATATTCAGGAAAAAACGCATACGCCCTGTTTGGCCAAGGGCATCATTGTCGACGTTTTGCCACTTTTCATGTGCTTTAAAGGCGATTCGAATCTACCTCCTGAAACCTGTTTCCTGCAATTCTGCCTTGCTTTCAAATCCTCTTCGTTGCCTTCCCTCAATATATCTGTGGATGAGAGTTATCATTTATAGCTCTGCGGGTTTGTGAATCACAGTGTCCCTGAGCTCCATTTTTCAACTGGCTTTTTTGGGAGCTGGCCGCAAAAGCGCGGGATTGCCTCAGGCCCTATTCTGCTTCTGGGCGGCAGGCTGAGCCTGTGGTTAATTCTTCTTCCCGATGGGAAAATAGAGTGACCTGTGCCTGTCCCAACACCTAGATCTAGTCTCTCATTGGTTGCCCCTCTTCCCGTTCATCCTCAGGACAAATTGCAACCTGTAGGGAACAGGAGCTTAAAGGTGCTGATTCTCCAAGTAGGGAGATTGCTAGTAAAGTAGATGGAAAGGCGAACCCGAGCACAAGGAGATGAGAAATCAGGTGCGTATTAGAAACCTTTCAAAATCACACGGTGTACCATCTTCTGGGTTTCTCATGCATGTTTTCGATGTAGGAAGATGCCCTTGAACCTGGAGATTTGGGACCCATGGGATGGGTACCAGGCAGTATTACTTTAAAGGGTCTGCGTTTCCTCACCCAACCTCACCCAACCTTTCAGACCCAAGAGTGTCCACCCTTATGTCTCATCCAGCTGTGGGTCTAGATATGGTCAATCCAGGTTGCATCACACACTCTGAACGAATTTTGTAACAATTTCTCTCTCTTTCACTGTCTTTGTTTTACGGGTTTTTAAAAGTAATTTCTTTTTATAATGGGGTCTAGCTGCTTTTCACGGCTGTGTTTATGCGGCTTTACACCCAGTTGACTCACTTCCAGACACATATCAATACATAGGTTTTAAGATTCTTACTAGTCACATATATTCTTGTGCGGTGAATAGGGGGTGTTGAGTCCAGTTCACTGAGCAAGGAGTAGGTCTTGTCTATTACATATTGGGTGTATGGAACGGTATCTGAGCGAATTTGAAACCCTTGTTTTATGCCTCACCCCTCCTCACCTTTCCCGTTAAGCAGCCATAGTGTGTTTTCTAAACGTGTGACTCTGTTCTGTTTTGTAATTCAGTTCAAGTGTAGCGGTTTTTACATTCCCTCTATAAGTGATAGCTAATGATAAGTGTCTTTTTCTGTGTGACTTATTTCACTTAGAATCATCGTACCTAAATCCACTCATCTTGCTTCTACTAGCCTTATGGCCTTGATTTAATGTCTGAGTGATATTCCATTGTACATAAGGACCACAACTTCTTTATCCATTTTTCTCTTTCCTGGGATATTTAAGGTGTCATGAAGTGGAGGTTCTTCTCAACAGAGCAGTCCTAAACTTTGGAGTGCCTGTGTCTTGCTGATTTTTAGTTTTCCCAATTTATACGCCCATGAGTGGCCGTGCCCTATGCTCCCTAAGCTGTGTTTTTTCGATGTTTCAGGACACACCGTACACTTCTCCAGAGTGGCTGTTGGCAATTTACATCCCGCCCATCAGCGTAGCAAGGCTGCCATTTCTCCATGGCCTGTCCTGCATTTCTGGTTTTGACACTTTTTGCAGCTTGGCCCTTTTGACCGATGGGAAGCGAGACTTCTTTGTAGCGCTGATTAACCTTTCCAGGTTGCTTGGTTGGCCAAACAGGGCGTATGCGTTTTTTCCTGAATATATTCAGGAAAAAACGCATACGCCCTGTTTGGCCAAGGGCATCATTGTCGACGTTTTGCCACTTTTCATGTGCTTTAAAGGCGATTCGAATCTACCTCCTGAAACCTGTTTCCTGCAATTCTGCCTTGCTTTCAAATCCTCTTCGTTGCCTTCCCTCAATATATCTGTGGATGAGAGTTATCATTTATAGATCTGCGGGTTTGTGAATTGCAGTGTCCCTGAGCTCCATTTTTCAACTGGCTTTTTTGGGAGCTGGCCGCAAAAGCGCGGGATTGCCTCAGGCCCTATTCCGCTTCTGGGCGGCAGGCTGAGCCTGTGGTTAATTCTTCTTCCCGATGGGAAAATAGAGTGACCTGTGCCTGTCCTAACACCTAGATCTAGTCTCTCATTGGTTGCCCCTCTTCCCGTTCATCCTCAGGACAAATTGCAACCTGTAGGGAACAGGAGCTTAAAGGTGCTGATTCTCCAAGTAGGGAGATTGCTAGTAAAGTAGCTGGAAAGGCGAACCCGAGCACAAGGAGATGAGAAATGAGTTGCGTATTAGAAACCTTTCAAAATCACACGGTGTACCATCTTCTGGGTTTTTCATGCATGTTTTCGATGTAGGAAGATTCCCTTGAACCTGGAGATTTGGGACCCATGGGATGGGTACCAGGCAGTATTACTTTAAAGGGTCTGCGTTTGCTCACCCAACCTCACCCAACCTTTCAGCCCCAAGAGTGTCCACCCTTATGTCTCATCCAGCTGTGGGTCTAGATATGGTCAATCCAGGTTGCATCACAGCCTCTGAACGAATTTTGTAAGAATTTCTCTCTCTTTCACTGTCTTTGTTTTACGGGTTTTTAAAAGTTATTTATTTTTATAATGGGGTTTATCTGCTTTTCACGGCTGTGTTTATGCGGCTTTACACCCAGTTGACTCACTTCCAGACAGATATCTATACATAGGTTTTAAGATTCTTACTAGTCACATATATTCTTGTGCGGTGAATAGGGGGTGTTGAGTCCAGTTCACTGAGCAAGGAGTAGGTCTTGTCTATTACATATTGGGTGTATGGAACGGTATCTGAGCGAATTTGAAACCCTTGTTTTATGCCTCACCCCACCTCACCTTTCCCGTTAAGCAGCCATAGTGTGTTTTCTAAACGTGTGACTCTGTTCTGTTTTGTAATTCAGTTCAAGTGTAGCGGTTTTTACATTCCCTCTATAAGTGATAGCTTATGATAAGTGTCTTTTTCTGTGTGACTTATTTCACTTAGAATCGTCGTACCTAAATCCACTCATCTTGCTTCTACTAGCCTTATGACATTGATTTCATGTCTGAGTGATATTCCATTGTACATAAGGACCACAACTTCTTTATCCATTTTTCTCTTTCCTGGGATATTTAAGGTGTCATGAAGTGGAGGTTCTTGTCAACAGAACAGCCCTAAACTTTGGGGTGCCTGTGTCTTGCTGATTTTTAGTTTTCCCAATTTATACGCCCATGAGTGGACGTGCCCTATGCTCCCTAAGCTGTGTTTTTTCGATGTTTCAGGACACACCGTACACTTCTCCAGAGTGGCTGTTGGCAATTTACATCCCGCCCATCAGCGTAGCAAGGCTGCCATTTCTCCATGGCCTGTCCTGCATTTCTGGTTTTGACACTTTTTGCAGCATGGCCCTTTTGACCGATGGGAAGCGAGACTTCTTTGTAGCGCTGATTAGCGTTTCCAGGTTGCTTGGTTGGCCAAACAGGGCGTATGCGTTTTTTCCTGAATATATTCAGGAAAAAACGCATACGCCCTGTTTGGCCAAGGGCATCATTGTCGACGTTTTGCCACTTTTCATGTGCTTTAAAGGCGATTCGAATCTACCTCCTGAAACCTGTTTCCTGCAATTCTGCCTTGCTTTCAAATCCTCTTCGTTGCCTTCCCTCAATATATCTGTGGATGAGAGTTATCATTTATAGATCTGCGGGTTTGTGAATTGCAGTGTCCCTGAGCTCCATTTTTCAACTGGCTTTTTTGGGAGCTGGCCGCAAAAGCGCGGGATTGCCTCAGGCCCTATTCCGCTTCTGGGCGGCAGGCTGAGCCTGTGGTTAATTCTTCTTCCCGATGGGAAAATAGAGTGACCTGTGCCTGTCCCAACACCTAGATCTAGTCTCTCATTGGTTGCCCCTCTTCCCGTTCATCCTCAGGACAAATTGCAACCTGTAGGGAACAGGAGCTTAAAGGTGCTGATTCTCCAAGTAGGGAGATTGCTAGTAAAGTAGCTGGAAAGGCGAACGCGAGCACAAGGAGATGAGAAATGAGTTGCGTATTAGAAACCTTTCAAAATCACACGGTGTACCATCTTCTGGGTTTTTCATGCATGTTTTCGATGTAGGAAGATTCCCTTGAACCTGGAGATTTGGGACCCATGGGATGGGTACCAGGCAGTATTACTTTAAAGGGTCTGCGTTTGCTCACCCAACCTCACCCAACCTTTCAGCCCCAAGAGTGTCCACCCTTATGTCTCATCCAGCTGTGGGTCTAGATATGGTCAATCCAGGTTGCATCACAGCCTCTGAACGAATTTTGTAAGAATTTCTCTCTCTTTCACTGTCTTTGTTTTACGGGTTTTTAAAAGTTATTTATTTTTATAATGGGGTTTATCTGCTTTTCACGGCTGTGTTTATGCGGCTTTACACCCAGTTGACTCACTTCCAGACAGATATCTATACATAGGTTTTAAGATTCTTACTAGTCACATATATTCTTGTGCGGTGAATAGGGGGTGTTGAGTCCAGTTCACTGAGCAAGGAGTAGGTCTTGTCTATTACATATTGGGTGTATGGAACGGTATCTGAGCGAATTTGAAACCCTTGTTTTATGCCTCACCCCACCTCACCTTTCCCGTTAAGCAGCCATAGTGTGTTTTCTAAACGTGTGACTCTGTTCTGTTTTGTAATTCATTTCAAGTGTAGCGGTTTTTACATTCCCTCTATAAGTGATAGCTTATGATAAGTGTCTTTTTCTGTGTGACTTATTTCACTTAGAATCGTCGTACCTAAATCCACTCATCTTGCTTCTACTAGCCTTATGACATTGATTTCATGTCTGAGTGATATTCCATTGTACATAAGTACCACAACTTCTTTATCCATTTTTCTCTTTCCTGGGATATTTAAGGTGTCATGAAGTGGAGGTTCTTGTCAACAGAACAGCCCTAAACTTTGGGGTGCCTGTGTCTTGCTGATTTTTAGTTTTCCCAATTTATACGCCCATGAGTGGACGTGCCCTATGCTCCCTAAGCTGTGTTTTTTCGATGTTTCAGGACACACCGTACACTTCTCCAGAGTGGCTGTTGGCAATTTACATCCCGCCCATCAGCGTAGCAAGGCTGCCATTTCTCCATGGCCTGTCCTGCATTTCTGGTTTTGACACTTTTTGCAGCATGGCCCTTTTGACCGATGGGAAGCGAGACTTCTTTGTAGCGCTGATTAGCGTTTCCAGGTTGCTTGGTTGGCCAAACAGGGCGTATGCGTTTTTTCCTGAATATATTCAGGAAAAAACGCATACGCCCTGTTTGGCCAAGGGCATCATTGTCGACGTTTTGCCACTTTTCATGTGCTTTAAATGCGATTCGAATCTACCTCCTGAAACCTGTTTCCTGCAATTCTGCCTTGCTTTCAAATCCTCTTCGTTGCCTTCCCTCAATATATCTGTGGATGAGAGTTATCATTTATAGATCTGCGTGTTTGTGAATTGCAGTGTCTCTGAGCTCCATTTTTCAACTGGCTTTTTAGGGAGCTGGCCGCAAAAGCGCGGGATTGCCTCAGGCCCTATTCTGCTTCTGGGCGGCAGGCTGAGCCAGTGGTTAATTCTTCTTCCCGATGGGAAAATAGAGTGACCTTTGCCTTTCCCAACACCTAGATCTAGTCTCTCATTGGTTGCCCCTCTTCCCGTTCATCCTCAGGACAAATTGCAACCTGTAGGGAACAGGAGCTTAAAGGTGCTGATTCTCCAAGTAGGGAGATTGCTAGTAAAGTAGCTGGAAAGGCGAACCCTAGCACAAGGAGATGAGAAATCAGGTGCGTATTAGAAACCTTTCAAAATCACATGGTGTACCATCTTCTGGGGTTCTCATGCATGTTTTCGATGTAGGAAGATGCCCTTGAACCTGGAGATTTGGGACCCATGAGATGGGTACCAGGCAATATTACTTTAAAGGGTCTGCATCTGCTCACCCAACCTCACCCAACCTTTCAGCCCCAAGAGTGTCCACCCTTATGTCTCATCCAGCTGTGGGTCTAGATATGGTCAATCCAGTTTGCATCACAGCCTTTGAACGAATTGTGTAAGAATTTCTCTCTCTTTCACTGTCTTTGTTTTACGGGTTTTTAAAAGTAATTTATTTTTATAATGGGGTTTAGCTGCTTTTCACGGCTGTGTTTATGCGGCTTTACACCACTTGACTCACTTCCAGACAGATATCAATACATAGGTTTTAAGATTCTTACTAGTCACATATATTCTTGTGCGGTGAATAGGGGGTGTTGAGTCCAGTTCACTGAGCAAGGAGTAGGTCTTGTCTATTACATATTGGGTGTATGGAACGGTATCTGAGCGAATTTGAAACCCTTGTTTTATGCCTCACCCCACCTCACCTTTCCCGTTAAGCAGCCATAGTGTGTTTTCTAAACGTGTGACTCTGTTCTGTTTTGTAATTCATTTCAAGTGTAGCGGTTTTTACATTCCCTCTATAAGTGATAGCTTATGATAAGTGTCTTTTTCTGTGTGACTTATTTCACTTAGAATCGTCGTACCTAAATCCACTCATCTTGCTTCTACTAGCCTTATGACATTGATTTCATGTCTGAGTGATATTCCATTGTACATAAGGACCACAACTTCTTTATCCATTTTTCTCTTTCCTGGGATATTTAAGGTGTCATGAAGTGGAGGTTCTTGTCAACAGAACAGGCCTAAACTTTGGGGTGCCTGTGTCTTGCTGATTTTTAGTTTTCCCAATTTATACGCCCATGAGTGGACGTGCCCTATGCTCCCTAAGCTGTGTTTTTTCGATGTTTCAGGACACACCGTACACTTCTCCAGAGTGGCTGTTGGCAATTTACATCCCGCCCATCAGCGTAGCAAGGCTGCCATTTCTCCATGGCCTGTCCTGCATTTCTGGTTTTGACACTTTTTGCAGCATGGCCCTTTTGACCGATGGGAAGCGAGACTTCTTTGTAGCGCTGATTAGCCTTTCCAGGTTGCTTGGTTGGCCAAACAGGGCGTATGCGTTTTTTCCTGAATATATTCAGGAAAAAACGCATACGCCCTGTTTGGCCAAGGGCATCATTGTCGACGTTTTGCCACTTTTCATGTGCTTTAAAGGCGATTCGAATCTACCTCCTGAAACCTGTTTCCTGCAATTCTGCCTTGCTTTCAAATCCTCTTCCTTGCCTTCCCTCAATATATCTGTGGATGAGAGTTATCATTTATAGCTCTGCGGGTTTGTGAATCACAGTGTCCCTGAGCTCCATTTTTCAACTGGCTTTTTTGGGAGCTGGCCGCAAAAGCGCGGGATTGCCTCAGGCCCTATTCTGCTTCTGGGCGGCAGGCTGAGCCTGTGGTTAATTCTTCTTCCCAATGGGAAAATAGAGTGACCTGTGCCTGTCCCAACACCTAGATCTAGTCTCTCATTGGTTGCCCCTCTTCCCGTTCATCCTCAGGACAAATTGCAACCTGTAGGGAACAGGAGCTTAAAGGTGCTGATTCTCCAAGTAGGGAGATTGCTAGTAAAGTAGCTGGAAAGGCGAACCCTAGCACAAGGAGATGAGAAATCAGGTGCGTATTAGAAACCTTTCAAAATCACACGGTGTACCATCTTCTGGGTTTCTCATGCATGTTTTCGATGTAGGAAGATGCCCTTGAACCTGGAGATTTGGGACCCATGGGATGGGTACCAGGCAGTATTACTTTAAAGGGTCTGCGTTTGCTCACCCAACCTCACCCAACCTTTCAGCCCCAAGAGTGTCCACCCTTATGTCTCATCCAGCTGTGGGTCTAGATATGGTCAATCCAGGTTGCATCACAGCCTGTGAACGAATTCTGTAAGAATTTCTCTCTCTTTCACTGTCTTTGTTTAACGGGTTTTTAAAAGTAATTTATTTTTATAATGGGGTTCAGCTGCTTTTCACGGCTGTGTTTATGCGGCTTTACACCCACTTGACTCACTTCCAGACAGATATCAATACATAGGTTTTAAGATTCTTACTAGTCACATATATTCTTGTGCGGTGAATAGGGGGTGTTGAGTCCAGTTCACTGAGCAAGGAGTAGGTCTTGTCTATTTCATATTGGGTGTATGGAACGGTATCTGAGCGAATTTGAAACCCTTGTTTTATGCCTCACCCCACCTCACCTTTCCCGTTAAGCAGCCATAGTGTGTTTTCTAAACGTGTGACTCTGTTCTGTTTTGTAATTCAGTTCAAGTGTAGCAGTTTTTACATTCCCTCTATAAGTGATAGCTAATGATAAGTGTCTTTTTCTGTGTGACTTATTTCACTTAGAATCATCGTACCTAAATCCACTCATCTTGCTTCTACTAGCCTTATGACCTTGATTTCATGTCTGAGTGATATTCCATTGTACATAAGGACCACAACTTCTTTATCCATTTTTCTCTTTCCTGGGATATTTAAGGTGTCATGAAGTGGAGGTTCTTGTCAACAGAGCAGCCCTAAACTTTGGGGTGCCTGTGTCTTGCTGATTTTTAGTTTTCCCAATTTATACGCCCATGAGTGGACGTGCCCTATGCTCCCTAAGATGTGTTTTTTCGATGTTTCAGGACACACCGTACACTTCTCCAGAGTGGCTGTTGGCAATTTACATCCCGCCCATCAGCGTAGCAAGGCTGCCATTTCTCCATGGCCTGTCCTGCATTTCTGGTTTTGACACTTTTTGCAGCATGGCCCTTTTGACCGATGGGAAGCGAGACTTCTTTGTAGCGCTGATTTCCCTTTCCAGGTTGCTTGGTTGGCAAAAAAGGGCGTATGCGTTTTTCCTGAATATATTCAGGAAAAAACGCATACGCCCTTTTTGGCCAAGGGCATCATTGTCGAAGTTTTGCCACTTTTCATGTGCTTTAAAGGCGATTCGAATCTACCTCCTGAAACCTGTTTCCTGCAATTCTGCCTTGCTTTCAAATCCTCTTCGTTGCCTTCCCTCAATATATCTGTGGATGAGAGTTATCATTTTTAGCTCTGCGGGTTTGTGAATTGCAGTGTCCCTGAGCTCCATTTTTCAACTCGCTTTTTTGGGAGCTGGCCGCAAAAGGGCGGGATTGCCTCAGGCCCTATTCTGCTTCTGGGCGGCAGGCTGAGCCTGTGGTTAATTCTTCTTCCCAATGGGAAAATAGAGTGACCTGTGCCTGTCCCTACACCTAGATCTAGTCTCTCATTGGTTGCCCCTCTTCCCGTTCATCCTCAGGACAAATTGCAACCTGTAGGGAACAGGAGCTTAAAGGTGCTGATTCTCCAAGTAGGGAGATTGCTAGTAAAGTAGCTGGAAAGGCGAACCCGATCACAAGGAGATGAGAAGTCAGGTGCGTATTAGAAACCTTTCAAAATCACACGGTGTACCATCTTCTGGGTTTCTCCTGCATGTTTTTGATGTAGGAAGATGCCCTTGAACCTGGAGATTTGGGACCCATGGGATGGGTACCAGGCTGTATTACTTTAAAGGGTCTGCGTTTGCTCACCCAACCTCACCCAAACTTTCAGCCCCAAGAGTGTCCACCCTTATGTCTCATCCAGCTGTGGGTCTAGATATGGTCAATCCAGGTTGCATCACAGCCTCTGAACGAATTCTGTAAGAATTTCTCTCTCTTTCACTGTCTTTGTTTAACGGGTTTTTAAAAGTAATTTATTTTTATAATGGGGTTCAGCTGCTTTTCACGGCTGTGTTTATGCGGCTTTACACCCACTTGACTCACTTCCAGACAGATATCAATACATAGGTTTTAAGATTCTTACTAGTCACATATATTCTTGTGCGGTGAATAGGGGGTGTTGAGTCCAGTTCACTGAGCCAGGAGTAGGTCTTGTCTATTACATATTGGGTGTATGGAACGGTATCTGAGCGAATTTGAAACCCTTGTTTTATGCCTCACCCCACCTCACCTTTCCCGTTAAGCAGCCATAGTGTGTTTTCTAAACGTGTGACTCTGTTCTGTTTTGTAATTCAGTTCAAGTGTAGCAGTTTTTACATTCCCTCTATAAGTGATAGCTAATGATAAGTGTCTTTTTCTGTGTGACTTATTTCACTTAGAATCGTCGTACCTAAATCCACTCATCTTGCTTCTACTAGCCTTATGACATTGATTTCATGTCTGAGTGATATTCCATTGTACATAAGGACCACAACTTCTTTATCCATTTTTTTCTTTCCTGGGATATTTAAGGTGTCATGAAGTGGAGGTTCTTGTCAACAGAGCAGCCCTAAACTTTGGGGTGCCTGTGTCTTGCTGATTTTTAGTTTTCCCAATTTATACGCCCATGAGTGGACGTGCCCTATGCTCCCTAAGCTGTGGTTTTTCGATGTTTCAGGACACACCGTACACTTCTCCAGAGTGGCTGTTGGCAATTTACATCCCGCCCTTCAGTGTAGCAAGGCTGCCATTTCTCCATGGCCTGTCCTGCATTTCTGGTTTTGACACTTTTTGCAGCATGGCCCTTTTGACCGATGGGAAGCGAGACTTCTTTGTAGCGCTGATTAGCCTTTCCAGGTTGCTTGGTTGGCCAAACAGGGCGTATGCGTTTTTTCCTGAATATATTCAGGAAAAAACGCATACGCCCTGTTTGGCCAAGGGCATCATTGTCTACATTTTGCCACTTTTCATGTGCTTTAAATGCGATTCGAATCTACCTCCTGAAACCTGTTTCCTGCAATTCTGCCTTGCTTTCAAATTCTCTTCGTTGCCTTCCCTCAATATATCTGTGGATGAGAGTTATCATTTATAGCTCTGCGGGTTTGTGAATTGCAGTGTCCCTGAGCTCCATTTTTCAACTGGCTTTTTTGCGAGCTGGCCGCAAAAGCGCGGGATTGCCTCAGGCCCTATTCTGCTTCTGGGCGGCAGGCTGAGCCTGTGGTTAATTCTTCTTCCTGATGGGAAAATAGAGTGACCTGTGCCTGTCCCAACACCTAGATCTAGTCTCTCATTGGTTGCCCCTCTTCCCGTTCATCCTCAGGACAATTTGCAACCTGTAGGGAACAGGAGCTTAAAGGTGCTGATTCTCCAAGTAGGGAGATTGCTAGTAAAGTAGCTGGAAAGGCGAACCCGAGCACAAGGAGATGAGAAATGAGGTGCGTATTAGAAACCTTTCAAAATCACACGGTGTACCATCTTCTGGGTTTCTCATGCATGTTTTCGATGTAGGAAGATGCCCTTGAACCTGGAGATTTGCGACCCCTGGGATGGGTACCAGGCAGTAGTACTTTAAAGGGTCTGCGTTTGCTCACCCAACCTCACCCAACCTTTCAGCCCCAAGAGTGTCCACCCTTATGTCTCATCCAGCTGTGGGTCTAGATATGGTCAATCCAGGTTGCATCACAGCCTCTGAACGAATTTTGTAAGAATTTCTCTCTCTTTCACTGTCTTTGTTTTACGGGTTTTTAAAAGTAATTTATTTTTATAATGGGGTTTAGCTGCTTTTCACGGCTGTGTTTATGCGGCTTTACACCCACTTGACTCACTTCCAGACAGATATCAATACATAGGTTTTAAGATTCTTACTAGTCACATATATTCTTGTGCAGTGAATAGGGGGTGTTGAGTCCAGTTCACTGAGCAAGGAGTAGGTATTGTCTATTACATATTGGGTGTATGGAACGGTATCTGTGCGAATTTGAAACCCTTGTTTTATGCATCACCCCACCTCAACTTTCCCGTTAAGCAGCCATAGTGTGTTTTCTAAACGTGTGACTCTGTTCTGTTTTGTAATTCAGTTCAAGTGTAGCGGTTTTTACATTCCCTCTATAAGTGATAGCTTATGATAAGTGTCTTTTTCTGTGTGACTTATTTCACTTAGAATCGTCGTACCTAAATCCACTCATCTTGCTAATACTAGCCTTATGACATTGATTTCATGTCTGAGTGATATTCCATTGTACATAAGGACCACAACTTCTTTATCCATTTTTCTCTTTCCTGGGATATTTAAGGTGTCATGAAGTGGAGGTTCTTGTCAACAGAGCAGCCCTAAACTTTGGGGTGCCTGTGTCTTGCTGATTTTTAGTTTTCCCAATTTATACGCCCATGAGTGGACGTGCCCTATGCTCCCTAAGCTGTGGTTTTTCGATGTTTCAGGACACACCGTACACTTCTCCAGAGTGGCTGTTGGCAATTTACATCCCGCCCTTCAGTGTAGCAAGGCTGCCATTTCTCCATGGCCTGTCCTGCATTTCTGGTTTTGACACTTTTTGCAGCATGGCCCTTTTGACCGATGGGAAGCGAGACTTCTTTGTAGCGCTGATTAGCCTTTCCAGGTTGCTTGGTTGGCCAAACAGGGCGTATGCGTTTTTTCCTGAATATATTCAGGAAAAAACGCATACGCCCTGTTTGGCCAAGGGCATCATTGTCTACATTTTGCCACTTTTCATGTGCTTTAAATGCGATTCGAATCTACCTCCTGAAACCTGTTTCCTGCAATTCTGCCTTGCTTTCAAATTCTCTTCGTTGCCTTCCCTCAATATATCTGTGGATGAGAGTTATCATTTATAGCTCTGCGGGTTTGTGAATTGCAGTGTCCCTGAGCTCCATTTTTCAACTGGCTTTTTTGCGAGCTGGCCGCAAAAGCGCGGGATTGCCTCAGGCCCTATTCTGCTTCTGGGCGGCAGGCTGAGCCTGTGGTTAATTCTTCTTCCTGATGGGAAAATAGAGTGACCTGTGCCTGTCCCAACACCTAGATCTAGTCTCTCATTGGTTGCCCCTCTTCCCGTTCATCCTCAGGACAATTTGCAACCTGTAGGGAACAGGAGCTTAAAGGTGCTGATTCTCCAAGTAGGGAGATTGCTAGTAAAGTAGCTGGAAAGGCGAACCCGAGCACAAGGAGATGAGAAATGAGGTGCGTATTAGAAACCTTTCAAAATCACACAGTGTACCATCTTCTGGGTTTCTCATGCATGTTTTCGATGTAGGAAGATGCCCTTGAACCTGGAGATTTGCGACCCCTGGGATGGGTACCAGGCAGTAGTACTTTATAGGGTCTGCGTTTGCTCACCCAACCTCACCCAACCTTTCAGCCCCAAGAGTGTCCACCCTTATGTCTCATCCAGCTGTGGGTCTAGATATGGTCAATCCAGGTTGCATCACAGCCTCTGAACGAATTTTGTAAGAATTTCTCTCTCTTTCACTGTCTTTGTTTTACGGGTTTTTAAAAGTAATTTATTTTTATAATGGGGTTTAGCTGCTTTTCACGGCTGTGTTTATGCGGCTTTACACCCACTTGACTCACTTCCAGACAGATATCAATACATAGGTTTTAAGATTCTTACTAGTCACATATATTCTTGTGCAGTGAATAGGGGGTGTTGAGTCCAGTTCACTGAGCAAGGAGTAGGTATTGTCTATTACATATTGGGTGTATGGAACGGTATCTGTGCGAATTTGAAACCCTTGTTTTATGCATCACCCCACCTCAACTTTCCCGTTAAGCAGCCATAGTGTGTTTTCTAAACGTGTGACTCTGTTCTGTTTTGTAATTCAGTTCAAGTGTAGCGGTTTTTACATTCCCTCTATAAGTGATAGCTTATGATAAGTGTCTTTTTCTGTGTGACTTATTTCACTTAGAATCGTCGTACCTAAATCCACTCATCTTGCTAATACTAGCCTTATGACATTGATTTCATGTCTGAGTGATATTCCATTGTACATAAGGACCACAACTTCTTTATCCATTTTTCTCTTTCCTGGGATATTTAAGGTGTCATGAAGTGGAGGTTCTTGTCAACAGAGCAGCCCTAAACTTTGGGGTGCCTGTGTCTTGCTGATTTTTAGTTTTCCCAATTTATACGCCCATGAGTGGACGTGCCCTATGCTCCCTAAGCTGTGTTTTTTCGATGTTTCAGGACACACCATACACTTCTCCAGAGTGGCTGTTGGCAATTTACATCCTGCCCATCAGCGTAGCAAGGCTGCCATTTCTCCATGGCCTGTCACGCATTTCTGGTTTTGACACTTTTTGCAGCATGGCCCTTTTGACCGATGGGAAGCGAGACTTCTTTGTAGCGCTGATTAGCCTTTCCAGGTTGCTTGGTTGGCCAAACAGGGCGTATGCGTTTTTTCCTGAATATATTCAGGAAAAAACGCATACGCCCTGTTTGGCCAAGGGCATCATTGTCGACGTTTTGCCACTTTTCATGTGCTTTAAAGGCGATTCGAATCTACCTCCTGAAACCTGTTTCCTGCAATTCTGCCTTGCTTTCAAATCCTCTTCGTTGCCTTCCCTCAATATATCTGTTGATGAGAGTTATCATTTATAGCTCTGCGGGTTTGTGAATTGCAGTGTCCCTGAGCTCCATTTTTCAACTCGCTTTTTTGGGAGCTGGCCGCAAAAGGGCGGGATTGCCTCAGGCCCTATTCTGCTTCTGGGCGGCAGGCTGAGCCTGTGGTTAATTCTTATTCCTGATGGGAAAATAGAGTGACCTGTGCCTGTCCCAACACCTAGATCTAGTCTCTCATTGGTTGCCCCTCTTCCCGTTCATCCTCAGGACAAATTGCAACCTGTAGAAACAGAAGCTTAAAGGTGCTGATTCTCCAAGGAGGGAGATTGCTAGTAAAGTAGCTGGAAAGGCGAACCCGAGCACAAGGAGATGAGAAATGAGGTGTGTATTAGAAACCTTTCAAAATCACACGGTGTACCATCTTCTGGGTTTCTCATGCATGTTTTCGATGTAGGAAGATGCCCTTGAACCTGGAGATTTGGGACCCATGGGATGGGTACCAAGCAGTGTTTCATTAAAGGGTCTGCGTTTGCTCACCCAACCTCACCCAAACTTTCAGCCCCAAGAGTGTCCACCCTTATGTCTCATCCAGCTGTGGGTCTAGATATGGTCAATCCAGGTTGCATCACAGCCTCTGAACGAATTCTGTAAGAATTTCTCTCTCTTTCACTGTCTTTGTTTTACGGGTTTTTAAAAGTAATTTATTTTTATAATGGGGTTTAGCTGTTTTTCACGGCTGTGTTTATGCGGCTTTACACCCACTTGACTCACTTCCAGACAGATATCAATACATAGGTTTTAAGATTCTTACTAGTCACATATATTCTTGTGCGGTGAATAGGGGGTGTTGAGTCCAGTTCACTGAGCAAGGAGCAGGTGTTGTCTATTACATATTGGGTGTATGGAACCGTATCTGAGCGAATTTGAAACCCTTGTTTTATGCCTCACCCCACCTCACCTTTCCCGTTAAGCAGCCATAGTGTGTTTTCTAAACGTGTGACTCTGTTCTGTTTTGTAATTCAGTTCAAGTGTAGCGGTTTTTACATTCCCTCTATAAGTGATAGCTTATGATAAGTGTCTTTTTCTGTGTGACTTATTTCACTTAGAATCGTCGTACCTAAATCCACTCATCTTGCTTCTACTAGCCTTATGACCTTGACTTCATGTCTGAGTGATATTCCATTGTACATAAGGACCACAACTTCTTTATCCATTTTTCTCTTTCCTGGGATATTTAAGGTGTCATGAAGTGGAGGTTCTTGTCAACAGAGCAGCCCTAAACTTTGGGGTGACTGTGTCTTGCTGATTTTTAGTTTTCCCAATTTATACGCCCATGAGTGGACGTGCCCTATGCTCCCTAAGCTGTGTTTTTTCGATGTTTCAGGACACACCGTACACTTCTCCAGAGTGGCTGATGGCAATTTACATCCCGCCCATCAGCGTAGCAAGGCTGCCATTTCTCCATGGCCTGTCCTGCATTTGTGGTTTTGACACTTTTTGCAGCATGACCCTTTTGACCGATGGGAAGCGAGACTTCTTTGTAGCGCTGATTTGCCTTTCCAGGTTGCTTGGTTGGCCAAAAAGGGCATTTGCGTTTTTTCCTGAATATATTCAGGAAAAAACGCATACGCCCTGTTTGGCCAAGGGCATCATTGTCGAAGTTTTGCCGCTTTTCATGTGCTTTAAAGGCGATTCGAATCTACCTCCTGAAACCTGTTTCCTGCAATTCTGCCTTGCTTTCAAATCCTCTTCGTTGCCTTCCCTCAATATATCTGTGGATGAGAGTTATTATTTATAGCTCTGCGGGTTTGTGAATTGCAGTGTCCCTGAGCTCCATTTTTCAACTGGCTTTTTTGGGAGCTGGCCGCAAAAGCACGGGATTGCCTCAGGCCCTATTCCGCTTCCGGGCGGCAGGCTGAGCCTGTGGTTAATTCTTCTTCCCGATGGGAAAATAGAGTGACCTGTGCCTGTCCCAACACCTAGATCTAGTCTCTCATTGGTTGCCCCTCTTCCCGTTCATCCTCAGGACAAATTGCAACCTGTAGGGAACAGGAGCTTAAAGGTGCTGATTCTTCAAGTAGGGAGATTGCTAGTAAAGTAGCTGGAAAGGCGAACCCTAGCACAAGGAGATGAGAAATCAGGTGCGTATTAGAAACCTTTCAAAATCACACGGTGTACCATCTTCTGGGTTTCTCATGCATGTTTTCGATGTAGGAAGATGCCCTTGAACCTGGAGATTTGGGACCCATGGGATGGGTACCAGGCAGTATTACTTTAAAGGGTCTGTGTCTGCTCACCCAACCTCACCCAACCTTTCAGCCCCAAGAGTGTCCACCCTTATGTCTCATCCAGCTGTGGGTCTAGATATGGTCAATCCAGGTTGCATCACAGCCTCTGAACGAATTTTGTAAGAATTTCTCTCTCTTTCACTGTCTTTGTTTTACGGGTTTTTAAAAGTAATTTATTTTTATAATGGGGTTTAGCTGCTTTTCACGGCTGTGTTTATGCGGCTTTACACCCAGTTGACTCACTTCCAGACAGATATCAATACATAGGTTTTAAGATTCTTACTAGTCACATATATGCTTATGCGGTGAATAGGGGGTGTTGAGTCCAGTTCACTGAGCAAGGAGTAGGTCTTGTCTATTACATATTGGGTGTATGGAACGGTATCTGAGCGAATTTGAAACCCTTGTTTTATGCATCACCCCACCTCACCTTTCCCGTTAAGCAGCCATAGTGTGTTTTCTAAACGTGTGACTCTGTTCTGTTTTGTAATTCAGTTCAAGTGTAGCGGTTTTTACATTCCCTCTATAAGTGATAGCTTATGATAAGTGTCTTTTTCTGTGTGACTTATTTCACTTAAAATCGTCGTACCTAAATCCACTCATCTTGCTTCTACTAGCCTTATGACATTGATTTCATGTCTGAGTGATATTCCATTGTACATAAGGACCACAACTTCTTTATCCATTTTTCTCTTTCCTGGGATATTTAAGGTGTCATGAAGTGGAGGTTCTTGTCTACAGAGCAGCCCTAAACTTTGGGGTGCCTGTGTCTTGCTGATTTTTAGTTTTCCCAATTTATACGCCCATGAGTGGACGTGCCCTATGCTCCCTAAGCTGTGTTTTTTCGATGTTTCAGGACACACCGTACACTTCTCCAGAGTGGCTGTTGGCAATTTACATCCCGCCCATCAGCGTAGCAAGGCTGCCATTTCTCCATGGCCTGTCCTGCATTTCTGGTTTTGACACTTTTTGCAGCATGGCCCTTTTGACCGATGGGAAGCGAGACTTCTTTGTAGCACTGATTAGCCTTTCCAGGTTGCTTGGTTGGCCAAACAGGGCGTATGCGTTTTTTCCTGAATATATTCAGGAAAAAACGCATACGCCCTGTTTGGCCAAGGGCATCATTTTCGACGTTTTGCCACTTTTCATGTGCTTTAATGGCGATTCGAATCTACCTCCTGAAACCTGTTTCCTGCAATTCTGCCTTGCTTTCAAATCCTCTTCCTTGCCTTCCCTCAATATATCTGTGGATGAGAGTTATCATTTATAGCTCTGCGGGTTTGTGAATCACAGTGTCCCTGAGCTCCATTTTTCAACTGGTTTTTTTGGGAGCTGGCCGCAATAGTGCGGGATTGCCTCAGGCCCTATTCTGCTTCTGGGCGGCAGGCTGAGCCTGTGGTTAATTCTTCTTCCCGATGGGAAAATAGAGTGACCTGTGCCTGTCCCAACACCTAGATCTAGTCTCTCATTGGTTGCCCCTCTTCCCGTTCATCCTCAGGACAAATTGCAACCTGTAGGGAACAGGAGCTTAAAGGTGCTGATTCTCCAAGTAGGGAGATTGCTAGTAAAGTAGCTGGAAAGGCGAACCCTAGCACAAGGAGATGAGAAATCAGGTGCGTATTAGAAACCTTTCAAAATCACACGGTGTACCATCTTCTGGGTTTCTCATGCATGTTTTCGATGTAGGAAGATGCCCTTGAACCTGGAGATTTGGGACCCATGTAATGGGTACCATGCAGTATTACTTTAAAGGGTCTGCGTCTGCTCACCGAAACTTTCAGCCCCAAGAGTGTCCACCCTTATCTCTCATCCAGCTGTGGGTCTAGATATGGTCAATCCAGGTTGCATCACAGCCTCTGAACGAATTTTGTAAGAATTTCTCTCTCTTTCACTGTCTTTGTTTTACGGGATTTTAAAAGTAATTTATTTTTATAATGGGGTTTAGCTGCTCTTCACGACTGTGTTTATGCGGCTTTACACCCACTTGACTCACTTCCAGACAGATATCAATACATAGGTTTTAAGATTCTTACTAGTCACATATATTCTTGTGCGGTGAATAGGGGGTGTTGAGTCCAGTTCACTGAGCAAGGAGTAGGTCTTGTCTATTACATATTGGGTGTATGGAACGGTATCTGAGCGAATTTGAAACCCTTGTTTTATGCCTCACCCCTCCTCACCTTTCCCGTTAAGCAGCCATAGTGTGTTTTCTAAACGTGTGATTCTGTTCTGTTTTGTAATTCAGTTCAAGTGTAGCGGTTTTTACATTCCCTCTATAAGTGACAGCTAATGATAAGTGTCTTTTTCTGTGTGACTTATTTCACTTAGAATCATCGTACCTAAATCCACTCATCTTGCTTCTACTAGCCTTATGACCTTGATTTCATGTCTGAGTGATATTCCATTGTACATAAGGACCACAACTTCTTTATCCATTTTTCTCTTTCCTGGGATATTTAAGGTGTCATGAAGTGGAGGTTCTTGTCAACAGAGCAGCCCTAAACTTTGGGGTGCCTGTGTCTTGCTGATTTTTAGTTTTCCCAATTTATACGCCCATGAGTGGACGTGCCCTATGCTCCCTAAGCTGTGTTTTTTCGATGTTTCAGGACACACCGTACACTTCTCCAGAGTGGCTGTTGGCAATTTACATCCCGCCCATCAGCGTAGCAAGGCTGCCATTTCTCCATGGCCTGTCCTGCATTTCTGGTTTTGACACTTTTTGCAGCATGGCCCTTTTGACCGATGGGAAGCGAGACTTCTTTGTAGCGCTGATTTGCCTTTCCAGGTTGCTTGGTTGGCAAAAAAGGGCGTATGAGTTTTTTCTTGAATATATTCAGGAAAAAACGCATACGCCCTTTTTGGCCAAGGGCATCATTGTCGAAGTTTTGCCACTTTTCATGTGCTTTAAAGGCGATTCGAATCTACCTCCTGAAACCTGTTTCCTGCAATTCTGCCTTCCTTTCAAATCCTCTTCGTTGCCTTCCCTCAATATATCTGTGGATGAGAGTTATCATTTATAGCTCTGCGGGTTTGTGAATTGCAGTGTCCCTGAGCTCCATTTTTCAACTCGCTTTTTTGGGAGCTGGCCCCAAAAACGCGGGATTGCCTCAGGCCCTATTCTGCTTCTGGGTGGCAGGCTGAGCCTGTGGTTAATTCTTCTTCCTGATGGGAAAATAGAGTGACCTGTGCCTGTCCCAACACCTAGATCTAGTCTCTCATTGGTTGCCCCTCTTCCCGTTCATCCTCAGGACAAATTGCAACCTGTAGGGAACAGGAGCTTAAAGGTGCTGATTCTCCAAGTAGGGAGATTGCTAGTAAAGTAGCTGGAAAGGCGAACCCGATCACAAGGAGATGAGAATTCAGGTGCGTATTAGAAACCTTTCAAAATCACACGGTGTACCATCTTCTGGGTTTCTCATACATATTTTTGATGTAGGAAGATGCCCTTGAACCTGGAGATTTGGGACCCATGGGATGGGTACCAGGCAGTATTACTTTAAAGGGTCTGCGTTTGCTCACCCAACCTCACCCAACCTTTCAGCCCCAAGAGTGTCCACCCTTATGTCTCATCCAGCTGTGGGTCTAGATATGGTCAATCCAGGTTGCATCACAGCCTCTGAACGAATTCTGTAAGAATTTCTCTCTCTTTCACTGTCTTTGTTTTACGGGTTTTTAAAAGAAATTTATTTTTATAATGGGGTTCAGCTGCTTTTCACGGCTGTGTTTATGCGGCTTTACACCCACTTGACTCACTTCCAGACAGATATCAATACATAGGTTTTAAGATTCTTACTAGTCACATATATTCTTGTGCAGTGAATAGGGGGTGTTGAGTCCAGTTCACTGAGCAAGGAGTAGGTCTTGTTTATTACATATTGGGTGTATGGAACTGTATCTGAGCGAATTTGAAACCCTTGTTTTATGCATCACCCCACCTCACCTTTCCCATTAAGCAGCCATAGTGTGTTTTCTAAACGTGTGACTCTGTTCTGTTTTGTAATTCAGTTCAAGTGTAGCGGTTTTTACGTTCCCTCTATAAGTGATAGCTTATGATAAGTGTCTTTTTCTGTGTGACTTGTTTCACGTAGAATCATCGTACCTAAATCCACTCATCTTGCTTCTACTAGCCTTATGAAATTGATTTCATGTCTGAGTGATATTCCAATGTACATAAGGACCACAACTTCTTTATCCATTTTTCTCTTTCCTGGGATATTTAAGGTGTCATGAAGTGGAGGTTCTTGTCAACAGAGCAGCCCTAAACTTTGGGGTGCCTGTGTCTTGCTGATTTTTAGTTTTCCCAATTTATACGCCCATGAGTGGACGTGCCCTATGCTCCCTAAGCTGTGTTTTTTCGATGTTTTAGGACACACCGTACACTTCTCCAGAGTGGCTGTTGGCAATTTACATCCCGCCCATCAGCGTAGCAAGGCTGCCATTTCTCCATGGCCTGTCCTGCATTTCTGGTTTTGACACTTTTTGCAGCATGGCCCTTTTGACCGATGGGAAGCGAGACTTCTTGTAGCGCTGATTAGCCTTTCCAGGTTGCTTGGTTGGCCAAACAGGGCGTATGCGTTTTTTCCTGAATATATTCAGGAAAAAACGCATACGCCCTGTTTGGCCAAGGGCATCATTGTCGATGTTTTGCGACTTTTCATGTGCTTTAAAGGCGATTCGAATCTACCTCCTGAAATATGTTTCCTGCAATTCTGCCTTGCTTTCAAATCCTCTTCGTTGCCTTCCCTCAATATATCTGTGGATGAGAGTTATCATTTATAGCTCTGCGGGTTTGTGAATTGCAGTGTCCCTGAGCTCCATTTTTCAACTGGCTTTTTTGGGAGCTGGCCGCAAAAGCGCGGGATTGCCTCAGGCCCTATTCTGCTTCTGGGCGGCAGGCTGAGCCTGTGGTTAATTCTTCTTCCCGATGGGAAAATAGAGTGACCTCTGCCTGTCCTAACACCTAGATCTAGTCTCTCATTGGTTGCCCCTCTTCCCGTTCATCCTCAGGACAAATTGCAACCTGTAGGGAACAGGAGCTTAAAGGTGCTGATTCTCCAAGTAGGGAGATTGCTAGTAAAGTAGCTGGAAAGGCGAACCCGAGCACAAGGAGATGAGAAATGAGGTGCGTATTAGAAACCTTTCAAAATCACACGGTGTACCATCTTCTGGGTTCCTCATGCATGTTTTCGATGTAGGAAGATGCCCTTGAACCTGGAGATTTGGGACCCATGGGGTGGGTACCAGGCAGTAGTACTTTAAAGGGTCTGTGCTTGCTCACCCAACCTCACCCAACCTTTCAGCCCCAAGAGTGTCCACCCTTATGTCTCATCCAGCTGTGGGTCTAGATAAGGTCAATCCAGGTTGCATCACAGCCTCTGAACGAATTTTGTAAGAATTTCTCTCTCTTTCACTGTCTTTGTTTTACGGGATTTTAAAAGTAATTTATTTTTATAATGGGGTTCAGCTGCTCTTCACGACTGTGTTTATGCGGATTTACACCCACTTGACTCACTTCCAGACAGATATCAATACATAGGTTTTAAGATTCTTACTAGTCACATATATTCTTGTGCGGTGAATAGGGGGTGTTGAGTCCAGTTCACTGAGCAAGGAGTAGGTCTTGTCTATTACATATTGGGTGTATGGAACGGTATCTGAGCGAATTTGAAACCCTTGTTTTATGCATCACCCCACCTCACCTTTCCCATTAAGCAGCCATAGTGTGTTTTCTAAACGTGTGACTCTGTTCTGTTTTGTAATTCAGTTCAAGTGTAGCGGTTTTTACGTTCCCTCTATAAGTGATAGCTTATGATAAGTGTCTTTTTCTGTGTGACTTGTTTCACGTAGAATCATCGTACCTAAATCCACTCATCTTGCTTCTACTAGCCTTATGAAATTGATTTCATGTCTGAGTGATATTCCATTGTACATAAGGACCACAACTTCTTTATCCATTTTTCTCTTTCCTGGGATATTTAAGGTGTCATGAAGTGGAGGTTCTTGTCAACAGAGCAGCCCTAAACTTTGGGGTGCCTGTGTCTTGCTGATTTTTAGTTTTCCCAATTTATACGCCCATGAGTGGACGTGCCCTATGCTCCCTAAGCTGTGTTTTTTCGATGTTTTAGGACACACCGTACACTTCTCCAGAGTGGCTGTTGGCAATTTACATCCCGCCCATCAGCGTAGCAAGGCTGCCATTTCTCCATGGCCTGTCCTGCATTTCTGGTTTTGACACTTTTTGCAGCATGGCCCTTTTGACCGATGGGAAGCGAGACTTCTTTGTAGCGCTGATTAGCCTTTCCAGGTTGCTTGGTTGGCCAAACAGGGCGTATGCGTTTTTTCCTGAATATATTCAGGAAAAAACGCATACGCCCTGTTTGGCCAAGGGCATCATTGTCGATGTTTTGCCACTTTTCATGTGCTTTAAAGGCGATTCGAATCTACCTCCTGAAATATGTTTCCTGCAATTCTGCCTTGCTTTCAAATCCTCTTCGTTGCCTTCCCTCAATATATCTGTGGATGAGAGTTATCATTTATAGCTCTGCGGGTTTGTGAATTGCAGTGTCCCTGAGCTCCATTTTTCAACTGGCTTTTTTGGGAGCTGGCCGCAAAAGCGCGGGATTGCCTCAGGCCCTATTCTGCTTCTGGGCGGCAGGCTGAGCCTGTGGTTAATTCTTCTTCCCGATGGGAAAATAGAGTGACCTCTGCCTGTCCTAACACCTAGATCTAGTCTCTCATTGGTTGCCCCTCTTCCCGTTCATCCTCAGGACAAATTGCAACCTGTAGGGAACAGGAGCTTAAAGGTGCTGATTCTCCAAGTAGGGAGATTGCTAGTAAAGTAGCTGGAAAGGCGAACCCGAGCACAAGGAGATGAGAAATGAGGTGCGTATTAGAAACCTTTCAAAATCACACGGTGTACCATCTTCTGGGTTCCTCATGCATGTTTTCGATGTAGGAAGATGCCCTTGAACCTGGAGATTTGGGACCCATGGGGTGGGTACCAGGCAGTAGTACTTTAAAGGGTCTGTGCTTGCTCACCCAACCTCACCCAACCTTTCAGCCCCAAGAGTGTCCACCCTTATGTCTCATCCAGCTGTGGGTCTAGATAAGGTCAATCCAGGTTGCATCACAGCCTCTGAACGAATTTTGTAAGAATTTCTCTCTCTTTCACTGTCTTTGTTTTACGGGTTTTTAAAAGTAATTTATTTTTATAATGGGGTTTAGCTGCTCTTCACGACTGTGTTTATGCGGATTTACACCCACTTCACTCACTTCCAGACAGATATCAATACATAGGTTTTAAGATTCTTACTAGTCACATATATTCTTGTGCGGTGAATAGGGGGTGTTGAGTCCAGTTCACTGAGCAAGGAGTAGGTCTTGTCTATTACATATTGGGTGTATGGAACGGTATCTGAGCGAATTTGAAACCCTTGTTATATGCCTCACCCCACCTCACCTTTCCCGTTAAGCAGCCATAGTGTGTTTTCTAAACGTGTGACTCTGTTCTGTTTTGTAATTCAGTTCAAGTGTAGCGGTTTTTACATTCCCTCTATAAGTGATAGCTTATGATAAGTGTCTTTTTCTGTGTGACTTATTTCACTTAGAATCGTCGTACCTAAATCCACTCATCTTGCTTCTACTAGCCTTATGACGTTGATTTCATGTCTGAGTGATATTCCATTGTACATAAGGACCACAACTTCTTTATCCATTTTTCTCTTTCCTGGGATATTTAAGGTGTCATGAAGTGGAGGTTCTTGTCAACAGAGCAGCCCTAAACTTTGGGGTGCCTGTGTCTTGCTGATTTTTAGTTTTCCCAATTTATACGCCCATGAGTGGACGTGCCCTATGCTCCCTAAGCTGTGTTTTTTCGATGTTTCAGGACACACCGTACACTTCTCCAGAGTGGCTGTTGGCAATTTACATCCCGCCCATCAGCGTAGCAAGGCTGCCATTTCTCCATGGCCTGTCCTGCATTTCTGGTTTTGACACTTTTTGCAGCATGGCCCTTTTGACCGATGGGAAGCGAGACTTCTTTGTAGCGCTGATTAGCCTTTCCAGGTTGCTTGGTTGGCCAAACAGGGCGTATGCGTTTTTTCCTGAATATATTCAGGAAAAAACGCATACGCCCTGTTTGGCCAAGGGCATCATTGTCGACGTTTTGCCACTTTTCATGTGCTTTAAAGGCGATTCGAATCTACCTCCTGAAACCTGTTTCCTGCAAATCTGCCTTGCTTTCAAATCCTCTTCCTTGCCTTCCCTCAATATATCTGTGGATGAGAGTTATCATTTATAGCTCTGCGGGTTTGTGAATCACAGTGTCCCTGAGCTCCATTTTTCAACTGGCTTTTTTGGGAGCTGGCCGCAAAAGCGCGGGATTGCCTCAGGCCCTATTCTGCTTCTGGGCGGCAGGCTGAGCCTGTGGTTAATTCTTCTTCCCGATGGGAAAATAGAGTGACCTCTGCCTGTCCCAACACCTAGATCTAGTCTCTCATTGGTTGCCCCTCTTCCCTTTCATCCTCAGGACAAGTTGCAACCTGTAGGGAACAGGAGCTTAAAGGTGCTGATTCTTCAAGTAGGGAGATTGCTAGTAAAGTAGCTGGAAAGGCGAACCCTAGCACAAGGAGATGAGAAATCAGGTGCGTATTAGAAACCTTTCAAAATCACACGGTGTACCATCTTCTGGGTTTCTCATGCATGTTTTCGATGTAGGAAGATGCCCTTGAACCTCGAGATTTGGGACCCATGGGATGGGTACCAGGCAGTATTACTTTAAAGGGTCTGTGTCTGCTCACCCAACCTCACCCAACCTTTCAGCCCCAAGAGTGTCCACCCTTATGTCTCATCCAGCTGTGGGTCTAGATAAGGTCAATCCAGGTTGCATCACAGCCTCTGAACGAATTTTGTAAGAATTTCTCTCTCTTTCACTGTCTTTGTTTTACGGGTTTTTAAAAGTAATTTATTTTTATAATGGGGTTTAGCTGCTCTTCACGACTGTGTTTATGCGGATTTACACCCACTTGACTCACTTCCAGACAGATATCAATACATAGGTTTTAAGATTCTTACTAGTCACATATATTCTTGTGCGGTGAATAGGGGGTGTTGAGTCCAGATCACTGAGCAAGGAGTAGGTCTTGTCTATTACATATTGGGTGTATGGAACGGTATCTGAGCGAATTTGAAACCCTTGTTTTATGCATCACCCCACCTCACCTTTCCCGTTAAGCAGCCATAGTGTGTTTTCTAAACGTGTGACTCTGTTCTGTTTTGTAATTCAGTTCAAGTGTAGCGGTTTTACATTCCCTCTATAAGTGATAGCTTATGATAAGTGTCTTTTTCTGTGTGACTTATTTCACTTAGAATCGTCGTACCTAAATCCACTCATCTTGCTTCTACTAGCCTTATGACATTGATTTCATGTCTGAGTGATATTCCATTGTACATAAGGACCACAACTTCTTTATCCATTTTTCTCTTTCCTGGGATATTTAAGGTGTCATGAAGTGGAGGTTCTTGTCTACAGAGCAGCCCTAAACTTTGGGGTGCCTGTGTCTTGCTGATTTTTAGTTTTCCCAATTTATACGCCCATGAGTGGACGTGCCCTATGCTCCCTAAGCTGTGTTTTTTCGATGTTTCAGGACACACCGTACACTTCTCCAGAGTGGCTGTTGGCAATTTACATCCCGCCCATCAGCGTAGCAAGGCTGCCATTTCTCCATGGCCTGTCCTGCATTTCTGTTTTTGACACTTTTTGCAGCATGGCCCTTTTGACCGATGGGAAGCGAGACTTCTTTGTAGCGCTGATTAGCCTTTCCAGGTTGCTTGGTTGGCAAAACAGGGCGTATGCGTTTTTTCCTGAATATATTCAGGAAAAAACGCATACGCCCTGTTTGGCCAAGGGCATCATTGTCGACGTTTTGCCACTTTTCATGTGCTTTAAAGGCGATTCGAATCTACCTCCTGAAACCTGTTTCCTGCAATTCTGCCTTGCTTTCAAATCCTCTTCCTTGCCTTCCCTCAATATATCTGTGGATGAGAGTTATCATTTATAGCTCTGCGGGTTTGTGAATCACAGAGTCCCTGAGCTCCATTTTTCAACTGGCTTTTTTGGGAGCTGGCCGCAATAGCGCGGGATTGCCTCAGGCCCTATTCTGCTTCTGGGCGGCAGGCTGAGCCTGTGGTTAATTCTTCTTCCCGATGGGAAAATAGAGTGACCTCTGCCTGTCCCAACACCTAGATCTAGTCTCTCATTGGTTGCCCCTCTTCCCGTTCATCCTCAGGACAAATTGCAACCTGTAGGGAACAGGAGCTTAAAGGTGCTGATTCTCCAAGTAGGGAGATTGCTAGTAAAGTAGCTGGAAAGGCGAACCCGAGCACAAGGAGATGAGAAATGAGGTGCGTATTAGAAACCTTTCAAAATCACACGGTGTACCATCTTCTGGGTTTCTCATGCATGTTTTCGATGTAGGAAGATGCCCTTGAACCTGGAGATTTGGGACCCATGGGATGGGTACCAGGCAGTATTACTTTAAAGGGTCTGTGTCTGCTCACCCAACCTCACCCAACCTTTCAGCCCCAAGAGTGTCCACCCTTATGTCTCATCCAGCTGTGGGTCTAGATATGGTCAATCCAGGTTGCATCACAGCCTCTGAACGAATTTTGTAAGAATTTCTCTCTCTTTCACTGTCTTTGTTTTACGGGTTTTTAAAAGTAATTTATTTTGATAATGGGGTTTAGCTGCTTTTCACGGCTGTGTTTATGCGGCTTTACACCACTTGACTCACTTCCAGACAGATATCAATACATAGGTTTTAAGATTCTTACTAGTCACATATATTCTTGTGCGGTGAATAGGGGGTGTTGAGTCCAGTTCACTGAGCAAGGAGTAGGTCTTGTCTATTACATATTGGGTGTATGGAACGGTATCTGAGCGAATTTGAAACCCTTGTTTTATGCCTCACCCCTCCTCACCTTTCCCGTTAAGCAGCCATAGTGTGTTTTCTAAACGTGTGATTCTGTTCTGTTTTGTAATTCAGTTCAAGTGTAGCGGTTTTTACATTCCCTCTATAAGTGACAGCTAATGATAAGTGTCTTTTTCTGTGTGACTTCTTTCACTTAGAATCATCGTACCTAAATCCACTCATCTTGCTTCTACTAGCCTTATGACCTTGATTTCATGTCTGAGTGATATTCCATTGTACATAAGGACCACAACTTCTTTATCCATTTTTCTCTTTCCTGGGATATTTAAGGTGTCATGAAGTGGAGGTTCTTGTCAACAGAGCAGCCCTAAACTTTGGGGTGCCTGTGTCTTGCTGATTTTTAGTTTTCCCAATTTATACGCCCATGAGTGGACGTGCCCTATGCTCCCTAAGCTGTGTTTTTTCGATGTTTCAGGACACACCGTACACTTCTCCAGAGTGGCTGTTGGCAATTTACATCCCGCCCATCAGCGTAGCAAGGCTGCCATTTCTCCATGGCCTGTCCTGCATTTCTGGTTTTGACACTTTTTGCAGCATGGCCCTTTTGACCGATGGGAAGCGAGACTTCTTTGTAGCGCTGATTAGCCTTTCCAGGTTGCTTGGTTGGCCAAACAGGGCGTATGCGTTTTTTCCTGAATATATTCAGGAAAAAACGCATACGCCCTGTTTGGCCAAGGGCATCATTGTCGATGTTTTGCCACTTTTCATGTGCTTTAAAGGCGATTCGAATCTACCTCCTGAAACATGTTTCCTGCAATTCTGCCTTGCTTTCAAATCCTCTTCGTTGCCTTCCCTCAATATATCTGTGGATGAGAGTTATCATTTATAGCTCTGCGGGTTTGTGAATTGCAGTGTCCCTGAGCTCCATTTTTCAACTGGCTTTTTTGGGAGCTGGCCGCAAAAGCGCGGGATTGCCTCAGGCCCTATTCTGCTTCTGGGCGGCAGGCTGAGCCTGTGGTTAATTCTTCTTCCCGATGGGAAAATAGAGTGACCTCTGCCTGTCCCAACACCTAGATCTAGTCTCTCATTGGTTGCCCCTCTTCCCGTTCATCCTCAGGACAAATTGCAACCTGTAGGGAACAGGAGCTTAAAGGTGCTGATTCTCCAAGTAGGGAGATTGCTAGTAAAGTAGCTGGAAAGGCGAACCCGAGCACAAGGAGATGAGAAATGAGGTGCGTATTAGAAACCTTACAAAATCACACGGTGTACCATCTTCTGGGTTCCTCATGCATGTTTTCGATGTAGGAAGATGCCCTTGAACCTGGAGATTTGGGACCCATGGGGTGGGTACCAGGCAGTAGTACTTTAAAGGGTCTGTGCTTGCTCACCCAACCTCACCCAACCTTTCAGACCCAAGAGTGTCCACCCTTATGTCTCATCCAGCTGTGGGTCTAGATAAGGTCAATCCAGGTTGCATCACAGCCTCTGAACGAATTTTGTAAGAATTTCTCTCTCTTTCACTGTCTTTGTTTTACGGGTTTTTAAAAGTAATTTATTTTTATAATGGGGTTTAGCTGCTTTTCACGGCTGTGTTTATGCGGCTTTACACCCACTTGACTCACTGCCAGACAGATATCAATACATAGGTTTTAAGATTCTTACTAGTCACATATATTCTTGTGCGGTGAATAGGGGGTGTTGAGTCCAGTTCACTGAGCAAGGAGCAGGTGTTGTCTATTACATATTGGGTGTATGGAACGGTATCTGAGCGAATTTGAAACCCTTGTTTTATGCCTCACCCCACCTCACCTTTCCCGTTAAGCAGCCATAGTGTGTTTTCTAAACGTGTGACTCTGTTCTGTTTTGTAATTCAGTTCAAGTGTAGCGGTTTTTATATTCCCTCTATAAGTGATAGCTTATGATAAGTGTCTTTTTCTGTGTGACTTATTTCACTTAGAATCATCGTACCTAAATCCACTCATCTTGCTTCTACTAGCCTTAAGACATTGATTTCATGTCTGAGTGATATTCCACTGTACATAAGGACCACAACTTCTTTATCCATTTTTCTCTTTCCTGGGATATTTAAGGTGTCATGAAGTGGAGGTTCTTGTCAACAGAGCAGCCCTAAACTTTGGGGTGCCTGTGTCTTGCTGATTTTTAGTTTTCCCAATTTATACGCCCATGAGTGGACGTGCGCTATGCTCCCTAAGCTGTGGTTTTTCGATGTTTCAGGACACACCGTACACTTCTCCAGAGTGGCTGTTGGCAATTTACATCCCGCCCATTAGTGTAGCAAGGCTGCCATTTCTCCATGGCCTGTCCTGCATTTCTGGTTTTGACAATTTTTGCAGCATGGCCCTTTTGACCGATGGGAAGCGAGACTTCTTTGTAGCGCTGATTTGCCTTTCCAGGTTGCTTGGTTGGCAAAAAAGGGCGTATGCGTTTTTTCCTGAATATATTCAGGAAAAAACGCATACGCCCTTTTTGGCCAAGGGCATCATTGTCGAAGTTTTGCCACTTTTCATGTGCTTTAAAGGCGATTTGAATCTACCTCCTGAAACCTGTTTCCTGCAATTCTGCCTTGCTTTCAAATCCTCTTCGTTGCCTTCCCTCAATATATCTGTGGATGAGAGTTATCATTTATAGCTCTGCGGGTTTGTGAATTGCAGTGTCCCTGAGCTCCATTTTTCAACTCGCTTTTTTGGGAGCTGGCCGCAAAAACGAGGGATTGCCTCAGGCCCTATTCTGCTTCTGGGCGGCAGGCTGAGCCTGTGGTTAATTCTTCTTCCTGATGGGAAAATAGAGTGACCTGTGCCTGTCCCAACACCTAGATCTAGTCTCTCATTGGTTGGCCCTCTTCCCGTTCATCCTCAGGACAAATTGCAACCTGTAGGGAACAGGAGCTTAAAGGTGCTGATTCTCCAAGTAGGGAGATTGCTAGTAAAGTAGCTGGAAAGGCGAACCCGATCACAAGGAGATGAGAAATCAGGTGCGTATTAGAAACCTTTCAAAATCACACGGTGTACCATCTTCTGGGTTTCTCATGCATGTTTCTGATGTAGGAAGATGCCCTTGAACCTGGAGATTTGGGACCCATGGGATGGGTACCAGGCAGTATTACTTTAAAGGGTCTGCGTTTGCTCACCCAACCTCACCCAACCTTTCAGCCCCAAGAGTGTCCACCCTTATGTCTCATCCAGCTGTGGGTCTAGATATGGTCAATCCAGGTTGCATCACAGCCTCTGAACGAATTCTGTAAGAATTTCTCTCTCTTTCACTGTCTTTGTTTTATGGGTTTTTAAAAGTAATTTATTTTTATAATGGGGTTCAGCTGCTTTTCACGGCTGTGTTTATGCGGCTTTACACCCACTTGACTCTCTTCCAGACAGATATCAATACATAGGTTTTAAGATTCTTACTAGTCACATATATTCTTGTGCGGTGAATAGGGGGTGTTGAGTCCAGTTCACTGAGCAAGGAGCAGGTGTTGTCTATTACATATTGGGTGTATGGAACGGTATCTGAGCGAATTTGAAACCCTTGTTTTATGCCTCACCCCACCTCACCTTTCCCGTTAAGCAGCCATAGTGTGTTTTCTAAACGTGTGACTCTGTTCTGTTTTGTAATTCATTTCAAGTGTAGCGGTTTTTACATTCCCTCTATAAGTGATAGCTTATGATAAGTGTCTTTTTCTGTGTGACTTATTTCACGTAGAATCATCGTACCTAAATCCACTCATCTTGCTTCTACTAGCCTTATGAAATTGATTTCATGTCTGAGTGATATTCCATTGTACATAAGGACCACAACTTCTTTATCCATTTTTCTCTTTCCTGGGATATTTAAGGTGTCATGAAGTGGAGGTTCTTGTCAACAGAGCAGCCCTAAACTTTAGGGTGCCTGTGTCTTGCTGATTTTTAGTTTTCCCAATTTATACGCCCATGAGTGGACGTGCCCTATGCTCCCTAAGCTGTGTTTTTTCGATGTTTTAGGACACACCGTACACTTCTCCAGAGTGGCTGTTGGCAATTTACATCCCGCCCATCAGCGTAGCAAGGCTGCCATTTCTCCATGGCCTGTCCTGCATTTCTGGTTTTGACACTTTTTGCAGCATGGCCCTTTTGACCGATGGGAAGCGAGACTTCTTTGTAGCGCTGATTAGCCTTTCCAGGTTGCTTGGTTGGCCAAACAGGGCGTATGCGTTTTTTCCTGAATATATTCAGGAAAAAACGCATACGCCCTGTTTGGCCAAGGGCATCATTGTCGATGTTTTGCCACTTTTCATGTGCTTTAAAGGCGATTCGAATCTACCTCCTGAAACATGTTTCCTGCAATTCTGCCTTGCTTTAAAATCCTCTTCGTTGCCTTCCCTCAATATATCTGTGGATGAGAGTTATCATTTATAGCTCTGCGGGTTTGTGAATTGCAGTGTCCCTGAGCTCCATTTTTCAACTGGCTTTTTTGGGAGCTGGCCGCAAAAGCGCGGGATTGCCTCAGGCCCTATTCTGCTTCTGGGCGGCAGGCTGAGCCTGTGGTTAATTCTTCTTCCCGATGGGAAAATAGAGTGACCTCTGCCTGTCCCAACACCTAGATCTAGTCTCTCATTGGTTGCCCCTCTTCCCGTTCATCCTCAGGACAAATTGCAACCTGTAGGGACAGGAGCTTAAAGGTGCTGATTCTCCAAGTAGGGAGATTGCTAGTAAAGTAGCTGGAAAGGCGAACCCGAGCACAAGGAGATGAGAAATGAGGTGCGTATTAGAAACCTTACAAAATCACACGGTGTACCATCTTCTGGGTTCCTCATGCATGTTTTCGATGTAGGAAGATGCCCTTGAACCTGGAGATTTGGGACCCATGGGGTGGGTACCAGGCAGTAGTACTTTAAAGGGTCTGTGCTTGCTCACCCAACCTCACCCAACCTTTCAGCCCCAAGAGTGTCCACCCTTATGTCTCATCCAGCTGTGGGTCTAGATAAGGTCAATCCAGGTTGCATCACAGCCTCTGAACGAATTTTGTAAGAATTTCTCTCTCTTTCACTGTCTTTGTTTTACGGGTTTTTAAAAGTAATTTATTTTTATAATGGGGTTTAGCTGCTTTTCACGGCTGTGTTTATGCGGCTTTACACCCACTTGACTCACTGCCAGACAGATATCAATACATAGGTTTTAAGATTCTTACTAGTCACATATATTCTTGTGCGGTGAATAGGGGGTGTTGAGTCCAGTTCACTGAGCAAGGAGCAGGTGTTGTCTATTACATATTGGGTGTATGGAACGGTATCTGAGCGAATTTGAAACCCTTGTTTTATGCCTCACCCCACCTCACCTTTCCCGTTAAGCAGCCATAGTGTGTTTTCTAAACGTGTGACTCTGTTCTGTTTTGTAATTCAGTTCAAGTGTAGCGGTTTTTATATTCCCTCTATAAGTGATAGCTTATGATAAGTGTCTTTTTCTGTGTGACTTATTTCACTTAGAATCATCGTACCTAAATCCACTCATCTTGCTTCTACTAGCCTTAAGACATTGATTTCATGTCTGAGTGATATTCCACTGTACATAAGGACCACAACTTCTTTATCCATTTTTCTCTTTCCTGGGATATTTAAGGTGTCATGAAGTGGAGGTTCTTGTCAACAGAGCAGCCCTAAACTTTGGGGTGCCTGTGTCTTGCTGATTTTTAGTTTTCCCAATTTATACGCCCATGAGTGGACGTGCACTATGCTCCCTAAGCTGTGGTTTTTCGATGTTTCAGGACACACCGTACACTTCTCCAGAGTGGCTGTTGGCAATTTACATCCCGCCCATTAGTGTAGCAAGGCTGCCATTTCTCCATGGCCTGTCCTGCATTTCTGGTTTTGACACTTTTTGCAGCATGGCCCTTTTGACCGATGGGAAGCGAGACTTCTTTGTAGCGCTGATTTGCCTTTCCAGGTTGCTTGGTTGGCAAAAAAGGGCGTATGCGTTTTTTCCTGAATATATTCAGGAAAAAACGCATACGCCCTTTTTGGCCAAGGGCATCATTGTCGAAGTTTTGCCACTTTTCATGTGCTTTAATGGCGATTTGAATCTACCTCCTGAAACCTGTTTCCTGCAATTCTGCCTTGCTTTCAAATCCTCTTCGTTGCCTTCCCTCAATATATCTGTGGATGAGAGTTATCATTTATAGCTCTGCGGGTTTGTGAATTGCAGTGTCCCTGAGCTCCATTTTTCAACTCGCTTTTTTGGGAGCTGGCCGCAAAAACGCGGGATTGCCTCAGGCCCTATTCTGCTTCTGGGCAGCAGGCTGAGCCTGTGGTTAATTCTTCTTCCTGATGGGAAAATAGAGTGACCTGTGCCTGTCCCAACACCTAGATCTAGTCTCTCATTGGTTGCCCCTCTTCCCGTTCATCCTCAGGACAAATTGCAACCTGTAGGGAACAGGAGCTTAAAGGTGCTGATTCTCCAAGTAGGGAGATTGCTAGTAAAGTAGCTGGAAAGGCGAACCCGAGCACAAGGAGATGAGAAATGAGGTGCGTATTAGAAACCTTTCAAAATCACACGGTGTACCATCTTCTGGGTTTCTCATGCATGTTTTCGATGTAGGAAGATGCCCTTGAACCTGGAGATTTGGGGCCCATGGGATGGGTGCCAGGCAGTATTACTTTAAAGGGTCTGCGTTTGCTCACCCAACGTCACCCAACCTTTCAGCCCCAAGAGTGTCCACCCTTATGTCTCATCCACCTGTGGGTCTAGATATGGTCAATCCAGGTTGCATCACAGCCTCTGAAAGAATTTTGTAAGAATTTCTCTCTCTTTCACTGTCTTTCTTTTACGGGTTTTCAAAAGTAATTTATTTTTATAATCGGGTTTAGCTGCTTTTCACGGCTGTGTTTATGCGGCTTTACACCCACTTGACTCACTTCCAGACAGATATCAATACATAGGTTTTAAGATTCTTACTAGTCACATATATTCTTGTGCAGTGAATAGGGGGTGTTGAGTCCAGTTCACTGAGCAAGGAGTAGGTCTTGTCTATTACATATTGGGTGTATGGAACGGTATCTGAGCGAATTTGAAACCCTTGTTTTATGCATCACCCCACCTCACCTTTCCCATTAAGCAGCCATAGTGTGTTTTCTAAACGTGTGACTCTGTTCTGTTTTGTAATTCAGTTCAAGTGTAGCGGTTTTTACATTCCCTCTATAAGTGATAGCTTATGATAAGTGTCTTTTTCTGTGTGACTTATTTCACTTAGAATCGTCGTACCTAAATCCACTCATCTTGCTTCTACTAGCCTTATGACATTGATTTCATGTCTGAGTGATATTCCATTGTACATAAGGACCACAACTTCTTTATCCATTTTTCTCTTTCCTGGGATATTTAAGGTGTCATGAAGTGGAGGTTCTTGTCAACAGAGCAGCCCTAAACATTGGTGTGCTTGTGTCTTGCTGATTTTTAGTTTTCCCAATTTATACGCCCATGAGTGGACGTGCCCTATGCTCCCTAAGCTGTGTTTTTTCGATGTTTCAGGACACACCGTACACTTCTCCAGAGTGGCTGTTGGCAATGTACATCCCGTCCATCAGCGTAGCAAGGCTGCCATTTCTCCATGGCCTGTCCTGCATTTCTGGTTTTGACACTTTTGGCAGCATGGCCCTTTTGACCGATGGGAAGCGAGACTTCTTTGTAGCGCTGATTAGCCTTTCAAGGTTGCTTGGTTGGCCAAACAGGGCATATGCGTTTTTTCCTGAATATATTCAGGAAAAAACGCATACGCCCTGTTTGGCCAAGGGCATCATTTTCGACGTTTTGCCGCTTTTCATGTGCTTTAAAGGCGATTCGAATCTACCTCCTGAAACCTGTTTCCTGCAATTCTGCCTTGCTTTCAAATCCTCTTCGTTGCCTTCCCTGAATATATCTGTGGATGAGAGTTATCATTTATAGCTCTGCGGGTTTGTGAATTGCAGTGTCCCTGAGCTCCATTTTTCAACTGGCTTTTTTGGGAGCTGGCCGCAAAAGCGCGCGATTGCCTCAGGCCCTATTCTGCTTCTGGGCAGCAGGCTGAGCCTGTGGTTAATTCTTCTTCCCGATGGGAAAATAGAGTGACCTGTGCCTGTCCCAACACCTAGATCTAGTCTCTCATTGGTTGCCCCTCTTCCCGTTCATCCTCAGGACAAATTGCAACCTTTAGGGAACAGGAGCTTAAAGGTGCTGATTCTCCAAGTAGGGAGATTGCTAGTAAAGTAGCTGGAAAGGCGAACCCGATCACAAGGAGATGAGAAATCAGGTGCGTATTAGAAACCTTTCAAAATCACACGGTGTACCATCTTCTGGGTTTCTCATGCATGTTTCTGATGTAGGAAGATGCCCTTGAACCTGGAGATTTGGGTCCCATGGGATGGGTACCAGGCAGTATTACTTTAAAGGGTCTGCGTTTGCTCACCCAACCTCACCCAACCTTTCAGCCCCAAGAGTGTCCACCCTTATGTCTCATCCAGCTGTGGGTCTAGATATGGTCAATCCAGGTTGCATCACAGCCTCTGAACGAATTCTGTAAGAATTTCTCTCTCTTTCACTGTTTTTGTTTTATGGGTTTTTAAAAGTAATTTATTTTTATAATGGGGTTCAGCTGCTTTTCACGGCTGTGTTTATGCGGCTTTACACCCACTTGACTCTCTTCCAGACAGATATCAATACATAGGTTTTAAGATTCTTACTAGTCACATATATTCTTGTGCAGTGAATAGGGGGTGTTGAGTCCAGTTCACTGAGCAAGGAGTAGGTCTTGTCTATTACATATTGGGTGTATGGAACGGTATCTGAGCGAATTTGAAACCCTTGTTTTATGCATCACCCCACCTCACCTTTCCCATTAAGCAGCCATAGTGTGTTTTCTAAACGTGTGACTCTGTTCTGTTTTGTAATTCAGTTCAAGTGTAGCGGTTTTTACATTCCCTCTATAAGTGATAGCTTATGATAAGTGTCTTTTTCTGTGTGACTTATTTCACGTAGAATCATCGTACCTAAATCCACTCATCTTGCTTCTACTAGCCTTATGAAATTGATTTCATGTCTGAGTGATATTCCATTGTACATAAGGACCACAACTTCTTTATCCATTTTTCTCTTTCCTGGGATATTTAAGGTGTCATGAAGTGGAGGTTCTTGTCAACAGAGCAGCCCTAAACTTTGGGGTGCCTGTGTCTTGCTGATTTTTAGTTTTCCCAATTTATACGCCCATGAGTGGACGTGCCCTATGCTCCCTAAGCTGTGTTTTTTCGATGTTTCAGGACACAACGTACACTTCTCCAGAGTGGCTGATGGCAATTTACATCCCGCCCATCAGCGTAGCAAGGCTGCCATTTCTCCATGGCCTGTCCTGCATTTGTGGTTTTGACACTTTTTGCAGCATGACCCTTTTGACCGATGGGAAGCGAGACTTCTTTGTAGCGCTGATTTGCCTTTCCAGGTTGCTTGGTTGGCCAAAAAGGGCATTTGCGTTTTTTCCTAAATATATTCAGGAAAAAACGCATACGCCCTGTTTGGCCAAGGGCATCATTGTCGAAGTTTTGCCGCTTTTCATGTGCTTTAAAGGCGATTCGAATCTACCTCCTGAAACCTGTTTCCTGCAATTCTGCCTTGCTTTCAAATCCTCTTCGTTGCCTTCCCTCAATATATCTGTGGATGAGAGTTATTATTTATAGCTCTGCGGGTTTGTGAATTGCAGTGTCCCTGAGCTCCATTTTTCAACTGGCTTTTTTGGGAGCTGGCCGCAAAAGCACGGGATTGCCTCAGGCCCTATTCCGCTTCCGGGCGGCAGGCTGAGCCTGTGGTTAATTCTTCTTCCCGATGGGAAAATAGAGTGACCTGTGCCTGTCCCAACACGTAGATCTAGTCTCTCATTGGTTGCCCCTCTTCCCGTTCATCCTCAGGACAAATTGCAACCTGTAGGGAACAGGAGCTTAAAGGTGCTGATTCTCCAAGTAGGGAGATTGCTAGTAAAGTAGCTGGAAAGGCGAACCCGAGCACAAGGAGATGAGAAATGAGTTGCGTATTAGAAACCTTTCAAAATCACACGGTGTACCATCTTCTGGGTTTCTCATGCATGTTTTCGATGTAGGAAGATGCCCTTGAACCTGGAGATTTGGGACCCATGGGATGGGTACCAGGCAGTATTACTTTAAAGGGTCTGCGTTTGCTCACCCAACCTCACCCAACCTTTCAGCCCCAAGAGTGTCCACCCTTATGTCTCATCCAGCTGTGGGTCTAGATATGGTCAATCCAGGTTGCATCACAGCCTCTGAACGAATTTTGTAAGAATTTCTCTCTCTTTCACTGTCTTTGTTTTACGGGTTTTTAAAAGTAATTTATTTTTATAATGGGGTTTATCTGCTTTTCACGGCTGTGTTTATGCGGCTTTACACCCAGTTGACTCACTTCCAGACAGATATCAATACATAGGTTTTAAGATTCTTACTAGTCACATATATTCTTGTGCGGTGAATAGGGGGTGTTGAGTCCAGTTCACTGAGCAAGGAGTAGGTCTTGTCTATTACATATTGGGTGTATGGAACGGTATCTGAGCGAATTTGAAACCCTTGTTTTATGCCTCACCCCACCTCACCTTTCCCGTTAAGCAGCCATAGTGTGTTTTCTAAACGTGTGACTCTGTTCTGTTTTGTAATTCAGTTCAAGTGTAGCGGTTTTTACATTCCCTCTATAAGTGATAGCTTATGATAAGTGTCTTTTTCTGTGTGACTTATTTCACTTAGCATCGTCGTACCTAAATCCACTCATCTTGCTTCTACTAGCCTTATGACATTGATTTCATGTCTGAGTGATATTCCATTGTACATAAGGACCACAACTTCTTTATCCATTTTTCTCTTTCCTGAGATATTTAAGGTGTCATGAAGTGGAGGTTCTTGTCAACAGAGCAGCCCTAAACTTTGGGGTGCCTGTGTCTTGCTGATTTTTAGTTTTCCCAATTTATACGCCCATGAGTGGACGTGCCCTATGCTCCCTAAGCTGTGTTTTTTCGATGTTTCAGGACACTCCGTACACTTCTCCAGAGTGGCTGTTGGCAATTTACATCCTGCCCATCAGCGTAGCAAGGCTGCCATTTCTCCATGGCCTGTCCTGCATTTGTGGTTTTGACACTTTTTGCAGCATGGCCCTTTTGACCGATGGGAAGCGAGACTTCTTTGTAGCGCTGATTAGCCTTTCCAGGTTGCTTGGTTGACCAAACAGGGCGTATGCGTTTTTTCCTGAATATATTCAGGAAAAAACGCATACGCCCTGTTTGGCCAAGGGCATCATTGTCGACGTTTTGCCACTTTTCATGTGCTTTAAAGGCGATTCGAATCTACCTCCTGAAACCTGTTTCCTGCAAATCTGCCTTGCTTTCAAATCCTCTTCCTTGCCTTCCCTCAATATATCTGTGGATTAGAGTTATCATTTATAGCTCTGCGGGTTTGTGAATCACAGTGTCCCTGAGCTCCATTTTTCAACTGGCTTTTTTGGGAGCTGGCCGCAAAAGCGCGGGATTGCCTCAGGCCCTATTCTGCTTCTGGGCGGCAGGCTGAGCCTGTGGTTAATTCTTCTTCCCGATGGGAAAATAGAGTGACCTGTGCCTGTCCCAACACCTAGATCTAGTCTCTCATTGGTTGCCCCTCTTCCCGTTCATCCTCAGGACAAATTGCAACCTGTAGGGAACAGGAGCTTAAAGGTGCTGATTCTTCAAGTAGGGAGATTGCTAGTAAAGTAGCTGGAAAGGCGAACCCTAGCACAAGGAGATGAGAAATCAGGTGCGTATTAGAAACCTTTCAAAATCACACGGTGTACCATCTTCTGGGTTTCTCATGCATGTTTTCGATGTAGGAAGATGCCCTTGAACCTGGAGATTTGGGACCCATGGGATGGGTACCAGGCAGTATTACTTTAAAGGGTCTGTGTCTGCTCACCCAACCTCACCCAACCTTTCAGCCCCAAGAGTGTCCACCCTTATGTCTCATCCAACTGTGGGTCTAGATATGGTCAATCCAGGTTGCATCACAGCCTCTGAACGAATTTTGTAAGAATTTCTCTCTCTTTCACTGTCTTTGTTTTACGGGTTTTTAAAAGTAATTTATTTTTATAATGGGGTTTAGCTGCTTTTCACGGCTGTGTTTATGCGGCTTTACACCCAGTTGACTCACTTCCAGACAGATATCAATACATAGGTTTTAAGATTCTTACTAGTCACATATATGCTTATGCGGTGAATAGGGGGTGTTGAGTCCAGTTCACTGAGCAAGGAGTAGGTCTTGTCTATTACATATTGGGTGTATGGAACGGTATCTGAGCGAATTTGAAACCCTTGTTTTATGCATCACCCCACCTCACCTTTCCCGTTAAGCAGCCATAGTGTGTTTTCTAAACGTGTGACTCTGTTCTGTTTTGTAATTCATTTCAAGTGTAGCGGTTTTTACATTCCCTCTATAAGTGATAGCTTATGATAAGTGTCTTTTTCTGTGTGACTTATTTCACTTAAAATCGTCGTACCTAAATCCACTCATCTTGCTTCTACTAGCCTTATGACATTGATTTCATGTCTGAGTGATATTCCATTGTACATAAGGACCACAACTTCTTTATCCATTTTTCTCTTTCCTGGGATATTTAAGGTGTCATGAAGTGGAGGTTCTTGTCTACAGAGCAGCCCTAAACTTTGGGGTGCCTGTGTCTTGCTGATTTTTAGTTTTCCCAATTTATACGCCCATGAGTGGACGTGCCCTATGCTCCCTAAGCTGTGTTTTTTCGATGTTTCAGGACACACCGTACACTTCTCCAGAGTGGCTGTTGGCAATTTACATCCCGCCCATCAGCGTAGCAAGGCTGCCATTTCTCCATGGCCTGTCCTGCATTTCTGGTTTTGACACTTTTTGCAGCATGGCCCTTTTGACCGATGGGAAGCGAGACTTCTTTGTAGCACTGATTAGCCTTTCCAGGTTGCTTGGTTGGCCAAACAGGGCGTATGCGTTTTTTCCTGAATATATTCAGGAAAAAACGCATACGCCCTGTTTGGCCAAGGGCATCATTTTCGACGTTTTGCCACTTTTCATGTGCTTTAATGGCGATTCGAATCTACCTCCTGAAACCTGTTTCCTGCAATTCTGCCTTGCTTTCAAATCCTCTTCCTTGCCTTCCCTCAATATATCTGTGGATGAGAGTTATCATTTATAGCTCTGCGGGTTTGTGAATCACAGTGTCCCTGAGCTCCATTTTTCAACTGTTTTTTTTGGGAGCTGGCCGCAATAGTGCGGGATTGCCTCAGGCCCTATTCTGCTTCTGGGCGGCAGGCTGAGCCTGTGGTTAATTCTTCTTCCCGATGGGAAAATAGAGTGACCTGTGCCTGTCCCAACACCTAGATCTAGTCTCTCATTGGTTGCCCCTCTTCCCGTTCATCCTCAGGACAAATTGCAACCTGTAGGGAACAGGAGCTTAAAGGTGCTGATTCTCCAAGTAGGGAGATTGCTAGTAAAGTAGCTGGAAAGGCGAACCCTAGCACAAGGAGATGAGAAATCAGGTGCGTATTAGAAACCTTTCAAAATCACACGGTGTACCATCTTCTGGGTTTCTCATGCATGTTTTCGATGTAGGAAGATGCCCTTGAACCTGGAGATTTGGGACCCATGTAATGGGTACCATGCAGTATTACTTTAAAGGGTCTGCGTCTGCTCACCGAAACTTTCAGCCACAAGAGTGTCCACCCTTATCTCTCATCCAGCTGTGGGTCTAGATATGGTCAATCCAGGTTGCATCACAGCCTCTGAACGAATTTTGTAAGAATTTCTCTCTCTTTCACTGTCTTTGTTTTACGGGATTTTAAAAGTAATTTATTTTTATAATGGGGTTTAGCTGCTCTTCACGACTGTGTTTATGCGGCTTTACACCCACTTGACTCACTTCCAGACAGATATCAATACATAGGTTTTAAGATTCTTACTAGTCACATATATTCTTGTGCGGTGAATAGGGGGTGTTGAGTCCAGTTCACTGAGCAAGGAGTAGGTCTTGTCTATTACATATTGGGTGTATGCAACGGTATCTGAGCGAATTTGAAACCCTTGTTTTATGCCTCACCCCTCCTCACCTTTCCCGTTAAGCAGCCATAGTGTGTTTTCTAAACGTGTGATTCTGTTCTGTTTTGTAATTCAGTTCAAGTGTAGCGGTTTTTACATTCCCTCTATAAGTGACAGCTAATGATAAGTGTCTTTTTCTGTGTGACTTATTTCACTTAGAATCATCGTACCTAAATCCACTCATCTTGCTTCTACTAGCCTTATGACCTTGATTTCATGTCTGAGTGATATTCCATTGTACATAAGGACCACAACTTCTTTATCCATTTTTCTCTTTCCTGGGATATTTAAGGTGTCATGAAGTGGAGGTTCTTGTCTACAGAGCAGCCCTAAACTTTGGGGTGCCTGTGTCTTGCTGATTTTTAGTTTTCCCAATTTATACGCCCATGAGTGGACGTGCCCTATGCTCCCTAAGCTGTGTTTTTTCGATGTTTCAGGACACACCGTACACTTCTCCAGAGTGGCTGTTGGCAATTTACATCCCGCCCATCAGCGTAGCAAGGCTGCCATTTCTCCATGGCCTGTCCTGCATTTCTGGTTTTGACACTTTTGGCAGCATGGCCCTTTTGACCGATGGGAAGCGAGACTTCTTTGTAGCGCTGATTAGCCTTTCAAGGTTGCTTGGTTGGCCAAACAGGGCGTATGCGTTTTTTCCTGAATATATTCAGGAAAAAACGCATACGCCCTGTTTGGCCAAGGGCATCATTTTCGACGTTTTGCCGCTTTTCATGTGCTTTAAAGGCGATTCGAATCTACCTCCTGAAACCTGTTTCCTGCAATTCTGCCTTGCTTTCAAATCCTCTTCGTTGCCTTCCCTGAATATATCTGTGGATGAGAGTTATCATTTATAGCTCTGCGGGTTTGTGAATTGCAGTGTCCCTGAGCTCCATTTTTAACTGGCTTTTTTGGGAGCTGGCCGCAAAAGCGCGCGATTGCCTCAGGCCCTATTCTGCTTCTGGGCAGCAGGCTGAGCCTGTGGTTAATTCTTCTTCCCGATGGGAAAATAGAGTGACCTGTGCCTGTCCCAACACCTAGATCTAGTCTCTCATTGGTTGCCCCTCTTCCCGTTCATCCTCAGGACAAATTGCAACCTTTAGGGAACAGGAGCTTAAAGGTGCTGATTCTCCAAGTAGGGAGATTGCTAGTAAAGTAGCTGGAAAGGCGAACCCGATCACAAGGAGATGAGAAATCAGGTGCGTATTAGAAACCTTTCAAAATCACACGGTGTACCATCTTCTGGGTTTCTCATGCATGTTTCTGATGTAGGAAGATGCCCTTGAACCTGGAGATTTGGGACTCATGGGATGGGTACCAGGCAGTATTACTTTAAAGGGTCTGCGTTTGCTCACCCAACCTCACCCAACCTTTCAGCCCCAAGAGGGTCCACCCTTATGTCTCATCCAGCTGTGGGTCTAGATATGGTCAATCCAGGTTGCATCACAGCCTCTGAACGAATTCTGTAAGAATTTCTCTCTCTTTCACTGTTTTTGTTTTATGGGTTTTTAAAAGTAATTTATTTTTATAATGGGGTTCAGCTGCTTTTCACGGCTGTGTTTATGCGGCTTTACACCCACTTGACTCTCTTCCAGACAGATATCAATACATAGGTTTTAAGATTCTTAATAGTCACATATATTCTTGTGCAGTGAATAGGGGGTGTTGAGTCCAGTTCACTGAGCAAGGAGTAGGTCTTGTCTATTACATATTGGGTGTATGGAACGGTATCTGAGCGAATTTGAAACCCTTGTTTTATGCATCACCCCACCTCACCTTTCCCATTAAGCAGCCATAGTGTGTTTTCTAAACGTGTGACTCTGTTCTGTTTTGTAATTCAGTTCAAGTGTAGCGGTTTTTACATTCCCTCTATAAGTGATAGCTTATGATAAGTGTCTTTTTCTGTGTGACTTATTTCACGTAGAATCATCGTACCTAAATCCACTCATCTTGCTTCTACTAGCCTTATGAAATTGATTTCATGTCTGAGTGATATTCCATTGTACATAAGGACCACAACTTCTTTATCCATTTTTCTCTTTCCTGGGATATTTAAGGTGTCATGAAGTGGAGGTTCTTGTCAACAGAGCAGCCCTAAACTTTGGGGTGCCTGTGTCTTGCTCATTTTTAGTTTTCCCAATTTATACGCCCATGAGTGGACGTGCCCTATGCTCCCTAAGCTGTGTTTTTTCGATGTTTCAGGACACAACGTACACTTCTCCAGAGTGGCTGATGGCAATTTACATCCCGCCCATCAGCGTAGCAAGGCTGCCATTTCTCCATGGCCTGTCCTGCATTTGTGGTTTTGACACTTTTTGCAGCATGACCCTTTTGACCGATGGGAAGCGAGACTTCTTTGTAGCACTGATTTGCCTTTCCAGGTTGCTTGGTTGGCCAAAAAGGGCATTTGCGTTTTTTCCTGAATATATTCAGGAAAAAACGCATACGCCCTGTTTGGCCAAGGGCATCATTGTCGAAGTTTTGCCGCTTTTCATGTGCTTTAAAGGCGATTCGAATCTACCTCCTGAAACCTGTTTCCTGCAATTCTGCCTTGCTTTCAAATCCTCTTCGTTGCCTTCCCTCAATATATCTGTGGATGAGAGTTATTATTTATAGCTCTGCGGGTTTGTGAATTGCAGTGTCCCTGAGCTCCATTTTTCAACTGGCTTTTTTGGGAGCTGGCCGCAAAAGCACGGGATTGCCTCAGGCCCTATTCCGCTTCCGGGCGGCAGGCTGAGCCTGTGGTTAATTCTTCTTCCCGATGGGAAAATAGAGTGACCTCTGCCTGTCCTAACACCTAGATCTAGTCTCTCATTGGTTGCCCCTCTTCCCGTTCATCCTCAGGACAAATTGCAACCTGTAGGGAACAGGAGCTTAAAGGTGCTGATTCTCCAAGTAGGGAGATTGCTAGTAAAGTAGCTGGAAAGGCGAACCCGAGCACAAGGAGATGAGAAATGAGGTGCGTATTAGAAACCTTTCAAAATCACACGGTGTACCATCTTCTGGGTTCCTCATGCATGTTTTCGATGTAGGAAGATGCCCTTGAACCTGGAGATTTGGGACCCATGGGGTGGGTACCAGGCAGTAGTACTTTAAAGGGTCTGTGCTTGCTCACCCAACCTCACCCAACCTTTCAGCCCCAAGAGTGTCCACCCTTATGTCTCATCCAGCTGTGGGTCTAGATAAGGTCAATCCAGGTTGCATCACAGCCTCTGAACGAATTTTGTAAGAATTTCTCTCTCTTTCACTGTCTTTGTTTTACGGGTTTTTAAAAGTAATTTATTTTTATAATGGGGTTTAGCTGCTCTTCACGACTGTGTTTATGCGGCTTTACACCCACTTCACTCACTTCCAGACAGATATCAATACATAGGTTTTAAGATTCTTACTAGTCACATATATTCTTGTGCGGTGAATAGGGGGTGTTGAGTCCAGTTCACTGAGCAAGGAGTAGGTCTTGTCTATTACATATTGGGTGTATGGAACGGTATCTGAGCGAATTTGAAACCCTTGTTTTATGCCTCACCCCACCTCACCTTTCCCGTTAAGCAGCCATAGTGTGTTTTCTAAACGTGTGACTCTGTTCTGTTTTGTAATTCAGTTCAAGTGTAGCGGTTTTTACATTCCCTCTATAAGTGATAGCTTATGATAAGTGTCTTTTTCTGTGTGACTTATTTCACTTAGAATCGTCGTACCTAAATCCACTCATCTTGCTTCTACTAGCCTTATGACGTTGATTTCATGTCTGAGTGATATTCCATTGTACATAAGGACCACAACTTCTTTATCCATTTTTCTCTTTCCTGGGATATTTAAGGTGTCATGAAGTGGAGGTTCTTGTCAACAGAGCAGCCCTAAACTTTGGGGTGCCTGTGTCTTGCTGATTTTTAGTTTTCCCAATTTATACGCCCATGAGTGGACGTGCCCTATGCTCCCTAAGCTGTGTTTTTTCGATGTTTCAGGACACACCGTACACTTCTCCAGAGTGGCTGTTGGCAATTTACATCCCGCCCATCAGCGTAGCAAGGCTGCCATTTCTCCATGGCCTGTCCTGCATTTCTGGTTTTGACACTTTTTGCAGCATGGCCCTTTTGACCGATGGGAAGCGAGACTTCTTTGTAGCGCTGATTAGCCTTTCCAGGTTGCTTGGTTGGCCAAACAGGGCGTATGCGTTTTTTCCTGAATATATTCAGGAAAAAACGCATACGCCCTGTTTGGCCAAGGGCATCATTGTCGATGTTTTGCCACTTTTCATGTGCTTTAAAGGCGATTCGAATCTACCTCCTGAAATATGTTTCCTGCAATTCTGCCTTGCTTTCAAATCCTCTTCGTTGCCTTCCCTCAATATATCTGTGGATGAGAGTTATCATTTATAGCTCTGCGGGTTTGTGAATTGCAGTGTCCCTGAGCTCCATTTTTCAACTGGCTTTTTTGGGAGCTGGCCGCAAACGCGCGGGATTGCCTCAGGCCCTATTCTGCTTCTGGGCGGCAGGCTGAGCCTGTGGTTAATTCTTCTTCCCGATGGGAAAATAGAGTGACCTCTGCCTGTCCTAACACCTAGATCTAGTCTCTCATTGGTTGCCCCTCTTCCCGTTCATCATCAGGACAAATTGCAACCTGTAGGGAACAGGAGCTTAAAGGTGCTGATTCTCCAAGTAGGGAGATTGCTAGTAAAGTAGCTGGAGAGGCGAACCCGAGCACAAGGAGATGAGAAATGAGGTGCGTATTAGAAACCTTTCAAAATCACACGGTGTACCATCTTCTGGGTTTCTCATGCATGTTTTCGATGTAGGAAGATGCCCTTGAACCTCGAGATTTGGGACCCATGGGATGGGTACCAGGCAGTATTACTTTAAAGGGTCTGTGTCTGCTCACCCAACCTCACCCAACCTTTCAGCCCCAAGAGTGTCCACCCTTATGTCTCATCCAGCTGTGGGTATAGATATGGTCAATCCAGGTTGCATCACAGCCTCTGAACGAATTTTGTAAGAATTTCTCTCTCTTTCACTGTCTTTGTTTTACGGGTTTTTAAAAGTAATTTATTTTTATAATGGGGTTTAGCTGCTTTTCACGGCTGTGTTTTTGCGGCTTTACACCCACTTGACTCACTTCCAGACAGATATCAATACATAGGTTTTAAGATTCTTACTAGTCACATATATTCTTGTGCGGTGAATAGGGGGTGTTGAGTCCAGTTCACTGAGCAAGGAGTAGGTCTTGTCTATTACATATTGGGTGTATGGAACGGTATCTGAGCGAATTTGAAACCCTTGTTTTATGCATCACCCCACCTCACCTTTCCCGTTAAGCAGCCATAGTGTGTTTTCTAAACGTGTGACTCTGTTCTGTTTTGTAATTCAGTTCAAGTGTAGCGGTTTTACATTCCCTCTATAAGTGATAGCTTATGATAAGTGTCTTTTTCTGTGTGACTTATTTCACTTAGAATCGTCGTACCTAAATCCACTCATCTTGCTTCTACTAGCCTTATGACATTGATTTCATGTCTGAGTGATATTCCATTGTACATAAGGACCACAACTTCTTTATCCATTTTTCTCTTTCCTGGGATATTTAAGGTGTCATGAAGTGGAGGTTCTTGTCTACAGAGCAGCCCTAAACTTTGGGGTGCCTGTGTCTTGCTGATTTTTAGTTTTCCCAATTTATACGCCCATGAGTGGACGTGCCCTATGCTCCCTAAGCTGTGTTTTTTCGATGTTTCAGGACACACCGTACACTTCTCCAGAGTGGCTGTTGGCAATTTACATCCCGCCCATCAGCGTAGCAAGGCTGCCATTTCTCCATGGCCTGTCTTGCATTTCTGGTTTTGACACTTTTTGCAGCATGGCCCTTTTGACCGATGGGAAGCGAGACTTCTTTGTAGCGCTGATTAGCCTTTCCAGGTTGCTTGGTTGGCAAAACAGGGCGTATGCGTTTTTTCCTGAATATATTCAGGAAAAAACGCATACGCCCTGTTTGGCCAAGGGCATCATTGTCGACGTTTTGCCACTTTTCATGTGCTTTAAAGGCGATTCGAATCTACCTCCTGAAACCTGTTTCCTGCAATTCTGCCTTGCTTTCAAATCCTCTTCCTTGCCTTCCCTCAATATATCTGTGGATGAGAGTTATCATTTATAGCTCTGCGGGTTTGTGAATCACAGAGTCCCTGAGCTCCATTTTTCAACTGGCTTTTTTGGGAGCTGGCCGCAATAGCGCGGGATTGCCTCAGGCACTATTCTGCTTCTGGGCGGCAGGCTGAGCCTGTGGTTAATTCTTCTTCCCGATGGGAAAATAGAGTGACCTGTGCCTGTCCCAACACCTAGATCTAGTCTCTCATTGGTTGCCCCTCTTCCCGTTCATCCTCAGGACAAATTGCAACCTTTAGGGAACAGGAGCTTAAAGGTGCTGATTCTCCAAGTAGGGAGATTGCTAGTAAAGTAGCTGGAAAGGCGAACCCGATCACAAGGAGATGAGAAATCAGGTGCGTATTAGAAACCTTTCAAAATCACACGGTGTACCATCTTCTGGGTTTCTCATGCATGTTTCTGATGTAGGAAGATGCCCTTGAACCTGGAGATTTGGGACTCATGGGATGGGTACCAGGCAGTATTACTTTAAAGGGTCTGCGTTTGCTCACCCAACCTCACCCAACCTTTCAGCCCCAAGAGGGTCCACCCTTATGTCTCATCCAGCTGTGGGTCTAGATATGGTCAATCCAGGTTGCATCACAGCCTCTGAACGAATTCTGTAAGAATTTCTCTCTCTTTCACTGTTTTTGTTTTATGGGTTTTTAAAAGTAATTTATTTTTATAATGGGGTTCAGCTGCTTTTCACGGCTGTGTTTATGCGGCTTTACACCCACTTGACTCTCTTCCAGACAGATATCAATACATAGGTTTTAAGATTCTTAATAGTCACATATATTCTTGTGCAGTGAATAGGGGGTGTTGAGTCCAGTTCACTGAGCAAGGAGTAGGTCTTGTCTATTACATATTGGGTGTATGGAACGGTATCTGAGCGAATTTGAAACCCTTGTTTTATGCATCACCCCACCTCACCTTTCCCATTAAGCAGCCATAGTGTGTTTTCTAAACGTGTGACTCTGTTCTGTTTTGTAATTCAGTTCAAGTGTAGCGGTTTTTACATTCCCTCTATAAGTGATAGCTTATGATAAGTGTCTTTTTCTGTGTGACTTATTTCACGTAGAATCATCGTACCTAAATCCACTCATCTTGCTTCTACTAGCCTTATGAAATTGATTTCATGTCTGAGTGATATTCCATTGTACATAAGGACCACAACTTCTTTATCCATTTTTCTCTTTCCTGGGATATTTAAGGTGTCATGAAGTGGAGGTTCTTGTCAACAGAGCAGCCCTAAACTTTGGGGTGCCTGTGTCTTGCTCATTTTTAGTTTTCCCAATTTATACGCCCATGAGTGGACGTGCCCTATGCTCCCTAAGCTGTGTTTTTTCGATGTTTCAGGACACAACGTACACTTCTCCAGAGTGGCTGATGGCAATTTACATCCCGCCCATCAGCGTAGCAAGGCTGCCATTTCTCCATGGCCTGTCCTGCATTTGTGGTTTTGACACTTTTTGCAGCATGACCCTTTTGACCGATGGGAAGCGAGACTTCTTTGTAGCACTGATTTGCCTTTCCAGGTTGCTTGGTTGGCCAAAAAGGGCATTTGCGTTTTTTCCTGAATATATTCAGGAAAAAACGCATACGCCCTGTTTGGCCAAGGGCATCATTGTCGAAGTTTTGCCGCTTTTCATGTGCTTTAAAGGCGATTCGAATCTACCTCCTGAAACCTGTTTCCTGCAATTCTGCCTTGCTTTCAAATCCTCTTCGTTGCCTTCCCTCAATATATCTGTGGATGAGAGTTATTATTTATAGCTCTGCGGGTTTGTGAATTGCAGTGTCCCTGAGCTCCATTTTTCAACTGGCTTTTTTGGGAGCTGGCCGCAAAAGCACGGGATTGCCTCAGGCCCTATTCCGCTTCCGGGCGGCAGGCTGAGCCTGTGGTTAATTCTTCTTCCCGATGGGAAAATAGAGTGACCTCTGCCTGTCCTAACACCTAGATCTAGTCTCTCATTGGTTGCCCCTCTTCCCGTTCATCCTCAGGACAAATTGCAACCTGTAGGGAACAGGAGCTTAAAGGTGCTGATTCTCCAAGTAGGGAGATTGCTAGTAAAGTAGCTGGAAAGGCGAACCCGAGCACAAGGAGATGAGAAATGAGGTGCGTATTAGAAACCTTTCAAAATCACACGGTGTACCATCTTCTGGGTTCCTCATGCATGTTTTCGATGTAGGAAGATGCCCTTGAACCTGGAGATTTGGGACCCATGGGGTGGGTACCAGGCAGTAGTACTTTAAAGGGTCTGTGCTTGCTCACCCAACCTCACCCAACCTTTCAGCCCCAAGAGTGTCCACCCTTATGTCTCATCCAGCTGTGGGTCTAGATAAGGTCAATCCAGGTTGCATCACAGCCTCTGAACGAATTTTGTAAGAATTTCTCTCTCTTTCACTGTCTTTGTTTTACGGGTTTTTAAAAGTAATTTATTTTTATAATGGGGTTTAGCTGCTCTTCACGACTGTGTTTATGCGGCTTTACACCCACTTCACTCACTTCCAGACAGATATCAATACATAGGTTTTAAGATTCTTACTAGTCACATATATTCTTGTGCGGTGAATAGGGGGTGTTGAGTCCAGTTCACTGAGCAAGGAGTAGGTCTTGTCTATTACATATTGGGTGTATGGAACGGTATCTGAGCGAATTTGAAACCCTTGTTTTATGCCTCACCCCACCTCACCTTTCCCGTTAAGCAGCCATAGTGTGTTTTCTAAACGTGTGACTCTGTTCTGTTTTGTAATTCAGTTCAAGTGTAGCGGTTTTTACATTCCCTCTATAAGTGATAGCTTATGATAAGTGTCTTTTTCTGTGTGACTTATTTCACTTAGAATCGTCGTACCTAAATCCACTCATCTTGCTTCTACTAGCCTTATGACGTTGATTTCATGTCTGAGTGATATTCCATTGTACATAAGGACCACAACTTCTTTATCCATTTTTCTCTTTCCTGGGATATTTAAGGTGTCATGAAGTGGAGGTTCTTGTCAACAGAGCAGCCCTAAACTTTGGGGTGCCTGTGTCTTGCTGATTTTTAGTTTTCCCAATTTATACGCCCATGAGTGGACGTGCCCTATGCTCCCTAAGCTGTGTTTTTTCGATGTTTCAGGACACACCGTACACTTCTCCAGAGTGGCTGTTGGCAATTTACATCCCGCCCATCAGCGTAGCAAGGCTGCCATTTCTCCATGGCCTGTCCTGCATTTCTGGTTTTGACACTTTTTGCAGCATGGCCCTTTTGACCGATGGGAAGCGAGACTTCTTTGTAGCGCTGATTAGCCTTTCCAGGTTGCTTGGTTGGCCAAACAGGGCGTATGCGTTTTTTCCTGAATATATTCAGGAAAAAACGCATACGCCCTGTTTGGCCAAGGGCATCATTGTCGATGTTTTGCCACTTTTCATGTGCTTTAAAGGCGATTCGAATCTACCTCCTGAAATATGTTTCCTGCAATTCTGCCTTGCTTTCAAATCCTCTTCGTTGCCTTCCCTCAATATATCTGTGGATGAGAGTTATCATTTATAGCTCTGCGGGTTTGTGAATTGCAGTGTCCCTGAGCTCCATTTTTCAACTGGCTTTTTTGGGAGCTGGCCGCAAACGCGCGGGATTGCCTCAGGCCCTATTCTGCTTCTGGGCGGCAGGCTGAGCCTGTGGTTAATTCTTCTTCCCGATGGGAAAATAGAGTGACCTCTGCCTGTCCTAACACCTAGATCTAGTCTCTCATTGGTTGCCCCTCTTCCCGTTCATCATCAGGACAAATTGCAACCTGTAGGGAACAGGAGCTTAAAGGTGCTGATTCTCCAAGTAGGGAGATTGCTAGTAAAGTAGCTGGAAAGGCGAACCCGAGCACAAGGAGATGAGAAATGAGGTGCGTATTAGAAACCTTTCAAAATCACACGGTGTACCATCTTCTGGGTTTCTCATGCATGTTTTCGATGTAGGAAGATGCCCTTGAACCTCGAGATTTGGGACCCATGGGATGGGTACCAGGCAGTATTACTTTAAAGGGTCTGTGTCTGCTCACCCAACCTCACCCAACCTTTCAGCCCCAAGAGTGTCCACCCTTATGTCTCATCCAGCTGTGGGTATAGATATGGTCAATCCAGGTTGCATCACAGCCTCTGAACGAATTTTGTAAGAATTTCTCTCTCTTTCACTGTCTTTGTTTTACGGGTTTTTAAAAGTAATTTATTTTTATAATGGGGTTTAGCTGCTTTTCACGGCTGTGTTTTTGCGGCTTTACACCCACTTGACTCACTTCCAGACAGATATCAATACATAGGTTTTAAGATTCTTACTAGTCACATATATTCTTGTGCGGTGAATAGGGGGTGTTGAGTCCAGTTCACTGAGCAAGGAGTAGGTCTTGTCTATTACATATTGGGTGTATGGAACGGTATCTGAGCGAATTTGAAACCCTTGTTTTATGCATCACCCCACCTCACCTTTCCCGTTAAGCAGCCATAGTGTGTTTTCTAAACGTGTGACTCTGTTCTGTTTTGTAATTCAGTTCAAGTGTAGCGGTTTTACATTCCCTCTATAAGTGATAGCTTATGATAAGTGTCTTTTTCTGTGTGACTTATTTCACTTAGAATCGTCGTACCTAAATCCACTCATCTTGCTTCTACTAGCCTTATGACATTGATTTCATGTCTGAGTGATATTCCATTGTACATAAGGACCACAACTTCTTTATCCATTTTTCTCTTTCCTGGGATATTTAAGGTGTCATGAAGTGGAGGTTCTTGTCTACAGAGCAGCCCTAAACTTTGGGGTGCCTGTGTCTTGCTGATTTTTAGTTTTCCCAATTTATACGCCCATGAGTGGACGTGCCCTATGCTCCCTAAGCTGTGTTTTTTCGATGTTTCAGGACACACCGTACACTTCTCCAGAGTGGCTGTTGGCAATTTACATCCCGCCCATCAGCGTAGCAAGGCTGCCATTTCTCCATGGCCTGTCCTGCATTTCTGGTTTTGACACTTTTTGCAGCATGGCCCTTTTGACCGATGGGAAGCGAGACTTCTTTGTAGCGCTGATTAGCCTTTCCAGGTTGCTTGGTTGGCAAAACAGGGCGTATGCGTTTTTTCCTGAATATATTCAGGAAAAAACGCATACGCCCTGTTTGGCCAAGGGCATCATTGTCGACGTTTTGCCACTTTTCATGTGCTTTAAAGGCGATTCGAATCTACCTCCTGAAACCTGTTTCCTGCAATTCTGCCTTGCTTTCAAATCCTCTTCCTTGCCTTCCCTCAATTTATCTGTGGATGAGAGTTATCATTTATAGCTCTGCGGGTTTGTGAATCACAGAGTCCCTGAGCTCCATTTTTCAACTGGCTTTTTTGGGAGCTGGCCGCAATAGCGCGGGATTGCCTCAGGCCCTATTCTGCTTCTGGGCGGCAGGCTGAGCCTGTGGTTAATTCTTCTTCCCGATGGGAAAATAGAGTGACCTGTGCCTGTCCCAACACCTTGATCTAGTCTCTCATTGGTTGCCCCTCTTCCCGTTCATCCTCAGGACAAATTGCAACCTGTAGGGAACAGGAGCTTAAAGGTGCTGATTCTCCAAGTAGGGAGATTGCTAGTAAAGTAGCTGGAAAGGCGAACCCGAGCACAAGGAGATGAGAAATGAGGTGCGTATTAGAAACCTTTCAAAATCACACGGTGTACCATCTTCTGGGTTTCTCATGCATGTTTTCGATGTAGGAAGATGCCCTTGAACCTGGAGATTTGGGACCCATGGGATGGGTACCAGGCAGTATTACTTTAAAGGGTCTGTGTCTGCTCACCCAACCTCACCCAACCTTTCAGCCCCAAGAGTGTCCACCCTTATGTCTCATCCAGCTGTGGGTCTAGATATGGTCAATCCAGGTTGCATCACAGCCTCTGAACGAATTTTGTAAGAATTTCTCTCTCTTTCACTGTCTTTGTTTTACGGGTTTTTAAAAGTAATTTATTTTGATAATGGGGTTTAGCTGCTTTTCACGGCTGTGTTTATGCGGCTTTACACCACTTGACTCACTTCCAGACAGATATCAATACATAGGTTTTAAGATTCTTACTAGTCACATATATTCTTGTGCGGTGAATAGGGGGTGTTGAGTCCAGTTCACTGAGCAAGGAGTAGGTCTTGTCTATTACATATTGGGTGTATGGAACGGTATCTGAGCGAATTTGAAACCCTTGTTTTATGCCTCACCCCTCCTCACCTTTCCCGTTAAGCAGCCATAGTGTGTTTTCTAAACGTGTGATTCTGTTCTGTTTTGTAATTCAGTTCAAGTGTAGCGGTTTTTACATTCCCTCTATAAGTGACAGCTAATGATAAGTGTCTTTTTCTGTGTGACTTATTTCACTTAGAATCATCGTACCTAAATCCACTCATCTTGCTTCTACTAGCCTTATGACCTTGATTTCATGTCTGAGTGATATTCCATTGTACATAAGGACCACAACTTCTTTATCCATTTTTCTCTTTCCTGGGATATTTAAGGTGTCATGAAGTGGAGGTTCTTGTCAACAGAGCAGCCCTAAACTTTGGGGTGCCTGTGTCTTGCTGATTTTTAGTTTTCCCAATTTATACGCCCATGAGTGGACGTGCCCTATGCTCCCTAATCTGTGTTTTTTCGATGTTTCAGGACACACCGTACACTTCTCCAGAGTGGCTGTTGGCAATTTACATCCCGCCCATCAGCGTAGCAAGGCTGCCATTTCTCCATGGCCTGTCCTGCATTTCTGGTTTTGACACTTTTTGCAGCATGGCCCTTTTGACCGATGGGAAGCGAGACTTCTTTGTAGCGCTGATTAGCCTTTCCAGGTTGCTTGGTTGGCCAAACAGGGCGTATGCGTTTTTTCCTGAATATATTCAGGAAAAAACGCATACGCCCTGTTTGGCCAAGGGCATCATTGTCGATGTTTTGCCACTTTTCATGTGCTTTAAAGGCGATTCGAATCTACCTCCTGAAACATGTTTCCTGCAATTCTGCCTTGCTTTCAAATCCTCTTCGTTGCCTTCCCTCAATATATCTGTGGATGAGAGTTATCATTTATAGCTCTGCGGGTTTGTGAATTGCAGTGTCCCTGAGCTCCATTTTTCAACTGGCTTTTTTGGGAGCTGGCCGCAAAAGCGCGGTATTGCCTCAGGCCCTATTCTGCTTCTGGGCGGCAGGCTGAGCCTGTGGTTAATTCTTCTTCCCGATGGGAAAATAGAGTGACCTCTGCCTGTCCCAACACCTAGATCTAGTCTCTCATTGTTTGCCCCTCTTCCCGTTCATCATCAGGACAAATTGCAACCTGTAGGGAACAGGAGGTTAAAGGTGCTGATTCTCCAAGTAGGGATATTGCTAGTAAAGTAACTGGAATGGCGAACCCGAGCACAAGGAGATGAGAAATGAGGTGCGTATTAGAAACCTTACAAAATCACACGGTGTACCATCTTCTGGGTTCCTCATGCATGTTTTCGATGTAGGAACATGCCCTTGAACCTGGAGATTTGGGACCCATGGGGTGGGTACCAGGCAGTAGTACTTTAAAGGGTCTGTGCTTGCTCACCCAACCTCACCCAACCTTTCAGCCCCAAGAGTGTCCACCCTTATGTCTCATCCAGCTGTGGGTCTAGATAAGGTCAATCCAGGTTGCATCACAGCCTCTGAACGAATTTTGTAAGAATTTCTCTCTCTTTCACTGTCTTTGTTTTACGGGTTTTTAAAAGTAATTTATTTTTATAATGGGGTTTAGCTGCTTTTCACGGCTGTGTTTATGCGGCTTTACACCCACTTGACTCACTGCCAGACAGATATCAATACATAGGTTTTAAGATTCTTACTAGTCACATATATTCTTGTGCGGTGAATAGGGGGTGTTGAGTCCAGTTCACTGAGCAAGGAGCAGGTGTTGTCTATTACATATTGGGTGTATGGAACGGTATCTGAGCGAATTTGAAACCCTTGTTTTATGCCTCACCCCACCTCACCTTTCCCGTTAAGCAGCCATAGTGTGTTTTCTAAACGTGTGACTCTGTTCTGTTTTGTAATTCAGTTCAAGTGTAGCGGTTTTTATATTCCCTCTATAAGTGATAGCTTATGATAAGTGTCTTTTTCTGTGTGACTTATTTCACTTAGAATCATCGTACCTAAATCCACTCATCTTGCTTCTACTAGCCTTAAGACATTGATTTCATGTCTGAGTGATATTCCACTGTACATAAGGACCACAACTTCTTTATCCATTTTTCTCTTTCCTGGGATATTTAAGGTGTCATGAAGTGGAGGTTCTTGTCAACAGAGCAGCCCTAAACTTTGGGGTGCCTGTGTCTTGCTGATTTTTAGTTTTCCCAATTTATACGCCCATGAGTGGACGTGCGCTATGCTCCCTAAGCTGTGGTTTTTCGATGTTTCAGGACACACCGTACACTTCTCCAGAGTGGCTGTTGGCAATTTACATCCTGCCCATTAGTGTAGCAAGGCTGCCATTTCTCCATGGCCTGTCCTGCATTTCTGGTTTTGACACTTTTTGCAGCATGGCCCTTTTGACCGATGGGAAGCGAGACTTCTTTGTAGCGCTGATTTGCCTTTCCAGGTTGCTTGGTTGGCAAAAAAGGGCGTATGCGTTTTTTCCTGAATATATTCAGGAAAAAACGCATACGCCCTTTTTGGCCAAGGGCATCATTGTCGAAGTTTTGCCACTTTTCATGTGCTTTAAAGGCGATTTGAATCTACCTCCTGAAACCTGTTTCCTGCAATTCTGCCTTGCTTTCAAATCCTCTTCGTTGCCTTCCCTCAATATATCTGTGGATGAGAGTTATCATTTATAGCTCTGCGGGTTTGTGAATTGCAGTGTCCCTGAGCTCCATTTTTCAACTCGCTTTTTTGGGAGCTGGCCGCAAAAGCGCGGGATTGCCTCAGGCCCTATTCTGCTTCTGGGCGGCAGGCTGAGCCTGTGGTTAATTCTTCTTCCTGATGGGAAAATAGAGTGACCTGTGCCTGTCCCAACACCTAGATCTAGTCTCTCATTGGTTGCCCCTCTTCCCGTTCATCCTCAGAACAAATTGCAACCTGTAGGGAACAGGAGCTTAAAGGTGCTGATTCTCCAAGTAGGGAGATTGCTAGTAAAGTAGCTGGAAAGGCGAACCCGAGCACAAGGAGATGAGAAATCAGGTGCGTATTAGAAACCTTTCAAAATCACACGGTGTACCATCTTCTGGGTTTCTCATGCATGTTTTTGATGTAGGAAGATGCCCTTGAACCTGGAGATTTGGGACCCATGGGCTGGGTACCAGGCAGTATTACTTTAAAGGGTCTGCGTTTGCTCACCCAACCTCACCCAACCTTTCAGCCCCAAGAGTGTCCACCCTTATGTCTAATCCAGCTGTGGGTCTAGATATGGTCAATCCAGGTTGCATCACAGCCTCTGAACGAATTCTGTAAGAATTTCTCTCTCTTTCACTGTCTTTGTTTTATGGGTTTTTAAAAGTAATTTATTTTTATAATGGGGTTCAGCTGCTTTTCACGGCTGTGTTTATGCGGCTTTACACCCACTTGACTCTCTTCCAGACAGATATCAATACATAGGTTTTAAGATTCTTACTAGTCACATATATTCTTGTGCAGTGAATAGGGGGTGTTGAGTCCAGTTCACTGAGCAAGGAGTAGGTCTTGTCTATTACATATTGGGTGTATGGAACGGTATCTGAGCGAATTTGAAACCCTTGTTTTATGCATCACCCCACCTCACCTTTCCCGTTAAGCAGCCATAGTGTGTTTTCTAAACGTGTGACTCTGTTCTGTTTTGTAATTCAGTTCAAGTGTAGCGGTTTTTACATTCCCTCTATAAGTGATAGCTTATGATAAGTGTCTTTTTCTGTGTGACTTATTTCACGTAGAATCATCGTACCTAAATCCACTCATCTTGCTTCTACTAGCCTTATGAAATTGATTTCATGTCTGAGTGATATTCCATTGTACATAAGGACCACAACTTCTTTATCCATTTTTCTCTTTCCTGGGATATTTAAGGTGTCATGAAGTGGAGGTTCTTGTCAACAGAGCAGCCCTAAACTTTGGGGTGCCTGTGTCTTGCTGATTTTTAGTTTTCCCAATTTATACGCCCATGAGTGGACGTGCCCTATGCTCCCTAAGCTGTGTTTTTTCGATGTTTTAGGACACACCGTACACTTCTCCAGAGTGGCTGTTGGCAATTTACATCCCGCCCATCAGCGTAGCAAGGCTGCCATTTCTCCATGGCCTGTCCTGCATTTCTGGTTTTGACACTTTTTGCAGGATGGCCCTTTTGACCGATGGGAAGCGAGACTTCTTTGTAGCGCTGATTAGCCTTTCCAGGTTGCTTGGTTGGCCAAACAGGGCGTATGCGTTTTTTCCTGAATATATTCAGGAAAAAACGCATACGCCCTGTTTGGCCAAGGGCATCATTGTCGATGTTTTGCCACTTTTCATGTGCTTTAATGGCGATTCGAATCTACCTCCTGAAACATGTTTCCTGCAATTCTGCCTTGCTTTCAAATCCTCTTCGTTGCCTTCCCTCAATATATCTGTGGATGAGAGTTATCATTTATAGCTCTGCGGGTTTGTGAATTGCAGTGTCCCTGAGCTCCATTTTTCAACTCGCTTTTTTGGGAGCTGGCCGCAAAACGCGGGATTGCCTCAGGCCCTATTCTGCTTCTGGGCGGCAGGCTGAGCCTGTGGTTAATTCTTCTTCCCGATGGGAAAATAGAGTGACCTCTGCCTGTCCCAACACCTAGATCTAGTCTCTCATTGGTTGCCCCTCTTCCCGTTCATCCTCAGGACAAATTGCAACCTGTAGGGAACAGGAGCTAAAAGGTGCTGATTCTCCAAGTAGGGAGATTGCTAGTAAAGTAGCTGGAAAGGCGAACCCGAGCACAAGGAGATGAGAAATGAGGTGCGTATTAGAAACCATACAAAATCACACGGTGTACCATCTTCTGGGTTTCTCATGCATGTTTTCGATGTAGGAACATGCCCTTGAACCTGGAGATTTGGGACCCATGGGGTGGGTACCAGGCAGTAGTACTTTAAAGGGTCTGTGCTTGCTCACCCAACCTCACCCAACCTTTCAGCCCCAAGAGTGTCCACCCTTATGTCTCATCCAGCTGTGGGTCTAGATAAGGTCAATCCAGGTTGCATCACAGCCTCTGAACGAATTTTGTAAGAATTTCTCTCTCTTTCACTGTCTTTGTTTTACGGGTTTTTAAAAGTAATTTATTTTTATAATGGGGTTTAGCTGCTTTTCACGGCTGTGTTTATGCGGCTTTACACCCACTTGACTCACTGCCAGACAGATATCAATACATAGGTTTTAAGATTCTTACTAGTCACATATATTCTTGTGCGGTGAATAGGGGGTGTTGAGTCCAGTTCACTGAGCAAGGAGCAGGTGTTGTCTATTACATATTGGGTGTATGGAACGGTATCTGAGCGAATTTGAAACCCTTGTTTTATGCCTCACCCCACCTCACCTTTCCCGTTAAGCAGCCATAGTGTGTTTTCTAAACGTGTGACTCTGTTCTGTTTTGTAATTCAGTTCAAGTGTAGCGGTTTTTATATTCCCTCTATAAGTGATAGCTTATGATAAGTGTCTTTTTCTGTGTGACTTATTTCACTTAGAATCATCGTACCTAAATCCACTCATCTTGCTTCTACTAGCCTTAAGACATTGATTTCATGTCTGAGTGATATTCCACTGTACATAAGGACCACAACTTCTTTATCCATTTTTCTCTTTCCTGGGATATTTAAGGTGTCATGAAGTGGAGGTTCTTGTCAACAGAGCAGCCCTAAACTTTGGGGTGCCTGTGTCTTGCTGATTTTTAGTTTTCCCAATTTATACGCCCATGAGTGGACGTGCACTATGCTCCCTAAGCTGTGGTTTTTCGATGTTTCAGGACACACAGTACACTTCTCCAGAGTGGCTGTTGGCAATTTACATCCCACCCATTAGTGTAGCAAGGCTGCCATTTCTCCATGGCCTGTCCTGCATTTCTGGTTTTGACACTTTTTGCAGCATGGCCCTTTTGACCGATGGGAAGCGAGACTTCTTTGTAGCGCTGATTTGCCTTTCCAGGTTGCTTGGTTGGCAAAAAAGGGCGTATGCGTTTTTTCCTGAATATATTCAGGAAAAAACGCATACGCCCTTTTTGGCCAAGGGCATCATTGTCGAAGTTTTGCCACTTTTCATGTGCTTTAATGGCGATTTGAATCTACCTCCTGAAACCTGTTTCCTGCAATTCTGCCTTGCTTTCAAATCCTCTTCGTTGCCTTCCCTCAATATATCTGTGGATGAGAGTTATCATTTATAGCTCTGCGGGTTTGTGAATTGCAGTGTCCCTGAGCTCCATTTTTCAACTCGCTTTTTTGGGAGCTGGCCGCAAAAACGCGGGATTGCCTCAGGCCCTATTCTGCTTCTGGGCAGCAGGCTGAGCCTGTGGTTAATTCTTCTTCCTGATGGGAAAATAGAGTGACCTGTGCCTGTCCCAACACCTAGATCTAGTCTCTCATTGGTTGCCCCTCTTCCCGTTCATCCTCAGGACAAATTGCAACCTGTAGGGAACAGGAGCTTAAAGGTGCTGATTCTCCAAGTAGGGAGATTGCTAGTAAAGTAGCTGGAAAGGCGAACCCGAGCACAAGGAGATGAGAAATGAGGTGCGTATTAGAAACCTTTCAAAATCACACGGTGTACCATCTTCTGGGTTTCTCATGCATGTTTTCGATGTAGGAAGATGCCCTTGAACCTGGAGATTTGGGGCCCATGGGATGGGTGCCAGGCAGTATTACTTTAAAGGGTCTGCGTTTGCTCACCCAACGTCACCCAACCTTTCAGCCCCAAGAGTGTCCACCCTTATGTCTCATCCACCTGTGGGTCTAGATATGGTCAATCCAGGTTGCATCACAGCCTCTGAAAGAATTTTGTAAGAATTTCTCTCTCTTTCACTGTCTTTCTTTTACGGGTTTTCAAAAGTAATTTATTTTTATAATCGGGTTTAGCTGCTTTTCACGGCTGTGTTTATGCGGCTTTACACCCACTTGACTCACTTCCAGACAGATATCAATACATAGGTTTTAAGATTCTTACTAGTCACATATATTCTTGTGCAGTGAATAGGGGGTGTTGAGTCCAGTTCACTGAGCAAGGAGTAGGTCTTGTCTATTACATATTGGGTGTATGGAACGGTATCTGAGCGAATTTGAAACCCTTGTTTTATGCATCACCCCACCTCACCTTTCCCATTAAGCAGCCATAGTGTGTTTTCTAAACGTGTGACTCTGTTCTGTTTTGTAATTCAGTTCAAGTGTAGCGGTTTTTACATTCCCTCTATAAGTGATAGCTTATGATAAGTGTCTTTTTCTGTGTGACTTATTTCACGTAGAATCATCGTACCTAAATCCACTCATCTTGCTTCTACTAGCCTTATGAAATTGATTTCATGTCTGAGTGATATTCCATTGTACATAAGGACCACAACTTCTTTATCCATTTTTCTCTTTCCTGGGATATTTAAGGTGTCATGAAGTGGAGGTTCTTGTCAACAGAGCAGCCCTAAACTTTGGGGTGCCTGTGTCTTGCTGATTTTTAGTTTTCCCAATTTATACGCCCATGAGTGGACGTGCCCTATGCTCCCTAAGCTGTGTTTTTTCGATGTTTTAGGACACACCGTACACTTCTCCAGAGTGGCTGTTGGCAATTTACATCCCGCCCATCAGCGTAGCAAGGCTGCCATTTCTCCATGGCCTGTCCTGCATTTCTGGTTTTGACACTTTTTGCAGCATGGCCCTTTTGACCGATGGGAAGCGAGACTTCTTTGTAGCGCTGATTAGCCTTTCCAGGTTGCTTGGTTGGCCAAACAGGGCGTATGCGTTTTTTCCTGAATATATTCAGGAAAAAACGCATACGCCCTGTTTGGCCAAGGGCATCATTGTCGATGTTTTGCCACTTTTCATGTGCTTTAAAGGCGATTCGAATCTACCTCCTGAAACATGTTTCCTGCAATTCTGCCTTGCTTTCAAATCCTCTTCGTTGCCTTCCCTCAATATATCTGTGGATGAGAGTTATCATTTATAGCTCTGCGGGTTTGTGAATTGCAGTGTCCCTGAGCTCCATTTTTCAACTGGCTTTTTTGGGAGCTGGCCGCAAAAGCGCGGGATTGCCTCAGGCCCTATTCTGCTTCTGGGCGGCAGGCTGAGCCTGTGGTTAATTCTTCTTCCCGATGGGAAAATAGAGTGACCTCTGCCTGTCCCAACACCTAGATCTAGTCTCTCATTGGTTGCCCCTCTTCCCGTTCATCCTCAGGACAAATTGCAACCTGTAGGGAACAGGAGCTTAAAGGTGCTGATTCTCCAAGTAGGGAGATTGCTAGTAAAGTAGCTGGAAAGGCGAACCCGAGCACAAGGAGATGAGAAATGAGGTGCGTATTAGAAACCTTACAAAATCACACGGTGTACCATCTTCTGGGTTCCTCATGCATATTTTCGATGTAGGAACATGCCCTTGAACCTGGAGATTTGGGACCCATGGGGTGGGTACCAGGCAGTAGTACTTTAAAGGGTCTGTGCTTGCTCACCCAACCTCACCCAACCTTTCAGCCCCAAGAGTGTCCACCCTTATGTCTCATCCAGCTGTTGGTCTAGATAAGGTCAATCCAGGTTGCATCACAGCCTCTGAACGAATTTTGTAAGAATTTCTCTCTCTTTCACTGTCTTTGTTTTACGGGTTTTTAAAAGTAATTTATTTTTATAATGGGGTTTAGCTGCTTTTCACGGCTGTGTTTATGCGGCTTTACACCCACTTGACTCACTGCCAGACAGATATCAATACATAGGTTTTAAGATTCTTACTAGTCACATATATTCTTGTGCGGTGAATAGGGGGTGTTGAGTCCAGTTCACTGAGCAAGGAGCAGGTGTTGTCTATTACATATTGGGTGTATGGAACGGTATCTGAGCGAATTTGAAACCCTTGTTTTATGCCTCACCCCACCTCACCTTTCCCGTTAAGCAGCCATAGTGTGTTTTCTAAACGTGTGACTCTGTTCTGTTTTGTAATTCATTTCAAGTGTAGCGGTTTTTACATTCCCTCTATAAGTGATAGCTAATGATAAGTGTCTTTTTCTGTGTGACTTATTTCACTTAGAATCATCGTACCTAAATCCACTCATCTTGCTTCTACTAGCCTTATGACCTTGATTTCATGTCTGAGTGATATTCCATTGTACATAAGGACCACAACTTCTTTATCCATTTTTCTCTTTCCTGGGATATTTAAGGTGTCATGAAGTGGAGGTTCTTGTCAACAGAGCAGCCCTAAACTTTGGGGTGCCTGTGTCTTGCTGATTTTTAGTTTTCCCAATTTATACGCCCATGAGTGGACGTGCCCTATGCTCCCTAAGCTGTGTTTTTTCGATGTTTCAGGACACACCGTACACTTCTCCAGAGTGGCTGTTGGCAATTTACATCCCGCCCATCAGCGTAGCAAGGCTGCCATTTCTCCATGGCCTGTCCTGCATTTCTGGTTTTGACACTTTTTGCAGCATGGCCCTTTTGACCGATGGGAAGCGAGACTTCTTTGTAGCGCTGATTTGCCTTTCCAGGTTGCTTGGTTGGCAAAAAAGGGCGTATGCGTTTTTTCCTGAATATATTCAGGAAAAAACGCATACGCCCTTTTTGGCCAAGGGCATCATTGTCGAAGTTTTGCCACTTTTCATGTGCTTTAAAGGCGATTCGAATCTACCTCCTGAAACCTGTTTCCTGCAATTCTGCCTTGCTTTCAAATCCTCTTCGTTGCCTTCCCTCAATATATCTGTGGATGAGAGTTATCATTTATAGCTCTGCGGGTTTGTGAATTGCAGTGTCCCTGAGCTCCATTTTTCAACTCGCTTTTTTGGGAGCTGGCCGCAAAAACGCGGGATTGCCTCAGGCCCTATTCTACTTCTGGGCGGCAGGCTGAGCCTGTGGTTAATTCTTCTTCCTGATGGGAAAATAGAGTGACCTGTGCCTGTCCCAACACCTAGATCTAGTCTCTCATTGGTTGCCCCTCTTCCCGTTCATCCTCAGGACAAATTGCAACCTGTAGGGAACAGGAGCTTAAAGGTGCTGATTCTCCAAGTAGGGAGATTGCTAGTAAAGTAGCTGGAAAGGCGAACCCGATCACAAGGAGATGAGAAATCAGGTGCGTATTAGAAACCTTTCAAAATCACACGGTGTACCATCTTCTGGGTTTCTCATGCATGTTTTTGATGTAGGAAGATGCCCTTGAACCTGGAGATTTGGGACCCATGGGATGGGTACCAGGCAGTATTACTTTAAAGGGTCTGCGTTTGCTCACCCAACCTCACCCAACCTTTCAGCCCCAAGAGTGTCCACCCTTATGTCTCATCCAGCTGTGGGTCTAGATATGGTCAATCCAGGTTGCATCACAGCCTCTGAACGAATTCTGTAAGAATTTCTCTCTCTTTCACTGTCTTTGTTTTATGGGTTTTTAAAAGTAATTTATTTTTATAATGGGGTTCAGCTGCTTTTCACGGCTGTGTTTATGCGGCTTTACACCCACTTGACTCACTTCCAGACAGATATCAATACATAGGTTTTAAGATTCTTACTAGTCACATATATTCTTGTGCAGTGAATAGGGGGTGTTGAGTCCAGTTCACTGAGCAAGGAGTAGGTCTTGTCTATTACATATTGGGTGTATGGAACGGTATCTGAGCCAATTTGAAACCCTTTTTTTATGCATCACCCCACCTCACCTTTCCCATTAAGCAGCCATAGTGTGTTTTCTAAACGTGTGACTCTGTTCTGTTTTGTAATTCAGTTCAAGTGTAGCGGTTTTTACATTCCCTCTATAAGTGATAGCTTATGATAAGTGTCTTTTTCTGTGTGACTTATTTCACGTAGAATCATCGTACCTAAATCCACTCATCTTGCTTCTACTAGCCTTATGAAATTGATTTCATGTCTGAGTGATATTCCATTGTACATAAGGACCACAACTTCTTTATCCATTTTTCTCTTTCCTGGGATATTTAAGGTGTCATGAAGTGGAGGTTCTTGTCAACAGAGCAGCCCTAAACTTTGGGGTGCCTGTGTCTTGCTGATTTTTAGTTTTCCCAATTTATACGCCCATGAGTGGACGTGCCCTATGCTCCCTAATCTGTGTTTTTTCGATGTTTTAGGACACACCGTACACTTCTCCAGAGTGGCTGTTGGCAATTTACATCCCGCCCATCAGCGTAGCAAGGCTGCCATTTCTCCATGACCTGTCCTGCATTTCTGGTTTTGACACTTTTTGCAGCATGGCCCTTTTGACCGATGGGAAGCGAGACTTCTTTGTAGTGCTGATTAGCATTTCCAGGTTGCTTGGTTGGCCAAACAGGGCGTATGCGTTTTTTCCTGAATATATTCAGGAAAAAACGCATACGCCCTGTTTGGCCAAGGGCATCATTGTCGATGTTTTGCCACTTTTCATGTGCTTTAAAGGCGATTCGAATCTACCTCCTGAAACATGTTTCCTGCAATTCTGCCTTGCTTTCAAATTCTCTTCGTTGCCTTCCCTCAATATATCTGTGGATGAGAGTTATCATTTATAGCTCTGCGGGTTTGTGAATTGCAGTGTCCCTGAGCTCCATTTTTCAACTGGCTTTTTTGGGAGCTGGCCGCAAAAGCGCGGGATTGCCTCAGGCCCTATTCTGCTTCTGGGCGGCAGGCTGAGCCTGTGGTTAATTCTTCTTCCCGATGGGAAATTAGAGTAACCTCTGCCTGTCCCAACACCTAGATCTAGTCTCTCATTGGTTGCCCCTCTTCCCGTTCATCCTCAGGACAAACTGCAACCTGTAGGGAACAGGAGCTTAAAGGTGCTCTTTCTCCAAGTAGGGAGATTGCTAGTAAAGTAGCTGGAATGGCGAACCCGAGCACAAGGAGTTGAGAAATGAGGTGCGTATTAGAAACCTTTCAAAATCACACGGTGTACCATCTTCTGGGTGCCTCATGCATGTTTTCGATGTAGGAAGATGCCCTTGAACCTGGAGATTTGGGACCCATGGGATGGGTACCAGGCAGTATTACTTTAAAGGGTCTGCGTTTGCTCACCCAACCTCACCCAACCTTTCAGCCCCAAGAGTGTCCACCCTTATGTCTCATCCAGCTGTGGGTCTAGATATGGTCAATCCAGGTTGCATCACAGCCTCTGAACGAATTCTGTAAGAATTTCTCTCTCTTTCACTGTCTTTGTTTTATGGGTTTTTAAAAGTAATTTATTTTTATAATGGGGTTCAGCTGCTTTTCACGGCTGTGTTTATGCGGCTTTACACCCACTTGACTCACTTCCAGACAGATATCAATACATAGGTTTTAAGATTCTTACTAGTCACATATATTCTTGTGCAGTGAATAGGGGGTGTTGAGTCCAGTTCACTGAGCAAGGAGTAGGTCTTGTCTATTACATATTGGGTGTATGGAACGGTATCTGAGCCAATTTGAAACCCTTTTTTTATGCATCACCCCACCTCACCTTTCCCATTAAGCAGCCATAGTGTGTTTTCTAAACGTGTGACTCTGTTCTGTTTTGTAATTCAGTTCAAGTGTAGCGGTTTTTACATTCCCTCTATAAGTGATAGCTTATGATAAGTGTCTTTTTCTGTGTGACTTATTTCACGTAGAATCATCGTACCTAAATCCACTCATCTTGCTTCTACTAGCCTTATGAAATTGATTTCATGTCTGAGTGATATTCCATTGTACATAAGGACCACAACTTCTTTATCCATTTTTCTCTTTCCTGGGATATTTAAGGTGTCATGAAGTGGAGGTTCTTGTCAACAGAGCAGCCCTAAACTTTGGGGTGCCTGTGTCTTGCTGATTTTTAGTTTTCCCAATTTATACGCCCATGAGTGGACGTGCCCTATGCTCCCTAATCTGTGTTTTTTCGATGTTTTAGGACACACCGTACACTTCTCCAGAGTGGCTGTTGGCAATTTACATCCCGCCCATCAGCGTAGCAAGGCTGCCATTTCTCCATGACCTGTCCTGCATTTCTGGTTTTGACACTTTTTGCAGCATGGCCCTTTTGACCGATGGGAAGCGAGACTTCTTTGTAGTGCTGATTAGCCTTTCCAGGTTGCTTGGTTGGCCAAACAGGGCGTATGCGTTTTTTCCTGAATATATTCAGGAAAAAACGCATACGCCCTGTTTGGCCAAGGGCATCATTGTCGATGTTTTGCCTCTTTTCATGTGCTTTAAAGGCGATTCGAATCTACCTCCTGAAACATGTTTCCTGCAATTCTGCCTTGCTTTCAAATTCTCTTCGTTGCCTTCCCTCAATATATCTGTGGATGAGAGTTATCATTTATAGCTCTGCGGGTTTGTGAATTGCAGTGTCCCTGAGCTCCATTTTTCAACTGGCTTTTTTGGGAGCTGGCCGCAAAAGCGCGGGATTGCCTCAGGCCCTATTCTGCTTCTGGGCGGCAGGCTGAGCCTGTGGTTAATTCTTCTTCCCGATGGGAAATTAGAGTAACCTCTGCCTGTCCCAACACCTAGATCTAGTCTCTCATTGGTTGCCCCTCTTCCCGTTCATCCTCAGGACAAACTGCAACCTGTAGGGAACAGGAGCTTAAAGGTGCTCTTTCTCCAAGTAGGGAGATTGCTAGTAAAGTAGCTGGAATGGCGAACCCGAGCACAAGGAGATGAGAAATGAGGTGCGTATTAGAAACCTTTCAAAATCACACGGTGTACCATCTTCTGGGTGCCTCATGCATGTTTTCGATGTAGGAAGATGCCCTTGAACCTGGAGATTTGGGACCCATGGGGTGGGTACCAGGCAGTAGTACTTTAAAGGGTCTGTGCTTGCTCACCCAACCTCACCCAACCTTTCAGCCCCAAGAGTGTCCACCCTTATGTCTCATCCAGCTGTGGGTCTAGATAAGGTCAATCCAGGTTGCATCACAGCCTCTGAACGAATTTTGTAAGAATTTCTCTCTCTTTCACTGTCTTTGTTTTACGGGTTTTTAAAAGTAATTTATTTTTATAATGGGGTTTAGCTGCTTTTCACGGCTGTGTTTATGCGGCTTTACACCCACTTGACTCACTGCCAGACAGATATCAATACATAGGTTTTAAGGTTCTTACTACTCACATATATTCTTGTGCGGTGAATAGGGGGTGTTGAGTCCAGTTCACTGAGCAAGGAGCAGGTGTTGTCTATTACATATTGGGTGTATGGAACGGTATCTGAGCGAATTTGAAACCCTTGTTTTATGCCTCACCCCACCTCACCTTTCCCGTTAAGCAGCCATAGTGTGTTTTCTAAACGTGTGACTCTGTTCTGTTTTGTAATTCAGTTCAAGTGTAGCGGTTTTTATATTCCCTCTATAAGTGATAGCTAATGATAAGAGTCTTTTTCTGTGTGACTTATTTCACTTAGAATCATCGTACCTAAATCCACTCATCTTGCTTCTACTAGCCTTAAGACATTGATTTCATGTCTGAGTGATATTCCATTGTACATAAGGACCACAACTTCTTTATCCATTTTTCTCTTTCCTGGGATATTTAAGGTGTCATGAAGTGGAGGTTCTTGTCAACAGAGCAGCCCTAAACTTTGGGGTGCCTGTGTCTTGCTGATTTTTAGTTTTCCCAATTTATACGCCCATGAGTGGACGTGCCCTATGCTCCCTAAGCTGTGGTTTTTCGATGTTTCAGGACACACCGTACACTTCTCCCGAGTGGCTGTTGGCAATTTACATCCCGCCCATCAGTGTAGCAAGGCTGCCATTTCTCCATGGCCTGTCCTGCATTTCTGGTTTTGACACTTTTTGCAGCATGGCCCTTTTGACCGATGGGAAGCGAGACTTCTTTGTAGCGCTGATTTGCCTTTCCAGGTTGCTTGGTTGGCCAAACAGGGCGTATGCGTTTATTCCTGAATATATTCAGGAAAAAACGCATACGCCCTCTTTGGCCAAGGGCATCATTGTCGACATTTTGCCACTTTTCATGTGCTTTAAAGGCGATTCGAATCTAACTCCTGAAACCTGTTTCCTGCAATTCTGCCTTGCTTTCAAATCCTCTTCCTTGCCTTCCCTCAATATATCTGTGGATGAGAGTTATCATTTATAGCTCTGCGGGTTTGTGAATTGCAGTGTCCCTGAGCTCCATTTTTCAACTCGCTTTTTTGGAAGCTGGCCGCAAAAACGCGGGATTGCCTCAGGCCCTATTCTGCTTCTGGGCTGCAGGCTGAGCCTGTGGTTAATTCTTCTTCCTGATGGGAAAATAGAGTGACCTGTGCCTGTCCCAACACCTAGATCTAGTCTCTCATTGGTTGCCCCTCTTCCCGTTCATCCTCAGGACAAATTGCAACCTGTAGGGAACAGGAGCTTAAAGGTGCTGATTCTCCAAGTAGGGAGATTGCTAGTAAAGTAGCTGGAAAGGCGAACCCGATCACAAGGAGATGAGAAATCAGGTGCATATTAGAAACCTTTCAAAATCACACGGTGTACCATCTTCTGGGTTTCTCATGCATGTTTTTGATGTAGGAAGATGCCCTTGAACCTGGAGATTTGGGACCCATGGGATGGGTACCAGGCAGTATTACTTTAAAGGGTCTGCGTTTGCTCACCCAACCTCACCCAACCTTTCAGCCCCAAGAGTGTCCACCCTTATGTCTCATCCAGCTTTGGGTCTAGATAAGGTCAATCCAGGTTGCATCACAGCCTCTGAACGAAATTGTAAGAATTTCTCAATCTTTCACTGTCTTTGTTTTACGGGTTTTTAAAAGTAATTTATTTTTATAATGGGGTTTAGCTGCTTTTCACGGCTGTGTTTATGCGGCTTTACACCCACTTGACTCACTGCCAGACAGATATCAATACATAGGTTTTAAGATTCTTACTAGTCACATATATTCTTGTGCGGTGAATAGGGGGTGTTGAGTCCAGTTCACTGAGCAAGGAGCAGGTGTTGTCTATTACATATTGGGTGTATGGAACGGTATCTGAGCGAATTTGAAACCCTTGTTTTATGCCTCACCCCACCTCACCTTTCCCGTTAAGCAGCCATAGTGTGTTTTCTAAACGTGTGACTCTGTTCTGTTTTGTAATTCAGTTCAAGTGTAGCGGTTTTTACATTCCCTCTATAAGTGATAGCTAATGATAAGAGTCTTTTTCTGTGTGACTTATTTCACGTAGAATCATCGTACCTAAATCCACTCATCTTGCTTCTACTAGCCTTATGACCTTGATTTCATGTCTGAGTGATATTCCATTGTACATAAGGACCACAACTTCTTTATCCATTTTTCTCTTTCCTGGGATATTTAAGGTGTCATGAAGTGGAGGTTCTTGTCAACAGAGCAGCCCTAAACTTTGGGGTGCCTGTGTCTTGCTGATTTTTAGTTTTCCCAATTTATACGCCCATGAGTGGACGTGCCCTATGCTCCCTAAGCTGTGTTTTTTCGATGTTTCAGGACACACCGTACACTTCTCCAGAGTGGCTGTTGGCAATTTACATCCCGCCCATCAGCGTAGCAAGGCTGCCATTTCTCCATGGCCTGTCCTGCATTTCTGGTTTTGACACTTTTTGCAGCATGGCCCTTTTGACCAATGGGAAGCGAGACTTCTTTGTAGCGCTGATTTGCCTTTCCAGGTTGCTTGGTTGGCAAAAAAGGGCGTATGCGTTTTTTCCTGAATATATTCAGGAAAAAACGCATACGCCCTGTTTGGCCAAGGGCATCATTGTCGATGTTTTGCCACTTTTCATGTGCTTTAAAGGCGATTCGAATCTACCTCCTGAAACCTGTTTCCTGCAATTTTGCCTTGCTTCAAATCCTCTTCGTTGCCTTCCCTCAATATATCTGTGGATGAGAGTTATCATTTATAGCTCTGCGGGTTTGTGAATTGCAGTGTCCCTGAGCTCCATTTTTCAACTCGCTTTTTTGGGAGCTGGCCGCAAAAACGCGGGATTGCCTCAGGCCCTATTCTGCTTCTGGGCGGCAGGCTGAGCCTGTGGTTAATTCTTCTTCCTGATGGGAAAATAGAGTGACCTGTGCCTGTCCCAACACCTAGATCTAGTCTCTCATTGGTTGCCCCTCTTCCCGTTCATCCTCAGGACAATTTACAACCTGTAGGGAACAGGAGCTTAAAGGTGCTGATTCTCCAAGTAGGGAGATTGCTATTAAAGTAGCTGGAAAGGCGAACCCGATCACAAGGAGATGAGAAATCAGGTGCGTATTAGAAACCTTTCAAAATCACACGGTGTACCATCTTCTGGGATTCTCATGCATGTTTTTGATGTAGGAAGATGCCCTTGAACCTGGAGATTTGGGACCCATGGGATGGGTACCAGGCAGTATTACTTTAAAGGGTCTGCGTTTGCTCACCCAACCTCACCCAACCTTTCAGCCCCAAGAGTGTCCACCCTTATGTCTCATCCAGCTGTGGGTCTAGATATGGTCAATCCAGGTTGCATCACAGCCTCTGAACGAATTCTGTAAGAATTTCTCTCTCTTTCATTGTCTTTGTTTTACGGGTTTTTAAAAGTAATTTATTTTTATAATGGGGTTCAGCTGCTTTTCACGGCTGTGTTTATGCGGCTTTACACCCACTTGACTCACTTCCAGACAGATATCAATACATAGGTTTTAAGATTCTTACTAGTCACATATATTCTTGTGCACTGAATAGGGGGTGTTGAGTCCAGTTCACTGAGCAAGGAGTAGGTCTTGTCTATTACATATTGGGTGTATGGAACGGTATCTGAGCGAATTTGAAACCCTTGTTTTATGCATCACCCCACCTCACCTTTCCCATTAAGCAGCCATAGTGTGTTTTCTAAACGTGTGACTCTGTTCTGTTTTTTAATTCAGTTCAAGTGTAGCGGTTTTTACATTCCCTCTATAAGTGATAGCTTATGATAAGTGTCTTTTTCTGTGTGACTTATTTCACGTAGAATCATCGTACCTAAATCCACTCATCTTGCTTCTACTAGCCTTATGAAATTGATTTCATGTCTGAGTGATATTCCATTGTACATAAGGACCACAACTTCTTTATCCATTTTTCTCTTTCCTGGGATATTTAAGGTGTCATGAAGTGGAGGTTCTTGTCAACAGAGCAGCCCTAAACTTTGGGGTGCCTGTGTCTTGCTGATTTTTAATTTTCCCAATTTATACGCCCATGAGTGGACTTGCCCTATGCTCCCTAAGCTGTGTTTTTTCGATGTTTTAGGACACACCGTACACTTCTCCAGAGTGGCTGTTGGCAATTTACATCCCGCCCATCAGCGTACCAAGGCTGCCATTTCTCCATGGCCTGTCCTGCATTTCTGGTTTTGACACTTTTTGCAGCATGGCCCTTTTGACCGATGGGAAGCGAGACTTCTTTGTAGCGCTGATTAGCCTTTCCAGGTTGCTTGGTTGGCCAAACAGGGCATATGCGTTTTTTCCTGAATATATTCAGGAAAAAACGCATATGCCCTGTTTGGCCAAGGGCATCATTGTCGATGTTTTGCCACTTTTCATGTGCTTTAAAGGCGATTCGAATCTACCTCCTGAAACATGTTTCCTGCAATTCTGCCTTGCTTTCAAATCCTCTTCGTAGCCATCCCTCAATATATCTGTGGATGAGAGTTATCATTTATAGCTCTGCGGGTTTGTGAATTGCAGTGTCCCTGAGCTCCATTTTTCAACTGGCTTTTTTGGGAGCTGGCCGCAAAAGCGCGGGATTGCCTCAGGCCCTATTCTGCTTCTGGGCGGCAGGCTGAGCCTGTGGTTAATTCTTCTTCCCGATGGGAAAATAGAGTAACCTCTGCCTGTCCCAACACCTAGATCTAGTCTCTCATTGGTTGCCCCTCTTCCCGTTCATCCTCAGGACAAATTGCAACCTGTAGGGAACAGGAGCTTAAAGGTGCTGATTCTCCAAGTAGGGAGATTGCTAGTAAAGTAGCTGGAATGGCGAACCCGAGCACAAGGAGATGAGAAATGAGGTGCGTATTAGAAACCTTTCAAAATCACACGGTGTACCATCTTCTGGGTTCCTCATGCATGTTTTCGATGTAGGAAGATGCCCTTGAACCTGGAGATTTGGGACCCATGTGGTGGGTACCAGGCAGTAGTACTTTAAAGGGTCTGTGCTTGCTCACCCAACCTCACCCAACCTTTCAGCCCCAAGAGTGTCCACCCTTATGTCTCATCCAGCTGTGGGTCTAGATAAGGTCAATCCAGGTTGCATCACAGCCTCTGAACGAATTTTGTAAGAATTTCTCAATCTTTCACTGTCTTTGTTTTACGGGTTTTTAAAAGTAATTTATTTTTATAATGGGGTTTAGCTGCTTTTCACGGCTGTGTTTATGCGGCTTTACACCCACTTGACTCACTGCCAGACAGATATCAATACATAGGTTTTAAGATTCTTACTAGTCACATATATTCTTGTGCGGTGAATAGGGGGTGTTGAGTCCAGTTCACTGAGCAAGGAGCAGGTGTTGTCTATTACATATTGGGTGTATGGAACGGTATCTGAGCGAATTTGAAACCCTTGTTTTATGCCTCACCCCACCTCACCTTTCCCGTTAAGCAGCCATAGTGTGTTTTCTAAACGTGTGACTCTGTTCTGTTTTGTAATTCAGTTCAAGTGTAGCGGTTTTTACATTCCCTCTATAAGTGATAGCTAATGATAAGTGTCTTTTTCTGTGTGACTTATTTCACTTAGAATCATCGTACCTAAATCCACTCATCTTGCTTCTACTAGCCTTATGACCTTGATTTCATGTCTGAGTGATATTCCATTGTACATAAGGACCACAACTTCTTTATCCATTTTTCTCTTTCCTGGGATATTTAAGGTGTCATGAAGTGGAGGTTCATGTCAACAGAGCAGCCCTAAACTTTGGGGTGCCTGTGTCTTGCTGATTTTTAGTTTTCCCAATTTATACGCCCATGAGTGGACGTGCCCTATGTTCCCTAAGCTGTGGTTTTTCGATGTTTCAGGACACACCGTACACTTCTCCAGAGTGGCTGTTGGCAATTAACATCCCGCCCATCAGTGTAGCAAGGCTGCCATTTCTCCATGGCCTGTCCTGCATTTCTGGTTTTGACACTTTTTGCAGCATGGCCCTTTTGACCGATGGGAAGCGAGACTTCTTTGTAGCGCTGATTTGCCTTTCCAGGTTGCTTGGTTGGCCAAACAGGGCTTATGCGTTTTTTCCTGAATATATTCAGGAAAAAACGCATACGCCCTGTTTGGCCAAGGGCATCATTGTCGACATTTTGCCACTTTTCATGTGCTTTAAAGGCGATTCGAATCTACCTCCTGAAACCTGTTTCCTGCAATTCTGCCTTGCTTTCAAATTATCTTCGTTGCCTTCCCTCAATATATCTGTGGATGAGAGTTATCATTTATAGCTCTGCGGGTTTGTGAATTGCAGTGTCCCTGAGCTCCATTTTTCAACTGGCTTTTTTGCGAGCTGGCCGCAAAAGCGCGGGATTGCCTCAGGCCCTATTCTGCTTCTGGGCGGCAGGCTGAGCCTGTGGTTAATTCTTCTTCCTGATGGGAAAATAGAGTGACCTTTGCCTGTCCCAAAACCTAGATCTAGTCTCTCATTGGTTGCCCCTCTTCCCGTTCATCCTCAGGACAATTTGCAACCTGTAGGGAACAGAAGCTTAAAGGTGCTGATTCTCCAAGTAGGGAGATTGCTAGTAAAGTAGCTGGAAAGGCAAACCCGAGCACAAGGAGATGAGAAATGAGGTGCGTATTAGAAACCTTTTAAAATCACACGGTGTACCATCTTCTGGGTTTCTCATGCATGTTTTCGATGTAGGAAGATGCCCTTGAATCTGGAGATTTGGGACCCATGGGATGGGTACCAAGCAGTGTTACTTTAAAGGGTCTGCGTTTGCTCACCCAACCTCACCCAACCTTTCAGCCCCAAGAGTGTCCACCCTTATGTCTCATCCAGCTGTGGGTCTAGATATGGTCAATCCAGGTTGCATCACAGCCTCTGAACGAATTTTGTAAGAATTTCTCTCTCTTTCACTGTCTTTGTTTTACGGGTTTTTAAAAGTAATTTATTTTTATAATGGGGTTTAGCTGCTTTTCACGACTGTGTTTATGCGGCTTTACACCCACTTGACTCACTGCCAGACAGATATCAATACATAGGTTTTAAGATTCTTACTAGTCACATATATTCTTGTGCGGTGAATAGGGGGTGTTGAGTCCAGTTCACTGAGCAAGGAGCAGGTGATGTCTATTTTATATTGGGTGTATGGAACGGTATCTGAGCGAATTTGAAACCCTTGTTTTATGCCTCACCCCACCTCACCTTTCCCGTTAAGCAGCCATAGTGTGTTTTCTAAACGTGTGACTCTGTTCTGTTTTGTAATTCAGTTCAAGTGTAGCGGTTTTTACATTCCCTCTATAAGTGATAGCTAATGATAAGTGTCTTTTTCTGTGTGACTTATTTCACTTAGAATCATCGTACCTAAATCCACTCATCTTGCTTCTACTAGCCTTATGACCTTGATTTCATGTCTGAGTGATATTCCATTGTACATAAGGACCACAACTTCTTTATCCATTTTTCTCTTTCCTGGGATATTTAAGGTGTCATGAAGTGGAGGTTCTTGTCAACAGAGCAGCCCTAAACTTTGGGGTGCCTGTGTCTTGCTGATTTTTAGTTTTCCCAATTTATACGCCCATGAGTGGACGTGCCCTATGCTCCCTAAGCTGTGTTTTTTCGATGTTTTAGGACACACCGTACACTTCTCCAGAGTGGCTGTTGGCAATTTACATCCCGCCCATCAGCGTAGCAAGGCTGCCATTTCTCCATGGCCTGTCCTGCATTTCTGGTTTTGACACTTTTTGCAGCATGGCCCTTTTGACCGATGGGAAGTGAGACTTATTTGTAGCGCTGATTAGCCTTTCCAGGTTGCTTGGTTGGCCAAACAGGGCGTATGCGTTTTTTCCTGAATATATTCAGGAAAAAAAGCATACGCCCTGTTTGGCCAAGAGCATCATTGTCGATGTTTTGCCACTTTTCATGTGCTTTAAAGGCGATTCGAATCTACCTCCTGAAACATGTTTCCTGCAATTCTGCCTTGCTTTCAAATCCTCTTCGTTGCCTTCCCTCAATATATCTGTGGATGAGAGTTATCATTTATAGCTCTGCGGGTTTGTGAATTGCAGTGTCCCTGAGCTCCATTTTTCAACTGGCTTTTTTGGGAGCTGGCCGCAAAAGCGCGGGATTGCCTCAGGCCCTATTCTGCTTCTGGGCAGCAGGCTGAGCCTGTGGTTAATTCTTCTTCCCGATGGGAAAATAGAGTGACTTCTGCCTGTCCCAACACCTAGATCTAGTCTCTCATTGGTTGCCCCTCTTCCCGTTCATCCTCAGGACAAATTGCAACCTGTAGGGAACAGGAGCTTAAAGGTGCTGATTCTCCAAGTAGGAAGATTGCTAGTAAAGTAGCTGGAAAGGCGAACCCGAGCACAAGGAGATGAGAAATGAGGTGCGTATTAGAAACCTTTCAAAATCACACGGTGTACCATCTTCTGGGTTCCTCATGCATGTTTTCGATGTAGGAAGATGCCCTTGAACCTGGAGATTTGGGACCCATGGGGTGGGTACCAGGCAGTAGTACTTTAAAGGGTCTGTGCTTGCTCACCCAACCTCACCCAACCTTTCAGCCCCAAGAGTGTCCACCTTTATGTCTCATCCAGCTGTGGGTCTAGATAAGGTCAATCCAGGTTGCATCACAGCCTCTGAACGAATTTTGTAAGAATTTCTCTCTCTTTCACTGTCTTTGTTTTACGGGTTTTTAAAATTAATTAATTTTTATAATGGGGTTTAGCTGCTTTTCACGGCTGTGTTTATGCGGCTTTACACCCACTTGACTCACTGCCAGACAGATATCAATACATAGGTTTTAAGATTCTTACTAATCACATATATTCTTGTGCGGTGAATAGGGGGTGTTGAGTCCAGTTCACTGAGCAAGGAGCAGGTGTTGTCTATTACATATTGGGTGTATGGAACGGTATCTGAGCGAATTTGAAACCCTTGTTTTATGCCTCACCCCACCTCACCTTTCCCGTTAAGCAGCCATAGTGTGTTTTCTAAACGTGTGACTCTGTTCTGTTTTGTAATTCAGTTCAAGTGTAGCGGTTTTGATATTCCCTCTATAAGTGATAGCTTATGATAAGTGTCTTTTTCTGTGTGACTTATTTCACTTAGAATCATCGTACCTAAATCCACTCATCTTGCTTCTACTAGCCTTAAGACATTGATTTCATGTCTGAGTGATATTCCATTGTACATAAGGACCACAACTTCTTTATCCATTGTTTTCTTTCCTGGGATATTTAAGGTGTCATGAAGTGGAGGTTCTTGTAAACAGAGCAGCCCTAAACTTTGGGGTGCCTGTGTCTTGCTGATTTTTAGTTTTCCCAATTTATACGCCCATGAGTGGTCGTGCCCTATGCTCCCTAAGCTGTGGTTTTTCGATGTTTCAGGACACACCGTACACTTCTCCAGAGTGGCTGTTGGCAATTTACATCCCGCCCATCAGTGTAGAAAGGCTGCCATTTCTCCATGGCCTGTCCTGCATTTCTGGTTTTGACACTTTTGCAGCATGGCCCTTTTGACCGATGGGAAGCGAGACTTCTTTGTAGCGCTGATTAGCCTTTCCAGGTTGCTTGGTTGGCCAAACAGGGCGTATGCGTTTTTTCCTGAATATATTCAGGAAAAAACGCATACGCCCTGTTTGGCCAAGGGCATCATTGTCGATGTTTTGCCACTTTTCATGTGCTTTAAAGGCGATTCGAATCAACCTCCTGAAACATGTTTCCTGCAATTCTGCCTTGCTTTCAAATCCTCTTCGTTGCCTTCCCTCAATATATCTGTTGATGAGAGTTATCATTTATAGCTCTGCGGGTTTGTGAATTGCAGTGTCCCTGAGCTCCATTTTTCAACTGGCTTTTTTGGGAGCTGGCCGCAAAAGGGAGGGATTGCCTCAGGCCCTATTCTGCATCTGGGCGGCAGGCTGAGCCTGTGGTTAATTCTTCTTCCTGATGGGAAAATAGAGTGACCTGTGCCTGTCCCAACACCTAGATCTAGTCTCTCATTGGTTGCCCCTCTTCCCGTTCATCCTCAGGACAAATTGCAACCTGTAGGGAACAGAAGCTTAAAGGTGCTGATTCTCCAAGTAGGGACATTGCTAGTAAAGTAGCTGGAAAGGCGAACCCGAGCACAAGGAGATGAGAAATGAGGTGCGTATTAGAAACCTTTCAAAATCACACGGTGTACCATCTTCTGGGTTTCTCATGAATGTTTTCGATGTAGGAAGATGCCCTTGATCCTGGAGATTTGGGACCCATGGGATGGATACCAAGCAGTGTTACTTTAAAGGGTCTGCGTTTGCTCACCCAACCTCACCCAAACTTTCAGCCCCAAGAGTGTCCACCCTTATGTCTCATCCAGCTGTGGGTCTAGATTTGGTCAATCCAGGTTGCATCACAGCCTCTGAACGAATTCTGTAAGAATTTCTCTCTCTTTCACTGTCTTTGTTTTATGGGTTTTTAAAAGTAATTTATTTTTATAATGGGGTTCAGCTGCTTTTCACGGCTGTGTTTATGCGGCTTTACACCCACTTGACTCTCTTCCAGACAGATATCAATACATAGGTTTTAAGATTCTTACTAGTCACATATATTCTTGTGCAGTGAATAGGGGGTGTTGAGTCCAGTTCACTGAGCAAGGAGTAGGTCTTGTCTATTACATATTGGGTGTATGGAACGGTATCTGAGCGAATTTGAAACCCTTGTTTTATGCATCACCCCACCTCACCTTTCCCATTAAGCAGCCATAGTGTGTTTTCTAAACGTGTGACTCTGTTCTGTTTTGTAATTCAGTTCAAGTGTAGCGGTTTTTACATTCCCTCTATAAGTGATAGCTTATGATAAGTGTCTTTTTCTGTGTGACTTATTTCACTTAGAATCGTCGTACCTAAATCCACTCATCTTGCTTCTACTAGCCTTATGACATTGATTTCATGTCTGAGTGATATTCCATTGTACATAAGGACCACAACTTCTTTATCCATTTTTCTCTTTCCTGGGATATTTAAGGTGTCATGAAGTGGAGGTTCTTGTCAACAGAGCAGCCCTAAACTTTGGGGTGCCTGTGTCTTGCTGATTTTTAGTTTTCCCAATTTATACGCCCATGAGTGGACGTGCCCTATGCTCCCTAAGCTGTGTTTTTTCGATGTTTTAGGACACACCGTACACTTCTCCAGAGTGGCTGTTGGCAATTTACATCCCGCCCATCAGCGTAGCAAGGCTGCCATTTCTCCATGGCCTGTCCTGCATTTCTGGTTTTGACACTTTTTGCAGCATGGCCCTTTTGACCGATGGGAAGCGAGACTTCTTTGTAGCGCTGATTAGCCTTTCCAGGTTGCTTGGTTGGCCAAACAGGGCGTATGCGTTTTTTCCTGAATATATTCAGGAAAAAACGCATACGCCCTGTTTGGCCAAGGGCATCATTGTCGATGTTTTGCCACTTTTCATGTGCTTTAAAGGCGATTCGAATCTACCTCCTGAAACATGTTTCCTGCAATTCTGCCTTGCTTTCATATCCTCTTCGTTGCCTTCCCTCAATATATCTGTGGATGAGAGTTATCATTTATAGCTCTGCGGGTTTGTGAATTGCAGTGTCCCTGAGCTCCATTTTTCAACTGGCTTTTTTGGGAGCTGGCCGCAAAAGCTCGGGATTGCCTCAGGCCCTATTCTGCTTCTGGGCGGCAGGCTGAGCCTGTGGTTAATTCTTCTTCCCGATGGGAAAATAGAGTGACCTCTGCCTGTCCCAACACCTAGATCTAGTCTCTCATTGGTTGCCCCTCTTCCCGTTCATCCTCAGGACAAATTGCAACCTGTAGGGAACAGGAGCTTAAAGGTGCTGATTCTCCAAGTAGGGAGATTGCTAGTAAAGTAGCTGGAAAGGCGAACCCGAGCACAAGGAGATGAGAAATGAGGTGCGTATTAGAAACCTTTCAAAATCACACGGTGTACCATCTTCTGGGTTTCTCATGCATGTTTTTGATGTAGGAAGATGCCCTTGAACCTGGAGATTTGGGACCCATGGGATGGGTACCAGGCAGTATTACTTTAAAGGGTCTGCGTTTGCTCACCCAACCTCACCCAACCTTTCAGCCCCAAGAGTGTCCACCCTTATGTCTCATCCAGCTGTGGGTCTAGATATGGTCAATCCAGGTTGTATCACAGCCTCTGAACGAATTCTGTAAGAATTTCTCTCTCTTTCACTGTCTTTGTTTTATGGGTTTTTAAAGGTAATTTATTTTTATAATGGGGTTCAGCTGCTTTTCACGGCTGTGTTTATGCGGCTTTACACCCACTTGACTCACTTCCAGACAGATATCAATACATAGGTTTTAAGATTCTTACTAGTCACATATATTCTTGTGCAGTGAATAGGGGGTGTTGAGTCCAGTTCACTGAGCAAGGAGTAGGTCTTGTCTATTACATATTGGGTGTATGGAACGGTATCTGAGCCAATTTGAAACCCTTTTTTTATGCATCACCCCACCTCACCTTTCCCATTAAGCAGCCATAGTGTGTTTTCTAAACGTGTGACTCTGTTCTGTTTTGTAATTCAGTTCAAGTGTAGCGGTTTTTACATTCCCTCTATAAGTGATAGCTTATGATAAGTGTCTTTTTCTGTGTGACTTATTTCACGTAGAATCATCGTACCTAAATCCACTCATCTTGCTTCTACTAGCCTTATGAAATTGATTTCATGTCTGAGTGATATTCCATTGTACATAAGGACCACAACTTCTTTATCCATTTTTCTCTTTCCTGGGATATTTAAGGTGTCATGAAGTTGAGGTTCTTGTCAACAGAGCAGCCCTAAACTTTGGGGTGCCTGTGTCTTGCTGATTTTTAGTTTTCCCAATTTATACGCCCATGAGTGGACGTGCCCTATGCTCCCTAAGCTGTGTTTTTTCGATGTTTTAGGACACACCGTACACTTCTCCAGAGTGGCTGTTGGCAATTTACATCCCGCCCATCAGCGTACCAAGGCTGCCATTTCTCCATGGCCTGTCCTGCATTTCTGGTTTTGACACTTTTTGCAGCATGGCCCTTTTGACCGATGGGAAGCGAGACTTCTTTGTAGCGCTGATTAGCCTTTCCAGGTTGCTTGGTTGGCCAAACAGGGCGTATGCGTTTTTTCCTGAATATATTCAGGAAAAAACGCATACGCCCTGTTTGGCCAAGGGCATCATTGTCTTTGTTTTGCCACTTTTCATGTGCTTTAAAGACGATTTGAATCTACCTCCTGAAACATGTTTCCTGCAATTCTGCCTTGCTTTCAAATCCTCTTCGAAGCCTTCCCTCAATATATCTGTGGATGAGAGTTATCATTTATAGCTCTGCGGGTTTGTGAATTGCAGTGTCCCTGAGCTCCATTTTTCAACTGGCTTTTTTGGGAGCTGGCCGCAAAAGCGCGGGATTGCCTCAGGCCCTATTCTGCTTCTGGGCGGCAGGCTGAGCCTGTGGTTAATTCTTCTTCCCGATGGGAAAATAGAGTAACCTCTGCCTGTCCCAACACCTAGATCTAGTCTCTCATTGGTTGCCCCTCTTCCCGTTCATCCTCAGGACAAATTGCAACCTGTAGGGAACAGGAGCTTAAAGGTGCTGATTCTCCAAGTAGGGAGATTGCTAGTAAAGTAGCTGGAATGGCGAACCCGAGCACAAGAGGATGAGAAATGAGGTGCGTATTAGAAACCTTTCAAAATCACACGGTGTACCATCTTCTGGGTTCCTCATGCATGTTTTCGATGTAGGAAGATGCCCTTGAACCTGGAGATTTGGGACCCATGGGGTGGGTACCAGGCAGTAGTACTTTAAAGGGTCTGTGCTTGCTCACCCAACCTCACCCAACCTTTCAGCCCCAAGAGTGTCCACCCTTATGTCTCATCCAGCTGTGGGTCTAGATATGGTCAATCCAGGTTGCATCACAGCCTCTGAACGAATTTTGTAAGAATTTCTCTCTCTTTCACTGTCTTTGTTTTACGGGTTTTTAAAAGTAATTTATTTTTATAATGGGGTTTAGCTGCTTTTCACGACTGTGTTAATGCGGCTTTACACCCACTTGACTCACTGCCAGACAGATATCAATACATAGGTTTTAAGATTCTTACTAGTCACATATATTCTTGTGCGGTGAATAGGGGGTGTTGAGTCCAGTTCACTGAGCAAGGAGCAGGTGTTGTCTATTACATATTGGGTGTATGGAACGGTATCTGAGCGAATTTGAAACCCTTGTTTTATGCCTCACCCCACCTCACCTTTCCCGTTAAGCAGCCATAGTGTGTTTTCTAAACGTGTGACTCTGTTCTGTTTTGTAATTCATTTCAAGTGTAGCGGTTTTTACATTCCCTCTATAAGTGATAGCTAATGATAAGTGTCTTTTTCTGTGTGACTTATTTCACTTAGAATCATCGTACCTAAATCCACTCATCTTGCTTCTACTAGCCTTATGACCTTGATTTCATGTCTGAGTGATATTCCATTGTACATAAGGACCACAACTTCTTTATCCATTTTTCTCTTTCCTGGGATATTTAAGGTGTCATGAAGTGGAGGTTCTTGTCAACAGAGCAGCCCTAAAGTTTGGGGTGCCTGTGTCTTGCTGATTTTTAGTTTTCCCAATTTATACGCCCATGAGTGGACGTGCCCTATGCTCCCTAAGCTGTGTTTTTTCGATGTTTCAGGACACACCGTACACTTCTCCAGAGTGGCTGTTGGCAATTTACATCCCGCCCATCAGCGTAGCAAGGCTGCCATTTCTCCATGGCCTGTCCTGCATTTCTGGTTTTGACACTTTTTGCAGCATGGCCCTTTTGACCGATGGGAAGCGAGACTTCTTTGTAGCGCTGATTTGCCTTTCCAGGTTGCTTGGTTGGCAAAAAAGGGCGTATGCGTTTTTTCCTGAATATATTCAGGAAAAAACGCATACGCCCTTTTTGGCCAAGGGAATCATTGTCGAAGTTTTGCCACTTTTCATGTGCTTTAAAGGCGATTCGAATCTACCTCCTGAAACCTGTTTCCTGCAATTCTGCCTTGCTTTCAATTCCTCTTCGTTGCCTTCCCTCAATATATCTGTGGATGAGAGTTATCATTTATAGCTCTGCGGGTTTGTGAATTGCAGTGTCCCTGAGCTCCATTTTTCAACTCGCTTTTTTGGAAGCTGGCCGCAAAAACGCGGGATTGCCTCAGGCCCTATTCTGCTTCTGGGCGGCAGGCTGAGCCTGTGGTTAATTCTTCTTCCTGATGGGAAAATAGAGTGACCTGTGCCTGTCCCAACACCTAGATCTAGTCTCTCATTTGTTGCCCCTCTTCCCGTTCATCCTCAGGACAAATTGCAACCTGTAGGGAACAGGAGCTTAAAGGTGCTGATTCTCCAAGTAGGGAGATTGCTAGTAAAGTAGCTGGAATGGCGAACCCGAGCACAAGAGGATGAGAAATGAGGTGCGTATTAGAAACCTTTCAAAATCACACGGTGTACCATCTTCTGGGTTTCTCATGCATGTTTTTGATGTAGGAAGATGCCCTTGAACCTGGAGCTTTGGGACCCATGGGATGGGTACCAGGCAGTATTACTTTAAAGGGTCTGCGTTTGCTCACCCAACCTCACCCAACCTTTCAGCCCCAAGAGTGTCCACCCTTATGTCTCATCCAGCTGTGGGTCTAGATATGGTCAATCCAGGTTGCATCACAGCCCCTGACCGAATTTTGGAAGAATTTCTCTCTCTTTCACTGTCTTTGTTTTACGGGTTTTTAAAAGTAATTTATTTTTATAATGGGGTTTAGCTGCTTTTCACGGCTGTGTTTATGCGGCTTTACACCCACTTGACTCACTTCCAGACAGATATCAATACATAGGTTTTAAGATTCTTACTAGTCACATATATTCTTGTGCAGTGAATAGGGGGTGTTGAGTCCAGTTCACTGAGCAAGCAGTAGGTCTTGTCTATTACATATTGGGTGTATGGAACGGTATCTGAGCGAATTTGAAACCCTTGTTTTATGCATCACCCCACCTCACCTTTCCCATTAAGCAGCCATAGTGTGTTTTCTAAACGTGTGACTCTGTTCTGTTTTGTAATTCAGTTCAAGTGTAGCGGTTTTTACATTCCCTCTATAAGTGATAGCTTATGATAAGTGTCTTTTTCTGTGTGACTTATTTCACGTAGAATCATCGTACCTAAATCCACTCATCTTGCTTCTACTAGCCTTATGAAATTGATTTCATGTCTGAGTGATATTCCATTGTACATAAGGACCACAACTTCTTTATCCATTTTTCTCTTTCCTGGGATATTTAAGGTGTCATGAAGTGGAGGTTCTTGTCAACAGAGCAGCCCTAAACTTTAGGGTGCCTGTGTCTTGCTGATTTTTAGTTTTCCCAATTTATACGCCCATGAGTGGACGTGCCCTATGCTCCCTAAGCTGTGTTTTTTCGATGTTTTAGGACACACCGTACACTTCTCCAGAGTGGCTGTTGGCAATTTACATCCCGCCCATCAGCGTAGCAAGGCTGCCATTTCTCCATGGCCTGTCCTGCATTTCTGGTTTTGACACTTTTTGCAGCATGGCCCTTTTGACCGATGGGAAGCGAGACTTCTTTGTAGCGCTGATTAGCCTTTCCAGGTTGCTTGGTTGGCCAACAGGGCGTATGCGTTTTTTCCTGAATATATTCAGGAAAAAACGCATACGCCCTGTTTGGCCAAGGGCATCATTGTCGATGTTTTGCCACTTTTCATGTGCTTTAAAGGCGATTCGAATCTACCTCCTGAAACATGTTTCCTGCAATTCTGCCTTGCTTTCAAATCCTCTTCGTTGCCTTCCCTCAATATATCTGTGGATGAGAGTTAACATTTATAGCTCTGCGGGTTTGTGAATTGCAGTGTCCCTGAGCTCCATTTTTCAACTGGCTTTTTTGGGAGCTGGCCGCAAAAGCGCGGGATTGCCTCAGGCCCTATACTGCTTCTGGGCGGCAGGCTGAGCCTGTGGTTAATTCTTCTTCCCGATGGGAATATAGAGTGACCTCTCCCTGTCCCAACACCTAGATCTAGTCTCTCATTGGTTGCCCCTCTTCCCGTTCATCCTCAGGAAAAATTGCAACCTGTAGGGGACAGGAGCTTAAAGGTGCTGATTCTCCAAGTAGGGAGATTGCTAGTAAAGTAGCTGGAAAGGCGAACCCGAGCACAAGGAGATGAGAAATGAGGTGCGTATTAGAAACCTTGCAAAATCACACGGTGTACCATCTTCTGGGTTCCTCATGCATGTTTTCGATGTAGGAAGTTGCCCTTGAACCTGGAGATTTGGGACCCATGGGGTGGGTACCAGGCAGTAGTACTTTAAAGGGTCTGTGCTTGCTCACCCAACCTCACCCAACCTTTCAGCCCCAAGAGTGTCCACCCTTATGTCTCATCCAGCTGTGGGTCTAGATAAGGTCAATCCAGGTTGCATCACAGCCTCTGAACGAATTTTGTAAGAATTTCTCTCTCTTTCACTGTCTTTGTTTTACGGGTTTTTAAAAGTAATTTATTTTTATAATGGGGTTTAGCTGCTTTTCACGGCTGTGTTTATGCGGCTTTACACCCACTTGACTCACTGCCAGACAGATATCAATACATAGGTTTTAAGATTCTTACTAGTCACATATATTCTTGTGCGGTGAATAGGGGGTGTTGAGTCCAGTTCACTGAGCAAGGAGCAGGTGTTGTCTATTACATATTGGGTGTATGGAACGGTATCTGAGCGAATTTGAAACCCTTGTTTTATGCCTCACCCCACCTCACCTTTCCCGTTAAGCAGCCATAGTGTGTTTTCTAAACGTGTGACTCTGTTCTGTTTTGTAATTCAGTTCAAGTGTAGCGGTTTTTATATTCCCTCTATAAGTGATAGCTTATGATAAGTGTCTTTTTCTGTGTGAATTATTTCACTTAGAATCATCGTACCTAAATCCACTCATCTTGCTTCTACTAGCCTTAAGATATTGATTTCATGTCTGAGTGATATTCCATTGTACATAAGGACCACAACTTCTTTATCCATTTTTCTCTTTCCTGGGATATTTAAGGTGTAATGAAGTGGAGGTTCTTGTCAACAGAGCAGCCCTAAACTTTGGGGTGCCTGTGTCTTGCTGATTTTTAGTTTTCCCAATTTATACGCCCATGAGTGGACGTGCCCTATGCTCCCTAAGCTGTGGTTTTTCGATGTTTCAGGACACACCGTACACTTCTCCAGAGTGGCTGTTGGCAATTTACATCCCGCCCATCAGTGTAGCAAGGCTGCCATTTCTCCATGGCCTGTCCTGCATTTCTGGTTTTGACACTTTTTGCAGCATGGCCCTTTTGACCGATGGGAAGCGAGACTTCTTTGTAGCGCTGATTAGCCTTTCCAGGTTGCTTGGTTGGCCAAACAGGGCGTATGCGTTTTTTCCTGAATATATTCAGGAAAAAACGCATACGCCCTGTTTGGCCAAGGGCATCATTGTCGACATTTTGCCAATTTTCATGTGCTTTAAAGGCGATTCGAATCTACCTCCTGAAACCTGTTTCCTGCAATTCTGCCTTGCTTTAAAATTCTCTTCGTTGCCTTCCCTCAATATATCTGTGGATGAGAGTTATCATTTATAGCTCTGCGGGTTTGTGAATTGCAGTGTCCCTGAGCTCCATTTTTCAACTGGCTTTTTTGCGAGCTGGCCGCAAAAGCGCGGGATTGCCTCAGGCCCTATTCTGCTTCTGGGCGGCAGGCTGAGCCTGTGGTTAATTCTTCTTCCTGATGGGAAAATAGAGTGACCTGTGCCTGTCCCAACACCTAGATCTAGTCTCTCATTGGTTGCCCCTCTTCCCGTTCATCCTCAGAACAATTTGCAACCTGTAGGGAACAGAAGCTTAAAGGTGCTGATTCTCCAAGTAGGGAGATTGCTAGTAAAGTAGCTGGAAAGGCGAACCCGAGCACAAGGAGATGAGAAATGAGGTGCGTATTAGAAACCTTTCAAAATCACACGGTGTACCATCTTCTGGGTTTCTCATGCATGTTTTCGATGTAGGAAGATGCCCTTGAACCTGGAGATTTGGGACCCATGGGATGGGTACCAAGCAGTGTTACTTTAAAGGGTCTGCGTTTGCTCACCCAACCTCACCCAAACTTTCAGCCCCAAGAGTGTCCACCCTTATGTCTCATCCAGCTGTGGGTCTAGATAAGGTCAATCCAGGTTGCATCACAGCCTCTGAACGAATTTTGTAAGAATTTCTCTCTCTTTCACTGTCTTTGTTTTACGGGTTTTTAAAAGTAATTTATTTTTATAATGGGGTTTAGCTGCTTTTCACGACTGTGTTAATGCGGCTTTACACCCACTTGACTCACTGCCAGACAGATATCAATACATAGGTTTTAAGATTCTTACTAGTCACATATATTCTTGTGCGGTGAATAGGGGGTGTTGAGTCCAGTTCACTGAGCAAGGAGCAGGTGTTGTCTATTACATATTGGGTGTATGGAACGGTATCTGAGCGAATTTGAAACCCTTGTTTTATGCCTCACCCCACCTCACCTTTCCCGTTAAGCAGCCATAGTGTGTTTTCTAAACGTGTGACTCTGTTCTGTTTTGTAATTCATTTCAAGTGTAGCGGTTTTTACATTCCCTCTATAAGTGATAGCTAATGATAAGTGTCTTTTTCTGTGTGACTTATTTCACTTAGAATCATCGTACCTAAATCCACTCATCTTGCTTCTACTAGCCTTATGACCTTGATTTCATGTCTGAGTGATATTCCATTGTACATAAGGACCACAACTTCATTATCCATTTTTCTCTTTCCTGGGATATTTAAGTTGTCATGAAGTGGAGGTTCTTGTCAACAGAGCAGCCCTAAACTTTGGGGTGCCTGTGTCTTGCTGATTTTTAGTTTTCCCAATTTATACGCCCATGAGTGGACGTGCCCTATGCTCCCTAAGCTGTGTTTTTTCCATGTTTCAGGACACACCGTACACTTCTCCAGAGTGGCTGTTGGCAATTTACATCCCGCCCATCAGCGTAGCAAGGCTGCCATTTCTCCATGGCCTGTCCTGCATTTCTGGTTTTGACACTTTTTGCAGCATGGCCCTTTTGACCGATGGGAAGCGAGACTTCTTTGTAGCGCTGATTTGCCTTTCCAGGTTGCTTGGTTGGCAAAAAAGGGCGTATGCGTTTTTTCCTGAATATATTCAGGAAAAAACGCATACGCCCTTTTTGGCCAAGGGCATCATTGTCGAAGTTTTGCCACTTTTCATGTGCTTTAAAGGCGATTCGAATCTACCTCCTGAAACCTGTTTCCTGCAATTCTGCCTTGCTTTCAAATCCTCTTCGTTGCCTTCCCTCAATATATCTGTGGATGAGAGTTATCATTTATAGCTCTGCGGGTTTGTGAATTGCAGTGTCCCTGAGCTCCATTTTTCAACTCGCTTTTTTGGAAGCTGGCCGCAAAAACGCGGGATTGCCTCAGGCCCTATTCTGCTTCTGGGCGGCAGGCTGAGCCTGTGGTTAATTCTTCTTCCTGATGGGAAAATAGAGTGACCTGTGCCTGTCCCAACACCTAGATCTAGTCTCTCATTGGTTGCCCCTCTTCCCGTTCATCCTCAGGACAAATTGCAACCTGTAGGGAACAGGAGCTTAAAGGTGCTGATTCTCCAAGTAGGGAGATTGCTAGTAAAGTAGATGGAAAGGCGAACCCGATCACAAGGAGATGAGAAATCAGGTGCATATTAGAAACCTTTCAAAATCACACGGTGTACCATCTTCTGGGTTTCTCATGCATGTTTTTGATGTAGGAAGATGCCCTTGAACCTGGAGCTTTGGGACCCATGGGATGGGTACCAGGCAGTATTACTTTAAAGGGTCTGCGTTTGCTCACCCAACCTCACCCAACCTTTCAGCCCCAAGAGTGTCCACCCTTATGTCTCATCCAGCTGTGGGTCTAGATATGGTCAATCCAGGTTGCATCACAGCCCCTGACCGAATTTTGGAAGAATTTCTCTCTCTTTCACTGTCTTTGTTTTACGGGTTTTTAAAAGTAATTTATTTTTATAATGGGGTTTAGCTGCTTTTCACGGCTGTGTTTATGCGGCTTTACACCCACTTGACTCACTTCCAGACAGATATCAATACATAGGTTTTAAGATTCTTACTAGTCACATATATTCTTGTGCAGTGAATAGGGGGTGTTGAGTCCAGTTCACTGAGCAAGCAGTAGGTCTTGTCTATTACATATTGGGTGTATGGAACGGTATCTGAGCGAATTTGAAACCCTTGTTTTATGCATCACCCCACCTCACCTTTCCCATTAAGCAGCCATAGTGTGTTTTCTAAACGTGTGACTCTGTTCTGTTTTGTAATTCAGTTCAAGTGTAGCGGTTTTTACATTCCCTCTATAAGTGATAGCTTATGATAAGTGTCTTTTTCTGTGTGACTTATTTCACGTAGAATCATCGTACCTAAATCCACTCATCTTGCTTCTACTAGCCTTATGAAATTGATTTCATGTCTGAGTGATATTCCATTGTACATAAGGACCACAACTTCTTTATCCATTTTTCTCTTTCCTGGGATATTTAAGGTGTCATGAAGTGGAGGTTCTTGTCAACAGAGCAGCCCTAAACTTTAGGGTGCCTGTGTCTTGCTGATTTTTAGTTTTCCCAATTTATACGCCCATGAGTGGACGTGCCCTATGCTCCCTAAGCTGTGTTTTTTCGATGTTTTAGGACACACCGTACACTTCTCCAGAGTGGCTGTTGGCAATTTACATCCCGCCCATCAGCGTAGCAAGGCTGCCATTTCTCCATGGCCTGTCCTGCATTTCTGGTTTTGACACTTTTTGCAGCATGGCCCTTTTGACCGATGGGAAGCGAGACTTCTTTGTAGCGCTGATTAGCCTTTCCAGGTTGCTTGGTTGGCCAACAGGGCGTATGCGTTTTTTCCTGAATATATTCAGGAAAAAACGCATACGCCCTGTTTGGCCAAGGGCATCATTGTCGATGTTTTGCCACTTTTCATGTGCTTTAAAGGCGATTCGAATCTACCTCCTGAAACATGTTTCCTGCAATTCTGCCTTGCTTTCAAATCCTCTTCGTTGCCTTCCCTCAATATATCTGTGGATGAGAGTTAACATTTATAGCTCTGCGGGTTTGTGAATTGCAGTGTCCCTGAGCTCCATTTTTCAACTGGCTTTTTTGGGAGCTGGCCGCAAAAGCGCGGGATTGCCTCAGGCCCTATACTGCTTCTGGGCGGCAGGCTGAGCCTGTGGTTAATTCTTCTTCCCGATGGGAATATAGAGTGACCTCTCCCTGTCCCAACACCTAGATCTAGTCTCTCATTGGTTGCCCCTCTTCCCGTTCATCCTCAGGAAAAATTGCAACCTGTAGGGGACAGGAGCTTAAAGGTGCTGATTCTCCAAGTAGGGAGATTGCTAGTAAAGTAGCTGGAAAGGCGAACCCGAGCACAAGGAGATGAGAAATGAGGTGCGTATTAGAAACCTTGCAAAATCACACGGTGTACCATCTTCTGGGTTCCTCATGCATGTTTTCGATGTAGGAAGTTGCCCTTGAACCTGGAGATTTGGGACCCATGGGGTGGGTACCAGGCAGTAGTACTTTAAAGGGTCTGTGCTTGCTCACCCAACCTCACCCAACCTTTCAGCCCCAAGAGTGTCCACCCTTATGTCTCATCCAGCTGTGGGTCTAGATAAGGTCAATCCAGGTTGCATCACAGCCTCTGAACGAATTTTGTAAGAATTTCTCTCTCTTTCACTGTCTTTGTTTTACGGGTTTTTAAAAGTAATTTATTTTTATAATGGGGTTTAGCTGCTTTTCACGGCTGTGTTTATGCGGCTTTACACCCACTTGACTCACTGCCAGACAGATATCAATACATAGGTTTTAAGATTCTTACTAGTCACATATATTCTTGTGCGGTGAATAGGGGGTGTTGAGTCCAGTTCACTGAGCAAGGAGCAGGTGTTGTCTATTACATATTGGGTGTATGGAACGGTATCTGAGCGAATTTGAAACCCTTGTTTTATGCCTCACCCCACCTCACCTTTCCCGTTAAGCAGCCATAGTGTGTTTTCTAAACGTGTGACTCTGTTCTGTTTTGTAATTCAGTTCAAGTGTAGCGGTTTTTATATTCCCTCTATAAGTGATAGCTTATGATAAGTGTCTTTTTCTGTGTGAATTATTTCACTTAGAATCATCGTACCTAAATCCACTCATCTTGCTTCTACTAGCCTTAAGATATTGATTTCATGTCTGAGTGATATTCCATTGTACATAAGGACCACAACTTCTTTATCCATTTTTCTCTTTCCTGGGATATTTAAGGTGTAATGAAGTGGAGGTTCTTGTCAACAGAGCAGCCCTAAACTTTGGGGTGCCTGTGTCTTGCTGATTTTTAGTTTTCCCAATTTATACGCCCATGAGTGGACGTGCCCTATGCTCCCTAAGCTGTGGTTTTTCGATGTTTCAGGACACACCGTACACCTCTCCAGAGTGGCTGTTGGCAATTTACATCCCGCCCATCAGTGTAGCAAGGCTGCCATTTCTCCATGGCCTGTCCTGCATTTCTGGTTTTGACACTTTTTGCAGCATGGCCCTTTTGACCGATGGGAAGCGAGACTTCTTTGTAGCGCTGATTAGCCTTTCCAGGTTGCTTGGTTGGCCAAACAGGGCGTATGCGTTTTTTCCTGAATATATTCAGGAAAAAACGCATACGCCCTGTTTGGCCAAGGGCATCATTGTCGACATTTTGCCAATTTTCATGTGCTTTAAAGGCGATTCGAATCTACCTCCTGAAACCTGTTTCCTGCAATTCTGCCTTGCTTTAAAATTCTCTTCGTTGCCTTCCCTCAATATATCTGTGGATGAGAGTTATCATTTATAGCTCTGCGGGTTTGTGAATTGCAGTGTCCCTGAGCTCCATTTTTCAACTGGCTTTTTTGCGAGCTGGCCGCAAAAGCGCGGGATTGCCTCAGGCCCTATTCTGCTTCTGGGCGGCAGGCTGAGCCTGTGGTTAATTCTTCTTCCTGATGGGAAAATAGAGTGACCTGTGCCTGTCCCAACACCTAGATCTAGTCTCTCATTGGTTGCCCCTCTTCCCGTTCATCCTCAGAACAATTTGCAACCTGTAGGGAACAGAAGCTTAAAGGTGCTGATTCTCCAAGTAGGGAGATTGCTAGTAAAGTAGCTGGAAAGGCGAACCCGAGCACAACGAGATGAGAAATGAGGTGCGTATTAGAAACCTTTCAAAATCACACGGTGTACCATCTTCTGGGTTTCTCATGCATGTTTTCGATGTAGGAAGATGCCCTTGAACCTGGAGATTTGGGACCCATGGGATGGGTACCAAGCAGTGTTACTTTAAAGGGTCTGCGTTTGCTCACCCAACCTCACCCAAACATTCAGCCCCAAGAGTGTCCACCCTTATGTCTCATCCAGCTGTGGGTCTAGATAAGGTCAATCCAGGTTGCATCACAGCCTCTGAACGAATTTTGTAAGAATTTCTCTCTCTTTCACTGTCTTTGTTTTACGGGTTTTTAAAAGTAATTTATTTTTATAATGGGGTTTAGCTGCTTTTCACGACTGTGTTAATGCGGCTTTACACCCACTTGACTCACTGCCAGACAGATATCAATACATAGGTTTTAAGATTCTTACTAGTCACATATATTCTTGTGCGGTGAATAGGGGGTGTTGAGTCCAGTTCACTGAGCAAGGAGCAGGTGTTGTCTATTACATATTGGGTGTATGGAACGGTATCTGAGCGAATTTGAAACCCTTGTTTTATGCCTCACCCCACCTCACCTTTCCCGTTAAGCAGCCATAGTGTGTTTTCTAAACGTGTGACTCTGTTCTGTTTTGTAATTCATTTCAAGTGTAGCGGTTTTTACATTCCCTCTATAAGTGATAGCTAATGATAAGTGTCTTTTTCTGTGTGACTTATTTCACTTAGAATCATCGTACCTAAATCCACTCATCTTGCTTCTACTAGCCTTATGACCTTGATTTCATGTCTGAGTGATATTCCATTGTACATAAGGACCACAACTTCATTATCCATTTTTCTCTTTCCTGGGATATTTAAGTTGTCATGAAGTGGAGGTTCTTGTCAACAGAGCAGCCCTAAACTTTGGGGTGCCTGTGTCTTGCTGATTTTTAGTTTTCCCAATTTATACGCCCATGAGTGGACGTGCCCTATGCTCCCTAAGCTGTGTTTTTTCCATGTTTCAGGACACACCGTACACTTCTCCAGAGTGGCTGTTGGCAATTTACATCCCGCCCATCAGCGTAGCAAGGCTGCCATTTCTCCATGGCCTGTCCTGCATTTCTGGTTTTGACACTTTTTGCAGCATGGCCCTTTTGACCGATGGGAAGCGAGACTTCTTTGTAGCGCTGATTTGCCTTTCCAGGTTGCTTGGTTGGCAAAAAAGGGCGTATGCGTTTTTTCCTGAATATATTCAGGAAAAAACGCATACGCCCTTTTTGGCCAAGGGCATCATTGTCGAAGTTTTGCCACTTTTCATGTGCTTTAAAGGCGATTCGAATCTACCTCCTGAAACCTGTTTCCTGCAATTCTGCCTTGCTTTCAAATCCTCTTCGTTGCCTTCCCTCAATATATCTGTGGATGAGAGTTATCATTTATAGCTCTGCGGGTTTGTGAATTGCAGTGTCCCTGAGCTCCATTTTTCAACTCGCTTTTTTGGAAGCTGGCCGCAAAAACGCGGGATTGCCTCAGGCCCTATTCTGCTTCTGGGCGGCAGGCTGAGCCTGTGGTTAATTCTTCTTCCTGATGGGAAAATAGAGTGACCTGTGCCTGTCCCAACACCTAGATCTAGTCTCTCATTGGTTGCCCCTCTTCCCGTTCATCCTCAGGACAAATTGCAACCTGTAGGGAACAGGAGCTTAAAGGTGCTGATTCTCCAAGTAGGGAGATTGCTAGTAAAGTAGATGGAAAGGCGAACCCGATCACAAGGAGATGAGAAATCAGGTGCATATTAGAAACCTTTCAAAATCACACGGTGTACCATCTTCTGGGTTTCTCATGCATGTTTTTGATGTAGGAAGATGCCCTTGAACCTGGAGATTTGGGACCCATGGGATGGGTACCAGGCAGTATTACTTTAAAGGGTCTGCGTTTGCTCACCCAACCTCACCCAACCTTTCAGCCCCAAGAGTGTCCACCCTTATGTCTCATCCAGCTGTGGGTCTAGATATGGTCAATCCAGGTTGCATCACAGCCTCTGAACGAATTCTGTAAGAATTTCTCTCTCTTTCACTGTCTGTTTTACGGGTTTTTAAAAGTAATTTATTTTTATAATGGGGTTCAGCTGCTTTTCACGGCTGTGTTTATGCGGCTTTACACCCACTTGACTCACTTCCAGACAGATATCAATACATAGGTTTTAAGATTCTTACTAGTCACATATATTCTTGTGCAGTGAATAGGGGGTGTTGAGTCCAGTTCACTGAGCAAGGAGTAGGTCTTGTCTATTACATATTGGGTGTATGGAACGGTATCTGAGCGAATTTGAAACCCTTGTTTTATGCATCACCCCACCTCACCTTTCCCATTAAGCAGCCATAGTGTGTTTTCTAAACGTGTGACTCTGTTCTGTTTTGTAATTCAGTTCAAGTGTAGCGGTTTTTACATTCCCTCTATAAGTGATAGCTTATGATAAGTGTCTTTTTCTGTGTGACTTATTTCTCGTAGAATCATCGTACCTAAATCCACTCATCTTGCTTCTACTAGCCTTATGAAATTTATTTCATGTCTGAGTGATATTCCATTGTACATAAGGACCACAACTTCTTTATCCATTTTTCTCTTTCCTGGGATATTTAAGGTGTCATGAAGTGGAGGTTCTTGTCAACAGAGCAGCCCTAAACTTTGGGGTGCCTGTGTCTTGCTGATTTTTAGTTTTCCCAATTTATACGCCCATGACTGGACGTGCCCTATGCTCCCTAAGCTGTGGTTTTTCGATGTTTCAGGACACACCGTACCCTTCTCCAGAGTGGCTGTTGGCAATTTACATCCCGCCCATCAGTGTAGCAAGGCTGCCATTTCTCCATGGCCTGTCCTGCATTTCTGGTTTTGACACTTTTTGCAGCATGGCCCTTTTGACCGATGGGAAGCGAGACTTCTTTGTAGCGCTGATTAGCCTTTCCAGGTTGCTTGGTTGGCCAAACAGGGCGTATGCGTTTTTTCCTGAATATATTCAGGAAAAAACGCATACGCCCTGTTTGGCCAAGGGCATCATTGTCGACATTTTGCCACTTTTCATGTGCTTTAAAGGCGATTCGAATCTACCTCCTGAAACCTGTTTCCTGCAATTCTGCCTTGCTTTCAAATTCTCTTCGTTGCCTTCCCTCAATATATCTGTGGATGAGAGTTATCATTTATAGCTCTGCGGGTTTGTGAATTGCAGTGACCCTGAGCTCCATTTTTCAACTGGCTTTTTTGGGAGCTGGCCGCAAAAGGGCGGGATTGCCTCAGGCCCTATTCTGCTTCTGGGCGGCAGGCTGAGCCTGTGGTTAATTCTTCTTCCTGATGGGAAAATAGAGTGACCTGTGCCTGTCCCAACACCTAGATCTAGTCTCTCATTGGTTGCCCCTCTTCCCGTTCATCCTCAGGACAATTTGCAACCTGTAGGGAACAGAAGCTTAAAGGTGCTGATTCTCCAAGTAGGGAGATTGCTAGTAAAGTAGCTGGAAAGGCGAACCCGAGCACAAGGAGATGAGAAATGAGGTGCGTATTAGAAACCTTTCAAAATCACACGGTGTACCATCTTCTGGGTTTCTCATGCATGTTTTCGATGTAGGAAGATGCCCTTGAATCTGGAGATTTGGGACCCATGGGATGGGTACAAATCAGTGTTACTTTAAAGGGTCTGCGTTTGGTCACCCAACCTCACCCAACCTTTCAGCCCCAAGAGTGTCCACCCTTATGTCTCATCCAACTGTGGGTCTAGATATGGTCAATCCAGGTTGCATCACAGCCTCTGAACGAGTTTTGTAAGAATTTCTCTCTCTTTCACTGTCTTTGTTTTACGGGTTTTTAAAAGTAATTTATTTTTATAATGGGGTTTAGCTGCTTTTCACGACTGTGTTTATGCGGCTTTACACCCACTTGACTCACTGCCAGACAGATATCAATACATAGGTTTTAAGATTCTTACTAGTCACATATATTCTTGTGCGGTGAATAGGGGGTGTTGAGTCCAGTTCACTGAGCAAGGAGCAGGTGTTGTCTATTACATATTGGGTGTATGGAACGGTATCTGAGCGAATTTGAAACCCTTGTTTTATGCCTCACCCCACCTCACCTTTCCCGTTAATCAGCCATAGTGTGTTTTCTAAACGTGTGACTCTGTTCTGTTTTGTAATTCAGTTCAAGTGTAGCGGTTTTTACATTCCCTCTATAAGTGATAGCTTATGATAAGTGTCTTTTTCTGTGTGACTTATTTCACTTAGAATCATCGTACCTAAATCCACTCATCTTGCTTCTACTAGCCTTATGACCTTGATTTCATGTCTGAGTGATATTCCATTGTACATATGGACCACAACTTCTTTATCCATTTTTCTCTTTCCTGGGATATTTAAGGTGTCATGAAGTGGAGGTTCTTGTCAACAGAGCAGCCCTAAACTTTGGGGTGCCTGTGTCTTGCTGATTTTTAGTTTTCCCAATTTATACGCCCATGAGTGGACGTGCCCTATGCTCCCTAAGCTGTGTTTTTTCGATGTTTCAGGACACACCGTACACTTCTCCAGAGTGGCTGTTGGCAATTTACATCCCGCCCATCAGCGTAGCAAGGCTGCCATTTCTCCATGGCCTGTCCTGCATTTCTGGTTTTGACACTTTTTGCAGCATGGCCCTTTTGACCGATGGGAAGCGAGGCTTCTTTGTAGCGCTGATTTGCCTTTCCAGGTTGCTTGGTTGGCAAAAAAGGGCGTATGCGTTTTTTCCTGAATATATTCAGGAAAAAACGCATACGCCCTTTTTGGCCAAGGGCATCATTGTCGAAGTTTTGCCACTTTTCATGTGCTTTAAAGGCGATTCGAATCTACCTCCTAAAACCTGTTTCCTGCAATTCTGCCTTGCTTTCAAATCCTCTTCGTTGCCCTCCCTCAATATATCTGTGGATGAGAGTTATCACTTATAGCTCTGCGGGTTTGTGAATTGCAGTGTCCCTGAGCTCCATTTTTCAACTCGCTTTTTTGGGAGCTGGCCGCAAAAACGCGGGATTGCCTCAGGCCCTATTCTGCTTCTGGGCGGCATGCTGAGCCTGTGGTTAATTCTTCTTCCTGATGGGAAAATAGAGTGACCTGTGCCTGTCCCAACACCTAGATCTAGTCTCTCATTGGTTGCCCCTCTTCCCGTTCATCCTCAGGACAAATTGCAACCTGTAGGGAACAGGAGCTTGAAGGTGCTGATTCTCCAAGTAGGGAGATTGTTAGTAAAGTAGCTGGAAAGGCGAACCCGATCACAAGGAGATGAGAAATCAGGTGCATATTAGAAACCTTTCAAAATCACACGGTGTACCATCTTCTGGGTTTCTCATGCATGTTTTTGATGTAGGAAGATGCCCTTGATCCTGGAGATTTGGGACCCATGGGATGGGTACCAGGCAGTATTACTTTAAAGGGTCTGCGTTTGCTCACCCAACCTCACCCAACCTTTCAGCCCCAAGAGTGTCCACCCTTATGTCTCATCCAGCTGTGGGTCTAGATATGGTCAATCCAGGTTGCATCACAGCCCCTGAACGAATTCTGTAAGAATTTCTCTCTCTTTCACTGTCTTTGTTTTACGGGTTTTTAAAAGTAATTTATTTTTATAATGGGGTTCAGCTGCTTTTCACGGCTGTGTTTATGCGGCTTTACACCCACTTGACTCACTTCCAGACAGATATCAATACATAGGTTTTAAGATTCTTACTAGTCACATATATTCTTGTGCAGTGAATAGGGGGTGTTGAGTCCAGTTCACTGAGCAAGGAGTAGGTCTTGTCTATTACATATTGGGTGTATGGAACGGTATCTTAGCGAATGTGAAACCCTTGTTTTATGCCTCACCCCACCTCACCTTTCCCGTTAAGCAGCCATAGTGTGTTTTCTAAACGTGTGACTCTGTTCTGTTTTGTAATTCATTTCAAGTGTAGCGGTTTTTACATTCCCTCTATAAGTGATAGCTTATGATAAGTGTCTTTTTCTTTGTGACTTATTTCACTTAGAATCGTCGTACCTAAATCCACTCATATTGCTTCTACTAGCCTTATGACATTGATTTCATGTCTGAGTGATATTCCATTGTACATAAGGACCACAACTTCTTTATCCATTTTTTTCTTTCCTGGGATATTTAAGGTGTCATGAAGTGGAGGTTCTTGTCAACAGAGCAGCCCTAAACTTTGGGGTGCCTGTGTCTTGCTGATTTTTAGTTTTCCCAATTTATACGCCCATGAGTGGACGTGCCCTATGCTCCCTAAGCTGTGGTTTTTCGATGTTTCAGGACACACCGTACACTTCTCCAGAGTGGCTGTTGGCAATTTACATCCCGCCCATCAGCGTAGCAAGGCTGCCATTTCTCCATGGCCTGTCCTGCATTTCTGGTTTTGACACTTTTTGCAGCATGGCCCTTTTGACCGATGGGAAGCGAGACTTCTTTGTAGCGCTGATTAACCTTTCCAGGTTGCTTGGTTGGCCAAACAGGGCGTATGCGTTTTTTCCTGAATATATTCAGGAAAAAACGCATACGCACTGTTTGGCCAAGGGCATCATTGTCGATGTTTTGCCACTTTTCATGTGCTTTAAAGGCGATTCGAATCTACCTCCTGAAACATGTTTCCTGCAATTCTGCCTTGCTTTCAAATCCTCTTCGTTGCCTTCCCTCAATATATCTGTTGATGAGAGTTATCATTTATAGCTCTGCGGGTTTGTGAATTGCAGTGTCCCTGAGCTCCATTTTTCAACTCGCTTTTTTGGGAGCTGGCCGCAAAAGGGCGGGAATGCCTCAGGCCCTATTCTGCATCTGGGCGGCAGGCTGAGCCTTTGGTTAATTCTTCTTCCTGATGGGAAAATAGAGTGACCTGTGCCTGTCCCAACACCTAGATCTAGTCTCTCATTGGTTGCCCCTCTTCCCGTTCATCCTCAGGAAAAATTGCAACCTGTAGGGAACAGAAGCTTAAAGGTGCTGATTCTCCAAGTAGGGAGATTGCTAGTAAAGTAGCTGGAAAGGCGAACCCGAGCACAAGGAGATGAGAAATGAGGTGCGTATTAGAAACCTTTCAAAATCACACGGTGTACCATCTTCTGGGTTTCTCATGCATGTTTTCGATGTAGGAATATGCCCTTGATCCTGGAGATTTGGGACCCATGGGATGGGTACCAAGCAGTGTTACTTTAAAGGGTCTGCGTTTGCTCACCCATCCTCACCGAACCTTTCAGCCCCAAGAGTGTCCACCCTTATGTCTCATCCAGCTGTGGGTCTAGATATGGTCAATCCAGGTTGCATCACAGCCTCTGAACGAATTTTGTAAGAATTTCTCTCTATTTCACTGTCTTTGTTTTACGGGTTTTTAAAAGTAATTTATTTTTATAATGGGGTTTAGCTGCTTTTCACGACTGTGTTTATGCGGCTTTACACCCACTTGACTCACTTCCAGACAGATATCAATACATAGGTTTTAAGATTCTTACTAGTCACATATATTCTTGTGCGGTGAATAGGGGGTGTTGAGTCCAGTTCACTGAGCAAGGAGCAAGTGTTGTCTATTACATATTGGGTGTATGGAACGGTATCTGAGCGAATTTGAAACCCTTGTTTTATGCCTCACCCCACCTCACCTTTCCCGTTAAGCAGCCATAGTGTGTTTTCTAAACGTGTGACTCTGTTCTGTTTTGTAATTCAGTTCAAGTGTAGCGGTTTTTACATTCCCTCTATAAGTGATAGCTTATGATAAGTGTCTTTTTCTTTGTGACTTATTTCACTTAGAATCGTCGTACCTAAATCCACTCATATTGCTTCTACTAGCCTTATGACATTGATTTCATGTCTGAGTGATATTCCATTGTACATAAGGACCACAACTTCTTTATCCATTTTTCTCTTTCCTGGGATATTTAAGGTGTCATGAAGTGGAGGTTCTTGTCAACAGAGCAGCCCTAAACTTTGGGGTGCCTGTGTCTTGCTGATTTTTAGTTTTCCCAATTTATACGCCCATGAGTGGACGTGCCCTATGCTCCCTAAGCTGTGCTTTTTCGATGTTTCAGGACACACCGTACACTTCTCCAGAGTGGCTGTTGGCAATTTACATCCCGCCCATCAGCGTAGCAAGGCTGCCAATTCTCCATGGCCTGTCCTGCATTTCTGGTTTTGACACTTTTTGCAGCATGGCCCTTTTGACCGATGGGAAGCGAGACTTCTTTGTAGCGCTGATTAACCTTTCCAGGTTGCTTGGTTGGCCAAACAGGGCGTATGCGTTTTTTCCTGAATATATTCAGGAAAAAACGCATACGCCCTGTTTGGCCAAGGGCATCATTGTCGACGTTTTGCCACTTTTCATGTGCTTTAAAGGCGATTCGAATCTACCTCCTGAAACCTGTTTCCTGCAATTCTGCCTTGCTTTCAAATCCTCTTCGTTGCCTTCCCTCAATATATCTGTGCATGAGAGTTATCATTTGTAGATCTGCGGGTTTGTGAATTGCAGTGTCCCTGATCTCCATTTTTCAACTGGCTTTTTTGAGAGCTGGCCGCAAAAGCGCGGGATTGCCTCAGGCCCTATTCTGCTTCTGGGCGGCAGGCTGAGCCTGTGGTTAATTCTTCTTCCTGATGGGAAAATAGAGTGACCTGTGCCTGTCCCAACACCTAGATCTAGTCTCTCATTGGTTGCCCCTCTTCCCGTTCATCCTCAGGACAAATTGCAACCTGTAGGGAACAGGAGGTTAAAGGTGCTGATTCTCCAAGTAGGGAGATTGCTAGTAAAGTAGCTGGAAAGGCGAACCCGAGCACAAGGAGATGAGAAATCAGGTGCGCATTAGAAACCTTTCAAAATCACACGGTGTACCATCTTCTGGGTTTCTCATGCATGTTTTCGATGTAGGAAGATGCCCTTGAACCTGGAGATTTGGGACCCATGGGATGGGTACCAGGCAGTATTACTTTAAAGGGTCTGCGTTTGCTCACCCAACCTCACCCAAACTTTCAGCCCCAAGAGTGCCCACCCTTATGTCTCATCCAGCTGTGGGTCTAGATATGGTCAATCCAGGTTGCATCACAGCCTCTGAACGAATTTTGTAAGAATTTCTCTCTCTTTCACTGTCTTTGTTTTACGGGTTTTTAAAAGTAATTTATTTTTATAATGGGGTTTAGCTGCTTTTCACGGCTGTGTTTATGCGGCTTTACACCCACTTGACTCACTTCCAGACAGATATCAATACATAGGTTTTAAGATTCTTACTAGTCACATATATTCTTGTGCAGTGAATAGGGGGTGTTCAGTCCAGTTCACTGAGCAAGCAGTAGGTCTTGTCTATTACATATTGGGTGTATGGAACGGTATCTGAGCGAATTTGAAACCCTTGTTTTATGCCTCACCCCACCTCACCTTTCCCGTTAAGCAGCCATAGTGTGTTTTCTAAACGTGTGACTCTGTTCTGTTTTGTAATTCAGTTCAAGTGTAGCGGTTGTTACATTCCCTCTATAAGTGATAGCTTATGATAAGTGTCTTTTTCTTTGTGACTTATTTCACTTAGAATCGTCGTACCTAAATCCACTCATCTTGCTTCTACTAGCCTTATGACATTGATTTCATGTCTGAGTGATATTCCATTGTACATAAGGACCTCAACTTCTTTATCCATTTTTCTCTTTCCTGGGATATTTAAGGTGTCATGAAGTGGAGGTTCTTGTCAACAGAGCAGCCCTAAACTTTGGGGTGCCTGTGTCTTGCTGATTTTTAGTTTTCCCAATTTATACGACCATGAGTGGACGTGCCCTATGCTCCCTAAGCTGTGTTTTTTCGATGTTTCAGGACACACCGTACACTTCTCCAGAGTGGCTGTTGGCAATTTACATCCCGCCCATCAGCGTAGCAAGGCTGCCATTTCTCCATGGCCTGTCCTGCATTTCTGGTTTTGACACTTTTTGCAGCATGGCCCTTTTGACCGATGGGAAGCAAGACTTCTTTGTAGCGCTGATTTGCCTTTCCAGGTTGCTTGGTTGGCAAAAAAGGGCGTATGCGTTTTTTCCTGAATATATTCAGGAAAAAACGCATACGCCCTTTTTGGCCAAGGGCATCATTGTCGAAGTTTTGCCACTTTTCATGTGCTTTAAAGGCGATTCGAATCTACCTCCTGAAACCTGTTTCCTGCAATTCTGCCTTGCTTTCAAATCCTCTTCGTTGCCTTCCCTCAATATATCTGTGGATGAGAGTTATCATTTATAGCCCTGCGGGTTTGTGAATTGCAGTGTCCCTGAGATCCATTTTTCAACTCGCTTTTTTGGGAGCTGGCCGCAAAAGGGCGGGATTGCCTCAGGCCCTATTCTGCTTCTGGGCGGCAGGCTGAGCCTGTGGTTAATTCTTCTTCCTGATGGGAAAATAGAGTGACCTGTGCCTGTCCCAACACCTAGATCTAGTCTCTCATTGGTTGCCCCTCTTCCCCTTCATCCTCAGGACAAATTGCAACCTGTAGGGAACAGGAGCTTAAAGGTGCTGATTCTCCAAGTAGGGAGATTGCTAGTAAAGTAGCTGGAAAGGCGAACCCGATCACAAGGAGATGAGAAATCAGGTGCGTATTAGAAACCTTTCAAAATCACACGGTGTACCATCTTCTGGGTTTCTCATGCATGTTTTTGATGTAGGAAGATGCCCTTGAACCTGGAGCTTTGGGACCCATGGGATGGGTACCAGGCAGTATTACTTTAAAGGGTCTGCGTTTGCTCACCCAACCTCACCCAACCTTTAACCCCAAGAGTGTCCACCCTTATGTCTCATCCAGCTGTGGGTCTAGATATGGTCAATCCAGGTTGCATCACAGCCTCTGAACGAATTCTGTAAGAATTTCTCTCTCTTTCACTGTCTTTGTTTTACGGGTTTTTAAAAGTAATTTATTTTTATAATGGGGTTCAGCTGCTTTTCACGGCTGTGTTTATGCGGCTTTACACCCACTTGACTCTCTTCCAGACAGATATCAATACATAGGTTTTAAGATTCTTACTAGTCACATATATTCTTGTGCAGTGAATAGGGGGTGTTGAGTCCAGTTCACTGAGCAAGGAGTAGGTCTTGTCTATTACATATTGGGTGTATGGAACGGTATCTGAGCGAATTTGAAACCCTTGTTTTATGCATCACCCCACCTCACCTTTCCCATTAAGCAGCCATAGTGTGTTTTCTAAACGTGTGACTCTGTTCTGTTTTGTAATTCAGTTCAAGTGTAGCGGTATTTACATTCCCTCTATAAGTGATAGCTTATGATAAGTGTCTTTTTCTGTGTGACTTATTTCACTTAGAATCGTCGTACCTAAGTCCACTCATCTTGCTTCTACTAGCCTTATGACATTGATTTCATGTCTGAGTGATATTCCATTGTACATAAGGACCACAACTTCTTTATCCATTTTTCTCTTTCCTGGGATATTTAAGGTGTCATGAAGTGGAGGTTCTTGTCAACAGAGCAGCCCTAAACTTTGGGGTGCCTGTGTCTTGCTGATTTTTAGTTTTCCCAATTTATACGCCCATGAGTGGACGTGCCCTATGCTCCATAAGCTGTGTTTTTTCGATGTTTCAGGACACACCGTACACTTCTCCAGAGTGGCTGTTGGCAATTTACATCCCGCCCATCAGCGTAGCAAGGCTGCCATTTCTCCATGGCCTGTCCTGCATTTCTGGTTTTGACACTTTTTGCAGCATGGCCCTTTTGACCGATGGGAAGCGAGACTTCTTTGTAGCGCTGATTAGCCTTTCCAGGTTGCTTGGTTGGCCAAACAGGGCGTATGCGTTTTTTCCTGAATATATTCAGGAAAAAACGCATACGCCCTGTTTGGCCAAGTGCATCCTTGTCAACCTTTTGCCACTTTTCATGTGCTTTAAAGGCAATTCGAATCTACCTCCTGAAACCTGTTTCCTGCAATTCTGCCTTGCTTTCAAATCCTCTTCGTTGCCTTCCCTCAATATATCTGTGGATGAGAGTTGTCATTTATAACTCTGCGGGTTTGTGAATTGCAGTGTCCCTGAGCTCCATTTTTCAACTCGCTTTTTTGGGAGCTGGCCGCAAAAGGGCGGGATTGCCTCAGGCCCTATTCTGCATCTGGGCGGCAGGCTGAGCCTGTGGTTAATTCTTCTTCCTGATGGGAAAATAGAGTGACCTGTGCCTGTCCCAACACCTAGATCTAGTCTCTCATTGGTTGCCCCTCTTCCCGTTCATCCTCAGGACAAATTGCAACCTGTAGGGAACAGGAGCTTAAAGGTGCTGATTCTCCAAGTAGGGAGATTGTTAGTAAAGTAGCTGGAAAGGCGAACCCGATCACAAGGAGATGAGAAATCAGGTGCATATTAGAAACCTTTCAAAATCACACGGTGTACCATCTTCTGGGTTTCTCATGAATGTTTTTGATGTAGGAAGATGCCCTTGATCCTGGAGATTTGGGACCCATGGGATGGGTACCAGGCAGTATTACTTTAAAGGGTCTGCGTTTGCTCACCCAACCTCACCCAACCTTTCAGCCCCAAGAGTGTCCACCCTTATGTCTCATCCAGCTGTGGTTCTAGATATGGTCAATCCAGGTTGCATCACAGCCTCTGAACGAATTCTGTAAGAATTTCTCTCTCTTTCACTGTCTTTGTTTTACGGGTTTTTAAAAGTAATTTATTTTTATAATGGGGTTCAGCTGCTTTTCACGGCTGTGTTTATGCGGCTTTACACCCACTCGACTCACTTCCAGAGAGATATCAATACATAGGTTTTAAGATTCTTACTAGTCACATATATTCTTGTGCAGTGAATAGGGGGTGTTGAGTCCAGTTCACTGAGCAAGGAGTAGGTCTTGTCTATTACATATTGGGTGTAAGGAACGGTATCTTAGCGAATGTGAAACCCTTCTTTTATGCCTCACCCCACCTCACCTTTCCCTTTAAGCAGCCATAGTGTGTTTTCTAAACGTGTGACTCTGTTCTGTTTTGTAATTCATTTCAAGTGTAGCGGTTTTTACATTCCCTCTATAAGTGATAGCTTATGATAAGTGTCTTTTTCTTTGTGACTTATTTCACTTAGAATCGTCGTACCTAAATCCACTCATATTGCTTCTTCTAGCCTTATGACATTGATTTCATGTCTGAGTGATATTCCATTGTACATAAGGACCACAACTTCTTTATCCATTTTTCTCTTTCCTGGGATATTTAAGGTGTCATGAAGTGGAGGTTCTTGTCAACAGAGCAGCCCTAATCTTTGGGGTGCCTGTGTCTTGCTGATTTTTAGTTTTCCCAATTTATACGCCCATGAGTGGACGTGCCCTATGCTCCCTAAGCTGTGGTTTTTCGATGTTTCAGGACACACCGTACACTTCTCCAGAGTGGCTGTTGGCAATTTACATCCCGCCCATCAGCGTAGCAAGGCTGCCATTTCTCCATGGCCTGTCCTGCATTTCTGGTTTTGACACTTTTTGCAGCATGGCCCTTTTGACCGATGGGAAGCGAGACTTCTTTGTAGCGCTGATTAACCTTTCCAGGTTGCTTGGTTGGCCAAACAGGGCGTATGCGTTTTTTCCTGAATATATTCAGGAAAAAACGCATACGCCCTGTTTGGCCAAGGGCATCATTGTCGATGTTTTGCCACTTTTCATGTGCTTTAAATGCGATTCGAATCTACCTCCTGAAACATGTTTCCTGCAATTCTGCCTTGCTTTCAAATCCTCTTCGTTGCCTTCCCTCAATATATCTGTTGATGAGAGTTATCATTTATAGCTCTGCGGGTTTGTGAATTGCAGTGTCCCTGAGCTCCATTTTTCAACTCGCTTTTTTGGGAGCTGGCCGCAAAAGGGCGGGAATGCCTCAGGCCCTATTCTGCATCTGGGCGGCAGGCTGAGCCTTTGGTTAATTCTTCTTCCTGATGGGAAAATAGAGTGACCTGTGCCTGTCCCAACACCTAGATCTAGTCTCTCATTGGTTGCCCCTCTTCCCGTTCATCCTCAGGAAAAATTGCAACCTGTAGGGAACAGAAGCTTAAAGGTGCTGATTCTCCAAGTAGGGAGATTGCTAGTAAAGTAGCTGGAAAGGCGAACCCGAGCACAAGGAGATGAGAAATGAGGTGCGTATTAGAAACCTTTCAAAATCACACGGTGTACCATCTTCTGGGTTTCTCATGCATGTTTTCGATGTAGGAATATGCCCTTGATCCTGGAGATTTGGGACCCATGGGATGGGTACCAAGCAGTGTTACTTTAAAGGGTCTGCGTTTGCTCACCCATCCTCACCCAACCTTTCAGCCCCAAGAGTGTCCACCCTTATGTCTCATCCAGCTGTGGGTCTAGATATGGTCAATCCAGGTTGCATCACAGCCTCTGAACGAATTTTGTAAGAATTTCTCTCTCTTTCACTGTCTTTGTTTTACGGGTTTTTAAAAGTAATTTATTTTTATAATGGGGTTTAGCTGCTTTTCACGACTGTGTTTATGCGGCTTTACACCCACTTGACTCACTTCCAGACAGATATCAATACATAGGTTTTAAGATTCTTACTAGTCACATATATTCTTGTGCGGTGAATAGGGGGTGTTGAGTCCAGTTCACTGAGCAAGGAGCAGGTGTTGTCTATTACATATTGGGTGTATGGAACGGTATCTGAGCGAATTTGAAACCCTTGTTTTATGCCTCACCCCACCTCACCTTTCCCGTTAAGCAGCCATAGTGTGTTTTCTAAACGTGTGACTCTGTTCTGTTTTGTAATTCAGTTCAAGTGTAGCGGTTTTTACATTCCCTCTATAAGTGATAGCTTATGATAAGTGTCTTTTTCTTTGTGACTTATTTCACTTAGAATCGTCGTACCTAAATCCACTCATATTGCTTCTACTAGCCTTATGACATTGATTTCATGTCTGAGTGATATTCCATTGTACATAAGGACCACAACTTCTTTATCCATTTTTCTCTTTCCTGGGATATTTAAGGTGTCATGAAGTGGAGGTTCTTGTCAACAGAGCAGCCCTAAACTTTGGGGTGCCTGTGTCTTGCTGATTTTTAGTTTTCCCAATTTATACGCCCATGAGTGGACGTGCCCTATGCTCCCTAAGCTGTGCTTTTTCGATGTTTCAGGACACACCGTACACTTCTCCAGAGTGGCTGTTGGCAATTTACATCCCGCCCATCAGCGTAGCAAGGCTGCCAATTCTCCATGGCCTGTCCTGCATTTCTGGTTTTGACACTTTTTGCAGCATGGCCCTTTTGACCGATGGGAAGCGAGACTTCTTTGTAGCGCTGATTAACATTTCCAGGTTGCTTGGTTGGCCAAACAGGGCGTATGCGTTTTTTCCTGAATATATTCAGGAAAAAACGCATACGCCCTGTTTGGCCAAGGGCATCATTGTCGACGTTTTGCCACTTTTCATGTGCTTTAATGGCGATTCGAATCTACCTCCTGAAACCTGTTTCCTGCAATTCTGCCTTGCTTTCAAATCCTCTTCGTTGCCTTCCCTCAATATATCTGTGGATGAGAGTTATCATTTGTAGATCTGCGGGTTTGTGAATTGCAGTGTCCCTGATCTCCATTTTTCAACTGGCTTTTTTGGGAGCTGGCCGCAAAAGCGCGGGATTGCCTCAGGCCCTATTCTGCTTCTGATCGGCAGGCTGAGCCTGTGGTTAATTCTTCTTCCCAATGGGAAAATAGAGTGACCTGTGCCTGTCCCTACACCTAGATCTAGTCTCTCATTGGTTGCCCCTCTTCCCGTTCATCCTCAGGACAAATTGCAACCTGTAGGGAACAGGAGCTTAAAGGTGCTGATTCTCCAAGTAGGGAGATTGCTAGTAAAGTAGCTGGAAAGGCGAACCCGAGCACAAGGAGATGAGAAATCAGGTGCACATTAGAAACCTTTCAAAATCACACGGTGTACCATCTTCTGGGTTTCTCATGCATGTTTTCGATGTAGGAAGATGCCCTTGAACCTGGAGATTTGGGACCCATGGGATGGGTACCAGACAGTATTACTTTAAAGGGTCTGCGTTTGCTCACCCAACCTCACCCAAACTTCCAGCCCCAAGAGTGCCCACCCTTATGTCTCATCCAGCTGTGGGTCTAGATATGGTCAATCCAGGTTGCATCACAGCCTCTGAACGAATTTTGTAAGAATTTCTCTCTCTTTCACTGTCTTTGTTTTACGGGTTTTTAAAAGTAATTTATTTTTATAATGGGGTTTAGCTGCTTTTCACGGCTGTGTTTATGCGGATTTACACCCACTTGACTCACTTCCAGACAGATATCAATACATAGGTTTTAAGATTCTTACTAGTCACATATATTCTTGTGCAGTGAATAGGGGGTGTTGAGTCCAGTTCACTGAGCAAGCAGTAGGTCTTGTCTATTACATATTGGGTGTATGGAACGGTATCTGAGCGAATTTGAAACCCTTGTTTTATGCCTCACCCCACCTCACCTTTCCCGTTAAGCAGCCATAGTGTGTTTTCTAAACGTGTGACTCTGTTCTGTTTTGTAATTCAGTTCAAGTGTAGCGGTTGTTACATTCCCTCTATAAGTGATAGCTTATGATAAGTGTCTTTTTCTTTGTGACTTATTTCACTTAGAATCGTCGTACCTAAATCCACTCATCTTGCTTCTACTAGCCTAATGACATTGATTTCATGTCTGAGTGATATTCCATTGTACATAAGGACCTCAACTTCTTTATCCATTTTTCTCTTTCCTGGGATATTTAAGGTGTCATGAAGTGGAGGTTCTTGTCAACAGAGCAGCCCTAAACTTTGGGGTGCCTGTGTCTTGCTGATTTTTAGTTTTCCCAATTTATACGCCCATGAGTGGACGTGCCCTATGCTCCCTAAGCTGTGTTTTTTCGATGTTTCAGGACACACCGTACACTTCTCCAGAGTGGCTGTTGGCAATTTACATCCCGCCCATCAGCGTAGCAAGGCTGCCATTTCTCCATGGCCTGTCCTGCATTTCTGGTTTTGACACTTTTTGCAGCATGGCCCTTTTGACCGATGGGAAGCAAGACTTCTTTGTAGCGCTGATTTGCCTTTCCAGGTTGCTTGGTTGGCAAAAAAGGGCGTATGCGTTTTTTCCTGAATATATTCAGGAAAAAACGCATACGCCCTTTTTGGCCAAGGGCATCATTGTCGAAGTTTTGCCACTTTTCATGTGCTTTAAAGGCGATTCGAATCTACCTCCTGAAACCTGTTTCCTGCAATTCTGCCTTGCTTTCAAATCCCCTTCGTTGCCTTCCCTCAATATATCTGTGGATGAGAGTTATCATTTATAGCCCTGCGGGTTTGTGAATTGCAGTGTCCCTGAGCTCCATTTTTCAACTCGCTTTTTTGGGAGCTGGCCGCAAAAGGGCGGGATTGCCTCAGGCCCTATTCTGCTTCTGGGCGGCAGGCTGAGCCTGTGGTTAATTCTTCTTCCTGATGGGAAAATAGAGTGACCTGTGCCTGTCCCAACACCTAGATCTAGTCTCTCATTGGTTGCCCCTCTTCCCCTTCATCCTCAGGACAAATTGCAACCTGTAGGGAACAGGAGCTTAAAGGTGCTGATTCTCCAAGTAGGGAGATTTCTAGTAAAGTAGCTGGAAAGGCGAACCCGATCACAAGGAGATGAGAAATCAGGTGCGTATTAGAAACCTTTCAAAATCACACGGTGTACCATCTTCTGGGTTTCTCATGCATGTTTTTGATGTAGGAAGATGCCCTTGAACCTGGAGCTTTGGGACCCATGGGATGGGTACCAGGCAGTATTACTTTAAAGGGTCTGCGTTTGCTCACCCAACCTCACCCAACCTTTAACCCCAAGAGTGTCCACCCTTATGTCTCATCCAGCTGTGGGTCTAGATATGGTCAATCCAGGTTGCATCACAGCCTCTGAACGAATTCTGTAAGAATTTCTCTCTCTTTCACTGTCTTTGTTTTACGGGTTTTTAAAAGTAATTTATTTTTATAATGGGGTTCAGCTGCTTTTCACGGCTGTGTTTATGCGGCTTTACACCCACTTGACTCTCTTCCAGACAGATATCAATACATAGGTTTTAAGATTCTTACTAGTCACATATATTCTTGTGCAGTGAATAGGGGGTGTTGAGTCCAGTTCACTGAGCAAGGAGTAGGTCTTGTCTATTACATATTGGGTGTATGGAACGGTATCTGAGCGAATTTGAAACCCTTGTTTTATGCATCACCCCACCTCACCTTTCCCATTAAGCAGCCATAGTGTGTTTTCTAAACGTGTGACTCTGTTCTGTTTTGTAATTCTGTTCAAGTGTAGCGGTATTTACATTCCCTCTATAAGTGATAGCTTATGATAAGTGTCTTTTTCTGTGTGACTTATTTCACTTAGAATCGTCGTACCTAAATCCACTCATCTTGCTTCTACTAGCCTTATGACATTGATTTCATGTCTGAGTGATATTCCATTGTACATAAGGACCACAACTTCTTTATCCATTTTTCTCTTTCCTGGGATATTTAAGGTGTCATGAAGTGGAGGTTCTTGTCAACAGAGCAGCCCTAAACTTTGGGGTGCCTGTGTCTTGCTGATTTTTAGTTTTCCCAATTTATACGCCCATGAGTGGACGTGCCCTATGCTCCCTAAGCTGTGTTTTTTCGATGTTTCAGGACACACCGTACACTTCTCCAGAGTGGCTGTTGGCAATTTACATCCCGCCCATCAGCGTAGCAAGGCTGCCATTTCTCCATGGCCTGTCCTGCATTTCTGGTTTTGACACTTTTTGCAGCATGGCCCTTTTGACCGATGGGAAGCGAGACTTCTTTGTAGCGCTGATTAGCCTTTCCAGGTTGCTTGGTTGGCCAAACAGGGCGTATGCGTTTTTTCCTGAATATATTCAGGAAAAAACGCATACGCCCTGTTTGGCCAAGTGCATCCTTGACAACGTTTTGCCACTTTTCATGTGCTTTAAAGGCAATTCGAATCTACCTCCTGAAACCTGTTTCCTGCAATTCTGCCTTGCTTTCAAATCCTCTTCGTTGCCTTCCCTCAATATATCTGTTGATGAGAGTTATCATTTATAGCTCTGCGGGTTTGTGAATTGCAGTGTCCCTGAGCTCCATTTTTCAACTCGCTTTTTTGGGAGCTGGCCGCAAAAGGGCGGGATTGCCTCAGGCCCTATTCTGCATCTGGGCGGCAGGCTGAGCCTGTGGTTAATTCTTCTTCCTGATGGGAAAATAGAGTGACCTGTGCCTGTCCCAACACCTAGATCTAGTCTCTCATTGGTTGCCCCTCTTCCCGTTCATCCTCAGGACAAATTGCAACCTGTAGGGAACAGGAGCTTAAAGGTGCTGATTCTCCAAGTAGGGAGATTGCTAGTAAAGTAGCTGGAAAGGCGAACCCGAGCACAAGGAGATGAGAAATCAGGTGCGCATTAGAAACCTTTCAAAATCACACGGTGTAGCATCTTCTGGGTTTCTCATGCATGTTTTCGATGTAGGAAGATGCCCTTGAACCTGGAGATTTGGGACCCATGGGATGGGTACCAGGCAGTATTACTTTAAAGGGTCTGCGTTTGCTCACCCAACCTCACCCAAACTTTCAGCCCCAAGAGTGCCCACCCTTATGTCTCATCCAGCTGTGGGTCTAGATATGGTCAATCCAGGTTGCATCACAGCCTCTGAACGAATTTTGTAAGAATTTCTCTCTCTTTCACTGTCTTTGTTTTACGGGTTTTTAAAAGTAATTTATTTTTATAATGGGGTTTAGCTGCTTTTCACGGCTGTGTTTATGCGGCTTTACACCCACTTGACTCACTTCCAGACAGTTATCAATACATAGTTTTTAAGATTCTTACTAGTCACATATATTCTTGTGCAGTGAATAGGGGGTGTTGAGTCCAGTTCACTGAGCAAGGAGTAGGTCTTGTCTATTACATATTGGGTGTATGGAACGGTATCTGAGCGAATTTGAAACCCTTGTTTTATGCCTCACCCCACATCACCTTTCCCGTTAAGCAGCCATAGTGTGTTTTCTAAACGTGTGACTCTGTTCTGTTTTGTAATTCAGTTCAAGTGTAGCGGTTTTTACATTCCCTCTATAAGTGATAGCTTATGATAAGTGTCTTTTTCTTTGTGACTTATTTCACTTAGAATCGTCGTACCTAAATCCACTCATCTTGCTTCTACTAGCCTTATGACATTGATTTCATGTCTGAGTGATATTCCATTGTACATAAGGACCACAACTTCTTTATCCATTTTTCTCTTTCCTGGGATATTTAAGGTGTCATGAAGTGGAGGTTCTTGTCAACAGAGCAGCACTAAACTTTGGGGTGCCTGTGTCTTGCTGATTTTTAGTTTTCCCAATTTATACGCCCATGAGTGGACGTGCCCTATGCTCCCTAAGCTGTGTTTTTTCGATGTTTCAGGACACACCGTACACTTCTCCAGAGTGGCTGTTGGCAATTTACATCCCGCCCATCAGCGTAGCAAGGCTGCCATTTCTCCATGGCCTGTCCTGCATTTCTGGTTTTGACACTTTTTGCAGCATGGCCCTTTTGACCGATGGGAAGCGAGACTTCTTTGTAGCGCTGATTTGCCTTTCCAGATTGCTTCGTTGGCAAAAAAGGGCGTATGCGTTTTTTCCTGAATATATTCAGGAAAAAACGCATACGCCCTTTTTGGACAAGGGCATCATTGTCGAAGTTTTGCCACTTTTCATGTGCTTTAAAGGCGATTCGAATCTACCTCCTGAAACCTGTTTCCTGCAATTCTGACTTGCTTTCAAATCCTCTTCGTTGCCTTCCCTCAATATATCTGTGGATGAGAGTTATCATTTATAGCCCTGCGGGTTTGTGAATTGCAGTGTCCCTGAGCTCCATTTTTCAACTCGCTTTTTTGGGAGCTGGCCGCAAAAGGGCGGGATTGCCTCAGGCCCTATTCTGCTTCTGGGCAGCAGGCTGAGCCTGTGGTTAATTCTTCTTCCTGATGGGAAAATAGAGTGACCTGTGCCTGTCCCAACACCTAGATCTAGTCTCTCATTGGTTGCCCCTCTTCCCGTTCATCCTCAGGACAAATTGCAACCTGTAGGGAACAGGAGCTTAAAGGTGCTGATTCTCCAAGTAGGGAGATTGCTAGTAAAGTAGCTGGAAAGGCGAACCCGATCACAAGGAGATGAGAAATCAGGTGCGTATTAGAAACCTTTCAAAATCACACGGTGTACCATCTTCTGGGTTTCTCATGCATGTTTTTGATGTAGGAAGATGCCCTTGAACCTGGAGCTTTGGGACCCATGGGATGGGTACCAGGCAGTATTACTTTAAAGGGTCTGCGTTTGCTCACCCAACCTCACCCAAACTTTCAGCCCCAAGAGTGTCCACCCTTATGTCTCATCCAGCTGTGGGTCTAGATATGGTCAATCCAGGTTGCATCACAGCCTCTGAACGAATTCTGTAAGAATTTCTCTCTCTTTCACTGTCTTTGTTTTACGGGTTTTTAAAAGTAATTTATTTTTATAATGGGGTTCAGCTGCTTTTCACGGCTGTGTTTATGCGGCTTTACACCCACTTGACTCTCTTCCAGACAGATATCAATACATAGGTTTTAAGATTCTTACTAGTCACATATATTCTTGTGCAGTGAATAGGGGGTGTTGAGTCCAGTTCACTGAGCAAGGAGTAGGTCTTGTCTATTACATATTGGGTGTATGGAACGGTATCTGAGCGAATTTGAAACCCTTGTTTTATGCATCACCCCACCTCACCTTTCCCATTAAGCAGCCATAGTGTGTTTTCTAAACGTGTGACTCTGTTCTGTTTTGTAATTCAGTTCAAGTGTAGCGGTTTTTACATTCCCTCTATAAGTGATAGCTTATGATAAGTGTCTTTTTCTGTGTGACTTATTTCACTTAGAATCGTCGTACCTAAATCCACTCATCTTGCTTCTACTAGCCTTATGACATTGATTTCATGTCTGAGTGATATTCCATTGTACATAAGGACCACAACTTCTTTATCCATTTTTCTCTTTCCTGGGATATTTAAGGTGTCATGAAGTGGAGGTTCTTGTCAACAGAGCAGCCCTAAACTTTGGGGTGCCTGTGTCTTGCTGATTTTTAGTTTTCCCAATTTATACGCCCATGAGTGGACGTGCCCTATGCTCCCTAAGCTGTGTTTTTTCGATGTTTCAGGACACACCGTACACTTCTCCAGAGTGGCTGTTGGCAATTTACATCCCGCCCATCAGCGTAGCAAGGCTGCCATTTCTCCATGGCCTGTCCTGCATTTCTGGTTTTGACACTTTTTGCAGCATGGCCCTTTTGACCGATGGGAAGCGAGACTTCTTTGTAGCGCTGATTAGCCTTTCCAGGTTGCTTGGTTGGCCAAACAGGGCGTATGCGTTTTTTCCTGAATATATTCAGGAAAAAACGCATACGCCCTGTTTGGCCAAGGGCATCATTGTCGACGTTTTCCACTTTTCATGTGCTTTAAAGGCGATTCGAATCTACCTCCTGAAACCTGTTTCCTGCAATTCTGCCTTGCTTTCAAATCCTCTTCGTTGCCTTACCTCAATATATCTGTGGATGAGAGTTATCATTTGTAGATCTGCGGGTTTGTGAATTGCAGTGTCCCTGATCTCCATTTTTCAACTGGCTTTTTTGGGAGCTGGCCGCAAAAGCGCGGGATTGCCTCAGGCCCTATACTGCTTCTGATCGGCAGGCTGATCCTGTGGTTAATTCTTCTTCCCAATGGGAAAATAGAGTGACCTGTGCCTGTCCCTACACCTAGATCTAGTCTCTCATTGGTTGCCCCTCTTCCCGTTCATCCTCAGGACAAATTGCAACCTGTAGGGAACAGGAGCTTAAAGGTGCTGATTCTCCAAGTAGGGAGATTGCTAGTAAAGTAGCTGGAAAGGCGAACCCGAGCACAAGGAGATGAGAAATCAGGTGCGCATTAGAAACCTTTCAAAATCACACGGTGTACCATCTTCTGGGTTTCTCATTCATGTTTTCGATGTAGGAAGATGCCCTTGAACCTGGAGATTTGGGACCCATGGGATGGGTACCAGGCAGTATTACTTTAAAGGGTCTGCGTTTGCTCACCCAACCTCACCCAAACTTTCAGCCCCAAGAGTCCCCACCCTTATGTCTCATCCAGCTGTGGGTCTAGATATGGTCAATCCAGGTTGCATCACAGCCTCTGAACGAATTCTGTAAGAATTTCTCTCTCTTTCACTGTCTTTGTTTTACGGGTTTTTAAAAGTAATTTATTTTTATAATGGGGTTCAGCTGCTTTTCACGGCTGTGTTTATGCGGCTTTTCACCCACTTGACTCTCTTCCAGACAGATATCAATACATAGGTTTTAAGATTCTTACTAGTCACATATATTCTTGTGCAGTGAATAGGGGGTGTTGAGTCCAGTTCACTGAGCAAGGAGTAGGTCTTGTCTATTACATATTGGGTGTATGGAACGGTATCTGAGCGAATTTGAAACCCTTGTTTTATGCATCACCCCACCTCACCTTTCCCATTAAGCAGCCATAGTGTGTTTTCTAAACGTGTGACTCTGTTCTGTTTTGTAATTCAGTTCAATTGTAGCGGTTTTTACATTCCCTCTATAAGTGATAGCTTTTGATAAGTGTCTTTTTCTGTGTGACTTATTTCACTTAGAATCGTCGTACCTAAATCCACTCATCTTGCTTCTACTAGCCTTATGACATTGATTTCATGTCTGAGTGATATTCCATTGTACATAAGGACCACAACTTCTTTATCCATTTTTCTCTTTCCTGGGATATTTAAGGTGTCATGAAGTGGAGGTTCTTGTCAACAGAGCAGCCCTAAACTTTGGGGTGCCTGTGTCTTGCTGATTTTTAGTTTTCCCAATTTATACGCCCATGAGTGGACGTGCCCTATGCTCCCTAAGCTGTGTTTTTTCGATGTTTCAGGACACACCGTACACTTCTCCAGAGTGGCTGTTGGCAATTTACATCCCGCCCATCAGCGTACCAAGGCTGCCATTTCTCCATGGCCTGTCCTGCATTTCTGGTTTTGACACTTTTTGCAGCATGGCCCTTTTGACCGATGGGAAGCGAGACTTCTTTGTAGCGCTGATTTGCCTTTCCAGGTTGCTTGGTTGGCAAAAAAGGGCATATGCGTTTTTTCCTGAATATATTCAGGAAAAAACGCATACGCCCTTTTTGGCCAAGGGCATCATTGTCGAAGTTTTGCCACTTTTCATGTGCTTTAAAGGCGATTCGAATCTACCTCCTGAAACCTGTTTCCTGCAATTCTGCCTTGCTTTCAAATCCTCTTCGTTGCCTTCCCTCAATATATCTGTGGATGAGAGTTATCATTTGTAGATCTGCGGGTTTGTGAATTGCAGTGTCCCTGATCTCCATTTTTCAACTGGCTTTTCTGGGAGCTGGCCGCAAAAGCGTGGGATTGCCTCAGGCCCTATTCTGCTTCTGATCAGCAGGCTGAGCCTGTGGTTAATTCTTCTTCCCAATGGGAAAATAGAGTGACCTGTGCCTGTCCCTACACCTAGATCTAGTCTCTCATTGGTTGCCCCTCTTCCCGTTCATCCTCAGGACAAATTGCAACCTGTAGGGAACAGGAGCTTAAAGGTGCTGATTCTCCAAGTAGGGAGATTGCTAGTAAAGTAGCTGGAAAGGCGAACCCGAGCACAAGGAGATGAGAAATCAGGTGCGCATTAGAAACCTTTCAAAATCACACGGTGTACCATCTTCTGGGTTTCTCATGCATGTTTTCGATGTAGGAAGATGCCCTTGAACCTGGAGATTTGGGACCCATGGGATGGGTACCAGGCAGTATTACTTTAAAGGGTCTGCATTTGCTCACCCAACCTCACCCAAACTTTCAGCCCCAAGAGTGCCCACCCTTATGTCTCATCCAGCTGTGGGTCTAGATATGGTCAATCCAGGTTGCATCACAGCCTCTGAACGAATTTTGTAAGAATTTCTCTCTCTTTCACTGTCTTTGTTTTACGGGTTTTTAAAAGTAATTTATTTTTATAATGGGGTTTAGCTGCTTTTCACGGCTGTGTTTATGCGGCTTTACACCCACTTGACTCACTTCCAGACAGATATCAATACATAGGTTTTAAGATTCTTACTAGTCACATATATTCTTGTGCAGTGAATAGGGGGTGTTGAGTCCAGTTCACTGAGCAAGCAGTAGGTCTTGTCTATTACATATTGGGTGTATGGAACGGTATCTGAGCGAATTTGAAACCCTTGTTTTATGCCTCACCCCACCTCACCTTTCCCGTTAAGCAGCCATAGTGTGTTTTCTAAACGTGTGACTCTGTTCTGTTTTGTAATTCAGTTCAAGTGTAGCGGGTTTTACATTCCCTCTATAAGTGATAGCTTATGATAAGTGTCTTTTTCTTTGTGACTTATTTCACTTAGAATCGTCGTACCTAAATCCACTCATCTTGCTTCTACTAGCCTTATGACATTGATTTCATTTCTGAGTGATATTCCATTGTACATAAGGACCACAACTTCTTTATCCATTTTTCTCTTTCCTGGGATATTTAAGGTGTCATGAAGTGGAGGTTCTTGTCAACAGAGCAGCCCTAAACTTTGGGATGCCTGTGTCTTGCTGATTTTTAGTTTTCCCAATTTATACGCCCATGAGTGGACATGCCCTATGCTCCCTAAGCTGTGTTTTTTCGATGTTTCAGGACACACCGTACACTTCTCCAGAGTGGCTGTTGGCAATTTACATCCCACCCATCAGCGTAGCAAGGCTGCCATTTCTCCATGGCCTGTCCTGCATTTCTGGTTTTGACACTTTTTGCAGCATGGCCCTTTTGACCGATGGGAAGCGAGACTTCTTTGTAGCGCTGATTAGCCTTTCCAGGTTGCTTGGTTGGCCAAACAGGGCGTATGCGTTTTTTCCTGAATATATTCAGGAAAAAACGCATACGCCCTGTTTGGCCAAGGGCATCCTTGTCAACGTTTTGCCACTTTTCATGTGCTTTAAAGGCAATTCGAATCTACCTCCTGAAACCTGTTTCCTGCAATTCTGCCTTGCTTTCAAATCCTCTTCGTTGCCTTCCCTCAATATATCTGTTGATGAGAGTTATCATTTATAGCTCTGCGGGTTTGTGAATTGCAGTGTCCCTGAGCTCCATTTTTCAACTCGCTTTTTTGGGAGCTGGCCGCAAAAGGGCGGGATTGCCTCAGGCCCTATTCTGCATCTGGGCGGCAGGCTGAGCCTGTGGTTAATTCTTCTTCCTGATGGGAAAATAGAGTGACCTTTGCCTGTCCCAACACCTAGATCTAGTCTCTCATTGGTTGCCCCTCTTCCCGTTCATCCTCAGGAAAAATTGCAACCTGTAGGGAACAGAAGCTTAAAGGTGCTGATTCTCCAAGTAGGGAGATTGCTAGTAAAGTAGCTGGAAAGGCGAACCCGAGCACAAGGAGTTGAGAAATGAGGTGCGTATTAGAAACCTTTCAAAATCACACGGTGTACCATCTTCTGGGTTTCTCATGCATGTTTTCGATGTAGGAAGATGCCCTTGATCCTGGAGATTTGGGACCCATGGGATGGGTACCAAGCAGTGTTACTTTAAAGGGTCTGCGTTTGCTCACCCAACCTCACCCAACCTTTCAGCCCCAAGAGTGTCCACCCTTATGTCTCATCCAGCTGTGGGTCTAGATATGGTCAATCCAGGTTGCATCACAGCCTCTCAACGAATTCTGTAAGAATTTCTCTCTCTTTCACTGTCTTTGTTTTACGGGTTTTTAAAAGTAATTTATTTTTATAATGGGGTTCAGCTGCTTTTCACGGCTGTGTTTATGCGGCTTTACACCCACTTGACTCTCTTCCAGACAGATATCAATACATAGGTTTTAAGATTCTTACTAGTCACATATATTCTTGTGCAGTGAATAGGGGGTGTTGAGTCCAGTTCACTGAGCAAGGAGTAGGTCTTGTCTATTACATATTGGGTGTATGGAACGGTATCTGAGCGAATTTGAAACCCTTGTTTTATGCATCACCCCACCTCACCTTTCCCATTAAGCAGCCATAGTGTGTTTTCTAAACGTGTGACTCTGTTCTGTTTTGTAATTCAGTTCAAGTGTAGCGGTTTTTACATTCCCTCTATAAGTGATAGCTTATGATAAGTGTCTTTTTCGGTGTGACTTATTTCACTTAGAATCGTCGTACCTAAATCCACTCATCTTGCTTCTACTAGCCTTATGACATTGATTTCATGTCTGAGTGATATTCCATTGTACATAAGGACCACAACTTCTTTATCCATTTTTCTCTTTCCTGGGATATTTAAGGTGTCATGAAGTGGAGGTTCTTGTCAACAGAGCAGCCCTAAACTTTGGGGTGCCTGTGTCTTGCTGATTTTTAGTTTTCCCAATTTATACGCCCATGAGTGGACGTGCCCTATGCTCCCTAAGCTGTGTTTTTTCGATGTTTCAGGACACACCATACACTTCTCCAGAGTGGCTGTTGGCAATTTACATCCCGCCCATCAGCGTAGCAAGGCTGCCATTTCTCCATGGCCTGTCCTGCATTTCTGGTTTTGACACTTTTTGCAGCATGGCCCTTTTGACCGATGGGAAGCGAGACTTCTTTGTAGCGCTGATTAGCCTTTCCAGGTTGCTTGGTTGGCCAAACAGGGCGTATGCGTTTTTTCCTGAATATATTCAGGAAAAAACGCATACGCCCTGTTTGGCCAAGGGCATCATTGTCGACGTTTTGCCACTTTTCATGTGCTTTAAAGGCGATTCGAATCTACCTCCTGAAACCTGTTTCCTGCAATTCTGCCTTGCTTTCAAATCCTCTTCGTTGCCTTCCCTCAATATATCTGTGGATGAGAGTTATCATTTGTTGATCTGCGGGTTTGTGAATTGCAGTGTCCCTGATCTCCATTTTTCAACTGGCTTTTTTGGGAGCTGGCCGCAAAAGCGCGGGATTGCCTCAGGCCCTATTCTGCTTCTGATCGGCAGGCTGAGCCTGTGGTTAATTCTTCTTCCCAATGGGAAAATAGAGTGACCTGTGCCTGTCCCTACACCTAGATCTAGTCTCTCATTGGTTGCCCCTCTTCCCGTTCATCCTCAGGACAAATTGCAACCTGTAGGGAACAGGAGCTTAAAGGTGCTGATTCTCCAAGTAGGGAGATTGCTAGTAAAGTAGCTGGAAAGGCGAACCCGAGCACAAGGAGATGAGAAATCAGGTGCGCATTAGAAACCTTTCAAAATCACACGGTGTACCATCTTCTGGATTTCTCATGCATGTTTTCGATGTAGGAAGATGCCCTTGAACCTGGAGATTTGGGACCCATGGGATGGGTACCAGGCAGTATTACTTTAAAGGGTCTGCGTTTGCTCACCCAACCTCACCCAAACTTTCAGCCCCAAGAGTGCCCACCCTTATGTCTCATCCAGCTGTGGGTCTAGATATGGTCAATCCAGGTTGCATCACAGCCTCTGAACGAATTCTGTAAGAATTTCTCTCTCTTTCACTGTCTTTGTTTTACGGGTTTTTAAAAGTAATTTATTTTTATAATGGGGTTCAGCTGCTTTTCACGGCTGTGTTTATGCGGCTTTACACCCACTTGACTCTCTTCCAGACAGATATCAATACATAGGTTTTAAGATTCTTACTAGTCACATATATTCTTGTGCAGTGAATAGGGGGTGTTGAGTCCAGTTCACTGAGCAAGGAGTAGGTCTTGTCTATTACATATTGGGTGTATGGAACGGTATCTGAGCGAATTTGAAACCCTTGTTTTATGCATCACCCCACCTCACCTTTCCCGTTAAGCAGCCATAGTGTGTTTTCTAAACGTGTGACTCTGTTCTGTTTTGTAATTCAGTTCAAGTGTAGCGGTTTTTACATTCCCTCTATAAGTGATAGCTTATGATAAGTGTCTTTTTCTGTGTGACTTATTTCACTTAGAATCGTCGTACCTAAATCCACTCATCTTGCTTCTACTAGCCTTATGACATTGATTTCATGTCTGAGTGATATTCCATTCTACATAAGGACCACAACTTCTTTATCCATTTTTCTCTTTCCTGGGATATTTAAGGTGTCATGAAGTGGAGGTTCTTGTCAACAGAGCAGCCCTAAACTTTGGGGTGCCTGTGTCTTGCTGATTTTTAGTTTTCCCAATTTATACGCCCATGAGTGGACGTGCCCTATGCTCCCTAAGCTGTGTTTTTTCGATGTTTCAGGACACACCGTACACTTCTCCAGAGTGGCTGTTGGCAATTTACATCCCGCCCATCAGCGTAGCAAGGCTGCCATTTCTCCATGGCCTGTCCTGCATTTCTGGTTTTGACACTTTTTGCAGCATGGCCCTTTTGACCGATGGGAAGCGAGACTTCTTTGTAGCGCTGATTTGCCTTTCCAGGTTGCTTGGTTGGCAAAAAAGGGCATATGCGTTTTTTCCTGAATATATTCAGGAAAAAACGCATACGCCCTTTTTGGCCAAGGGCATCATTGTCGAAGTTTTGCCACTTTTCATGTGCTTTAAAGGCGATTCGAATCTACCTCCTGAAACCTGTTTCCTGCAATTCTGCCTTGCTTTCAAATCCTCTTCGTTGCCTTCCCTCAATATATCTGTGGATGAGAGTTATCATTTGTAGATCTGCGGGTTTGTGAATTGCAGTGTCCCTGATCTCCATTTTTCAACTGGCTTTTCTGGGAGCTGGCCGCAAAAGCGTGGGATTGCCTCAGGCCCTATTCTGCTTCTGATCAGCAGGCTGAGCCTGTGGTTAATTCTTCTTCCCAATGGGAAAATAGAGTGACCTGTGCCTGTCCCTACACCTAGATCTAGTCTCTCATTGGTTGCCCCTCTTCCCGTTCATCCTCAGGACAAATTGCAACCTGTAGGGAACAGGAGCTTAAAGGTGCTGATTCTCCAAGTAGGGAGATTGCTAGTAAAGTAGCTGGAAAGGCGAACCCGAGCACAAGGAGATGAGAAATCAGGTGCGCATTAGAAACCTTTCAAAATCACACGGTGTACCATCTTCTGGGTTTCTCATGCATGTTTTCGATGTAGGAAGATGCCCTTGAACCTGGAGATTTGGGACCCATGGGATGGGTACCAGGCAGTATTACTTTAAAGGGTCTGCATTTGCTCACCCAACCTCACCCAAACTTTCAGCCCCAAGAGTGCCCACCCTTATGTCTCATCCAGCTGTGGGTCTAGATATGGTCAATCCAGGTTGCATCACAGCCTCTGAACGAATTTTGTAAGAATTTCTCTCTCTTTCACTGTCTTTGTTTTACGGGTTTTTAAAAGTAATTTATTTTTATAATGGGGTTTAGCTGCTTTTCACGGCTGTGTTTATGCGGCTTTACACCCACTTGACTCACTTCCAGACAGATATCAATACATAGGTTTTAAGATTCTTACTAGTCACATATATTCTTGTGCAGTGAATAGGGGGTGTTGAGTCCAGTTCACTGAGCAAGCAGTAGGTCTTGTCTATTACATATTGGGTGTATGGAACGGTATCTGAGCGAATTTGAAACCCTTGTTTTATGCCTCACCCCACCTCACCTTTCCCGTTAAGCAGCCATAGTGTGTTTTCTAAACGTGTGACTCTGTTCTGTTTTGTAATTCAGTTCAAGTGTAGCGGGTTTTACATTCCCTCTATAAGTGATAGCTTATGATAAGTGTCTTTTTCTTTGTGACTTATTTCACTTAGAATCGTCGTACCTAAATCCACTCATCTTGCTTCTACTAGCCTTATGACATTGATTTCATTTCTGAGTGATATTCCATTGTACATAAGGACCACAACTTCTTTATCCATTTTTCTCTTTCCTGGGATATTTAAGGTGTCATGAAGTGGAGGTTCTTGTCAACAGAGCAGCCCTAAACTTTGGGATGCCTGTGTCTTGCTGATTTTTAGTTTTCCCAATTTATACGCCCATGAGTGGACATGCCCTATGCTCCCTAAGCTGTGTTTTTTCGATGTTTCAGGACACACCGTACACTTCTCCAGAGTGGCTGTTGGCAATTTACATCCCACCCATCAGCGTAGCAAGGCTGCCATTTCTCCATGGCCTGTCCTGCATTTCTGGTTTTGACACTTTTTGCAGCATGGCCCTTTTGACCGATGGGAAGCGAGACTTCTTTGTAGCGCTGATTAGCCTTTCCAGGTTGCTTGGTTGGCCAAACAGGGCGTATGCGTTTTTTCCTGAATATATTCAGGAAAAAACGCATACGCCCTGTTTGGCCAAGGGCATCCTTGTCAACGTTTTGCCACTTTTCATGTGCTTTAAAGGCAATTCGAATCTACCTCCTGAAACCTGTTTCCTGCAATTCTGCCTTGCTTTCAAATCCTCTTCGTTGCCTTCCCTCAATATATCTGTTGATGAGAGTTATCATTTATAGCTCTGCGGGTTTGTGAATTGCAGTGTCCCTGAGCTCCATTTTTCAACTCGCTTTTTTGGGAGCTGGCCGCAAAAGGGCGGGATTGCCTCAGGCCCTATTCTGCATCTGGGCGGCAGGCTGAGCCTGTGGTTAATTCTTCTTCCTGATGGGAAAATAGAGTGACCTTTGCCTGTCCCAACACCTAGATCTAGTCTCTCATTGGTTGCCCCTCTTCCCGTTCATCCTCAGGAAAAATTGCAACCTGTAGGGAACAGAAGCTTAAAGGTGCTGATTCTCCAAGTAGGGAGATTGCTAGTAAAGTAGCTGGAAAGGCGAACCCGAGCACAAGGAGTTGAGAAATGAGGTGCGTATTAGAAACCTTTCAAAATCACACGGTGTACCATCTTCTGGGTTTCTCATGCATGTTTTCGATGTAGGAAGATGCCCTTGATCCTGGAGATTTGGGACCCATGGGATGGGTACCAAGCAGTGTTACTTTAAAGGGTCTGCGTTTGCTCACCCAACCTCACCCAACCTTTCAGCCCCAAGAGTGTCCACCCTTATGTCTCATCCAGCTGTGGGTCTAGATATGGTCAATCCAGGTTGCATCACAGCCTCTCAACGAATTCTGTAAGAATTTCTCTCTCTTTCACTGTCTTTGTTTTACGGGTTTTTAAAAGTAATTTATTTTTATAATGGGGTTCAGCTGCTTTTCACGGCTGTGTTTATGCGGCTTTACACCCACTTGACTCTCTTCCAGACAGATATCAATACATAGGTTTTAAGATTCTTACTAGTCACATATATTCTTGTGCAGTGAATAGGGGGTGTTGAGTCCAGTTCACTGAGCAAGGAGTAGGTCTTGTCTATTACATATTGGGTGTATGGAACGGTATCTGAGCGAATTTGAAACCCTTGTTTTATGCATCACCCCACCTCACCTTTCCCATTAAGCAGCCATAGTGTGTTTTCTAAACGTGTGACTCTGTTCTGTTTTGTAATTCAGTTCAAGTGTAGCGGTTTTTACATTCCCTCTATAAGTGATAGCTTATGATAAGTGTCTTTTTCGGTGTGACTTATTTCACTTAGAATCGTCGTACCTAAATCCACTCATCTTGCTTCTACTAGCCTTATGACATTGATTTCATGTCTGAGTGATATTCCATTGTACATAAGGACCACAACTTCTTTATCCATTTTTCTCTTTCCTGGGATATTTAAGGTGTCATGAAGTGGAGGTTCTTGTCAACAGAGCAGCCCTAAACTTTGGGGTGCCTGTGTCTTGCTGATTTTTAGTTTTCCCAATTTATACGCCCATGAGTGGACGTGCCCTATGCTCCCTAAGCTGTGTTTTTTCGATGTTTCAGGACACACCATACACTTCTCCAGAGTGGCTGTTGGCAATTTACATCCCGCCCATCAGCGTAGCAAGGCTGCCATTTCTCCATGGCCTGTCCTGCATTTCTGGTTTTGACACTTTTTGCAGCATGGCCCTTTTGACCGATGGGAAGCGAGACTTCTTTGTAGCGCTGATTAGCCTTTCCAGGTTGCTTGGTTGGCCAAACAGGGCGTATGCGTTTTTTCCTGAATATATTCAGGAAAAAACGCATACGCCCTGTTTGGCCAAGGGCATCATTGTCGACGTTTTGCCACTTTTCATGTGCTTTAAAGGCGATTCGAATCTACCTCCTGAAACCTGTTTCCTGCAATTCTGCCTTGCTTTCAAATCCTCTTCGTTGCCTTCCCTCAATATATCTGTGGATGAGAGTTATCATTTGTTGATCTGCGGGTTTGTGAATTGCAGTGTCCCTGATCTCCATTTTTCAACTGGCTTTTTTGGGAGCTGGCCGCAAAAGCGCGGGATTGCCTCAGGCCCTATTCTGCTTCTGATCGGCAGGCTGAGCCTGTGGTTAATTCTTCTTCCCAATGGGAAAATAGAGTGACCTGTGCCTGTCCCTACACCTAGATCTAGTCTCTCATTGGTTGCCCCTCTTCCCGTTCATCCTCAGGACAAATTGCAACCTGTAGGGAACAGGAGCTTAAAGGTGCTGATTCTCCAAGTAGGGAGATTGCTAGTAAAGTAGCTGGAAAGGCGAACCCGAGCACAAGGAGATGAGAAATCAGGTGCGCATTAGAAACCTTTCAAAATCACACGGTGTACCATCTTCTGGATTTCTCATGCATGTTTTCGATGTAGGAAGATGCCCTTGAACCTGGAGATTTGGGACCCATGGGATGGGTACCAGGCAGTATTACTTTAAAGGGTCTGCGTTTGCTCACCCAACCTCACCCAAACTTTCAGCCCCAAGAGTGCCCACCCTTATGTCTCATCCAGCTGTGGGTCTAGATATGGTCAATCCAGGTTGCATCACAGCCTCTGAACGAATTCTGTAAGAATTTCTCTCTCTTTCACTGTCTTTGTTTTACGGGTTTTTAAAAGTAATTTATTTTTATAATGGGGTTCAGCTGCTTTTCACGGCTGTGTTTATGCGGCTTTACACCCACTTGACTCTCTTCCAGACAGATATCAATACATAGGTTTTAAGATTCTTACTAGTCACATATATTCTTGTGCAGTGAATAGGGGGTGTTGAGTCCAGTTCACTGAGCAAGGAGTAGGTCTTGTCTATTACATATTGGGTGTATGGAACGGTATCTGAGCGAATTTGAAACCCTTGTTTTATGCATCACCCCACCTCACCTTTCCCGTTAAGCAGCCATAGTGTGTTTTCTAAACGTGTGACTCTGTTCTGTTTTGTAATTCAGTTCAAGTGTAGCGGTTTTTACATTCCCTCTATAAGTGATAGCTTATGATAAGTGTCTTTTTCTGTGTGACTTATTTCACTTAGAATCGTCGTACCTAAATCCACTCATCTTGCTTCTACTAGCCTTATGACATTGATTTCATGTCTGAGTGATATTCCATTCTACATAAGGACCACAACTTCTTTATCCATTTTTCTCTTTCCTGGGATATTTAAGGTGTCATGAAGTGGAGGTTCTTGTCAACAGAGCAGCCCTAAACTTTGGGGTGCCTGTGTCTTGCTGATTTTTAGTTTTCCCAATTTATACGCCCATGAGTGGACGTGCCCTATGCTCCCTAAGCTGTGTTTTTTCGATGTTTCAGGACACACCGTACACTTCTCCAGAGTGGCTGTTGGCAATTTACATCCCGCCCATCAGCGTAGCAAGGCTGCCATTTCTCCATGGCCTGTCCTGCATTTCTGGTTTTGACACTTTTTGCAGCATGGCCCTTTTGACCGATGGGAAGCGAGACTTCTTTGTAGCGCTGATTTGCCTTTCCAGGTTGCTTGGTTGGCAAAAAAGGGCGTATGCGTTTTTTCCTGAATATATTCAGGAAAAAACGCATACGCCCTTTTTGGCCAAGGGCATCATTGTCGAAGTTTTGCCACTTTTCATGTGCTTTAAAGGCGATTCGAATCTACCTCCTGAAACCTGTTTCCTGCAATTCTGCCTTGCTTTCAAATCCTCTTCGTTGCCTTCCCTCAATATATCTGTGGATGAGAGTTATCATTTGTAGATCTGCGGGTTTGTGAATTGCAGTGTCCCTGATCTCCATTTTTCAACTGGCTTTTTTGGGAGCTGGCCGCAAAAGCGTGGGATTGCCTCAGGCCCTATTCTGCTTCTGATCGGCAGGCTGAGCCTGTGGTTAATTCTTCTTCCCAATGGGAAAATAGAGTGACCTGTGCCTGTCCCAACACCTAGATCTAGTCTCTCATTGGTTGCCCCTCTTCCCGTTCATCCTCAGGAAAAATTGCAACCTGTAGGGAACAGAAGCTTAAAGGTGCTGATTCTCCAAGTAGGGAGATTGCTAGTAAAGTAGCTGGAAAGGCGAACCCGAGCACAAGGAGTTGAGAAATGAGGTGCGTATTAGAAACCTTTCAAAATCACACGGTGTACCATCTTCTGGGTTTCTCATGCATGTTTTCGATGTAGGAAGATGCCCTTGATCCTGGAGATTTGGGACCCATGGGATGGGTACCAAGCAGTGTTACTTTAAAGGGTCTGCGTTTGCTCACCCAACCTCACCCAACCTTTCAGCCCCAAGAGTGTCCACCCTTATGTCTCATCCAGCTGTGGGTCTAGATATGGTCAATCCAGGTTGCATCACAGCCTCTCAACGAATTCTGTAAGAATTTCTCTCTCTTTCACTGTCTTTGTTTTACGGGTTTTTAAAAGTAATTTATTTTTATAATGGGGTTCAGCTGCTTTTCACGGCTGTGTTTATGCGGCTTTACACCCACTTGACTCTCTTCCAGACAGATATCAATACATAGGTTTTAAGATTCTTACTAGTCACATATATTCTTGTGCAGTGAATAGGGGGTGTTGAGTCCAGTTCACTGAGCAAGGAGTAGGTCTTGTCTATTACATATTGGGTGTATGGAACGGTATCTGAGCGAATTTGAAACCCTTGTTTTATGCATCACCCCACCTCACCTTTCCCATTAAGCAGCCATAGTGTGTTTTCTAAACGTGTGACTCTGTTCTGTTTTGTAATTCAGTTCAAGTGTAGCGGTTTTTACATTCCCTCTATAAGTGATAGCTTATGATAAGTGTCTTTTTCTGTGTGACTTATTTCACTTAGAATCGTCGTACCTAAATCCACTCATCTTGCTTCTACTAGCCTTATGACATTGATTTCATGTCTGATTGATATTCCATTGTACATAAGGACCACAACTTCTTTATCCATTTTTCTCTTTCCTGGGATATTTAAGGTGTCATGAAGTGGAGGTTCTTGTCAACAGAGCAGCCCTAAACTTTGGGGTGCCTGTGTCTTGCTGATTTTTAGTTTTCCCAATTTATACGCCCATGAGTGGACGTGCCCTATGCTCCCTAAGCTGTGTTTTTTCGATGTTTCAGGACACACCGTACACTTCTCCAGAGTGGCTGTTGGCAATTTACATCCCGCCCATCAGCATAGCAAGGCTGCCATTTCTCCATGGCCTGTCCTGCATTTCTGGTTTTGACACTTTTTGCAGCATGGCCCTTTTGACCGATGGGAAGAGAGACTTCTTTGTAGCGCTGATTAGCCTTTCCAGGTTGCTTGGTTGGCCAAACAGGGCGTATGCGTTTTTTCCTGAATATATTCAGGAAAAAACGCATACGCCCTGTTTGGCCAAGGGCATCCTTGTCAACGTTTTGCCACTTTTCATGTGCTTTAAAGGCAATTAGAATCTACCTCCTGAAACCTGTTTCCTGCAATTCTGCCTTGCTTTCAAATCCTCTTCGTTGCCTTCCCTCAATATATCTGTTGATGAGAGTTATCATTTATAGCTCTGCGGGTTTGTGAATTGCAGTGTCCCTGAGCTCCATTTTTCAACTCGCTTTTTTGGGAGCTGGCCGCAAAAGGGCGGGATTGCCTCAGGCCCTATTCTGCATCTGGGCGGCAGGCTGAGCCTGTGGTTAATTCTTCTTCCTGATGGGAAAATAGAGTGACCTGTGCCTGTCCCAACACCTAGATCTAGTCTCTCATTGGTTGCCCCTCTTCCCGTTCATCCTCACGAAAAATTGCAACCTGTAGGGAACAGAAGCTTAAAGGTGCTGATTCTCCAAGTAGGGAGATTGCTAGTAAAGTAGCTGGAAAGGCGAACCCGAGCACAAGGAGTTGAGAAATGAGGTGCGTATTAGAAACCTTTCAAAATCACACGGTGTACCATCTTCTGGGTTTCTCATGCATGTTTTCGATGTAGGAAGATGCCCTTGATCCTGGAGATTTGGGACCCATGGGATGGGTACCAAGCAGTGTTACTTTAAAGGGTCTGCGTTTGCTCACCCAACCTCACCCAACCTTTCAGCCCCAAGAGTGTCCACCCTTATGTCTCATCCAGCTGTGGGTCTAGATATGGTCAATCCAGGTTGCATCACAGCCTCTCAACGAATTCTGTAAGAATTTCTCTCTCTTTCACTGTCTTTGTTTTACGGGTTTTTAAAAGTAATTTATTTTTATAATGGGGTTCAGCTGCTTTTCACGGCTGTGTTTATGCGGCTTTACACCCACTTGACTCTCTTCCAGACAGATATCAATACATAGGTTTTAAGATTCTTACTAGTCACATATATTCTTGTGCAGTGAATAGGGGGTGTTGAGTCCAGTTCACTGAGCAAGGAGTAGGTCTTGTCTATTACATATTGGGTGTATGGAACGGTATCTGAGCGAATTTGAAACCCTTGTTTTATGCATCACCCCACCTCACCTTTCCCATTAAGCAGCCATAGTGTGTTTTCTAAACGTGTGACTCTGTTCTGTTTTGTAATTCAGTTCAAGTGTAGCGGTTTTTACATTCCCTCTATAAGTGATAGCTTATGATAAGTGTCTTTTTCTGTGTGACTTATTTCACTTAGAATCGTCGTACCTAAATCCACTCATCTTGCTTCTACTAGCCTTATGACATTGATTTCATGTCTGAGTGATATTCCATTGTACATAAGGACCACAACTTCTTTATCCATTTTTCTCTTTCCTGGGATATTTAAGGTGTCATGAAGTGGAGGTTCTTGTCAACAGAGCAGCCCTAAACTTTGGGGTGCCTGTGTCTTGCTGATTTTTAGTTTTCCCAATTTATACGCCCATGAGTGGACGTGCCCTATGCTCCCTAAGCTGTGTTTTTTCGATGTTTCAGGACACACCGTACACTTCTCCAGAGTGGCTGTTGGCAATTTACATCCCGCCCATCAGCGTAGCAAGGCTGCCATTTCTCCATGGCCTGTCCTGCATTTCTGGTTTTGACACTTTTTGCAGCATGGCCCTTTTGACCGATGGGAAGCGAGACTTCTTTGTAGCGCTGATTTGCCTTTCCAGGTTGCTTGGTTGGCAAAAAAGGGCGTATGCGTTTTTTCCTGAATATATTCAGGAAAAAACGCATACGCCCTTTTTGGCCAAGGGCATCATTGTCGAAGTTTTGCCACTTTTCATGTGCTTTAAAGGCGATTCGAATCTATCTCCTGAAACCTGTTTCCTGCAATTCTGCCTTGCTTTCAAATCCTCTTCGTTGCCTTCCCTCAATATATCTGTGGATGAGAGTTATCATTTGTAGATCTGCGGGTTTGTGAATTGCAGTGTCCCTGAAATCCATTTTTCAACTGGCTTTTTTGGGAGCTGGCCGCAAAAGCGTGGGTTTGCCTCAGGCCCTATTCTGCTTCTGATCGGCAGGCTGAGCCTGTGGTTAATTCTTCTTCCCAATGGGAAAATAGAGTGACCTGTGCCTGTCCCAACACCTAGATCTAGTCTCTCATTGGTTGCCCCTCTTCCCGTTCATCCTCAGGAAAAATTGCAACCTGTAGGGAACAGAAGCTTAAAGGTGCTGATTCTCCAAGTACGGAGATTGCTAGTAAAGTAGCTGGAAAGGCGAACCCGAGCACAAGGAGTTGAGAAATGAGGTGCGTATTAGAAACCTTTCAAAATCACACGGTGTACCATCTTCTGGGTTTCTCATGCATGTTTTCGATGTAGGAAGATGCCCTTGATCCTGGAGATTTGGGACCCATGGGATGGGTACCAAGCAGTGTTACTTTAAAGGGTCTGCGTTTGCTCACCCAACCTCACCCAAACTTTCAGCCCCAAGAGTGTCCACCCTTATGTCTCATCCAGCTGTGGGTCTAGATATGGTCAATCCAGGTTGCATCACAGCCTCTCAACGAATTCTGTAAGAATTTCTCTCTCTTTCACTGTCTTTGTTTTACGGGTTTTTAAAAGTAATTTATTTTTATAATGGGGTTCAGCTGCTTTTCACGGCTGTGTTTATGCGGCTTTACACCCACTTGACTCTCTTCCAGACAGATATCAATACATAGGTTTTAAGATTCTTACTAGTCACATATATTCTTGTGCGGTGAATAGGGGGTGTTGAGTCCAGTTCACTGAGCAATGAGTCGGTGTTGTCTATTACATATTGGGTGTATGGAACGGTATCTGAGCGAATTTGAAACCCTTGTTTTATGCATCACCCCACCTCACCTTTCCCATTAAGCAGCCATAGTGTGTTTTCTAAACGTGTGACTCTGTTCTGTTTTGTAATTCAGTTCAAGTGTAGCGGTTTTTACATTCCCTCTATAAGTGATAGCTTATGATAAGTGTCTTTTTCTGTGTGACTTATTTCACTTAGAATCGTCGTACCTAAATCCACTCATCTTGCTTCTACTAGCCTTATGACATTGATTTCATGTCTGAGTGATATTCCATTGTACATAAGGACCACAACTTCTTTATCCATTTTTCTCTTTCCTGGGATATTTAAGGTGTCATGAAGTGGAGGTTCTTGTCAACAGAGCAGCCCTAAACTTTGGGGTGCCTGTGTCTTGCTGATTTTTAGTTTTCCCAATTTATACGCCCATGAGTGGACGTGCCCTATGCTCCCTAAGCTGTGTTTTTTCGATGTTTCAGGACACACCGTACACTTCTCCAGAGTGGCTGTTGGCAATTTACATCCCGCCCATCAGCATAGCAAGGCTGCCATTTCTCCATGGCCTGTCCTGCATTTCTGGTTTTGACACTTTTTGCAGCATGGCCCTTTTGACCGATGGGAAGCGAGACTTCTTTGTAGCGCTGATTAGCCTTTCCAGGTTGCTTGGTTGGCCAAACAGGGCGTATGCGTTTTTTCCTGAATATATTCAGGAAAAAACGCATACGCCCTGTTTGGCCAAGGGCATCCTTGTCAACGTTTTGCCACTTTTCATGTGCTTTAAAGGCAATTAGAATCTACCTCCTGAAACCTGTTTCCTGCAATTCTGCCTTGCTTTCAAATCCTCTTCGTTGCCTTCCCTCAATATATCTGTTGATGAGAGTTATCATTTATAGCTCTGCGGGTTTGTGAATTGCAGTGTCCCTGAGCTCCATTTTTCAACTCGCTTTTTTGGGAGCTGGCCGCAAAAGGGCGGGATTGCCTCAGGCCCTATTCTGCATCTGGGCGGCAGGCTGAGCCTGTGGTTAATTCTTCTTCCTCATGGGAAAATAGAGTGACCTGTGCCTGTCCCAACACCTAGATCTAGTCTCTCATTGGTTGCCCCTCTTCCCGTTCATCCTCAGGAAAAATTGCAACCTGTAGGGAACAGAAGCTTAAAGGTGCTGCTTCTCCAAGTAGGGAGATTGCTAGTAAAGTAGCTGGAAAAGGCGAACCCGAGCACAAGGAGTTGAGAAATGAGGTGCGTATTAGAAACCTTTCAAAATCACATGGTGTACCATCTTCTGGGTTTCTCATGCATGTTTTCGATGTAGGAAGATGCCCTTGATCCTGGAGATTTGGGACCCATGGGATGGGTACCAAGCAGTGTTACTATAAAGGGTCTGCGTTTGCTCACCCAACCTCACCCAACCTTTCAGCCCCAAGAGTGTCCACCCTTATGTCTCATCCAGCTGTGGGTCTAGATATGGTCAATCCAGGTTGCATCACAGCCTCTCAACGAATTCTGTAAGAATTTCTCTCTCTTTCACTGTCTTTGTTTTACGGGTTTTTAAAAGTAATTTATTTTTATAATGGGGTTCAGCTGCTTTTCACGGCTGTGTTTATGCGGCTTTACACCCACTTGACTCTCTTTCAGACAGATATCAATACATAGGTTTTAAGATTCTTACTAGTCACATATATTCTTGTGCAGTGAATAGGGGGTGTTGAGTCCAGTTCACTGAGCAAGGAGTAGGTCTTGTCTATTACATATTGGGTGTATGGAACGGTATCTGAGCGAATTTGAAACCCTTGTTTTATGCATCACCCCACCTCACCTTTCCCATTAAGCAGCCATAGTGTGTTTTCTAAACGTGTGACTCTGTTCTGTTTTGTAATTCAGTTCAAGTGTAGCGGTTTTTACATTCCCTCTATAAGTGATAGCTTATGATAAGTGTCTTTTTCTGTGTGACTTATTTCACTTAGAATCGTCGTACCTAAATCCACTCATCTTGCTTCTACTAGCCTTATGACATTGATTTCATGTCTGAGTGATATTCCATTGTACATAAGGACCACAACTTCTTTATCCATTTTTCTCTTTCCTGGGATATTTAAGGTGTCATGAAGTGGAGGTTCTTGTCAACAGAGCAGCCCTAAACTTTGGGGTGCCTGTGTCTTGCTGATTTTTAGTTTTCCCAATTTATACGCCCATGAGTGGACGTGCCCTATGCTCCCTAAGCTGTGTTTTTTCGATGTTTCAGGACACACCATACACTTCTCCAGAGTGGCTGTTGGCAATTTACATCCCGCCCATCAGCGTAGCAAGGCTGCCATTTCTCCATGGCCTGTCCTGCATTTCTGGTTTTGACACTTTTTGCAGCATGGCCCTTTTGACCGATGGGAAGCGAGACTTCTTTGTAGCGCTGATTAGCCTTTCCAGGTTGCTTGGTTGGCCAAACAGGGCGTATGCGTTTTTTCCTGAATATATTCAGGAAAAAACGCATACGCCCTGTTTGGGCAAGGGCATCATTGTCGACGTTTTGCCACTTTTCATGTGCTTTAAAGGCGATTCGAATCTACCTCCTGAAACCTGTTTCCTGCAATTCTGCCTTTCTTTCAAATCCTCTTCGTTGCCTTCCCTCAATATATCTGTGGATGAGAGTTATCATTTGTTGATCTGCGGGTTTGTGAATTGCAGTGTCCCTGATCTCCATTTTTCAACTGGCTTTTTTGGGAGCTGGCCACAAAAGCGCGGGATTGCCTCAGGCCCTATTCTGCTTCTGATCGGCAGGCTGAGCCTGTGGTTAATTCTTCTTCCCAATGGGAAAATAGAGTGACCTGTGCCTGTCCCTACACCTAGATCTAGTCTCTCATTGGTTGCCCCTCTTCCCGTTCATCCTCAGGACAAATTGCAACCTGTAGGGAACAGGAGCTTAAAGGTGCTGATTCTCCAAGTAGGGAGATTGCTAGTAAAGTAGCTGGAAAGGCGAACCCGAGCACAAGGAGATGAGAAATCAGGTGCGCATTAGAAACCTTTCAAAATCACACGGTGTACCATCTTCTGGGTTTCTCATGCATGTTTTCGATGTAGGAAGATGCCCTTGAACCTGGAGATTTGGGACCCATGGGATGGGTACCAGGCAGTATTACTTTAAAGGGTCTGCGTTTGCTCACCCAACCTCACCCAAACTTTCAGCCCCAAGAGTGCCCACCCTTATGTCTCATCCAGCTGTGGGTCTAGATATGGTCAATCCAGGTTGCATCACAGCCTCTGAACGAATTCTGTAAGAATTTCTCTCTCTTTCACTGTCTTTGTTTTACGGGTTTTTAAAAGTAATTTATTTTTATAATGGGGTTCAGCTGCTTTTCACGGCTGTGTTTATGCGGCTTTACACCCACTTGACTCTCTTCCAGACAGATATCAATACATAGGTTTTAAGATTCTTACTAGTCACATATATTCTTGTGCAGTGAATAGGGGGTGTTGAGTCCAGTTCACTGAGCAAGGAGTAGGTCTTGTCTATTACATATTGGGTGTATGGAACGGTATCTGAGCGAATTTGAAACCCTTGTTTTATGCATCACCCCACCTCACCTTTCCCATTAAGCAGCCATAGTGTGTTTTCTAAACGTGTGACTCTGTTCTGTTTTGTAATTCAGTTCAAGTGTAGCGGTTTTTACATTCCCTCTATAAGTGATACCTTATGATAAGTGTCTTTTTCTGTGTGACTTATTTCACTTAGAATCGTCGTACCTAAATCCACTCATCTTGCTTCTACTAGCCTTATGACATTGATTTCATGTCTGAGTGATATTCCATTGTACATAAGGACCACAACTTCTTTATCCATTTTTCTCTTTCCTGGGATATTTAAGGTGTCATGAAGTGGAGGTTCTTGTCAACAGAGCAGCCCTAAACTTTGGGGTGCCTGTGTCTTGCTGATTTTTAGTTTTCCCAATTTATACGCCCATGAGTGGACGTGCCCTATGCTCCCTAAGCTGTGTTTTTTCGATGTTTCAGGACACACCGTACACTTCTCCAGAGTGGCTGTTGGCAATTTACATCCCGCCCATCAGCGTAGCAAGGCTGCCATTTCTCCATGGCCTGTCCTGAATTTCTGGTTTTGACACTTTTTGCAGCATGGCCCTTTTGACCGATGGGAAGCGAGACTTCTTTGTAGCGCTGATTTGCCTTTCCAGGTTGCTTGGTTGGCAAAAAAGGGTGTATGCGTTTTTTCCTGAATATATTCAGGAAAAAACGCATACGCCCTTTTTGGCCAAGGGCATCATTGTCGAAGTTTTGCCACTTTTCATGTGCTTTAAAGGCGATTCGAATCTACCTCCTGAAACCTGTTTCCTGCAATTCTGCCTTGCTTTCAAATCCTCTTCGTTGCCTTCCCTCAATATATCTGTGGATGAGAGTTATCATTTGTAGATCTGCGGGTTTGTGAATTGCAGTGTCCCTGATCTCCATTTTTCAACTGGCTTTTTTGGGAGCTGGCCGCAAAAGCGTGGGATTGCCTCAGGCCCTATTCTGCTTCTGATCGGCAGGCTGAGCCTGTGGTTAATTCTTCTTCCCAATGGGAAAATAGAGTGACCTGTGCCTGTCCCTACACCTAGATCTAGTCTCTCATTGGTTGCCCCTCTTCCCGTTCATCCTCAGGACAAATTGCAACCTGTAGGGAACAGGAGCTTAAAGGTGCTGATTCTCCAAGTAGGGAGATTGCTAGTAAAGTAGCTGGAAAGGCGAAACCGAGCACAAGGAGATGAGAAATCAGGTGCGCATTAGAAACCTTTCAAAATCACACGGTGTACCATCTTCTGGGTTTCTCATGCATGTTTTCGATGTAGGAAGATGCCCTTGAACCTGGAGATTTGGGACCCATGGGATGGGTACCAGGCAGTATTACTTTAAAGGGTCTGCGTTTGCTCACCCAACCTCACCCAAACTTTCAGCCCCAAGAGTGCCCACCCTTATGTCTCATCCAGCTGTGGGTCTAGATATGGTCAATCCAGGTTGCATCACAGCCTCTGAACGAATTTTGTAAGAATTTCTCTCTATTTCACTGTCTTTGTTTTACGGGTTTTTAAAAGTAATTTATTTTTATAATGGGGTTTAGCTGCTTTTCACGGCTGTGTTTATGCGGCTTTACACCCACTTGACTCACTTCCAGACAGATATCAATACATAGGTTTTAAGATTCTTACTAGTCACATATATTCTTGTGCAGTGAATAGGGGGTGTTGAGTCCAGTTCACTTAGCAAGCAGTAGGTCTTGTCTATTACATATTGGGTGTATGGAACGGTATCTGAGCGAATTTGAAACCCTTGTTTTATGCCTCACCCCACCTCACCTTTCCCGTTAAGCAGCCATAGTGTGTTTTCTAAACGTGTGACTCTGTTCTGTTTTGTAATTCAGTTCAAGTGTAGCGGTTTTTACATTCCCTCTATAAGTGATAGCTTATGATAAGTGTCTTTTTCTGTGTGACTTATTTCACTTAGAATCGTCGTACCTAAATCCACTCATCTTGCTTCTACTAGCCTTATGACATTGATTTCATGTCTGAGTGATATTCCATTGTACATAAGGACCACAACTTCTTTATCCATTTTTCTCTTTCCTGGGATATTTAAGGTGTCATGAAGTGGAGGTTCTTGTCAACAGAGCAGCCCTAAACTTTGGGGTGCCTGTGTCTTGCTGATTTTTAGTTTTCCCAATTTATACGCCCATGAGTGGACGTGCCCTATGCTCCCTAAGCTGTGTTTTTTCGATGTATCAGGACACACCGTACACTTCTCCAGAGTGGCTGTTGGCAATTTACATCCCGCCCATCAGCGTAGCAAGGCTGCCATTTCTCCATGGCCTGTCCTGCATTTCTGGTTTTGACACTTTTTGCAGCATGGCCCTTTTGACCGATGGGAAGCGAGACTTCTTTGTAGCGCTGATTAGCCTTTCCAGGTTGCTTGGTTGGCCAAACAGGGCGTATGCGTTTTTTCCTGAATATATTCAGGAAAAAACGCATACGCCCTGTTTGGCCAAGGGCATCCTTGTCAACGTTTTGCCACTTTTCATGTGCTTTAAAGGCAATTCGAATCTACCTCCTGAAACCTGTTTCCTGCAATTCTGCCTTGATTTCAAATCCTCTTCGTTGCCTTCCCTCAATATATCTGTTGATGAGAGTTATCATTTATAGCTCTGCGGGTTTGTGAATTGCAGTGTCCCTGAGCTCCATTTTTCAACTCGCTTTTTTGGGAGCTGGCCGCAAAAGGGCGGGATTGCCTCAGGCCCTATTCTGCATCTGGGCGGCAGGCTGAGCCTGTGGTTAATTCTTCTTCCTGATGGGAAAATAGAGTGACCTGTGCCTGTCCCAACACCTAGATCTAGTCTCTCATTGGTTGCCCCTCTTCCCGTTCATCCTCAGGAAAAATTGCAACCTGTAGGGAACAGAAGCTTAAAGGTGCTGATTCTCCAAGTAGGGAGATTGCTAGTAAAGTAGCTGGAAAGGCGAACCCGAGCACAAGGAGTTGAGAAATGAGGTGCGTATTAGAAACCTTTCAAAATCACACGGTGTACCATCTTCTGGGTTTCTCATGCATGTTTTCGATGTAGGAAGATGCCCTTGATCCTGGAGATTTGGGACCCATGGGATGGGTACCAAGCAGTGTTACTTTAAAGGGTCTGCGTTTGCTCACCCAACCTCACCCAACCTTTCAGCCCCAAGAGTGTCCACCCTTATGTCTCATCCAGCTGTGGGTCTAGATATGGTCAATCCAGGTTGCATCACAGCCTCTGAACGAATTTTGTAAGAATTTCTCTCTCTTTCACTGTCTTTGTTTTACGGGTTTTTAAAAGTAATTTATTTTTATAATGGGGTTTAGCTGCTTTTCACGACTGTGTTTATGCGGCTTTACACCCACTTGACTCACTTCCAGACAGATATCAATACATAGGTTTTAAGATTCTTACTAGTCACATATATTCTTGTGCGGTGAATAGGGGGTGTTGAGTCCAGTTCACTGAGCAAGGAGCAGGTGTTGTCTATTACATATTGGGTGTATGGAACGGTATCTGAGCGAATTTGAAACCCTTGTTTTATGCCTCACCCCACCTCACCTTTCCCGTTAAGCAGCCATAGTGTGTTTTCTAAACGTGTGACTCTGTTCTGTTTTGTAATTCAGTTCAAGTGTAGCGGTTTTTACATTCCCTCTGTAAGTGATAGCTTATGATAAGTGTCTTTTTCTTTGTGACTTATTTCACTTAGAATCGTCGTACCTAAATCCACTCATATTGCTTCTACTAGCCTTATGACATTGATTTCATGTCTGAGTGATATTCCATTGTACATAAGGACCACAACTTCTTTATCCATTTTTCTCTTTCCTGGGATATTTAAGGTGTCATGAAGTGGAGGTTCTTGTCAACAGAGCAGCCCTAAACTTTGGGGTGCCTGTGTCTTGCTGATTTTTAGTTTTCCCAATTTATACGCCCATGAGTGGACGTGCCCTATGCTCCCTAAGCTGTGCTTTTTCGATGTTTCAGGACACACCGTACACTTCTCCAGAGTGGCTGTTGGCAATTTACATCCCGCCCATCAGCGTAGCAAGGCTGCCAATTCTCCATGGCCTGTCCTGCATTTCTGGTTTTGACACTTTTTGCAGCATGGCCCTTTTGACCGATGGGAAGCGAGACTTCTTTGTAGCGCTGATTAACCTTTCCAGGTTGCTTGGTTGGCCAAACAGGGCGTATGCGTTTTTTCCTGAATATAGTCAGGAAAAAACGCATACGCCCTGTTTGGCCAAGGGCATCATTGTCAACGTTTTGCCACTTTTCATGTGCTTTAAAGGCGATTCGAATCTACCTCCTGAAACCTGTTTCCTGCAATTCTGCCTTGCTTTCAAATCCTCTTCGTTGCCTTCCCTCAATATATCTGTGGATGAGAGTTATCATTTGTAGATCTGCGGGTTTGTGAATTGCAGTGTCCCTGATCTCCATTTTTCAACTGGCTTTTTTGGGAGCTGGCCACAAAAGCGCGGGATTGCCTCAGGCCCTATTCTGCATCTGGGCGGCAGGCTGAGCCTGTGGTTAATTCTTCTTCCCAATGGGAAAATAGAGTGACCTGTGCCTGTCCCTACACCTAGATCTAGTCTCTCATTGGTTGCCCCTCTTCCCGTTCATCCTCAGGACAAATTGCAACCTGTAGGGAACAGGAGCTTAAATGTGCTGATTCTCCAACTAGGGAGATTGCTAGTAAAGTAGCTGGAAAGGCGAACCCGAGCACAAGGAGATGAGAAATCAGGTGCGCATTAGAAACCTTTCAAAATCACACGGTGTACCATCTTCTGGGTTTCTCATGCATGTTTTCGATGTAGGAAGATGCCCTTGAACCTGGAGATTTGGGACCCATGGGATGGGTACCAGGCAGTATTAATTTAAAGGGTCTGCGTTTGGTCACCCAACCTCACCCAAACTTTCAGCCCCAAGAGTGCCCACCCTTATGTCTCATCCAGCTGTGGGTCTAGATATGGTCAATCCAGGTTGCATCACAGCCTCTGAACGAATTTTGTAAGAATTTCTCTCTCTTTCACTGTCTTTGTTTTACGGGTTTTTAAAAGTAATTTATTTTTATAATGGGGTTTAGCTGCTTTTCACGGCTGTGTTTATGCGGCTTTACACCCACTTGACTCACTTCCAGACAGATATCAATACATAGGTTTTAAGATTCTTACTAGTCACATATATTCTTGTGCAGTGAATAGGGGGTGTTGAGTCCAGTTCACTGAGCAAGCAGTAGGTCTTGTCTATTACATATTGGGTGTATGGAACGGTATCTGAGCGAATTTGAAACCCTTGTTTTATGCCTCACCCCACCTCACCTTTCCCGTTAAGCAGCCATAGTGTGTTTTCTAAACGTGTGACTCTGTTCTGTTTTGTAATTCAGTTCAAGTGTAGCGGTTTTTACATTCCCTCTATAAGTGATAGCTTATGATAAGTGTCTTTTTCTTTGTGACTTATTTCACTTAGAATCGTCGTACCTAAATCCACTCATCTTGCTTCTACTAGCCTTATGACATTGATTTCATGTTTGAGTGATATTCCATTGTACATAAGCACCACAACTTCTTTATCCATTTTTCTCTTTCCTGGGATATTTAAGGTGTCATGAAGTGGAGGTTCTTGTCAACAGAGCAGCCCTAAACTTTGGGGTGCCTGTGTCTTGCTGATTTTTAGTTTTCCCAATTTATACGCCCATGAGTGGACGTGCCCTATGCTCCCTAAGCTGTGTTTTTTCGATGTTTCAGGACACACCGTACACTTCTCCAGAGTGGCTGTTGGCAATTTACATCCCGCCCATCAGCGTAGCAAGGCTGCCATTTCTCCATGGCCTGTCCTGCATTTCTGGTTTGGACAGTTTTTGCAGCATGGCCCTTTTGACCGATGGGAAGCGAGACTTCTTTGTAGCGCTGATTTGCCTTTCCAGGTTGCTTGGTTGGCAAAAAAGGGCGTATGCGTTTTTTCCTGAATATATTCAGGAAAAAACGCATACGCCCTTTTTGGCCAAGGGCATCATTGTCGACGTTTTGCCGCTTTTCAGGTGCTTTAAATGCGATTCAAATCTACGTTCTGAAATCTGTTTCCTGCAATTCTGCCTTGCTTTCAAATCCTCTGCGTTGCCTTCCCTCAATATATTTGTGGACGAGAGTTATCATTTATAACTCAGCAGCTTTGTGAATGGCAGTGCCCTTGAGCTCCATTTTTCAACTGTCTTTTTTGGGAGCTGGCCGCAAAAGCACGGGATTGCCTCAGGGCCTATTCTGGTTCCTGGCAGCAGGCTGAGCCTTTGGATAATTCTTCTTCCTGATGGGAAAATAGAGTGACCTCTGCCTGTCCCAACACCTAGATCTAGTCTCTCATTGGTTGCCCCTCTTCCCGTTCATCCTCAGGACAAATTGCAACCTGTAGGGAACAGGAGCTTAAAGGTGCTGATTCTCCAAGTAGGGAGATTGCTAGTAAAGTAGCTTGAATGGCGAACCCGAGCACAAGGAGATGAGAAATGAGGTGCGTATTAGAAATCTTTCAAAATCACACAGTGTACCATCTTCTGGGTTTCTCATGCATGTTTTCAATGTAGGAAGATGCCCTTGAACCTGGAGATTTGGGACCCATGGGATGGTTACCATGCAGTATTACTTTAAAGGGTCTGAGTTTGCTCACCCAACCTCACCCAACCTTTCAGCCCCAAGAGTTTCCACCCTTATGTCTCATCCAGCTGTGGGTCTAGATATGGTCAATCCAGGTTGCATCACAGCCTCTGAACGAATTTTGTAAGAATTTCTCTCTCTTTCACTGTCTTTGTTTTACGGGTTTTTAAAAGTAATTTATTTTTATAATGGGGTTTAGCTGCTTTTCACGACTGTGTTTATGCGGCTTTACACCCACTTGACTCACTTCCAGACAGATATCAATACATAGGTTTTAAGATTCTTACTAGTCACATATATTCTTGTGCGGTGAATAGGGGGTGTTGAGTCCAGTTCACTGAGCAAGGAGCAGGTGTTGTCTATTACATATTGGGTGTATGGAACGGTATCTGAGCGAATTTGAAACCCTTGTTTTATGCCTCACCCCACCTCACCTTTCCCGTTAAGCAGCCATAGTGTGTTTTCTAAACGTGTGACTCTGTTCTGTTTTGTAATTCAGTTCAAGTGTAGCGGTTTTTACATTCCCTCTGTAAGTGTTAGCTTATGATAAGTGTCTTTTTCTTTGTGACTAATTTCACTTAGAATCGTCGTACCTAAATCCACTCATATTGCTTCTACTAGCCTTATGACATTGATTTCATGTCTGAGTGATATTCCATTGTACATAAGGACCACAACTTCTTTATCCATTTTTCTCTTTCCTGGGATATTTAAGGTGTCATGAAGTGGAGGTTCTTGTCAACAGAGCAGCCCTAAACTTTGGGGTGCCTGTGTCTTGCTGATTTTTAGTTTTCCCAATTTATACGCCCATGAGTGGACGTGCCCTATGCTCCCTAAGCTGTGCTTTTTCGATGTTTCAGGACACACCGTACACTTCTCCAGAGTGGCTGTTGGCAATTTACATCCCGCCCATCAGCGTAGCAAGGCTGCCAATTCTCCATGGCCTGTCCTGCATTTCTGGTTTTGACACTTTTTGCAGCATGGCCCTTTTGACCGATGGGAAGCGAGACTTCTTTGTAGCGCTGATTAACCTTTCCAGGTTGCTTGGTTGGCCAAACAGGGCGTATGCGTTTTTTCCTGAATATATTCAGGAAAAAACGCATACGCCCTGTTTGGCCAAGGGCATCATTGTCGACGTTTTGCCACTTTTCATGTGCTTTAAAGGCGATTCGAATCTACCTCCTGAAACCTGTTTCCTGCAATTCTGCCTTGCTTTCAAATCCTCTTCGTTGCCTTCCCTCAATATATCTGTGGATGAGAGTTATCATTTGTAGATCTGCGGGTTTGTGAATTGCAGTGTCCGTGATCTCCATTTTTCAACTGGCTTTTTTGGGAGCTGGCCGCAAAAGCGCGGGATTGCCTCAGGCCTTATTCTGCTTCTGATCGGCAGGCTGAGCCTGTGGTTAATTCTTCTTCCCAATGGGAAAATAGAGTGACCTGTGCCTGTCCCTACACCTAGATCTAGTCTCTCATTGGTTGCCCCTCTTCCCGTTCATCCTCAGGACAAATTGCAACCTGTAGGGAACAGGAGCTTAAAGGTGCTGATTCTCCAAGTAGGGAGATTGCTAGTAAAGTAGCTGGAAAGGCGAACCCGAGCACAAGGAGATGAGAAATCAGGTGCGCATTAGAAACCTTTCAAAATCACACGGTGTACCATCTTCTGGGTTTCTCATGCATGTTTTCGATGTAGGAAGATGCCCTTGAACCTGGAGATTTGGGACCCATGGGATGGGTACCAGGCAGTATTACTTTAAAGGGTCTGCGTTTGCTCACCCAACCTCACCCAACCTTTCAGCCCCAAGAGTGTCCACCCATATATCTCATCCAGCTGTGGGTCTAGATATGGTCAATCCAGGTTGCATCACAGCCTCTGAACGAATTTTGTAAGAATTTCTCTCTCTTTCACTGTCTTTGTTTTACGGGTTTTTAAAAGTAATTTATTTTTATAATGGGGTTTAGCTGTTTTTCACGGCTGTGTTTATGCGGCTTTACACCCACTTGACTCACTTCCAGACAGATATCAATACATAGGTTTTAAGATTCTTACTCGTCACATATATTCTTGTGCAGTGAATAGGGGGTGTTGAGTCCAGTTCACTGAGCAAGGAGTAGGTCTTGTCTATTACATATTGGGTGTATGGAACGGTATCTGAGCGAATTTGAAACCCTTGTTTTATGCATCACCCCACCTCACCTTTCCCGTTAAGCAGCCATAGTGTGTTTTCTAAACGTGTGACTCTGTTCTGTTTTGTAATTCACTTCAAGTGTAGCGGTTTTTGCATTCCCTCTATATGTGATAGCTTATGATAAGTGTCTTTTTCTGTGTGACTTATTTCACTTAGAATCGTCGTACCTAAATCCACTCATCTTGCTTCTACTAGCCTTATGACATTGATTTCATGTCTGAGTGATATTCCATTGTACATAAGGACCTCAACTTCTTTATCCATTTTTCTCTTTCCTGGGATATTTAAGGTGTCATGAAGTGGAGGTTCTTGTCAACAGAGCAGCCCTAAACTTTGGGGTGCCTGTGTCTTGCTGATTTTTAGTTTTCCCAATTTATACGCCCATGAGTGGACGTGCCCTATGCTCCCTAAGCTGTGTTTTTTCGATGTTTCAGGACACACCGTACACTTCTCCAGAGTGGCTGTTGGCAATTTACATCCCGCCCATCAGCGTAGCAAGGCTGCCATTTCTCCATGGCCTGTCCTGCATTTCTGGTTTTGACACTTTTTGCAGCATGGCCCTTTTGCCCGATGGGAAGCGAGACTTCTTTGTAGCGCTGATTAGCCTTTCCAGGTTGCTTGGTTGGCCAAACAGGGCGTATGCGTTTTTTCCTGAATATATTCAGGAAAAAACGCATACGCCCTGTTTGGCCAAGGGCATCATTGTCGACGTTTTGCCACTTTTCATGTGCTTTAATGGCGATTCGAATCTACCTCCTGAAACCTGTTTCCTGCAATTCTGCCTTGCTTTCAAATCCTCTTCGTTGCCTTCCCTCAATATATTTGTGGACGAGAGTTATCATTTATAACTCAGCAGGTTTGTGAATGGCAGTGCCCCTGAGCTCCATTTTTCAACTGTCTTTTTTGGGAGCTGGCCGCAAAAGCACGGGATTGCCTCAGGCCCTATTCTGGTTCCTGGCGGCAGGCTGAGCCTGTGGATAATTCTTCTTCCTGATGGGAAAATAGAGTGACCTGTGCCTGTCCCAACACCTAGATCTAGTCTCTCATTGGTTGCCCCTCTTCCCGTTCATCCTCAGGACAAATTGCAACCTGTAGGGAACAGGAGGTTAAACGTGCTGATTCTCCAAGTAGGGAGATTGCTAGTAAAGTAGCTGGAATGGCGAACCCGAGCACAAGGAAATGAGAAATGAGGTGCGTATTAGAAACCTTTCAAAATCACACGGTGTACCATCTTCTGGGTTTCTCATGCATGTTTTCGATGTAGGAAGATGCCCTTGAACCTGGAGATTTGGGACCCATGGGATGTGTACCAGGCAGTATTACTTTAAAGGGTCTGTGTTTGCTCACCCAACCTCACCCAACCTTTCAGCCCCAAGAGTGTCCACCCTTATGTCTCATACAGCTGTGGGTCTAGATATGGTCAATCCAGGTTGCATCACAGCCTCTGAACGAATTTTGTAAGAATTTCTCTCTCTTTCACTGTCTTTGTTTTACGGGTTTTTAAAAGTAATTTATTTCTATACTGGGGTTTAGCTGCTTTTCACGGCTGTGTTTATGCGGCTTTACACCCACTTGACTCACTTCCAGACAGATATCAATACATAGGTTTTAAGATTCTTACTAGTCACATATATTCTTGTGCGGTGAATAGGGGGTGTTGAGTCCAGTTCACTGAGCAAGGAGTAGGTCTTGTCTATTACATATTGGGTGTATGGAACGGTATCTGAGCGAATTTGAAACCCTTGTTTTATGCATCACCCCACCTCACCTTTCCCGTTAAGCAGCCATAGTGTGATTTCTAAACGTGTGACTCTGTTCTCTTTTGTAATTCAGTTCAAGTGTAGCGGTTTTTACATTCCCTCTATAAGTGATAGCTTATGATAAGTGTCTTTTCCTGTGTGACTTATTTCACTTAGAATCGTCGTACCTAAATCCACTCATCTTGCTTCTACTAGCCTTATGACAGTGATTTCATGTCTGAGTGATATTCCATTGTACATAAGGGCCACAACTTCTTTCTCCATTTTGCTCTTTCCTGGGATATTTAAGGTGTCATGAAGTGGAGGTTCTTGTCAACAGAGCAGCCCTAAACTTTGGGGTGCTTGTGTCTTGCTGATTTTTAGTTTTCCCAATTTATACGCCCATGAGTGGACGTGCCCTATGCTCCCTAAGCTGTGTTTTTTCGATGTTTCAGGACACACCGTACACTTCTCCAGAGTGGCTGTTGGCAATTTACATCCCGCCCATCAGCGTAGCAAGGCTGCCATTTCTCCATGGCCTGTCCTGCATTTCTGGTTTTGACACTTTTTGCAGCATGACCCTTTTGACCGATGGGAAGCGAGACTTCTTTGTAGCGCTGATTTGCCTTTCCAGGTTGCTTGGTTGGCCAAAAAGGGCGTATGCGTTTTTTCCTGAATATATTCAGGAAAAAACGCATACGCCCTTTTTGGCCAAGGGCATAATTGTCGACGTTTTGCCGCTTTTCATGTGCTTTAAAGGCGATTCGAATCTACCTCGTGAAATCTGTTTCCTGCAATTCTGCCTTGCTTTCAAATCCTCTTCGTTGCCTTCCCTCAATATATCTGTGGATGAGAGTTATCATTTATAACTCTGCGGGTTTGTGAATTGCAGTGTCCCTGAGCTCCATTTTTCAAGTCGCTTTTTTGGGAGCTGGCCGCAAAAGCGCGGGATTGCCTCAGGCCCTATTCTGCTTCTGGGCGGCAGGCTGAGCCTGTGGTTAATTCTTTTTCCTGATGGGAAAATAGAGTGACCTGTGCCTGTCCCAACACCTAGATCTAATCTCTCATTGGTTGCCCCTCTTCCCGTTCATCCTCAGGAAAAATTGCAACCTGTAGGGAACAGGAGCTTAAAGGTGCTGATTCTCCAAGTAGGGAGATTGCTAGTAAAGTAGCTGGAATGGCGAACCCGAGCACAAGGAGATGAGAAATGAGGTGCGTATTAGAAAACTTTCAAAATCACACGGTGTACCATCTTCTGGGTTTCTCATGCATGTTTTCGATGTAGGAAGATGCCCTTGAACCTGGAGATTTGGGACCCATGGGATGGGTACCAGGCAGTATTACTTTAAAGGGTCTGTGTTTGCTCACCCAACCTCACCCAACCTTTCAGTCCCAAGAGTGTCCACCTTTATGTCTCATCCAGCTGTGGGTCTAGATATGGTCAATCCAGGTTGCATCACAGCCTCTGAAAGAATTTTGTAAGAATTTCTCTCTATTTCACTGTCTTTGTTTTACGGGTTTTTAAAAGTAATTTATTTTTATACTGGGGTTTAGCTGCTTTTCACGGCTGTGTTTATGCGGCTTTACACCCACTTGACTCACTTCCAGACAGATATCAATACATAGGTTTTAAGATTCTTACTAGTCACATATATTCTTGGGCGGTGAATAGGGGGTGTTGAGTCCAGTTCACTGAGCAAGGAGTAGGTCTTGTCTATTACATATTGGGTGTATGGAACGGTATCTGAGCGAATTTGAAACCCTTGTTTTATGCATCACCCCACCTCACCTTTCCCGTTAAGCAGCCATAGTGTGTTTTCTAAACGTGTGACTCTGTTCTGTTTTGTAATTCAGTTCAAGTGTAGCGGTTTTTACATTCCCTCTATAAGTGATAGCTTATGATAAGTGTCTTTTTCTGTGTGACTTATTTCACTTAGAATCGTCGTACCTAAATCCACTCATCTTGCTTCTACTAGCCTTATGACATTGATTTCATGTCTGAGTGATATTCCATTGTACATAAGGGCCACAACTTCTTTCTCCATTTTGCTCTTTCCTGTCATATTTAAGGTGTCATGAAGTGGAGGTTCTTGTCAACAGAGCAGCCCTAAACTTTGGGGTGCTTGTGTCTTGCTGATTTTTAGTTTTCCCAATTTATACGCCCATGAGTGGACGTGCCCTATGCTCCCTAAGCTGTGTTTTTTCGATGTTTCAGGACACACCGTACACTTCTCCAGAGTGGCTGTTGGCAATTTACATCCCGCCCATCAGCGTAGCAAGGCTGCCATTTCTCCATGGCCTGTCCTGCATTTCTGGTTTTGACACTTTTTGCAGCATGGCCCTTTTGACCGATGGGAAGCGAGACATCTTTGTAGCGCTGATTTGCCTTTCCAGGTTGCTTGGTTGGCCAAAAAGGGCGTATGCGTTTTTTCCTGAATATATTCAGGAAAAAACGCATACGCCCTTTTTGACCAAGGGCATCATTGTCGACGTTTTGCCGCTTTTCATGTGCTTTAAAGGCGATTCGAATCTACCTCCTGAAATCTGTTTCCTGCAATTCTGCCTTGCTTTCAAATCCTCTTCGTTGCCTTCCCTCAATATATCTGTGGATGAGAGTTGTCATTTATAACTCTGCGGGTTTGTGAATTGCAGTGTCCCTGAGCTCCATTTTTCAAGTCGCTTTTTTGGGAGCTGGCCGCAAAAGCGCGGGATTGCCTCAGGCCCTATTCTGCTTCTGGGAGGCAGGCTGAGCCTGTGGTTAATTCTGCTTCCTGATGGGAAAATAGAGTGACCTGTGCCTGTCCCAACACCTAGATCTAGTCTCTCATTGGTTGCCCCTCTTCCCGTTCATCCTCAGGACAAATTGCAACCTGTAGGGAACAGGAGCTTAAAGGTGCTGATTCTCCAAGTAGGGAGATTTCTAGTAAAGTAGCTGGAATGGCTAACCCGAGCACAAGGAGATGAGAAATGAGGTGCGTATTAGAAAACTTTCAAAATCACACGGTGTACCATCTTCTGGGTTTCTCATGCATGTTTTCGATGTAGGAAGATGCCCTTGAACCTGGAGATTTGGGACCCATGGGATGGGTACCAGGCAGTATTACTTTAAAGGGTCTGTGTTTGATCACCCAACCTCACCCAAACTTTCAGTCCCAAGAGTGTCCACCCTTATGTCTCATCCAGCTGTGGGTCTAGATATGGTCAATCCAGGTTGCATCACAGCCTCTGAACGAATTTTGTAAGAATTTCTCTCTCTTTCACTGTCTTTGTTTTACGGGTTTTTAAAAGTAATTTATTTTTATAATGCGGTTTAGCTGCTTTTCACGGCTGTGTTTATGTGGCTTTACACCCACTTGACTCACTTCCAGACAGATATCAATACATAGGTTTTAAGATTCTTACTAGTCACATATATTCTTGTGCGGTGAATAGGGGGTGTTGAGTCCAGTTCACTGAGCAAGGAGTAGGTCTTGTCTATTACATATTGGGTGTATGGAACGGTATCTGAGCGAATTTGAAACCCTTGTTTTATGCATCACCCCACCTCACCTTTCCCGTTAAGCAGCCATAGTGTGTTTTCTAAACGTGTGACTCTGTTCTGTTTTGTAATTCAGTTCAAGTGTAGCGGTTTTTACATTCCCTCTATAAGTGATAGCTTATGATAAGTGTCTTTTTCTGTGTGACTTATTTCACTTAGAATCGTCGTACCTAAATCCACTCATCTTGCTTCTACTAGCCTTATGACATTGATTTCATGTCTGAGTGATATTCCGTTGTACATAAGGACCTCAACTTCTTTATCCATTTTTCTCTTTCCTGGGATATTTAAGGTGTCATGAAGTGGAGGTTCTTGTCAACAGAGCAGCTCTAAACTTTGGGGTGCCTGTGTCTTGCTGATTTTTAGTTTTCCCAATTTATACGCCCATGAGTGGACGTGCCCTATGCTCCCTAAGCTGTGTTTTTTTGATGTTTCAGGACACACCGTACACTTCTCCAGAGTGGCTGTTGGCAATTTACATCCCGCCCATCAGCGTAGGAAGGCTGCCATTTCTCCATGGCCTGTCCTGCATTTCTGGTTTTGATACTTTTTGCAGCATGGCCCTTTTGACCGATGGGAAGCAAGACTTCTTTGTAGCGCTGATTAGCCTTTCCAGGTTGCTTGGTTGGCCAAACAGGGCGTATGCGTTTTTTCCTGAATATATTCAGGAAAAAACGCATACGCCCTGTTTGGCCAAGGGCATCATTGTCGACGTTTTGCCACTTTTCATGTGCTTTAAAGGCGATTCGAATCTACCTCCTGAAACCTGTTTCCTGCAATTCTGCCTTGCTTTCAAATCCTCTTCGTTGCCTTCCCACAATATATTTGTGGACGAGAGTTATCATTTATAACTCAGCAGGTTTGTGAATGGCAGTGCCCCTGAGCTCCATTATTCAACTGTCTTTTTTGGGAGCTGGCCGCAAAAGCACGGGATTGCCTCAGGCCCTATTCTGGTTCCTGGCGGCAGGCTGAGCCTGTGGATAATTCTTCTTCCTGATGGGAAAATAGAGTGACCTGTGCCTGTCCCAACACCTAGATCTAGTCTCTCATTGGTTGCCCCTCTTCCCGTTCATCCTCAGGACAAATTGCAACCTGTAGGGAACAGGAGGTTAAACGTGCTGATTCTCCAAGTAGGGAGATTGCTAGTAAAGTAGCTGGAATGGCGAACCCGAGCACAAGGAAATGAAAAATGAGGTGCGTATTAGAAACCTTTCAAAATCACACGGTGTAGCATCTTCTGGGTTTCTCATGCATGTTTTCGATGTAGGAAGATGCCCTTGAACCTGGAGATTTGGGACCCATGGGATGGGTACCAGGCAGTATTACTTTAAAGGGTCTGTGTTTGCTCACCCAACCTCACCCAACCTTTCAGCCCCAAGAGTGTCCACCCTTATGTCTCATCCAGTTGTGGGTCTAGATATGGTCAATCCAGGTTGCATCACAGCCTCTGAACGAATTTTGTAAGAATTTCTCTCTCTTTCACTGTCTTTGTTTTACGGGTTTTTAAAAGTAATTTATTTTTATAATGGGGTTTAGCTGCTTTTCACGACTGTGTTTATGCGGCTTTACACCCACTTGACTCACTTCCAGACAGATATCAATACATAGGTTTTAAGATTCTTACTAGTCACATATATTCTTGTGCGGTGAATAGGGGGTGTTGACTCCAGTTCACTGAGCAAGGAGCAGGTGTTGTCTATTACATATTGGGTGTATGGAACGGTATCTGAGCGAATTTGAAACCCTTGTTTTATGCCTCACCCCACCTCACCTTTCCCGTTAAGCAGCCATAGTGTGTTTTCTAAACGTGTGACTCTGTTCTGTTTTGTAATTCAGTTCAAGTGTAGCGGTTTTTACATTCCCTCTATAAGTGATAGCTTATGATAAGTGTCTTTTTCTTTGTGACTTATTTCACTTAGAATCGTCGTACCTAAATCCACTCATATTGCTTCTACTAGCCTTATGACATTGATTTCATGTCTGAGTGATATTCCATTGTACATAAGGACCACAACTTCTTTATCCATTTTTCTCTTTCCTGGGATATTTAAGGTGTCATGAAGTGGAGGTTCTTGTCAACAGAGCAGCCCTAAACTTTGGGGTGCCTGTGTCTTGCTGATTTTTAGTTTTCCCAATTTATACGCCCATGAGTGGACGTGCCCTATGCTCCCTAAGCTGTGCTTTTTCGATGTTTCAGGACACACCGTACACTTCTCCAGAGTGGCTGTTGGCAATTTACATCCCGCCCATCAGCGTAGCAAGGCTGCCAATTCTCCATGGCCTGTCCTGCATTTCTGGTTTTGACACTTTTTGCAGCATGGCCCTTTTGACCGATGGGAAGCGAGACTTCTTTGTAGCGCTGATTAACCTTTCCAGGTTGCTTGGTTGGCCAAACAGGGCGTATGCGTTTTTTCCTGAATATATTCAGGAAAAAACGCATACGCCCTGTTTGGCCAAGGGCATCATTGTCGACGTTTTGCCACTTTTCATGTGCTTTAAAGGCGATTCGAATCTACCTCCTGAAACCTGTTTCCTGCAATTCTGCCTTGCTTTCAAATCCTCTTCGTTGCCTTCCCTCAATATATCTGTGGATGAGAGTTATCATTTGTAGATCTGCGGGTTTGTGAATTGCAGTGTCCCTGATCTCCATTTTTCAACTGGCTTTTTTGGAAGCTGGCCGCAAAAGGGCGGGATTGCCTCAGGCCCTATTCTGCTTCTGGGCGGCAGGCTGAGCCTGTGGTTAATTCTTCTTCCTGATGGGAAAATAGAGTGACCTGTGCCTGTCCCAACACCTAGATCTAGTCTCTCATTGGTTGCCCCTCTTCCCGTTCATCCTCAGGACAAATTGCAACCTGTAGGGAACAGGAGCTTAAAGGTGCTGATTCTCCAAGTAGGGAGATTGCTAGTAAAGTAGCTGGAAAGGCGAACCCGATCACAAGGAGATGAGAAATCAGGTGCGTATTAGAAACCTTTCAAAATCACACGGTGTACCATCTTCTGGGTTTCTCATGCATGTTTTTGATGTAGGAAGATGCCCTTGAACCTGGAGCTTTGGGACCCATGGGATGGGTACCAGGCAGTATTACTTTAAAGGGTCTGCGTTTGCTCACCCAACCTCACCCAAACTTTCAGCCCCAAGAGTGTCCACCCTTATGTCTCATCCAGCTGTGGGTGTAGATATGGTCAATCCAGGTTGCATCACAGCCTCTGAACGAATTCTGTAAGAATTTCTCTCTCTTTCACTGTCTTTGTTTTACGGGTTTTTAAAAGTAATTTATTTTTATAATGGGGTTCAGCTGCTTTTCACGGCTGTGTTTATGCGGCTTTACACCCACTTGACTCTCTTCCAGACAGATATCAATACATAGGTTTTAAGATTCTTACTAGTCACATATATTCTTGTGCAGTGAATAGGGGGTGTTGAGTCCAGTTCACTGAGCAAGGAGTAGGTATTGTCTATTACATATTGGGTGTATGGAACGGTATCTGAGCGAATTTGAAACCCTTGTTTTATGCCTCACCCCACCTCACCTTTCCCGTTAAGCAGCCATAGTGTGTTTTCTAAACGTGTGACTCTGTTCTGTTTTGTAATTCAGTTCAAGTGTAGCGGTTTTTACATTCCCTCTGTAAGTGATAGCTTATGATAAGTGTCTTTTTCTTTGTGACTTATTTCACTTAGAATCGTCATACCTAAATCCACTCATATTGCTTCTACTAGCCTTATGACATTGATTTCATGTCTGAGTGATATTCCATTGTACATAAGGACCACAACTTCTTTATCCATTTTTCTCTTTCCTGGGATATTTAAGGTGTCATGAAGTGGAGGTTCTTGTCAACAGAGCAGCCCTAAACTTTGGGGTGCCTGTGTCTTGCTGATTTTTAGTTTTCCCAATTTATACGCCCATGAGTGGACGTGCCCTATGCTCCCTAAGCTGTGCTTTTTCGATATTTCAGGACACACCGTACACTTCTCCAGAGTGGCTGTTGGCAATTTACATCCCGCCCATCAGCGTAGCAAGGCTGCCAATTCTCCATGGCCTGTCCTGCATTTCTGGTTTTGACACTTTTTGCAGCATGGCCCTTTTGACCGATGGGAAGCGAGACTTCTTTGTAGCGCTGATTAACCTTTCCAGGTTGCTTGGTTGGCCAAACAGGGCGTATGCGTTTTTTCCTGAATATATTCAGGAAAAAACGCAAATGCCCTTCTTGGCCAAGGGCATCATTGTCGACGTTTTGCCGCTTTTCATGTGCTTTAAATGCGATTCAAATCTACCTTCTGAAATCTGTTTTCTGCAATTCTGCCTTGCTTTCAAATCCTCTGCGTTGCCTTCCCTCAATATATTTGTGGACGAGAGTTATCATTTATAACTCAGCAGCTTTGTGAATGGCAGTGCCCTTGATCTCCATTTTTCAACTGTCTTTTTTGGGAGCTGGCCGCAAAAGCACGGGATTGCCTGAGGCCCTATTCTGGTTCCTGGCAGCAGGCTGAGCCTTTGGATAATTCTTCTTCCTGATGGGAAAATAGAGGGACCTGTGCCTGTCCCAAAACCTAGATCTAGTCTCTCATTGGTTGCCCCTCTTCCCGTTCATCCTCAGGACAAATTGCAACCTGTAGGGAACAGGAGCTTAAAGGTGCTGATTCTCCAAGTAGGGAGATTGCTAGTAAAGTAGCTGGAATGGCGAACCCGAGCACAAGGAGATGAGAAATGAGGTGTGTATTACAAACCTTTCAAAATCACACGGTGTACCATCTTCTGGGTTTCTCATGCATGTTTTCGATGTACGAAGATACCCTTGAACCTAGAGATTTGGGACCCATGGGATGGGTACCAGGCAGTATTACTTTAAAGGGTCTGCGTTTGCTCACCCAACCTCACCCAAACTTTCAGCCCCAAGAGTGTCCACCCTTATGTCTCATCCAGCTGTGGGTCTAGATATGGTCAATCCAGGTTGCATCACAGCCTCTGAACGAATTTTGTAAGAATTTCCCTCTCTTTCACTGTCTTTGTTTTACGGGTTTTTAAAAGTAATTTATTTTTATAATGGTGTTTAGCTGCTTTTCACGGCTGTGTTTATGCGGCTTTACACCCACTTGACTCACTTCCAGACAGATATCAATACATAGGTTTTAAGATTCTTACTAGTCACATATATTCTTGTGCGGTGAATAGGGGGTGTTGAGTCCAGTTCACTGAGCAAGGAGTAGGTCTTTTCTATTACATATTGGGTGTATGGAACGATATCTGAGCGAATTTGAAACCCTTGTTTTATGCATCACCCCACCTCACCTTTCCCGTTAAGCAGCCATAGTGTGTTTTCTAAACGTGTGACTCTGTTCTGTTTTGTAATTCAGTTCAAGTGTAGCGGTTTTTACATTCCCTCTATAAGTGATAGTTTATGATAAGTGTCTTTTTCTGTGTGACTTATTTCACTTAGAATCGTCGTACCTAAATCCACTCATCTTGCTTCTACTAGCCTTATGACATTGATTTCGTGTCTGAGTTATATTCCATTGTACATAAGGACCACAACTTCTTTATCCATTTTTCTCTTTCCTGGGATATTTAAGGTGTCATGAAGTGGAGGTTCTTGTCAACAGAGCAGCCCTAAACTTTGGGGTGCCTGTGTCTTGCTGATTTTTAGTTTTCCCAATTTATACGCCCATGAGTGGACGTGCCCTATGCTCCCTAAGCTGTGTTTTTTCGATGTTTCAGGACACACCGTACACTTCTCCAGAGTGGCTGTTGGCAATTTACATCCCGCCCATCAGCGTAGCAAGGCTGCCATTTCTCCATGGCCTGTCCTGCATTTCTGGTTTTGACACTTTTTGCAGCATGGCCCTTTTGACCGATGGGAAGCAAGACTTCTTTGTAGCGCTGATTAGCCTTTCCAGGTTGCTTGGTTGGGCAATAAGGGCGTATGCGTTTTTTCCTGAATATATTCAGGAAAAAACGCATACGCCCTGTTTGGCCAAGTGCATCATTGTCGACGTTTTGCCGCTTTTCATGTGCTTTAAAGGCGATTCGAATCTAGCTCCTGAAATCTGTTTCCTGCAATTCTACCTTGCTTTCAAATCCTCTTCGTTGCCTTCCCTCAATATATTTGTGGACGAGAGTTATCATTTATAACTCTGCGGGTTTGTGAATTGCAGTGTCCCTGAGCTCCATTTTTCAACTCGCTTTTTTGCGAGCTGGCCGCAAAAGCGCGGGATTGCCTCAGGCCCTATTCTGCTTCTGGGAGGCAGGCTGAGCCTGTGGTTAATTCTTCTTCCTGATGGGAAAATAGAGTGACCTGTGCCTGTCCCAACACCTAGATCTAGTCTCTCATTGGTTGCCCCTCTTCCCGTTCATCCTCAGGAAAAATTGCAACCTGTAGGGAACAGGAGCTTAAAGGTGCTGATTCTCCAAGTAGGGAGATTTCTAGTAAAGTAGCTGGAATGGCTAACCCGAGCACAAGGAGATGAGAAATGAGGTGCGTATTAGAATACTTTCGAAATCACACGGTGTACCATCTTCTGGGTTTCTCATGCATGTTTTCGATGTAGGAAGATGCCCTTGAACCTGGAGATTTGGGACCCATGGGATGGGTACCAGGCAGTATTACTTTAAAGGGTCTGTGTTTGCTCACCCAACCTCACCCAAACTTTCAGTCCCAAGAGTGTCCACCCTTCTGTCTCATCCAGCTGTGGGTCTAGATATGGTCAATCCAGGTTGCATCACAGCCTCTGAACGAATTTTGTAAGAATTTCTCTCTCTTTCACTGTCTTTGTTTTACGGGTTTTTAAAAGTAATTTATTTTTATAATGGGGTTTAGCTGCTTTTCACGGCTGTGTTTATGCGGCTTTACACCCACTTGACTCACTTCCAGACAGATATCAATACATAGGTTTTAAGATTCTTACTAGTCACATATATTCTTGTGCGGTGAATAGGGGGTGTTGAGTCCAGTTCACTGAGCAAGGAGTAGGTCTTGTCTATTACATATTGGGTGTATGGAACGGTATCTGAGCGAATTTGAAACCCTTGTTTTATGCATCACCCCACCTCACCTTTCCCGTTAAGCAGCCATAGTGTGTTTTCTAAACGTGTGACTCTGTTCTGTTTTGTAATTCAGTTCAAGTGTAGCGGTTTTTACATTCCCTCTATAAGTGATAGTTTATGATAAGTGTCTTTTTCTGTGTGACTTATTTCACTTAGAATCGTCGTACCTAAATCCACTCATCTTGCTTCTACTAGCCTTATGACATTGATTTCGTGTCTGAGTGACATTCCATTGTACATAAGGACCACAACTTCTTTATCCATTTTTCTCTTTCCTGGGATATTTAAGGTGTCATGAAGTGGAGGTTCTTGTCAACAGAGCAGCCCTAAACTTTGGGGTGCCTGTGTCTTGCTGATTTTTAGTTTTCCCAATTTATACGCCCATGAGTGGACGTGCCCTATGCTCCCTAAGCTGTGTTTTTTCGATGTTTCAGGACACACCGTACACTTCTCCAGAGTGGCTGTTGGCAATTTACATCCCGCCCATCAGCGTAGCAAGGCTGCCATTTCTCCATGGCCTGTCCTGCATTTCTGGTTTTGACACTTTTTGCAGCATGGCCCTTTTGACAGATGGGAAGCAAGACTTCTTTGTAGCGCTGATTAGCCTTTCCAGGTTGCTTGGTTGGGCAATAAGGGCGTATGCGTTTTTTCCTGAATATATTCAGGAAAAAACGCATACGCCCTGTTTGGCCAAGTGCATCATTGTTGACGTTTTGCCGCTTTTCATGTGCTTTAAAGGCGATTCGAATCTAGCTCCTGAAATCTGTTTCCTGCAATTCTACCTTGCTTTCAAATCCTCTTCGTTGCCTTCCCTCAATATATTTGTGGACGAGAGTTATCATTTATAACTCTGCGGGTTTGTGAATTGCAGTGTCCCTGAGCTCCATTTTTCAACTCGCTTTTTTGCGAGCTGGCCGCAAAAGCGCGGGATTGCCTCAGGCCCTATTCTGCTTCTGGGAGGCAGGCTGAGCCTGTGGTTAATTCTTCTTCCTGATGGGAAAATAGAGTGACCTGTGCCTGTCCCAACACCTAGATCTAGTCTCTCATTGGTTGCCCCTCTTCCCGTTCATCCTCAGGACAAATTGCAACCTGTAGGGAACAGGAGCTTAAAGGTGCTGATTCTCCAAGTAGGGAGATTTCTAGTAAAGTAGCTGGAATGGCTAACCCGAGCACAAGGAGATGAGAAATGAGGTGCGTATTAGAATACTTTCGAAATCACACGGTGTACCATCTTCTGGGTTTCTCATGCATGTTTTCGATGTAGGAAGATGCCCTTGAACCTGGAGATTTGGGACCCATGGGATGGGTACCAGGCAGTATTACTTTAAAGGGTCTGTGTTTGCTCACCCAACCTCACCCAAACTTTCAGTCCCAAGAGTGTCCACCCTTATGTCTCATCCAGCTGTGGGTCTAGATATGGTCAATCCAGGTTGCATCACAGCCTCTGAACGAATTTTTTAAGAATTTCTCTCTCTTTCACTGTCTTTGTTTTACGGGTTTTTAAAAGTAATTTATTTTTATAATGGGGTTTAGCTGCTTTTCACGGCTGTGTTTATGCGGCTTTACACCCACTTGACTCACTTCCAGACAGATATCAATACATAGGTTTTAAGATTCTTACTAGTCACATATATTCTTGTGCGGTGAATAGGGGGTGTTGAGTCCAGTTCACTGAGCAAGGAGTAGGTCTTGTCTATTACATATTGGGTGTATGGAACGGTATCTGAGCGAATTTGAAACCCTTGTTTTATGCATCACCCCACCTCACCTTTCCCGTTAAGCAGCCATAGTGTGTTTTCTAAACGTGTGACTCTGTTCTGTTTTGTAATTCAGTTCAAGTGTAGCGGTTTTTACATTCCCTCTATAAGTGATAGCTTATGATAAGTGTCTTTTTCTGTGTGACTTATTTCACTTAGAATCGTCGTACCTAAATCCACTCATCTTGCTTCTACTAGCCTTATGACATTGATTTCATGTCTGAGTGATATTCCATTGTACATAAGGACCTCAACTTCTTTATCCATTTTTCTCTTTCCTGGGATATTTAAGGTGTCATGAAGTGGAGGTTCTTGTCAACAGAGCAGCTCTAAACTTTGGGGTGCCTGTGTCTTGCTGATTTTTAGTTTTCCCAATTTATACGCCCATGAGTGGACGTGCCCTATGCTCCCTAAGCTGTGTTTTTTTGATGTTTCAGGACACACCGTACACTTCTCCAGAGTGGCTGTTGGCAATTTACATCTCGCCCATCAGCGTAGCAAGGCTGCCATTTCTCCATGGCCTGTCCTGCATTTCTGGTTTTGATACTTTTTGCAGCATGGCCCTTTTGACCGATGGGAAGCGAGACTTCTTTGTAGCGCTGATTAGCCTTTCCAGGTTGCTTGGTTGGCCAAACAGGGCGTATGCGTTTTTTCCTGAATATATTCAGGAAAAAACGCATACGCCCTGTTTGGCCAAGGGCATCATTGTCGACGTTTTGCCACTTTTCATGTGCTTTAAAGGCGATTCGAATCTACCTCCTGAAACCTGTTTCCTGCAATTCTGCCTTGCTTTCAAATCCTCTTCGTTGCCTTCCCTCAATATATTTGTGGACGAGTGTTATCATTTATAACTCAGCAGGTTTGTGAATGGCAGTGCCCCTGAGCTCCATTTTTCAACTGTCTTTTTTGGGAGCTGGCCGCAAAAGCACGGGATTGCCTCAGGCCCTATTCTGGTTCCTGGCGGCAGGCTGAGCCTGTGGATAATTCTTCTTCCTGATGGGAAAATAGAGTGACCTGTGCCTGTCCCAACACCTAGATCTAGTCTCTCATTGGTTGCCCCTCTTCCCGTTCATCCTCAGGACAAATTGCAACCTGTAGGGAACAGGAGGTTAAACGTGCTGATTCTCCAAGTAGGGAGATTGCTAGTAAAGTAGCTGGAATGGCGAACCCGAGCACAAGGAAATGAAAAATGAGGTGCGTATTAGAAACCTTTCAAAATCACACGGTGTAGCATCTTCTGGGTTTCTCATGCATGTTTTCGATGTAGGAAGATGCCCTTGAACCTGGAGATTTGGGACCCATGGGATGGGTACCAGGCAGTATTACTTTAAAGGGTCTGTGTTTGCTCACCCAACCTCACCCAACCTTTCAGCCCCAAGAGTGTCCACCCTTATGTCTCATCCAGTTGTGGGTCTAGATATGGTCAATCCAGGTTGCATCACAGCCTCTGAACGAATTTTGTAAGAATTTCTCTCTCTTTCACTGTCTTTGTTTTACGGGTTTTTAAAAGTAATTTATTTTTATAATGGGGTTTAGCTGCTTTTCACGACTGTGTTTATGCGGCTTTACACCCACTTGACTCACTTCCAGACAGATATCAATACATAGGTTTTAAGATTCTTACTAGTCACATATATTCTTGTGCGGTGAATAGGGGGTGTTGAGTCCAGTTCACTGAGCAAGGAGCAGGTGTTGTCTATTACATATTGGGTGTATGGAACGGTATCTGAGCGAATTTGAAACCCTTGTTTTATGCCTCACCCCACCTCACCTTTCCCGTTAAGCAGCCATAGTGTGTTTTCTAAACGTGTGACTCTGTTCTGTTTTGTAATTCAGTTCAAGTGTAGCGGTTTTTACATTCCCTCTATAAGTGATAGCTTATGATAAGTGTCTTTTTCTTTGTGACTTATTTCACTTAGAATCGTCGTACCTAAATCCACTCATATTGCTTCTACTAGCCTTATGACATTGATTTCATGTCTGAGTGATATTCCATTGTACATAAGGACCACAACTTCTTTATCCATTTTTCTCTTTCCTGGGATATTTAAGGTGTCATGAAGTGGAGGTTCTTGTCAACAGAGCAGCCCTAAACTTTGGGGTGCCTGTGCTTGCTGATTTTTAGTTTTCCCAATTTATACGCCCATGAGTGGACGTGCCCTATGCTCCCTAAGCTGTGCTTTTTCGATGTTTCAGGACACACCGTACACTTCTCCAGAGTGGCTGTTGGCAATTTACATCCCGCCCATTAGCGTAGCAAGGCTGCCAATTCTCCATGGCCTGTCCTGCATTTCTGGTTTTGACACTTTTTGCAGCATGGCCCTTTTGACCGATGGGAAGCGAGACTTCTTTGTAGCGCTGATTAACCTTTCCAGGTTGCTTGGTTGGCCAAACAGGGCGTATGCGTTTTTTCCTGAATATATTCAGGAAAAAACGCATACGCCCTGTTTGGCCAAGGGCATCATTGTCGACGTTTTGCCACTTTTCATGTGCTTTAAAGGCGATTCGAATCTACCTCCTGAAACCTGTTTCCTGCAATTCTGCCTTGCTTTCAAATCCTCTTCGTTGCCTTCCCTCAATATATCTGTGGATGAGAGTTATCATTTGTAGATCTGCGGGTTTGTGAATTGCAGTGTCCCTGATCTCCATTTTTCAACTGGCTTTTTTGGAAGCTGGCCGCAAAACGGCGGGATTGCCTCAGGCCCTATTCTGCTTCTGGGCGGCAGGCTGAGCCTGTGGTTAATTCTTCTTCCTGATGGGAAAATAGAGTGACCTGTGCCTGTCCCAACACCTAGATCTAGTCTCTCATTGGTTGCCCCTCTTCCCGTTCATCCTCAGGACAAATTGCAACCTGTAGGGAACAGGAGCTTAAAGGTGCTGATTCTCCAAGTAGGGAGATTGCTAGTAAAGTAGCTGGAAAGGCGAACCCGATCACAAGGAGATGAGAAATCAGGTGCGTATTAGAAACCTTTCAAAATCACACGGTGTACCATCTTCTGGGTTTCTCATGCATGTTTTTGATGTAGGAAGATGCCCTTGAACCTGGAGCTTTGGGACCCATGGGATGGGTACCAGGCAGTATTACTTTAAAGGGTCTGCGTTTGCTCACCCAACCTCACCCAAACTTTCAGCCCCAAGAGTGTCCACCCTTATGTCTCATCCAGCTGTGGGTGTAGATATGGTCAATCCAGGTTGCATCACAGCCTCTGAACGAATTCTGTAAGAATTTCTCTCTCTTTCACTGTCTTTGTTTTACGGGTTTTTAAAAGTAATTTATTTTTATAATGGGGTTCAGCTGCTTTTCACGGCTGTGTTTATGCGGCTTTACACCCACTTGACTCTCTTCCAGACAGATATCAATACATAGGTTTTAAGATTCTTACTAGTCACATATATTCTTGTGCAGTGAATAGGGGGTGTTGAGTCCAGTTCACTGAGCAAGGAGTAGGTCTTGTCTATTACATATTGGGTGTATGGAACGGTATCTGAGCGAATTTGAAACCCTTGTTTTATGCCTCACCCCACCTCACCTTTCCCGTTAAGCAGCCATAGTGTGTTTTCTAAACGTGTGACTCTGTTCTGTTTTGTAATTCAGTTCAAGTGTAGCGGTTTTTACATTCCCTCTGTAAGTGATAGCTTATGATAAGTGTCTTTTTCTTTGTGACTTATTTCACTTAGAATCGTCATACCTAAATCCACTCATATTGCTTCTACTAGCCTTATGACATTGATTTCATGTCTGAGTGATATTCCATTGTACATAAGGACCACAACTTCTTTATCCATTTTTCTCTTTCCTGGGATATTTAAGGTGTCATGAAGTGGAGGTTCTTGTCAACAGAGCAGCCCTAAACTTTGGGGTGCCTGTGTCTTGCTGATTTTTAGTTTTCCCAATTTATACGCCCATGAGTGGACGTGCCCTATGCTCCCTAAGCTGTGCTTTTTCGATGTTTCAGGACACACCGTACACTTCTCCAGAGTGGCTGTTGGCAATTTACATCCCGCCCATCAGCGTAGCAAGGCTGCCAATTCTCCATGGCCTGTCCTGCATTTCTGGTTTTGACACTTTTTGCAGCATGGCCCTTTTGACCGATGGGAAGCGAGACTTCTTTGTAGCGCTGATTAACCTTTCCAGGTTGCTTGGTTGGCCAAACAGGGCGTATGCGTTTTTTCCTGAATATATTCAGGAAAAAACGCAAATGCCCTTCTTGGCCAAGGGCATCATTGTCGACGTTTTGCCGCTTTTCATGTGCTTTAAATGCGATTCAAATCTACCTTCTGAAATCTGTTTTCTGCAATTCTGCCTTGCTTTCAAATCCTCTGCGTTGCCTTCCCTCAATATATTTGTGGACGAGAGTTATCATTTATAACTCAGCAGCTTTGTGAATGGCAGTGCCCTTGATCTCCATTTTTCAACTGTCTTTTTTGGGAGCTGGCCGCAAAAGCACGGGATTGCCTCAGGCCCTATTCTGGTTCCTGGCAGCAGGCTGAGCCTTTGGATAATTCTTCTTCCTGATGGGAAAATAGAGGGACCTGTGCCTGTCCCAAAACCTAGATCTAGTCTCTCATTGGTTGCCCCTCTTCCCGTTCATCCTCAGGACAAATTGCAACCTGTAGGGAACAGGAGCTTAAAGGTGCTGATTCTCCAAGTAGGGAGATTGCTAGTAAAGTAGCTGGAATGGCGAACCCGAGCACAAGGAGATGAGAAATGAGGTGTGTATTACAAACCTTTCAAAATCACACGGTGTACCATCTTCTGGGTTTCTCATGCATGTTTTCGATGTACGAAGATACCCTTGAACCTAGAGATTTGGGACCCATGGGATGGGTACCAGGCAGTATTACTTTAAAGGGTCTGCGTTTGCTCACCCAACCTCACCCAAACTTTCAGCCCCAAGAGTGTCCACCCTTATGTCTCATCCAGCTGTGGGTCTAGATATGGTCAATCCAGGTTGCATCACAGCCTCTGAACGAATTTTGTAAGAATTTCCCTCTCTTTCACTGTCTTTGTTTTACGGGTTTTTAAAAGTAATTTATTTTTATAATGGGGTTTAGCTGCTTTTCACGGCTGTGTTTATGCGGCTTTACACCCACTTGACTCACTTCCAGACAGATATCAATACATAGGTTTTAAGATTCTTACTAGTCACATATATTCTTGTGCGGTGAATAGGGGGTGTTGAGTCCAGTTCACTGAGCAAGGAGTAGGTCTTTTCCATTACATATTGGGTGTATGGAACGATATCTGAGCGAATTTGAAACCCTTGTTTTATGCATCACCCCACCTCACCTTTCCCGTTAAGCAGCCATAGTGTGTTTTCTAAACGTGTGACTCTGTTCTGTTTTGTAATTCAGTTCAAGTGTAGCGGTTTTTACATTCCCTCTATAAGTGATAGTTTATGATAAGTGTCTTTTTCTGTGTGACTTATTTCACTTAGAATCGTCGTACCTAAATCCACTCATCTTGCTTCTACTAGCCTTATGACATTGATTTCGTGTCTGAGTGATATTCCATTGTACATAAGGACCACAACTTCTTTATCCATTTTTCTCTTTCCTGGGATATTTAAGGTGCCATGAAGTGGAGGTTCTTGTCAACAGAGCAGCCCTAAACTTTGGGGTGCCTGTGTCTTGCTGATTTTTAGTTTTCCCAATTTATACGCCCATGAGTGGACGTGCCCTATGCTCCCTAAGCTGTGTTTTTTCGATGTTTCAGGACACACCGTACACTTCTCCAGAGTGGCTGTTGGCAATTTACATCCCACCCATCAGCGTAGCAAGGCTGCCATTTCTCCATGGCCTGTCCTGCATTTCTGGTTTTGACACTTTTTGCAGCATGGCCCTTTTGACCGATGGGAAGCAAGACTTCTTTGTAGCGCTGATCAGCCTTTCTAGGTTGCTTGGTTGGGCAATAAGGGCGTATGCGTTTTTTCCTGAATATATTCAGGAAAAAACGCATACGCCCTGTTTGGCCAAGTGCATCATTGTTGACGTTTTGCCACTTTTCATGTGCTTTAAAGGCGATTCGAATCTAGCTCCTGAAATCTGTTTCCTGCAATTCTACCTTGCTTTCAAATCCTCTTCGTTGCCTTCCCTCAATATATTTGTGGACGAGAGTTATCATTTATCACTCTGCGGGTTTGTGAATTGCAGTGTCCCTGAGCTCCATTTTTCAACTCGCTTTTTTGCGAGCTGGCCGCAAAAGCGCGGGATTGCCTCAGGCCCTATTCTGCTTCTGGGAGGCAGGCTGAGCCTGTGGTTAATTCTTCTTCCTGATGGGAAAATAGAGTGACCTGTGCCTGTCCCAACACCTAGATCTAGTCTCTCATTGGTTGCCCCTCTTCCCGTTCATCGTCAGGACAAATTGCAACCTGTAGGGAACAGGAGCTTAAAGGTGCTGATTCTCCAAGTAGGGAGATTTCTAGTAAAGTAGCTGGAATGGCTAACCCGAGCACAAGGAGATGAGAAATGAGGTGCGTATTAGAAAACTTTCGAAATCACACGGTGTACCATCTTCTGGGTTTCTCATGCATGTTTTCGATGTAGGAAGATGCCCTTGAACCTGGAGATTTGGGACCCATGGGATGGGTACCAGGCAGTATTACTTTAAAGGGTCTGTGTTTGCTCACCCAACCTCACCCAAACTTTCAGTCCCAAGAGTGTCCACCCTTATGTCTCATCCAGCTGTGGGTCTAGATATGGTCAATCCAGGTTGCATCACAGCCTCTGAACGAATTTTGTAAGAATTTCTCTCTCTTTCACTGTCTTTGTTTTACGGGTTTTTAAAAGTAATTTATTTTTATAATGGGGTTTAGCTGCTTTTCACGGCTGTGTTTATGCGGCTTTACACCCACTTGACTCACTTCCAGACAGATATCAATACATAGGTTTTAAGATTCTTACTAGTCACATATATTCTTGTGCGGTGAATAGGGGGTGTTGAGTCCAGTTCACTGAGCAAGGAGTAGGTCTTGTCTATTACATATTGGGTGTATGGAACGGTATCTGAGCGAATTTGAAACCCTTGTTTTATGCATCACCCCACCTCACCTTTCCCGTTAAGCAGCCATAGTGTGTTTTCTAAACGTGTGACTCTGTTCTGTTTTGTAATTCAGTTCAAGTGTAGCGGTTTTTACATTCCCTCTATAAGTGATAGCTTATGATAAGTGTCTTTTTCTGTGTGACTTATTTCACTTAGAATCGTCGTACCTAAATCCACTCATCTTGCTTCTACTAGCCTTATGACATTGATTTCATGTCTGAGTGATATTCCATTGTACATAAGGACCTCAACTTCTTTATCCATTTTTCTCTTTCCTGGGATATTTAAGGTGTCATGAAGTGGAGGTTCTTGTCAACAGAGCAGCTCTAAACTTTGGGGTGCCTGTGTCTTGCTGATTTTTAGTTTTCCCAATTTATACGCCCATGAGTGGACGTGCCCTATGCTCCCTAAGCTGTGTTTTTTTGATGTTTCAGGACACACCGTACACTTCTCCAGAGTGGCTGTTGGCAATTTACATCCCGCCCATCAGCGTAGCAAGGCTGCCATTTCTCCATGGCCTGTCCTGCATTTCTGGTTTTGATACTTTTTGCAGCATGGCCCTTTTGACCGATGGGAAACGAGACTTCTTTGTAGCGCTGATTAGCCTTTCCAGGTTGCTTGGTTGGCCAAACAGGGCGTATGCGTTTTTTCCTGAATATATGCAGGAAAAAACGCATACGCCCTGTTTGGCCAAGGGCATCATTGTCGACGTTTTGCCACTTTTCATGTGCTTTAAAGGCGATTCGAATCTACCTCCTGAAACCTGTTTCCTGCAATTCTGCCTTGCTTTCAAATCCTCTTCGTTGCCTTCCCTCAATATATTTGTGGACGAGAGTTATCATTTATAACTCAGCAGGTTTGTGAATGGCAGTGCCCCTGAGCTCCATTTTTCAACTCGCTTTTTTGGGAGCTGGCCGCAAAAGCACGGGATTGCCTCAGGCCCTATTCTGGTTCCTGGCGGCAGGCTGAGCCTGTGGATAATTCTTCTTCCTGATGGGAAAATAGAGTGACCTGTGCCTGTCCCAACACCTAGATCTAGTCTCTCATTGGTTGCCCCTCTTCCCGTTCATCCTCAGGACAAATTGCAACCTGTAGGGAACAGGAGGTTAAACGTGCTGATTCTCCAAGTAGGGAGATTGCTAGTAAAGTAGCTGGAATGGCGAACCCGAGCACAAGGAAATGAAAAATGAGGTGCGTATTAGAAACCTTTCAAAATCACACGGTGTACCATCTTCTGGGTTTCTCATGCATGTTTTCGATGTAGGAAGATGCCCTTGAACCTGGAGATTTGGGACCCATGGGATGGGTACCAGGCAGTATTACTTTAAAGGGTCTGTGTTTGCTCACCCAACCTCACCCAACCTTTCAGCCCCAAGAGTGTCCACCCTTATGTCTCATCAAGCTGTGGGTCTAGATATGGTCAATCCAGGTTGCATCACAGCCTCTGAACGAATTTTGTAAGAATTTCTCTCTCTTTCACTGTCTTTGTTTTACGGGTTTTTAAAAGTAATTTATTTTTATAATGGGGTTTAGCTGCTTTTCACGACTGTGTTTATGCGGCTTTACACCCACTTGACTCACTTCCAGACAGATATCAATACATAGGTTTTAAGATTCTTACTAGTCACATATATTCTTGTGCGGTGAATAGGGGGTGTTGAGTCCAGTTCACTGAGCAAGGAGCAGGTGTTGTCTATTACATATTGGGTGTATGGAACGGTATCTGAGCGAATTTGAAACCCTTGTTTTATGCCTCACCCCACCTCACCTTTCCCGTTAAGCAGCCATAGTGTGTTTTCTAAACGTGTGACTCTGTTCTATTTTGTAATTCAGTTCAAGTGTAGCGGTTTTTACATTCCCTCTATAAGTGATAGCTTATGATAAGTGTCTTTTTCTTTGTGACTTATTTCACTTAGAATCGTCGTACCTAAATGCACTCATATTGCTTCTACTAGCCTTATGACATTGATTTCATGTCTGAGTGATATTCCATTGTACATAAGGACCACAACTTCTTTATCCATTTTTCTCTTTCCTGGGATATTTAAGGTGTCATGAAGTGGAGGTTCTTGTCAACAGAGCAGCCCTAAACTTTGGGGTGCCTGTGTCTTGCTGATTTTTAGTTTTCCCAATTTATACGCCCATGAGTGGACGTGCCCTATGCTCCCTAAGCTGTGCTTTTTCGATGTTTCAGGACACACCGTACACTTCTCCAGAGTGGCTGTTGGCAATTTACATCCCGCCCATCAGCGTAGCAAGGCTGCCAATTCTCCATGGCCTGTCCTGCATTTCTGGTTTTGACACTTTTTGCAGCATGGCCCTTTTGACCGATGGGAAGCGAGACTTCTTTGTAGCGCTGATTAACCTTTCCAGGTTGTTTGGTTGGCCAAACAGGGCGTATGCGTTTTTTCCTGAATATATTCAGGAAAAAACGCATACGCCCTGTTTGGCCAAGGGCGTCATTGTCGACGTTTTGCCACTTTTCATGTGCTTTAAAGGCGATTCGAATCTAGCTCCTGAAATCTGTTTCCTGCAATTCTGCCTTGCTTTCAAATCCTCTTCGTTGCCTTCCCTCAATATATCTGTGGATGAGAGTTATCATTTGTAGATCTGCGGGTTTGTGAATTGCAGTGTCCCTGATCTCCATTTTTCAACTGGCTTTTTTGGAAGCTGGCCGCAAAAGGGCGGGATTGCCTCAGGCCCTATTCTGCTTCTGGGCGGCAGGCTGAGCCTGTGGTTAATTCTTCTTCCTGATGGGAAAATAGAGTGACCTGTGCCTGTCCCAACACCTAGATCTAGTCTCTCATTGGTTGCCCCTCTTCCCGTTCATCCTCAGGACAAATTGCAACCTGTAGGGAACAGGAGCTTAAAGGTGCTGATTCTCCAAGTAGGGAGATTGCTAGTAAAGTAGCTGGAAAGGCGAACCCGATCACAAGGAGATGAGAAATCAGGTGCGTATTAGAAACCTTTCAAAATCACACGGTGTACCATCTTCTGGGTTTCTCATGCATGTTTTTGATGTAGGAAGATGCCCTTGAACCTGGAGCTTTGGGACCCATGGGATGGGTACCAGGCAGTATTACTTTAAAGGGTCTGCGTTTGCTCACCCAACCTCACCCAACCTTTCAGCCCCAAGAGTGTCCACCCTTATGTCTCATCCAGCTGTGGGTCTAGATATGGTCAATCCAGGTTGCATCACAGCCTCTGAACGAATTCTGTAAGAATTTCTCTCTCTTTCACTGTCTTTGTTTTACGGGTTTTTAAAAGTAATTTATTTTTATAATGGGGTTCAGCTGCTTTTCACGGCTGTGTTTATGCGGCTTTACACCCACTTGACTCTCTTCCAGACAGATATCAATACATAGGTTTTAAGATTCTTACTAGTCACATATATTCTTGTGCAGTGAATAGGGGGTGTTGAGTCCAGTTCACTGAGCAAGGAGTAGGTCTTGTCTATTACATATTGGGTGTATGGAACGGTATCTGAGCGAATTTGAAACCCTTGTTTTATGCCTCACCCCACCTCACCTTTCCCGTTAAGCAGCCATAGTGTGTTTTCTAAACGTGTGACTCTGTTCTGTTTTGTAATTCAGTTCAAGTGTAGCGGTTTTTACATTCCCTCTGTAAGTGATAGCTTATGATAAGTGTCTTTTTCTGTGTGACTTATTTCACTTAGAATCGTCATACCTAAATCCACTCATATTGCTTCTACTAGCCTTATGACATTGATTTCATGTCTGAGTGATATTCCATTGTACATAAGGACCACAACTTCTTTATCCATTTTTCTCTTTCCTGGGATATTTAAGGTGTCATGAAGTGGAGGTTCTTGTCAACAGAGCAGCCCTAAACTTTGGGGTGCCTGTGTCTTGCTGATTTTTAGTTTTCCCAATTTATACGCCCATGAGTGGACGTGCCCTATGCTCCCTAAGCTGTGCTTTTTCGATGTTTCAGGACACACCGTACACTTCTCCAGAGTGGCTGTTGGCAATTTACATCCCGCCCATCAGCGTAGCAAGGCTGCCAATTCTCCATGGCCTGTCCTGCATTTCTGGTTTTGACACTTTTTGCAGCACGGCCCTTTTGACCGATGGGAAGCGAGACTTCTTTGTAGCGCTGATTAACCTTTCCAGGTTGCTTGGTTGGCCAAACAGGGCGTATGCGTTTTTTCCTGAATATATTCAGGAAAAAACGCAAATGCCCTTCTTGTCCAAGGGCATCATTGTCGACGTTTTGCCGCTTTTCATGTGCTTTAAATGCGATTCAAATCTACCTTCTGAAATCTGTTTCCTGCAATTCTGCCTTGCTTTCAAATCCTCTGCGTTGCCTTCCCTCAATATATTTGTGGACGAGAGTTATCATTTATAACTCAGCAGCTTTGTGAATGGCAGTGCCCTTGATCTCCATTTTTCAACTGTCTTTTTTGGGAGCTGGCCGCAAAAGCACGGGATTGCCTCAGGCCCTATTCTGGTTCCTGGCAGCAGGCTGAGCCTTTGGATAATTCTTCTTCCTGATGGGAAAATAGAGGGACCTGTGCCTGTCCCAAAACCTAGATCTAGTCTCTCATTGGTTGCCCCTCTTCCCGTTCATCCTCAGGACAAATTGCAACCTGTAGGGAACAGGAGCTTAAAGGTGCTGATTCTCCAAGTAGGGAGATTGCTAGTAAAGTAGCTGGAATGGCGAACCCGAGCACAAGGAGATGAGAAATGTGGTGTGTATTACAAACCTTTCAAAATCACACGGTGTACCATCTTCTGGGTTTCTCATGCATGTTTTCGATGTACGAAGATACCCTTGAACCTAGAGATTTGGGCCCCATGGGATGGGTACCAGGCAGTATTACTTTAAAGGGTCTGCGTTTGCTCACCCAACCTCACCCAACCTTTCAGCCCCAAGAGTGTCCACCCTTATGTCTCATCCAGCTGTGGGTCTAGATATGGTCAATCCAGGTTGCATCACAGCCTCTGAACGAATTTTGTAAGAATTTCCCTCTCTTTCACTGTCTTTGTTTTACGGGTTTTTAAAAGTAATTTATTTATATAATGGGGTTTAGCTGCTTTTCACGGCTGTGTTTATGCGGCTTTACACCCACTTGACTCACTTCCAGACAGATATCAATACATAGGTTTTAAGATTCTTACTAGTCACATATATTCTTGTGCGGTGAATAGGGGGTGTTGAGTTCAGTTCACTGAGCAAGGAGTAGGTCTTTTCTATTACATATTGGGTGTATGGAACGATATCTGAGCGAATTTGAAACCCTTGTTTTACGCATCACCCCACCTCACCTTTCCCGTTAAGCAGCCATAGTGTGTTTTCTAAACGTGTGACTCTGTTCTGTTTTGTAATTCAGTTCAAGTGTAGCGGTTTTTACATTCCCTCTATAAGTGATAGTTTATGATAAGTGTCTTTTTCTGTGTGACTTATTTCACTTAGAATCGTCGTACCTAAATCCACTCATCTTGCTTCTACTAGCCTTATGACATTGATTTCGTGTCTGAGTGATATTCCATTGTACATAAGGACCACAACTTCTTTATCCATTTTTCTCTTTCCTGGGATATTTAAGGTGTCATGAAGTGGAGGTTCTTGTCAACAGAGCAGCCCTAAACTTTGGGGTGCCTGTGTCTTGCTGATTTTTAGTTTTCCCAATTTATACGCCCATGAGTGGACGTGCCCTATGCTCCCTAAGCTGTGTTTTTTCGATGTTTCAGGACACACCGTACACTTCTCCAGAGTGGCTGTTGGCAATTTACATCCCGCCCATCAGCGTAGCAAGGCTGCCATTTCTCCATGGCCTGTCCTGCATTTCTGGTTTTGACACTTTTTGCAGCATGGCCCTTTTGACCGATGGGAAGCAAGACTTCTTTGTAGCGCTGATTAGCCTTTCCAGGTTGCTTGGTTGGGCAATAAGGGCGTATGCGTTTTTTCCTGAATATATGCAGGAAAAAACGCATACGCCCTGTTTGGCCAAGGGCATCATTGTCGACGTTTTGCCACTTTTCATGTGCTTTAAAGGCGATTCGAATCTACCTCCTGAAACCTGTTTCCTGCAATTCTGCCTTGCTTTCAAATCCTCTTCGTTGCCTTCCCTCAATATATTTGTGGACGAGAGTTATCATTTATAACTCAGCAGGTTTGTGAATGGCAGTGCCCCTGAGCTCCATTTTTCAACTCGCTTTTTTGGGAGCTGGCCGCAAAAGCACGGGATTGCCTCAGGCCCTATTCTGGTTCCTGGCGGCAGGCTGAGCCTGTGGATAATTCTTCTTCCTGATGGGAAAATAGAGTGACCTGTGCCTGTCCCAACACCTAGATCTAGTCTCTCATTGGTTGCCCCTCTTCCCGTTCATCCTCAGGACAAATTGCAACCTGTAGGGAACAGGAGGTTAAACGTGCTGATTCTCCAAGTAGGGAGATTGCTAGTAAAGTAGCTGGAATGGCGAACCCGAGCACAAGGAAATGAAAAATGAGGTGCGTATTAGAAACCTTTCAAAATCACACGGTGTACCATCTTCTGGGTTTCTCATGCATGTTTTCGATGTAGGAAGATGCCCTTGAACCTGGAGATTTGGGACCCATGGGATGGGTACCAGGCAGTATTACTTTAAAGGGTCTGTGTTTGCTCACCCAACCTCACCCAACCTTTCAGCCCCAAGAGTGTCCACCCTTATGTCTCATCAAGCTGTGGGTCTAGATATGGTCAATCCAGGTTGCATCACAGCCTCTGAACGAATTTTGTAAGAATTTCTCTCTCTTTCACTGTCTTTGTTTTACGGGTTTTTAAAAGTAATTTATTTTTATAATGGGGTTTAGCTGCTTTTCACGACTGTGTTTATGCGGCTTTACACCCACTTGACTCACTTCCAGACAGATATCAATACATAGGTTTTAAGATTCTTACTAGTCACATATATTCTTGTGCGGTGAATAGGGGGTGTTGAGTCCAGTTCACTGAGCAAGGAGCAGGTGTTGTCTATTACATATTGGGTGTATGGAACGGTATCTGAGCGAATTTGAAACCCTTGTTTTATGCCTCACCCCACCTCACCTTTCCCGTTAAGCAGCCATAGTGTGTTTTCTAAACGTGTGACTCTGTTCTGTTTTGTAATTCAGTTCAAGTGTAGCGGTTTTTACATTCCCTCTATAAGTGATAGCTTATGATAAGTGTCTTTTTCTTTGTGACTTATTTCACTTAGAATCGTCGTACCTAAATGCACTCATATTGCTTCTACTAGCCTTATGACATTGATTTCATGTCTGAGTGATATTCCATTGTACATAAGGACCACAACTTCTTTATCCATTTTTCTCTTTCCTGGGATATTTAAGGTGTCATGAAGTGGAGGTTCTTGTCAACAGAGCAGCCCTAAACTTTGGGGTGCCTGTGTCTTGCTGATTTTTAGTTTTCCCAATTTATACGCCCATGAGTGGACGTGCCCTATGCTCCCTAAGCTGTGCTTTTTCGATGTTTCAGGACACACCGTACACTTCTCCAGAGTGGCTGTTGGCAATTTACATCCCGCCCATCAGCGTAGCAAGGCTGCCAATTCTCCATGGCCTGTCCTGCATTTCTGGTTTTGACACTTTTTGCAGCATGGCCCTTTTGACCGATGGGAAGCGAGACTTCTTTGTAGCGCTGATTAAACTTTCCAGGTTGTTTGGTTGGCCAAACAGGGCGTATGCGTTTTTTCCTGAATATATTCAGGAAAAAACGCATACGCCCTGTTTGGCCAAGGGCGTCATTGTCGACGTTTTGCCACTTTTCATGTGCTTTAAAGGCGATTCGAATCTAGCTCCTGAAATCTGTTTCCTGCAATTCTGCCTTGCTTTCAAATCCTCTTCGTTGCCTTCCCTCAATATATCTGTGGATGAGAGTTATCATTTGTAGATCTGCGGGTTTGTGAATTGCAGTGTCCCTGATCTCCATTTTTCAACTGGCTTTTTTGGAAGCTGGCCGCAAAAGGGCGGGATTGCCTCAGGCCCTATTCTGCTTCTGGGCGGCAGGCTGAGCCTGTGGTTAATTCTTCTTCCTGATGGGAAAATAGAGTGACCTGTGCCTGTCCCAACACCTAGATCTAGTCTCTCATTGGTTGCCCCTCTTCCCGTTCATCCTCAGGACAAATTGCAACCTGTAGGGAACAGGAGCTTAAAGGTGCTGATTCTCCAAGTAGGGAGATTGCTAGTAAAGTAGCTGGAAAGGCGAACCCGATCACAAGGAGATGAGAAATCAGGTGCGTATTAGAAACCTTTCAAAATCACACGGTGTACCATCTTCTGGGTTTCTCATGCATGTTTTTGATGTAGGAAGATGCCCTTGAACCTGGAGCTTTGGGACCCATGGGATGGGTACCAGGCAGTATTACTTTAAAGGGTCTGCGTTTGCTCACCCAACCTCACCCAACCTTTCAGCCCCAAGAGTGTCCACCCTTATGTCTCATCCAGCTGTGGGTCTAGATATGGTCAATCCAGGTTGCATCACAGCCTCTGAACGAATTCTGTAAGAATTTCTCTCTCTTTCACTGTCTTTGTTTTACGGGTTTTTAAAAGTAATTTATTTTTATAATGGGGTTCAGCTGCTTTTCACGGCTGTGTTTATGCGGCTTTACACCCACTTGACTCTCTTCCAGACAGATATCAATACATAGGTTTTAAGATTCTTACTAGTCACATATATTCTTGTGCAGTGAATAGGGGGTGTTGAGTCCAGTTCACTGAGCAAGGAGTAGGTCTTGTCTATTACATATTGGGTGTATGGAACGGTATCTGAGCGAATTTGAAACCCTTGTTTTATGCCTCACCCCACCTCACCTTTCCCGTTAAGCAGCCATAGTGTGTTTTCTAAACGTGTGACTCTGTTCTGTTTTGTAATTCAGTTCAAGTGTAGCGGTTTTTACATTCCCTCTGTAAGTGATAGCTTATGATAAGTGTCTTTTTCTGTGTGACTTATTTCACTTAGAATCGTCATACCTAAATCCACTCATATTGCTTCTACTAGCCTTATGACATTGATTTCATGTCTGAGTGATATTCCATTGTACATAAGGACCACAACTTCTTTATCCATTTTTCTCTTTCCTGGGATATTTAAGGTGTCATGAAGTGGAGGTTCTTGTCAACAGAGCAGCCCTAAACTTTGGGGTGCCTGTGTCTTGCTGATTTTTAGTTTTCCCAATTTATACGCCCATGAGTGGACGTGCCCTATGCTCCCTAAGCTGTGCTTTTTCGATGTTTCAGGACACACCGTACACTTCTCCAGAGTGGCTGTTGGCAATTTACATCCCGCCCATCAGCGTAGCAAGGCTGCCAATTCTCCATGGCCTGTCCTGCATTTCTGGTTTTGACACTTTTTGCAGCACGGCCCTTTTGACCGATGGGAAGCGAGACTTCTTTGTAGCGCTGATTAACCTTTCCAGGTTGCTTGGTTGGCCAAACAGGGCGTATGCGTTTTTTCCTGAATATATTCAGGAAAAAACGCAAATGCCCTTCTTGGCCAAGGGCATCATTGTCGACGTTTTGCCGCTTTTCATGTGCTTTAAATGCGATTCAAATCTACCTTCTGAAATCTGTTTCCTGCAATTCTGCCTTGCTTTCAAATCCTCTGCGTTGCCTTCCCTCAATATATTTGTGGACGAGAGTTATCATTTATAACTCAGCAGCTTTGTGAATGGCAGTGCCCTTGATCTCCATTTTTCAACTGTCTTTTTTGGGAGCTGGCCGCAAAAGCACGGGATTGCCTCAGGCCCTATTCTGGTTCCTGGCAGCAGGCTGAGCCTTTGGATAATTCTTCTTCCTGATGGGAAAATAGAGGGACCTGTGCCTGTCCCAAAACCTAGATCTAGTCTCTCATTGGTTGCCCCTCTTCCCGTTCATCCTCAGGACAAATTGCAACCTGTAGGGAACAGGAGCTTAAAGGTGCTGATTCTCCAAGTAGGGAGATTGCTAGTAAAGTAGCTGGAATGGCGAACCCGAGCACAAGGAGATGAGAAATGTGGTGTGTATTACAAACCTTTCAAAATCACACGGTGTACCATCTTCTGGGTTTCTCATGCATGTTTTCGATGTACGAAGATACCCTTGAACCTAGAGATTTGGGCCCCATGGGATGGGTACCAGGCAGTATTACTTTAAAGGGTCTGCGTTTGCTCACCCAACCTCACCCAACCTTTCAGCCCCAAGAGTGTCCACCCTTATGTCTCATCCAGCTGTGGGTCTAGATATGGTCAATCCAGGTTGCATCACAGCCTCTGAACGAATTTTGTAAGAATTTCCCTCTCTTTCACTGTCTTTGTTTTACGGGTTTTTAAAAGTAATTTATTTATATAATGGGGTTTAGCTGCTTTTCACGGCTGTGTTTATGCGGCTTTACACCCACTTGACTCACTTCCAGACAGATATCAATACATAGGTTTTAAGATTCTTACTAGTCACATATATTCTTGTGCGGTGAATAGGGGGTGTTGAGTTCAGTTCACTGAGCAAGGAGTAGGTCTTTTCTATTACATATTGGGTGTATGGAACGATATCTGAGCGAATTTGAAACCCTTGTTTTACGCATCACCCCACCTCACCTTTCCCGTTAAGCAGCCATAGTGTGTTTTCTAAACGTGTGACTCTGTTCTGTTTTGTAATTCAGTTCAAGTGTAGCGGTTTTTACATTCCCTCTATAAGTGATAGTTTATGATAAGTGTCTTTTTCTGTGTGACTTATTTCACTTAGAATCGTCGTACCTAAATCCACTCATCTTGCTTCTACTAGCCTTATGACATTGATTTCGTGTCTGAGTGATATTCCATTGTACATAAGGACCACAACTTCTTTATCCATTTTTCTCTTTCCTGGGATATTTAAGGTGTCATGAAGTGGAGGTTCTTGTCAACAGAGCAGCCCTAAACTTTGGGGTGCCTGTGTCTTGCTGATTTTTAGTTTTCCCAATTTATACGCCCATGAGTGGACGTGCCCTATGCTCCCTAAGCTGTGTTTTTTCGATGTTTCAGGACACACCGTACACTTCTCCAGAGTGGCTGTTGGCAATTTACATCCCGCCCATCAGCGTAGCAAGGCTGCCATTTCTCCATGGCCTGTCCTGCATTTCTGGTTTTGACACTTTTTGCAGCATGGCCCTTTTGACCGATGGGAAGCAAGACTTCTTTGTAGCGCTGATTAGCCTTTCCAGGTTGCTTGGTTGGGCAATAAGGGCGTATGCGTTTTTTCCTGAATATATTCAGGAAAAAACGCATACGCCCTGTTTGGCCAAGTGCATCATTGTTGACGTTTTGCCGCTTTTCATGTGCTTTAAAGGTGATTCGTATCTAGCTCCTGAAATCTGTTTCCTGCAATTCTACCTTGCTTTCAAATCCTCTTCGTTGCCTTCCCTCAATATATTTGTGGACGAGAGTTATCATTTATAACTCTGCGGGTTTGTGAATTGCAGTGTCCCTGAGCTCCATTTTTCAACTCGCTTTTTTGCGAGCTGGCCGCAAAAGCGCGGGATTGCCTCAGGCCCTATTCTGCTTCTGGGCGGCAGGCTGAGCCTGTGGTTAATTCTTCTTCCTGATGGGAAAATAGAGTGACCTGTGCCTGTCCCAACACCTAGATCTAGTCTCTCATCGGTTGCCCCTCTTCCCGTTCATCCTCAGGACAAATTGCAACCTGTAGGGAACAGGAGCTTAAAGGTGCTGATTCTCCAAGTAGGGAGATTGCTAGTAAAGTAGCTGGAAAGGCGAACCCGAGCACAAGGAGATGAGAAATGAGGTGCGTATTAGAAACCTTTCAAAATCACAAGGTGTACCATCTTCTGGGTTTCTCATGCATGTTTTCAATGTAGGAAGATGCCCTTGAACCTGGAGATTTGGGACCCATGGGATGGGTACCACGCAGTATTACTTTAAAGGGTCTGAGTTTGCTCACCCAACCTCACCCAACCTTTCAGCCCCAAGAGTGTCCACCCTTATGTCTCATCCAGCTGTGGGTCTAGATATGGTCAATCCAGGTTGCATCACAGCCTCTGAACGAATTTTGTAAGAATTTCTCTCTCTTTCACTGTCTTTGTTTTACGGGTTTTTAAAAGTAATTTATTTTTATAATGGGGTTTAGCTGCTTTTCACGGCTGTGTTTATGCGGCTTTACACCCACTTGACTCACTTCCAAACAGATATCAATACATAGGTTTTAAGAGTCTTACTATTTACATATATTCTTGTGCGGTGAATAGGGTGTGTTGAGTCCAGTTCACTGAGCAAGGAGTAGGTCTTGTCTATTACATATTGGGTGTATGGAACGGTATCTGAGCGAATTTGAAACCCTTGTTTTATGCATCACCCCACCTCACCTTTCCCGTTAAGCAGCCATAGTGTGTTTTCTAAACGTGTGACTCTGTTCTGTTTTGTAATTCAGTTCAAGTGTAGCGGTTTTTACATCCCCTCTATAAGTGATAGCTTATGATAAGTGTCTTTTTCTGTGTGACTTATTTCACTTAGAATCGTCGTACCTAAATCCATTCATCTTCCTTCTACTAGCCTTATGACATTGATTTCATGTCTGAGTGATATTCCATTGTACATAAGGACCACAACTTCTTTATCCATTTTTCTCTTTCCTGGGATATTTAAGGTTCCATGAAGTGGAGGTTCTTGTCAACAGAGCAGCCCTAAACTTTGGGGTGCCTGTGTCTTGCTGATTTTTAGTTTTCCCAATTTATACGCCCATGAGTGGACGTGCCCTATGCACCCTAAGCTGTGTTTTTTCGATGTTTCAGGACACACCGTACACTTCTCCAGAGTGGCTGTTGGCAATTTACATCCCGGCCATCAGCGTAGCAAGGCTGCCATTTCTCCATGGCCTATCCTGCATTTCTGGATTTGACACTTTTTGCAGCATGGCCCTTTTGACCGATGGGAAGCGAGACATCTTTGTAGCGCTGATTAGCCTTTCCAGGTTGCTTGGTTGGCCAAACAGGGCGTATGCGTTTTTTCCTGAATATATTCAGGAAAAAACGCATACGCCCTGTTTGGCCAAGGGCATCATTGTCGACGTTTTGCCGCTTTTCATGTGCTTTAAATGCGATTCAAATCTACCTCCTGAAATCTGTTTCCTGCAATTCTACCTTGCTTTCAAATCCTCTTTGTTGCCTTCCCTCAATATATCTGTGGATGAGAGTTATCATTTATAACTCTTCGGGTTTGTGAATTGCAGTGTCCCTGAGCTCCATTTTTCAACTCGCTTTTTTGGGATCTGGCCGCAAAAGGGCGGGATTGCCTCAGGCCCTATTCTGCTTCTGGGCGGCAGGCTGAGCCTGTGGTTAATTCTTCTTCCTGATGGGAAAATAGAGTGACCTGTGCCTGTCCCAACACCTAGATCTAGTCTCTCATTGGTTGCCCCTCTTCCCGTTCATCCTCAGGACAAATTGCAACCTGTAGGGAACAGGAGCTTAAAGGTGCTGATTCTCCAAGTAGGGAGATTGCTAGTAAAGTAGCTGGAAAGGCGAACCCGAGCACAAGGAGATGAGAAATAAGGTGCGTATTAGAAACCTTTCAAAATCACACGGTGTACCATCTTCTGGGTTTCTCATGCATGTTTTCAATGTAGGAAGATGCCCTTGAACCTGGAGATTTGGGACCCATGGGATGGGTACCACGCAGTATTACTTTAAAGGGTCTGCGTTTGCTCACCCAACCTCACCCAAACTTTCAGCCCCAAGAGTGTCCACCCTTATGTCTCATCCAGCTGTGGGTCTAGATATGGTCAATCCAGGTTGCATCACAGCCTCTGAACGAATTTTGTAAGAATTTCTCTCTCTTTCACTGTCTTTGTTTTACGGGTTTTTAAAAGTAGTTTATTTTTATAATGGGGTTTAGCTGCTTTTCACGGCTGTGTTTATGCGGCTTTACACCCACTTGACTCACTTCCAGACAGATATCAATACATAGGTTTTAAGATTCTTACTAGTCACATATATTCTTGTGCGGTGAATAGGGGGTGTTGAGTCCAGTTCACTGAGCAAGGAGTAGGTCTTGTCTATTACATATTGGGTGTATGGAACGGTATCTGAGCGAATTTGAAACCCTTGTTTTATGCATCACCCCACCTCACCTTTCCCGTTAAGCAGCCATAGTGTGTTTTCTAAACGTGTGACTCTGTTCTGTTTTGTAATTCAGTTCAAGTGTAGTGGGTTTTACATCCCCTCTATAAGTGATAGCTTATGATAAGTGTCTTTTTCTGTGTGACTTATTTCATTTAGAATCGTCGTAACTAAATCCACTCATCTTGTTTCTACTAGCCTTATGACATTGATTTCATGTCTGAGTGATATTCCATTGTACATAAGGACCACAACTTCTTTATCCATTTTTCTCTTTCCTGGGATATTTAAGGTGCCATGAAGTGGAGGTTCTTGTCAACAGAGCAGCCCTAAACTTTGGGGTGCCTTTGTCTTGCTGATTTTTAGTTTTCCCAATTTATACGCCCATGAGTGGACGTGACCTATGATCCCTAAGCTGTGTTTTTTCGATGTTTCAGGACACACCGTACACTTCTCCAGAGTGGCTGTTGGCAATTTACATCCCGCCCATCAGTGTAGCAAGGCTGCCATTTCTCCATGGCCTGTCCTGCATTTCTTGTTTTGACACTTTTTGCAGCATGGCCCTTTTGACCCATGGGAAGCGAGACTTCTTTGTAGCGCTGATTAGCCTTTCCAGGTTGCTTGGTTGGCCAAACAGGGCGTAAGCGTTTTTTCCTGAATATATTCAGGAAAAAACGCATACGCCCTGTTTGGCCAAGGGCATCATTGTCGACGTTTTGCCGCTTTTCAGGTGCTTTAAATGCGATTCAAATCTACCTTCTGAAATCTGTTTCCTGCAATTCTGCCTTGCTTTCAAATCCTCTGCGTTGCCTTCCCTCAATATATTTGTGGACGAGAGTTATCATTTATAACTCAGCAGCTTTGTGAATGGCAGTGCCCTTGAGCTCCATTTTTCAACTGTCTTTTTTGGGAGCTGGCCGCAAAAGCACGGGATTGCCTCAGGCCCTATTCTGGTTCCTGGCAGCAGGCTGAGCCTTTGGATAATTCTTCTTCCTGATGGGAAAATAGAGTGACCTGTGCCTGTCCCAACACCTAGATCTAGTCTCTCATTGGTTGCCCCTCTTCCCGTTCATCCTCAGGACAAATTGCAACCTGTAGGGAACAGGAGCTTAAAGGTGCTGATTCTCCAAGTAGGGAGATTGCTAGTAAAGTAGCTGGAATGGCGAACCCGAGCACAAGGAGATGAGAAATGAGGTGCGTTTTAGAAATCTTTCAAAATCACACAGTGTACCGTCTTCTGGGTTTCTCATGCATGTTTTCAATGTAGGAAGATGCCCTTGAACCTGGAGATTTGGGACCCATGGGATGGTTACCATGCAGTATTACTTTAAAGGGTCTGAGTTTGCTCACCCAACCTCACCCAAACTTTCAGCCCCAAGAGTGTCCACCCTTATGTCTCATCCAGCTGTGGGTTTAGATATGGTCAATCCAGGTTGCATCACAGCCTCTGAACGAATTTTGTAAGAGTTTCTCTCTCTTTCACTGTCTTTGTTTTACGGGTTTTTAAAAGTAGTTTATTTTTATAATGGGGTTTAGCTGCTTTTCACGGCTGTGTTTATGCGGCTTTACACCCACTTGACTCACTTCCAGACAGATATCAATACATAGGTTTTAAGATTCTTAATAGTCACATATATTCTTGTGCGGTGAATAGGGGGTGTTGAGTCCAGTTCACTGAGCAAGGAGTAGGTCTTGTCTATTATATATTGGGTGTATGGAACGGTATCTGAGTGAATTTGAAACCCTTGTTTTATGCATCACCCCACCTCACCTTTCCCGTTAAGCAGCCATAGTGTGTTTTCTAAACGTGTGACTCTGTTCTGTTTTGTAATTCAGTTCAAGTGTAGCGGGTTTTACATTCCCTCTATAAGTGATAGCTTATGATAAGTGTCTTTTTCTTTGTGACTTATTTCACTTAGAATCGTCGTACCTAAATCCACTCATCTTGCTTCTACTAGCCTTATGACATTGATTTCATGTCTGAGTGATATTCCATTGTACATAAGGACCACAACTTCTTTATCCATTTTTCTCTTTCCTGGGATATTTAAGGTGCCATGAAGTGGAGGTTCTTGTCAACAGAGCAGCCCTAAACTTTGGGGTGCCTGTGTCTTGCTGATTTTTAGTTTTCCCAATTTATACGCCCATGAGTGGACGTGCCCTATGCTCCCTAAGCTGTGTTTTTTCGATGTTTCAGGACACACCGTACACTTCTCCAGAGTGGCTGTTGGCAATTTACATCCCGCCCATCAGCGTAGCAAGGCTGCCATTTCTCCATGGCCTGTCCTGCATTTCTGGTTTTGACACTTTTTGCAGCATGACCCTTTTGACCGATGGGAAGCGAGACTTCTTTGTAGCGCTGATTTGCCTTTCCAGGTTGCTTGGTTGGGCAAAAAGGGCGTATGCGTTTTTTCCTGAATATATTCAGGAAAATCGCATACGCCCTTTTTGGCCAAGGGCATCATTGTCGACGTTTTGCCGCTTTTCATGTGCTTTAAAGGCGATTCGAATCTACCTCCTGAAATCTGTTTCCTGCAATTCTAACTTGCTTTCAAATCCTCTTCGTTGCCTTCCCTCAATATATCTGTGGATGAGAGTTATCATTTATAACTCTGCGGGTTTGTGAATTGCAGTGTCCCTGAGCTCCATTTTTCAACTCGCTTTTTTGGGAGCTGGCCGCAAAAGCGCGGGATTGCCTCAGGCCCTATTCTGCTTCTGGGCGGCAGGCTGAGCCTGTGGTTAATTCTTCTTCCTGATGGGAAAATAGAGTGACCTGTGCCTGTCCCAACACCTAGATCTAGTCTCTCATTGGTTGCCCCTCTTCCCGTTCATCCTCAGGACAAATTGCAACCTGTAGGGAACAGGAGCTTAAAGGTGCTGATTCTCCAAGTAGGGAGATTGCTAGTAAAGTAGCTGGAATGGCGAACCCGAGCACAAGGAGATGAGAAATGAGGTGCGTATTAGAAATCTTTCAAAATCACACAGTGTACCGTCTTCTGGGTTTCTCATGCATGTTTTCAATGTAGGAAGATGCCCTTGAACCTGGAGATTTGGGACCCATGGGATTGTTACCATGCAGTATTACTTTAAAGGGTCTGAGTTTGCTCACCCAACCTCACCCAACCTTTCAGCCCCAAGAGTGTCCACCCTTATGTCTCATCCAGCTGTGGGTTTAGATATGGTCAATCCAGGTTGCATCACAGCCTCTGAACGAATTTTGTAAGAGTTTCTCTCTCTTTCACTGTCTTTGTTTTACGGGTTTTTAAAAGTAGTTTATTTTTATAATGGGGTTTAGCTGCTTTTCACGGCTGTGTTTATGCGGCTTTACACCCACTTGACTCACTTCCAGTCAGATATCAATACATAGGTTTTAAGATTCTTACTAGTCACATATATTCTTGTGCAGTGAATAGGGGGTGTTGAGTCCAGTTCACTGAGCAAGGAGTAGGTCTTGTCTATTACATATTGGGTGTATGGAACGGTATCTGAGCGAATTTGAAACCCTTGTTTTATGCCTCACCCCACCTCACCTTTCCCGTTAAGCAGCCATAGTGTGTTTTCTAAACGTGTGACTCTGTTCTGTTTTGTAATTCAGTTCAAGTGTAGCGGTTTTTACATTCCCTCTGTAAGTGATAGCTTATGATAAGTGTCTTTTTCTGTGTGACTTATTTCACTTAGAATCGTCATACCTAAATCCACTCATATTGCTTCTACTAGCCTTATGACATTGATTTCATGTCTGAGTGATATTCCATTGTACATAAGGACCACAACTTCTTTATCCATTTTTCTCTTTCCTGGGATATTTAAGGTGTCATGAAGTGGAGGTTCTTGTCAACAGAGCAGCCCTAAACTTTGGGGTGCCTGTGTCTTGCTGATTTTTAGTTTTCCCAATTTATACGCCCATGAGTGGACGTGCCCTATGCTCCCTAAGCTGTGCTTTTTCGATGTTTCAGGACACACCGTACACTTCTCCAGAGTGGCTGTTGGCAATTTACATCCCGCCCATCAGCGTAGCAAGGCTGCCAATTCTCCATGGCCTGTCCTGCATTTCTGGTTTTGACACTTTTTGCAGCACGGCCCTTTTGACCGATGGGAAGCGAGACTTCTTTGTAGCGCTGATTAACCTTTCCAGGTTGCTTGGTTGGCCAAACAGGGCGTATGCGTTTTTTCCTGAATATATTCAGGAAAAAACGCAAATGCCCTTCTTGGCCAAGGGCATCATTGTTGACGTTTTGCCGCTTTTCATGTGCTTTAAATGCGATTCAAATCTACCTTCTGAAATCTGTTTCCTGCAATTCTGCCTTGCTTTCAAATCCTCTGCGTTGCCTTCCCTCAATATATTTGTGGACGAGAGTTATCATTTATAACTCAGCAGCTTTGTGAATGGCAGTGCCCTTGATCTCCATTTTTCAACTGTCTTTTTTGGGAGCTGGCCGCAAAAGCACGGGATTGCCTCAGGCCCTATTCTGGTTCCTGGCAGCAGGCTGAGCCTTTGGATAATTCTTCTTCCTGATGGGAAAATAGAGGGACCTGTGCCTGTCCCAAAACCTAGATCTAGTCTCTCATTGGTTGCCCCTCTTCCCGTTCATCCTCAGGACAAATTGCAACCTGTAGGGAACAGGAGCTTAAAGGTGCTGATTCTCCAAGTAGGGAGATTGCTAGTAAAGTAGCTGGAATGGCGAACCCGAGCACAAGGAGATGAGAAATGAGGTGTGTATTACAAACCTTTCAAAATCACACGGTGTACCATCTTCTGGGTTTCTCATGCATGTTTTCGATGTACGAAGATACCCTTGAACCTAGAGATTTGGGACCCATGGGATGGGTACCAGGCAGTATTACTTTAAAGGGTCTGCGTTTGCTCACCCAACCTCACCCAAACTTTCAGCCCCAAGAGTGTCCACCCTTATGTCTCATCCAGCTGTGGGTCTAGATATGGTCAATCCAGGTTGCATCACAGCCTCTGAACGAATTTTGTAAGAATTTCCCTCTCTTTCACTGTCTTTGTTTTACGGGTTTTTAAAAGTAATTTATTTATATAATGGGGTTTAGCTGCTTTTCACGGCTGTGTTTATGCGGCTTTACACCCACTTGACTCACTTCCAGACAGATATCAATACATAGGTTTTAAGATTCTTACTAGTCACATATATTCTTGTGCGGTGAATAGGGGGTGTTGAGTTCAGTTCACTGAGCAAGGAGTAGGTCTTTTCTATTACATATTGGGTGTATGGAACGATATCTGAGCGAATTTGAAACCCTTGTTTTACGCATCACCCCACCTCACCTTTCCCGTTAAGCAGCCATAGTGTGTTTTCTAAACGTGTGACTCTGTTCTGTTTTGTAATTCAGTTCAAGTGTAGCGGTTTTTACATTCCCTCTGTAAGTGATAGCTTATGATAAGTGTCTTTTTCTGTGTGACTTATTTCACTTAGAATCGTCATACCTAAATCCACTCATCTTGCTTCTACTAGCCTTATGACATTGATTTCGTGTCTGAGTGATATTCCATTGTACATAAGGACCACAACTTCTTTATCCATTTTTCTCTTTCCTGGGATATTTAAGGTGTCATGAAGTGGAGGTTCTTGTCAACAGAGCAGCCCTAAACTTTGGGGTGCCTGTGTCTTGCTGATTTTTAGTTTTCCCAATTTATACGCCCATGAGTGGACGTGCCCTATGCTCCCTAAGCTGTGTTTTTTCGATGTTTCAGGACACACCGTACACTTCTCCAGAGTGGCTGTTGGCAATTTACATCCCGCCCATCAGCGTAGCAAGGCTGCCATTTCTCCATGGCCTGTCCTGCATTTCTGGTTTTGACACTTTTTGCAGCATGGCCCTTTTGACCGATGGGAAGCAAGACTTCTTTGTAGCGCTGATTAGCCTTTCCAGGTTGCTTGGTTGGGCAATAAGGGCGTATGCGTTTTTTCCTGAATATATTTAGGAAAAAACGCATACGCCCTGTTTGGCCAAGTGCATCATTGTTGACGTTTTGCCGCTTTTCATGTGCTTTAAAGGCGATTCGTATCTAGCTCCTGAAATCTGTTTCCTGCAATTCTACCTTGCTTTCAAATCCTCTTCGTTGCCTTCCCTCAATATATTTGTGGACGAGAGTTATCATTTATAACTCTGCGGGTTTGTGAATTGCAGTGTCCCTGAGCTCCATTTTTCAACTCGCTTTTTTGCGAGCTGGCCGCAAAAGCGCGGGATTGCCTCAGGCCCTATTCTGCTTCTGGGCGGCAGGCTGAGCCTGTGGTTAATTCTTCTTCCTGATGGGAAAATAGAGTGACCTGTGCCTGTCCCAACACCTAGATCTAGTCTCTCATCGGTTGCCCCTCTTCCCGTTCATCCTCAGGACAAATTGCAACCTGTAGGGAACAGGAGCTTAAAGGTGCTGATTCTCCAAGTAGGGAGATTGCTAGTAAAGTAGCTGGAAAGGCGAACCCGAGCACAAGGAGATGAGAAATGAGGTGCGTATTAGAAACCTTTCAAAATCACAAGGTGTACCATCTTCTGGGTTTCTCATGCATGTTTTCAATGTAGGAAGATGCCCTTGAACCTGGAGATTTGGGACCCATGTGATGGGTACCACGCAGTATTACTTTAAAGGGTCTGAGTTTGCTCACCCAACCTCACCCAACCTTTCAGCCCCAAGAGTGTCCACCCTTATGTCTCATCCAGCTGTGGGTCTAGATATGGTCAATCCAGGTTGCATCACAGCCTCTGAACGAATTTTGTAAGAATTTCTCTCTCTTTCACTGTCTTTGTTTTACGGGTTTTTAAAAGTAATTTATTTTTATAATGGGGTTTAGCTGCTTTTCACGGCTGTGTTTATGCGGCTTTACACCCACTTGACTCACTTCCAAACAGATATCAATATATAGGTTTTAAGAGTCTTACTATTTACATATATTCTTGTGCGGTGAATAGGGTGTGTTGAGTCCAGTTCACTGAGCAAGGAGTAGGTCTTGTCTATTACATATTGGGTGTATGGAACGGTATCTGAGCGAATTTGAAACCCTTGTTTTATGCATCACCCCACCTCACCTTTCCCGTTAAGCAGCCATAGTGTGTTTTCTAAACGTGTGACTCTGTTCTGTTTTGTAATTCAGTTCAAGTGTAGCGGTTTTTACATCCCCTCTATAAGTGATAGCTTATGATAAGTGTCTTTTTCTGTGTGACTTATTTCACTTAGAATCGTCGTACCTAAATCCATTCATCTTCCTTCTACTAGCCTTATGACATTGATTTCATGTCTGAGTGATATTCCATTGTACATAAGGACCACAACTTCTTTATCCATTTTTCTCTTTCCTGGGATATTTAAGGTTCCATGAAGTGGAGGTTCTTGTCAACAGAGCAGCCCTAAACTTTGGGGTGCCTGTGTCTTGCTGATTTTTAGTTTTCCCAATTTATACGCCCATGAGTGGACGTGCCCTATGCACCCTAAGCTGTGTTTTTTCGATGTTTCAGGACACACCGTACACTTCTCCAGAGTGGCTGTTGGCAATTTACATCCCGGCCATCAGCGTAGCAAGGCTGCCATTTCTCCATGGCCTATCCTGCATTTCTGGATTTGACACTTTTTGCAGCATGGCCCTTTTGACCGATGGGAAGCGAGACTTATTTGTAGCGCTGATTAGCCTTTCCAGGTTGCTTGGTTGGCCAAACAGGGCGTATGCGTTTTTTCCTGAATATATTCAGGAAAAAACGCATACGCCCTGTTTGGCCAAGGGCATCATTGTCGACGTTTTGCCGCTTTTCATGTGCTTTAAATGTGATTCAAATCTACCTCCTGAAATCTGTTTCCTGCAATTCTACCTTGCTTTCAAATCCTCTTTGTTGCCTTCCCTCAATATATCTGTGGATGAGAGTTATCATTTATAACTCTTCGGGTTTGTGAATTGCAGTGTCCCTGAGCTCCATTTTTCAACTCGCTTTTTTGGGATCTGGCCGCAAAAGGGCGGGATTGCCTCAGGCCCTATTCTGCTTCTGGGCGGCAGGCTGAGCCTGTGGTTAATTCTTCTTCCTGATGGGAAAATAGAGTGACCTGTGCCTGTCCCAACACCTAGATCTAGTCTCTCATTGGTTGCCCCTCTTCCCGTTCATCCTCAGGACAAATTGCAACCTGTAGGGAACAGGAGCTTAAAGGTGCTGATTCTCCAAGTAGGGAGATTGCTAGTAAAGTAGCTGGAAAGGCGAACCCGAGCACAAGGAGATGAGAAATTAGGTGCGTATTAGAAACCTTTCAAAATCACACGGTGTACCATCTTCTGGGTTTCTCATGCATGTTTTCAATGTAGGAAGATGCCCTTGAACCTGGAGATTTGGGACCCATGGGATGGGTACCACACAGTATTACTTTAAAGGGTCTGCGTTTGCTCACCCAACCTCACCCAAACTTTCAGCCCCAAGAGTGTCCACCCTTATGTCTCATCCAGCTGTGGGTCTAGATATGGTCAATCCAGGTTGCATCACAGCCTCTGAACGAATTTTGTAAGAATTTCTCTCTCTTTCACTGTCTTTGTTTTACGGGTTTTTAAAAGTAGTTTATTTTTATAATGGGGTTTAGCTGCTTTTCACGGCTGTGTTTATGCGACTTTACACCCACTTGACTCACTTCCAGACAGATATCAATACATAGGTTTTAAGATTCTTACTAGTCACATATATTCTTGTGCGGTGAATAGGGGGTGTTGAGTCCAGTTCACTGAGCAAGGAGTAGGTCTTGTCTATTACATATTGGGTGTATGGAACGGTATCTGAGCGAATTTGAAACCCTTGTTTTATGCATCACCCCACCTCACCTTTCCCGTTAAGCAGCCATAGTGTGTTTTCTAAACGTGTGACTCTGTTCTGTTTTGTAATTCAGTTCAAGTGTAGTGGGTTTTACATCCCCTCTATAAGTGATAGCTTATGATAAGTGTCTTTTTCTGTGTGACTTATTTCATTTAGAATCGTCGTAACTAAATCCACTCATCTTGTTTCTACTAGCCTTATGACATTGATTTCATGTCTGAGTGATATTCCATTGTACATAAGGACCACAACTTCTTTATCCATTTTTCTCTTTCCTGGGATATTTAAGGTGCCATGAAGTGGAGGTTCTTGTCAACAGAGCAGCCCTAAACTTTGGGGTGCCTTTGTCTTGCTGATTTTTAGTTTTCCCAATTTATACGCCCATGAGTGGACGTGACCTATGATCCCTAAGCTGTGTTTTTTCGATGTTTCAGGACACACCGTACACTTCTCCAGAGTGGCTGTTGGCAATTTACATCCCGCCCATCAGTGTAGCAAGGCTGCCATTTCTCCATGGCCTGTCCTGCATTTCTTGTTTTGACACTTTTTGCAGCATGGCCCTTTTGACCCATGGGAAGCGAGACTTCTTTGTAGCGCTGATTAGCCTTTCCAGGTTGCTTGGTTGGCCAAACAGGGCGTAAGCGTTTTTTCCTGAATATATTCAGGAAAAAACGCATACGCCCTGTTTGGCCAAGGGCATCATTGTCGACGTTTTGCCACTTTTCAGGTGCTTTAAATGCGATTCAAATCTACCTTCTGAAATCTGTTTCCTGCAATTCTGCCTTGCTTTCAAATCCTCTGCGTTGCCTTCCCTCAATATATTTGTGGACGAGAGTTATCATTTATAACTCAGCAGCTTTGTGAATGGCAGTGCCCTTGAGCTCCATTTTTCAACTGTCTTTTTTGGGAGCTGGCCGCAAAAGCACGGGATTGCCTCAGGCCCTATTCTGGTTCCTGGCAGCAGGCTGAGCCTTTGGATAATTCTTCTTCCTGATGGGAAAATAGAGTGACCTGTGCCTGTCCCAACACCTAGATCTAGTCTCTCATTGGTTGCCCCTCTTCCCGTTCATCCTCAGGACAAATTGCAACCTGTAGGGAACAGGAGCTTAAAGGTGCTGATTCTCCAAGTAGGGAGATTGCTAGTAAAGTAGCTGGAATGGCGAACCCGAGCACAAGGAGATGAGAAATGAGGTGCGTTTTAGAAATCTTTCAAAATCACACAGTGTACCGTCTTCTGGGTTTCTCATGCATGTTTTCAATGTAGGAAGATGCCCTTGAACCTGGAGATTTGGGACCCATGGGATGGTTACCATGCAGTATTACTTTAAAGGGTCTGAGTTTGCTCACCCAACCTCACCCAAACTTTCAGCCCCAAGAGTGTCCACCCTTATGTCTCATCCAGCTGTGGGTTTAGATATGGTCAATCCAGGTTGCATCACAGCCTCTGAACGAATTTTGTAAGAGTTTCTCTCTCTTTCACTGTCTTTGTTTTACGGGTTTTTAAAAGTAATTTATTTTTATAATGGGGTTTAGCTGCTTTTCACGGCTGTGTTTATGCGGCTTTACACCCACTTGACTCACTTCCAGACAGATATCAATACATAGGTTTTAAGATTCTTAATAGTCACATATATTCTTGTGCGGTGAATAGGGGGTGTTGAGTCCAGTTCACTGAGCAAGGAGTAGGTCTTGTCTATTATATATTGGGTGTATGGAACGGTATCTGAGTGAATTTGAAACCCTTGTTTTATGCATCACCCCACCTCACCTTTCCCGTTAAGCAGCCATAGTGTGTTTTCTAAACGTGTGACTCTGTTCTGTTTTGTAATTCAGTTCAAGTGTAGCGGTTTTTACATTCCCTCTATAAGTGATAGCTTATGATAAGTGTCTTTTTCTTTGTGACTTATTTCACTTAGAATCGTCGTACCTAAATCCACTCATCTTGCTTCTACTAGCCTTATGACATTGATTTCATGTCTGAGTGATATTCCATTGTACATAAGGACCACAACTTCTTTATCCATTTTTCTCTTTCCTGGGATATTTAAGGTGCCATGAAGTGGAGGTTCTTGTCAACAGAGCAGCCCTAAACTTTGGGGTGCCTGTGTCTTGCTGATTTTTAGTTTTCCCAATTTATACGCCCATGAGTGGACGTGCCCTATGCTCCCTAAGCTGTGTTTTTTCGATGTTTCAGGACACACCGTACACTTCTCCAGAGTGGCTGTTGGCAATTTACATCCCGCCCATCAGCGTAGCAAGGCTGCCATTTCTCCATGGCCTGTCCTGCATTTCTGGTTTTGACACTTTTTGCAGCATGACCCTTTTGACCGATGGGAAGCGAGACTTCTTTGTAGCGCTGATTTGCCTTTCCAGGTTGCTTGGTTGGGCAAAAAGGGCGTATGCGTTTTTTCCTGAATATATTCAGGAAAATCGCATACGCCCTTTTTGGCCAAGGGCATCATTGTCGACGTTTTGCCGCTTTTCATGTGCTTTAAAGGCGATTCGAATCTACCTCCTGAAATCTGTTTCCTGCAATTCTAACTTGCTTTCAAATCCTCTTCGTTGCCTTCCCTCAATATATCTGTGGATGAGAGTTATCATTTATAACTCTGCGGGTTTGTGAATTGCAGTGTCCCTGAGCTCCATTTTTCAACTCGCTTTTTTGGGAGCTGGCCGCAAAAGCGCGGGATTGCCTCAGGCCCTATTCTGCTTCTGGGCGGCAGGCTGAGCCTGTGGTTAATTCTTCTTCCTGATGGGAAAATAGAGTGACCTGTGCCTGTCCCAACACCTAGATCTAGTCTCTCATTGGTTGCCCCTCTTCCCGTTCATCCTCAGGACAAATTGCAACCTGTAGGGAACAGGAGCTTAAAGGTGCTGATTCTCCAAGTAGGGAGATTGCTAGTAAAGTAGCTGGAATGGCGAACCCGAGCACAAGGAGATGAGAAATGAGGTGCGTATTAGAAATCTTTCAAAATCACACAGTGTACCGTCTTCTGGGTTTCTCATGCATGTTTTCAATGTAGGAAGATGCCCTTGAACCTGGAGATTTGGGACCCATGGGATGGTTACCATGCAGTATTACTTTAAAGGGTCTGAGTTTGCTCACCCAACCTCACCCAACCTTTCAGCCCCAAGAGTGTCCACCCTTATGTCTCATCCAGCTGTGGGTTTAGATATGGTCAATCCAGGTTGCATCACAGCCTCTGAACGAATTTTGTAAGAGTTTCTCTCTCTTTCACTGTCTTTGTTTTACGGGTTTTTAAAAGTAGTTTATTTTTATAATGGGGTTTAGCTGCTTTTCACGGCTGTGTTTATGCGGCTTTACACCCACTTGACTCACTTCCAGACAGATATCAATGCATAGGTTTTAAGATTCTTACTAGTCACCTATATTCTTGTGCGGTGAATAGGGGGTGTTGAGTCCAGTTCACTGAGCAAGGAGCAGGTGTTGTCTATTACATATTGGGTGTATGGAACGGTATCTGAGCGAATTTGAAACCCTTGTTTTATGCCTCACCCCACCTCACCTTTCCCGTTAAGCAGCCATAGTGTGTTTTCTAAACGTGTGACTCTGTTCTGTTTTGTAATTCAGTTCAAGTGTAGCGGTTTTTACATTCCCTCTGTAAGTGATAGCTTATGATAAGTGTCTTTTTCTTTGTGACTTATTTCACTTAGAATCGTCGTACCTAAATCCACTCATATTGCTTCTACTAGCCTTATGACATTGATTTCATGTCTGAGTGATATTCCATTGTACATAAGGACCACAACTTCTTTATCCATTTTTCTCTTTCCTGGGATATTTAAGGTGTCATGAAGTGGAGGTTCTTGTCAACAGAGCAGCCCTAAACTTTGGGGTGCCTGTGTCTTGCTGATTTTTAGTTTTCCCAATTTATACGCCCATGAGTGGACGTGCCCTATGCTCCCTAAGCTGTGCTTTTTCGATGTTTCAGGACACACCGTACACTTCTCCAGAGTGGCTGTTGGCAATTTACATCCCGCCCATCAGCGTAGCAAGGCTGCCAATTCTCCATGGGCTGTCCTGCATTTCTGGTTTTGACACTTTTTGCAGCATGGCCCTTTTGACCGATGGGAAGCGAGACTTCTTTGTAGTGCTGATTAACCTTTCCAGGTTGCTTGGTTGGCCAAACAGGGCGTATGCGTTTTTTCCTGAATATATTCAGGAAAAAACGCATAAGCCCTGTTTGGCCAAGGGCATCATTGTCGACGTTTTGCCACTTTTCATGTGCTTTAAAGGCGATTTGAATCTACCTCCTGAAACCTGTTTCCTGCAATTCTGCCTTGCTTTCAAATCCTCTTCGTTGCCTTCCCTCAATATATCTGTGGATGAGAGTTATCATTTGTAGATCTGCGGGTTTGTGAATTGCAGTCTCCGTGATCTCCATTTTTCAACTGGCTTTTTTGGGAGCTGGCCACAAAAGCGCGGGATTGCCTCAGGCCCTATTCTGCTTCTGATCGGCAGGCTGAGCCTGTGGTTAATTCTTCTTCCCAATGGGAAAATAGAGTGACCTGTGCCTGTCCCTACACCTAGATCTAGTCTCTCATTGGTTGCCCCTCTTCCCGTTCATCCTCAGGACAAATTGCAACCTGTAGGGAACAGGAGCTTAAATGTGATGATTCTCCAACTAGGGAGATTGCTAGTAAAGTAGCTGGAAAGGCGAACCCGAGCACAAGGAGATGAGAAATCAGGTGCGCATTAGAAACCTTTCAAAATCACACGGTGTACCATCTTCTGGGTTTCTCATGCATGTTTTCGATGTAGGAAGATGCCCTTGAACCTGGAGATTTGGGACCCATGGGATGGGTACCAGGCAGTATTACTTTAAAGGGTCTGCGTTTGCTCACCCAACCTCACCCAAACTTTCAGCCCCAAGAGTGCCCACCCTTATGTCTCATCCAGCTGTGGGTCTAGATATGGTCAATCCAGGTTGCATCACAGCCTCTGAACGAATTTTGTAAGAATTTCTCTCTCTTTCACTGTCTTTGTTTTACGGGTTTTTAAAAGTAATTTATTTTTATAATGGGGTTTAGCTGCTTTTCACGGCTGTGTTTATGCGGCTTTACACCCACTTGACTCACTTCCAGACAGATATCAATACATAGGTTTTAAGATTCTTACTAGTCACATATATTCTTGTGCAGTGAATAGGGGGTGTTGAGTCCAGTTCACTGAGCAAGCAGTAGGTCTTGTCTATTACATATTGGGTGTATGGAACGGTATCTGAGCGAATTTGAAACCCTTGTTTTATGCCTCACCCCACCTCACCTTTCCCGTTAAGCAGCCATAGTGTGTTTTCTAAACGTGTGACTCTGTTCTGTTTTGTAATTCTGTTCAAGTGTAGCGGTTTTTACATTCCCTCTATAAGTGATAGCTTATGATAAGTGTCTTTTTCTTTGTGACTTATTTCACTTAGAATCGTCGTACCTAAATCCACTCATCTTGCTTCTACTAGCCTTATGACATTGATTTCATGTCTGAGTGATATTCCATTGTACATAAGCACCACAACTTCTTTATCCATTTTTCTCTTTCCTGGAATATTTAAGGTGTCATGAAGTGGAGGTTCTTGTCAACAGAGCAGCCCTAAACTTTGGGGTGCCTGTGTCTTGCTGATTTTTAGTTTTCCCAATTTATACGCCCATGAGTGGACGTGCCCTATGCTCCCTAAGCTGTGTTTTTTCGATGTTTCAGGACACACCGTACACTTCTCCAGAGTGGCTGTTGGCAATTTACATCCCGCCCATCAGCGTAGCAAGGCTGCCATTTCTCCATGGCCTGTCCTGCATTTCTGGTTTTGACACTTTTTGCAGCATGGCCCTTTTGACCGATGGGAAGCGAGACTTCTTTGTAGCGCTGATTTGCCTTTCCAGGTTGCTTGGTTGGCAAAAAAGGGCGTATGCGTTTTTTCCTGAATATATTCAGGAAAAAACGCATACGCCCTTTTTGGCCAAGGGCATCATTGTCGACGTTTTGCCGCTTTTCAGGTGCTTTAAATGCGATTCAAATCTACGTTCTGAAATCTGTTTTCTGCAATTCTGCCTTGCTTTCAAATCCTCTGCGTTGCCTTCCCTCAATATATTTGTGGACGAGAGTTATCATTTATAACTCAGCAGCTTTGTGAATGGCAGTGCCCTTGAGCTCCATTTTTCAACTGTCTTTTTTGGGAGCTGGCCGCAAAAGCACGGGATTGCCTCAGGGCCTATTCTGGTTCCTGGCAGCAGGCTGAGCCTTTGGATAATTCTTCTTCCTGATGGGAAAATAGAGTGACCTGTGCCTGTCCCAACACCTAGATCTAGTCTCTCATTGGTTGCCCCTCTTCCCGTTCATCCTCAGGACAAATTGCAACCTGTAGGGAACAGGAGCTTAAAGGTGCTGATTCTCCAAGTAGGGAGATTGCTAGTAAAGTAGCTGGAATGGCGAACCCGAGCACAAGGAGATGAGAAATGAGGTGCGTATTAGAAATCTTTCAAAATCACACAGTGTACCATCTTCTGGGTTTCTCATGCATGTTTTCAATGTAGGAAGATGCCCTTGAACCTGGAGATTTGGGACCCATGGGATGGTTACCATGCAGTATTACTTTAAAGGGTCTGAGTTTGCTCACCCAACCTCACCCAACCTTTCAGCCCCAAGAGTGTCCACCCTTATGTCTCATCCAGCTGTGGGTCTAGATATGGTCAATCCAGGTTGCATCACAGCCTCTGAACGAATTTTGTAAGAATTTATCTCTCTTTCACTGTCTTTGTTTTACGGGTTTTTAAAAGTAATTTATTTTTATAATGGGGTTTAGCTGCTTTTCACGACTGTGTTTATGCGGCTTTACACCCACTTGACTCACTTCCAGACAGATATCAATACATAGGTTTTAAGATTCTTACTAGTCACATATATTCTTGTGCGGTGAATAGGGGGTGTTGAGTCCAGTTCACTGAGCAAGGAGCAGGTGTTGTCTATTACATATTGGGTGTATGGAACGGTATCTGAGCGAATTTGAAACCCTTGTTTTATGCCTCACCCCACCTCACCTTTCCCGTTAAGCAGCCATAGTGTGTTTTCTAAACGTGTGACTCTGTTCTGTTTTGTAATTCAGTTCAAGTGTAGCGGTTTTTACATTCCCTCTGTAAGTGTTAGCTTATGATAAGTGTCTTTTTCTTTGTGACTTATTTCACTTAGAATCGTCGTACCTAAATCCACTCATATTGCTTCTACTAGCCTTATGACATTGATTTCATGTCTGAGTGATATTCCATTGTACATAAGGACCACAACTTCTTTATCCATTTTTCTCTTTCCTGGGATATTTAAGGTGTCATGAAGTGGAGGTTCTTGTCAACAGAGCAGCCCTAAACTTTGGGGTGCCTGTGTCTTGCTGATTTTTAGTTTTCCCAATTTATACGCCCATGAGTGGACGTGCCCTATGCTCCCTAAGCTGTGCTTTTTCGATGTTTCAGGACACACCGTACACTTCTCCAGAGTGGCTGTTGGCAATTTACATCCCGCCCATCAGCGTAGCAAGGCTGCCAATTCTCCATGGCCTGTCCTGCATTTCTGGTTTTGACACTTTTTGCAGCATGGCCCTTTTGACCGATGGGAAGCGAGACTTCTTTGTAGCGCTGATTAACCTTTCCAGGTTGCTTGGTTGGCCAAACAGGGCGTATGCGTTTTTTCCTGAATATATTCAGGAAAAAACGCATACGCCCTGTTTGGCCAAGGGCATCATTGTCGACGTTTTGCCACTTTTCATGTGCTTTAAAGGCGATTCGAATCTACCTCCTGAAACCTGTTTCCTGCAATTCTGCCTTGCTTTCAAATCCTCTTCGTTGCCTTCCCTCAATATATCTGTGGATGAGAGTTATCATTTGTAGATCTGCGGGTTTGTGAATTGCAGTGTCCGTGATCTCCATTTTTCAACTGGCTTTTTTGGGAGCTGGCCGCAAAAGCGCGGGATTGCCTCAGGCCTTATTCTGCTTCTGATCGGCAGGCTGAGCCTGTGGTTAATTCTTCTTCCCAATGGGAAAATAGAGTGACCTGTGCCTGTCCCTACACCTAGATCTAGTCTCTCATTGGTTGCCCCTCTTCCCGTTCATCCTCAGGACCAATTGCAACCTGTAGGGAACAGGAGCTTAAAGGTGCTGATTCTCCAAGTAGGGAGATTGCTAGTAAAGTAGCTGGAAAGGCGAACCCGAGCACAAGGAGATGAGAAATCAGGTGCGCATTAGAAACCTTTCAAAATCACACGGTGTACCATCTTCTGGGTTTCTCATGCATGTTTTCGATGTAGGAAGATGCCCTTGAACCTGGAGATTTGGGACCCATGGGATGGGTACCAGGCAGTATTACTTTAAAGGGTCTGCGTTTGCTCACCCAACCTCACCCAACCTTTCAGCCCCAAGAGTGTCCACCCTTATATCTCATACAGCTGTGGGTCTAGATATGGTCAATCCAGGTTGCATCACAGCCTCTGAACGAATTTTGTAAGAATTTCTCTCTCTTTCACTGTCTTTGTTTTACGGGTTTTTAAAAGTAATTTATTTTTATAATGGGGTTTAGCTGTTTTTCACGGCTGTGTTTATGCGGCTTTACACCCACTTGACTCACTTCCAGACAGATATCAATACATAGGTTTTAAGATTCTTACTAGTCACATATATTCTTGTGCAGTGAATAGGGGGTGTTGAGTCCAGTTCACTGAGCAAGCAGTAGGTCTTGTCTATTACATATTGGGTGTATGGAACGGTATCTGAGCGAATTTGAAACCCTTGTTTTATGCATCACCCCACCTCACCTTTCCCGTTAAGCAGCCATAGTGTGTTTTCTAAACGTGTGACTCTGTTCTGTTTTGTAATTCACTTCAAGTGTAGCGGTTTTTACATTCCCTCTATAAGTGATAGCTTATGATAAGTGTCTTTTTCTGTGTGACTTATTTCACTTAGAATCGTCGTACCTAAATCCACTCATCTTGCTTCTACTAGCCTTATGACATTGATTTCATGTCTGAGTGATATTCCATTGTACATAAGGACCTCAACTTCTTTATCCATTTTTCTCTTTCCTGGGATATTTAAGGTGTCATGAAGTGGAGGTTCTTGTCAACAGAGCAGCCCTAAAGTTTGGGGTGCCTGTGTCTTGCTGATTTTTAGTTTTCCCAATTTATACGCCCATGAGTGGACGTGCCCTATGCTCCCTAAGCTGTGTTTTTTCGATGTTTCAGGACACACCGTACACTTCTCCAGAGTGGCTGTTGGCAATTTACATCCCGCCCATCAGCGTAGCAAGGCTGCCATTTCTCCATGGCCTGTCCTGCATTTCTGGTTTTGACACTTTTTGCAGCATGGCCCTTTTGCCCGATGGGAAGCGAGACTTCTTTGTAGCGCTGATTAGCCTTTCCAGGTTGCTTGGTTGGCCAAACAGGGCGTATGCGTTTTTTCCTGAATATATTCAGGAAAAAACGCATACGCCCTGTTTGGCCAAGGGCATCATTGTCGACGTTTTGCCACTTTTCATGTGCTTTAATGGCGATTCGAATCTACCTCCTGAAACCTGTTTCCTGCAATTCTGCCTTGCTTTCAAATCCTCTTCGTTGCCTTCCCTCAATATATTTGTGGACGAGAGTTATCATTTATAACTCAGCAGGTTTGTGAATGGCAGTGCCCCTGAGCTCCATTTTTCAACTGTCTTTTTTGGGAGCTGGCCGCAAAAGCACGGGATTGCCTCAGACCCTATTCTGGTTCCTGGCGGCAGGCTGAGCCTGTGGATAATTCTTCTTCCTGATGGGAAAATAGAGTGACCTGTGCCTGTCCCAACACCTAGATCTAGTCTCTCATTGGTTGCCCCTCTTCCCGTTCATCCTCAGGACAAATTGCAACCTGTAGGGAACAGGAGGTTAAACGTGCTGATTCTCCAAGTAGGGAGATTGCTAGTAAAGTAGCTGGAATGGCGAACCCGAGCACAAGGAAATGAGAAATGAGGTGCGTATTAGAAACCTTTCAAAATCACACGGTGTACCATCTTCTGGGTTTCTCATGCATGTTTTCGATGTAGGAAGATGCCCTTGAACCTGGAGATTTGGGACCCATGGGATGTGTACCAGGCAGTATTACTTTAAAGGGTCTGTGTTTGCTCACCCAACCTCACCCAACCTTTCAGCCCCAAGAGTGTCCACCCTTATGTCTCAAACAGCTGTGGGTCTAGATATGGTCAATCCAGGTTGCATCACAGCCTCTGAACGAATTTTGTAAGAATTTCTCTCTCTTTCTCTGTCTTTATTTTACGGGTTTTTAAAAGTAATTTATTTTTATAATGGGGTTTAGCTGCTTTTCACGGCTGTGTTTATGCGGCTTTACACCCACTTGACTCACTTCCAGACAGATATCAATACATAGGTTTTAAGATTCTTACTAGTCACATATATTCTTGTGCGGTGAATAGGGGGTGTTGAGTCCAGTTCACTGAGCAAGGAGCAGGTGTTGTCTATTACATATTGGGTGTATGGAACGGTATCTGAGCGAATTTGAAACCCTTGTTTTATGCATCACCCCACCTCACCTTTCCCGTTAAGCAGCCATAGTGTGATTTCTAAACGTGTGACTCTGTTCTCTTTTGTAATTCAGTTCAAGTGTAGCGGTTTTTACATTCCCTCTATAAGTGATAGCTTATGATAAGTGTCTTTTCCTGTGTGACTTATTTCACTTAGAATCGTCGTACCTAAATCCACTCATCTTGCTTCTACTAGCCTTATGACAGTGATTTCATGTCTGAGTGATATTCCATTGTACATAAGGGCCACAACTTCTTTCTCCATTTTGCTCTTTCCTGGGATATTTAAGGTGTCATGAAGTGGAGGTTCTTGTCAACAGAGCAGCCCTAAACTTTGGGGTGCTTGTGTCTTGCTGATTTTTAGTTTTCCCAATTTATACGCCCATGAGTGGACGTGCCCTATGCTCCCTAAGCTGTGTTTTTTCGATGTTTCAGGACACACCGTACACTTCTCCAGAGTGGCTGTTGGCAATTTACATCCCGCCCATCAGCGTAGCAAGGCTGCCATTTCTCCATGGCCTGTCCTGCATTTCTGGTTTTGACACTTTTTGCAGCATGACCCTTTTGACCGATGGGAAGCGAGACTTCTTTGTAGCGCTGATTTGCCTTTCCAGGTTGCTTGGTTGGCCAAAAAGGGCGTATGCGTTTTTTCCTGAATATATTCAGGAAAAAACGCATACGCCCTTTTTGGCCAAGGGCATCATTGTCGACGTTTTGCCGCTTTTCATGTGCTTTAAAGGCGATTCGAATCTACCTCGTGAAATCTGTTTCCTGCAATTCTGCCTTGCTTTCAAATCCTCTTCGTTGCCTTCCCTCAATATATCTGTGGATGAGAGTTATCATTTATAACTCTGCGGGTTTGTGAATTGCAGTGTCCCTGAGCTCCATTTTTCAACTCGCTTTTTTGGGAGCTGGCCGCAAAAGCGCGGGATTGCCTCAGGCCCTATTCTGCTTCTGGGCGGCAGGCTGAGCCTGTCGTTAATTCTTCTTCCTGATGGGAAAATAGAGTGACCTGTGCCTGTCCCAACACCTAGATCTAGTCTCTCATTGGTTGCCCCTCTTCCCGTTCATCCTCAGGACAAATTGCAACCTGTAGGGAACAGGAGCTTAAAGGTGCTGATTCTCCAAGTAGGGAGATTGCTAGTAAAGTAGCTGGAATGGCGAACCCGAGCACAAGGAGATGAGAAATGAGGTGCGTATTAGAAAACTTTCAAAATCACACGGTGTACCATCTTCTGGGTTTCTCATGCATGTTTTCGATGTAGGAAGATGCCCTTGAACCTGGGGATTTGGGACCCATGGGATGGGTACCAGGCAGTATTACTTTAAAGGGTCTGTGTTTGCTCACCCAACCTCACCCAACCTTTCAGTCCCAAGAGTGTCCACCTTTATGTCTCATCCAGCTGTGGGTCTAGATATGGTCAATCCAGGTTGCATCACAGCCTCTGAACGAATTTTGTAAGAATTTCTCTCTATTTCACTGTCTTTGTTTTACGGGTTTTTAAAAGTAATTTATTTTTATACTGGGGTTAAGCTGCTTTTCAAGGCTGTGTTTATGCGGCTTTACACCCACTTGACTCACTTCCAGACAGATATCAATACATAGGTTTTAAGATTCTTACTAGTCACATATATTCTTGGGCGGTGAATAGGGGGTGTTGAGTCCAGTTCACTGAGCAAGGAGTAGGTCTTGTCTATTACATATTGGGTGTATGGAACGGTATCTGAGCGAATTTGAAACCCTTGTTTTATGCCTCACCCCACCTCACCTTTCCCGTTAAGCAGCCATAGTGTGTTTTCTAAACGTGTGACTCTGTTCTGTTTTGTAATTCAGTTCAAGTGTAGCGGTTTTTACATTCCCTCTGTAAGTGATAGCTTATGATAAGTGTCTTTTTCTTTGTGACTTATTTCACTTAGAATCGTCGTACCTAAATCCACTCATATTGCTTCTACTAGCCTTATGACATTGATTTCATGTCTGAGTGATATTCCATTGTACATAAGGACCACAACTTCTTTATCCATTTTTCTCTTTCCTGGGATATTTAAGGTGTCATGAAGTGGAGGTTCTTGTCAACAGAGCAGCCCTAAACTTTGGGGTGCCTGTGTCTTGCTGATTTTTAGTTTTCCCAATTTATACGCCCATGAGTGGACGTGCCCTATGCTCCCTAAGCTGTGCTTTTTCGATGTTTCAGGACACACCGTACACTTCTCCAGAGTGGCTGTTGGCAATTTACATCCAGCCCATCAGCGTAGCAAGGCTGCCAATTCTCCATGGCCTGTCCTGCATTTCTGGTTTTGACACTTTTTGCAGCATGGCCCTTTTGACCGATGGGAAGCGAGACTTCTTTGTAGCGCTGATTAACCTTTCCAGGTTGTTTGGTTGGCCAAACAGGGCTTATGCGTTTTTTCCTGAATATATTCAGGAAAAAACGCATAAGCCCTGTTTGGCCAAGGGCATCATTGTCGACGTTTTGCCACTTTTCATGTGCTTTAAAGGCGATTTGAATCTACCTCCTGAAACCTGTTTCCTGCAATTCTGCCTTGCTTTCAAATCCTCTTCGTTGCCTTCCCTCAATATATCTGTGGATGAGAGTTATCATTTGTAGATCTGCGGGTTTGTGAATTGCAGTCTCCGTGATCTCCATTTTTCAACTGGCTTTTTTGGGAGCTGGCCACAAAAGCGCGGGATTGCCTCAGGCCCTATTCTGCTTCTGATCGGCAGGCTGAGCCTGTGGTTAATTCTTCTTCCCAATGGGAAAATAGAGTGACCTGTGCCTGTCCCTACACCTAGATCTAGTCTCTCATTGGTTGCCCCTCTTCCCGTTCATCCTCAGGACAAATTGCAACCTGTAGGGAACAGGAGCTTAAATGTGATGATTCTCCAACTAGGGAGATTGCTAGTAAAGTAGCTGGAAAGGCGAACCCGAGCACAAGGAGATGAGAAATCAGGTGCGCATTAGAAACCTTTCAAAATCACACGGTGTACCATCTTCTGGGTTTCTCATGCATGTTTTCGATGTAGGAAGATGCCCTTGAACCTGGAGATTTGGGACCCATGGGATGGGTACCAGGCAGTATTACTTTAAAGGGTCTGCGTTTGCTCACCCAACCTCACCCAAACTTTCAGCCCCAAGAGTGCCCACCCTTATGTCTCATCCAGCTGTGGGTCTAGATATGGTCAATCCAGGTTGCATCACAGCCTCTGAACGAATTTTGTAAGAATTTCTCTCTCTTTCACTGTCTTTGTTTTACGGGTTTTTAAAAGTAATTTATTTTTATAATGGGGTTTAGCTGCTTTTCACGGCTGTGTTTATGCGGCTTTACACCCACTTGACTCACTTCCAGACAGATATCAATACATAGGTTTTAAGATTCTTACTAGTCACATATATTCTTGTGCAGTGAATAGGGGGTGTTGAGTCCAGTTCACTGAGCAAGCAGTAGGTCTTGTCTATTACATATTGGGTGTATGGAACGGTATCTGAGCGAATTTGAAACCCTTGTTTTATGCCTCACCCCACCTCACCTTTCCCGTTAAGCAGCCATAGTGTGTTTTCTAAACGTGTGACTCTGTTCTGTTTTGTAATTCTGTTCAAGTGTAGCGGTTTTTACATTCCCTCTATAAGTGATAGCTTATGATAAGTGTCTTTTTCTGTGTGACTTATTTCACGTAGAATCGTCGTACCTAAATCCACTCATCTTGCTTCTACTAGCCTTATGACATTGATTTCATGTCTGAGTGATATTCCATTGTACATAAGCACCACAACTTCTTTATCCATTTTTCTCTTTCCTGGAATATTTAAGGTGTCATGAAGTGGAGGTTCTTGTCAACAGAGCAGCCCTAAACTTTGGGGTGCCTGTGTCTTGCTGATTTTTAGTTTTCCCAATTTATACGCCCATGAGTGGACGTGCCCTATGCTCCCTAATCTGTGTTTTTTCGATGTTTCAGGACACACCGTACACTTCTCCAGAGTGGCTGTTGGCAATTTACATCCCGCCCATCAGCGTAGCAAGGCTGCCATTTCTCCATGGCCTGTCCTGCATTTCTGGTTTGGACACTTTTTGCAGCATGGCCCTTTTGACCGATGGGAAGCGAGACTTCTTTGTAGCGCTGATTTGCCTTTCCAGGTTGCTTGGTTGGCAAAAAAGGGCGTATGCGTTTTTTCCTGAATATATTCAGGAAAAAACGCATACGCCCTTTTTGGCCAAGGGCATCATTGTCGACGTTTTGCCGCTTTTCAGGTGCTTTAAATGCGATTCAAATCTACGTTCTGAAATCTGTTTCCTGCAATTCTGCCTTGCTTTCAAATCCTCTGCGTTGCCTTCCCTCAATATATTTGTGGACGAGAGTTATCATTTATAACTCAGCAGCTTTGTGAATGGCAGTGCCCTTGAGCTCCATTTTTCAACTGTCTTTTTTGGGAGCTGGCCGCAAAAGCACGGGATTTCCTCAGGGCCTATTCTGGTTCCTGGCAGCAGGCTGAGCCTTTGGATAATTCTTCTTCCTGATGGGAAAATAGAGTGACCTGTGCCTGTCCCAACACCTAGATCTAGTCTCTCATTGGTTGCCCCTCTTCCCGTTCATCCTCAGGACAAATTGCAACCTGTAGGGAACAGGAGCTTAAAGGTGCTGATTCTCCAAGTAGGGAGATTGCTAGTAAAGTAGCTGGAATGGCGAACCCGAGCACAAGGAGATGAGAAATGAGGTGCGTATTAGAAATCTTTCAAAATCACACAGTGTATCATCTTCTGGGTTTCTCATGCATGTTTTCAATGTAGGAAGATGCCCTTGAACCTGGAGATTTGGGACCCATGGGATGGTTACCATGCAGTATTACTTTAAAGGGTCTGAGTTTGCTCACCCAACCTCACCCAACCTTTCAGCCCCAAGAGTGTCCACCCTTATGTCTCATCCAGCTGTGGGTCTAGATATGGTCAATCCAGGTTGCATCACAGCCTCTGAACGAATTTTGTAAGAATTTATCTCTCTTTCACTGTCTTTGTTTTACGGGTTTTTAAAAGTAATTTATTTTTATAATGGGGTTTAGCTGCTTTTCACGACTGTGTTTATGCGGCTTTACACCCACTTGACTCACTTCCAGACAGATATCAATACATAGGTTTTAAGATTCTTACTAGTCACATATATTCTTGTGCGGTGAATAGGGGGTGTTGAGTCCAGTTCACTGAGCAAGGAGCAGGTGTTGTCTATTACATATTGGGTGTATGGAACGGTATCTGAGCGAATTTGAAACCCTTGTTTTATGCCTCACCCCACCTCACCTTTCCCGTTAAGCAGCCATAGTGTGTTTTCTAAACGTGTGACTCTGTTCTGTTTTGTAATTCAGTTCAAGTGTAGCGGTTTTTACATTCCCTCTGTAAGTGTTAGCTTATGATAAGTGTCTTTTTCTTTGTGACTTATTTCACTTAGAATCGTCGTACCTAAATCCACTCATATTGCTTCTACTAGCCTTATGACATTGATTTCATGTCTGAGTGATATTCCATTGTACATAAGGACCACAACTTCTTTATCCATTTTTCTCTTTCCTGGGATATTTAAGGTGTCATGAAGTGGAGGTTCTTGTCAACAGAGCAGCCCTAAACTTTGGGGTGCCTGTGTCTTGCTGATTTTTAGTTTTCCCAATTTATACGCCCATGAGTGGACGTGCCCTATGCTCCCTAAGCTGTGCTTTTTCGATGTTTCAGGACACACCGTACACTTCTCCAGAGTGGCTGTTGGCAATTTACATCCCGCCCATCAGCGTAGCAAGGCTGCCAATTCTCCATGGCCTGTCCTGCATTTCTGGTTTTGACACTTTTTGCAGCATGGCCCTTTTGACCGATGGGAAGCGAGACTTCTTTGTAGCGCTGATTAACCTTTCCAGGTTGCTTGGTTGGCCAAACAGGGCGTATGCGTTTTTTCCTGAATATATTCAGGAAAAAACGCATACGCCCTGTTTGGCCAAGGGCATCATTGTCGACGTTTTGCCACTTTTCATGTGCTTTAAAGGCGATTCGAATCTACCTCCTGAAACCTGTTTCCTGCAATTCTGCCTTGCTTTCAAATCCTCTTCGTTGCCTTCCCTCAATATATCTGTGGATGAGAGTTATCATTTGTAGATCTGCGGGTTTGTGAATTGCAGTGTCCGTGATCTCCATTTTTCAACTGGCTTTTTTGGGAGCTGGCCGCAAAAGCGCGGGATTGCCTCAGGCCTTATTCTGCTTCTGATCGGCAGGCTGAGCCTGTGGTTAATTCTTCTTCCCAATGGGAAAATAGAGTGACCTGTGCCTGTCCCTACACCTAGATCTAGTCTCTCATTGGTTGCCCCTCTTCCCGTTCATCCTCAGGACAAATTGCAACCTGTAGGGAACAGGAGCTTAAAGGTGCTGATTCTCCAAGTAGGGAGATTGCTAGTAAAGTAGCTGGAAAGGCGAACCCGAGCACAAGGAGATGAGAAATCAGGTGCGCATTAGAAACCTTTCAAAATCACACGGTGTACCATCTTCTGGGTTTCTCATGCATGTTTTCGATGTAGGAAGATGCCCTTGAACCTGGAGATTTGGGACCCATGGGATGGGTACCAGGCAGTATTACTTTAAAGGGTCTGCGTTTGCTCACCCAACCTCACCCAACCTTTCAGCCCCAAGAGTGTCCACCCTTATATCTCATACAGCTGTGGGTCTAGATATGGTCAATCCAGGTTGCATCACAGCCTCTGAACGAATTTTGTAAGAATTTCTCTCTCTTTCACTGTCTTTGTTTTACGGGTTTTTAAAAGTAATTTATTTTTATAATGGGGTTTAGCTGTTTTTCACGGCTGTGTTTATGCGGCTTTACACCCACTTGACTCACTTCCAGACAGATATCAATACATAGGTTTTAAGATTCTTACTAGTCACATATATTCTTGTGCAGTGAATAGGGGGTGTTGAGTCCAGTTCACTGAGCAAGCAGTAGGTCTTGTCTATTACATATTGGGTGTATGGAACGGTATCTGAGCGAATTTGAAACCCTTGTTTTATGCATCACCCCACCTCACCTTTCCCGTTAAGCAGCCATAGTGTGTTTTCTAAACGTGTGACTCTGTTCTGTTTTGTAATTCACTTCAAGTGTAGCGGTTTTTACATTCCCTCTATAAGTGATAGCTTATGATAAGTGTCTTTTTCTGTGTGACTTATTTCACTTAGAATCGTCGTACCTAAATCCACTCATCTTGCTTCTACTAGCCTTATGACATTGATTTCATGTCTGAGTGATATTCCATTGTACATAAGGACCTCAACTTCTTTATCCATTTTTCTCTTTCCTGGGATATTTAAGGTGTCATGAAGTGGAGGTTCTTGTCAACAGAGCAGCCCTAAACTTTGGGGTGCCTGTGTCTTGCTGATTTTTAGTTTTCCCAATTTATACGCCCATGAGTGGACGTGCCCTATGCTCCCTAAGCTGTGTTTTTTCGATGTTTCAGGACACACCGTACACTTCTCCAGAGTGGCTGTTGGCAATTTACATCCCGCCCATCAGCGTAGCAAGGCTGCCATTTCTCCATGGCCTGTCCTGCATTTCTGGTTTTGACACTTTTTGCAGCATGGCCCTTTTGCCCGATGGGAAGCGAGACTTCTTTGTAGCGCTGATTAGCCTTTCCAGGTTGCTTGGTTGGCCAAACAGGGCGTATGCGTTTTTTCCTGAATATATTCAGGAAAAAACGCATACGCCCTGTTTGGCCAAGGGCATCATTGTCGACGTTTTGCCACTTTTCATGTGCTTTAATGGCGATTCGAATCTACCTCCTGAAACCTGTTTCCTGCAATTCTGCCTTGCTTTCAAATCCTCTTCGTTGCCTTCCCTCAATATATTTGTGGACGAGAGTTATCATTTATAACTCAGCAGGTTTGTGAATGGCAGTGCCCCTGAGCTCCATTTTTCAACTGTCTTTTTTGGGAGCTGGCCGCAAAAGCACGGGATTGCCTCAGACCCTATTCTGGTTCCTGGCGGCAGGCTGAGCCTGTGGATAATTCTTCTTCCTGATGGGAAAATAGAGTGACCTGTGCCTGTCCCAACACCTAGATCTAGTCTCTCATTGGTTGCCCCTCTTCCCGTTCATCCTCAGGACAAATTGCAACCTGTAGGGAACAGGAGGTTAAACGTGCTGATTCTCCAAGTAGGGAGATTGCTAGTAAAGTAGCTGGAATGGCGAACCCGAGCACAAGGAAATGAGAAATGAGGTGCGTATTAGAAACCTTTCAAAATCACACGGTGTACCATCTTCTGGGTTTCTCATGCATGTTTTCGATGTAGGAAGATGCCCTTGAACCTGGAGATTTGGGACCCATGGGATGTGTACCAGGCAGTATTACTTTAAAGGGTCTGTGTTTGCTCACCCAACCTCACCCAACCTTTCAGCCCCAAGAGTGTCCACCCTTATGTCTCAAACAGCTGTGGGTCTAGATATGGTCAATCCAGGTTGCATCACAGCCTCTGAACGAATTTTGTAAGAATTTCTCTCTCTTTCTCTGTCTTTATTTTACGGGTTTTTAAAAGTAATTTATTTTTATAATGGGGTTTAGCTGCTTTTCACGGCTGTGTTTATGCGGCTTTACACCCACTTGACTCACTTCCAGACAGATATCAATACATAGGTTTTAAGATTCTTACTAGTCACATATATTCTTGTGCGGTGAATAGGGGGTGTTGAGTCCAGTTCACTGAGCAAGGAGCAGGTGTTGTCTATTACATCTTGGGTGTATGGAACGGTATCTGAGCGAATTTGAAACCCTTGTTTTATGCATCACCCCACCTCACCTTTCCCGTTAAGCAGCCATAGTGTGTTTTCTAAACGTGTGACTCTGTTCTCTTTTGTAATTCAGTTCAAGTGTAGCGGTTTTTACATTCCCTCTATAAGTGATAGCTTATGATAAGTGTCTTTTCCTGTGTGACTTATTTCACTTAGAATCGTCGTACCTAAATCCACTCATCTTGCTTCTACTAGCCTTATGACAGTGATTTCATGTCTGAGTGATATTCCATTGTACATAAGGGCCACAACTTCTTTCTCCATTTTGCTCTTTCCTGGGATATTTAAGGTGTCATGAAGTGGAGGTTCTTGTCAACAGAGCAGCCCTAAACTTTGGGGTGCTTGTGTCTTGCTGATTTTTAGTTTTCCCAATTTATACGCCCATGAGTGGACGTGCCCTATGCTCCCTAAGCTGTGTTTTTTCGATGTTTCAGGACACACCGTACACTTCTCCAGAGTGGCTGTTGGCAATTTACATCCCGCCCATCAGCGTAGCAAGGCTGCCATTTCTCCATGGCCTGTCCTGCATTTCTGGTTTTGACACTTTTTGCAGCATGACCCTTTTGACCGATGGGAAGCGAGACTTCTTTGTAGCGCTGATTTGCCTTTCCAGGTTGCTTGGTTGGCCAAAAAGGGCGTATGCGTTTTTTCCTGAATATATTCAGGAAAAAACGCATACGCCCTTTTTGGCCAAGGGCATCATTGTCGACGTTTTGCCGCTTTTCATGTGCTTTAAAGGCGATTAGAATCTACCTCGTGAAATCTGTTTCCTGCAATTCTGCCTTGCTTTCAAATCCTCTTCGTTGCCTTCCCTCAATATATCTGTGGATGAGAGTTATCATTTATAACTCTGCGGGTTTGTGAATTGCAGTGTCCCTGAGCTCCATTTTTCAACTCGCTTTTTTGGGAGCTGGCCGCAAAAGCGCGGGATTGCCTCAGGCCCTATTCTGCTTCTGGGCGGCAGGCTGAGCCTGTCGTTAATTCTTCTTCCTGATGGGAAAATAGAGTGACCTGTGCCTGTCCCAACACCTAGATCTAGTCTCTCATTGGTTGCCCCTCTTCCCGTTCATCCTCAGGACAAATTGCAACCTGTAGGGAACAGGAGCTTAAAGGTGCTGATTCTCCAAGTAGGGAGATTGCTAGTAAAGTAGCTGGAATGGCGAACCCGAGCACAAGGAGATGAGAAATGAGGTGCGTATTAGAAAACTTTCAAAATCACACGGTGTACCATCTTCTGGGTTTCTCATGCATGTTTTCGATGTAGGAAGATGCCCTTGAACCTGGGGATTTGGGACCCATGGGATGGGTACCAGGCAGTATTACTTTAAAGGGTCTGTGTTTGCTCACCCAACCTCACCCAACCTTTCAGTCCCAAGAGTGTCCACCTTTATGTCTCATCCAGCTGTGGGTCTAGATATGGTCAATCCAGGTTGCATCACAGCCTCTGAACGAATTTTGTAAGAATTTCTCTCTATTTCACTGTCTTTGTTTTACGGGTTTTTAAAAGTAATTTATTTTTATACTGGGGTTAAGCTGCTTTTCACGGCTGTGTTTATGCGGCTTTACACCCACTTGACTCACTTCCAGACAGATATCAATACATAGGTTTTAAGATTCTTACTAGTCACATATATTCTTGGGCGGTGAATAGGGGGTGTTGAGTCCAGTTCACTGAGCAAGGAGTAGGTCTTGTCTATTACATATTGGGTGTATGGAACGGTATCTGAGCGAATTTGAAACCCTTGTTTTATGCATCACCCCACCTCACCTTTCCCGTTAAGCAGCCATAGTGTGTTTTCTAAACGTGTGACTATGTTCTGTTTTGTAATTCAGTTCAAGTGTAGCGGTTTTTACATTCCCTCTATAAGTGATAGCTTATGATAAGTGTCTTTTTCTGTGTGACTTATTTCACTTAGAATCGTCGTACCTAAATCCACTCATCTTGCTTCTACTAGCCTTATGACATTGATTTCATGTCTGAGTGATATTCCATTGTACATAAGGGCCACAACTTCTTTCTCCATTTTGCTCTTTCCTGTCATATTTAAGGTGTCATGAAGTGGAGGTTCTTGTCAACAGAGCAGCCCTAAACTTTGGGGTGCTTGTGTCTTGCTGATCTTTAGTTTTCCCAATTTATACGCCCATGAGTGGACGTGCCCTATGCTCCCTAAGCTGTGTTTTTTCGATGTTTCAGGACACACCGTACACTTCTCCAGAGTGGCTGTTGGCAATTTACATCCCGCCCATCAGCGTAGCAAGGCTGCCATTTCTCCATGGCCTGTCCTGCATTTCTGGTTTTGACACTTTTTGCAGCATGGCCCTTTTGACCGATGGGAAGCGAGACATCTTTGTAGCGCTGATTTGCCTTTCCAGGTTGCTTGGTTGGCCAAAAAGGGCGTATGCGTTTTTTCCTGAATATATTCAGGAAAATCGCATACGCCCTTTTTGGCCAAGGGCATCATTGTCGACGTTTTCCCGCTTTTCATGTGCTTTAAAGGCGATTCGAATCTACCTCCTGAAATCTGTTTCCTGCAATTCTAACTTGCTTTCAAATCCTCTTCGTTGCCTTCCCTCAATATATCTGTGGATGAGAGTTATCATTTATAACTCTGCGGGTTTGTGAATTGCAGTGTCCCTGAGCTCCATTTTTCAACTCGCTTTTTTGGGAGCTGGCCGCAAAAGCGCGGGATTGCCTCAGGCCCTATTCTGCTTCTGGGCGGCAGGCTGAGCCTGTGGTTAATTCTTCTTCCTGATGGGAAAATAGAGTGACCTGTGCCTGTCCCAACACCTAGATCTAGTCTCTCATTGGTTGCCCCTCTTCCCGTTCATCCTCAGGACAAATTGCAACCTGTAGGGAACAGGAGCTTAAAGGTGCTGATTCTCCAAGTAGGGAGATTGCTAGTAAAGTAGCTGGAATGGCGAACCCGAGCACAAGGAGATGAGAAATGAGGTGCGTATTAGAAATCTTTCAAAATCACACAGTGTACCGTCTTCTGGGTTTCTCATGCATGTTTTCAATGTAGGAAGATGCCCTTGAACCTGGAGATTTGGGACCCATGGGATGGTTACCATGCAGTATTACTTTAAAGGGTCTGAGTTTGCTCACCCAACCTCACCCAACCTTTCAGCCCCAAGAGTGTCCACCCTTATGTCTCATCCAGCTGTGGGTTTAGATATGGTCAATCCAGGTTGCATCACAGCCTCTGAACGAATTTTGTAAGAGTTTCTCTCTCTTTCACTGTCTTTGTTTTACGGGTTTTTAAAAGTAGTTTATTTTTATAATGGGGTTTAGCTGCTTTTCACGGCTGTGTTTATGCGGCTTTACACCCACTTGACTCACTTCCAGACAGATATCAATACATAGGTTTTAAGATTCTTACTAGTCACATATATTCTTGTGCGGTGAATAGGGGGTGTTGAGTCCAGTTCACTGAGCAAGGAGTAGGTCTTGTCTATTATATATTGGGTGTATGGAACGGTTTCTGAGTGAATTTGAAACCCTTGTTTTATGCATCACCCCACCTCACCTTTCCCGTTAAGCAGCCATAGTGTGTTTTCTAAACGTGTGACTCTGTTCTGTTTTGTAATTCAGTTCAAGTGTAGCGGTTTTTACATTCCCTCTATAAGTGATAGCTTATGATAAGTGTCTTTTTCTGTGTGACTTATTTCACTTAGAATCGTCGTACCTAAATCCACTCATCTTGCTTCTACTAGCCTTATGACATTGATTTCATGTCTGAGTGATATTCCATTGTACATAAGGACCACAATTTCTTTATCCATTTTTCTCTTTCCTGGGATATTTAAGGTGCCATGAAGTGGAGGTTCTTGTCAACAGAGCAGCCCTAAAGTTTGGGGTGCCTGTGTCTTGCTGATTTTTAGTTATCCCAATTTATACGCCCATGAGTGGACGTGCCCTATGCTCCCTAAGCTGTGTTTTTTCGATGTTTCAGGACACACCGTACATTTCTCCAGAGTGGCTGTTGGCAATTTACATCCCGCCCATCAGCGTAGCAAGGCTGCCATTTCTCCATGGCCTGTCCTGCATTTCTGGTTTTGACACTTTTTGCAGCATGACCCTTTTGACCGATGGGAAGCGAGACATCTTTGTAGCGCTGATTTGCCTTTCCAGGTTGCTTGGTTGGGCAAAAAGGGCGTATGCGTTTTTTCCTGAATATATTCAGGAAAATCGCATACGCCCTTTTTGGCCAAGGGCATCATTGTCGACGTTTTGCCGCTTTTCATGTGCTTTAAAGGCGATTCGAATCTACCTCCTGAAATCTGTTTCCTGCAATTCTAACTTGCTTTCAAATCCTCTTCGTTGCCTTCCCTCAATATATCTGTGGATGAGAGTTATCATTTATAACTGCGGGTTTGTGAATTGCAGTGTCCCTGAGCTCCATTTTTCAACTCGCTTTTTTGGGAGCTGGCCGCAAAAGCGCGGGATTGCCTCAGGCCCTATTCTGCTTCTGGGCGGCAGGCTGAGCCTGTGGTTAATTCTTCTTCCTGATGGGAAAATAGAGTGACCTGTGCCTGTCCCAACACCTAGATCTAGTCTCTCATTGGTTGCCCCTCTTCCCGTTCATCCTCAGGACAAATTGCAACCTGTAGGGAACAGGAGCTTAAAGGTGCTGATTCTCCAAGTAGGGAGATTGCTAGTAAAGTAGCTGGAATGGCGAACCCGAGCACAAGGAGATGAGAAATGAGGTGCGTATTAGAAATCTTTCAAAATCACACAGTGTACCGTCTTCTGGGTTTCTCATGCATGTTTTCAATGTAGGAAGATGCCCTTAAACCTGGAGATTTGGGACCCATGGGATGGTTACCATGCAGTATTACTTTAAAGGGTCTGAGTTTGCTCACCCAACCTCACCCAACCTTTCAGCCCCAAGAGTGTCCACCCTTATGTCTCATCCAGCTGTGGGTTTAGATATGGTCAATCCAGGTTGCATCACAGCCTCTGAACGAATTTTGTAAGAGTTTCTCTCTCTTTCACTGTCTTTGTTTTACGGGTTTTTAAAAGTAGTTTATTTTTATAATGGGGTTTAGCTGCTTTTCACGGCTGTGTTTATGCGGCTTTACACCCACTTGACTCACTTCCAGACAGATATCAATACATAGGTTTTAAGATTCTTACTAGTCACATATATTCTTGTGCGGTGAATAGGGGGTGTTGAGTCCAGTTCACTGAGCAAGGAGTAGGTCTTGTCTATTATATATTGGGTGTATGGAACGGTTTCTGAGTGAATTTGAAACCCTTGTTTTATGCATCACCCCACCTCACCTTTCCCGTTAAGCAGCCATAGTGTGTTTTCTAAACGTGTGACTCTGTTCTGTTTTGTAATTCAGTTCAAGTGTAGCGGTTTTTACATTCCCTCTATAAGTGATAGCTTATGATAAGTGTCTTTTTCTGTGTGACTTATTTCACTTAGAATCGTCGTACCTAAATCCACTCATCTTGCTTCTACTAGCCTTATGACATTGATTTCATGTCTGAGTGATATTCCATTGTACATAAGGACCACAATTTCTTTATCCATTTTTCTCTTTCCTGGGATATTTAAGGTGCCATGAAGTGGAGGTTCTTGTCAACAGAGCAGCCCTAAACTTTGGGGTGCCTGTGTCTTGCTGATTTTTAGTTTTCCCAATTTATACGCCCATGAGTGGACGTGCCCTATGCTCCCTAAGCTGTGTTTTTTCGATGTTTCAGGACACACCGTACACTTCTCCAGAGTGGCTGTTGGCAATTTACATCCCGCCCATCAGCGTAGCAAGGCTGCCATTTCTCCATGGCCTGTCCTGCATTTCTGGTTTTGACACTTTTTGCAGCATGACCCTTTTGACCGATGGGAAGCGAGACTTCTTTGTAGCGCTGATTTGCCTTTCCAGGTTGCTTGGTTGTCCAAAAAGGGCGTATGCGTTTTTTCCTGAATATATTCAGGAAAAAACGCATACGCCCTTTTTGGCCAAGGGCATCATTGTCGACGTTTTGCCGCTTTTCATGTGCTTTAAAGGCGATTCGAATCTACTTCCTGAAATCTGTTTCCTGCAATTCTACCTTGCTTTCAAATCCTCTTCGTTGCCTTCCCTCAATATATCTGTGGATGAGAGTTATCATTTATAACTCTGCGGGTTTGTGAATTGCAGTGTCCCTGAGCTCCATTTTTCAACTCGCTTTTTTGGGAGCTGGCCGCAAAAGCGCGGGATTGCCTCAGGCCCTATTCTGCTTCTGGGCGGCAGGCTGAGCCTGTGGTTAATTCTTCTTCCTGATGGGAAAATAGAGTGACCTGTGCCTGTCCCAACACCTAGATCTAGTCTCTCATTGGTTGCCCCTCTTCCCGTTCATCCTTAGGACAAATTGCAACCTGTAGGGAACAGGAGCTTAAAGGTGCTGATTCTCCAAGTAGGGAGATTGCTAGTAAAGTAGCTGGAAAGGCGAACCCGAGCACAAGGAGATGAGAAATGAGGTGCGTATTAGAAACCTTTCAAAATTACACGGTGTACCATCTTCTGGGTTTCTCATGCATGTTTTCAATGTAGGAAGATGCCCTTGAACCTGGAGATTTGGGACCCATGGGATGGGTACCACGCAGTATTACTTTAAGGGGTCTGAGTTTGCTCACCCAACCTCACCCAACCTTTCAGCCCCAAGAGTGTCCACCCTTATGTCTCATCCAGCTGTGGGTCTAGATATGGTCAATCCAGGTTGCATCACAGCCTCTGAACAAATTTTGTAAGAATTTCTCTCTCTTTCACTGTCTTTGTTTTACGGGTTTTTAAAAGTAATTTATTTTTATAATGGGGTTTAACTGCTTTTCACGGCTGTGTTTATGCGGCTTTACACCCACTTGACTCACTTCCAGACAGATATCAATACATAGGTTTTAAGATTCTTACTATTCACATATATTCTTGTGCGGTGAATAGGGGTTGTTGAGTCCAGTTCACTGAGCAAGGAGTAGGTCTTGTCTATTACATATTGGGTGTATGGAACGGTATCTGAGCGAATTTGAAACCCTTGTTTTATGCATCACCCCACCTCACCATTCCCGTTAAGCAGCTATAGTGTGTTTTCTAAACTTGTGACTCTGTTCTGTTTTGTAATTCAGTTCAAGTGTAGCGGTTTTTACATTCCCTCTATAAGTGATAGCTTATGATAAGTGTCTTTTTCTGTGTGACTTATTTCACTTAGAATCGTCGTACCTAAATCCAGTCATCTTGCTTCTACTAGCCTTATGACATTGATTTCGTGTCTGAGTGATATTCCATTGTACATAAGGACCACAACTTCTTTATCCATTTTTCTCTTTCCTGGGATATTTAAGGTGCCATGAAGTGGAGGTTCTTGTCAACAGAGCAGCCCTAAACTTTGGGGTGCCTGTGTCTTGCTGATTTTTAGTTTTCCCAATTTATACGCCCATGAGTGGACGTGCCCTATCCTCCCTAAGCTGTGTTTTTTCGATGTTTCAGGACACACCGTACACTTCTCCAGAGTGGCTGTTGGCAATTTACATCCCGCCCATCAGCGTAGCAAGGCTGCCATTTCTCCATGGCCTGTCCTGCATTTCTGGTTTTGACACTTTTTGCAGCATGGCCCTTTTGACCGATGGGAAGCGAGACTTCTTTGTAGCGCTGATTAGCCTTTCCAGGTTGCTTGGTTGGCCAAACAGGGCGTATGCGTTTTTTCCTGAATATATTCAGGAAAAAACGCATACGCCCTGTTTGGCCAAGGGCATCATTGTCGACGTTTTGCCGCTTTTCATGTGCTTTAAAGGCGATTCAAATGTACCTCCTGAAATATGTTTCCTGCAATTCTGCCTTGCTTTCAAATCCTCTTCGTTGCCTTACCTCAATATATTTGTGGACGAGAGTTATCATTTATAACTCAGCAGGTTTTTGAATGGCAGTTCCCTTGAGCTCCATTTTTCAACTCACTTTTTTGTGAGCTGGCCGCAAAAGCACGGGATTGCCTCAGGCCCTATTCTGGTTCCTGGCAGCAGGCTGAGCCTTTGGATAATTCTTCTTCCTGATGGGAAAATAGATTGACCTGTGCCTGTCCCAACACTTAGATCTAGTCTCTCATTGTTTGCCCCTCTTCCCGTTCATCCTCAGGACAAATTGCAACCTGTAGGGAACAGGAGGTTAAAGGTGCTGATTCTCCAAGTAGGGAGATTGCTAGTAAAGTAGCTGGAAAGGCGAACCCGAGCACAAGGAGTTGAGAAATGAGGTGCGTATTAGAAACCTTTCAAAATCACACCGTGTACCATCTTCTGGGTTTCTCATGCATGTTTTCGATGTAGGAAGATGCCCTTGATCCTGGAGATTTGGGACCCATGGGATGGGTACCAAGCAGTGTTACTTTAAAGGGTCTGCGTTTGCTCACCCAACCTCACCCAACCTTTCAGCCCCAAGAGTGTCCACCCTTATGTCTCATCCAGCTGTGGGTCTAGATATGGTCAATCCAGGTTGCATCACAGCCTCTGAACGAATTTTGTAAGAATTTCTCTCTCTTTCACTGTCTTTGTTTTACGGGTTTTTAAAAGTAATTTATTTTTATAATGGGGTTTAGCTGCTTTTCACGACTGTGTTTATGCGGCTTTACACCCACTTGACTCACTTCCAGACAGATATCAATACATAGGTTTTAAGATTCTTACTAGTCACATATATTCTTGTGCGGTGAATAGGGGGTGTTGAGTCCAGTTCACTGAGCAAGGAGCAGGTGTTGTCTATTACATATTGGGTGTATGGAACGGTATCTGAGCGAATTTGAAACCCTTGTTTTATGCCTCACCCCACCTCACCTTTCCCGTTAAGCAGCCATAGTGTGTTTTCTAAACGTGTGACTCTGTTCTGTTTTGTAATTCAGTTCAAGTGTAGCGGTTTTTACATTCCCTCTGTAAGTGATAGCTTATGATAAGTGTCTTTTTCTTTGTGACTTATTTCACTTAGAATCGTCGTACCTAAATCCACTCATATTGCTTCTACTAGCCTTATGACATTGATTTCATGTCTGAGTGATATTCCATTGTACATAAGGACCACAACTTCTTTATCCATTTTTCTCTTTCCTGGGATATTTAAGGTGTCATGAAGTGGAGGTTCTTGTCAACAGAGCAGCCCTAAACTTTGGGGTGCCTGTGTCTTGCTGATTTTTAGTTTTCCCAATTTATACGCCCATGAGTGGACGTGCCCTATGCTCCCTAAGCTGTGCTTTTTCGATGTTTCAGGACACACCGTACACTTCTCCAGAGTGGCTGTTGGCAATTTACATCCCGCCCATCAGCGTAGCAAGGCTGCCAATTCTCCATGGCCTGTCCTGCATTTCTGGTTTTGACACTTTTTGCAGCATGGCCCTTTTGACCGATGGGAAGCGAGACTTCTTTGTAGCGCTGATTAAACTTTCCAGGTTGCTTGGTTGGCCAAACAGGGCTTATGCGTTTTTTCCTGAATATATTCAGGAAAAAACGCATAAGCCCTGTTTGGCCAAGGGCATCATTGTCGACGTTTTGCCACTTTTCATGTGCTTTAAAGGCGATTCGAATCTACCTCCTGAAACCTGTTTCCTGCAATTCTGCCTTGCTTTCAAATCCTCTTCGTTGCCTTCCCTCAATATATCTGTGGATGAGAGTTATCATTTGTAGATCTGCGGGTTTGTGAATTGCAGTGTCCCTGATCTCCATTTTTCAACTGGCTTTTTTGGGAGCTGGCCACAAAAGCGCGGGATTGCCTCAGGCACTATTCTGCTTCTGATCGGCAGGCTGAGCCTGAGGTTAATTCTTCTTCCCAATGGGAAAATAGAGTGACCTGTGCCTGTCCCTACACCTAGATCTAGTCTCTCATTGGTTGCCCCTCTTCCCGTTCATCCTCAGGACAAATTGCAACCTGTAGGGAACAGGAGCTTAAATGTGCTGATTCTCCAACTAGGGAGATTGCTAGTAAAGTAGCTGGAAAGGCGAACCTGAGCACAAGGAGATGAGAAATCAGGTGCGCATTAGAAACCTTTCAAAATCACACGGTGTACCATCTTCTGGGTTTCTCATGCATGTTTTCGATGTAGGAAGATGCCCTTGAACCTGGAGATTTGGGACCCATGGGATGGGTACCAGGCAGTATTACTTTAAAGGGTCTGCGTTTGCTCACCCAACCTCACCCAAACTTTCAGCCCCAAGAGTGCCCACCCTTATGTCTCATCCAGCTGTGGGTCTAGATATGGTCAATCCAGGTTGCATCACAGCCTCTGAACGAATTTTGTAAGAATTTCTCTCTCTTTCACTGTCTTTGTTTTACGGGTTTTTAAAAGTAATTTATTTTTATAATGGGGTTTAGCTGCTTTTCACGGCTGTGTTTATGCGGCTTTACACCCACTTGACTCACTTCCAGACAGATATCAATACATAGGTTTTAAGATTCTTACTAGTCACATATATTCTTGTGCAGTGAATAGGGGGTGTTGAGTCCAGTTCACTGAGCAAGCAGTAGGTCTTGTCTATTACATATTGGGTGTATGGAACGGTATCTGAGCGAATTTGAAACCCTTGTTTTATGCCTCACCCCACCTCACCTTTCCCGTTAAGCAGCCATAGTGTGTTTTCTAAACGTGTGACTCTGTTCTGTTTTGTAATTCAGTTCAAGTGTAGCGGTTTTTACATTCCCTCTATAAGTGATAGCTTATGATAAGTGTCTTTTTCTTTGTGACTTATTTCACTTAGAATCGTCGTACCTAAATCCACTCATCTTGCTTCTACTAGCCTTATGACATTGATTTCATGTCTGAGTGATATTCCATTGTACATAAGCACCACAACTTCTTTATCCATTTTTCTCTTTCCTGGAATATTTAAGGTGTCATGAAGTGGAGGTTCTTGTCAACAGAGCAGCCCTAAACTTTGGGGTGCCTGTGTCTTGCTGATTTTTAGTTTTCCCAATTTATACGCCCATGAGTGGACGTGCCCTATGCTCCCTAAGCTGTGTTTTTTCGATGTTTCAGGACACACCGTACACTTCTCCAGAGTGGCTGTTGGCAATTTACATCCCGCCCATCAGCGTAGCAAGGCTGCCATTTCTCCATGGCCTGTCCTGCATTTCTGGTTTGGACACTTTTTGCAGCATGGCCCTTTTGACCGATGGGAAGCGAGACTTCTTTGTAGCGCTGATTTGCCTTTCCAGGTTGCTTGGTTGGCAAAAAAGGGCGTATGCGTTTTTTCCTGAATATATTCAGGAAAAAACGCATACGCCCTTTTTGGCCAAGGGCATCATTGTCGACGTTTTGCCGCTTTTCAGGTGCTTTAAATGCGATTCAAATCTACGTTCTGAAATCTGTTTCCTGCAATTCTGCCTTGCTTTCAAATCCTCTGCGTTGCCTTCCCTCAATATATTTGTGGACGAGAGTTATCATTTATAACTCAGCAGGTTTTTGAATGGCAGTTCCCTTGAGCTCCATTTTTCAACTCACTTTTTTGTGAGCTGGCCGCAAAAGCACGGGATTGCCTCAGGCCCTATTCTGGTTCCTGGCAGCAGGCTGAGCCTTTGGATAATTCTTCTTCCTGATGGGAAAATAGATTGACCTGTGCCTGTCCCAACACTTAGATCTAGTCTCTCATTGTTTGCCCCTCTTCCCGTTCATCCTCAGGACAAATTGCAACCTGTAGGGAACAGGAGGTTAAAGGTGCTGATTCTCCAAGTAGGGAGATTGCTAGTAAAGTAGCTGGAAAGGCGAACCCGAGCACAAGGAGTTGAGAAATGAGGTGCGTATTAGAAACCTTTCAAAATCACACCGTGTACCATCTTCTGGGTTTCTCATGCATGTTTTCGATGTAGGAAGATGCCCTTGATCCTGGAGATTTGGGACCCATGGGATGGGTACCAAGCAGTGTTACTTTAAAGGGTCTGCGTTTGCTCACCCAACCTCACCCAACCTTTCAGCCCCAAGAGTGTCCACCCTTATGTCTCATCCAGCTGTGGGTCTAGATATGGTCAATCCAGGTTGCATCACAGCCTCTGAACGAATTTTGTAAGAATTTCTCTCTCTTTCACTGTCTTTGTTTTACGGGTTTTTAAAAGTAATTTATTTTTATAATGGGGTTTAGCTGCTTTTCACGACTGTGTTTATGCGGCTTTACACCCACTTGACTCACTTCCAGACAGATATCAATACATAGGTTTTAAGATTCTTACTAGTCACATATATTCTTGTGCGGTGAATAGGGGGTGTTGAGTCCAGTTCACTGAGCAAGGAGCAGGTGTTGTCTATTACATATTGGGTGTATGGAACGGTATCTGAGCGAATTTGAAACCCTTGTTTTATGCCTCACCCCACCTCACCTTTCCCGTTAAGCAGCCATAGTGTGTTTTCTAAACGTGTGACTCTGTTCTGTTTTGTAATTCAGTTCAAGTGTAGCGGTTTTTACATTCCCTCTGTAAGTGATAGCTTATGATAAGTGTCTTTTTCTTTGTGACTTATTTCACTTAGAATCGTCGTACCTAAATCCACTCATATTGCTTCTACTAGCCTTATGACATTGATTTCATGTCTGAGTGATATTCCATTGTACATAAGGACCACAACTTCTTTATCCATTTTTCTCTTTCCTGGGATATTTAAGGTGTCATGAAGTGGAGGTTCTTGTCAACAGAGCAGCCCTAAACTTTGGGGTGCCTGTGTCTTGCTGATTTTTAGTTTTCCCAATTTATACGCCCATGAGTGGACGTGCCCTATGCTCCCTAAGCTGTGCTTTTTCGATGTTTCAGGACACACCGTACACTTCTCCAGAGTGGCTGTTGGCAATTTACATCCCGCCCATCAGCGTAGCAAGGCTGCCAATTCTCCATGGCCTGTCCTGCATTTCTGGTTTTGACACTTTTTGCAGCATGGCCCTTTTGACCGATGGGAAGCGAGACTTCTTTGTAGCGCTGATTAAACTTTCCAGGTTGCTTGGTTGGCCAAACAGGGCTTATGCGTTTTTTCCTGAATATATTCAGGAAAAAACGCATAAGCCCTGTTTGGCCAAGGGCATCATTGTCGACGTTTTGCCACTTTTCATGTGCTTTAAAGGCGATTCGAATCTACCTCCTGAAACCTGTTTCCTGCAATTCTGCCTTGCTTTCAAATCCTCTTCGTTGCCTTCCCTCAATATATCTGTGGATGAGAGTTATCATTTGTAGATCTGCGGGTTTGTGAATTGCAGTGTCCCTGATCTCCATTTTTCAACTGGCTTTTTTGGGAGCTGGCCACAAAAGCGCGGGATTGCCTCAGGCACTATTCTGCTTCTGATCGGCAGGCTGAGCCTGAGGTTAATTCTTCTTCCCAATGGGAAAATAGAGTGACCTGTGCCTGTCCCTACACCTAGATCTAGTCTCTCATTGGTTGCCCCTCTTCCCGTTCATCCTCAGGACAAATTGCAACCTGTAGGGAACAGGAGCTTAAATGTGCTGATTCTCCAACTAGGGAGATTGCTAGTAAAGTAGCTGGAAAGGCGAACCTGAGCACAAGGAGATGAGAAATCAGGTGCGCATTAGAAACCTTTCAAAATCACACGGTGTACCATCTTCTGGGTTTCTCATGCATGTTTTCGATGTAGGAAGATGCCCTTGAACCTGGAGATTTGGGACCCATGGGATGGGTACCAGGCAGTATTACTTTAAAGGGTCTGCGTTTGCTCACCCAACCTCACCCAAACTTTCAGCCCCAAGAGTGCCCACCCTTATGTCTCATCCAGCTGTGGGTCTAGATATGGTCAATCCAGGTTGCATCACAGCCTCTGAACGAATTTTGTAAGAATTTCTCTCTCTTTCACTGTCTTTGTTTTACGGGTTTTTAAAAGTAATTTATTTTTATAATGGGGTTTAGCTGCTTTTCACGGCTGTGTTTATGCGGCTTTACACCCACTTGACTCACTTCCAGACAGATATCAATACATAGGTTTTAAGATTCTTACTAGTCACATATATTCTTGTGCAGTGAATAGGGGGTGTTGAGTCCAGTTCACTGAGCAAGCAGTAGGTCTTGTCTATTACATATTGGGTGTATGGAACGGTATCTGAGCGAATTTGAAACCCTTGTTTTATGCCTCACCCCACCTCACCTTTCCCGTTAAGCAGCCATAGTGTGTTTTCTAAACGTGTGACTCTGTTCTGTTTTGTAATTCAGTTCAAGTGTAGCGGTTTTTACATTCCCTCTATAAGTGATAGCTTATGATAAGTGTCTTTTTCTTTGTGACTTATTTCACTTAGAATCGTCGTACCTAAATCCACTCATCTTGCTTCTACTAGCCTTATGACATTGATTTCATGTCTGAGTGATATTCCATTGTACATAAGCACCACAACTTCTTTATCCATTTTTCTCTTTCCTGGAATATTTAAGGTGTCATGAAGTGGAGGTTCTTGTCAACAGAGCAGCCCTAAACTTTGGGGTGCCTGTGTCTTGCTGATTTTTAGTTTTCCCAATTTATACGCCCATGAGTGGACGTGCCCTATGCTCCCTAAGCTGTGTTTTTTCGATGTTTCAGGACACACCGTACACTTCTCCAGAGTGGCTGTTGGCAATTTACATCCCGCCCATCAGCGTAGCAAGGCTGCCATTTCTCCATGGCCTGTCCTGCATTTCTGGTTTGGACACTTTTTGCAGCATGGCCCTTTTGACCGATGGGAAGCGAGACTTCTTTGTAGCGCTGATTTGCCTTTCCAGGTTGCTTGGTTGGCAAAAAAGGGCGTATGCGTTTTTTCCTGAATATATTCAGGAAAAAACGCATACGCCCTTTTTGGCCAAGGGCATCATTGTCGACGTTTTGCCGCTTTTCAGGTGCTTTAAATGCGATTCAAATCTACGTTCTGAAATCTGTTTCCTGCAATTCTGCCTTGCTTTCAAATCCTCTGCGTTGCCTTCCCTCAATATATTTGTGGACGAGAGTTATCATTTATAACTCAGCAGCTTTGTGAATGGCAGTGCCCTTGAGCTCCATTTTTCAACTGTCTTTTTTGGGAGCTGGCCGCAAAAGCACGGGATTGCCTCAGGGCCTATTCTGGTTCCTGGCAGCAGGCTGAGCCTTTGGATAATTCTTCTTCCTGATGGGAAAATAGAGTGACCTGTGCCTGTCCCAACACCTAGATCTAGTCTCTCATTGGTTGCCCCTCTTCCCGTTCATCCTCAGGACAAATTGCAACCTGTAGGGAACAGGAGCTTAAAGGTGCTGATTCTCCAAGTAGGGAGATTGCTAGTAAAGTAGCTGGAAAGGCGAACCCGAGCACAAGGAGATGAGAAATGAGGTGCGTATTAGAAACCTTTCAAAATCACACGGTGTACCATCTTCTGGGTTTCTCATGCATGTTTTCGATGTAGGAAGATGCCCTTGAACCTGGAGATTTGGGACCCATGGGATGGGTACCAGGCAGTATTACTTTAAAGGGTCTGTGTCTGCTCACCCAACCTCACCCAAACTTTCAGCCCCAAGAGTGTCCACCCTTATGTCTCATCCAGCTGTGGGTCTAGATATGGTCAATCCAGGTTGCATCACAGCCTCTGAACGAATTTTGTAAGAATTTCTCTCTCTTTCACTGTCTTTGTTTTACGGGTTTTTAAAAGTAATTTATTTTGATAATGGGGTTTAGCTGCTTTTCACGGCTGTGTTTATGCGGCTTTACACCACTTGACTCACTTCCAGACAGATATCAATACATAGGTTTTAAGATTCTTACTAGTCACATATATTCTTGTGCGGTGAATAGGGGGTGTTGAGTCCAGTTCACTGAGCAAGGAGTAGGTCTTGTCTATTACATATTGGGTGTATGGAACGGTATCTGAGCGAATTTGAAACCCTTGTTTTATGCCTCACCCCTCCTCACCTTTCCCGTTAAGCAGCCATAGTGTGTTTTCTAAACGTGTGATTCTGTTCTGTTTTGTAATTCAGTTCAAGTGTAGCGGTTTTTACATTCCCTCTATAAGTGACAGCTAATGATAAGTGTCTTTTTCTGTGTGACTTATTTCACTTAGAATCATCGTACCTAAATCCACTCATCTTGCTTCTACTAGCCTTATGACCTTGATTTCATGTCTGAGTGATATTCCATTGTACATAAGGACCACAACTTCTTTATCCATTTTTCTCTTTCCTGGGATATTTAAGGTGTCATGAAGTGGAGGTTCTTGTCAACAGAGCAGCCCTAAACTTTGGGGTGCCTGTGTCTTGCTGATTTTTAGTTTTCCCAATTTATACGCCCATGAGTGGACGTGCCCTATGCTCCCTAAGCTGTGTTTTTTCGATGTTTCAGGACACACCGTACACTTCTCCAGAGTGGCTGTTGGCAATTTACATCCCGCCCATCAGCGTAGCAAGGCTGCCATTTCTCCATGGCCTGTCCTGCATTTCTGGTTTTGACACTTTTTGCAGCATGGCCCTTTTGACCGATGGGAAGCGAGACTTCTTTGTAGCGCTGATTAGCCTTTCCAGGTTGCTTGGTTGGCCAAACAGGGCGTATGCGTTTTTTCCTGAATATATTCAGGAAAAAACGCATACGCCCTGTTTGGCCAAGGGCATCATTGTCGATGTTTTGCCACTTTTCATGTGCTTTAAAGGCGATTCGAATCTACCTCCTGAAACCTGTTTCCTGCAATTCTGCCTTGCTTTCAAATCCTCTTCGTTGCCTTCCCTCAATATATCTGTGGATGAGAGTTATCATTTATAGCTCTGCGGGTTTGTGAATTGCAGTGTCCCTGAGCTCCATTTTTCAACTGGCTTTTTTGGGAGCTGGCCGCAAAAGCACGGGATTGCCTCAGGCCCTATTCTGCTTCTGGGCGGCAGGCTGAGCCTGTGGTTAATTCTTCTTCCCGATGGGAAAATAGAGTGACCTCTGCCTGTCCCAACACCTAGATCTAGTCTCTCATTGGTTGCCCCTCTTCCCGTTCATCCTCAGGACAAATTGCAACCTGTAGGGAACAGGAGCTTAAAAGTGCTGATTCTCCAAGTAGGGAGATTGCTAGTAAAGTAGCTGGAAAGGCGAACCCGAGCACAAGGAGATGAGAAATGAGGTGCGTATTAGAAACCTTACAAAATCACACGGTGTACCATCTTCTGGGTTCCTCATGCATGTTTTCGATGTAGGAACATGCCCTTGAACCTGGAGATTTGGGACCCATGGGGTGGGTACCAGGCAGTAGTACTTTAAAGGGTCTGTGCTTGCTCACCCAACCTCACCCAACCTTTCAGCCCCAAGAGTGTCCACCCTTATGTCTCATCCAGCCGTGGGTCTAGATAAGGTCAATCCAGGTTGCATCACAGCCTCTGAACGAATTTTGTAAGAATTTCTCTCTCTTTCACTGTCTTTGTTTTACGGGTTTTTAAAAGTAATTTATTTTTATAATGGGGTTTAGCTGCTTTTCACGGCTGTGTTTATGCGGCTTTACACCCACTTGACTCACTGCCAGACAGATATCAATACATAGGTTTTAAGATTCTTACTAGTCACATATATTCTTGTGCGGTGAATAGGGGGTGTTGAGTCCAGTTCACTGAGCAAGGAGCAGGTGTTGTCTATTACATATTGGGTGTATGGAACGGTATCTGAGCGAATTTGAAACCCTTGTTTTATGCCTCACCCCACCTCACCTTTCCCGTTAAGCAGCCATAGTGTGTTTTCTAAACGTGTGACTCTGTTCTGTTTTGTAATTCAGTTCAAGTGTAGCGGTTTTTATATTCCCTCTATAAGTGATAGCTTATGATAAGTGTCTTTTTCTGTGTGACTTATTTCACTTAGAATCATCGTACCTAAATCCACTCATCTTGCTTCTACTAGCCTTAAGACATTGATTTCATGTCTGAGTGATATTCCACTGTACATAAGGACCACAACTTCTTTATCCATTTTTCTCTTTCCTGGGATATTTAAGGTGTCATGAAGTGGAGGTTCTTGTCAACAGAGCAGCCCTAAACTTTGGGGTGCCTGTGTCTTGCTGATTTTTAGTTTTCCCAATTTATACGCCCATGAGTGGACGTGCGCTATGCTCCCTAAGCTGTGGTTTTTCGATGTTTCAGGACACACCGTACACTTCTCCAGAGTGGCTGTTGGCAATTTACATCCCGCCCATTAGTGTAGCAAGGCTGCCATTTCTCCATGGCCTGTCCTGCATTTCTGGTTTTGACACTTTTTGCAGCATGGCCCTTTTGACCGATGGGAAGCGAGACTTCTTTGTAGCGCTGATTTGCCTTTCCAGGTTGCTTGGTTGGCAAAAAAGGGCGTATGCCTTTTTTCCTGAATATATTCAGGAAAAAACGCATACGCCCTTTTTGACCAAGGGCATCATTGTCGAAGTTTTGCCACTTTTCATGTGCTTTAAAGGCGATTTGAATCTACCTCCTGAAACCTGTTTCCTGCAATTCTGCCTTGCTTTCAAATCCTCTTCGTTGCCTTCCCTCAATATATCTGTGGATGAGAGTTATCATTTATAGCTCTGCGGGTTTGTGAATTGCAGTGTCCCTGAGCTCCATTTTTCAACTCGCTTTTTTGGGAGCTGGCCGCAAAAACGAGGGATTGCCTCAGGCCCTATTCTGCTTCTGGGCGGCAGGCTGAGCCTGTGGTTAATTCTTCTTCCTGATGGGAAAATAGAGTTACCTGTGCCTGTCCCAACACCTAGATCTAGTCTCTCATTGGTTGCCCCTCTTCCCGTTCATCCTCAGGACAAATTGCAACCTGTAGGGAACAGGAGCTTAAAGGTGCTGATTCTCCAAGTAGGGAGATTGCTAGTAAAGTAGCTGGAAAGGCGAACCCGATCACAAGGAGATGAGAAATCAGGTGCGTATTAGAAACCTTTCAAAATCACACGGTGTACCATCTTCTGGGTTTCTCATGCATGTTTCTGATGTAGGAAGATGCCCTTGAACCTGGAGATTTGGGACCCATGGGATGGGTACCAGGCAGTATTACTTTAAAGGGTCTGCGTTTGCTCACCCAACCTCACCCAACCTTTCAGCCCCAAGAGTGTCCACCCTTATGTCTCATCCAGCTGTGGGTCTAGATATGGTCAATCCAGGTTGCATCACAGCCTCTGAACGAATTCTGTAAGAATTTCTCTCTCTTTCACTGTCTTTGTTTTATGGGTTTTTAAAAGTAATTTATTTTTATAATGGGGTTCAGCTGCTTTTCACGGCTGTGTTTATGCGGCTTTACACCCACTTGACTCTCTTCCAGACAGATATCAATACATAGGTTTTAAGATTCTTACTAGTCACATATATTCTTGTGCAGTGAATAGGGGGTGTTGAGTCCAGTTCACTGAGCAAGGAGTAGGTCTTGTCTATTACATATTGGGTGTATGGAACGGTATCTGAGCGAATTTGAAACCCTTGTTTTATGCATCACCCCACCTCACCTTTCCCATTAAGCAGCCATAGTGTGTTTTCTAAACGTGTGACTCTGTTCTGTTTTGTAATTCAGTTCAAGTGTAGCGGTTTTTACATTCCCTCTATAAGTGATAGCTTATGATAAGTGTCTTTTTCTGTGTGACTTATTTCACGTAGAATCATCGTACCTAAATCCACTCATCTTGCTTCTACTAGCCTTATGAAATTGATTTCATGTCTGAGTGATATTCCATTGTACATAAGGACCACAACTTCTTTATCCATTTTTCTCTTTCCTGGGATATTTAAGGTGTCATGAAGTGGAGGTTCTTGTCAACAGAGCAGCCCTAAACTTTGGGGTGCCTGTGTCTTGCTGATTTTTAGTTTTCCCAATTTATACGCCCATGAGTGGACGTGCCCTATGCTCCCTAAGCTGTGTTTTTTCGATGTTTTAGGACACACCGTACACTTCTCCAGAGTGGCTGTTGGCAATTTACATCCCGCCCATCAGCGTAGCAAGGCTGCCATTTCTCCATGGCCTGTCCTGCATTTCTGGTTTTGACACTTTTTGCAGCATGGCCCTTTTGACCGATGGGAAGCGAGACTTCTTTGTAGCGCTGATTAGCCTTTCCAGGTTGCTTGGTTGGCCAAACAGGGCGTATGCGTTTTTTCCTGAATATATTCAGGAAAAAACGCATACGCCCTGTTTGGCCAAGGGCATCATTGTCGATGTTTTGCCACTTTTCATGTGCTTTAAAGGCGATTCGAATCTACCTCCTGAAACATGTTTCCTGCAATTCTGCCTTGCTTTCAAATCCTCTTCGTTGCCTTCCCTCAATATATCTGTGGATGAGAGTTATCATTTATAGCTCTGCGGGTTTGTGAATTGCAGTGTCCCTGAGCTCCATTTTTCAACTGGCTTTTTTGGGAGCTGGCCGCAAAAGCGCGTGATTGCCTCAGGCCCTATTCTGCTTCTGGGCGGCAGGCTGAGCCTGTGGTTAATTCTTCTTCCCGATGGGAAAATAGAGTGACCTCTGCCTGTCCCAACACCTAGATCTAGTCTCTCATTGGTTGCCCCTCTTCCCGTTCATCCTCAGGACAAATTGCAACCTGTAGGGAACAGGAGCTTAAAGGTGCTGATTCTCCAAGTAGGGAGATTGCTAGTAAAGTAGCTGGAAAGGCGAACCCGAGCACAAGGAGATGAGAAATGAGGTGCGTATTAGAAACCTTACAAAATCACACGGTGTACCATCTTCTGGGTTCCTCATGCATGTTTTCGATGTAGGAACATGCCCTTGAACCTGGAGATTTGGGACCCATGGGGTGGGTACCAGGCAGTAGTACTTTAAAGGGTCTGTGCTTGCTCACCCAACCTCACCCAACCTTTCAGCCCCAAGAGTGTCCACCCTTATGTCTCATCCAGCTGTGGGTCTAGATAAGGTCAATCCAGGTTGCATCACAGCCTCTGAACGAATTTTGTAAGAATTTCTCTCTCTTTCACTGTCTTTGTTTTACGGGTTTTTAAAAGTAATTTATTTTTATAATGGGGTTTAGCTGCTTTTCACGGCTGTGTTTATGCGGCTTTACACCCACTTGACTCACTGCCAGACAGATATCAATACATAGGTTTTAAGATTCTTACTAGTCACATATATTCTTGTGCGGTGAATAGGGGGTGTTGAGTCCAGTTCACTGAGCAAGGAGCAGGTGTTGTCTATTACATATTGGGTGTATGGAACGGTATCTGAGCGAATTTGAAACCCTTGTTTTATGCCTCACCCCACCTCACCTTTCCCGTTAAGCAGCCATAGTGTGTTTTCTAAACGTGTGACTCTGTTCTGTTTTGTAATTCAGTTCAAGTGTAGCGGTTTTTATATTCCCTCTATAAGTGATAGCTTATGATAAGTGTCTTTTTCTGTGTGACTTATTTCACTTAGAATCATCGTACCTAAATCCACTCATCTTGCTTCTACTAGCCTTAAGACATTGATTTCATGTCTGAGTGATATTCCACTGTACATAAGGACCACAACTTCTTTATCCATTTTTCTCTTTCCTGGGATATTTAAGGTGTCATGAAGTGGAGGTTCTTGTCAACAGAGCAGCCCTAAACTTTGGGGTGCCTGTGTCTTGCTGATTTTTAGTTTTCCCAATTTATACGCCCATGAGTGGACGTGCGCTATGCTCCCTAAGCTGTGGTTTTTCGATGTTTCAGGACACACCGTACACTTCTCCAGAGTGGCTGTTGGCAATTTACATCCCGCCCATTAGTGTAGCAAGGCTGCCATTTCTCCATGGCCTGTCCTGCATTTCTGGTTTTGACAATTTTTGCAGCATGGCCCTTTTGACCGATGGGAAGCGAGACTTCTTTGTAGCGCTGATTTGCCTTTCCAGGTTGCTTGGTTGGCAAAAAAGGGCGTATGCGTTTTTTCCTGAATATATTCAGGAAAAAACGCATACGCCCTTTTTGGCCAAGGGCATCATTGTCGAAGTTTTGCCACTTTTCATGTGCTTTAAAGGCGATTTGAATCTACCTCCTGAAACCTGTTTCCTGCAATTCTGCCTTGCTTTCAAATCCTCTTCGTTGACTTCCCTCAATATATCTGTGGATGAGAGTTATCATTTATAGCTCTGCGGGTTTGTGAATTGCAGTGTCCCTGAGCTCCATTTTTCAACTCGCTTTTTTGGGAGCTGGCCGCAAAAACGAGGGATTGCCTCAGGCCCTATTCTGCTTCTGGGCGGCAGGCTGAGCCTGTGGTTAATTCTTCTTCCTGATGGGAAAATAGAGTGACCTGTGCCTGTCCCAACACCTAGATCTAGTCTCTCATTGGTTGCCCCTCTTCCCGTTCATCCTCAGGACAAATTGCAACCTGTAGGGAACAGGAGCTTAAAGGTGCTGATTCTCCAAGTAGGGAGATTGCTAGTAAAGTAGCTGGAAAGGCGAACCCGATCACAAGGAGATGAGAAATCAGGTGCGTATTAGAAACCTTTCAAAATCACACGGTGTACCATCTTCTGGGTTTCTCATGCATGTTTCTGATGTAGGAAGATGCCCTTGAACCTGGAGATTTGGGACCCATGGGATGGGTACCAGGCAGTATTACTTTAAAGGGTCTGCGTTTGCTCACCCAACCTCACCCAAACTTTCAGCCCCAAGAGTGTCCACCCTTATGTCTCATCCAGCTGTGGGTCTAGATATGGTCAATCCAGGTTGCATCACAGCCTCTGAACGAATTCTGTAAGAATTTCTCTCTCTATCACGGTCTTTGTTTTATGGGTTTTTAAAAGTAATTTATTTTTATAATGGGGTTCAGCTGCTTTTCACGGCTGTGTTTATGCGGCTTTACACCCACTTGACTCTCTTCCAGACAGATATCAATACATAGGTTTTAAGATTCTTACTAGTCACATATATTCTTGTGCGGTGAATAGGGGGTGTTGAGTCCAGTTCACTGAGCAAGGAGTAGGTCTTGTCTATTACATATTGGGTGTATGGAACGGTATCTGAGCGAATTTGAAACCCTTGTTTTATGCATCACCCCACCTCACCTTTCCCATTAAGCAGCCATAGTGTGTTTTCTAAACGTGTGACTCTGTTCTGTTTTGTAATTCAGTTCAAGTGTAGCGGTTTTTACATTCCCTCTATAAGTGATAGCTTATGATAAGTGTCTTTTTCTGTGTGACTTATTTCACGTAGAATCATCGTACCTAAATCCACTCATCTTGCTTCTACTAGCCTTATGAAATTGATTTCATGTCTGAGTGATATTCCATTGTACATAAGACCACAACTTCTTTATCCATTTTTCTCTTTCCTGGGATATTTAAGGTGTCATGAAGTGGAGGTTCTTGTCAACAGAGCAGCCCTAAACTTTGGGGTGCCTGTGTCTTGCTGATTTTTAGTTTTCCCAATTTATACGCCCATGAGTGGACGTGCCCTATGCTCCCTAAGCTGTGTTTTTTCGATGTTTTAGGACACACCGTACACTTCTCCAGAGTGGCTGTTGGCAATTTACATCCCGCCCATCAGCGTAGCAAGGCTGCCATTTCTCCATGGCCTGTCCTGCATTTCTGGTTTTGACACTTTTTGCAGCATGGCCCTTTTGACCGATGGGAAGCGAGACTTCTTTGTAGCGCTGATTAGCCTTTCCAGGTTGCTTGGTTGGCCAAACAGGGCGTATGCGTTTTTTCCTGAATATATTCAGGAAAAAACGCATACGCCCTGTTTGGCCAAGGGCATCATTGTCGATGTTTTGCCACTTTTCATGTGCTTTAAAGGCGATTCGAATCTACCTCCTGAAACATGTTTCCTGCAATTCTGCCTTGCTTTCAAATCCTCTTCGTTGCCTTCCCTCAATATATCTGTGGATGAGAGTTAACATTTATAGTTCTGCGGGTTTGTGAATTGCAGTGTCCCTGAGCTCCATTTTTCAACTGGCTTTTTTGGGAGCTGGCCGCAAAAGCGCGGGATTGCCTCAGGCCCTATTCTGCTTCTGGGCGGCAGGCTGAGCCTGTGGTAAATTCTTCTTCCCGATGGGAAAATAGAGTGACCTCTGCCTGTCCCAACACCTAGATCTAGTCTCTCATTGGTTGCCCCTCTTCCCGTTCATCCTCAGGACAAATTGCAACCTGTAGGGAACAGGAGCTTAAAGGTGCTGATTCTCCAAGTAGGGAGATTGCTAGTAAAGTAGCTGGAAAGGCGAACCCGAGCACAAGGAGATGAGAAATGAGGTGCGTATTAGAAACCTTACAAAATCACACGGTGTACCATCTTCTGGGTTCCTCATGCATGTTTTCGATGTAGGAAGATGCCCTTGAACCTGGAGATTTGGGACCCATGGGGTGGGTACCAGGCAGTAGTACTTTAAAGGGTCTGTGCTTGCTCACCCAACCTCACCCAACCTTTCAGCCCCAAGAGTGTCCACCCTTATGTCTCATCCAGCTGTGGGTCTAGATAAGGTCAATCCAGGTTGCATCACAGCCTCTGAACGAATTTTGTAAGAATTTCTCTCTCTTTCACTGTCTTTGTTTTACGGGTTTTTAAAAGTAATTTATTTTTATAATGGGGTTTAGCTGCTTTTCACGGCTGTGTTTATGCGGCTTTACACCCACTTGACTCACTGCCAGACAGATATCAATACATAGGTTTTAAGATTCTTACTAGTCACATATATTCTTGTGCGGTGAATAGGGGGTGTTGAGTCCAGTTCACTGAGCAAGGAGCAGGTGTTGTCTATTACATATTGGGTGTATGGAACGGTATCTGAGCGAATTTGAAACCCTTGTTTTATGCCTCACCCCACCTCACCTTTCCCGTTAAGCAGCCATAGTGTGTTTTCTAAACGTGTGACTCTGTTCTGTTTTGTAATTCAGTTCAAGTGTAGCGGTTTTTACATTCCCTCTGTAAGTGATAGCTTATGATAAGTGTCTTTTTCTTTGTGACTTATTTCACTTAGAATCGTCGTACCTAAATCCACTCATATTGCTTCTACTAGCCTTATGACATTGATTTCATGTCTGAGTGATATTCCACTGTACATAAGGACCACAACTTCTTTATCCATTTTTCTCTTTCCTGGGATATTTAAGGTGTTATGAAGTGGAGGTTCTTGTCAACAGAGCAGCCCTAAACTTTGGGGTGCCTGTGTCTTGCTGATTTTTAGTTTTCCCAATTTATACGCCCATGAGTGGACGTGCGCTATGCTCCCTAAGCTGTGGTTTTTCGATGTTTCAGGACACACCGTACACTTCTCCAGAGTGGCTGTTGGCAATTTACATCCCGCCCATTAGTGTAGCAAGGCTGCCATTTCTCCATGGCCTGTCCTGCATTTCTGGTTTTGACACTTTTTGCAGCATGGCCCTTTTGACCGATGGGAAGCGAGACTTCTTTGTAGCGCTGATTTGCCTTTCCAGGTTGCTTGGTTGGCAAAAAAGGGCGTATGCGTTTTTTCCTGAATATATTCAGGAAAAAACGCATACGCCCTTTTTGGCCAAGGGCATCATTGTCGAAGTTTTGCCGCTTTTCATGTGCTTTAAATGCGATTCAAATCTACCTCCTGAAATCTGTTTCCTGCAATTCTACCTTGCTTTCAAATCCTCTTTGTTGCCTTCCCTCAATATATCAGTGGATGAGAGTTATCATTTATAACTCTTCGGGTTTGTGAATTGCAGTGTCCCTGAGCTCCATTTTTCAACTCGCTTTTTTGGGATCTGGCCGCAAAAGCGCGGGATTGCCTCAGGCCCTATTCTGCTTCTGGGCGGCAGGCTGAGCCTGTGGTTAATTCTTCTTCCTGATGGGAAAATAGAGTGACCTGTGCCTGTCCCAACACGTAGATCTAGTCTCTCATTGGTTGCCCCTCTTCCCGTTCATCCTCAGGACAAATTGCAACCTGTAGGGAACAGGAGCTTAAAGGTGCTGATTCTCCAAGTAGGGAGATTGCTAGTAAAGTAGCTGGAAAGGCGAACCCGAGCACAAGGAGATGAGAAATGAGGTGCGTATTAGAAACCTTTCAAAATCACACGGTGTACCATCTTCTGGGTTTCTCATGCATGTTTTCGATGTAGGAAGATGCCCTTGAACCTGGAGATTTGGGGCCCATGGGATGGGTGCCAGGCAGTATTACTTTAAAGGGTCTGCGTTTGCTCACCCAACCTCACCCAAACTTTCAGCCCCAAGAGTGTCCACCCTTATGTCTCATCCAGCTGTGGGTCTAGATATGGTCAATCCAGGTTGCATCACATCCTCTGAAAGAATTTTGTAAGAATTTCTCTCTCTTTCACTGTCTTTCTTTTACGGGTTTTCAAAAGTAATTTATTTTTATAATCGGGTTTAGCTGCTTTTCACGGCTGTGTTTATGCGGCTTTACACCCACTTGACTCACTTCCAGACAGATATCTATACATAGGTTTTAAGATTCTTACTAGTCACATATATTCTTGTGCGGTGAATAGGGGGTGTTGAGTCCAGTTCACTGAGCAAGGAGTTGGTCTTGTCTATTACATATTGGGTGTATGGAACGGTATCTGAGCGAATTTGAAACCCTTGTTTTATGCATCACCCCATTTCATCTTTCCCGTTAAGCAGCCATAGTGTGTTTTCTAAACGTGTGACTCTGTTCTGTTTTGTAATTCAGTTCAAGTGTAGCGGTTTTTACATTCCATCTATAAGTGATAGCTTATGATAAGTGTCTTTTTCTGTGTGACTTATTTCACTTAGAATCGTCGTACCTAAATCCACTCATCTTGCTTCTACTAGCCTTATGACATTGATTTCATGTCTGAGTGATATTCCATTGTACATAAGGACCACAACTTCTTTATCCATTTTTCTCTTTCCTGGGATATTTAAGGTGTCATGAAGTGGAGGTTCTTGTCAACAGAGCAGCCCTAAACATTGGTGTGCTTGTGTCTTGCTGATTTTTAGTTTTCCCAATTTATACGCCCATGAGTGGACGTGCCCTATGCTCCCTAAGCTGTGTTTTTTCGATGTTTCAGGACACACCGTACACTTCTCCAGAGTGGCTGTTGGCAATGTACATCCCGTCCATCAGCGTAGCAAGGCTGCCATTTCTCCATGGCCTGTCCTGCATTTCTGGTTTTGACACTTTTGGCAGCATGGCCCTTTTGACCGATGGGAAGCGAGACTTCTTTGTAGCGCTGATTAGCCTTTCAAGGTTGCTTGGTTGGCCAAACAGGGCATATGCGTTTTTTCCTGAATATATTCAGGAAAAAACGCATACGCCCTGTTTGGCCAAGGGCATCATTTTCGACGTTTTGCCGCTTTTCATGTGCTTTAAAGGCGATTCGAATCTACCTCCTGAAACCTGTTTCCTGCAATTCTGCCTTGCTTTCAAATCCTCTTCGTTGCCTTCCCTGAATATATCTGTGGATGAGAGTTATCATTTATAGCTCTGCGGGTTTGTGAATTGCAGTGTCCCTGAGCTCCATTTTTCAACTGGCTTTTTTGGGAGCTGGCCGCAAAAGCGCGCGATTGCCTCAGGCCCTATTCTGCTTCTGGGCAGCAGGCTGAGCCTGTGGTTAATTCTTCTTCCCGATGGGAAAATAGAGTGACCTGTGCCTGTCCCAACACCTAGATCTAGTCTCTCATTGGTTGCCCCTCTTCCCGTTCATCCTCAGGACAAATTGTAACCTTTAGGGAACAGGAGCTTAAAGGTGCTGATTCTCCAAGTAGGGAGATTGCTAGTAAAGTAGCTGGAAAGGCGAACCCGATCACAAGGAGATGAGAAATCAGGTGCGTATTAGAAACCTTTCAAAATCACACGGTGTACCATCTTCTGGGTTTCTCATGCATGTTTCTGATGTAGGAAGATGCCCTTGAACCTGGAGATTTGGGACCCATGGGATGGGTACCAGGCAGTATTACTTTAAAGGGTCTGCGTTTGCTCACCCAACCTCACCCAACCTTTCAGCCCCAAGAGTGTCCACCCTTATGTCTCATCCAGCTGTGGGTCTAGATATGGTCAATCCAGGTTGCATCACAGCCTCTGAACGAATTCTGTAAGAATTTCTCTCTCTTTCACTGTTTTTGTTTTATGGGTTTTTAAAAGTAATTTATTTTTATAATGGGGTTTAGCTGCTTTCCACGGCTGTGTTTATGCGGCTTTACACCCACTTGACTATCTTCCAGACAGATATCAATACATAGGTTTTAAGATTCTTACTAGTCACATATATTCTTGTGCAGTGAATAGGGGGTGTTGAGTCCAGTTCACTGAGCAAGGAGTAGGTCTTGTCTATTACATATTGGGTGTATGGAACGGTATCTGAGCGAATTTGAAACCCTTGTTTTATGCATCACCCCACCTCACCTTTCCCATTAAGCAGCCATAGTGTGTTTTCTAAACGTGTGACTCTGTTCTGTTTTGTAATTCAGTTCAAGTGTAGCGGTTTTTACATTCCCTCTATAAGTGATAGCTTATGATAAGTGTCTTTTTCTGTGTGACTTATTTCACGTAGAATCATCGTACCTAAATCCACTCATCTTGCTTCTACTAGCCTTATGAAATTGATTTCATGTCTGAGTGATATTCCATTGTACATAAGGACCACAACTTCTTTATCCATTTTTCTCTTTCCTGGGATATTTAAGGAGTCATGAAGTGGAGGTTCTTGTCAACAGAGCAGCCCTAAACTTTGGGGTGCCTGTGTCTTGCTGATTTTTAGTTTTCCCAATTTATACGCCCAGGAGTGGACGTGCCCTATGCTCCCTAAGCTGTGTTTTTTCGATGTTTCAGGACACAACGTACACTTCTCCAGAGTGGCTGATGGCAATTTACATCCCGCCCATCAGCGTAGCAAGGCTGCCATTTCTCCATGGCCTGTCCTGCATTTGTGGTTTTGACACTTTTTGCAGCATGACCCTTTTGACCGATGGGAAGCGAGACTTCTTTGTAGCGCTGATTTGCCTTTCCAGGTTGCTTGGTTGGCCAAAAAGGGCATTTGCGTTTTTTCCTGAATATATTCAGGAAAAAACGCATACGCCCTGTTTGGCCAAGGGCATCATTGTCGAAGTTTTGCCGCTTTTCATGTGCTTTAAAGGCGATTCGAATCTACCTCCTGAAACCTGTTTCCTGCAATTCTGCCTTGCTTTCAAATCCTCTTCGTTGCCTTCCCTCAATATATCTGTGGATGAGAGTTATTATTTATAGCTCTGCGGGTTTGTGAATTGCAGTGTCCCTGAGCTCCATTTTTCAACTGGCTTTTTTGGGAGCTGGCCGCAAAAGCACGGGATTGCCTCAGGCCCTATTCCGCTTCCGGGCGGCAGGCTGAGCCTGTGGTTAATTCTTCTTCCCGATGGGAAAATAGAGTGACCTGTGCCTGTCCCAACACGTAGATCTAGTCTCTCATTGGTTGCCCCTCTTCCCGTTCATCCTCAGGACAAATTGCAACCTGTAGGGAACAGGAGCTTAAAGGTGCTGATTCTCCAAGTAGGGAGATTGCTAGTAAAGTAGCTGGAAAGGCGAACCCGAGCACAAGGAGATGAGAAATGAGTTGCGTATTAGAAACCTTTCAAAATCACACGGTGTACCATCTTCTGGGTTTCTCATGCATGTTTTCGATGTAGGAACATGCCCTTGAACCTGGAGATTTGGGACCCATGGGATGGGTACCAGGCAGTATTACTTTAAAGGGTCTGCGTTTGCTCACCCAACCTCACCCAAACTTTCAGCCCCAAGAGTGTCCACCCTTATGTCTCATCCAGCTGTGGGTCTAGATATGGTCAATCCAGGTTGCATCACAGCCTCTCAACGAATTTTGTAAGAATTTCTCTCTCTTTCACTGTCTTTGTTTTACGGGTTTTTAAAAGTAATTTATTTTTATAATGGGGTTTATCTGCTTTTCACGGCTGTGTTTATGCGGCTTTACACCCAGTTGACTCACTTCCAGACAGATATCAATACATAGGTTTTAAGATTCTTACTAGTCACATATATTCTTGTGCGGTGAATAGGGGGTGTTGAGTCCAGTTCACTGAGCAAGGAGTAGGTCTTGTCTATTACATATTGGATGTATGGAACGGTACCTGAGCGAATTTGAAACCCTTGTTTTATGCCTCACCCCACCTCACCTTTCCCGTTAAGCAGCCATAGTGTGTTTTCTAAACGTGTGACTCTGTTCTGTTTTGTAATTCAGTTCAAGTGTAGCGGTTTTTACATTCCCTCTATAAGTGATAGCTTATGATAAGTGTCTTTTTCTGTGTGACTTATTTCACTTAGCATCGTCGTACCTAAATCCACTCATCTTGCTTCTACTAGCCTTATGACATTGATTTCATGTCTGAGTGATATTCCATTGTACATAAGGACCACAACTTCTTTATCCATTTTTCTCTTTCCTGAGATATTTAAGGTGTCATGAAGTGGAGGTTCTTGTCAACAGAGCAGCCCTAAACTTTGGGGTGCCTGTGTCTTGCTGATTTTTAGTTTTCCCAATTTATACGCCCATGAGTGGACGTGCCCTATGCTCCCTAAGCTGTGTTTTTTCGATGTTTCAGGACACACCGTACACTTCTCCAGAGTGGCTGTTGGCAATTTACATCCTGCCCATCAGCGTAGCAAGGCTGCCATTTCTCCATGGCCTGTCCTGCATTTGTGGTTTTGACACTTTTTGCAGCATGGCCCTTTTGACCGATGGGAAGCGAGACTTCTTTGTAGCGCTGATTAGCCTTTCCAGGTTGCTTGGTTGACCAAACAGGGCGTATGCGTTTTTTCCTGAATATATTCAGGAAAAAACGCATACGCCCTGTTTGGCCAAGGGCATCATTGTCGACGTTTTGCCACTTTTCATGTGCTTTAAAGGCGATTCGAATCTACCTCCTGAAACATGTTTCCTGCAAATCTGCCTTGCTTTCAAATCCTCTTCCTTGCCTTCCCTCAATATATCTGTGGATTAGAGTTATCATTTATAGCTCTGCGGGTTTGTGAATCACAGTGTCCCTGAGCTCCATTTTTCAACTGGCTTTTTTGGGAGCTGGCCGCAAAAGCGCGGGATTGCCTCAGGCCCTATTCTGCTTCTGGGCGGCAGGCTGAGCCTGTGGTTAATTCTTCTTCCCGATGGGAAAATAGAGTGACCTGTGCCTGTCCCAACACCTAGATCTAGTCTCTCATTGGTTGCCCCTCTTCCCGTTCATCCTCAGGACAAATTGCAACCTGTAGGGAACAGGAGCTTAAAGGTGCTGATTCTTCAAGTAGGGAGATTGCTAGTAAAGTAGCTGGAAAGGCGAACCCTAGCACAAGGAGATGAGAAATCAGGTGCGTATTAGAAACCTTTCAAAATCACACGGTGTACCATCTTCTGGGTTTCTCATGCATGTTTTCGATGTAGGAAGATGCCCTTGAACCTGGAGATTTGGGACCCATGGGATGGGTACCAGGCAGTATTACTTTAAAGGGTCTGTGTCTGCTCACCCAACCTCACCCAACCTTTCAGCCCCAAGAGTGTCCACCCTTATGTCTCATCCAGCTGTGGGTCTAGATATGGTCAATCCAGGTTGCATCACAGCCTCTGAACGAATTTTGTAAGAATTTCTCTCTCTTTCACTGTCTTTGTTTTACGGGTTTTTAAAAGTAATTTATTTTTATAATGGGGTTTAGCTGCTTTTCACGGCTGTGTTTATGCGGCTTTACACCCAGTTGACTCACTTCCAGACAGATATCAATACATAGGTTTTAAGATTCTTACTAGTCACATATATGCTTATGCGGTGAATAGGGGGTGTTGAGTCCAGTTCACTGAGCAAGGAGTAGGTCTTGTCTATTACATATTGGGTGTATGGAACGGTATCTGAGCGAATTTGAAACCCTTGTTTTATGCATCACCCCACCTCACCTTTCCCGTTAAGCAGCCATAGTGTGTTTTCTAAACGTGTGACTCTGTTCTGTTTTGTAATTCAGTTCAAGTGTAGCGGTTTTTACATTCCCTCTATAAGTGATAGCTTATGATAAGTGTCTTTTTCTGTGTGACTTATTTCACTTAAAATCGTCGTACCTAAATCCACTCATCTTGCTTCTACTAGCCTTATGACATTGATTTCATGTCTGAGTGATATTCCATTGTACATAAGGACCACAACTTCTTTATCCATTTTTCTCTTTCCTGGGATATTTAAGGTGTCATGAAGTGGAGGTTCTTGTCTACAGAGCAGCCCTAAACTTTGGGGTGCCTGTGTCTTGCTGATTTTTAGTTTTCCCAATTTATACGCCCATGAGTGGACGTGCCCTATGCTCCCTAAGCTGTGTTTTTTCGATGTTTCAGGACACACCGTACACTTCTCCAGAGTGGCTGTTGGCAATTTACATCCCGCCCATCAGCGTAGCAAGGCTGCCATTTCTCCATGGCCTGTCCTGCATTTCTGGTTTTGACACTTTTTGCAGCATGGCCCTTTTGACCGATGGGAAGCGAGACTTCTTTGTAGCACTGATTAGCCTTTCCAGGTTGCTTGGTTGGCCAAACAGGGCGTATGCGTTTTTTCCTGAATATATTCAGGAAAAAACGCATACGCCCTGTTTGGCCAAGGGCATCATTTTCGACGTTTTGCCACTTTTCATGTGCTTTAATGGCGATTCGAATCTACCTCCTGAAACCTGTTTCCTGCAATTCTGCCTTGCTTTCAAATCCTCTTCCTTGCCTTCTCTCAATATATCTGTGGATGAGAGTTATCATTTATAGCTCTGCGGGTTTGTGAATCACAGTGTCCCTGAGCTCCATTTTTCAACTGGTTTTTTTGGGAGCTGGCCGCAATAGTGCGGGATTGCCTCAGGCCCTATTCTGCTTCTGGGCGGCAGGCTGAGCCTGTGGTTAATTCTTCTTCCCGATGGGAAAATAGAGTGACCTGTGCCTGTCCCAACACCTAGATCTAGTCTCTCATTGGTTGCCCCTCTTCCCGTTCATCCTCAGGACAAATTGCAACCTGTAGGGAACAGGAGCTTAAAGGTGCTGATTCTCCAAGTAGGGAGATTGCTAGTAAAGTAGCTGGAAAGGCGAACCCTAGCACAAGGAGATGAGAAATCAGGTGCGTATTAGAAACCTTTCAAAATCACACGGTGTACCATCTTCTGGGTTTCTCATGCATGTTTTCGATGTAGGAAGATGCCCTTGAACCTGGAGATTTGGGACCCATGTAATGGGTACCATGCAGTATTACTTTAAAGGGTCTGCGTCTGCTCACCGAATCTTTCAGCCACAAGAGTGTCCACCCTTATCTCTCATCCAGCTGTGGGTCTAGATATGGTCAATCCAGGTTGCATCACAGCCTCTGAACGAATTTTGTAAGAATTTCTCTCTCTTTCACTGTCTTTGTTTTACGGGATTTTAAAAGTAATTTATTTTTATAATGGGGTTTAGCTGCTCTTCACGACTGTGTTTATGCGGCTTTACACCCACTTGACTCACTTCCAGACAGATATCAATACATAGGTTTTAAGATTCTTACTAGTCACATATATTCTTGTGCGGTGAATAGGGGGTGTTGAGTCCAGTTCACTGAGCAAGGAGTAGGTCTTGTCTATTACATATTGGGTGTATGGAACGGTATCTGAGCGAATTTGAAACCCTTGTTTTATGCCTCACCCCTCCTCACCTTTCCCGTTAAGCAGCCATAGTGTGTTTTGTAAACGTGTGATTCTGTTCTGTTTTGTAATTCAGTTCAAGTGTAGCGGTTTTTACATTCCCTCTATAAGTGACAGCTAATGATAAGTGTCTTTTTCTGTGTGACTTATTTCACTTAGAATCATCGTACCTAAATCCACTCATCTTGCTTCTACTAGCCTTATGACCTTGATTTCATGTCTGAGTGATATTCCATTGTACATAAGGACCACAACTTCTTTATCCATTTTTCTCTTTCCTGGGATATTTAAGGTGTCATGAAGTGGAGGTTCTTGTCTACAGAGCAGCCCTAAACTTTGGGGTGCCTGTGTCTTGCTGATTTTTAGTTTTCCCAATTTATACGCCCATGAGTGGGCGTGCCCTATGCTCCCTAAGCTGTGTTTTTTCGATGTTTCAGGACACACCGTACACTTCTCCAGAGTGGCTGTTGGCAATGTACATCCCGTCCATCAGCGTAGCAAGGCTGCCATTTCTCCATGGCCTGTCCTGCATTTCTGGTTTTGACACTTTTGGCAGCATGGCCCTTTTGACCGATGGGAAGCGAGACTTCTTTGTAGCGCTGATTAGCCTTTCAAGGTTGCTTGGTTGGCCAAACAGGGCATATGCGTTTTTTCCTGAATATATTCAGGAAAAAACGCATACGCCCTGTTTGGCCAAGGGCATCATTTTCGACGTTTTGCCGCTTTTCATGTGCTTTAAAGGCGATTCGAATCTACCTCCTGAAACCTGTTTCCTGCAATTCTGCCTTGCTTTCAAATCCTCTTCGTTGCCTTCCCTGAATATATCTGTGGATGAGAGTTATCATTTATAGCTCTGCGGGTTTGTGAATTGCAGTGTCCCTGAGCTCCATTTTTCAACTGGCTTTTTTGGGAGCTGGCCGCAAAAGCGCGCGATTGCCTCAGGCCCTATTCTGCTTCTGGGCAGCAGGCTGAGCCTGTGGTTAATTCTTCTTCCCGATGGGAAAATAGAGTGACCTGTGCCTGTCCCAACACCTAGATCTAGTCTCTCATTGGTTGCCCCTCTTCCCGTTCATCCTCAGGACAAATTGCAACCTTTAGGGAACAGGAGCTTAAAGGTGCTGATTCTCCAAGTAGGGAGATTGCTAGTAAAGTAGCTGGAAAAGCGAACCCGATCACAAGGAGATGAGAAATCAGGTGCGTATTAGAAACCTTTCAAAATCACACGGTGTACCATCTTCTGGGTTTCTCATGCATGTTTCTGATGTAGGAAGATGCCCTTGAACCTGGAGATTTGGGACCCATGGGATGGGTACCAGGCAGTATTACTTTAAAGGGTCTGCGTTTGCTCACCCAACCTCACCCAACCTTTCAGCCCCAAGAGGGTCCACCCTTATGTCTCATCCAGCTGTGGGTCTAGATATGGTCAATCCAGGTTGCATCACAGCCTCTGAACGAATTCTGTAAGAATTTCTCTCTCTTTCACTGTTTTTGTTTTATGGGTTTTTAAAAGTAATTTATTTTTATAATGGGGTTCAGCTGCTTTTCACGGCTGTGTTTATGCGGCTTTACACCCACTTGACTCTCTTCCAGACAGATATCAATACATAGGTTTTAAGATTCTTACTAGTCACATATATTCTTGTGCAGTGAATAGGGGGTGTTGAGTCCAGTTCACTGAGCAAGGAGTAGGTCTTGTCTATTACATATTGGGTGTATGGAACGGTATCTGAGCGAATTTGAAACCCTTGTTTTATGCATCACCCCACCTCACCTTTCCCATTAAGCAGCCATAGTGTGTTTTCTAAACGTGTGACTCTGTTCTGTTTTGTAATTCAGTTCAAGTGTAGCGGTTTTTACATTCCCTCTATAAGTGATAGCTTATGATAAGTGTCTTTTTCTGTGTGACTTATTTCACGTAGAATCATCGTACCTAAATCCACTCATCTTGCTTCTACTAGCCTTATGAAATTGATTTCATGTCTGAGTGATATTCCATTGTACATAAGGACCACAACTTCTTTATCCATTTTTCTCTTTCCTGGGATATTTAAGGTGTCATGAAGTGGAGGTTCTTGTCAACAGAGCAGCCCTAAACTTTGGGGTGCCTGTGTCTTGCTGATTTTTAGTTTTCCCAATTTATACGCCCATGAGTGGACGTGCCCTATGCTCCCTAAGCTGTGTTTTTTCGATGTTTCAGGACACAACGTACACTTCTCCAGAGTGGCTGATGGCAATTTACATCCCGCCCATCAGCGTAGCAAGGCTGCCATTTCTCCATGGCCTGTCCTGCATTTGTGGTTTTGACACTTTTTGCAGCATGACCCTTTTGACCGATGGGAAGCGAGACTTCTTTGTAGCGCTGATTTGCCTTTCCAGGTTGCTTGGTTGGCCAAAAAGGGCATTTGCGTTTTTTCCTGAATGTATTCAGGAAAAAACGCATACGCCCTGTTTGGCCAAGGGCATCATTGTCGAAGTTTTGCCGCTTTTCATGTGCTTTAAAGGCGATTCGAATCTACCTCCTGAAACCTGTTTCCTGCAATTCTGCCTTGCTTTCAAATCCTCTTCGTTGCCTTCCCTCAATATATCTGTGGATGAGAGTTATTATTTATAGCTCTGCGGGTTTGTGAATTGCAGTGTCCCTGAGCTCCATTTTTCAACTGGCTTTTTTGGGAGCTGGCCGCAAAAGCACGGGATTGCCTCAGGCCCTATTCCGCTTCCGGGCGGCAGGCTGAGCCTGTGGTTAATTCTTCTTCCCGATGGGAAAATAGAGTGACCTGTGCCTGTCCCAACACGTAGATCTAGTCTCTCATTGGTTGCCCCTCTTCCCGTTCATCCTCAGGACAAATTGCAACCTGTAGGGAACAGGAGCTTAAAGGTGCTGATTCTCCAAGTAGGGAGATTGCTAGTAAAGTAGCTGGAAAGGCGAACCCGAGCACAAGGAGATGAGAAATGAGTTGCGTATTAGAAACCTTTCAAAATCACACGGTGTACCATCTTCTGGGTTTCTCATGCATGTTTTCGATGTAGGAAGATGCCCTTGAACCTGGAGATTTGGGACCCATGGGATGGGTACCAGGCAGTATTACTTTAAAGGGTCTGCGTTTGCTCACCCAACCTCACCCAACCTTTCAGCCCCAAGAGTGTCCACCCTTATGTCTCATCCAGCTGTGGGTCTAGATATGGTCAATCCAGGTTGCATCACAGCCTCTGAACGAATTTTGTAAGAATTTCTCTCTCTTTCACTGTCTTTGTTTTACGGGTTTTTAAAAGTAATTTATTTTTATAATGGGGTTTATCTGCTTTTCACGGCTGTGTTTATGCGGCTTTACACCCAGTTGACTCACTTCCAGACAGATATCAATACATAGGTTTTAAGATTCTTACTAGTCACATATATTCTTGTGCGGTGAATAGGGGGTGTTGAGTCCAGTTCACTGAGCAAGGAGTAGGTCTTGTCTATTACATATTGGGTGTATGGAACGGTATCTGAGCGAATTTGAAACCCTTGTTTTATGCCTCACCCCACCTCACCTTTCCCGTTAAGCAGCCATAGTGTGTTTTCTAAACGTGTGACTCTGTTCTGTTTTGTAATTCAGTTCAAGTGTAGCGGTTTTTACATTCCCTCTATAAGTGATAGCTTATGATAAGTGTCTTTTTCTGTGTGACTTATTTCACTTAGCATCGTCGTACCTAAATCCACTCATCTTGCTTCTACTAGCCTTATGACATTGATTTCATGTCTGAGTGATATTCCATTGTACATAAGGACCACAACTTCTTTATCCATTGTTTTCTTTCCTGGGATATTTAAGGTGTCATGAAGTGGAGGTTCTTGTCAACAGAGCAGCCCTAAAGTTTGGGGTGCCTGTGTCTTGCTGATTTTTAGTTTTCCCAATTTATACGCCCATGAGTGGACGTGCCCTATGCTCCCTAAGCTGTGTTTTTTCGATGTTTCAGGACACACCGTACACTTCTCCAGAGTGGCTGTTGGCAATTTACATCCCGCCCATCAGCGTAGCAAGGCTGCCATTTCTCCATGGCCTGTCCTGCATTTCTGGTTTTGACACTTTTTGCAGCATGGCCCTTTTGACCGATGGGAAGCGAGACTTCTTTGTAGCGCTGATTTGCCTTTCCAGGTTGCTTGGTTGGCAAAAAAGGGCGTATGAGTTTTTTCTTGAATATATTCAGGAAAAAACGCATACGCCCTTTTTGGCCAAGGGCATCATTGTCGAAGTTTTGCCACTTTTCATGTGCTTTAAAGGCGATTCGAATCTACCTCCTGAAACCTGTTTCCTGCAATTCTGCCTTGCTTTCAAATCCTCTTTGTTGCCTTCCCTCAATATATCTGTGGATGAGAGTTGTCATTTATAGCTCTGCGGGTTTGTGAATTGCAGTGTCCCTGAGCTCCATTTTTCAACTCGCTTTTTTGGGAGCTGGCCGCAAAAACGCGGGATTGCCTCAGGCCCTATTCTGCTTCTGGGCGGCAGGCTGAGCCTGTGGTTAATTCTTCTTCCTGATGGGAAAATAGAGTGACCTGTGCCTGTCCCAACACCTAGATCTAGTCTCTCATTGGTTGCCCCTCTTCCCGTTCATCCTCAGGACAAATTGCAACCTGTAGGGAACAGGAGCTTAAAGGTGCTGATTCTCCAAGTAGGGAGATTGCTAGTAAAGTAGCTGGAAAGGCGAACCCGATCACAAGGAGATGAGAATTCAGGTGCGTATTAGAAACCTTTCAAAATCACACGGTGTACCATCTTCTGGGTTTCTCATGCATGTTTTTGATGTAGGAAGATGCCCTTGAACCTGGAGATTTGGGACCCATGGGATGGGTACCAGGCAGTATTACTTTAAAGGGTCTGCGTTTGCTCACCCAACCTCACCCAACCTTTCAGCCCCAAGAGTGTCCACCCTTATGTCTCATCCAGCTGTGGGTCTAGATGTGGTCAATCCAGGTTGCATCACAGCCTCTGAACGAATTCTGTAAGAATTTCTCTCTCTTTCACTGTCTTTGTTTTACGGGTTTTTAAAAGAAATTTATTTTTATAATGGGGTTCAGCTGCTTTTCACGGCTGTGTTTATGCGGCTTTACACCCACTTGACTCACTTCCAGACAGATATCAATACATAGGTTTTAAGATTCTTACTAGTCACATATATTCTTGTGCAGTGAATAGGGGGTGTTGAGTCCAGTTCACTGAGCAAGGAGTAGGTCTTGTTTATTACATATTGGGTGTATGGAACGGTATCTGAGCGAATTTGAAACCCTTGTTTTATGCATCACCCCACCTCACCTTTCCCATTAAGCAGCCATAGTGTGTTTTCTAAACGTGTGACTCTGTTCTGTTTTGTAATTCAGTTCAAGTGTAGCGGTTTTTACGTTCCCTCTATAAGTGATAGCTTATGATAAGTGTCTTTTTCTGTGTGACTTGTTTCACGTAGAATCATCGTACCTAAATCCACTCATCTTGCTTCTACTAGCCTTATGAAATTGATTTCATGTCTGAGTGATATTCCATTGTACATAAGGACCACAACTTCTTTATCCATTTTTCTCTTTCCTGGGATATTTAAGGTGTCATGAAGTGGAGGTTCTTGTCAACAGAGCAGCCCTAAACTTTGGGGTGCCTGTGTCTTGCTGATTTTTAGTTTTCCCAATTTATATGCCCATGAGTGGACGTGCCCTATGCTCCCTAAGCTGTGTTTTTTCGATGTTTTAGGACACACCGTACACTTCTCCAGAGTGGCTGTTGGCAATTTACATCCCGCCCATCAGCGTAGTAAGGCTGCCATTTCTCCATGGCCTGTCCTGCATTTCTGGTTTTGACACTTTTTGCAGCATGGCCCTTTTGACCGATGGGAAGCGAGACTTCTTTGTAGCGCTGATTAGCCTTTCCAGGTTGCTTGGTTGGCCAAACAGGGCGTATGCGTTTTTTCCTGAATATATTCAGGAAAAAACGCATACGCCCTGTTTGGCCAAGGGCATCATTGTCGATGTTTTGCCACTTTTCATGTGCTTTAAAGGCGATTCGAATCAACCTCCTGAAATATGTTTCCTGCAATTCTGCCTTGCTTTCAAATCCTCTTCGTTGCCTTCCCTCAATATATCTGTGGATGAGAGTTATCATTTATAGCTCTGCGGGTTTGTGAATTGCAGTGTCCCTGAGCTCCATTTTTCAACTGGCTTTTTTGGGAGCTGGCCGCAAAAGCGCGGGATTGCCTCAGGCCCTATTCTGCTTCTGGGCGGCAGGCTGAGCCTGTGGTTAATTCTTCTTCCCGATGGGAAAATAGAGTGACCTCTGCCTGTCCTAACACCTAGATCTAGTCTCTCATTGGTTGCCCCTCTTCCCGTTCATCCTCAGGACAAATTGCAACCTGTAGGGAACAGGAGCTTAAAGGTGCTGATTCTCCAAGTAGGGAGATTGCTAGTAAAGTAGCTGGAAAGGCGAACCCGAGCACAAGGAGATGAGAAATGAGGTGCGTATTAGAAACCTTTCAAAATCACACGGTGTAACATCTTCTGGGTTCCTCATGCATGTTTTCGATGTAGGAAGATGCCCTTGAACCTGGAGATTTGGGACCCATGGGGTGGGTACCAGGCAGTAGTACTTTAAAGGGTCTGTGCTTGCTCACCCAACCTCACCCAACCTTTCAGCCCCAAGAGTGTCCACCCTTATGTCTCATCCAGCTGTGGGTCTAGATAAGGTCAATCCAGGTTGCATCACAGCCTCTGAACGAATTTTGTAAGAATTTCTCTCTCTTTCACTGTCTTTGTTTTACGGGTTTTTAAAAGTAATTTATTTTTATAATGGGGTTTAGCTGCTTTTCACGGCTGTGTTTATGCGGCTTTACACCCACTTGACTCACTTCCAGACAGATATCAATACATAGGTTTTAAGATTCTTACTAGTCACATATATTCTTGTGCGGTGAATAGGGGGTGTTGAGTCCAGTTCACTGAGCAAGGAGTAGGTCTTGTCTATTACATATTGGGTGTATGGAACGGTATCTGAGCGAATTTGAAACCCTTGTTTTATGCATCACCCCACCTCACCTTTCCCGTTAAGCAGCCATAGTGTGTTTTCTAAACGTGTGACTCTGTTCTGTTTTGTAATTCAGTTCAAGTGTAGCGGTTTTACATTCCCTCTATAAGTGATAGCTTATGATAAGTGTCTTTTTCTGTGTGACTTATTTCACTTAGAATCGTCGTACCTAAATCCACTCATCTTGCTTCTACTAGCCTTATGACATTGATTTCATGTCTGAGTGATATTCCATTGTACATAAGGACCACAACTTCTTTATCCATTTTTCTCTTTCCTGGGATATTTAAGGTGTCATGAAGTGGAGGTTCTTGTCTACAGAGCAGCCCTAAACTTTGGGGTGCCTGTGTCTTGCTGATTTTTAGTTTTCCCAATTTATACGCCCATGAGTGGACGTGCCCTATGCTCCCTAAGCTGTGTTTTTTCGATGTTTCAGGACACACCGTACACTTCTCCAGAGTGGCTGTTGGCAATTTACATCCCGCCCATCAGCGTAGCAAGGCTGCCATTTCTCCATGGCCTGTCCTGCATTTCTGGTTTTGACACTTTTTGCAGCATGGCCCTTTTGACCGATGGGAAGCGAGACTTCTTTGTAGCGCTGATTAGCCTTTCCAGGTTGCTTGGTTGGCAAAACAGGGCGTATGCGTTTTTTCCTGAATATATTCAGGAAAAAACGCATACGCCCTGTTTGGCCAAGGGCATCATTGTCGACGTTTTGCCACTTTTCATGTGCTTTAAAGGCGATTCGAATCTACCTCCTGAAACCTGTTTCCTGCAATTCTGCCTTGCTTTCAAATCCTCTTCCTTGCCTTCCCTCAATATATCTGTGGATGAGAGTTATCATTTATAGCTCTGCGGGTTTGTGAATCACAGAGTCCCTGAGCTCCATTTTTCAACTGGCTTTTTTGGGAGCTGGCCGCAATAGCGCGGGATTGCCTCAGGCCCTATTCTGCTTCTGGGCGGCAGGCTGAGCCTGTGGTTAATTCTTCTTCCCGATGGGAAAATAGAGTGACCTGTGCCTGTCCCAACACCTAGATCTAGTCTCTCATTGGTTGCCCCTCTTCCCGTTCATCCTCAGGACAAATTGCAACCTGTAGGGAACAGGAGCTTAAAGGTGCTGATTCTCCAAGTAGGGAGATTGCTAGTAAAGTAGCTGGAAAGGCGAACCCGAGCACAAGGAGATGAGAAATGAGGTGCGTATTAGAAACCTTTCAAAATCACACGGTGTACCATCTTCTGGGTTTCTCATGCATGTTTTCGATGTAGGAAGATGCCCTTGAACCTGGAGATTTGGGACCCATGGGATGGGTACCAGGCAGTATTACTTTAAAGGGTCTGTGTCTGCTCACCCAACCTCACCCAACCTTTCAGCCCCAAGAGTGTCCACCCTTATGTCTCATCCAGCTGTGGGTCTAGATAAGGTCAATCCAGGTTGCATCACAGCCTCTGAACGAATTTTGTAAGAATTTCTCTCTCTTTCACTGTCTTTGTTTTACGGGTTTTTAAAAGTAATTTATTTTGATAATGGGGTTTAGCTGCTTTTCACGGCTGTGTTTATGCGGCTTTACACCACTTGACTCACTTCCAGACAGATATCAATACATAGGTTTTAAGATTCTTACTAGTCACATATATTCTTGTGCGGTGAATAGGGGGTGTTGAGTCCAGTTCACTGAGCAAGGAGTAGGTCTTGTCTATTACATATTGGGTGTATGGAACGGTATCTGAGCGAATTTGAAACCCTTGTTTTATGCCTCACCCCTCCTCACCTTTCCCGTTAAGCAGCCATAGTGTGTTTTCTAAACGTGTGATTCTGTTCTGTTTTGTAATTCAGTTCAAGTGTAGCGGTTTTTACATTCCCTCTATAAGTGACAGCTAATGATAAGTGTCTTTTTCTGTGTGACTTATTTCACGTAGAATCATCGTACCTAAATCCACTCATCTTGCTTCTACTAGCCTTATGAAATTGATTTCATGTCTGAGTGATATTCCATTGTACATAAGGACCACAACTTCTTTATCCATTTTTCTCTTTCCTGGGATATTTAAGGTGTCATGAAGTGGAGGTTCTTGTCAACAGAGCAGCCCTAAACTTTGGGGTGCCTGTGTCTTGCTGATTTTTAGTTTTCCCAATTTATACGCCCATGAGTGGACGTGCCCTATGCTCCCTAAGCTGTGTTTTTTCGATGTTTTAGGACACACCGTACACTTCTCCAGAGTGGCTGTTGGCAATTTACATCCCGCCCATCAGCGTAGCAAGGCTGCCATTTCTCCATGGCCTGTCCTGCATTTCTGGTTTTGACACTTTTTGCAGCATGGCCCTTTTGACCGATGGGAAGCGAGACTTCTTTGTAGCGCTGATTAGCCTTTCCAGGTTGCTTGGTTGGCCAAACAGGGCGTATGCGTTTTTTCCTGAATATATTCAGGAAAAAACGCATACGCCCTGTTTGGCCAAGGGCATCATTGTCGATGTTTTGCCACTTTTCATGTGCTTTAATGGCGATTCGAATCTACCTCCTGAAACATGTTTCCTGCAATTCTGCCTTGCTTTCAAATCCTCTTCGTTGCCTTCCCTCAATATATCTGTGGATGAGAGTTATCATTTATAGCTCTGCGGGTTTGTGAATTGCAGTGTCCCTGAGCTCCATTTTTCAACTGGCTTTTTTGGGAGCTGGCCGCAAAAGCGCGGGATTGCCTCAGGCCCTATTCTGCTTCTGGGCGGCAGGCTGAGCCTGTGGTTAATTCTTCTTCCCGATGGGAAAATAGAGTGACCTCTGCCTGTCCCAACACCTAGATCTAGTCTCTCATTGGTTGCCCCTCTTCCCGTTCATCCTCAGGACAAATTGCAACCTGTAGGGAACAGGAGCTAAAAGGTGCTGATTCTCCAAGTAGGGAGATTGCTAGTAAAGTAGCTGGAAAGGCGAACCCGAGCACAAGGAGATGAGAAATGAGGTGCGTATTAGAAACCATACAAAATCACATGGTGTACCATCTTCTGGGTTTCTCATGCATGTTTTCGATGTAGGAACATGCCCTTGAACCTGGAGATTTGGGACCCATGGGGTGGGTACCAGGCAGTAGTACTTTAAAGGGTCTGTGCTTGCTCACCCAACCTCACCCAACCTTTCAGCCCCAAGAGTGTCCACCCTTATGTCTCATCCAGCTGTGGGTCTAGATAAGGTCAATCCAGGTTGCATCACAGCCTCTGAACGAATTTTGTAAGAATTTCTCTCTCTTTCACTGTCTTTGTTTTACGGGTTTTTAAAAGTAATTTATTTTTATAATGGGGTTTAGCTGCTTTTCACGGCTGTGTTTATGCGGCTTTACACCCACTTGACTCACTGCCAGACAGATATCAATACATAGGTTTTAAGATTCTTACTAGTCACATATATTCTTGTGCGGTGAATAGGGGGTGTTGAGTCCAGTTCACTGAGCAAGGAGCAGGTGTTGTCTATTACATATTGGGTGTATGGAACGGTATCTGAGCGAATTTGAAACCCTTGTTTTATGCCTCACCCCACCTCACCTTTCCCGTTAAGCAGCCATAGTGTGTTTTCTAAACGTGTGACTCTGTTCTGTTTTGTAATTCAGTTCAAGTGTAGCGGTTTTTATATTCCCTCTATAAGTGATAGCTTATGATAAGTGTCTTTTTCTGTGTGACTTATTTCACTTAGAATCATCGTACCTAAATCCACTCATCTTGCTTCTACTAGCCTTAAGACATTGATTTCATGTCTGAGTGATATTCCACTGTACATAAGGACCACAACTTCTTTATCCATTTTTCTCTTTCCTGGGATATTTAAGGTGTCATGAAGTGGAGGTTCTTGTCAACAGAGCAGCCCTAAACTTTGGGGTGCCTGTGTCTTGCTGATTTTTAGTTTTCCCAATTTATACGCCCATGAGTGGACGTGCGCTATGCTCCCTAAGCTGTGGTTTTTCGATGTTTCAGGACACACCGTACACTTCTCCAGAGTGGCTGTTGGCAATTTACATCCCGCCCATTAGTGTAGCAAGGCTGCCATTTCTCCATGGCCTGTCCTGCATTTCTGGTTTTGACACTTTTTGCAGCATGGCCCTTTTGACCGATGGGAAGCGAGACTTCTTTGTAGCGCTGATTTGCCTTTCCAGGTTGCTTGGTTGGCAAAAAAGGGCGTATGCGTTTTTTCCTGAATATATTCAGGAAAAAACGCATACGCCCTTTTTGGCCAAGGGCATCATTGTCGAAGTTTTGCCACTTTTCATGTGCTTTAAAGGCGATTTGAATCTACCTCCTGAAACCTGTTTCCTGCAATTCTGCCTTGCTTTCAAATCCTCTTCGTTGCCTTCCCTCAATATATCTGTGGATGAGAGTTATCATTTATAGCTCTGCGGGTTTGTGAATTGCAGTGTCCCTGAGCTCCATTTTTCAACTCGCTTTTTTGGGAGCTGGCCGCAAAAGCGCGGGATTGCCTCAGGCCCTATTCTGCTTCTGGGCGGCAGGCTGAGCCTGTGGTTAATTCTTCTTCCTGATGGGAAAATAGAGTGACCTGTGCCTGTCCCAACACCTAGATCTAGTCTCTCATTGGTTGCCCCTCTTCCCGTTCATCCTCAGAACAAATTGCAACCTGTAGGGAACAGGAGCTTAAAGGTGCTGATTCTCCAAGTAGGGAGATTGCTAGTAAAGTAGCTGGAAAGGCGAACCCGAGCACAAGGAGATGAGAAATCAGGTGCGTATTAGAAACCTTTCAAAATCACACGGTGTACCATCTTCTGGGTTTCTCATGCATGTTTCTGATGTAGGAAGATGCCCTTGAACCTGGAGATTTGGGACCCATGGGCTGGGTACCAGGCAGTATTACTTTAAAGGGTCTGCGTTTGCTCACCCAACCTCACCCAACCTTTCAGCCCCAAGAGTGTCCACCCTTATGTCTAATCCAGCTGTGGGTCTAGATATGGTCAATCCAGGTTGCATCACAGCCTCTGAACGAATTCTGTAAGAATTTCTCTCTCTTTCACTGTCTTTGTTTTATGGGTTTTTAAAAGTAATTTATTTTTATAATGGGGTTCAGCTGCTTTTCACGGCTGTGTTTATGCGGCTTTACACCCACTTGACTCTCTTCCAGACAGATATCAATACATAGGTTTTAAGATTCTTACTAGTCACATATATTCTTGTGCAGTGAATAGGGGGTGTTGAGTCCAGTTCACTGAGCAAGGAGTAGGTCTTGTCTATTACATATTGGGTGTATGGAACGGTATCTGAGCGAATTTGAAACCCTTGTTTTATGCATCACCCCACCTCACCTTTCCCATTAAGCAGCCATAGTGTGTTTTCTAAACGTGTGACTCTGTTCTGTTTTGTAATTCAGTTCAAGTGTAGCGGTTTTTACATTCCCTCTATAAGTGATAGCTTATGATAAGTGTCTTTTTCTGTGTGACTTATTTCACGTAGAATCATCGTACCTAAATCCACTCATCTTGCTTCTACTAGCCTTATGAAATTGATTTCATGTCTGAGTGATATTCCATTGTACATAAGGACCACAACTTCTTTATCCATTTTTCTCTTTCCTGGGATATTTAAGGTGTCATGAAGTGGAGGTTCTTGTCAACAGAGCAGCCCTAAACTTTGGGGTGCCTGTGTCTTGCTGATTTTTAGTTTTCCCAATTTATACGCCCATGAGTGGACGTGCCCTATGCTCCCTAAGCTGTGTTTTTTCGATGTTTTAGGACACACCGTACACTTCTCCAGAGTGGCTGTTGGCAATTTACATCCCGCCCATCAGCGTAGCAAGGCTGCCATTTCTCCATGGCCTGTCCTGCATTTCTGGTTTTGACACTTTTTGCAGCATGGCCCTTTTGACCGATGGGAAGCGAGACTTCTTTGTAGCGCTGATTAGCCTTTCCAGGTTGCTTGGTTGGCCAAACAGGGCGTATGCGTTTTTTCCTGAATATATTCAGGAAAAAACGCATACGCCCTGTTTGGCCAAGGGCATCATTGTCGATGTTTTGCCACTTTTCATGTGCTTTAATGGCGATTCGAATCTACCTCCTGAAACATGTTTCCTGCAATTCTGCCTTGCTTTCAAATCCTCTTCGTTGCCTTCCCTCAATATATCTGTGGATGAGAGTTATCATTTATAGCTCTGCGGGTTTGTGAATTGCAGTGTCCCTGAGCTCCATTTTTCAACTGGCTTTTTTGGGAGCTGGCCGCAAAAGCGCGGGATTGCCTCAGGCCCTATTCTGCTTCTGGGCGGCAGGCTGAGCCTGTGGTTAATTCTTCTTCCCGATGGGAAAATAGAGTGACCTCTGCCTGTCCCAACACCTAGATCTAGTCTCTCATTGGTTGCCCCTCTTCCCGTTCATCCTCAGGACAAATTGCAACCTGTAGGGAACAGGAGCTAAAAGGTGCTGATTCTCCAAGTAGGGAGATTGCTAGTAAAGTAGCTGGAAAGGCGAACCCGAGCACAAGGAGATGAGAAATGAGGTGCGTATTAGAAACCATACAAAATCACATGGTGTACCATCTTCTGGGTTTCTCATGCATGTTTTCGATGTAGGAACATGCCCTTGAACCTGGAGATTTGGGACCCATGGGGTGGGTACCAGGCAGTAGTACTTTAAAGGGTCTGTGCTTGCTCACCCAACCTCACCCAACCTTTCAGCCCCAAGAGTGTCCACCCTTATGTCTCATCCAGCTGTGGGTCTAGATATGGTCAATCCAGGTTGCATCACAGCCTCTGAACGAATTTTGTAAGAATTTCTCTCTCTTTCACTGTCTTTGTTTTACGGGTTTTTAAAAGTAATTTATTTTTATAATGGGGTTTAGCTGCTTTTCACGGCTGTGTTTATGCGGCTTTACACCCACTTGACTCACTGCCAGACAGATATCAATACATAGGTTTTAAGATTCTTACTAGTCACATATATTCTTGTGCGGTGAATAGGGGGTGTTGAGTCCAGTTCACTGAGCAAGGAGCAGGTGTTGTCTATTACATATTGGGTGTATGGAACGGTATCTGAGCGAATTTGAAACCCTTGTTTTATGCCTCACCCCACCTCACCTTTCCCGTTAAGCAGCCATAGTGTGTTTTCTAAACGTGTGACTCTGTTCTGTTTTGTAATTCAGTTCAAGTGTAGCGGTTTTTATATTCCCTCTATAAGTGATAGCTTATGATAAGTGTCTTTTTCTGTGTGACTTATTTCACTTAGAATCATCGTACCTAAATCCACTCATCTTGCTTCTACTAGCCTTAAGACATTGATTTCATGTCTGAGTGATATTCCACTGTACATAAGGACCACAACTTCTTTATCCATTTTTCTCTTTCCTGGGATATTTAAGGTGTCATGAAGTGGAGGTTCTTGTCAACAGAGCAGCCCTAAACTTTGGGGTGCCTGTGTCTTGCTGATTTTTAGTTTTCCCAATTTATACGCCCATGAGTGGACGTGCGCTATGCTCCCTAAGCTGTGGTTTTTCGATGTTTCAGGACACACCGTACACTTCTCCAGAGTGGCTGTTGGCAATTTACATCCCGCCCATTAGTGTAGCAAGGCTGCCATTTCTCCATGGCCTGTCCTGCATTTCTGGTTTTGACACTTTTTGCAGCATGGCCCTTTTGACCGATGGGAAGCGAGACTTCTTTGTAGCGCTGATTTGCCTTTCCAGGTTGCTTGGTTGGCAAAAAAGGGCGTATGCGTTTTTTCCTGAATATATTCAGGAAAAAACGCATACGCCCTTTTTGGCCAAGGGCATCATTGTCGAAGTTTTGCCACTTTTCATGTGCTTTAATGGCGATTTGAATCTACCTCCTGAAACCTGTTTCCTGCAATTCTGCCTTGCTTTCAAATCCTCTTCGTTGCCTTCCCTCAATATATCTGTGGATGAGAGTTATCATTTATAGCTCTGCGGGTTTGTGAATTGCAGTGTCCCTGAGCTCCATTTTTCAACTCGCTTTTTTGGGAGCTGGCCGCAAAAAGCGGGATTGCCTCAGGCCCTATTCTGCTTCTGGGCGGCAGGCTGAGCCTGTGGTTAATTCTTCTTCCTGATGGGAAAATAGAGTGACCTGTGCCTGTCCCAACACCTAGATCTAGTCTCTCATTGGTTGCCCCTCTTCCCGTTCATCCTCAGGACAAATTGCAACCTGTAGGGAACAGGAGCTTAAAGGTGCTGATTCTCCAAGTAGGGAGATTGCTAGTAAAGTAGCTGGAAAGGCGAACCCGAGCACAAGGAGATGAGAAATGAGGTGTGTATTAGAAACCTTTCAAAATCACACGGTGTACCATCTTCTGGGTTTCTCATGCATGTTTTCGATGTAGGAAGATGCCCTTGAACCTGGAGATTTGGGGCCCATGGGATGGGTGCCAGGCAGTATTACTTTAAAGGGTCTGCGTTTGCTCACCCAACGTCACCCAACCTTTCAGCCCCAAGAGTGTCCACCCTTATGTCTCATCCAGCTGTGGGTCTAGATATGGTCAATCCAGGTTGCATCACAGCCTCTGAAAGAATTTTGTAAGAATTTCTCTCTCTTTCACTGTCTTTCTTTTACGGGTTTTCAAAAGTAATTTATTTTTATAATCGGGTTTAGCTGCTTTTCACGGCTGTGTTTATGCGGCTTTACACCCACTTGACTCACTTCCAGACAGATATCTATACATAGGTTTTAAGATTCTTACTAGTCACATATATTCTTGTGCGGTGAATAGGGGGTGTTGAGTCCAGTTCACTGAGCAAGGAGTAGGTCTTGTCTATTACATATTGGGTGTATGGAACGGTATCTGAGCGAATTTGAAACCCTTGTTTTATGCATCACCCCATTTCACCTTTCCCGTTAAGCAGCCATAGTGTGTTTTCTAAACGTGTGACTCTGTTCTGTTTTGTAATTCAGTTCAAGTGTAGCGGTTTTTGCATTCCATCTATAAGTGATAGCTTATGATAAGTGTCTTTTTCTGTGTGACTTATTTCACTTAGAATCGTCGTACCTAAATCCACTCATCTTGCTTCTACTAGCCTTATGACATTGATTTCATGTCTGAGTGATATTCCATTGTACATAAGGACCACAACTTCTTTATCCATTTTTCTCTTTCCTGGGATATTTAAGGTGTCATGAAGTGGAGGTTCTTGTCAACAGAGCAGCCCTAAACATTGGTGTGCTTGTGTCTTGCTGATTTTTAGTTTTCCCAATTTATACGCCCATGAGTGGACGTGCCCTATGCTCCCTAAGCTGTGTTTTTTCGATGTTTCAGGACACACCGTACACTTCTCCAGAGTGGCTGTTGGCAATGTACATCCCGTCCATCAGCGTAGCAAGGCTGCCATTTCTCCATGGCCTGTCCTGCATTTCTGGTTTTGACACTTTTGGCAGCATGGCCCTTTTGACCGATGGGAAGCGAGACTTCTTTGTAGCGCTGATTAGCCTTTCAAGGTTGCTTGGTTGGCCAAACAGGGCGTATGCGTTTTTTCCTGAATATATTCAGGAAAAAACGCATACGCCCTGTTTGGCCAAGGGCATCATTTTCGACGTTTTGCCGCTTTACATGTGCTTTAAAGGCGATTCGAATCTACCTCCTGAAACCTGTTTCCTGCAATTCTGCCTTGCTTTCAAATCCTCTTCGTTGCCTTCCCTGAATATATCTGTGGATGAGAGTTATCATTTATAGCTCTGCGGGTTTGTGAATTGCAGTGTCCCTGAGCTCCATTTTTCAACTGGCTTTTTTGGGAGCTGGCCGCAAAAGCGCGCGATTGCCTCAGGCCCTATTCTGCTTCTGGGCAGCAGGCTGAGCCTGTGGTTAATTCTTCTTCCCGATGGGAAAATAGAGTGACCTGTGCCTGTCCCAACACCTAGATCTAGTCTCTCATTGGTTGCCCCTCTTCCCGTTCATCCTCAGGACAAATTGCAACCTTTAGGGAACAGGAGCTTAAAGGTGCTGATTCTCCAAGTAGGGAGATTGCTAGTAAATTAGCTGGAAAGGCGAACCCGATCACAAGGAGATGAGAAATCAGGTGCGTATTAGAAACCTTTCAAAATCACACGGTGTACCATCTTCTGGGTTTCTCATGCATGTTTCTGATGTAGGAAGATGCCCTTGAACCTGGAGATTTGGGACCCATGGGATGGGTACCAGGCAGTATTACTTTAAAGGGTCTGCGTTTGCTCACCCAACCTCACCCAACCTTTCAGCCCCAAGAGTGTCCACCCTTATGTCTCATCCAGCTGTGGGTCTAGATATGGTCAATCCAGGTTGCATCACAGCCTCTGAACGAATTCTGTAAGAATTTCTCTCTCTTTCACTGTTTTTGTTTTATGGGTTTTTAAAAGTAATTTATTTTTATAATGGGGTTCAGCTGCTTTTCACGGCTGTGTTTATGCGGCTTTACACCCACTTGACTCTCTTCCAGACAGATATCAATACATAGGTTTTAAGATTCTTACTAGTCACATATATTCTTGTGCAGTGAATAGGGGGTGTTGAGTCCAGTTCACTGAGCAAGGAGTAGGTCTTGTCTATTACATATTGGGTGTATGGAACGGTATCTGAGCGAATTTGAAACCCTTGTTTTATGCATCACCCCACCTCACCTTTCCCATTAAGCAGCCATAGTGTGTTTTCTAAACGTGTGACTCTGTTCTGTTTTGTAATTCCGTTCAAGTGTAGCGGTTTTTACATTCCCTCTATAAGTGATAGCTTATGATAAGTGTCTTTTTCTGTGTGACTTATTTCACGTAGAATCATCGTACCTAAATCCACTCATCTTGCTTCTACTAGCCTTATGAAATTGATTTCATGTCTGAGTGATATTCCATTGTACATAAGGACCACAACTTCTTTATCCATTTTTCTCTTTCCTGGGATATTTAAGGTGTCATGAAGTGGAGGTTCTTGTCAACAGAGCAGCCCTAAACTTTGGGGTGCCTGTGTCTTGCTGATTTTTAGTTTTCCCAATTTATACGCCCATGAGTGGACGTGCCCTATGCTCCCTAAGCTGTGTTTTTTCGATGTTTTAGGACACACCGTACACTTCTCCAGAGTGGCTGTTGGCAATTTACATCCCGCCCATCAGCGTAGCAAGGCTGCCATTTCTCCATGGCCTGTCCTGCATTTCTGGTTTTGACACTTTTTGCAGCATGGCCCTTTTGACCGATGGGAAGCGAGACTTCTTTGTAGCGCTGATTAGCCTTTCCAGGTTGCTTGGTTGGCCAAACAGGGCGTATGCGTTTTTTCCTGAATATATTCAGGAAAAAACGCATACGCCCTGTTTGGCCAAGGGCATCATTGTCGATGTTTTGCCACTTTTCATGTGCTTTAAAGGCGATTCGAATCTACCTCCTGAAACATGTTTCCTGCAATTCTGCCTTGCTTTCAAATCCTCTTCGTTGCCTTCCCTCAATATATCTGTGGATGAGAGTTATCATTTATAGCTCTGCGGGTTTGTGAATTGCAGTGTCCCTGAGCTCCATTTTTCAACTGGCTTTTTTGGGAGCTGGCCGCAAAAGCGCGGGATTGCCTCAGGCCCTATTCTGCTTCTGGGCGGCAGGCTGAGCCTGTGGTTAATTCTTCTTCCCGATGGGAAAATAGAGTGACCTCTGCCTGTCCCAACACCTAGATCTAGTCTCTCATTGGTTGCCCCTCTTCCCGTTCATCCTCAGGACAAATTGCAACCTGTAGGGAACAGGAGCTTAAAGGTGCTGATTCTCCAAGTAGGGAGATTGCTAGTAAAGTAGCTGGAAAGGCGAACCCGAGCACAAGGAGATGAGAAATGAGGTGCGTATTAGAAACCTTACAAAATCACACGGTGTACCATCTTCTGGGTTCCTCATGCATATTTTCGATGTAGGAACATGCCCTTGAACCTGGAGATTTGGGACCCATGGGGTGGGTACCAGGCAGTAGTACTTTAAAGGGTCTGTGCTTGCTCACCCAACCTCACCCAACCTTTCAGCCCCAAGAGTGTCCACCCTTATGTCTCATCCAGCTGTTGGTCTAGATAAGGTCAATCCAGGTTGCATCACAGCCTCTGAACGAATTTTGTAAGAATTTCTCTCTCTTTCACTGTCTTTGTTTTACGGGTTTTTAAAAGTAATTTATTTTTATAATGGGGTTTAGCTGCTTTTCACGGCTGTGTTTATGCGGCTTTACACCCACTTGACTCACTGCCAGACAGATATCAATACATAGGTTTTAAGTTCTTACTAGTCACATATATTCTTGTGCGGTGAATAGGGGGTGTTGAGTCCAGTTCACTGAGCAAGGAGCAGGTGTTGTCTATTACATATTGGGTGTATGGAACGGTATCTGAGCGAATTTGAAACCCTTGTTTTATGCCTCACCCCACCTCACCTTTCCCGTTAAGCAGCCATAGTGTGTTTTCTAAACGTGTGACTCTGTTCTGTTTTGTAATTCAGTTCAAGTGTAGCGGTTTTTACATTCCCTCTGTAAGTGATAGCTTATGATAAGTGTCTTTTTCTTTGTGACTTATTTCACTTAGAATCATCGTACCTAAATCCACTCATCTTGCTTCTACTAGCCTTATGACCTTGATTTCATGTCTGAGTGATATTCCATTGTACATAAGGACCACAACTTCTTTATCCATTTTTCTCTTTCCTGGGATATTTAAGGTGTCATGAAGTGGAGGTTCTTGTCAACAGAGCAGCCCTAAACTTTGGGGTGCCTGTGTCTTGCTGATTTTTAGTTTTCCCAATTTATACGCCCATGAGTGGACGTGCCCTATGCTCCCTAAGCTGTGTTTTTTCGATGTTTCAGGACACACCGTACACTTCTCCAGAGTGGCTGTTGGCAATTTACATCCCGCCCATCAGCGTAGCAAGGCTGCCATTTCTCCATGGCCTGTCCTGCATTTCTGGTTTTGACACTTTTTGCAGCATGGCCCTTTTGACCGATGGGAAGCGAGACTTCTTTGTAGCGCTGATTTGCCTTTCCAGGTTGCTTGGTTGGCAAAAAAGGGCGTATGCGTTTTTTCCTGAATATATTCAGGAAAAAACGCATACGCCCTTTTTGGCCAAGGGCATCATTGTCGAAGTTTTGCCACTTTTCATGTGCTTTAAAGGCGATTCGAATCTACCTCCTGAAACCTGTTTCCTGCAATTCTGCCTTGCTTTCAAATCCTCTTCGTTGCCTTCCCTCAATATATCTGTGGATGAGAGTTATCATTTATAGCTCTGCGGGTTTGTGAATTGCAGTGTCCCTGAGCTCCATTTTTCAACTGGCTTTTTTGGGAGCTGGCCGCAAAAGCGCGGGATTGCCTCAGGCCCTATTCTGCTTCTGGGCGGCAGGCTGAGCCTGTGGTTAATTCTTCTTCCCGATGGGAAAATAGAGTGACCTCTGCCTGTCCCAACACCTAGATCTAGTCTCTCATTGGTTGCCCCTCTTCCCGTTCATCCTCAGGACAAATTGCAACCTGTAGGGAACAGGAGCTTAAAGGTGCTGATTCTCCAAGTAGGGAGATTGCTAGTAAAGTAGCTGGAAAGGCGAACCCGAGCACAAGGAGATGAGAAATGAGGTGCGTATTAGAAACCTTTCAAAATCACACGGTGTACCATCTTCTGGGTTTCTCATGCATGTTTTTGATGTAGGAAGATGCCCTTGAACCTGGAGATTTGTGACCCATGGGATGGGTACCAGGCAGTATTACTTTAAAGGGTCTGCGTTTGCTCACCCAACCTCACCCAACCTTTCAGCCCCAAGAGTGTCCACCCTTATGTCTCATCCAGCTGTGGGTCTAGATATGGTCAATCCAGGTTGCATCACAGCCTCTGAACGAATTCTGTAAGAATTTCTCTCTCTTTCACTGTCTTTGTTTTACGGGTTTTTAAAAGTAATTTATTTTTATAATGGGGTTCAGCTGCTTTTCACGGCTGAGTTTATGCGGCTTTACACCCACTTGACTCACTTCCAGACAGATATCAATACATAGGTTTTAAGATTCTTACTAGTCACATATATTCTTGTGCGGTGAATAGGGGGTGTTGAGTCCAGTTCACTGAGCAAGGAGTAGGTCTTGTCTATTACATATTGGGTGTATGGAACGGTATCTGAGCCAATTTGAAACACTTTTTTTATGCATCACCCAACCTCACCTTTCCCATTAAGCAGCCATAGTGTGTTTTCTAAACGTGTGACTCTGTTCTGTTTTGTAATTCAGTTCAAGTGTAGCGGTTTTTACATTCCCTCTATAAGTGATAGCTTATGATAAGTGTCTTTTTCTGTGTGACTTATTTCACGTAGAATCATCGTACCTAAATCCACTCATCTTGCTTCTACTAGCCTTATGAAATTGATTTCATGTCTGAGTGATATTCCATTGTACATAAGGACCACAACTTCTTTATCCATTTTTCTCTTTCCTGGGATATTTAAGGTGTCATGAAGTGGAGGTTCTTGTCAACAGAGCAGCCCTAAACTTTGGGGTGCCTGTGTCTTGCTGATTTTTAGTTTTCCCAATTTATACGCCCATGAGTGGACGTGCCCTATGCTCCCTAAGCTGTGTTTTTTCGATGTTTTAGGACACACCGTACACTTCTCCAGAGTGGCTGTTGGCAATTTACATCCCGCCCATCAGCGTACCAAGGCTGCCATTTCTCCATGGCCTGTCCTGCATTTCTGGTTTTGACACTTTTTGCAGCATGGCCCTTTTGACCGATGGGAAGCGAGACTTCTTTGTAGCGCTGATTAGCCTTTCCAGGTTGCTTGGTTGGCCAAACAGGGCGTATGCGTTTTTTCCTGAATATATTCAGGAAAAAACGCATACGCCCTGTTTGGCCAAGGGCATCATTGTCGATGTTTTGCCACTTTTCATGTGCTTTAAAGGTGATTCGAATCTACCTCCTGAAACATGTTTCCTGCAATTCTGCCTTGCTTTCAAATCCTCTTCGTTGCCTTCCCTCAATATATCTGTGGATGAGAGTTATCATTTATAGCTCTGCGGGTTTGTGAATTGCAGTGTCCCTGAGCTCCATTTTTCAACTGGCTTTTTTGGGAGCTGGCCGCAAAAGCGCGGGATTGCCTCAGGCCCTATTCTGCTTCTGGGCGGCAGGCTGAGCCTGTGGTTAATTCTTCTTCCCGATGGGAAATTAGAGTAACCTCTGCCTGTCCCAACACCTAGATCTAGTCTCTCATTGGTTGCCCCTCTTCCCGTTCATCCTCAGGACAAACTGCAACCTGTAGGGAACAGGAGCTTAAAGGTGCTCTTTCTCCAATAGGGAGATTGCTAGTAAAGTAGCTGGAATGGCGAACCCGAGCACAAGGAGATGAGAAATGAGGTGCGTATTAGAAACCTTTCAAAATCACACGGTGTACCATCTTCTTGGTGCCTCATGCATGTTTTCGATGTAGGAAGATGCCCTTGAACCTGGAGATTTGGGACCCATGGGGTGGGTACCAGGCAGTAGTACTTTAAAGGGTCTGTGCTTGCTCACCCAACCTCACCCAACCTTTCAGCCCCAAGAGTGTCCACCCTTATGTCTCATCCAGCTGTGGGTCTAGATAAGGTCAATCCAGGTTGCATCACAGCCTCTGAACGAATTTTGTAAGAATTTCTCTCTCTTTCACTGTCTTTGTTTTACGGGTTTTTAAAAGTAATTTATTTTTATAATGGGGTTTAGCTGCTTTTCACGGCTGTGTTTATGCGGCTTTACACCCACTTGACTCACTGCCAGACAGATATCAATACATAGGTTTTAAGGTTCTTACTACTCACATATATTCTTGTGCGGTGAATAGGGGGTGTTGAGTCCAGTTCACTGAGCAAGGAGCAGGTGTTGTCTATTACATATTGGGTGTATGGAACGGTATCTGAGCAAATTTGAAACCCTTGTTTTATGCCTCACCCCACCTCACCTTTCCCGTTAAGCAGCCATAGTGTGTTTTCTAAACGTGTGACTCTGTTCTGTTTTGTAATTCAGTTCAAGTGTAGCGGTTTTTATATTCCCTCTATAAGTGATAGCTAATGATAAGAGTCTTTTTCTGTGTGACTTATTTCACTTAGAATCATCGTACCTAAATCCACTCATCTTGCTTCTACTAGCCTTAAGACATTGATTTCATGTCTGAGTGATATTCCATTGTACATAAGGACCACAACTTCTTTATCCATTTTTCTCTTTCCTGGGATATTTAAGGTGTCATGAAGTGGAGGTTCTTGTCAACAGAGCAGCCCTAAACTTTGGGGTGCCTGTGTCTTGCTGATTTTTAGTTTTCCCAATTTATACGCCCATGAGTGGACGTGCCCTATGCTCCCTAAGCTGTGGTTTTTCGATGTTTCAGGACACACCGTACACTTCTCCCGAGTGGCTGTTGGCAATTTACATCCCGCCCATCAGTGTAGCAAGGCTGCCATTTCTCCATGGCCTGTCCTGCATTTCTGGTTTTGACACTTTTTGCAGCATGGCCCTTTTGACCGATGGGAAGCGAGACTTCTTTGTAGCGCTGATTTGCCTTTCCAGGTTGCTTGGTTGGCCAAACAGGGCGTATGCGTTTTTTCCTGAATATATTCAGGAAAAAACGCATACGCCCTCTTTGGCCAAGGGCATCATTGTCGACATTTTGCCACTTTTCATGTGCTTTAAAGGCGATTCGAATCTAACTCCTGAAACCTGTTTCCTGCAATTCTGCCTTGCTTTCAAATCCTCTTCCTTGCCTTCCCTCAATATATCTGTGGATGAGAGTTATCATTTATAGCTCTGCGGGTTTGTGAATTGCAGTGTCCCTGAGCTCCATTTTTCAACTCGCTTTTTTGGAAGCTGGCCGCAAAAACGCGGGATTGCCTCAGGCCCTATTCTGCTTCTGGGCTGCAGGCTGAGCCTGTGGTTAATTCTTCTTCCTGATGGGAAAATAGAGTGACCTGTGCCTGTCCCAACACCTAGATCTAGTCTCTCATTGGTTGCCCCTCTTCCCGTTCATCCTCAGGACAAATTGCAACCTGTAGGGAACAGGAGCTTAAAGGTGCTGATTCTCCAAGTAGGGAGATTGCTAGTAAAGTAGCTGGAAAGGCGAACCCGATCACAAGGAGATGAGAAATCAGGTGCATATTAGAAACCTTTCAAAATCACACGGTGTACCATCTTCTGGGTTTCTCATGCATGTTTTTGATGTAGGAAGATGCCCTTGAACCTGGAGATTTGGGACCCATGGGATGGGTACCAGGCAGTATTACTTTAAAGGGTCTGCGTTTGCTCACCCAACCTCACCCAACCTTTCAGCCCCAAGAGTGTCCACCCTTATGTCTCATCCAGCTGTGGGTCTAGATAAGGTCAATCCAGGTTGCATCACAGCCTCTGAACGAATTTTGTAAGAATTTCTCAATCTTTCACTGTCTTTGTTTTACGGGTTTTTAAAAGTAATTTATTTTTATAATGGGGTTTAGCTGCTTTTCACGGCTGTGTTTATGCGGCTTTACACCCACTTGACTCACTGCCAGACAGATATCAATACATAGGTTTTAAGATTCTTACTAGTCACATATATTCTTGTGCGGTGAATAGGGGGTGTTGAGTCCAGTTCACTGAGCAAGGAGCAGGTGTTGTCTATTACATATTGGGTGTATGGAACGGTATCTGAGCGAATTTGAAACCCTTGTTTTATGCCTCACCCCACCTCACCTTTCCCGTTAAGCAGCCATAGTGTGTTTTCTAAACGTGTGACTCTGTTCTGTTTTGTAATTCAGTTCAAGTGTAGCGGTTTTTACATTCCCTCTATAAGTGATAGCTAATGATAAGTGTCTTTTTCTGTGTGACTTATTTCACTTAGAATCATCGTACCTAAATCCACTCATCTTGCTTCTACTAGCCTTATGACCTTGATTTCATGTCTGAGTGATATTCCATTGTACATAAGGACCACAACTTCTTTATCCATTTTTCTCTTTCCTGGGATATTTAAGGTGTCATGAAGTGGAGGTTCTTGTCAACAGAGCAGCCCTAAACTTTGGGGTGCCTGTGTCTTGCTGATTTTTAGTTTTCCCAATTTATACGCCCATGAGTGGACGTGCCCTATGCTCCCTAAGCTGTGTTTTTTCGATGTTTCAGGACACACCGTACACTTCTCCAGAGTGGCTGTTGGCAATTTACATCCCGCCCATCAGCGTAGCAAGGCTGCCATTTCTCCATGGCCTGTCCTGCATTTCTGGTTTTGACACTTTTTGCAGCATGGCCCTTTTGACCGATGGGAAGCGAGACTTATTTGTAGCGCTGATTTGCCTTTCCAGGTTGCTTGGTTGGCAAAAAAGGGCGTATGCGTTTTTTCCTGAATATATTCAGGAAAAAACGCATACGCCCTGTTTGGCCAAGGGCATCATTGTCGATGTTTTGCCACTTTTCATGTGCTTTAAAGGCGATTCGAATCTACCTCCTGAAACCTGTTTCCTGCAATTCTGCCTTGCTTCAAATCCTCTTCGTTGCCTTCCCTCAATATATCTGTGGATGAGAGTTATCATTTATAGCTCTGCGGGTTTGTGAATTGCAGTGTCCCTGAGCTCCATTTTTCAACTGGCTTTTTTGGGAGCTGGCCGCAAAAGCGCGGGATTGCCTCAGGCCCTATTCTGCTTCTGGGCGGCAGGCTGAGCCTGTGGTTAATTCTTCTTCCCGATGGGAAAATAGAGTGACCTCTGCCTGTCCCAACACCTAGATCTAGTCTCTCATTGGTTGCCCCTCTTCCCGTTCATCCTCAGGACAAATTGCAACCTGTAGGGAACAGGAGCTTAAAGGTGCTGATTCTCCAAGTAGGGAGATTGCTAGTAAAGTAGCTGGAAAGGCGAACCCGAGCACAAGGAGATGAGAAATGAGGTGCGTATTAGAAACCTTTCAAAATCACACGGTGTACCATCTTCTGGGTTCCTCATGCATGTTTTCGATGTAGGAAGATGCCCTTGAACCTGGAGATTTGGGACCCATGGGGTGGGTACCAGGCAGTAGTACTTTAAAGGGTCTGTGCTTGCTCACCCAACCTCACCCAACCTTTCAGCCCCAAGAGTGTCCACCCTTATGTCTCATCCAGCTGTGGGTCTAGATAAGGTCAATCCAGGTTGCATCACAGCCTCTGAACGAATTTTGTAAGAATTTCTCAATCTTTCACTGTCTTTGTTTTACGGGTTTTTAAAAGTAATTTATTTTTATAATGGGGTTTAGCTGCTTTTCACGGCTGTGTTTATGCGGCTTTACACCCACTTGACTCACTGCCAGACAGATATCAATACATAGGTTTTAAGATTCTTACTAGTCACATATATTCTTGTGCGGTGAATAGGGGGTGTTGAGTCCAGTTCACTGAGCAAGGAGCAGGTGTTGTCTATTACATATTGGGTGTATGGAACGGTATCTGAGCGAATTTGAAACCCTTGTTTTATGCCTCACCCCACCTCACCTTTCCCGTTAAGCAGCCATAGTGTGTTTTCTAAACGTGTGACTCTGTTCTGTTTTGTAATTCAGTTCAAGTGTAGCGGTTTTTACATTCCCTCTATAAGTGATAGCTAATGATAAGTGTCTTTTTCTGTGTGACTTATTTCACTTAGAATCATCGTACCTAAATCCACTCATCTTGCTTCTACTAGCCTTATGACCTTGATTTCATGTCTGAGTGATATTCCATTGTACATAAGGACCACAACTTCTTTATCCATTTTTCTCTTTCCTGGGATATTTAAGGTGTCATGAAGTGGAGGTTCTTGTCAACAGAGCAGCCCTAAACTTTGGGGTGCCTGTGTCTTGCTGATTTTTAGTTTTCCCAATTTATACGCCCATGAGTGGACGTGCCCTATGCTCCCTAAGCTGTGTTTTTTCGATGTTTCAGGACACACCGTACACTTCTCCAGAGTGGCTGTTGGCAATTTACATCCCGCCCATCAGCGTAGCAAGGCTGCCATTTCTCCATGGCCTGTCCTGCATTTCTGGTTTTGACACTTTTTGCAGCATGGCCCTTTTGACCGATGGGAAGCGAGACTTATTTGTAGCGCTGATTTGCCTTTCCAGGTTGCTTGGTTGTCAAAAAAGGGCGTATGCGTTTTTTCCTGAATATATTCAGGAAAAAACGCATACGCCCTGTTTGGCCAAGGGCATCATTGTCGATGTTTTGCCACTTTTCATGTGCTTTAAAGGCGATTCGAATCTACCTCCTGAAACCTGTTTCCTGCAATTCTGCCTTGCTTTCAAATCCTCTTCGTTGCCTTCCCTCAATATATCTGTGGATGAGAGTTATCATTTATAGCTCTGCGGGTTTGTGAATTGCAGTGTCCCTGAGCTCCATTTTTCAACTGGCTTTTTTGGGAGCTGGCCGCAAAAGCGCGGGATTGCCTCAGGCCCTATTCTGCTTCTGGGCGGCAGGCTGAGCCTGTGGTTAATTCTTCTTCCCGATGGGAAAATAGAGTGACCTCTGCCTGTCCCAACACCTAGATCTAGTCTCTCATTGGTTGCCCCTCTTCCCGTTCATCCTCAGGACAAATTGCAACCTGTAGGGAACAGGAGCTTAAAGGTGCTGATTCTCCAAGTAGGGAGATTGCTAGTAAAGTAGCTGGAAAGGCGAACCCGAGCACAAGGAGATGAGAAATGAGGTGCGTATTAGAAACCTTTCAAAATCACACGGTGTACCATCTTCTGGGTTTCTCATGCATGTTTTTGATGTAGGAAGATGCCCTTGAACCTGGAGATTTGTGACCCATGGGATGGGTACCAGGCAGTATTACTTTAAAGGGTCTGCGTTTGCTCACCCAACCTCACCCAACCTTTCAGCCCCAAGAGTGTCCACCCTTATGTCTCATCCAGCTGTGGGTCTAGATATGGTCAATCCAGGTTGCATCACAGCCTCTGAACGAATTCTGTAAGAATTTCTCTCTCTTTCACTGTCTTTGTTTTACGGGTTTTTAAAAGTAATTTATTTTTATAATGGGGTTCAGCTGCTTTTCACGGCTGAGTTTATGCGGCTTTACACCCACTTGACTCACTTCCAGACAGATATCAATACATAGGTTTTAAGATTCTTACTAGTCACATATATTCTTGTGCGGTGAATAGGGGGTGTTGAGTCCAGTTCACTGAGCAAGGAGTAGGTCTTGTCTATTACATATTGGGTGTATGGAACGGTATCTGAGCCAATTTGAAACACTTTTTTTATGCATCACCCCACCTCACCTTTCCCATTAAGCAGCCATAGTGTGTTTTCTAAACGTGTGACTCTGTTCTGTTTTGTAATTCAGTTCAAGTGTAGCGGTTTTTACATTCCCTCTATAAGTGATAGCTTATGATAAGTGTCTTTTTCTGTGTGACTTATTTCACGTAGAATCATCGTACCTAAATCCACTCATCTTGCTTCTACTAGCCTTATGAAATTGATTTCATGTCTGAGTGATATTCCATTGTACATAAGGACCACAACTTCTTTATCCATTTTTCTCTTTCCTGTGATATTTAAGGTGTCATGAAGTGGAGGTTCTTGTCAACAGAGCAGCCCTAAACTTTGGGGTGCCTGTGTCTTGCTGATTTTTAGTTTTCCCAATTTATACGCCCATGAGTGGACGTGCCCTATGCTCCCTAAGCTGTGTTTTTTCGATGTTTTAGGACACACCGTACACTTCTCCAGAGTGGCTGTTGGCAATTTACATCCCGCCCATCAGCGTACCAAGGCTGCCATTTCTCCATGGCCTGTCCTGCATTTCTGGTTTTGACACTTTTTGCAGCATGGCCCTTTTGACCGATGGGAAGCGAGACTTCTTTGTAGCGCTGATTAGCCTTTCCAGGTTGCTTGGTTGGCCAAACAGGGCGTATGCGTTTTTTCCTGAATATATTCAGGAAAAAACGCATACGCCCTGTTTGGCCAAGGGCATCATTGTCGATGTTTTGCCACTTTTCATGTGCTTTAAAGGCGATTCGAATCTACCTCCTGAAACATGTTTCCTGCAATTCTGCCTTGCTTTCAAATCCTCTTCGTTGCCTTCCCTCAATATATCTGTGGATGAGAGTTATCATTTATAGCTCTGCGGGTTTGTGAATTGCAGTGTCCCTGAGCTCCATTTTTCAACTGGCTTTTTTGGGAGCTGGCCGCAAAAGCGCGGGATTGCCTCAGGCCCTATTCTGCTTCTGGGCGGCAGGCTGAGCCTGTGGTTAATTCTTCTTCCCGATGGGAAATTAGAGTAACCTCTGCCTGTCCCAACACCTAGATCTAGTCTCTCATTGGTTGCCCCTCTTCCCGTTCATCCTCAGGACAAACTGCAACCTGTAGGGAACAGGAGCTTAAAGGTGCTCTTTCTCCAAGTAGGGAGATTGCTAGTAAAGTAGCTGGAATGGCGAACCCGAGCACAAGGAGATGAGAAATGAGGTGCGTATTAGAAACCTTTCAAAATCACACGGTGTACCATCTTCTTGGTGCCTCATGCATGTTTTCGATGTAGGAAGATGCCCTTGAACCTGGAGATTTGGGACCCATGGGGTGGGTACCAGGCAGTAGTACTTTAAAGGGTCTGTGCTTGCTCACCCAACCTCACCCAACCTTTCAGCCCCAAGAGTGTCCACCCTTATGTCTCATCCAGCTGTGGGTCTAGATAAGGTCAATCCAGGTTGCATCACAGCCTCTGAACGAATTTTGTAAGAATTTCTCTCTCTTTCACTGTCTTTGTTTTACGGGTTTTTAAAAGTAATTTATTTTTATAATGGGGTTTAGCTGCTTTTCACGGCTGTGTTTATGCGGCTTTACACCCACTTGACTCACTGCCAGACAGATATCAATACATAGGTTTTAAGGTTCTTACTACTCACATATATTCTTGTGCGGTGAATAGGGGGTGTTGAGTCCAGTTCACTGAGCAAGGAGCAGGTGTTGTCTATTACATATTGGGTGTATGGAACGGTATCTGAGCGAATTTGAAACCCTTGTTTTATGCCTCACCCCACCTCACCTTTCCCGTTAAGCAGCCATAGTGTGTTTTCTAAACGTGTGACTCTGTTCTGTTTTGTAATTCAGTTCAAGTGTAGCGGTTTTTATATTCCCTCTATAAGTGATAGCTAATGATAAGAGTCTTTTTCTGTGTGACTTATTTCACTTAGAATCATCGTACCTAAATCCACTCATCTTGCTTCTACTAGCCTTAAGACATTGATTTCATGTCTGAGTGATATTCCATTGTACATAAGGACCACAACTTCTTTATCCATTTTTCTCTTTCCTGGGATATTTAAGGTGTCATGAAGTGGAGGTTCTTGTCAACAGAGCAGCCCTAAACTTTGGGGTGCCTGTGTCTTGCTGATTTTTAGTTTTCCCAATTTATACGCCCATGAGTGGACGTGCCCTATGCTCCCTAAGCTGTGGTTTTTCGATGTTTCAGGACACACCGTACACTTCTCCCGAGTGGCTGTTGGCAATTTACATCCCGCCCATCAGTGTAGCAAGGCTGCCATTTCTCCATGGCCTGTCCTGCATTTCTGGTTTTGACACTTTTTGCAGCATGGCCCTTTTGACCGATGGGAAGCGAGACTTCTTTGTAGCGCTGATTTGCCTTTCCAGGTTGCTTGGTTGGCCAAACAGGGCGTATGCGTTTTTTCCTGAATATATTCAGGAAAAAACGCATACGCCCTCTTTGGCCAAGGGCATCATTGTCGACATTTTGCCACTTTTCATGTGCTTTAAAGGCGATTCGAATCTAACTCCTGAAACCTGTTTCCTGCAATTCTGCCTTGCTTTCAAATCCTCTTCCTTGCCTTCCCTCAATATATCTGTGGATGAGAGTTATCATTTATAGCTCTGCGGGTTTGTGAATTGCAGTGTCCCTGAGCTCCATTTTTCAACTCGCTTTTTTGGAAGCTGGCCGCAAAAACGCGGGATTGCCTCAGGCCCTATTCTGCTTCTGGGCTGCAGGCTGAGCCTGTGGTTAATTCTTCTTCCTGATGGGAAAATAGAGTGACCTGTGCCTGTCCCAACACCTAGATCTAGTCTCTCATTGGTTGCCCCTCTTCCCGTTCATCCTCAGGACAAATTGCAACCTGTAGGGAACAGGAGCTTAAAGGTGCTGATTCTCCAAGTAGGGAGATTGCTAGTAAAGTAGCTGGAAAGGCGAACCCGATCACAAGGAGATGAGAAATCAGGTGCATATTAGAAACCTTTCAAAATCACACGGTGTACCATCTTCTGGGTTTCTCATGCATGTTTTTGATGTAGGAAGATGCCCTTGAACCTGGAGATTTGGGACCCATGGGATGGGTACCAGGCAGTATTACTTTAAAGGGTCTGCGTTTGCTCACCCAACCTCACCCAACCTTTCAGCCCCAAGAGTGTCCACCCTTATGTCTCATCCAGCTGTGGGTCTAGATAAGGTCAATCCAGGTTGCATCACAGCCTCTGAACGAATTTTGTAAGAATTTCTCAATCTTTCACTGTCTTTGTTTTACGGGTTTTTAAAAGTAATTTATTTTTATAATGGGGTTTAGCTGCTTTTCACGGCTGTGTTTATGCGGCTTTACACCCACTTGACTCACTGCCAGACAGATATCAATACATAGGTTTTAAGATTCTTACTAGTCACATATATTCTTGTGCGGTGAATAGGGGGTGTTGAGTCCAGTTCACTGAGCAAGGAGCAGGTGTTGTCTATTACATATTGGGTGTATGGAACGGTATCTGAGCGAATTTGAAACCCTTGTTTTATGCCTCACCCCACCTCACCTTTCCCGTTAAGCAGCCATAGTGTGTTTTCTAAACGTGTGACTCTGTTCTGTTTTGTAATTCAGTTCAAGTGTAGCGGTTTTTACATTCCCTCTATAAGTGATAGCTAATGATAAGTGTCTTTTTCTGTGTGACTTATTTCACTTAGAATCATCGTACCTAAATCCACTCATCTTGCTTCTACTAGCCTTATGACCTTGATTTCATGTCTGAGTGATATTCCATTGTACATAAGGACCACAACTTCTTTATCCATTTTTCTCTTTCCTGGGATATTTAAGGTGTCATGAAGTGGAGGTTCTTGTCAACAGAGCAGCCCTAAACTTTGGGGTGCCTGTGTCTTGCTGATTTTTAGTTTTCCCAATTTATACGCCCATGAGTGGACGTGCCCTATGCTCCCTAAGCTGTGTTTTTTCGATGTTTCAGGACACACCGTACACTTCTCCAGAGTGGCTGTTGGCAATTTACATCCCGCCCATCAGCGTAGCAAGGCTGCCATTTCTCCATGGCCTGTCCTGCATTTCTGGTTTTGACACTTTTTGCAGCATGGCCCTTTTGACCGATGGGAAGCGAGACTTCTTTGTAGCGCTGATTTGCCTTTCCAGGTTGCTTGGTTGGCAAAAAAGGGCGTATGCGTTTTTTCCTGAATATATTCAGGAAAAAACGCATACGCCCTGTTTGGCCAAGGGCATCATTGTCGATGTTTTGCCACTTTTCATGTGCTTTAAAGGCGATTCGAATCTACCTCCTGAAACCTGTTTCCTGCAATTCTGCCTTGCTTCAAATCCTCTTCGTTGCCTTCCCTCAATATATCTGTGGATGAGAGTTATCATTTATAGCTCTGCGGGTTTGTGAATTGCAGTGTCCCTGAGCTCCATTTTTCAACTGGCTTTTTTGGGAGCTGGCCGCAAAAGCGCGGGATTGCCTCAGGCCCTATTCTGCTTCTGGGCGGCAGGCTGAGCCTGTGGTTAATTCTTCTTCCCGATGGGAAAATAGAGTGACCTCTGCCTGTCCCAACACCTAGATCTAGTCTCTCATTGGTTGCCCCTCTTCCCGTTCATCCTCAGGACAAATTGCAACCTGTAGGGAACAGGAGCTTAAAGGTGCTGATTCTCCAAGTAGGGAGATTGCTAGTAAAGTAGCTGGAAAGGCGAACCCGAGCACAAGGAGATGAGAAATGAGGTGCGTATTAGAAACCTTTCAAAATCACACGGTGTACCATCTTCTGGGTTCCTCATGCATGTTTTCGATGTAGGAAGATGCCCTTGAACCTGGAGATTTGGGACCCATGGGGTGGGTACCAGGCAGTAGTACTTTAAAGGGTCTGTGCTTGCTCACCCAACCTCACCCAACCTTTCAGCCCCAAGAGTGTCCACCCTTATGTCTCATCCAGCTGTGGGTCTAGATAAGGTCAATCCAGGTTGCATCACAGCCTCTGAACGAATTTTGTAAGAATTTCTCAATCTTTCACTGTCTTTGTTTTACGGGTTTTTAAAAGTAATTTATTTTTATAATGGGGTTTAGCTGCTTTTCACGGCTGTGTTTATGCGGCTTTACACCCACTTGACTCACTGCCAGACAGATATCAATACATAGGTTTTAAGATTCTTACTAGTCACATATATTCTTGTGCGGTGAATAGGGGGTGTTGAGTCCAGTTCACTGAGCAAGGAGCAGGTGTTGTCTATTACATATTGGGTGTATGGAACGGTATCTGAGCGAATTTGAAACCCTTGTTTTATGCCTCACCCCACCTCACCTTTCCCGTTAAGCAGCCATAGTGTGTTTTCTAAACGTGTGACTCTGTTCTGTTTTGTAATTCAGTTCAAGTGTAGCGGTTTTTACATTCCCTCTATAAGTGATAGCTAATGATAAGTGTCTTTTTCTGTGTGACTTATTTCACTTAGAATCATCGTACCTAAATCCACTCATCTTGCTTCTACTAGCCTTATGACCTTGATTTCATGTCTGAGTGATATTCCATTGTACATAAGGACCACAACTTCTTTATCCATTTTTCTCTTTCCTGGGATATTTAAGGTGTCATGAAGTGGAGGTTCTTGTCAACAGAGCAGCCCTAAACTTTGGGGTGCCTGTGTCTTGCTGATTTTTAGTTTTCCCAATTTATACGCCCATGAGTGGACGTGCCCTATGCTCCCTAAGCTGTGTTTTTTCGATGTTTCAGGACACACCGTACACTTCTCCAGAGTGGCTGTTGGCAATTTACATCCCGCCCATCAGCGTAGCAAGGCTGCCATTTCTCCATGGCCTGTCCTGCATTTCTGGTTTTGACACTTTTTGCAGCATGGCCCTTTTGACCGATGGGAAGCGAGACTTATTTGTAGCGCTGATTTGCCTTTCCAGGTTGCTTGGTTGTCAAAAAAGGGCGTATGCGTTTTTTCCTGAATATATTCAGGAAAAAACGCATACGCCCTGTTTGGCCAAGGGCATCATTGTCGATGTTTTGCCACTTTTCATGTGCTTTAAAGGCGATTCGAATCTACCTCCTGAAACCTGTTTCCTGCAATTTTGCCTTGCTTCAAATCCTCTTCGTTGCCTTCCCTCAATATATCTGTGGATGAGAGTTATCATTTATAGCTCTGCGGGTTTGTGAATTGCAGTGTCCCTGAGCTCCATTTTTCAACTCGCTTTTTTGGGAGCTGGCCGCAAAAACGCGGGATTGCCTCAGGCCCTATTCTACTTCTGGGCGGCAGGCTGAGCCTGTGGTTAATTCTTCTTCCTGATGGGAAAATAGAGTGACCTGTGCCTGTCCCAACACCTAGATCTAGTCTCTCATTGGTTGCCCCTCTTCCCGTTCATCCTCAGGACAAATTGCAACCTGTAGGGAACAGGAGCTTAAAGGTGCTGATTCTCCAAGTAGGGAGATTGCTAGTAAAGTAGCTGGAAAGGCGAACCCGATCACAAGGAGATGAGAAATCAGGTGCGTATTAGAAACCTTTCAAAATCACACGGTGTACCATCTTCTGGGTTTCTCATGCATGTTTTTGATGTAGGAAGATGCCCTTGAACCTGGAGATTTGGGACCCATGGGATGGGTACCAGGCAGTATTACTTTAAAGGGTCTGCGTTTGCTCACCCAACCTCACCCAACCTTTCAGCCCCAAGAGTGTCCACCCTTATGTCTCATCCAGCTGTGGGTCTAGATATGGTCAATCCAGGTTGCATCACAGCCTCTGAACGAATTCTGTAAGAATTTCTCTCTCTTTCACTGTCTTTGTTTTATGGGTTTTTAAAAGTAATTTATTTTTATAATGGGGTTCAGCTGCTTTTCACGGCTGTGTTTATGCGGCTTTACACCCACTTGACTCACTTCCAGACAGATATCAATACATAGGTTTTAAGATTCTTACTAGTCACATATATTCTTGTGCAGTGAATAGGGGGTGTTGAGTCCAGTTCACTGAGCAAGGAGTAGGTCTTGTCTATTACATATTGGGTGTATGGAACGGTATCTGAGCCAATTTGAAACCCTTTTTTTATGCATCACCCCACCTCACCTTTCCCATTAAGCAGCCATAGTGTGTTTTCTAAACGTGTGACTCTGTTCTGTTTTGTAATTCAGTTCAAGTGTAGCGGTTTTTACATTCCCTCTATAAGTGATAGCTTATGATAAGTGTCTTTTTCTGTGTGACTTATTTCACGTAGAATCATCGTACCTAAATCCACTCATCTTGCTTCTACTAGCCTTATGAAATTGATTTCATGTCTGAGTGATATTCCATTGTACATAAGGACCACAACTTCTTTATCCATTTTTCTCTTTCCTGTGATATTTAAGGTGTCATGAAGTGGAGGTTCTTGTCAACAGAGCAGCCCTAAACTTTGGGGTGCCTGTGTCTTGCTGATTTTTAGTTTTCCCAATTTATACGCCCATGAGTGGACGTGCCCTATGCTCCCTAATCTGTGTTTTTTCGATGTTTTAGGACACACCGTACACTTCTCCAGAGTGGCTGTTGGCAATTTACATCCCGCCCATCAGCGTAGCAAGGCTGCCATTTCTCCATGACCTGTCCTGCATTTCTGGTTTTGACACTTTTTGCAGCATGGCCCTTTTGACCGATGGGAAGCGAGACTTCTTTGTAGTGCTGATTAGCCTTTCCAGGTTGCTTGGTTGGCCAAACAGGGCGTATGCGTTTTTTCCTGAATATATTCAGGAAAAAACGCATACGCCCTGTTTGGCCAAGGGCATCATTGTCGATGTTTTGCCACTTTTCATGTGCTTTAAAGGCGATTCGAATCTACCTCCTGAAACATGTTTCCTGCAATTCTGCCTTGCTTTCAAATCCTCTTCGTTGCCTTCCCTCAATATATCTGTGGATGAGAGTTATCATTTATAGCTCTGCGGGTTTGTGAATTGCAGTGTCCCTGAGCTCCATTTTTCAACTGGCTTTTTTGGGAGCTGGCCGCAAAAGCGCGGGATTGCCTCAGGCCCTATTCTGCTTCTGGGCGGCAGGCTGAGCCTGTGGTTAATTCTTCTTCCCGATGGGAAAATAGAGTGACCTCTGCCTGTCCCAACACCTAGATCTAGTCTCTCATTGGTTGCCCCTCTTCCCGTTCATCCTCAGGACAAATTGCAACCTGTAGGGAACAGGAGCTTAAAGGTGCTGATTCTCCAAGTAGGGAGATTGCTAGTAAAGTAGCTGGAAAGGCGAACCCGAGCACAAGGAGATGAGAAATGAGGTGCGTATTAGAAACCTTTCAAAATCACGCGGTGTACCATCTTCTGGGTTTCTCATGCATGTTTTTGATGTAGGAAGATGCCCTTGAACCTGGAGATTTGTGACCCATGGGATGGGTACCAGGCAGTATTACTTTAAAGGGTCTGCGTTTGCTCACCCAACCTCACCCAACCTTTCAGCCCCAAGAGTGTCCACCCTTATGTCTCATCCAGCTGTGGGTCTAGATATGGTCAATCCAGGTTGCATCACAGCCTCTGAACGAATTCTGTAAGAATTTCTCTCTCTTTCACTGTCTTTGTTTTACGGGTTTTTAAAAGTAATTTATTTTTATAATGGGGTTCAGCTGCTTTTCACGGCTGAGTTTATGCGGCTTTACACCCACTTGACTCACTTCCAGACAGATATCAATACATAGGTTTTAAGATTCTTACTAGTCACATATATTCTTGTGCGGTGAATAGGGGGTGTTGAGTCCAGTTCACTGAGCAAGGAGTAGGTCTTGTCTATTACATATTGGGTGTATGGAACGGTATCTGAGCCAATTTGAAACACTTTTTTTATGCATCACCCCACCTCACCTTTCCCATTAAGCAGCCATAGTGTGTTTTCTAAACGTGTGACTCTGTTCTGTTTTGTAATTCAGTTCAAGTGTAGCGGTTTTTACATTCCCTCTATAAGTGATAGCTTATGATAAGTGTCTTTTTCTGTGTGACTTATTTCACGTAGAATCATCGTACCTAAATCCACTCATCTTGCTTCTACTAGCCTTATGAAATTGATTTCATGTCTGAGTGATATTCCATTGTACATAAGGACCACAACTTCTTTATCCATTTTTCTCTTTCCTGGGATATTTAAGGTGTCATGAAGTGGAGGTTCTTGTCAACAGAGCAGCCCTAAACTTTGGGGTGCCTGTGTCTTGCTGATTTTTAGTTTTCCCAATTTATACGCCCATGAGTGGACGTGCCCTATGCTCCCTAAGCTGTGTTTTTTCGATGTTTTAGGACACACCGTACACTTCTCCAGAGTGGCTGTTGGCAATTTACATCCCGCCCATCAGCGTACCAAGGCTGCCATTTCTCCATGGCCTGTCCTGCATTTCTGGTTTTGACACTTTTTGCAGCATGGCCCTTTTGACCGATGGGAAGCGAGACTTCTTTGTAGCGCTGATTAGCCTTTCCAGGTTGCTTGGTTGGCCAAACAGGGCGTATGCGTTTTTTCCTGAATATATTCAGGAAAAAACGCATACGCCCTGTTTGGCCAAGGGCATCATTGTCGATGTTTTGCCACTTTTCATGTGCTTTAAAGGCGATTCGAATCTACCTCCTGAAACATGTTTCCTGCAATTCTGCCTTGCTTTCAAATCCTCTTCGTTGCCTTCCCTCAATATATCTGTGGATGAGAGTTATCATTTATAGCTCTGCGGGTTTGTGAATTGCAGTGTCCCTGAGCTCCATTTTTCAACTGGCTTTTTTGGGAGCTGGCCGCAAAAGCGCGGGATTGCCTCAGGCCCTATTCTGCTTCTGGGCGGCAGGCTGAGCCTGTGGTTAATTCTTCTTCCCGATGGGAAATTAGAGTAACCTCTGCCTGTCCCAACACCTAGATCTAGTCTCTCATTGGTTGCCCCTCTTCCCGTTCATCCTCAGGACAAACTGCAACCTGTAGGGAACAGGAGCTTAAAGGTGCTCTTTCTCCAAGTAGGGAGATTGCTAGTAAAGTAGCTGGAATGGCGAACCCGAGCACAAGGAGATGAGAAATGAGGTGCGTATTAGAAACCTTTCAAAATCACACGGTGTACCATCTTCTTGGTGCCTCATGCATGTTTTCGATGTAGGAAGATGCCCTTGAACCTGGAGATTTGGGACCCATGGGGTGGGTACCAGGCAGTAGTACTTTAAAGGGTCTGTGCTTGCTCACCCAACCTCACCCAACCTTTCAGCCCCAAGAGTGTCCACCCTTATGTCTCATCCAGCTGTGGGTCTAGATAAGGTCAATCCAGGTTGCATCACAGCCTCTGAACGAATTTTGTAAGAATTTCTCTCTCTTTCACTGTCTTTGTTTTACGGGTTTTTAAAAGTAATTTATTTTTATAATGGGGTTTAGCTGCTTTTCACGGCTGTGTTTATGCGGCTTTACACCCACTTGACTCACTGCCAGACAGATATCAATACATAGGTTTTAAGGTTCTTACTACTCACATATATTCTTGTGCGGTGAATAGGGGGTGTTGAGTCCAGTTCACTGAGCAAGGAGCAGGTGTTGTCTATTACATATTGGGTGTATGGAACGGTATCTGAGCAAATTTGAAACCCTTGTTTTATGCCTCACCCCACCTCACCTTTCCCGTTAAGCAGCCATAGTGTGTTTTCTAAACGTGTGACTCTGTTCTGTTTTGTAATTCAGTTCAAGTGTAGCGGTTTTTATATTCCCTCTATAAGTGATAGCTAATGATAAGAGTCTTTTTCTGTGTGACTTATTTCACTTAGAATCATCGTACCTAAATCCACTCATCTTGCTTCTACTAGCCTTAAGACATTGATTTCATGTCTGAGTGATATTCCATTGTACATAAGGACCACAACTTCTTTATCCATTTTTCTCTTTCCTGGGATATTTAAGGTGTCATGAAGTGGAGGTTCTTGTCAACAGAGCAGCCCTAAACTTTGGGGTGCCTGTGTCTTGCTGATTTTTAGTTTTCCCAATTTATACGCCCATGAGTGGACGTGCCCTATGCTCCCTAAGCTGTGGTTTTTCGATGTTTCAGGACACACCGTACACTTCTCCCGAGTGGCTGTTGGCAATTTACATCCCGCCCATCAGTGTAGCAAGGCTGCCATTTCTCCATGGCCTGTCCTGCATTTCTGGTTTTGACACTTTTTGCAGCATGGCCCTTTTGACCGATGGGAAGCGAGACTTCTTTGTAGCGCTGATTTGCCTTTCCAGGTTGCTTGGTTGGCCAAACAGGGCGTATGCGTTTTTTCCTGAATATATTCAGGAAAAAACGCATACGCCCTCTTTGGCCAAGGGCATCATTGTCGACATTTTGCCACTTTTCATGTGCTTTAAAGGCGATTCGAATCTAACTCCTGAAACCTGTTTCCTGCAATTCTGCCTTGCTTTCAAATCCTCTTCCTTGCCTTCCCTCAATATATCTGTGGATGAGAGTTATCATTTATAGCTCTGCGGGTTTGTGAATTGCAGTGTCCCTGAGCTCCATTTTTCAACTCGCTTTTTTGGAAGCTGGCCGCAAAAACGCGGGATTGCCTCAGGCCCTATTCTGCTTCTGGGCTGCAGGCTGAGCCTGTGGTTAATTCTTCTTCCTGATGGGAAAATAGAGTGACCTGTGCCTGTCCCAACACCTAGATCTAGTCTCTCATTGGTTGCCCCTCTTCCCGTTCATCCTCAGGACAAATTGCAACCTGTAGGGAACAGGAGCTTAAAGGTGCTGATTCTCCAAGTAGGGAGATTGCTAGTAAAGTAGCTGGAAAGGCGAACCCGATCACAAGGAGATGAGAAATCAGGTGCATATTAGAAACCTTTCAAAATCACACGGTGTACCATCTTCTGGGTTTCTCATGCATGTTTTTGATGTAGGAAGATGTCCTTGAACCTGGAGATTTGGGACCCATGGGATGGGTACCAGGCAGTATTACTTTAAAGGGTCTGCGTTTGCTCACCCAACCTCACCCAACCTTTCAGCCCCAAGAGTGTCCACCCTTATGTCTCATCCAGCTGTGGGTCTAGATAAGGTCAATCCAGGTTGCATCACAGCCTCTGAACGAATTTTGTAAGAATTTCTCAATCTTTCACTGTCTTTGTTTTACGGGTTTTTAAAAGTAATTTATTTTTATAATGGGGTTTAGCTGCTTTTCACGGCTGTGTTTATGCGGCTTTACACCCACTTGACTCACTGCCAGACAGATATCAATACATAGGTTTTAAGATTCTTACTAGTCACATATATTCTTGTGCGGTGAATAGGGGGTGTTGAGTCCAGTTCACTGAGCAAGGAGCAGGTGTTGTCTATTACATATTGGGTGTATGGAACGGTATCTGAGCGAATTTGAAACCCTTGTTTTATGCCTCACCCCACCTCACCTTTCCCGTTAAGCAGCCATAGTGTGTTTTCTAAACGTGTGACTCTGTTCTGTTTTGTAATTCAGTTCAAGTGTAGCGGTTTTTACATTCCCTCTATAAGTGATAGCTAATGATAAGTGTCTTTTTCTGTGTGACTTATTTCACTTAGAATCATCGTACCTAAATCCACTCATCTTGCTTCTACTAGCCTTATGACCTTGATTTCATGTCTGAGTGATATTCCATTGTACATAAGGACCACAACTTCTTTATCCATTTTTCTCTTTCCTGGGATATTTAAGGTGTCATGAAGTGGAGGTTCTTGTCAACAGAGCAGCCCTAAACTTTGGGGTGCCTGTGTCTTGCTGATTTTTAGTTTTCCCAATTTATACGCCCATGAGTGGACGTGCCCTATGCTCCCTAAGCTGTGTTTTTTCGATGTTTCAGGACACACCGTACACTTCTCCAGAGTGGCTGTTGGCAATTTACATCCCGCCCATCAGCGTAGCAAGGCTGCCATTTCTCCATGGCCTGTCCTGCATTTCTGGTTTTGACACTTTTTGCAGCATGGCCCTTTTGACCGATGGGAAGCGAGACTTCTTTGTAGCGCTGATTTGCCTTTCCAGGTTGCTTGGTTGGCAAAAAAGGGCGTATGCGTTTTTTCCTGAATATATTCAGGAAAAAACGCATACGCCCTGTTTGGCCAAGGGCATCATTGTCGATGTTTTGCCACTTTTCATGTGCTTTAAAGGCGATTCGAATCTACCTCCTGAAACCTGTTTCCTGCAATTCTGCCTTGCTTCAAATCCTCTTCGTTGCCTTCCCTCAATATATCTGTGGATGAGAGTTATCATTTATAGCTCTGCGGGTTTGTGAATTGCAGTGTCCCTGAGCTCCATTTTTCAACTGGCTTTTTTGGGAGCTGGCCGCAAAAGTGCGGGATTGCCTCAGGCCCTATTCTGCTTCTGGGCGGCAGGCTGAGCCTGTGGTTAATTCTTCTTCCCGATGGGAAAATAGAGTGACCTCTGCCTGTCCCAACACCTAGATCTAGTCTCTCATTGGTTGCCCCTCTTCCCGTTCATCCTCAGGACAAATTGCAACCTGTAGGGAACAGGAGCTTAAAGGTGCTGATTCTCCAAGTAGGGAGATTGCTAGTAAAGTAGCTGGAAAGGCGAACCCGAGCACAAGGAGATGAGAAATGAGGTGCGTATTAGAAACCTTTCAAAATCACACGGTGTACCATCTTCTGGGTTCCTCATGCATGTTTTCGATGTAGGAAGATGCCCTTGAACCTGGAGATTTGGGACCCATGGGGTGGGTACCAGGCAGTAGTACTTTAAAGGGTCTGTGCTTGCTCACCCAACCTCACCCAACCTTTCAGCCCCAAGAGTGTCCACCCTTATGTCTCATCCAGCTGTGGGTCTAGATAAGGTCAATCCAGGTTGCATCACAGCCTCTGAACGAATTTTGTAAGAATTTCTCAATCTTTCACTGTCTTTGTTTTACGGGTTTTTAAAAGTAATTTATTTTTATAATGGGGTTTAGCTGCTTTTCACGGCTGTGTTTATGCGGCTTTACACCCACTTGACTCACTGCCAGACAGATATCAATACATAGGTTTTAAGATTCTTACTAGTCACATATATTCTTGTGCGGTGAATAGGGGGTGTTGAGTCCAGTTCACTGAGCAAGGAGCAGGTGTTGTCTATTACATATTGGGTGTATGGAACGGTATCTGAGCGAATTTGAAACCCTTGTTTTATGCCTCACCCCACCTCACCTTTCCCGTTAAGCAGCCATAGTGTGTTTTCTAAACGTGTGACTCTGTTCTGTTTTGTAATTCAGTTCAAGTGTAGCGGTTTTTACATTCCCTCTATAAGTGATAGCTAATGATAAGTGTCTTTTTCTGTGTGACTTATTTCACTTAGAATCATCGTACCTAAATCCACTCATCTTGCTTCTACTAGCCTTATGACCTTGATTTCATGTCTGAGTGATATTCCATTGTACATAAGGACCACAACTTCTTTATCCATTTTTCTCTTTCCTGGGATATTTAAGGTGTCATGAAGTGGAGGTTCTTGTCAACAGAGCAGCCCTAAACTTTGGGGTGCCTGTGTCTTGCTGATTTTTAGTTTTCCCAATTTATACGCCCATGAGTGGACGTGCCCTATGCTCCCTAAGCTGTGTTTTTTCGATGTTTCAGGACACACCGTACACTTCTCCAGAGTGGCTGTTGGCAATTTACATCCCGCCCATCAGCGTAGCAAGGCTGCCATTTCTCCATGGCCTGTCCTGCATTTCTGGTTTTGACACTTTTTGCAGCATGGCCCTTTTGACCGATGGGAAGCGAGACTTATTTGTAGCGCTGATTTGCCTTTCCAGGTTGCTTGGTTGTCAAAAAAGGGCGTATGCGTTTTTTCCTGAATATATTCAGGAAAAAACGCATACGCCCTGTTTGGCCAAGGGCATCATTGTCGATGTTTTGCCACTTTTCATGTGCTTTAAAGGCGATTCGAATCTACCTCCTGAAACCTGTTTCCTGCAATTTTGCCTTGCTTCAAATCCTCTTCGTTGCCTTCCCTCAATATATCTGTGGATGAGAGTTATCATTTATAGCTCTGCGGGTTTGTGAATTGCAGTGTCCCTGAGCTCCATTTTTCAACTCGCTTTTTTGGGAGCTGGCCGCAAAAACGCGGGATTGCCTCAGGCCCTATTCTGCTTCTGGGCGGCAGGCTGAGCCTGTGGTTAATTCTTCTTCCCGATGGGAAAATAGAGTGACCTCTGCCTGTCCCAACACCTAGATCTAGTCTCTCATTGGTTGCCCCTCTTCCCGTTCATCCTCAGGACAAATTGCAACCTGTAGGGAACAGGAGCTTAAAGGTGCTGATTCTCCAAGTAGGGAGATTGCTAGTAAAGTAGCTGGAAAGGCGAACCCGAGCACAAGGAGATGAGAAATGAGGTGCGTATTAGAAACCTTTCAAAATCACACGGTGTACCATCTTCTGGGTTTCTCATGCATGTTTTTGATGTAGGAAGATGCCCTTGAACCTGGAGATTTGGGACCCATGGGATGGGTACCAGGCAGTATTACTTTAAAGGGTCTGCGTTTGCTCACCCAACCTCACCCAACCTTTCAGCCCCAAGAGTGTCCACCCTTATGTCTCATCCAGCTGTGGGTCTAGATATGGTCAATCCAGGTTGCATCACAGCCTCTGAACGAATTCTGTAAGAATTTCTCTCTCTTTCACTGTCTTTGTTTTACGGGTTTTTAAAAGTAATTTATTTTTATAATGGGGTTCAGCTGCTTTTCACGGCTGAGTTTATGCGGCTTTACACCCACTTGACTCACTTCCAGACAGATATCAATACATAGGTTTTAAGATTCTTACTAGTCACATATATTCTTGTGCGGTGAATAGGGGGTGTTGAGTCCAGTTCACTGAGCAAGGAGTAGGTCTTGTCTATTACATATTGGGTGTATGGAACGGTATCTGAGCCAATTTGAAACCCTTTTTTTATGCATCACCCCACCTCACCTTTCCCATTAAGCAGCCATAGTGTGTTTTCTAAACGTGTGACTCTGTTCTGTTTTGTAATTCAGTTCAAGTGTAGCGGTTTTTACATTCCCTCTATAAGTGATAGCTTATGATAAGTGTCTTTTTCTGTGTGACTTATTTCACGTAGAATCATCGTACCTAAATCCACTCATCTTGCTTCTACTAGCCTTATGAAATTGATTTCATGTCTGAGTGATATTCCATTGTACATAAGGACCACAACTTCTTTATCCATTTTTCTCTTTCCTGGGATATTTAAGGTGTCATGAAGTGGAGGTTCTTGTCCACAGAGCAGCCCTAAACTTTGGGGTGCCTGTGTCTTGCTGATTTTTAGTTTTCCCAATTTATACGCCCATGAGTGGACGTGCCCTATGCTCCCTAAGCTGTGTTTTTTCGATGTTTCAGGACACACCGTACACTTCTCCAGAGTGGCTGTTGGCAATTTACATCCCGCCCATCAGCGTACCAAGGCTGCCATTTCTCCATGGCCTGTCCTGCATTTCTGGTTTTGACACTTTTTGCAGCATGGCCCTTTTGACCGATGGGAAGCGAGACTTCTTTGTAGCGCTGATTAGCCTTTCCAGGTTGCTTGGTTGGCCAAACAGGGCGTATGCGTTTTTTCCTGAATATATTCAGGAAAAAACGCATACGCCCTGTTTGGCCAAGGGCATCATTGTCGATGTTTTGCCACTTTTCATGTGCTTTAAAGGCGATTCGAATCTACCTCCTGAAACATGTTTCCTGCAATTCTGCCTTGCTTTCAAATCCTCTTCGTTGCCTTCCCTCAATATATCTGTGGATGAGAGTTATCATTTATAGCTCTGCGGGTTTGTGAATTGCAGTGTCCCTGAGCTCCATTTTTCAACTGGCTTTTTTGGGAGCTGGCCGCAAAAGCGCGGGATTGCCTCAGGCCCTATTCTGCTTCTGGGCGGCAGGCTGAGCCTGTGGTTAATTCTTCTTCCCGATGGGAAAATAGAGTGACCTCTGCCTGTCCCAACACCTAGATCTAGTCTCTCATTGGTTGCCCCTCTTCCCGTTCATCCTCAGGACAAATTGCAACCTGTAGGGAACAGGAGCTTAAAGGTGCTGATTCTCCAAGTAGGGAGATTGCTAGTAAAGTAGCTGGAAAGGCGAACCCGAGCACAAGGAGATGAGAAATGAGGTGCGTATTAGAAACCTTTCAAAATCACACGGTGTACCATCTTCTGGGTTCCTCATGCATGTTTTCGATGTAGGAAGATGCCCTTGAACCTGGAGATTTGGGACCCATGGGGTGGGTACCAGGCAGTAGTACTTTAAAGGGTCTGTGCTTGCTCACCCAACCTCACCCAACCTTTCAGCCCCAAGAGTGTCCACCCTTATGTCTCATCCAGCTGTGGGTCTAGATAAGGTCAATCCAGGTTGCATCACAGCCTCTGAACGAATTTTGTAAGAATTTCTCAATCTTTCACTGTCTTTGTTTTACGGGTTTTTAAAAGTAATTTATTTTTATAATGGGGTTTAGCTGCTTTTCACGGCTGTGTTTATGCGGCTTTACACCCACTTGACTCACTGCCAGACAGATATCAATACATAGGTTTTAAGATTCTTACTAGTCACATATATTCTTGTGCGGTGAATAGGGGGTGTTGAGTCCAGTTCACTGAGCAAGGAGCAGGTGTTGTCTATTACATATTGGGTGTATGGAACGGTATCTGAGCGAATTTGAAACCCTTGTTTTATGCCTCACCCCACCTCACCTTTCCCGTTAAGCAGCCATAGTGTGTTTTCTAAACGTGTGACTCTGTTCTGTTTTGTAATTCAGTTCAAGTGTAGCGGTTTTTACATTCCCTCTATAAGTGATAGCTAATGATAAGTGTCTTTTTCTGTGTGACTTATTTCACTTAGAATCATCGTACCTAAATCCACTCATCTTGCTTCTACTAGCCTTATGACCTTGATTTCATGTCTGAGTGATATTCCATTGTACATAAGGACCACAACTTCTTTATCCATTTTTCTCTTTCCTGGGATATTTAAGGTGTCATGAAGTGGAGGTTCTTGTCAACAGAGCAGCCCTAAACTTTGGGGTGCCTGTGTCTTGCTGATTTTTAGTTTTCCCAATTTATACGCCCATGAGTGGACGTGCCCTATGCTCCCTAAGCTGTGTTTTTTCGATGTTTCAGGACACACCGTACACTTCTCCAGAGTGGCTGTTGGCAATTTACATCCCGCCCATCAGCGTAGCAAGGCTGCCATTTCTCCATGGCCTGTCCTGCATTTCTGGTTTTGACACTTTTTGCAGCATGGCCCTTTTGACCGATGGGAAGCGAGACTTATTTGTAGCGCTGATTTGCCTTTCCAGGTTGCTTGGTTGTCAAAAAAGGGCGTATGCGTTTTTTCCTGAATATATTCAGGAAAAAACGCATATGCCCTGTTTGGCCAAGGGCATCATTGTCGATGTTTTGCCACTTTTCATGTGCTTTAAAGGCGATTCGAATCTACCTCCTGAAACATGTTTCCTGCAATTCTGCCTTGCTTTCAAATCCTCTTCGTAGCCATCCCTCAATATATCTGTGGGTGAGAGTTATCATTTATAGCTCTGCGGGTTTGTGAATTGCAGTGTCCCTGAGCTCCATTTTTCAACTGGCTTTTTTGGGAGCTGGCCGCAAAAGCGCGGGATTGCCTCAGGCCCTATTCTGCTTCTGGGCGGCAGGCTGAGCCTGTGGTTAATTCTTCTTCCCGATGGGAAAATAGAGTAACCTCTGCCTGTCCCAACACCTAGATCTAGTCTCTCATTGGTTGCCCCTCTTCCCGTTCATCCTCAGGACAATTTGCAACCTGTAGGGAACAGGAGCTTAAAGGTGCTGATTCTCCAAGTAGGGAGATTGCTAGTAAAGTAGCTGGAAAGGCAAACCCGAGCACAAGGAGATGAGAAATGAGGTGCGTATTAGAAACCTTTTAAAATCACACGGTGTACCATCTTCTGGGTTTCTCATGCATGTTTTCGATGTAGGAAGATGCCCTTGAATCTGGAGATTTGGGACCATGGGATGGGTACCAAGCAGTGTTACTTTAAAGGGTCTGCGTTTGCTCACCCAACCTCACCCAACCTTTCAGCCCCAAGAGTGTCCACCCTTATGTCTCATCCACCTGTGGGTCTAGATATGGTCAATCCAGGTTGCATCACAGCCTCTGAACGAATTTTGTAGGAATTTCTCTCTCTTTCACTGTCTTTGTTTTACGGGTTTTTAAAAGTAATTTATTTTTATAATGGGGTTTAGCTGCTTTTCACGACTGTGTTTATGCGGCTTTACACCCACTTGACTCACTGCCAGACAGATATCAATACATAGGTTTTAAGATTCTTACTAGTCACATATATTCTTGTGCGGTGAATAGGGGGTGTTGAGTCCAGTTCACTGAGCAAGGAGCAGGTGATGTCTATTTTATATTGGGTGTATGGAACGGTATCTGAGCGAATTTGAAACCCTTGTTTTATGCCTCACCCCACCTCACCTTTCCCGTTAAGCAGCCATAGTGTGTTTTCTAAACGTGTGACTCTGTTCTGTTTTGTAATTCAGTTCAAGTGTAGCGGTTTTTACATTCCCTCTATAAGTGATAGCTAATGATAAGTGTCTTTTTCTGTGTGACTTATTTCACTTAGAATCATCGTACCTAAATCCACTCATCTTGCTTCTACTAGCCTTATGACCTTGATTTCATGTCTGAGTGATATTCCATTGTACATAAGGACCACAACTTCTTTATCCATTTTTCTCTTTCCTGGGATATTTAAGGTGTCATGAAGTGGAGGTTCTTGTCAACAGAGCAGCCCTAAACTTTGGGGTGCCTGTGTCTTGCTGATTTTTAGTTTTCCCAATTTATACGCCCATGAGTGGACGTGCCCTATGCTCCCTAAGCTGTGTTTTTTCGATGTTTTAGGACACACCGTACACTTCTCCAGAGTGGCTGTTGGCAATTTACATCCCGCCCATCAGCGTAGCAAGGCTGCCATTTCTCCATGGCCTGTCCTGCATTTCTGGTTTTGACACTTTTTGCAGCATGGCCCTTTTGACCGATGGGAAGTGAGACTTATTTGTAGCGCTGATTAGCCTTTCCAGGTTGCTTGGTTGGCCAAACAGGGCGTATGCGTTTTTTCCTGAATATATTCAGGAAAAAACGCATACGCCCTGTTTGGCCAAGGGCATCATTGTCGATGTTTTGCCACTTTTCATGTGCTTTAAAGGCGATTCGAATCTACCTCCTGAAACATGTTTCCTGCAATTCTGCCTTGCTTTCAAATCCTCTTCGTTGCCTTCCCTCAATATATCTGTGGATGAGAGTTATCATTTATAGCTCTGCGGGTTTGTGAATTGCAGTGTCCCTGAGCTCCATTTTTCAACTGGCTTTTTTGGGAGCTGGCCGCAAAAGCGCGGGATTGCCTCAGGCCCTATTCTGCTTCTGGGCAGCAGGCTGAGCCTGTGGTTAATTCTTCTTCCCGATGGGAAAATAGAGTGACCTCTGCCTGTCCCAACACCTAGATCTAGTCTCTCATTGGTTGCCCCTCTTCCCGTTCATCCTCAGGACAAATTGCAACCTGTAGGGAACAGGAGCTTAAAGGTGCTGATTCTCCAAGTAGGAAGATTGCTAGTAAAGTAGCTGGAAAGGCGAACCCGAGCACAAGGAGATGAGAAATGAGGTGCGTATTAGAAACCTTTCAAAATCACACGGTGTACCATCTTCTGGGTTCCTCATGCATGTTTTCGATGTAGGAAGATGCCCTTGAACCTGGAGATTTGGGACCCATGGGGTGGGTACCAGGCAGTAGTACTTTAAAGGGTCTGTGCTTGCTCACCCAACCTCACCCAACCTTTCAGCCCCAAGAGTGTCCACCTTTATGTCTCATCCAGCTGTGGGTCTAGATAAGGTCAATCCAGGTTGCATCACAGCCTCTGAACGAATTTTGTAAGAATTTCTCTCTCTTTCACTGTCTTTGTTTTACGGGTTTTTAAAATTAATTAATTTTTATAATGGGGTTTAGCTGCTTTTCACGGCTGTGTTTATGCGGCTTTACACCCACTTGACTCACTGCCAGACAGATATCAATACATAGGTTTTAAGATTCTTACTAGTCACATATATTCTTGTGCGGTGAATAGGGGGTGTTGAGTCCAGTTCACTGAGCAAGGAGCAGGTGTTGTCTATTACATATTGGGTGTATGGAACGGTATCTGAGCGAATTTGAAACCCTTGTTTTATGCCTCACCCCACCTCACCTTTCCCGTTAAGCAGCCATAGTGTGTTTTCTAAACGTGTGACTCTGTTCTGTTTTGTAATTCAGTTCAAGTGTAGCGGTTTTTACATTCCCTCTATAAGTGATAGCTTATGATAAGTGTCTTTTTCTGTGTGACTTATTTCACTTAGAATCGTCGTACCTAAATCCACTCATCTTGCTTCTACTAGCCTTATGACATTGATTTCATGTCTGAGTGATATTCCATTGTACATAAGAACCACAACTTCTTTATCCATTTTTCTCTTTCCTGGGATATTTAAGGTGTCATGAAGTGGAGGTTCTTGTCAACAGAGCAGCCCTAAACTTTGGGGTGCCTGTGTCTTGCTGATTTTTAGTTTTCCCAATTTATACGCCCATGAGTGGACGTGCCCTATGCTCCCTAAGCTGTGTTTTTTCGATGTTTTAGGACACACCGTACACTTCTCCAGAGTGGCTGTTGGCAATTTACATCCCGCCCATCAGCGTAGCAAGGCTGCCATTTCTCCATGGCCTGTCCTGCATTTCTGGTTTTGACACTTTTTGCAGCATGGCCCTTTTGACCGATGGGAAGCGAGACTTCTTTGTAGCGCTGATTAGCCTTTCCAGGTTGCTTGGTTGGCCAAACAGGGCGTATGCGTTTTTTCCTGAATATATTCAGGAAAAAACGCATACGCCCTGTTTGGCCAAGGGCATCATTGTCGATGTTTTGCCACTTTTCATGTGCTTTAAAGGCGATTCGAATCTACCTCCTGAAACATGTTTCCTGCAATTCTGCCTTGCTTTCATATCCTCTTCGTTGCCTTCCCTCAATATATCTGTGGATGAGAGTTATCATTTATAGCTCTGCGGGTTTGTGAATTGCAGTGTCCCTGAGCTCCATTTTTCAACTGGCTTTTTTGGGAGCTGGCCGCAAAAGCGCGGGATTGCCTCAGGCCCTATTCTGCTTCTGGGCGGCAGGCTGAGCCTGTGGTTAATTCTTCTTCCCGATGGGAAAATAGAGTGACCTCTGCCTGTCCCAACACCTAGATCTAGTCTCTCATTGGTTGCCCCTCTTCCCGTTCATCCTCAGGACAAATTGCAACCTGTAGGGAACAGGAGCTTAAAGGTGCTGATTCTCCAAGTAGGGAGATTGCTAGTAAAGTAGCTGGAAAGGCGAACCCGAGCACAAGGAGATGAGAAATGAGGTGCGTATTAGAAACCTTTCAAAATCACACGGTGTACCATCTTCTGGGTTTCTCATGCATGTTTTTGATGTAGGAAGATGCCCTTGAACCTGGAGATTTGGGACCCATGGGATGGGTACCAGGCAGTATTACTTTAAAGGGTCTGCGTTTGCTCACCCAACCTCACCCAACCTTTCAGCCCCAAGAGTGTCCACCCTTATGTCTCATCCAGCTGTGGGTCTAGATATGGTCAATCCAGGTTGCATCACAGCCTCTGAACGAATTCTGTAAGAATTTCTCTCTCTTTCACTGTCTTTGTTTTATGGGTTTTTAAAGGTAATTTATTTTTATAATGGGGTTCAGCTGCTTTTCACGGCTGTGTTTATGCGGCTTTACACCCACTTGACTCACTTCCAGACAGATATCAATACATAGGTTTTAAGATTCTTACTAGTCACATATATTCTTGTGCAGTGAATAGGGGGTGTTGAGTCCAGTTCACTGAGCAAGGAGTAGGTCTTGTCTATTACATATTGGGTGTATGGAACGGTATCTGAGCCAATTTGAAACCCTTTTTTTATGCATCACCCCACCTCACCTTTCCCATTAAGCAGCCATAGTGTGTTTTCTAAACGTGTGACTCTGTTCTGTTTTGTAATTCAGTTCAAGTGTAGCGGTTTTTACATTCCCTCTATAAGTGATAGCTTATGATAAGTGTCTTTTTCTGTGTGACTTATTTCACGTAGAATCATCGTACCTAAATCCACTCATCTTGCTTCTACTAGCCTTATGAAATTGATTTCATGTCTGAGTGATATTCCATTGTACATAAGGACCACAACTTCTTTATCCATTTTTCTCTTTCCTGGGATATTTAAGGTGTCATGAAGTGGAGGTTCTTGTCAACAGAGCAGCCCTAAACTTTGGGGTGCCTGTGTCTTGCTGATTTTTAGTTTTCCCAATTTATACGCCCATGAGTGGACGTGCCCTATGCTCCCTAAGCTGTGTTTTTTCGATGTTTTAGGACACACCGTACACTTCTCCAGAGTGGCTGTTGGCAATTTACATCCCGCCCATCAGCGTACCAAGGCTGCCATTTCTCCATGGCCTGTCCTGCATTTCTGGTTTTGACACTTTTTGCAGCATGGCCCTTTTGACCGATGGGAAGCGAGACTTCTTTGTAGCGCTGATTAGCCTTTCCAGGTTGCTTGGTTGGCCAAACAGGGCGTATGCGTTTTTTCCTGAATATATTCAGGAAAAAACGCATACGCCCTGTTTTGCCAAGGGCATCATTGTCTTTGTTTTGCCACTTTTCATGTGCTTTAAAGACGATTCGAATCTACCTCCTGAAACATGTTTCCTGCAATTCTGCCTTGCTTTCAAATCCTCTTCGAAGCCTTCCCTCAATATATCTGTGGATGAGAGTTATCATTTATAGCTCTGCGGGTTTGTGAATTGCAGTGTCCCTGAGCTCCATTTTTCAACTGGCTTTTTTGGGAGCTGGCCGCAAGAGCGCGGGATTGCCTCAGGCCCTATTCTGCTTCTGGGCGGCAGGCTGAGCCTGTGGTTAATTCTTCTTCCCGATGGGAAATTAGAGTAACCTCTGCCTGTCCCAACACCTAGATCTAGTCTCTCATTGGTTGCCCCTCTTCCCGTTCATCCTCAGGACAAATTGCAACCTGTAGGGAACAGGAGCTTAAAGGTGCTGATTCTCCAAGTAGGGAGATTGCTAGTAAAGTAGCTGGAATGGCGAACCCGAGCACAAGGAGATGAGAAATGAGGTGCGTATTAGAAACCTTTCAAAATCACACGGTGTACCATCTTCTGGGTTCCTCATGCATGTTTTCGATGTAGGAAGATGCCCTTGAACCTGGAGATTTGGGACCCATTGGGTGGGTACCAGGCAGTAGTACTTTAAAGGGTCTGTGCTTGCTCACCCAACCTCACCCAACCTTTCAGCCCCAAGAGTGTCCACCCTTATGTCTCATCCAGCTGTGGGGCTAGATAAGGTCAATCCAGGTTGCATCACAGCCTCTGAACGAATTTTGTAAGAATTTCTCTCTCTTTCACTGTCTTTGTTTTACGGGTTTTTAAAAGTAATTTATTTTTATAATGGGGTTTAGCTGCTTTTCACGGCTGTGTTTATGCGGCTTTACACCCACTTGACTCACTGCCAGACAGATATCAATACATAGGTTTTAAGATTCTTACTAGTCACATATATTCTTGTGCGGTGAATAGGGGGTGTTGAGTCCAGTTCACTGAGCAAGGAGCAGGTGTTGTCTATTACATATTGGGTGTATGGAACGGTATCTGAGCGAATTTGAAACCCTTGTTTTATGCCTCACCCCACCTCACCTTTCCCGTTAAGCAGCCATAGTGTGTTTTCTAAACGTGTGGCTCTGTTCTGTTTTGTAATTCAGTTCAAGTGTAGCGGTTTTTATATTCCCTCTATAAGTGATAGCTTATGATAAGTGTCTTTTTCTGTGTGACTTATTTCACTTAGAATCATCGTACCTAAATCCACTCATCTTGCTTCTACTAGCCTTAAGACATTGATTTCATGTCTGAGTGATATTCCATTGTACATAAGGACCACAACTTCTTTATCCATTTTTCTCTTTCCTGGGATATTTAAGGTGTCATGAAGTGGAGGTTCTTGTCAACAGAGCAGCCCTAAACTTTGGGGTGCCTGTGTCTTGCTGATTTTTAGTTTTCCCAATTTATACGCCCATGAGTGGACGTGCCCTATGCTCCCTAAGCTGTGGTTTTTCGATGTTTCAGGACACACCGTACACTTCTCCAGAGTGGCTGTTGGCAATTTACATCCCGCCCATCAGTGTAGCAAGGCTGCCATTTCTCCATGGCCTGTCCTGCATTTCTGGTTTTGACACTTTTTGCAGCATGGCCCTTTTGACCGATGGGAAGCGAGACTTCTTTGTAGCGCTGATTAGCCTTTCCAGGTTGCTTGGTTGGCCAAACAGGGCGTATGCGTTTTTTCCTGAATATATTCAGGAAAAAACGCATACGCCCTCTTTGGCCAAGGGCATCATTGTCGACATTTTGCCACTTTTCATGTGCTTTAAATGCGATTCGAATCTACCTCCTGAAACCTGTTTCCTGCAATTCTGCCTTGCTTTCAAATTCTCTTCGTTGCCTTCCCTCAGTATATCTGTGGATGAGAGTTATCATTTATAGCTCTGCGGGTTTGTGAATTGCAGTGTCCCTGAGCTCCATTTTTCAACTGGCTTTTTTGCGATCTGGCCGCAAAAGCGCGGGATTGCCTCAGGCCCTATTCTGCTTCTGGGCGGCACGCTGAGCCTGTGGTTAATTCTTCTTCCTGATGGGAAAATAGAGTGACCTGTGCCTGTCCCAACACCTAGATCTAGTCTCTCATTGGTTGCCCCTCTTCCCGTTCATCCTCAGGACAACTTGCAACCTGTAGGGAACAGAAGCTTAAAGGTGCTGATTCTCCAAGTAGGGAGATTGCTAGTAAAGTAGCTGGAAAGGCGAACCCGAGCACAAGGAGATGAGAAATGAGGTGCGTATTAGAAACCTTTCAAAATCACACGGTGTACCATCTTCTGGGTTTCTCATGCATGTTTTCGATGTAGGAAGATGCCCTTGAACCTGGAGATTTGGGACCCATGGGATGGGTACCAAGCAGTGTTACTTTAAAGGGTCTGCGTTTGCTCACCCAACCTCACCCAACCTTTCAGCCCCAAGAGTGTCCACCCTTATGTCTCATCCAGCTGTGGGTCTAGATATGGTCAATCCAGGTTGCATCACAGCCTCTGAACGAATTTTGTAAGAATTTCTCTCTCTTTCACTGTCTTTGTTTTACGGGTTTTTAAAAGTAATTCATTTTTATAATGGGGTTTAGCTGCTTTTCACGACTGTGTTAATGTGGCTTTACACCCACTTGACTCACTGCCAGACAGATATCAATACATAGGTTTTAAGATTCTTACTAGTCACATATATTCTTGTGCGGTGAATAGGGGGTGTTGAGTCCAGTTCACTGAGCAAGGAGCAGGTGTTGTCTATTACATATTGGGTGTATGGAACGGTATCTGAGCGAATTTGAAACCCTTGTTTTATGCCTCACCCCACCTCACCTTTCCCGTTAAGCAGCCATAGTGTGTTTTCTAAACGTGTGACTCTGTTCTGTTTTGTAATTCATTTCAAGTGTAGCGGTTTTTACATTCCCTCTATAAGTGATAGCTTATGATAAGTGTCTTTTTCTGTGTGACTTATTTCACGTAGAATCATCGTACCTAAATCCACTCATCTTGCTTCTACTAGCCTTATGAAATTGATTTCATGTCTGAGTGATATTCCATTGTACATAAGGACCACAACTTCTTTATCCATTTTTCTCTTTCCTGGGATATTTAAGGTGTCATGAAGTGGAGGTTCTTGTCAACAGAGCAGCCCTAAACTTTAGGGTGCCTGTGTCTTGCTGATTTTTAGTTTTCCCAATTTATACGCCCATGAGTGGACGTGCCCTATGCTCCCTAAGCTGTGTTTTTTCGATGTTTTAGGACACACCGTACACTTCTCCAGAGTGGCTGTTGGCAATTTACATCCCGCCCATCAGCGTAGCAAGGCTGCCATTTCTCCATGGCCTGTCCTGCATTTCTGGTTTTGACACTTTTTGCAGCATGGCCCTTTTGACCGATGGGAAGCGAGACTTCTTTGTAGCGCTGATTAGCCTTTCCAGGTTGCTTGGTTGGCCAACAGGGCGTATGCGTTTTTTCCTGAATATATTCAGGAAAAAACGCATACGCCCTGTTTGGCCAAGGGCATCATTGTCGATGTTTTGCCACTTTTCATGTGCTTTAAAGGCGATTCGAATCTACCTCCTGAAACATGTTTCCTGCAATTCTGCCTTGCTTTCAAATCCTCTTCGTTGCCTTCCCTCAATATATCTGTGGATGAGAGTTAACATTTATAGCTCTGCGGGTTTGTGAATTGCAGTGTCCCTGAGCTCCATTTTTCAACTGGCTTTTTTGGGAGCTGGCCGCAAGAGCGCGGGATTGCCTCAGGCCCTATTCTGCTTCTGGGCAGCAGGCTGAGCCTGTGGTTAATTCTTCTTCCCGATGGGAAAATAGAGTGACCTCTGCCTGTCCCAACACCTAGATCTAGTCTCTCATTGGTTGCCCCTCTTCCCGTTCATCCTCAGGACAAATTGCAACCTGTAGGGAACAGGAGCTTAAAGGTGCTGATTCTCCAAGTAGGAAGATTGCTAGTAAAGTAGCTGGAAAGGCGAACCCGAGCACAAGGAGATGAGAAATGAGGTGCGTATTAGAAACCTTTCAAAATCACACGGTGTACCATCTTCTGGGTTCCTCATGCATGTTTTCGATGTAGGAAGATGCCCTTGAACCTGGAGATTTGGGACCCATGGGGTGGGTACCAGGCAGTAGTACTTTAAAGGGTCTGTGCTTGCTCACCCAACCTCACCCAACCTTTCAGCCCCAAGAGTGTCCACCTTTATGTCTCATCCAGCTGTGGGTCTAGATATGGTTAATCCAGGTTGCATCTCAGCCCCTGATCGAATTTTTTAAGAATTTCTCTCTCTTTCACTGTCTTTGTTTTACGGGTTTTTAAAATTAATTAATTTTTATAATGGGGTTTAGCTGCTTTTCACGGCTGTGTTTATGCGGCTTTACACCCACTTGACTCACTGCCAGACAGATATCAATACATAGGTTTTAAGATTCTTACTAGTCACATATATTCTTGTGCGGTGAATAGGGGGTGTTGAGTCCAGTTCACTGAGCAAGGAGCAGGTGTTGTCTATTACATATTGGGTGTATGGAACGGGATCTGAGCGAATTTGAAACCCTTGTTTTATGCCTCACCCCACCTCACCTTTCCCGTTAAGCAGCCATAGTGTGTTTTCTAAACGTGTGACTCTGTTCTGTTTTGTAATTCAGTTCAAGTGTAGCGGTTTTTATATTCCCTCTATAAGTGATAGCTTATGATAAGTGTCTTTTTCTGTGTGACTTATTTCACTTAGAATCATCGTACCTAAATCCACTCATCTTGCTTCTACTAGCCTTAAGACATTGATTTCATGTCTGAGTGATATTCCATTGTACATAAGGACCACAACTTCTTTATCCATTGTTTTCTTTCCTGGGATATTTAAGGTGTCATGAAGTGGAGGTTCTTGTAAACAGAGCAGCCCTAAACTTTGGGGTGCCTGTGTCTTGCTGATTTTTAGTTTTCCCAATTTATACGCCCATGAGTGGTCGTGCCCTATGCTCCCTAAGCTGTGGTTTTTCGATGTTTCAGGACACACCGTACACTTCTCCAGAGTGGCTGTTGGCAATTTACATCCCGCCCATCAGTGTAGAAAGGCTGCCATTTCTCCATGGCCTGTCCTGCATTTCTGGTTTTGACACTTTTGCAGCATGGCCCTTTTGACCGATGGGAAGCGAGACTTCTTTGTAGCGCTGATTAGCCTTTCCAGGTTGCTTGGTTGGCCAAACAGGGCGTATGCGTTTTTTCCTGAATATATTCAGGAAAAAACGCATACGCCCTGTTTGGCCAAGGGCATCATTGTCGATGTTTTGCCACTTTTCATGTGCTTTAAAGGCGATTCGAATCAACCTCCTGAAACATGTTTCCTGCAATTCTGCCTTGCTTTCAAATCCTCTTCGTTGCCTTCCCTCAATATATCTGTTGATGAGAGTTATCATTTATAGCTCTGCGGGTTTGTGAATTGCAGTGTCCCTGAGCTCCATTTTTCAACTGGCTTTTTTGGGAGCTGGCCGCAAAAGGGAGGGATTGCCTCAGGCCCTATTCTGCATCTGGGCGGCAGGCTGAGCCTGTGGTTAATTCTTCTTCCTGATGGGAAAATAGAGTGACCTGTGCCTGTCCCAACACCTAGATCTAGTCTCTCATTGGTTGCCCCTCTTCCCGTTCATCCTCAGGACAAATTGCAACCTGTAGGGAACAGAAGCTTAAAGGTGCTGATTCTCCAAGTAGGGACATTGCTAGTAAAGTAGCTGGAAAGGCGAACCCGAGCACAAGGAGATGAGAAATGAGGTGCGTATTAGAAACCTTTCAAAATCACACGGTGTACCATCTTCTGGGTTTCTCATGAATGTTTTCGATGTAGGAAGATGCCCTTGATCCTGGAGATTTGGGACCCATGGGATGGATACCAAGCAGTGTTACTTTAAAGGGTCTGCGTTTGCTCACCCAACCTCACCCAACCTTTCAGCCCCAAGAGTGTCCACCCTTATGTCTCATCCAGCTGTGGGTCTAGATATGGTCAATCCAGGTTGCATCACAGCCTCTGAACGAATTCTGTAAGAATTTCTCTCTCTTTCACTGTCTTTGTTTTACGGGTTTTTAAAAGTAATTTATTTTTAAAATGGGGTTCAGCTGCTTTTCACGGCTGTGTTTATGCGGCTTTACACCCACTTGAATCTCTTCCAGAGAGATATCAATACATAGGTTTTAAGATTCTTACTAGTCACATATATTCTTGTGCAGTGAATAGGGGTTGTTGAGTCCAGTTCACTGAGCAAGGAGTAGGTCTTGTCTATTACATATTGGGTGTATGGAACGGTATCTGAGCGAATTTGAAACCCTTGTTTTATGCATCACCCCACCTCACCTTTCCCATTAAGCAGCCATAGTGTGTTTTCTAAACGTGTGACTCTGTTCTGTTTTGTAATTCAGTTCAAGTGTAGCGGTTTTTACATTCCCTCTATAAGTGATAGCTTATGATAAGTGTCTTTTTCTGTGTGACTTATTTCACTTAGAATCGTCGTACCTAAATCCACTCATCTTGCTTCTACTAGCCTTATGACATTGATTTCATGTCAGAGTGATATTCCATTGTACATAAGAACCACAACTTCTTTATCCATTTTTCTCTTTCCTGGGATATTTAAGGTGTCATGAAGTGGAGGTTCTTGTCAACAGAGCAGCCCTAAACTTTGGGGTGCCTGTGTCTTGCTGATTTTTAGTTTTCCCAATTTATACGCCCATGAGTGGACGTGCCCTATGCTCCCTAAGCTGTGTTTTTTCGATGTTTTAGGACACACCGTACACTTCTCCAGAGTGGCTGTTGGCAATTTACATCCCGCCCATCAGCGTAGCAAGGCTGCCATTTCTCCATGGCCTGTCCTGCATTTCTGGTTTTGACACTTTTTGCAGCATGGCCCTTTTGACCGATGGGAAGCGAGACTTCTTTGTAGCGCTGATTAGCCTTTCCAGGTTGCTTGGTTGGCCAAACAGGGCGTATGCGTTTTTTCCTGAATATATTCAGGAAAAAACGCATACGCCCTCTTTGGCCAAGGGCATCATTGTCGACATTTTGCCACTTTTCATGTGCTTTAAATGCGATTCGAATCTACCTCCTGAAACCTGTTTCCTGCAATTCTGCCTTGCTTTCAAATTCTCTTCGTTGCCTTCCCTCAATATATCTGTGGATGAGAGTTATCATTTATAGCTCTGTGGGTTTGTGAATTGCAGTGTCCCTGAGCTCCATTTTTCAACTGGCTTTTTTGCGATCTGGCCGCAAAAGCGCGGGATTGCCTCAGGCCCTATTCTGCTTCTGGGCGGCACGCTGAGCCTGTGGTTAATTCTTCTTCCTGATGGGAAAATAGAGTGACCTGTGCCTGTCCCAACACCTAGATCTAGTCTCTCATTGGTTGCCCCTCTTCCCGTTCATCCTCAGGACAACTTGCAACCTGTAGGGAACAGAAGCTTAAAGGTGCTGATTCTCCAAGTAGGGAGATTGCTAGTAAAGTAGCTGGAAAGGCGAACCCGAGCACAAGGAGATGAGAAATGAGGTGCGTATTAGAAACCTTTCAAAATCACACGGTGTACCATCTTCTGGGTTTCTCATGCATGTTTTCGATGTAGGAAGATGCCCTTGAACCTGGAGATTTGGGACCCATGGGATGGGTACCAAGCAGTGTTACTTTAAAGGGTCTGCGTTTGCTCACCCAACCTCACCCAACCTTTCAGCCCCAAGAGTGTCCACCCTTATGTCTCATCCAGCTGTGGGTCTAGATATGGTCAATCCAGGTTGCATCACAGCCTCTGAACGAATTTTGTAAGAATTTCTCTCTCTTTCACTGTCTTTGTTTTACGGGTTTTTAAAAGTAATTTATTTTTATAATGGGGTTTAGCTGCTTTTCACGACTGTGTTAATGCGGCTTTACACCCACTTGACTCACTGCCAGACAGATATCAATACATAGGTTTTAAGATTCTTACTAGTCACATATATTCTTGTGCGGTGAATAGGGGGTGTTGAGTCCAGTTCACTGAGCAAGGAGCAGGTGTTGTCTATTACATATTGGGTGTATGGAACGGTATCTGAGCGAATTTGAAACCCTTGTTTTATGCCTCACCCCACCTCACCTTTCCCGTTAAGCAGCCATAGTGTGTTTTCTAAACGTGTGACTCTGTTCTGTTTTGTAATTCATTTCAAGTGTAGCGGTTTTTACATTCCCTCTATAAGTGATAGCTTATGATAAGTGTCTTTTTCTGTGTGACTTATTTCACGTAGAATCATCGTACCTAAATCCACTCATCTTGCTTCTACTAGCCTTATGAAATTGATTTCATGTCTGAGTGATATTCCATTGTACATAAGGACCACAACTTCTTTATCCATTTTTCTCTTTCCTGGGATATTTAAGGTGTCATGAAGTGGAGGTTCTTGTCAACAGAGCAGCCCTAAACTTTGGGGTGCCTGTGTCTTGCTGATTTTTAGTTTTCCCAATTTATACGCCCATGAGTGGACGTGCCCTATGCTCCCTAAGCTGTGTTTTTTCGATGTTTCAGGACACACCGTACACTTCTCCAGAGTGGCTGTTGGCAATTTACATCCCGCCCATCAGCGTAGCAAGGCTGCCATTTCTCCATGGCCTGTCCTGCATTTCTGGTTTTGACACTTTTTGCAGCATGGCCCTTTTGACCGATGGGAAGCGAGACTTCTTTGTAGCGCTGATTAGACTTTCCAGGTTGCTTGGTTGGCCAACAGGGCGTATGCGTTTTTTCCTGAATATATTCAGGAAAAAACGCATACGCCCTGTTTGGCCAAGGGCATCATTGTCGATGTTTTGCCACTTTTCATGTGCTTTAAAGGCGATTCGAATCTACCTCCTGAAACATGTTTCCTGCAATTCTGCCTTGCTTTCAAATCCTCTTCGTTGCCTTCCCTCAATATATCTGTGGATGAGAGTTAACATTTATAGCTCTGCGGGTTTGTGAATTGCAGTGTCCCTGAGCTCCATTTTTCAACTGGCTTTTTTGGGAGCTGGCCGCAAGAGCGCGGGATTGCCTCAGGCCCTATTCTGCTTCTGGGCAGCAGGCTGAGCCTGTGGTTAATTCTTCTTCCCGATGGGAAAATAGAGTGACCTCTGCCTGTCCCAACACCTAGATCTAGTCTCTCATTGGTTGCCCCTCTTCCCGTTCATCCTCAGGACAAATTGCAACCTGTAGGGAACAGGAGCTTAAAGGTGCTGATTCTCCAAGTAGGAAGATTGCTAGTAAAGTAGCTGGAAAGGCGAACCCGAGCACAAGGAGATGAGAAATGAGGTGCGTATTAGAAACCTTTCAAAATCACACGGTGTACCATCTTCTGGGTTCCTCATGCATGTTTTCGATGTAGGAAGATGCCCTTGAACCTGGAGATTTGGGACCCATGGGGTGGGTACCAGGCAGTAGTACTTTAAAGGGTCTGTGCTTGCTCACCCAACCTCACCCAACCTTTCAGCCCCAAGAGTGTCCACCTTTATGTCTCATCCAGCTGTGGGTCTAGATAAGGTCAATCCAGGTTGCATCACAGCCTCTGAACGAATTTTGTAAGAATTTCTCTCTCTTTCACTGTCTTTGTTTTACGGGTTTTTAAAATTAATTAATTTTTATAATGGGGTTTAGCTGCTTTTCACGGCTGTGTTTATGCGGCTTTACACCCACTTGACTCACTGCCAGACAGATATCAATACATAGGTTTTAAGATTCTTACTAGTCACATATATTCTTGTGCGGTGAATAGGGGGTGTTGAGTCCAGTTCACTGAGCAAGGAGCAGGTGTTGTCTATTACATATTGGGTGTATGGAACGGTATCTGAGCGAATTTGAAACCCTTGTTTTATGCCTCACCCCACCTCACCTTTCCCGTTAAGCAGCCATAGTGTGTTTTCTAAACGTGTGACTCTGTTCTGTTTTGTAATTCAGTTCAAGTGTAGCGGTTTTTATATTCCCTCTATAAGTGATAGCTTATGATAAGTGTCTTTTTCTGTGTGACTTATTTCACTTAGAATCATCGTACCTAAATCCACTCATCTTGCTTCTACTAGCCTTAAGACATTGATTTCATGTCTGAGTGATATTCCATTGTACATAAGGACCACAACTTCTTTATCCATTGTTTTCTTTCCTGGGATATTTAAGGTGTCATGAAGTGGAGGTTCTTGTAAACAGAGCAGCCCTAAACTTTGGGGTGCCTGTGTCTTGCTGATTTTTAGTTTTCCCAATTTATACGCCCATGAGTGGTCGTGCCCTATGCTCCCTAAGCTGTGGTTTTTCGATGTTTCAGGACACACCGTACACTTCTCCAGAGTGGCTGTTGGCAATTTACATCCCGCCCATCAGTGTAGAAAGGCTGCCATTTCTCCATGGCCTGTCCTGCATTTCTGGTTTTGACACTTTTGCAGCATGGCCCTTTTGACCGATGGGAAGCGAGACTTCTTTGTAGCGCTGATTAGCCTTTCCAGGTTGCTTGGTTGGCCAAACAGGGCGTATGCGTTTTTTCCTGAATATATTCAGGAAAAAACGCATACGCCCTCTTTGGCCAAGGGCATCATTGTCGATGTTTTGCCACTTTTCATGTGCTTTAAAGGCGATTCGAATCAACCTCCTGAAACATGTTTCCTGCAATTCTGCCTTGCTTTCAAATCCTCTTCGTTGCCTTCCCTCAATATATCTGTTGATGAGAGTTATCATTTATAGCTCTGCGGGTTTGTGAATTGCAGTGTCCCTGAGCTCCATTTTTCAACTGGCTTTTTTGGGAGCTGGCCGCAAAAGGGAGGGATTGCCTCAGGCCCTATTCTGCATCTGGGCGGCAGGCTGAGCCTGTGGTTAATTCTTCTTCCTGATGGGAAAATAGAGTGACCTGTGCCTGTCCCAACACCTAGATCTAGTCTCTCATTGGTTGCCCCTCTTCCCGTTCATCCTCAGGACAAATTGCAACCTGTAGGGAACAGAAGCTTAAAGGTGCTGATTCTCCAAGTAGGGACATTGCTAGTAAAGTAGCTGGAAAGGCGAACCCGAGCACAAGGAGATGAGAAATGAGGTGCGTATTAGAAACCTTTCAAAATCACACGGTGTACCATCTTCTGGGTTTCTCATGAATGTTTTCGATGTAGGAAGATGCCCTTGATCCTGGAGATTTGGGACCCATGGGATGGATACCAAGCAGTGTTACTTTAAAGGGTCTGCGTTTGCTCACCCAACCTCACCCAACCTTTCAGCCCCAAGAGTGTCCACCCTTATGTCTCATCCAGCTGTGGGTCTAGATATGGTCAATCCAGGTTGCATCACAGCCTCTGAACGAATTCTGTAAGAATTTCTCTCTCTTTCACTGTCTTTGTTTTACGGGTTTTTAAAAGTAATTTATTTTTATAATGGGGTTCAGCTGCTTTTCACGGCTGTGTTTATGCGGCTTTACACCCACTTGAATCTCTTCCAGAGAGATATCAATACATAGGTTTTAAGATTCTTACTAGTCACATATATTCTTGTGCAGTGAATAGGGGGTGTTGAGTCCAGTTCACTGAGCAAGGAGTAGGTCTTGTCTATTACATATTGGGTGTATGGAACGGTATCTGAGCGAATTTGAAACCCTTGTTTTATGCATCACCCCACCTCACCTTTCCCATTAAGCAGCCATAGTGTGTTTTCTAAACGTGTGACTCTGTTCTGTTTTGTAATTCAGTTCAAGTGTAGCGGTTTTTACATTCCCTCTATAAGTGATAGCTTATGATAAGTGTCTTTTTCTGTGTGACTTATTTCACTTAGAATCGTCGTACCTAAATCCACTCATCTTGCTTCTACTAGCCTTATGACATTGATTTCATGTCTGAGTGATATTCCATTGTACATAAGAACCACAACTTCTTTATCCATTTTTCTCTTTCCTGGGATATTTAAGGTGTCATGAAGTGGAGGTTCTTGTCAACAGAGCAGCCCTAAACTTTGGGGTGCCTGTGTCTTGCTGATTTTTAGTTTTCCCAATTTATACGCCCATGAGTGGACGTGCCCTATGCTCCCTAAGCTGTGTTTTTTCGATGTTTTAGGACACACCGTACACTTCTCCAGAGTGGCTGTTGGCAATTTACATCCCGCCCATCAGCGTAGCAAGGCTGCCATTTCTCCATGGCCTGTCCTGCATTTCTGGTTTTGACACTTTTTGCAGCATGGCCCTTTTGACCGATGGGAAGCGAGACTTCTTTGTAGCGCTGATTAGCCTTTCCAGGTTGCTTGGTTGGCCAAACAGGGCGTATGCGTTTTTTCCTGAATATATTCAGGAAAAAACGCATACGCCCTCTTTGGCCAAGGGCATCATTGTCGACATTTTGCCACTTTTCATGTGCTTTAAATGCGATTCGAATCTACCTCCTGAAACCTGTTTCCTGCAATTCTGCCTTGCTTTCAAATTCTCTTCGTTGCCTTCCCTCAATATATCTGTGGATGAGAGTTATCATTTATAGCTCTGCGGGTTTGTGAATTGCAGTGTCCCTGAGCTCCATTTTTCAACTGGCTTTTTTGCGATCTGGCCGCAAAAGCGCGGGATTGCCTCAGGCCCTATTCTGCTTCTGGGCGGCACGCTGAGCCTGTGGTTAATTCTTCTTCCTGATGGGAAAATAGAGTGACCTGTGCCTGTCCCAACACCTAGATCTAGTCTCTCATTGGTTGCCCCTCTTCCCGTTCATCCTCAGGACAACTTGCAACCTGTAGGGAACAGAAGCTTAAAGGTGCTGATTCTCCAAGTAGGGAGATTGCTAGTAAAGTAGCTGGAAAGGCGAACCCGAGCACAAGGAGATGAGAAATGAGGTGCGTATTAGAAACCTTTCAAAATCACACGGTGTACCATCTTCTGGGTTTCTCATGCATGTTTTCGATGTAGGAAGATGCCCTTGAACCTGGAGATTTGGGACCCATGGGATGGGTACCAAGCAGTGTTACTTTAAAGGGTCTGCGTTTGCTCACCCAACCTCACCCAACCTTTCAGCCCCAAGAGTGTCCACCCTTATGTCTCATCCAGCTGTGGGTCTAGATATGGTCAATCCAGGTTGCATCACAGCCTCTGAACGAATTTTGTAAGAATTTCTCTCTCTTTCACTGTCTTTGTTTTACGGGTTTTTAAAAGTAATTTATTTTTATAATGGGGTTTAGCTGCTTTTCACGACTGTGTTAATGCGGCTTTACACCCACTTGACTCACTGCCAGACAGATATCAATACATAGGTTTTAAGATTCTTACTAGTCACATATATTCTTGTGCGGTGAATAGGGGGTGTTGAGTCCAGTTCACTGAGCAAGGAGCAGGTGTTGTCTATTACATATTGGGTGTATGGAACGGTATCTGAGCGAATTTGAAACCCTTGTTTTATGCCTCACCCCACCTCACCTTTCCCGTTAAGCAGCCATAGTGTGTTTTCTAAACGTGTGACTCTGTTCTGTTTTGTAATTCATTTCAAGTGTAGCGGTTTTTACATTCCCTCTATAAGTGATAGCTTATGATAAGTGTCTTTTTCTGTGTGACTTATTTCACGTAGAATCATCGTACCTAAATCCACTCATCTTGCTTCTACTAGCCTTATGAAATTGATTTCATGTCTGAGTGATATTCCATTGTACATAAGGACCACAACTTCTTTATCCATTTTTCTCTTTCCTGGGATATTTAAGGTGTCATGAAGTGGAGGTTCTTGTCAACAGAGCAGCCCTAAACTTTAGGGTGCCTGTGTCTTGCTGATTTTTAGTTTTCCCAATTTATACGCCCATGAGTGGACGTGCCCTATGCTCCCTAAGCTGTGTTTTTTCGATGTTTTAGGACACACCGTACACTTCTCCAGAGTGGCTGTTGGAAATTTACATCCCGCCCATCAGCGTAGCAAGGCTGCCATTTCTCCATGGCCTGTCCTGCATTTCTGGTTTTGACACTTTTTGCAGCATGGCCCTTTTGACCGATGGGAAGCGAGACTTCTTTGTAGCGCTGATTAGCCTTTCCAGGTTGCTTGGTTGGCCAACAGGGCGTATGCGTTTTTTCCTGAATATATTCAGGAAAAAACGCATACGCCCTGTTTGGCCAAGGGCATCATTGTCGATGTTTTGCCACTTTTCATGTGCTTTAAAGGCGATTCGAATCTACCTCCTGAAACATGTTTCCTGCAATTCTGCCTTGCTTTCAAATCCTCTTCGTTGCCTTCCCTCAATATATCTGTGGATGAGAGTTAACATTTATAGCTCTGCGGGTTTGTGAATTGCAGTGTCCCTGAGCTCCATTTTTCAACTGGCTTTTTTGGGAGCTGGCCGCAAGAGCGCGGGATTGCCTCAGGCCCTATTCTGCTTCTGGGCAGCAGGCTGAGCCTGTGGTTAATTCTTCTTCCCGATGGGAAAATAGAGTGACCTCTGCCTGTCCCAACACCTAGATCTAGTCTCTCATTGGTTGCACCTCTTCCCGTTCATCCTCAGGACAAATTGCAACCTGTAGGGAACAGGAGCTTAAAGGTGCTGATTCTCCAAGTAGGAAGATTGCTAGTAAAGTAGCTGGAAAGGCGAACCCGAGCACAAGGAGATGAGAAATGAGGTGCGTATTAGAAACCTTTCAAAATCACACGGTGTACCATCTTCTGGGTTCCTCATGCATGTTTTCGATGTAGGAAGATGCCCTTGAACCTGGAGATTTGGGACCCATGGGGTGGGTACCAGGCAGTAGTACTTTAAAGGGTCTGTGCTTGCTCACCCAACCTCACCCAACCTTTCAGCCCCAAGAGTGTCCACCTTTATGTCTCATCCAGCTGTGGGTCTAGATAAGGTCAAGCCAGGTTGCATCACAGCCTCTGAACGAATTTTGTAAGAATTTCTCTCTCTTTCACTGTCTTTGTTTTACGGGTTTTTAAAATTAATTAATTTTTATAATGGGGTTTAGCTGCTTTTCACGGCTGTGTTTATGCGGCTTTACACCCACTTGACTCACTGCCAGACAGATATCAATACATAGGTTTTAAGATTCTTACTAGTCACATATATTCTTGTGCGGTGAATAGGGGGTGTTGAGTCCAGTTCACTGAGCAAGGAGCAGGTGTTGTCTATTACATATTGGGTGTATGGAACGGTATCTGAGCGAATTTGAAACCCTTATTTTATGCCTCACCCCACCTCACCTTTCCCGTTAAGCAGCCATAGTGTGTTTTCTAAACGTGTGACTCTGTTCTGTTTTGTAATTCAGTTCAAGTGTAGCGGTTTTTATATTCCCTCTATAATTGATAGCTTATGATAAGTGTCTTTTTCTGTGTGACTTATTTCACTTAGAATCATCGTACCTAAATCCACTCATCTTGCTTCTACTAGCCTTAAGACATTGATTTCATGTCTGAGTGATATTCCATTGTACATAAGGACCACAACTTCTTTATCCATTGTTTTCTTTCCTGGGATATTTAAGGTGTCATGAAGTGGAGGTTCTTGTAAACAGAGCAGCCCTAAACTTTGGGGTGCCTGTGTCTTGCTGATTTTTAGTTTTCCCAATTTATACGCCCATGAGTGGTCGTGCCCTATGCTCCCTAAGCTGTGGTTTTTCGATGTTTCAGGACACACCGTACACTTCTCCAGAGTGGCTGTTGGCAATTTACATCCCGCCCATCAGTGTAGAAAGGCTGCCATTTCTCCATGGCCTGTCCTGCATTTCTGGTTTTGACACTTTTGCAGCATGGCCCTTTTGACCGATGGGAAGCGAGACTTCTTTGTAGCGCTGATTAGCCTTTCCAGGTTGCTTGGTTGGCCAAACAGGGCGTATGCGTTTTTTCCTGAATATATTCAGGAAAAAACGCATACGCCCTGTTTGGCCAAGGGCATCATTGTCGATGTTTTGCCACTTTTCATGTGCTTTAAAGGCGATTCGAATCAACCTCCTGAAACATGTTTCCTGCAATTCTGCCTTGCTTTCAAATCCTCTTCGTTGCCTTCCCTCAATATATCTGTTGATGAGAGTTATCATTTATAGCTCTGCGGGTTTGTGAATTGCAGTGTCCCTGAGCTCCATTTTTCAACTGGCTTTTTTGGGAGCTGGCCGCAAAAGGGAGGGATTGCCTCAGGCCCTATTCTGCATCTGGGCGGCAGGCTGAGCCTGTGGTTAATTCTTCTTCCTGATGGGAAAATAGAGTGACCTGTGCCTGTCCCAACACCTAGATCTAGTCTCTCATTGGTTGCCCCTCTTCCCGTTCATCCTCAGGACAAATTGCAACCTGTAGGGAACAGAAGCTTAAAGGTGCTGATTCTCCAAGTAGGGACATTGCTAGTAAAATAGCTGGAAAGGCGAACCCGAGCACAAGGAGATGAGAAATGAGGTGCGTATTAGAAACCTTTCAAAATCACACGGTGTACCATCTTCTGGGTTTCTCATGAATGTTTTCGATGTAGGAAGATGCCCTTGATCCTGGAGATTTGGGACCCATGGGATGGATACCAAGCAGTGTTACTTTAAAGGGTCTGCGTTTGCTCACCCAACCTCACCCAACCTTTCAGCCCCAAGAGTGTCCACCCTTATGTCTCATCCAGCTGTGGGTCTAGATATGGTCAATCCAGGTTGCATCACAGCCTCTGAACGAATTCTGTAAGAATTTCTCTCTCTTTCACTGTCTTTGTTTTACGGGTTTTTAAAAGTAATTTATTTTTAAAATGGGGTTCAGCTGCTTTTCACGGCTGTGTTTATGCGGCTTTACACCCACTTGAATCTCTTCCAGAGAGATATCAATACATAGGTTTTAAGATTCTTACTAGTCACATATATTCTTGTGCAGTGAATAGGGGGTGTTGAGTCCAGTTCACTGAGCAAGGAGTAGGTCTTGTCTATTACATATTGGGTGTATGGAACGGTATCTGAGCGAATTTGAAACCCTTGTTTTATGCATCACCCCACCTCACCTTTCCCATTAAGCAGCCATAGTGTGTTTTCTAAACGTGTGACTCTGTTCTGTTTTGTAATTCAGTTCAAGTGTAGCGGTTTTTACATTCCCTCTATAAGTGATAGCTTATGATAAGTGTCTTTTTCTGTGTGACTTATTTCACTTAGAATCGTCGTACCTAAATCCACTCATCTTGCTTCTACTAGCCTTATGACATTGATTTCATGTCTGAGTGATATTCCATTGTACATAAGAACCACAACTTCTTTATCCATTTTTCTCTTTCCTGGGATATTTAAGGTGTCATGAAGTGGAGGTTCTTGTCAACAGAGCAGCCCTAAACTTTGGGGTGCCTGTGTCTTGCTGATTTTTAGTTTTCCCAATTTATACGCCCATGAGTGGACGTGCCCTATGCTCCCTAAGCTGTGTTTTTTCGATGTTTTAGGACACACCGTACACTTCTCCAGAGTGGCTGTTGGCAATTTACATCCCGCCCATCAGCGTAGCAAGGCTGCCATTTCTCCATGGCCTGTCCTGCATTTCTGGTTTTGACACTTTTTGCAGCATGGCCCTTTTGACCGATGGGAAGCGAGACTTCTTTGTAGCGCTGATTAGCCTTTCCAGGTTGCTTGGTTGGCCAAACAGGGCGTATGCGTTTTTTCTTGAATATATTCAGGAAAAAACGCATACGCCCTCTTTGGCCAAGGGCATCATTGTCGACATTTTGCCACTTTTCATGTGCTTTAAATGCGATTCGAATCTACCTCCTGAAACCTGTTTCCTGCAATTCTGCCTTGCTTTCAAATTCTCTTCGTTGCCTTCCCTCAATATATCTGTGGATGAGAGTTATCATTTATAGCTCTGCGGGTTTGTGAATTGCAGTGTCCCTGAGCTCCATTTTTCAACTGGCTTTTTTGCGATCTGGCCGCAAAAGCGCGGGATTGCCTCAGGCCCTATTCTGCTTCTGGGCGGCACGCTGAGCCTGTGGTTAATTCTTCTTCCTGATGGGAAAATAGAGTGACCTGTGCCTGTCCCAACACCTAGATCTAGTCTCTCATTGGTTGCCCCTCTTCCCGTTCATCCTCAGGACAACTTGCAACCTGTAGGGAACAGAAGCTTAAAGGTGCTGATTCTCCAAGTAGGGAGATTGCTAGTAAAGTAGCTGGAAAGGCGAACCCGAGCACAAGGAGATGAGAAATGAGGTGCGTATTAGAAACCTTTCAAAATCACACGGTGTACCATCTTCTGGGTTTCTCATGCATGTTTTCGATGTAGGAAGATGCCCTTGAACCTGGAGATTTGGGACCCATGGGATGGGTACCAAGCAGTGTTACTTTAAAGGGTCTGCGTTTGCTCACCCAACCTCACCCAACCTTTCAGCCCCAAGAGTGTCCACCCTTATGTCTCATCCAGCTGTGGGTCTAGATATGGTCAATCCAGGTTGCATCACAGCCTCTGAACGAATTTTGTAAGAATTTCTCTCTCTTTCACTGTCTTTGTTTTACGGGTTTTTAAAAGTAATTTATTTTTATAATGGGGTTTAGCTGCTTTTCACGACTGTGTTAATGCGGCTTTACACCCACTTGACTCACTGCCAGACAGATATCAATACATAGGTTTTAAGATTCTTACTAGTCACATATATTCTTGTGCGGTGAATAGGGGGTGTTGAGTCCAGTTCACTGAGCAAGGAGCAGGTGTTGTCTATTACATATTGGGTGTATGGAACGGTATCTGAGCGAATTTGAAACCCTTGTTTTATGCCTCACCCCACCTCACCTTTCCCGTTAAGCAGCCATAGTGTGTTTTCTAAACGTGTGACTCTGTTCTGTTTTGTAATTCATTTCAAGTGTAGCGGTTTTTACATTCCCTCTATAAGTGATAGCTTATGATAAGTGTCTTTTTCTGTGTGACTTATTTCACGTAGAATCATCGTACCTAAATCCACTCATCTTGCTTCTACTAGCCTTATGAAATTGATTTCATGTCTGAGTGATATTCCATTGTACATAAGGACCACAGCTTCTTTATCCATTTTTCTCTTTCCTGGGATATTTAAGGTGTCATGAAGTGGAGGTTCTTGTCAACAGAGCAGCCCTAAACTTTAGGGTGCCTGTGTCTTGCTGATTTTTAGTTTTCCCAATTTATACGCCCATGAGTGGACGTGCCCTATGCTCCCTAAGCTGTGTTTTTTCGATGTTTTAGGACACACCGTACACTTCTCCAGAGTGGCTGTTGGCAATTTACATCCCGCCCATCAGCGTAGCAAGGCTGCCATTTCTCCATGGCCTGTCCTGCATTTCTGGTTTAGACACTTTTTGCAGCATGGCCCTTTTGACCGATGGGAAGCGAGACTTCTTTGTAGCGCTGATTAGCCTTTCCAGGTTGCTTGGTTGGCCAACAGGGCGTATGCGTTTTTTCCTGAATATATTCAGGAAAAAACGCATACGCCCTGTTTGGCCAAGGGCATCATTGTCGATGTTTTGCCACTTTTCATGTGCTTTAAAGGCGATTCGAATCTACCTCCTGAAACATGTTTCCTGCAATTCTGCCTTGCTTTCAAATCCTCTTCGTTGCCTTCCCTCAATATATCTGTGGATGAGAGTTAACATTTATAGCTCTGCGGGTTTGTGAATTGCAGTGTCCCTGAGCTCCATTTTTCAACTGGCTTTTTTGGGAGCTGGCCGCAAGAGCGCGGGATTGCCTCAGGCCCTATTCTGCTTCTGGGCAGCAGGCTGAGCCTGTGGTTAATTCTTCTTCCCGATGGGAAAATAGAGTGACCTCTGCCTGTCCCAACACCTAGATCTAGTCTCTCATTGGTTGCCCCTCTTCCCGTTCATCCTCAGGACAAATTGCAACCTGTAGGGAACAGGAGCTTAAAGGTGCTGATTCTCCAAGTAGGAAGATTGCTAGTAAAGTAGCTGGAAAGGCGAACCCGAGCACAAGGAGATGAGAAATGAGGTGCGTATTAGAAACCTTTCAAAATCACACGGTGTACCATCTTCTGGGTTCCTCATGCATGTTTTCGATGTAGGAAGATGCCCTTGAACCTGGAGATTTGGGACCCATGGGGTGGGTACCAGGCAGTAGTACTTTAAAGGGTCTGTGCTTGCTCACCCAACCTCACCCAACCTTTCAGCCCCAAGAGTGTCCACCTTTATGTCTCATCCAGCTGTGGGTCTAGATAAGGTCAATCCAGGTTGCATCACAGCCTCTGAACGAATTTTGTAAGAATTTCTCTCTCTTTCACTGTCTTTGTTTTACGGGTTTTTAAAATTAATTAATTTTTATAATGGGGTTTAGCTGCTTTTCACGGCTGTGTTTATGCGGCTTTACACCCACTTGACTCACTGCCAGACAGATATCAATACATAGGTTTTAAGATTCTTACTAGTCACATATATTCTTGTGCGGTGAATAGGGGGTGTTGAGTCCAGTTCACTGAGCAAGGAGCAGGTGTTGTCTATTACATATTGGGTGTATGGAACGGTATCTGAGCGAATTTGAAACCCTTGTTTTATGCCTCACCCCACCTCACCTTTCCCGTTAAGCAGCCATAGTGTGTTTTCTAAACGTGTGACTCTGTTCTGTTTTGTAATTCAGTTCAAGTGTAGCGGTTTTTATATTCCCTCTATAAGTGATAGCTTATGATAAGTGTCTTTTTCTGTGTGACTTATTTCACTTAGAATCATCGTACCTAAATCCACTCATCTTGCTTCTACTAGCCTTAAGACATTGATTTCATGTCTGAGTGATATTCCATTGTACATAAGGACCACAACTTCTTTATCCATTGTTTTCTTTCCTGGGATATTTAAGGTGTCATGAAGTGGAGGTTCTTGTAAACAGAGCAGCCCTAAACTTTGGGGTGCCTGTGTCTTGCTGATTTTTAGTTTTCCCAATTTATACGCCCATGAGTGGTCGTGCCCTATGCTCCCTAAGCTGTGGTTTTTCGATGTTTCAGGACACACCGTACACTTCTCCAGAGTGGCTGTTGGCAATTTACATCCCGCCCATCAGTGTAGAAAGGCTGCCATTTCTCCATGGCCTGTCCTGCATTTCTGGTTTTGACACTTTTGCAGCATGGCCCTTTTGACCGATGGGAAGCGAGACTTCTTTGTAGCGCTGATTAGCCTTTCCAGGTTGCTTGGTTGGCCAAACAGGGCGTATGCGTTTTTTCCTGAATATATTCAGGAAAAAACGCATACGCCCTGTTTGGCCAAGGGCATCATTGTCGATGTTTTGCCACTTTTCATGTGCTTTAAAGGCGATTCGAATCAACCTCCTGAAACATGTTTCCTGCAATTCTGCCTTGCTTTCAAATCCTCTTCGTTGCCTTCCCTCAATATATCTGTTGATGAGAGTTATCATTTATAGCTCTGCGGGTTTGTGAATTGCAGTGTCCCTGAGCTCCATTTTTCAACTGGCTTTTTTGGGAGCTGGCCGCAAAAGGGAGGGATTGCCTCAGGCCCTATTCTGCATCTGGGCGGCAGGCTGAGCCTGTGGTTAATTCTTCTTCCTGATGGGAAAATAGAGTGACCTGTGCCTGTCCCAACACCTAGATCTAGTCTCTCATTGGTTGCCCCTCTTCCCGTTCATCCTCAGGACAAATTGCAACCTGTAGGGAACAGAAGCTTAAAGGTGCTGATTCTCCAAGTAGGGACATTGCTAGTAAAGTAGCTGGAAAGGCGAACCCGAGCACAAGGAGATGAGAAATGAGGTGCGTATTAGAAACCTTTCAAAATCACACGGTGTACCATCTTCTGGGTTTCTCATGAATGTTTTCGATGTAGGAAGATGCCCTTGATCCTGGAGATTTGGGACCCATGGGATGGATACCAAGCAGTGTTACTTTAAAGGGTCTGCGTTTGCTCACCCAACCTCACCCAACCTTTCAGCCCCAAGAGTGTCCACCCTTATGTCTCATCCAGCTGTGGGTCTAGATATGGTCAATCCAGGTTGCATCACAGCCTCTGAACGAATTTTGTAAGAATTTCTCTCTCTTTCACTGTCTTTGTTTTACGGGTTTTTAAAAGTAATTTATTTTTATAATGGGGTTTAGCTGCTTTTCACGGCTGTGTTTATGCGGCTTTACACCCACTTGAATCTCTTCCAGAGAGATATCAATACATAGGTTTTAAGATTCTTACTAGTCACATATATTCTTGTGCAGTGAATAGGGGGTGTTGAGTCCAGTTCACTGAGCAAGGAGTAGGTCTTGTCTATTACATATTGGGTGTATGGAACGGTATCTGAGCGAATTTGAAACCCTTGTTTTATGCATCACCCCACCTCACCTTTCCCATTAAGCAGCCATTGTGTGTTTTCTAAACGTGTGACTCTGTTCTGTTTTGTAATTCAGTTCAAGTGTAGCGGTTTTTACATTCCCTCTATAAGTGATAGCTTATGATAAGTGTCTTTTTCTGTGTGACTTATTTCACTTAGAATCGTCGTACCTAAATCCACTCATCTTGCTTCTACTAGCCTTATGACATTGATTTCATGTCTGAGTGATATTCCATTGTACATAAGAACCACAACTTCTTTATCCATTTTTCTCTTTCCTGGGATATTTAAGGTGTCATGAAGTGGAGGTTCTTGTCAACAGAGCAGCCCTAAACTTTGGGGTGCCTGTGTCTTGCTGATTTTTAGTTTTCCCAATTTATACGCCCATGAGTGGACGTGCCCTATGCTCCCTAAGCTGTGTTTTTTCGATGTTTTAGGACACACCGTACACTTCTCCAGAGTGGCTGTTGGCAATTTACATCCCGCCCATCAGCGTAGCAAGGCTGCCATTTCTCCATGGCCTGTCCTGCATTTCTGGTTTTGACACTTTTTGCAGCATGGCCCTTTTGACCGATGGGAAGCGAGACTTCTTTGTAGCGCTGATTAGCCTTTCCAGGTTGCTTGGTTGGCCAAACAGGGCGTATGCGTTTTTTCCTGAATATATTCAGGAAAAAACGCATACGCCCTCTTTGGCCAAGGGCATCATTGTCGACATTTTGCCACTTTTCATGTGCTTTAAATGCGATTCGAATCTACCTCCTGAAACCTGTTTCCTGCAATTCTGCCTTGCTTTCAAATTCTCTTCGTTGCCTTCCCTCAATATATCTGTGGATGAGAGTTATCATTTATAGCTCTGCGGGTTTGTGAATTGCAGTGTCCCTGAGCTCCATTTTTCAACTGGCTTTTTTGCGATCTGGCCGCAAAAGCGCGGGATTGCCTCAGGCCCTATTCTGCTTCTGGGCGGCACGCTGAGCCTGTGGTTAATTCTTCTTCCTGATGGGAAAATAGAGTGACCTGTGCCTGTCCCAACACCTAGATCTAGTCTCTCATTGGTTGCCCCTCTTCCCGTTCATCCTCAGGACAACTTGCAACCTGTAGGGAACAGAAGCTTAAAGGTGCTGATTCTCCAAGTAGGGAGATTGCTAGTAAAGTAGCTGGAAAGGCGAACCCGAGCACAAGGAGATGAGAAATGAGGTGCGTATTAGAAACCTTTCAAAATCACACGGTGTACCATCTTCTGGGTTTCTCATGCATGTTTTCGATGTAGGAAGATGCCCTTGAACCTGGAGATTTGGGACCCATGGGATGGGTACCAAGCAGTGTTACTTTAAAGGGTCTGCGTTTGCTCACCCAACCTCACCCAACCTTTCAGCCCCAAGAGTGTCCACCCTTATGTCTCATCCAGCTGTGGGTCTAGATATGGTCAATCCAGGTTGCATCACAGCCTCTGAACGAATTTTGTAAGAATTTCTCTCTCTTTCACTGTCTTTGTTTTACGGGTTTTTAAAAGTAATTTATTTTTATAATGGGGTTTAGCTGCTTTTCACGACTGTGTTAATGCGGCTTTACACCCACTTGACTCACTGCCAGACAGATATCAATACATAGGTTTTAAGATTCTTACTAGTCACATATATTCTTGTGCGGTGAATAGGGGGTGTTGAGTCCAGTTCACTGAGCAAGGAGCAGGTGTTGTCTATTACATATTGGGTGTATGGAACGGTATCTGAGCGAATTTGAAACCCTTGTTTTATGCCTCACCCCACCTCACCTTTCCCGTTAAGCAGCCATAGTGTGTTTTCTAAACGTGTGACTCTGTTCTGTTTTGTAATTCATTTCAAGTGTAGCGGTTTTTACATTCCCTCTATAAGTGATAGCTTATGATAAGTGTCTTTTTCTGTGTGACTTATTTCACGTAGAATCATCGTACCTAAATCCACTCATCTTGCTTCTACTAGCCTTATGAAATTGATTTCATGTCTGAGTGATATTCCATTGTACATAAGGACCACAACTTCTTTATCCATTTTTCTCTTTCCTGGGATATTTAAGGTGTCATGAAGTGGAGGTTCTTGTCAACAGAGCAGCCCTAAACTTTAGGGTGCCTGTGTCTTGCTGATTTTTAGTTTTCCCAATTTATACGCCCATGAGTGGACGTGCCCTATGCTCCCTAAGCTGTGTTTTTTCGATGTTTTAGGACACACCGTACACTTCTCCAGAGTGGCTGTTGGCAATTTACATCCCGCCCATCAGCGTAGCAAGGCTGCCATTTCTCCATGGCCTGTCCTGCATTTCTGGTTTTGACACTTTTTGCAGCATGGCCCTTTTGACCGATGGGAAGCGAGACTTCTTTGTAGCGCTGATTAGCCTTTCCAGGTTGCTTGGTTGGCCAACAGGGCGTATGCGTTTTTTCCTGAATATATTCAGGAAAAAACGCATACGCCCTGTTTGGCCAAGGGCATCATTGTCGATGTTTTGCCACTTTTCATGTGCTTTAAAGGCGATTCGAATCTACCTCCTGAAACATGTTTCCTGCAATTCTGCCTTGCTTTCAAATCCTCTTCGTTGCCTTCCCTCAATATATCTGTGGATGAGAGTTAACATTTATAGCTCTGCGGGTTTGTGAATTGCAGTGTCCCTGAGCTCCATTTTTCAACTGGCTTTTTTGGGAGCTGGCCGCAAGAGCGCGGGATTGCCTCAGGCCCTATTCTGCTTCTGGGCAGCAGGCTGAGCCTGTGGTTAATTCTTCTTCCCGATGGGAAAATAGAGTGACCTCTGCCTGTCCCAACACCTAGATCTAGTCTCTCATTGGTTGCCCCTCTTCCCGTTCATCCTCAGGACAAATTGCAACCTGTAGGGAACAGGAGCTTAAAGGTGCTGATTCTCCAAGTAGGAAGATTGCTAGTAAAGTAGCTGGAAAGGCGAACCCGAGCACAAGGAGATGAGAAATGAGGTGCGTATTAGAAACCTTTCAAAATCACACGGTGTACCATCTTCTGGGTTCCTCATGCATGTTTTCGATGTAGGAAGATGCCCTTGAACCTGGAGATTTGGGACCCATGGGGTGGGTACCAGGCAGTAGTACTTTAAAGGGTCTGTGCTTGCTCACCCAACCTCACCCAACCTTTCAGCCCCAAGAGTGTCCACCTTTATGTCTCATCCAGCTGTGGGTCTAGATAAGGTCAATCCAGGTTGCATCACAGCCTCTGAACGAATTTTGTAAGAATTTCTCTCTCTTTCACTGTCTTTGTTTTACGGGTTTTTAAAATTAATTAATTTTTATAATGGGGTTTAGCTGCTTTTCACGGCTGTGTTTATGCGGCTTTACACCCACTTGACTCACTGCCAGACAGATATCAATACATAGGTTTTAAGATTCTTACTAGTCACATATATTCTTGTGCGGTGAATAGGGGGTGTTGAGTCCAGTTCACTGAGCAAGGAGCAGGTGTTGTCTATTACATATTGGGTGTATGGAACGGTATCTGAGCGAATTTGAAACCCTTGTTTTATGCCTCACCCCACCTCACCTTTCCCGTTAAGCAGCCATAGTGTGTTTTCTAAACGTGTGACTCTGTTCTGTTTTGTAATTCAGTTCAAGTGTAGCGGTTTTTATATTCCCTCTATAATTGATAGCTTATGATAAGTGTCTTTTTCTGTGTGACTTATTTCACTTAGAATCATCGTACCTAAATCCACTCATCTTGCTTCTACTAGCCTTAAGACATTGATTTCATGTCTGAGTGATATTCCATTGTACATAAGGACCACAACTTCTTTATCCATTGTTTTCTTTCCTGGGATATTTAAGGTGTCATGAAGTGGAGGTTCTTGTAAACAGAGCAGCCCTAAACTTTGGGGTGCCTGTGTCTTGCTGATTTTTAGTTTTCCCAATTTATACGCCCATGAGTGGTCGTGCCCTATGCTCCCTAAGCTGTGGTTTTTCGATGTTTCAGGACACACCGTACACTTCTCCAGAGTGGCTGTTGGCAATTTACATCCCGCCCATCAGTGTAGAAAGGCTGCCATTTCTCCATGGCCTGTCCTGCATTTCTGGTTTTGACACTTTTGCAGCATGGCCCTTTTGACCGATGGGAAGCGAGACTTCTTTGTAGCGCTGATTAGCCTTTCCAGGTTGCTTGGTTGGCCAAACAGGGCGTATGCGTTTTTTCCTGAATATATTCAGGAAAAAACGCATACGCCCTGTTTGGCCAAGGGCATCATTGTCGATGTTTTGCCACTTTTCATGTGCTTTAAAGGCGATTCGAATCAACCTCCTGAAACATGTTTCCTGCAATTCTGCCTTGCTTTCAAATCCTCTTCGTTGCCTTCCCTCAATATATCTGTTGATGAGAGTTATCATTTATAGCTCTGCGGGTTTGTGAATTGCAGTGTCCCTGAGCTCCATTTTTCAACTGGCTTTTTTGGGAGCTGGCCGCAAAAGGGAGGGATTGCCTCAGGCCCTATTCTGCATCTGGGCGGCAGGCTGAGCCTGTGGTTAATTCTTCTTCCTGATGGGAAAATAGAGTGACCTGTGCCTGTCCCAACACCTAGATCTAGTCTCTCATTGGTTGCCCCTCTTCCCGTTCATCCTCAGGACAAATTGCAACCTGTAGGGAACAGAAGCTTAAAGGTGCTGATTCTCCAAGTAGGGACATTGCTAGTAAAGTAGCTGGAAAGGCGAACCCGAGCACAAGGAGATGAGAAATGAGGTGCGTATTAGAAACCTTTCAAAATCACACGGTGTACCATCTTCTGGGTTTCTCATGAATGTTTTCGATGTAGGAAGATGCCCTTGATCCTGGAGATTTGGGACCCATGGGATGGATACCAAGCAGTGTTACTTTAAAGGGTCTGCGTTTGCTCACCCAACCTCACCCAACCTTTCAGCCCCAAGAGTGTCCACCCTTATGTCTCATCCAGCTGTGGGTCTAGATATGGTCAATCCAGGTTGCATCACAGCCTCTGAACGAATTCTGTAAGAATTTCTCTCTCTTTCACTGTCTTTGTTTTACGGGTTTTTAAAAGTAATTTATTTTTATAATGGGGTTCAGCTGCTTTTCACGGCTGTGTTTATGCGGCTTTACACCCACTTGAATCTCTTCCAGAGAGATATCAATACATAGGTTTTAAGATTCTTACTTGTCACATATATTCTTGTGCAGTGAATAGGGGGTGTTGAGTCCAGTTCACTGAGCAAGGAGTAGGTCTTGTCTATTACATATTGGGTGTATGGAACGGTATCTGAGCGAATTTGAAACCCTTGTTTTATGCATCACCCCACCTCACCTTTCCCATTAAGCAGCCATAGTGTGTTTTCTAAACGTGTGACTCTGTTCTGTTTTGTAATTCATTTCAAGTGTAGCGGTTTTTACATTCCCTCTATAAGTGATAGCTTATGATAAGTGTCTTTTTCTGTGTGACTTATTTCACTTAGAATCGTCGTACCTAAATCCACTCATCTTGCTTCTACTAGCCTTATGACATTGATTTCATGTCTGAGTGATATTCCATTGTACATAAGAACCACAACTTCTTTATCCATTTTTCTCTTTCCTGGGATATTTAAGGTGTCATGAAGTGGAGGTTCTTGTCAACAGAGCAGCCCTAAACTTTGGGGTGCCTGTGTCTTGCTGATTTTTAGTTTTCCCAATTTATACGCCCATGAGTGGACGTGCCCTATGCTCCCTAAGCTGTGTTTTTTCGATGTTTTAGGACACACCGTACACTTCTCCAGAGTGGCTGTTGGCAATTTACATCCCGCCCATCAGCGTAGCAAGGCTGCCATTTCTCCATGGCCTGTCCTGCATTTCTGGTTTTGACACTTTTTGCAGCATGGCCCTTTTGACCGATGGGAAGCGAGACTTCTTTGTAGCGCTGATTAGCCTTTCCAGGTTGCTTGGTTGGCCAAACAGGGCGTATGCGTTTTTTCCTGAATATATTCAGGAAAAAACGCATACGCCCTCTTTGGCCAAGGGCATCATTGTCGACATTTTGCCACTTTTCATGTGCTTTAAATGCGATTCGAATCTACCTCCTGAAACCTGTTTCCTGCAATTCTGCCTTGCTTTCAAATTCTCTTCGTTGCCTTCCCTCAATATATCTGTGGATGAGAGTTATCATTTATAGCTCTGCGGGTTTGTGAATTGCAGTGTCCCTGAGCTCCATTTTTCAACTGGCTTTTTTGCGATCTGGCCGCAAAAGCGCGGGATTGCCTCAGGCCCTATTCTGCTTCTGGGCGGCACGCTGATCCTGTGGTTAATTCTTATTCCTGATGGGAAAATAGAGTGACCTGTGCCTGTCCCAACACCTAGATCTAGTCTCTCATTGGTTGCCCCTCTTCCCGTTCATCCTCAGGACAACTTGCAACCTGTAGGGAACAGAAGCTTAAAGGTGCTGATTCTCCAAGTAGGGAGATTGCTAGTAAAGTAGCTGGAAAGGCGAACCCGAGCACAAGGAGATGAGAAATGAGGTGCGTATTAGAAACCTTTCAAAATCACACGGTGTACCATCTTCTGGGTTTCTCATGCATGTTTTCGATGTAGGAAGATGCCCTTGAACCTGGAGATTTGGGACCCATGGGATGGGTACCAAGCAGTGTTACTTTAAAGGGTCTGCGTTTGCTCACCCAACCTCACCCAACCTTTCAGCCCCAAGAGTGTCCACCCTTATGTCTCATCCAGCTGTGGGTCTAGATATGGTCAATCCAGGTTGCATCACAGCCTCTGAACGAATTTTGTAAGAATTTCTCTCTCTTTCACTGTCTTTGTTTTACGGGTTTTTAAAAGTAATTTATTTTTATAATGGGGTTTAGCTGCTTTTCACGACTGTGTTAATGCGGCTTTACACCCACTTGACTCACTGCCAGACAGATATCAATACATAGGTTTTAAGATTCTTACTAGTCACATATATTCTTGTGCGGTGAATAGGGGGTGTTGAGTCCAGTTCACTGAGCAAGGAGCAGGTGTTGTCTATTACATATTGGGTGTATGGAACGGTATCTGAGCGAATTTGAAACCCTTGTTTTATGCCTCACCCCACCTCACCTTTCCCGTTAAGCAGCCATAGTGTGTTTTCTAAACGTGTGACTCTGTTCTGTTTTGTAATTCATTTCAAGTGTAGCGGTTTTTACATTCCCTCTATAAGTGATAGCTTATGATAAGTGTCTTTTTCTGTGTGACTTATTTCACGTAGAATCATCGTACCTAAATCCACTCATCTTGCTTCTACTAGCCTTATGAAATTGATTTCATGTCTGAGTGATATTCCATTGTACATAAGGACCACAACTTCTTTATCCATTTTTCTCTTTCCTGGGATATTTAAGGTGTCATGAAGTGGAGGTTCTTGTCAACAGAGCAGCCCTAAACTTTAGGGTGCCTGTGTCTTGCTGATTTTTAGTTTTCCCAATTTATACGCCCATGAGTGGACGTGCCCTATGCTCCCTAAGCTGTGTTTTTTCGATGTTTTAGGACACACCGTACACTTCTCCAGAGTGGCTGTTGGCAATTTACATCCCGCCCATCAGCGTAGCAAGGCTGCCATTTCTCCATGGCCTGTCCTGCATTTCTGGTTTTGACACTTTTTGCAGCATGGCCCTTTTGACCGATGGGAAGCGAGACTTCTTTGTAGCGCTGATTAGCCTTTCCAGGTTGCTTGGTTGGCCAACAGGGCGTATGCGTTTTTTCCTGAATATATTCAGGAAAAAACGCATACGCCCTGTTTGGCCAAGGGCATCATTGTCGATGTTTTGCCACTTTTCATGTGCTTTAAAGGCGATTCGAATCTACCTCCTGAAACATGTTTCCTGCAATTCTGCCTTGCTTTCAAATCCTCTTCGTTGCCTTCCCTCAATATATCTGTGGATGAGAGTTAACATTTATAGCTCTGCGGGTTTGTGAATTGCAGTGTCCCTGAGCTCCATTTTTCAACTGGCTTTTTTGGGAGCTGGCCGCAAGAGCGCGGGATTGCCTCAGGCCCTATTCTGCTTCTGGGCAGCAGGCTGAGCCTGTGGTTAATTCTTCTTCCCGATGGGAAAATAGAGTGACCTCTGCCTGTCCCAACACCTAGATCTAGTCTCTCATTGGTTGCCCCTCTTCCCGTTCATCCTCAGGACAAATTGCAACCTGTAGGGAACAGGAGCTTAAAGGTGCTGATTCTCCAAGTAGGAAGATTGCTAGTAAAGTAGCTGGAAAGGCGAACCCGAGCACAAGGAGATGAGAAATGAGGTGCGTATTAGAAACCTTTCAAAATCACACGGTGTACCATCTTCTGGGTTCCTCATGCATGTTTTCGATGTAGGAAGATGCCCTTGAACCTGGAGATTTGGGACCCATGGGGTGGGTACCAGGCAGTAGTACTTTAAAGGGTCTGTGCTTGCTCACCCTACCTCACCCAACCTTTCAGCCCCAAGAGTGTCCACCTTTATGTCTCATCCAGCTGTGGGTCTAGATAAGGTCAATCCAGGTTGCATCACAGCCTCTGAACGAATTTTGTAAGAATTTCTCTCTCTTTCACTGTCTTTGTTTTACGGGTTTTTAAAATTAATTAATTTTTATAATGGGGTTTAGCTGCTTTTCACGGCTGTGTTTATGCGGCTTTACACCCACTTGACTCACTGCCAGACAGATATCAATACATAGGTTTTAAGATTCTTACTAGTCACATATATTCTTGTGCGGTGAATAGGGGGTGTTGAGTCCAGTTCACTGAGCAAGGAGCAGGTGTTGTCTATTACATATTGGGTGTATGGAACGGTATCTGAGCGAATTTGAAACCCTTGTTTTATGCCTCACCCCACCTCACCTTTCCCGTTAAGCAGCCATAGTGTGTTTTCTAAACGTGTGACTCTGTTCTGTTTTGTAATTCAGTTCAAGTGTAGCGGTTTTTACATTCCCTCTATAAGTGATAGCTTATGATAAGTGTCTTTTTCTGTGTGACTTATTTCACTTAGAATCGTCGTACCTAAATCCACTCATCTTGCTTCTACTAGCCTTATGACATTGATTTCATGTCTGAGTGATATTCCATTGTACATAAGGACCACAACTTCTTTATCCATTGTTTTCTTTCCTGGGATATTTAAGGTGTCATGAAGTGGAGGTTCTTGTAAACAGAGCAGCCCTAAACTTTGGGGTGCCTGAGTCTTGCTGATTTTTAGTTTTCCCAATTTATACGCCCATGAGTGGTCGTGCCCTATGCTCCCTAAGCTGTGGTTTTTCGATGTTTCAGGACACACCGTACACTTCTCCAGAGTGGCTGTTGGCAATTTACATCCCGCCCATCAGTGTAGAAAGGCTGCCATTTCTCCATGGCCTGTCCTGCATTTCTGGTTTTGACACTTTTGCAGCATGGCCCTTTTGACCGATGGGAAGCCAGACTTCTTTGTAGCGCTGATTAGCCTTTCCAGGTTGCTTGGTTGGCCAAACAGGGCGTATGCGTTTTTTCCTGAATATATTCAGGAAAAAACGCATACGCCCTGTTTGGCCAAGGGCATCATTGTCGATGTTTTGCCACTTTTCATGTGCTTTAAAGGCGATTCGAATCAACCTCCTGAAACATGTTTCCTGCAATTCTGCCTTGCTTTCAAATCCTCTTCGTTGCCTTCCCTCAATATATCTGTTGATGAGAGTTATCATTTATAGCTCTGCGGGTTTGTGAATTGCAGTGTCCCTGAGCTCCATTTTTCAACTGGCTTTTTTGGGAGCTGGCCGCAAAAGGGAGGGATTGCCTCAGGCCCTATTCTGCATCTGGGCGGCAGGCTGAGCCTGTGGTTAATTCTTCTTCCTGATGGGAAAATAGAGTGACCTGTGCCTGTCCCAACACCTAGATCTAGTCTCTCATTGGTTGCCCCTCTTCCCGTTCATCCTCAGGACAAATTGCAACCTGTAGGGAACAGAAGCTTAAAGGTGCTGATTCTCCAAGTAGGGACATTGCTAGTAAAGTAGCTGGAAAGGCGAACCCGAGCACAAGGAGATGAGAAATGAGGTGCGTATTAGAAACCTTTCAAAATCACACGGTGTACCATCTTCTGGGTTTCTCATGAATGTTTTCGATGTAGGAAGATGCCCTTGATCCTGGAGATTTGGGACCCATGGGATGGATACCAAGCAGTGTTACTTTAAAGGGTCTGCGTTTGCTCACCCAACCTCACCCAACCTTTCAGCCCCAAGAGTGTCCACCCTTATGTCTCATCCAGCTGTGGGTCTAGATATGGTCAATCCAGGTTGCATCACAGCCTCTGAACGAATTCTGTAAGAATTTCTCTCTCTTTCACTGTCTTTGTTTTACGGGTTTTTAAAAGTAATTTATTTTTATAATGGGGTTCAGCTGCTTTTCACGGCTGTGTTTATGCGGCTTTACACCCACTTGAATCTCTTCCAGAGAGATATCAATACATAGGTTTTAAGATTCTTACTAGTCACATATATTCTTGTGCAGTGAATAGGGGGTGTTGAGTCCAGTTCACTGAGCAAGGAGTAGGTCTTGTCTATTACATATTGGGTGTATGGAACGGTATCTGAGCGAATTTGAAACCCTTGTTTTATGCATCACCCCACCTCACCTTTCCCATTAAGCAGCCATAGTGTGTTTTCTAAACGTGTGACTCTGTTCTGTTTTGTAATTCAGTTCAAGTGTAGCGGTTTTTACATTCCCTCTATAAGTGATAGCTTATGATAAGTGTCTTTTTCTGTGTGACTTATTTCACTTAGAATCGTCGTACCTAAATCCACTCATCTTGCTTCTACTAGCCTTATGACATTGATTTCATGTCTGAGTGATATTCCATTGTACATAAGAACCACAACTTCTTTATCCATTTTTCTCTTTCCTGGGATATTTAAGGTGTCATGAAGTGGAGGTTCTTGTCAACAGAGCAGCCCTAAACTTTGGGGTGCCTGTGTCTTGCTGATTTTTAGTTTTCCCAATTTATACGCCCATGAGTGGACGTGCCCTATGCTCCCTAAGCTGTGTTTTTTCGATGTTTTAGGACACACCGTACACTTCTCCAGAGTGGCTGTTGGCAATTTACATCCCACCCATCAGCGTAGCAAGGCTGCCATTTCTCCATGGCCTGTCCTGCATTTCTGGTTTTGACACTTTTTGCAGCATGGCCCTTTTGACCGATGGGAAGCGAGACTTCTTTGTAGCGCTGATTAGCCTTTCCAGGTTGCTTGGTTGGCCAAACAGGGCGTATGCGTTTTTTCCTGAATATATTCAGGAAAAAACGCATACGCCCTGTTTGGCCAAGGGCATCATTGTCGATGTTTTGCCACTTTTCATGTGCTTTAAAGGCGATTCGAATCTACCTCCTGAAACATGTTTCCTGCAATTCTGCCTTGCTTTCATATCCTCTTCGTTGCCTTCCCTCAATATATCTGTGGATGAGAGTTATCATTTATAGCTCTGCGGGTTTGTGAATTGCAGTGTCCCTGAGCTCCATTTTTCAACTGGCTTTTTTGGGAGCTGGCCGCAAAAGCGCGGGATTGCCTCAGGCCCTATTCTGCTTCTGGGCGGCAGGCTGAGCCTGTGGTTAATTCTTCTTCCCGATGGGAAAATAGAGTGACCTCTGCCTGTCCCAACACCTAGATCTAGTCTCTCATTGGTTGCCCCTCTTCCCGTTCATCCTCAGGACAAATTGCAACCTGTAGGGAACAGGAGCTTAAAGGTGCTGATTCTCCAAGTAGGGAGATTGCTAGTAAAGTAGCTGGAAAGGCGAACCCGAGCACAAGGAGATGAGAAATGAGGTGCGTATTAGAAACCTTTCAAAATCACACGGTGTACCATCTTCTGGGTTTCTCATGCATGTTTTTGATGTAGGAAGATGCCCTTGAACCTGGAGATTTGGGACCCATGGGATGGGTACCAGGCAGTATTACTTTAAAGGGTCTGCGTTTGCTCACCCAACCTCACCCAACCTTTCAGCCCCAAGAGTGTCCACCCTTATGTCTCATCCAGCTGTGGGTCTAGATATGGTCAATCCAGGTTGCATCACAGCCTCTGAACGAATTCTGTAAGAATTTCTCTCTCTTTCACTGTCTTTGTTTTATGGGTTTTTAAAGGTAATTTATTTTTATAATGGGGTTCAGCTGCTTTTCACGGCTGTGTTTATGCGGCTTTACACCCACTTGACTCACTTCCAGACAGATATCAATACATAGGTTTTAAGATTCTTACTAGTCACATATATTCTTGTGCAGTGAATAGGGGGTGTTGAGTCCAGTTCACTGAGCAAGGAGTAGGTCTTGTCTATTACATATTGGGTGTATGGAACGGTATCTGAGCCAATTTGAAACCCTTTTTTTATGCATCACCCCACCTCACCTTTCCCATTAAGCAGCCATAGTGTGTTTTCTAAACGTGTGACTCTGTTCTGTTTTGTAATTCAGTTCAAGTGTAGCGGTTTTTACATTCCCTCTATAAGTGATAGCTTATGATAAGTGTCTTTTTCTGTGTGACTTATTTCACGTAGAATCATCGTACCTAAATCCACTCATCTTGCTTCTACTAGCCTTATGAAATTGATTTCATGTCTGAGTGATATTCCATTGTACATAAGGACCACAACTTCTTTATCCATTTTTCTCTTTCCTGGGATATTTAAGGTGTCATGAAGTTGAGGTTCTTGTCAACAGAGCAGCCCTAAACTTTGGGGTGCCTGTGTCTTGCTGATTTTTAGTTTTCCCAATTTATACGCCCATGAGTGGACGTGCCCTATGCTCCCTAAGCTGTGTTTTTTCGATGTTTTAGGACACACCGTACACTTCTCCAGAGTGGCTGTTGGCAATTTACATCCCGCCCATCAGCGTACCAAGGCTGCCATTTCTCCATGGCCTGTCCTGCATTTCTGGTTTTGACACTTTTTGCAGCATGGCCCTTTTGACCGATGGGAAGCGAGACTTCTTTGTAGCGCTGATTAGCCTTTCCAGGTTGCTTGGTTGGCCAAACAGGGCGTATGCGTTTTTTCCTGAATATATTCAGGAAAAAACGCATACGCCCTGTTTGGCCAAGGGCATCATTGTCTTTGTTTTGCCACTTTTCATGTGCTTTAAAGACGATTCGAATCTACCTCCTGAAACATGTTTCCTGCAATTCTGCCTTGCTTTCAAATCCTCTTCGAAGCCTTCCCTCAATATATCTGTGGATGAGAGTTATCATTTATAGCTCTGCGGGTTTGTGAATTGCAGTGTCCCTGAGCTCCATTTTTCAACTGGCTTTTTTGGGAGCTGGCCGCAAGAGCGCGGGATTGCCTCAGGCCCTATTCTGCTTCTGGGCGGCAGGCTGAGCCTGTGGTTAATTCTTCTTCCCGATGGGAAATTAGAGTAACCTCTGCCTGTCCCAACACCTAGATCTAGTCTCTCATTGGTTGCCCCTCTTCCCGTTCATCCTCAGGACAAATTGCAACCTGTAGGGAACAGGAGCTTAAAGGTGCTGATTCTCCAAGTAGGGAGATTGCTAGTAAAGTAGCTGGAATGGCGAACCCGAGCACAAGGAGATGAGAAATGAGGTGCGTATTAGAAACCTTTCAAAATCACACGGTGTACCATCTTCTGGGTTCCTCATGCATGTTTTCGATGTAGGAAGATGCCCTTGAACCTGGAGATTTGGGACCCTTGGGGTGGGTACCAGGCAGTAGTACTTTAAAGGGTCTGTGCTTGCTCACCCAACCTCACCCAACCTTTCAGCCCCAAGAGTGTCCACCCTTATGTCTCATCCAGCTGTGGGGCTAGATAAGGTCAATCCAGGTTGCATCACAGCCTCTGAACGAATTTTGTAAGAATTTCTCTCTCTTTCACTGTCTTTGTTTTACGGGTTTTTAAAAGTAATTTATTTTTATAATGGGGTTTAGCTGCTTTTCACGGCTGTGTTTATGCGGCTTTACACCCACTTGACTCACTTCCAGACAGATATCAATACATAGGTTTTAAGATTGTTACTAGTCACATATATTCTTGTGCGGTGAATAGGGGGTGTTGAGTCCAGTTCACTGAGCAAGGAGCAGGTGTTGTCTATTACATATTGGGTGTATGGAACGGTATCTGAGCGAATTTGAAACCCTTGTTTTATGCCTCACCCCACCTCACCTTTCCCGTTAAGCAGCCATAGTGTGTTTTCTAAACGTGTGACTCTGTTCTGTTTTGTAATTCAGTTCAAGTGTAGCGGTTTTTATATTCCCTCTATAAGTGATAGCTTATGATAAGTGTCTTTTTCTGTGTGACTTATTTCACTTAGAATCATCGTACCTAAATCCACTCATCTTGCTTCTACTAGCCTTAAGACATTGATTTCATGTCTGAGTGATATTCCATTGTACATAAGGACCACAACTTCTTTATCCATTTTTCTCTTTCCTGGGATATTTAAGGTGTCATGAAGTGGAGGTTCTTGTCAACAGAGCAGCCCTAAACTTTGGGGTGCCTGTGTCTTGCTGATTTTTAGTTTTCCCAATTTATACGCCCATGAGTGGACGTGCCCTATGCTCCCTAAGCTGTGGTTTTTCGATGTTTCAGGACACACCGTACACTTCTCCAGAGTGGCTGTTGGCAATTTACATCCCGCCCATCAGTGTAGCAAGGCTGCCATTTCTCCATGGCCTGTCCTGCATTTCTGGTTTTGACACTTTTTGCAGCATGGCCCTTTTGACCGATGGGAAGCGAGACTTCTTTGTAGCGCTGATTAGCCTTTCCAGGTTGCTTGGTTGGCCAAACAGGGCGTATGCGTTTTTTCCTGAATATATTCAGGAAAAAACGCATACGCCCTCTTTGGCCAAGGGCATCATTGTCGACATTTTGCCACTTTTCATGTGCTTTAAATGCGATTCGAATCTACCTCCTGAAACCTGTTTCCTGCAATTCTGCCTTGCTTTCAAATTCTCTTCGTTGCCTTCCCTCAATATATCTTTGGATGAGAGTTATCATTTATAGCTCTGCGGGTTTGTGAATTGCAGTGTCCCTGAGCTCCATTTTTCAACTGGCTTTTTTGCGATCTGGCCGCAAAAGCGCGGGATTGCCTCAGGCCCTATTCTGCTTCTGGGCGGCACGCTGAGCCTGTGGTTAATTCTTCTTCCTGATGGGAAAATAGAGTGACCTGTGCCTGTCCCAACACCTAGATCTAGTCTCTCATTGGTTGCCCCTCTTCCCGTTCATCCTCAGGACAACTTGCAACCTGTAGGGAACAGAAGCTTAAAGGTGCTGATTCTCCAAGTAGGGAGATTGCTAGTAAAGTAGCTGGAAAGGCGAACCCGAGCACAAGGAGATGAGAAATGAGGTGCGTATTAGAAACCTTTCAAAATCACACGGTGTACCATCTTCTGGGTTTCTCATGCATGTTTTCGATGTAGGAAGATGCCCTTGAACCTGGAGATTTGGGACCCATGGGATGGGTACCAAGCAGTGTTACTTTAAAGGGTCTGCGTTTGCTCACCCAACCTCACCCAACCTTTCAGCCCCAAGAGTGTCCACCCTTATGTCTCATCCAGCTGTGGGTCTAGATATGGTCAATCCAGGTTGCATCACAGCCTCTGAACGAATTTTGTAAGAATTTCTCTCTCTTTCACTGTCTTTGTTTTACGGGTTTTTAAAAGTAATTTATTTTTATAATGGGGTTTAGCTGCTTTTCACGACTGTGTTAATGCGGCTTTACACCCACTTGACTCACTGCCAGACAGATATCAATACATAGGTTTTAAGATTCTTACTAGTCACATATATTCTTGTGCGGTGAATAGGGGGTGTTGAGTCCAGTTCACTGAGCAAGGAGCAGGTGTTGTCTATTACATATTGGGTGTATGGAACGGTATCTGAGCGAATTTGAAACCCTTGTTTTATGCCTCACCCCACCTCACCTTTCCCGTTAAGCAGCCATAGTGTGTTTTCTAAACGTGTGACTCTGTTCTGTTTTGTAATTCATTTCAAGTGTAGCGGTTTTTACATTCCCTCTATAAGTGATAGCTTATGATAAGTGTCTTTTTCTGTGTGACTTATTTCACGTAGAATCATCGTACCTAAATCCACTCATCTTGCTTCTACTAGCCTTATGAAATTGATTTCATGTCTGAGTGATATTCCATTGTACATAAGGACCACAACTTCTTTATCCATTTTTCTCTTTCCTGGGATATTTAAGGTGTCATGAAGTGGAGGTTCTTGTCAACAGAGCAGCCCTAAACTTTAGGGTGCCTGTGTCTTGCTGATTTTTAGTTTTCCCAATTTATACGCCCATGAGTGGACGTGCCCTATGCTCCCTAAGCTGTGTTTTTTCGATGTTTTAGGACACACCGTACACTTCTCCAGAGTGGCTGTTGGCAATTTACATCCCGCCCATCAGCGTAGCAAGGCTGCCATTTCTCCATGGCCTGTCCTGCATTTCTGGTTTTGACACTTTTTGCAGCATGGCCCTTTTGACCGATGGGAAGCGAGACTTCTTTGTAGCGCTGATTAGCCTTTCCAGGTTGCTTGGTTGGCCAACAGGGCGTATGCGTTTTTTCCTGAATATATTCAGGAAAAAATGCATACGCCCTGTTTGGCCAAGGGCATCATTGTCGATGTTTTGCCACTTTTCATGTGCTTTAAAGGCGATTCGAATCTACCTCCTGAAACATGTTTCCTGCAATTCTGCCTTGCTTTCAAATCCTCTTCGTTGCCTTCCCTCAATATATCTGTGGATGAGAGTTAACATTTATAGCTCTGCAGGTTTGTGAATTGCAGTGTCCCTGAGCTCCATTTTTCAACTGGCTTTTTTGGGAGCTGGCCGCAAAAGCGCGGGATTGCCTCAGGCCCTATACTGCTTCTGGGCGGCAGGCTGATCCTGTGGTTAATTCTTCTTCCCGATGGGAATATAGAGTGACCTCTCCCTGTCCCAACACCTAGATCTAGTCTCTCATTGGTTGCCCCTCTTCCCGTTCATCCTCAGGACAAATTGCAACCTGTAGGGGACAGGAGCTTAAAGGTGCTGATTCTCCAAGTAGGGAGATTGCTAGTAAAGTAGCTGGAAAGGCGAACCCGAGCACAAGGAGATGAGAAATGAGGTGCGTATTAGAAACCTTTCAAAATCACACGGTGTACCATCTTCTGGGTTCCTCATGCATGTTTTCGATGTAGGAAGTTGCCCTTGAACCTGGAGATTTGGGACCCATGGGGTGGGTACCAGGCAGTAGTACTTTAAAGGGTCTGTGCTTGCTCACCCAACCTCACCCAACCTTTCAGCCCCAAGAGTGTCCACCCTTATGTCTCATCCAGCTGTGGGTCTAGATAAGGTCAATCCAGGTTGCATCACAGCCTCTGAACGAATTTTGTAAGAATTTCTCTCTCTTTCACTGTCTTTGTTTTACGGGTTTTTAAAAGTAATTTATTTTTATAATGGGGTTTAGCTGCTTTTCACGGCTGTGTTTATGCGGCTTTACACCCACTTGACTCACTGCCAGACAGATATCAATACATAGGTTTTAAGATTCTTACTAGTCACATATATTCTTGTGCGGTGAATAGGGGGTGTTGAGTCCAGTTCACTGAGCAAGGAGCAGGTGTTGTCTATTACATATTGGGTGTATGGAACGGTATCTGAGCGAATTTGAAACCCTTGTTTTATGCCTCACCCCACCTCACCTTTCCCGTTAAGCAGCCATAGTGTGTTTTCTAAACGTGTGACTCTGTTCTGTTTTGTAATTCAGTTCAAGTGTAGCGGTTTTTATATTCCCTCTATAAGTGATAGCTTATGATAAGTGTCTTTTTCTGTGTGAATTATTTCACTTAGAATCATCGTACCTAAATCCACTCATCTTGCTTCTACTAGCCTTAAGATATTGATTTCATGTCTGAGTGATATTCCATTGTACATAAGGACCACAACTTCTTTATCCATTTTTCTCTTTCCTGGGATATTTAAGGTGTAATGAAGTGGAGGTTCTTGTCAACAGAGCAGCCCTAAACTTTGGGGTGCCTGTGTCTTGCTGATTTTTAGTTTTCCCAATTTATACGCCCATGAGTGGACGTGCCCTTTGCTCCCTAAGCTGTGGTTTTTCGATGTTTCAGGACACACCGTACACTTCTCCAGATTGGCTGTTGGCAATTTACATCCCGCCCATCAGTGTAGCAAGGCTGCCATTTCTCCATGGCCTGTCCTGCATTTCTGGTTTTGACACTTTTTGCAGCATGGCCCTTTTGACCGATGGGAAGCGAGACTTCTTTGTAGCGCTGATTAGCCTTTCCAGGTTGCTTGGTTGGCCAAACAGGGCGTATGCGTTTTTTCCTGAATATATTCAGGAAAAAACGCATACGCCCTGTTTGGCCAAGGGCATCATTGTCGACATTTTGCCACTTTTCATGTGCTTTAAAGGCGATTCGAATCTACCTCCTGAAACCTGTTTCCTGCAATTCTGCCTTGCTTTCAAATTCTCTTCGTTGCCTTCCCTCAATATATCTGTGGATGAGAGTTATCATTTATAGCTCTGCGGGTTTGTGAATTGCAGTGTCCCTGAGCTCCATTTTTCAACTGGCTTTTTTGCGAGCTGGCCGCAAAAGCGCGGGATTGCCTCAGGCCCTATTCTGCTTCTGGGCGGCAGGCTGAGCCTGTGGTTAATTCTTCTTCCTGATGGGAAAATAGAGTGACCTGTGCCTGTCCCAACACCTAGATCTAGTCTCTCATTGGTTGCCCCTCTTCCCGTTCATCCTCAGGACAAATTGCAACCTGTAGGGAACAGGAGCTTAAAGGTGCTGATTCTCCAAGTAGGGAGATTGCTAGTAAAGTAGCTGGAAAGGCGAACCCGATCACAAGGAGATGAGAAATCAGGTGCATATTAGAAACCTTTCAAAATCACACGGTGTACCATCTTCTGGGTTTCTCATGCATGTTTTTGATGTAGGAAGATGCCCTTGAACCTGGAGATTTGGGACCCATGGAATGGGTACCAGGCAGTATTACTTTAAAGGGTCTGCGTTTGCTCACCCAACCTCACCCAACCTTTCAGCCCCAAGAGTGTCCACCCTTATGTCTCATCCAGCTGTGGGTCTAGATATGGTCAATCCAGGTTGCATCACAGCCTCTGAACGAATTCTGTAAGAATTTCTCTCTCTTTCACTGTCTGTTTTACGGGTTTTTAAAAGTAATTTATTTTTATAATGGGGTTCAGCTGCTTTTCACGGCTGTGTTTATGCGGCTTTACACCCACTTGACTCACTTCCAGACAGATATCAATACATAGGTTTTAAGATTCTTACTAGTCACATATATTCTTGTGCAGTGAATAGGGGGTGTTGAGTCCAGTTCACTGAGCAAGGAGTAGGTCTTGTCTATTACATATTGGGTGTATGGAACGGTATCTGAGCGAATTTGAAACCCTTGTTTTATGCATCACCCCACCTCACCTTTCCCATTAAGCAGCCATAGTGTGTTTTCTAAACGTGTGACTCTGTTCTGTTTTGTAATTCAGTTCAAGTGTAGCGGTTTTTACATTCCCTCTATAAGTGATAGCTTATGATAAGTGTCTTTTTCTGTGTGACTTATTTCTCGTAGAATCATCGTACCTAAATCCACTCATCTTGCTTCTACTAGCCTTATGAAATTTATTTCATGTCTGAGTGATATTCCATTGTACATAAGGACCACAACTTCTTTATCCATTTTTCTCTTTCCTGGGATATTTAAGGTGTCATGAAGTGGAGGTTCTTGTCAACAGAGCAGCCCTAAACTTTGGGGTGCCTGTGTCTTGCTGATTTTTAGTTTTCCCAATTTATACGCCCATGACTGGACGTGCCCTATGCTCCCTAAGCTGTGGTTTTTCGATGTTTCAGGACACACCGTACACTTCTCCAGAGTGGCTGTTGGCAATTTACATCCCGCCCATCAGTGTAGCAAGGCTGCCATTTCTCCATGGCCTGTCCTGCATTTCTGGTTTTGACACTTTTTGCAGCATGGCCCTTTTGACCGATGGGAAGCGAGACTTCTTTGTAGCGCTGATTAGCCTTTCCAGGTTGCTTGGTTGGCCAAACAGGGCGTATGCGTTTTTTCCTGAATATATTCAGGAAAAAACGCATACGCCCTGTTTGGCCAAGGGCATCATTGTCGACATTTTGCCACTTTTCATGTGCTTTAAAGGCGATTCGAATCTACCTCCTGAAACCTGTTTCCTGCAATTCTGCCTTGCTTTCAAATTCTCTTCGTTGCCTTCCCTCAATATATCTGTGGATGAGAGTTATCATTTATAGCTCTGCGGGTTTGTGAATTGCAGTGACCCTGAGCTCCATTTTTCAACTGGCTTTTTTGGGAGCTGGCCGCAAAAGGGCGGGATTGCCTCAGGCCCTATTCTGCTTCTGGGCGGCAGGCTGAGCCTGTGGTTAATTCTTCTTCCTGATGGGAAAATAGAGTGACCTGTGCCTGTCCCAACACCTAGATCTAGTCTCTCATTGGTTGCCCCTCTTCCCGTTCATCCTCAGGACAATTTGCAACCTGTAGGGAACAGAAGCTTAAAGGTGCTGATTCTCCAAGTAGGGAGATTGCTAGTAAAGTAGCTGGAAAGGCGAACCCGAGCACAAGGAGATGAGAAATGAGGTGCGTATTAGAAACCTTTCAAAATCACACGGTGTACCATCTTCTGGGTTTCTCATGCATGTTTTCGATGTAGGAAGATGCCCTTGAATCTGGAGATTTGGGACCCATGGGATGGGTACAAAGCAGTGTTACTTTAAAGGGTCTGCGTTTGCTCACCCAACCTCACCCAACCTTTCAGCCCCAAGAGTGTCCACCCTTATGTCTCATCCAACTGTGGGTCTAGATATGGTCAATCCAGGTTGCATCACAGCCTCTGAACGAGTTTTGTAAGAATTTCTCTCTCTTTCACTGTCTTTGTTTTACGGGTTTTTAAAAGTAATTTATTTTTATAATGGGGTTTAGCTGCTTTTCACGACTGTGTTTATGCGGCTTTACACCCACTTGACTCACTGCCAGACAGATATCAATACATAGGTTTTAAGATTCTTACTAGTCACATATATTCTTGTGCGGTGAATAGGGGGTGTTGAGTCCAGTTCACTGAGCAAGGAGCAGGTGTTGTCTATTACATATTGGGTGTATGGAACGGTATCTGAGCGAATTTGAAACCCTTGTTTTATGCCTCACCCCACCTCACCTTTCCCGTTAATCAGCCATAGTGTGTTTTCTAAACGTGTGACTCTGTTCTGTTTTGTAATTCAGTTCAAGTGTAGCGGGTTTTACATCCCCTCTATAAGTGATAGCTTATGATAAGTGTCTTTTTCTGTGTGACTTATTTCACTTAGAATCATCGTACCTAAATCCACTCATCTTGCTTCTACTAGCCTTATGACCTTGATTTCATGTCTGAGTGATATTCCATTGTACATATGGACCACAACTTCTTTATCCATTTTTCTCTTTCCTGGGATATTTAAGGTGTCATGAAGTGGAGGTTCTTGTCAACAGAGCAGCCCTAAACTTTGGGGTGCCTGTGTCTTGCTGATTTTTAGTTTTCCCAATTTATACGCCCATGAGTGGACGTGCCCTATGCTCCCTAAGCTGTGTTTTTTCGATGTTTCAGGACACACCGTACACTTCTCCAGAGTGGCTGTTGGCAATTTACATCCCGCCCATCAGCGTAACAAGGCTGCCATTTCTCCATGGCCTGTCCTGCATTTCTGGTTTTGACACTTTTTGCAGCATGGCCCTTTTGACCGATGGGAAGCGAGGCTTCTTTGTAGCGCTGATTTGCCTTTCCAGGTTGCTTGGTTGGCAAAAAAGGGCGTATGCGTTTTTTCCTGAATATATTCAGGAAAAAACGCATACGCCCTTTTTGGACAAGGGCATCATTGTCGAAGTTTTGCCACTTTTCATGTGCTTTAAAGGCGATTCGAATCTACCTCCTAAAACCTGTTTCCTGCAATTCTGCCTTGCTTTCAAATCCTCTTCGTTGCCTTCCCTCAATATATCTGTGGATGAGAGTTAACATTTATAGCTCTGCAGGTTTGTGAATTGCAGTGTCCCTGAGCTCCATTTTTCAACTGGCTTTTTTGGGAGCTGGCCGCAAAAGCGCGGGATTGCCTCAGGCCCTATACTGCGTCTGGGCGGCAGGCTGATCCTGTGGTTAATTCTTCTTCCCGATGGGAATATAGAGTGACCTCTCCCTGTCCCAACACCTAGATCTAGTCTCTCATTGGTTGCCCCTCTTCCCGTTCATCCTCAGGACAAATTGCAACCTGTAGGGGACAGGAGCTTAAAGGTGCTGATTCTCCAAGTAGGGAGATTGCTAGTAAAGTAGCTGGAAAGGCGAACCCGAGCACAAGGAGATGAGAAATGAGGTGCGTATTAGAAACCTTTCAAAATCACACGGTGTACCATCTTCTGGGTTCCTCATGCATGTTTTCGATGTAGGAAGTTGCCCTTGAACCTGGAGATTTGGGACCCATGGGGTGGGTACCAGGCAGTAGTACTTTAAAGGGTCTGTGCTTGCTCACCCAACCTCACCCAACCTTTCAGCCCCAAGAGTGTCCACCCTTATGTCTCATCCAGCTGTGGGTCTAGATAAGGTCAATCCAGGTTGCATCACAGCCTCTGAACGAATTTTGTAAGAATTTCTCTCTCTTTCACTGTCTTTGTTTTACGGGTTTTTAAAAGTAATTTATTTTTATAATGGGGTTTAGCTGCTTTTCACGGCTGTGTTTATGCGGCTTTACACCCACTTGACTCACTGCCAGACAGATATCAATACATAGGTTTTAAGATTCTTACTAGTCACATATATTCTTGTGCGGTGAATAGGGGGTGTTGAGTCCAGTTCACTGAGCAAGGAGCAGGTGTTGTCTATTACATATTGGGTGTATGGAACGGTATCTGAGCGAATTTGAAACCCTTGTTTTATGCCTCACCCCACCTCACCTTTCCCGTTAAGCAGCCATAGTGTGTTTTCTAAACGTGTGACTCTGTTCTGTTTTGTAATTCAGTTCAAGTGTAGCGGTTTTTATATTCCCTCTATAAGTGATAGCTTATGATAAGTGTCTTTTTCTGTGTGAATTATTTCACTTAGAATCATCGTACCTAAATCCACTCATCTTGCTTCTACTAGCCTTAAGATATTGATTTCATGTCTGAGTGATATTCCATTGTACATAAGGACCACAACTTCTTTATCCATTTTTCTCTTTCCTGGGATATTTAAGGTGTAATGAAGTGGAGGTTCTTGTCAACAGAGCAGCCCTAAACTTTGGGGTGCCTGTGTCTTGCTGATTTTTAGTTTTCCCAATTTATACGCCCATGAGTGGACGTGCCCTTTGCTCCCTAAGCTGTGGTTTTTCGATGTTTCAGGACACACCGTACACTTCTCCAGATTGGCTGTTGGCAATTTACATCCCGCCCATCAGTGTAGCAAGGCTGCCATTTCTCCATGGCCTGTCCTGCATTTCTGGTTTTGACACTTTTTGCAGCATGGCCCTTTTGACCGATGGGAAGCGAGACTTCTTTGTAGCGCTGATTAGCCTTTCCAGGTTGCTTGGTTGGCCAAACAGGGCGTATGCGTTTTTTCCTGAATATATTCAGGAAAAAACGCATACGCCCTGTTTGGCCAAGGGCATCATTGTCGACATTTTGCCACTTTTCATGTGCTTTAAAGGCGATTCGAATCTACCTCCTGAAACCTGTTTCCTGCAATTCTGCCTTGCTTTCAAATTCTCTTCGTTGCCTTCCCTCAATATATCTGTGGATGAGAGTTATCATTTATAGCTCTGCGGGTTTGTGAATTGCAGTGTCCCTGAGCTCCATTTTTCAACTGGCTTTTTTGCGAGCTGGCCGCAAAAGCGTGGGATTGCCTCAGGCCCTATTCTGCTTCTGGGCGGCAGGCTGAGCCTGTGGTTAATTCTTCTTCCTGATGGGAAAATAGAGTGACCTGTGCCTGTCCCAACACCTAGATCTAGTCTCTCATTGGTTGCCCCTCTTCCCGTTCATCCTCAGGACAAATTGCAACCTGTAGGGAACAGGAGCTTAAAGGTGCTGATTCTCCAAGTAGGGAGATTGCTAGTAAAGTAGCTGGAAAGGCGAACCCGATCACAAGGAGATGAGAAATCAGGTGCATATTAGAAACCTTTCAAAATCACACGGTGTACCATCTTCTGGGTTTCTCATGCATGTTTTTGATGTAGGAAGATGCCCTTGAACCTGGAGATTTGGGACCCATGGAATGGGTACCAGGCAGTATTACTTTAAAGGGTCTGCGTTTGCTCACCCAACCTCACCCAACCTTTCAGCCCCAAGAGTGTCCACCCTTATGTCTCATCCAGCTGTGGGTCTAGATATGGTCAATCCAGGTTGCATCACAGCCTCTGAACGAATTCTGTAAGAATTTCTCTCTCTTTCACTGTCTGTTTTACGGGTTTTTAAAAGTAATTTATTTTTATAATGGGGTTCAGCTGCTTTTCACGGCTGTGTTTATGCGGCTTTACACCCACTTGACTCACTTCCAGACAGATATCAATACATAGGTTTTAAGATTCTTACTAGTCACATATATTCTTGTGCAGTGAATAGGGGGTGTTGAGTCCAGTTCACTGAGCAAGGAGTAGGTCTTGTCTATTACATATTGGGTGTATGGAACGGTATCTGAGCGAATTTGAAACCCTTGTTTTATGCATCACCCCACCTCACCTTTCCCATTAAGCAGCCATAGTGTGTTTTCTAAACGTGTGACTCTGTTCTGTTTTGTAATTCAGTTCAAGTGTAGCGGTTTTTACATTCCCTCTATAAGTGATAGCTTATGATAAGTGTCTTTTTCTGTGTGACTTATTTCTCGTAGAATCATCGTACCTAAATCCACTCATCTTGCTTCTACTAGCCTTATGAAATTTATTTCATGTCTGAGTGATATTCCATTGTACATAAGGACCACAACTTCTTTATCCATTTTTCTCTTTCCTGGGATATTTAAGGTGTCATGAAGTGGAGGTTCTTGTCAACAGAGCAGCCCTAAACTTTGGGGTGCCTGTGTCTTGCTGATTTTTAGTTTTCCCAATTTATACGCCCATGACTGGACGTGCCCTATGCTCCCTAAGCTGTGGTTTTTCGATGTTTCAGGACACACCGTACACTTCTCCAGAGTGGCTGTTGGCAATTTACATCCCGCCCATCAGTGTAGCAAGGCTGCCATTTCTCCATGGCCTGTCCTGCATTTCTGGTTTTGACACTTTTTGCAGCATGGCCCTTTTGACCGATGGGAAGCGAGACTTCTTTGTAGCGCTGATTAGCCTTTCCAGGTTGCTTGGTTGGCCAAACAGGGCGTATGCGTTTTTTCCTGAATATATTCAGGAAAAAACGCATACGCCCTGTTTGGCCAAGGGCATCATTGTCGACATTTTGCCACTTTTCATGTGCTTTAAAGGCGATTCGAATCTACCTCCTGAAACCTGTTTCCTGCAATTCTGCCTTGCTTTCAAATTCTCTTCGTTGCCTTCCCTCAATATATCTGTGGATGAGAGTTATCATTTATAGCTCTGCGGGTTTGTGAATTGCAGTGACCCTGAGCTCCATTTTTCAACTGGCTTTTTTGGGAGCTGGCCGCAAAAGGGCGGGATTGCCTCAGGCCCTATTCTGCTTCTGGGCGGCAGGCTGAGCCTGTGGTTAATTCTTCTTCCTGATGGGAAAATAGAGTGACCTGTGCCTGTCCCAACACCTAGATCTAGTCTCTCATTGGTTGCCCCTCTTCCCGTTCATCCTCAGGACAATTTGCAACCTGTAGGGAACAGAAGCTTAAAGGTGCTGATTCTCCAAGTAGGGAGATTGCTAGTAAAGTAGCTGGAAAGGCGAACCCGAGCACAAGGAGATGAGAAATGAGGTGCGTATTAGAAACCTTTCAAAATCACACGGTGTACCATCTTCTGGGTTTCTCATGCATGTTTTCGATGTAGGAAGATGCCCTTGAATCTGGAGATTTGGGACCCATGGGATGGGTACAAAGCAGTGTTACTTTAAAGGGTCTGCGTTTGCTCACCCAACCTCACCCAACCTTTCAGCCCCAAGAGTGTCCACCCTTATGTCTCATCCAACTGTGGGTCTAGATATGGTCAATCCAGGTTGCATCACAGCCTCTGAACGAGTTTTGTAAGAATTTCTCTCTCTTTCACTGTCTTTGTTTTACGGGTTTTTAAAAGTAATTTATTTTTATAATGGGGTTTAGCTGCTTTTCACGACTGTGTTTATGCGGCTTTACACCCACTTGACTCACTGCCAGACAGATATCAATACATAGGTTTTAAGATTCTTACTAGTCACATATATTCTTGTGCGGTGAATAGGGGGTGTTGAGTCCAGTTCACTGAGCAAGGAGCAGGTGTTGTCTATTACATATTGGGTGTATGGAACGGTATCTGAGCGAATTTGAAACCCTTGTTTTATGCCTCACCCCACCTCACCTTTCCCGTTAATCAGCCATAGTGTGTTTTCTAAACGTGTGACTCTGTTCTGTTTTGTAATTCAGTTCAAGTGTAGCGGGTTTTACATCCCCTCTATAAGTGATAGCTTATGATAAGTGTCTTTTTCTGTGTGACTTATTTCACTTAGAATCATCGTACCTAAATCCACTCATCTTGCTTCTACTAGCCTTATGACCTTGATTTCATGTCTGAGTGATATTCCATTGTACATATGGACCACAACTTCTTTATCCATTTTTCTCTTTCCTGGGATATTTAAGGTGTCATGAAGTGGAGGTTCTTGTCAACAGAGCAGCCCTAAACTTTGGGGTGCCTGTGTCTTGCTGATTTTTAGTTTTCCCAATTTATACGCCCATGAGTGGACGTGCCCTATGCTCCCTAAGCTGTGTTTTTTCGATGTTTCAGGACACACCGTACACTTCTCCAGAGTGGCTGTTGGCAATTTACATCCCGCCCATCAGCGTAACAAGGCTGCCATTTCTCCATGGCCTGTCCTGCATTTCTGGTTTTGACACTTTTTGCAGCATGGCCCTTTTGACCGATGGGAAGCGAGGCTTCTTTGTAGCGCTGATTTGCCTTTCCAGGTTGCTTGGTTGGCAAAAAAGGGCGTATGCGTTTTTTCCTGAATATATTCAGGAAAAAACGCATACGCCCTTTTTGGACAAGGGCATCATTGTCGAAGTTTTGCCACTTTTCATGTGCTTTAAAGGCGATTCGAATCTACCTCCTAAAACCTGTTTCCTGCAATTCTGCCTTGCTTTCAAATCCTCTTCGTTGCCCTCCCTCAATATATCTGTGGATGAGAGTTATCACTTATAGCTCTGCGGGTTTGTGAATTGCAGTGTCCCTGAGCTCCATTTTTCAACTCGCTTTTTTGGGAGCTGGCCGCAAAAACGCGGGATTGCCTCAGGCCCTATTCTGCTTCTGGGCGGCATGCTGAGCCTGTGGTTAATTCTTCTTCCTGATGGGAAAATAGAGTGACCTGTGCCTGTCCCAACACCTAGATCTAGTCTCTCATTGGTTGCCCCTCTTCCCGTTCATCCTCAGGACAAATTGCAACCTGTAGGGAACAGGAGCTTGAAGGTGCTGATTCTCCAAGTAGGGAGATTGCTAGTAAAGTAGCTGGAAAGGCGAACCCGATCACAAGGAGATGAGAAATCAGGTGCATATTAGAAACCTTTCAAAATCACACGGTGTACCATCTTCTGGGTTTCTCATGCATGTTTTTGATGTAGGAAGATGCCCTTGATCCTGGAGATTTGGGACCCATGGGATGGGTACCAGGCAGTATTACTTTAAAGGGTCTGCGTTTGCTCACCCAACCTCACCCAACCTTTCAGCCCCAAGAGTGTCCACCCTTATGTCTCATCCAGCTGTGGGTCTAGATATGGTCAATCCAGGTTGCATCACAGCCCCTGAACGAATTCTGTAAGAATTTCTCTCTCTTTCACTGTCTTTGTTTTACGGGTTTTTAAAAGTAATTTATTTTTATAATGGGGTTCAGCTGCTTTTCACGGCTGTGTTTATGCGGCTTTACACCCACTTGACTCACTTCCAGACAGATATCAATACATAGGTTTTAAGATTCTTACTAGTCACATATATTCTTGTGCAGTGAATAGGGGGTGTTGAGTCCAGTTCACTGAGCAAGGAGTAGGTCTTGTCTATTACATATTGGGTGTATGGAACGGTATCTGAGCGAATTTGAAACCCTTGTTTTATGCATCACCCCACCTCACCTTTCCCATTAAGCAGCCATAGTGTGTTTTCTAAACGTGTGATTCTGTTCTGTTCTGTAATTCAGTTCAAGTGTAGCGGTTTTTACAATCCCTCTATAAGTGATAGCTTATGATAAGTGTCTTTTTCTGTGTGACTTATTTCACTTAGAATCGTCGTACCTAAGTCCACTCATCTTGCTTCTACTAGCCTTATGACATTGATTTCATGTCTGAGTGATATTGCATTGTACATAAGGACCACAACTTCTTTATCCATTTTTCTCTTTCCTGGGATATTTAAGGTGTCATGAAGTGGAGGTTCTTGTCAACAGAGCAGCCCTAAACTTTGGGGTGCCTGTGTCTTGCTGATTTTTAGTTTTCCCAATTTATACGCCCATGAGTGGACGTGCCCTATGCTCCCTAAGCTGTGGTTTTTCGATGTTTCAGGACACACCGTACACTTCTCCAGAGTGGCTGTTGGCAATTTACATCCCGCCCATCAGCGTAGCAAGGCTGCCATTTCTCCATGGCCTGTCCTGCATTTCTGGTTTTGACACTTTTTGCAGCATGGCCCTTTTGACCGATGGGAAGCGAGACTTCTTTGTAGCGCTGATTAACCTTTCCAGGTTGCTTGGTTGGCCAAACAGGGCGTATGCGTTTTTTCCTGAATATATTCAGGAAAAAACGCATACGCCCTGTTTGGCCAAGGGCATCATTGTCGATGTTTTGCCACTTTTCATGTGCTTTAAAGGCGATTCGAATCTACCTCCTGAAACATGTTTCCTGCAATTCTGCCTTGCTTTCAAATCCTCTTCGTTGCCTTCCCTCAATATATCTGTTGATGAGAGTTATCATTTATAGCTCTGCAGGTTTGTGAATCACAGTGTCCCTGAGCTCCATTTTTCAACTCGCTTTTTTGGGAGCTGGCCGCAAAAGGGCGGGAATGCCTCAGGCCCTATTCTGCATCTGGGCGGCAGGCTGAGCCTTTGGTTAATTCTTCTTCCTGATGGGAAAATAGAGTGACCTGTGCCTGTCCCAACACCTAGATCTAGTCTCTCATTGGTTACCCCTCTTCCCGTTCATCGTCAGGACAAATTGCAACCTGTAGGGAACAGGAGCTTAAAGGTGCTGATTCTCCAAGTAGGGAGATTGCTAGTAAAGTAGCTGGAAAGGCGAACCCGAGCACAAGGAGATGAGAAATCAGGTGCGCATTAGAAACCTTTCAAAATCACACGGTGTACCATCTTCTGGGTTTCTCATGCATGTTTTCGATGTAGGAAGATGCCCTTGAACCTGGAGATTTGGGACCCATGGGATGGGTACCAGGCAGTATTACTTTAAAGGGTCTGCGTTTGCTCACCCAACCTCACCCAAACTTTCAGCCCCAAGAGTGCCCACCCTTATGTCTCTTCCAGCTGTGGGTCTAGATATGGTCAATCCAGGTTGCATCACAGCCTCTGAACGAATTTTGTAAGAATTTCTCTCTCTTTCACTGTCTTTGTTTTACGGGTTTTTAAAAGTAATTTATTTTTATAATGGGGTTTAGCTGCTTTTCACGGCTGTGTTTATGCGGCTTTACACCCACTTGACTCACTTCCAGACAGATATCAATACATAGGTTTTAAGATTCTTACTAGTCACATATATTCTTGTGCAGTGAATAGGGGGTGTTCAGTCCAGTTCACTGAGCAAGCAGTAGGTCTTGTCTATTACATATTGGGTGTATGGAACGGTATCTGAGCGAATTTGAAACCCTCGTTTTATGCCTCACCCCACCTCACCTTTCCCGTTAAGCAGCCATAGTGTGTTTTCTAAACGTGTGACTCTGTTCTGTTTTGTAATTCAGTTCAAGTGTAGCGGTTGTTACATTCCCTCTATAAGTGATAGCTTATGATAAGTGTCTTTTTCTTTGTGACTTATTTCACTTAGAATCGTCGTACCTAAATCCACTCATCTTGCTTCTACTAGCCTTATGACATTGATTTCATGTCTGAGTGATATTCCATTGTACATATGGACCTCAACTTCTTTATCCATTTTTCTCTTTCCTGGGATATTTAAGGTGTCATGAAGTGGAGGTTCTTGTCAACAGAGCAGCCCTAAACTTTGGGGTGCCTGTGTCTTGCTGATTTTTAGTTTTCCCAATTTATACGACCATGAGTGGACGTGCCCTATGCTCCCTAAGCTGTGTTTTTTCGATGTTTCAGGACACACCGTACACTTCTCCAGAGTGGCTGTTGGCAATTTACATCCCGCCCATCAGCGTAGCAAGGCTGCCATTTCTCCATGGCCTGTCCTGCATTTCTGGTTTTGACACTTTTTGCAGCATGGCCCTTTTGACCGATGGGAAGCAAGACTTCTTTGTAGCGCTGATTTGCCTTTCCAGGTTGCTTGGTTGGCAAAAAAGGGCGTATGCGTTTTTTCCTGAATATATTCAGGAAAAAACGCATACGCCCTGTTTGGCCAAGGGCATCATTGTCGAAGTTTTGCCACTTTTCATGTGCTTTAAAGGCGATTCGAATCTACCTCCTGAAACCTGTTTCCTGCAATTCTGCCTTGCTTTCAAATCCTCTTCGTTGCCTTCCCTCAATATATCTGTGGATGAGAGTTATCATTTATAGCCCTGCGGGTTTGTGAATTGCAGTGTCCCTGAGCTCCATTTTTCAACTCGCTTTTTTGGGAGCTGGCCGCAAAAACGCGGGATTGCCTCAGGCCCTATTCTGCTTCTGGGCGGCATGCTGAGCCTGTGGTTAATTCTTCTTCCTGATGGGAAAATAGAGTGACCTGTGCCTGTCCCAACACCTAGATCTAGTCTCTCATTGGTTGCCCCTCTTCCCCTTCATCCTCAGGACAAATTGCAACCTGTAGGGAACAGGAGCTTAAAGGTGCTGATTCTCCAAGTAGGGAGATTGCTAGTAAAGTAGCTGGAAAGGCGAACCCGATCACAAGGAGATGAGAAATCAGGTGCGTATTAGAAACCTTTCAAAATCACACGGTGTACCATCTTCTGGGTTTCTCATGCATGTTTTTGATGTAGGAAGATGCCCTTGAACCTGGAGCTTTGGGACCCATGGGATGGGTACCAGGCAGTATTACTTTAAAGGGTCTGCGTTTGCTCACCCAACCTCACCCAACCTTTAACCCCAAGAGTGTCCACCCTTATGTCTCATCCAGCTGTGGGTCTAGATATGGTCAATCCAGGTTGCATCACAGCCTCTGAACGAATTCTGTAAGAATTTCTCTCTCTTTCACTGTCTTTGTTTTACGGGTTTTTAAAAGTAATTTATTTTTATAATGGGGTTCAGCTGCTTTTCACGGCTGTGTTTATGCGGCTTTACACCCACTTGACTCTCTTCCAGACAGATATCAATACATAGGTTTTAAGATTCTTACTAGTCACATATATTCTTGTGCAGTGAATAGGGGGTGTTGAGTCCAGTTCACTGAGCAAGGAGTAGGTCTTGTCTATTACATATTGGGTGTATGGAACGGTATCTGAGCGAATTTGAAACCCTTGTTTTATGCATCACCCCACCTCACCTTTCCCATTAAGCAGCCATAGTGTGTTTTCTAAACGTGTGACTCTGTTCTGTTTTGTAATTCAGTTCAAGTGTAGCGGTATTTACATTCCCTCTATAAGTGATAGCTTATGATAAGTGTCTTTTTCTGTGTGACTTATTTCACTTAGAATCGTCGTACCTAAGTCCACTCATCTTGCTTCTACTAGCCTTATGACATTGATTTCATGTCTGAGTGATATTCCATTTTACATAAGGACCACAACTTCTTTATCCATTTTTCTCTTTCCTGGGATATTTAAGGTGTCATGAAGTGGAGGTTCTTGTCAACAGAGCAGCCCTAAACTTTGGGGTGCCTGTGTCTTGCTGATTTTTAGTTTTCCCAATTTATACGCCCATGAGTGGACGTGCCCTATGCTCCCTAAGCTGTGTTTTTTCGATGTTTCAGGACACACCGTACACTTCTCCAGAGTGGCTGTTGGCAATTTACATCCCGCCCATCAGCGTAGCAAGGCTGCCATTTCTCCATGGCCTGTCCTGCATTTCTGGTTTTGACACTTTTTGCAACATGGCCCTTTTGACCGATGGGAAGCGAGACTTCTTTGTAGCGCTGATTAGCCTTTCCAGGTTGCTTGGTTGGCCAAACAGGGCGTATGCGTTTTTTCCTGAATATATTCAGGAAAAAACGCATACGCCCTGTTTGGCCAAGTGCATCCTTGTCAACCTTTTGCCACTTTTCATGTGCTTTAAAGGCAATTCGAATCTACCTCCTGAAACCTGTTTCCTGCAATTCTGCCTTGCTTTCAAATCCTCTTCGTTGCCTTCCCTCAATATATCTGTGGATGAGAGTTGTCATTTATAACTCTGCGGGTTTGTGAATTGCAGTGTCCCTGAGCTCCATTTTTCAACTCGCTTTTTTGGGAGCTGGCCGCAAAAGGGCGGGATTGCCTCAGGCCCTATTCTGCATCTGGGCGGCAGGCTGAGCCTGTGGTTAATTCTTCTTCCTGATGGGAAAATAGAGTGACCTGTGCCTGTCCCAACACCTAGATCTAGTCTCTCATTGGTTGCCCCTCTTCCCGTTCATCCTCAGGACAAATTGCAACCTGTAGGGAACAGGAGCTTAAAGGTGCTGATTCTCCAAGTAGGGAGATTGCTAGTAAAGTAGCTGGAAAGGCGAACCCGATCACAAGGAGATGAGAAATCAGGTGCATATTAGAAACCTTTCAAAATCACACGGTGTACCATCTTCTGGGTTTCTCATGAATGTTTTTGATGTAGGAAGATGCCCTTGATCCTGGAGATTTGGGACCCATGGGATGGGTACCAGGCAGTATTACTTTAAAGGGTCTGCGTTTGCTCACCCAACCTCACCCAACCTTTCAGCCCCAAGAGTGTCCACCCTTATGTCTCATCCAGCTGTGGTTCTAGATATGGTCAATCCAGGTTGCATCACAGCCCCTGAACGAATTCTGTAAGAATTTCTCTCTCTTTCACTGTCTTTGTTTTACGGGTTTTTAAAAGTAATTTATTTTTATAATGGGGTTCAGCTGCTTTTCACGGCTGTGTTTATGCGGCTTTACACCCACTTGACTCACTTCCAGACAGATATCAATACATAGGTTTTAAGATTGTTACTAGTCACATATATTCTTGTGCAGTGAATAGGGGGTGTTGAGTCCAGTTCACTGAGCAAGGAGTAGGTCTTGTCTATTACATATTGGGTGTAAGGAACGGTATCTTAGCGAATGTGAAACCCTTCTTTTATGCCTCACCCCACCTCACCTTTCCCGTTAAGCAGCCATAGTGTGTTTTCTAAACGTGTGACTCTGTTCTGTTTTGTAATTCATTTCAAGTGTAGCGGTTTTTACATTCCCTCTATAAGTGATAGCTTATGATAAGTGTCTTTTTCTTTGTGACTTATTTCACTTAGAATCGTCGTACCTAAATCCACTCATATTGCTTCTACTAGCCTTATGACATTGATTTCATGTCTGAGTGATATTCCATTGTACATAAGGACCACAACTTCTTTATCCTTTTTTTTCTTTCCTGGGATATTTAAGGTGTCATGAAGTGGAGGTTCTTGTCAACAGAGCAGCCCTAAACTTTGGGGTGCCTGTGTCTTGCTGATTTTTAGTTTTCCCAATTTATACGCCCATGAGTGGACGTGCCCTATGCTCCCTAAGCTGTGGTTTTTCGATGTTTCAGGACACACCGTACACTTCTCCAGAGTGGCTGTTGGCAATTTACATCCCGCCCATCAGCGTAGCAAGGCTGCCATTTCTCCATGGCCTGTCCTGCATTTCTGGTTTTGACACTTTTTGCAGCATGGCCCTTTTGACCGATGGGAAGCGAGACTTCTTTGTAGCGCTGATTAACCTTTCCAGGTTGCTTGGTTGGCCAAACAGGGCGTATGCGTTTTTTCCTGAATATATTCAGGAAAAAACGCATACGCCCTGTTTGGCCAAGGGCATCATTGTCGATGTTTTGCCACTTTTCATATGCTTTAAAGGCGATTCGAATCTACCTCCTGAAACATGTTTCCTGCAATTCTGCCTTGCTTTCAAATCCTCTTCGTTGCCTTCCCTCAATATATCTGTTGATGAGAGTTATCATTTATAGCTCTGCGGGTTTGTGAATTGCAGTGTCCCTGAGCTCCATTTTTCAACTCGCTTTTTTGGGAGCTGGCCGCAAAAGGGCGGGAATGCCTCAGGCCCTATTCTGCATCTGGGCGGCAGGCTGAGCCTTTGGTTAATTCTTCTTCCTGATGGGAAAATAGAGTGACCTGTGCCTGTCCCAACACCTAGATCTAGTCTCTCATTGGTTGCCCCTCTTCCCGTTCATCCTCAGGAAAAATTGCAACCTGTAGGGAACAGAAGCTTAAAGGTGCTGATTCTCCAAGTAGGGAGATTGCTAGTAAAGTAGCTGAAAAGGCGAACCCGAGCACAAGGAGATGAGAAATGAGGTGCGTATTAGAAACCTTTCAAAATCACACGGTGTACCATCTTCTGGGTTTCTCATGCATGTTTTCGATGTAGGAATATGCCCTTGATCCTGGAGATTTGGGACCCATGGGATGGGTACCAAGCAGTGTTACTTTAAAGGGTCTGCGTTTGCTCACCCATCCTCACCCAACCTTTCAGCCCCAAGAGTGTCCACCCTTATGTCTCATCCAGCTGTGGGTCTAGATATGGTCAATCCAGGTTGCATCACAGCCTCTGAACGAATTTTGTAAGAATTTCTCTCTCTTTCACTGTCTTTGTTTTACGGGTTTTTAAAAGTAATTTATTTTTATAATGGGGTTTAGCTGCTTTTCACGACTGTGTTTATGCGGCTTTACACCCACTTGACTCACTTCCAGACAGATATCAATACATAGGTTTTAAGATTCTTTCTAGTCACATATATTCTTGTGCGGTGAATAGGGGGTGTTGAGTCCAGTTCACTGAGCAAGGAGCAGGTGTTGTCTATTACATATTGGGTGTATGGAACGGTATCTGAGCGAATTTGAAACCCTTGTTTTATGCCTCACCCCACCTCACCTTTCCCGTTAAGCAGCCATAGTGTGTTTTCTAAACGTGTGACTCTGTTCTGTTTTGTAATTCAGTTCAAGTGTAGCGGTTTTTACATTCCCTCTATAAGTGATAGCTTATGATAAGTGTCTTTTTCTTTGTGACTTATTTCACTTAGAATCGTCGTACCTAAATCCACTCATATTGCTTCTACTAGCCTTATGACATTGATTTCATGTCAGAGTGATATTCCATTGTACATAAGGACCACAACTTCTTTATCCATTTTTCTCTTTCCTGGGATATTTAAGGTGTCATGAAGTGGAGGTTCTTGTCAACAGAGCAGCCCTAAACTTTGGGGTGCCTGTGTCTTGCTGATTTTTAGTTTTCCCAATTTATACGCCCATGAGTGGACGTGCCCTATGCTCCCTAAGCTGTGCTTTTTCGATGTTTCAGGACACACCGTACACTTCTCCAGAGTGGCTGTTGGCAATTTACATCCCGCCCATCAGCGTAGCAAGGCTGCCAATTCTCCATGGCCTGTCCTGCATTTCTGGTTTTGACACTTTTTGCAGCATGGCCCTTTTGACCGATGGGAAGCGAGACTACTTTGTAGCGCTGATTAACATTTCCAGGTTGCTTGGTTGGCCAAACAGGGCGTATGCGTTTTTTCCTGAATATATTCAGGAAAAAACGCATACGCCCTGTTTGGCCAAGGGCATCATTGTCGACGTTTTGCCACTTTTCATGTGCTTTAAAGGCGATTCGAATCTACCTCCTGAAACCTGTTTCCTGCAATTCTGCCTTGCTTTCAAATCCTCTTCGTTGCCTTCCCTCAATATATCTGTGGATGAGAGTTATCATTTGTAGATCTGCGGGTTTGTGAATTGCAGTGTCCCTGATCTCCATTTTTCAACTGGCTTTTTTGGGAGCTGGCCGCAAAAGCGCGGGATTGCCTCAGGCCCTATTCTGCTTCTGATCGGCAGGCTGAGCCTGTGGTTAATTCTTCTTCCCAATGGGAAAATAGAGTGACCTGTGCCTGTCCCTACACCTAGATCTAGTCTCTCATTGGTTGCCCCTCTTCCCGTTCATCCTCAGGACAAATTGCAACCTGTAGGGTACAGGAGCTTAAAGGTGCTGATTCTCCAAGTAGGGAGATTGCTAGTAAAGTAGCTGGAAAGGCGAACCCGAGCACAAGGAGATGAGAAATCAGGTGCGCATTAGAAACCTTTCAAAATCACACGGTGTACCATCTTCTGGGTTTCTCATGCATGTTTTCGATGTAGGAAGATGCCCTTGAACCTGGAGATTTGGGACCCATGGGATGGGTACCAGACAGTATTACTTTAAAGGGTCTGCGTTTGCTCACCCAACCTCACCCAAACTTTCAGCCCCAAGAGTGCCCACCCTTATGTCTCATCCAGCTGTGGGTCTAGATATGGTCAATCCAGGTTGCATCACAGCCTCTGAACGAATTTTGTAAGAATTTCTCTCTCTTTCACTGTCTTTGTTTTACGGGTTTTTAAAAGTAATTTATTTTTATAATGGGGTTTAGCTGCTTTTCACGGCTGTGTTTATGCGGATTTACACCCACTTGACTCACTTCCAGACAGATATCAATACATAGGTTTTAAGATTCTTACTAGTCACATATATTCTTGTGCAGTGAATAGGGGGTGTTGAGTCCAGTTCACTGAGCAAGCAGTAGGTCTTGTCTATTACATATTGGGTGTATGGAACGGTATCTGAGCGAATTTGAAACCCTTGTTTTATGCCTCACCCCACCTCACCTTTCCCGTTAAGCAGCCATAGTGTGTTTTCTAAACGTGTGACTCTGTTCTGTTTTGTAATTCAGTTCAAGTGTAGCGGTTGTTACATTCCCTCTATAAGTGATAGCTTATGATAAGTGTCTTTTTCTTTGTGACTTATTTCACTTAGAATCGTCGTACCTAAATCCACTCATCTTGCTTCTACTAGCCTAATGACATTGATTTCATGTCTGAGTGATATTCCATTGTACATAAGGACCTCAACTTCTTTATCCATTTTTCTCTTTCCTGGGATATTTAAGGTGTCATGAAGTGGAGGTTCTTGTCAACAGAGCAGCCCTAAACTTTGGGGTGCCTGTGTCTTGCTGATTTTTAGTTTTCCCAATTTATACGCCCATGAGTGGACGTGCCCTATGCTCCCTAAGCTGTGTTTTTTCGATGTTTCAGGACACACCGTACACTTCTCCAGAGTGGCTGTTGGCAATTTACATCCCGCCCATCAGCGTAGCAAGGCTGCCATTTCTCCATGGCCTGTCCTGCATTTCTGGTTTTGACACTTTTTGCAGCATGGCCCTTTTGACCGATGGGAAGCAAGACTTCTTTGTAGCGCTGATTTGCCTTTCCAGGTTGCTTGGTTGGCAAAAAAGGGCGTATGCGTTTTTTCCTGAATATATTCAGGAAAAAACGCATACGCCCTTTTTGGCCAAGGGCATCATTGTCGAAGTTTTGCCACTTTTCATGTGCTTTAAAGGCGATTCGAATCTACCTCCTGAAACCTGTTTCCTGCAAATCTGCCTTGCTTTCAAATCCTCTTCGTTGCCTTCCCTCAATATATCTGTGGATGAGAGTTATCATTTATAGCCCTGCGGGTTTGTGAATTGCAGTGTCCCTGAGCTCCATTTTTCAACTCGCTTTTTTGGGAGCTGGCCGCAAAAGGGCGGGATTGCCTCAGGCCCTATTCTGCTTCTGGGCGGCAGGCTGAGCCTGTGGTTAATTCTTCTTCCTGATGGGAAAATAGAGTGACCTGTGCCTGTCCCAACACCTAGATCTAGTCTCTCATTGGTTGCCCCTCTTCCCCTTCATCCTCAGGACAAATTGCAACCTGTAGGGAACAGGAGCTTAAAGGTGCTGATTCTCCAAGTAGGGAGATTGCTAGTAAAGTAGCTGGAAAGGCGAACCCGATCACAAGGAGATGAGAAATCAGGTGCGTATTAGAAACCTTTCAAAATCACACGGTGTACCATCTTCTGGGTTTCTCATGCATGTTTTTGATGTAGGAAGATGCCCTTGAACCTGGAGCTTTGGGACCCATGGGATGGGTACCAGGCAGTATTACTTTAAAGGTTCTGCGTTTGCTCACCCAACCTCACCCAACCTTTAACCCCAAGAGTGTCCACCCTTATGTCTCATCCAGCTGTGGGTCTAGATATGGTCAATCCAGGTTGCATCACAGCCTCTGAACGAATTCTGTAAGAATTTCTCTCTCTTTCACTGTCTTTGTTTTACGGGTTTTTAAAAGTAATTTATTTTTATAATGGGGTTCAGCTGCTTTTCACGGCTGTGTTTATGCGGCTTTACACCCACTTGACTCTCTTCCAGACAGATATCAATACATAGGTTTTAAGATTCTTACTAGTCACATATATTCTTGTGCAGTGAATAGGGGGTGTTGAGTCCAGTTCACTGAGCAAGGAGTAGGTCTTGTCTATTACATATTGGGTGTATGGAACGGTATCTGAGCGAATTTGAAACCCTTGTTTTATGCATCACCCCACCTCACCTTTCCCATTAAGCAGCCATAGTGTGTTTTCTAAACGTGTGACTCTGTTCTGTTTTGTAATTCTGTTCAAGTGTAGCGGTATTTACATTCCCTCTATAAGTGATAGCTTATGATAAGTGTCTTTTTCTGTGTGACTTATTTCACTTAGAATCGTCGTACCTAAATCCACTCATCTTGCTTCTACTAGCCTTATGACATTGATTTCATGTCTGAGTGATATTCCATTGTACATAAGGACCACAACTTCTTTATCCATTTTTCTCTTTCCTGGGATATTTAAGGTGTCATGAAGTGGAGGTTCTTGTCAACAGAGCAGCCCTAAACTTTGGGGTGCCTGTGTCTTGCTGATTTTTAGTTTTCCCAATTTATACGCCCATGAGTGGACGTGCCCTATGCTCCCTAAGCTGTGTTTTTTCGATGTTTCAGGACACACCGTACACTTCTCCAGAGTGGCTGTTGGCAATTTACATCCCGCCCATCAGCGTAGCAAGGCTGCCATTTCTCCATGGCCTGTCCTGCATTTCTGGTTTTGACACTTTTTGCAGCATGGCCCTTTTGACCGATGGGAAGCGAGACTTCTTTGTAGCGCTGATTAGCCTTTCCAGGTTGCTTGGTTGGCCAAACAGGGCGTATGCGTTTTTTCCTGAATATATTCAGGAAAAAACGCATACGCCCTGTTTGGCCAAGGGCATCATTGTCGACGTTTTCCACTTTTCATGTGCTTTAAAGGCGATTCGAATCTACCTCCTGAAACCTGTTTCCTGCAATTCTGCCTTGCTTTCAAATCCTCTTCGTTGCCTTACCTCAATATATCTGTGGATGAGAGTTATCATTTGTAGATCTGCGGGTTTGTGAATTGCAGTGTCCCTGATCTCCATTTTTCAACTGGCTTTTTTGGGAGCTGGCCGCAAAAGCGCGGGATTGCCTCAGGCCCTATTCTGCTTCTGATCGGCAGGCTGATCCTGTGGTTAATTCTTCTTCCCAATGGGAAAATAGAGTGACCTGTGCCTGTCCCTACACCTAGATCTAGTCTCTCATTGGTTGCCCCTCTTCCCGTTCATCCTCAGGACAAATTGCAACCTGTAGGGAACAGGAGCTTAAAGGTGCTGATTCTCCAAGTAGGGAGATTGCTAGTAAAGTAGCTGGAAAGGCGAACCCGAGCACAAGGAGATGAGAAATCAGGTGCGCATTAGAAACCTTTCAAAATCACACGGTGTACCATCTTCTGGGTTTCTCATTCATGTTTTCGATGTAGGAAGATGCCCTTGAACCTGGAGATTTGGGACCCATGGGATGGGTACCAGGCAGTATTACTTTAAAGGGTCTGCGTTTGCTCACCCAACCTCATCCAAACTTTCAGCCCCAAGAGTCCCCACCCTTATGTCTCATCCAGCTGTGGGTCTAGATATGGTCAATCCAGGTTGCATCACAGCCTCTGAACGAATTCTGTAAGAATTTCTCTCTCTTTCACTGTCTTTGTTTTACGGGTTTTTAAAAGTAATTTATTTTTATAATGGGGTTCAGCTGCTTTTCACGGCTGTGTTTATGCGGCTTTTCACCCACTTGACTCTCTTCCAGACAGATATCAATACATAGGTTTTAAGATTCTTACTAGTCACATATATTCTTGTGCAGTGAATAGGGGGTGTTGAGTCCAGTTCACTGAGCAAGGAGTAGGTCTTGTCTATTACATATTGGGTGTATGGAACGGTATCTGAGCGAATTTGAAACCCTTGTTTTATGCATCACCCTACCTCACCTTTCCCATTAAGCAGCCATAGTGTGTTTTCTAAACGTGTGACTCTGTTCTGTTTTGTAATTCAGTTCAATTGTAGCGGTTTTTACATTCCCTCTATAAGTGATAGCTTTTGATAAGTGTCTTTTTCTGTGTGACTTATTTCACTTAGAATCGTCGTACCTAAATCCACTCATCTTGCTTCTACTAGCCTTATGACATTGATTTCATGTCTGAGTGATATTCCATTGTACATAAGGACCACAACTTCTTTATCCATTTTTCTCTTTCCTGGGATATTTAAGGTGTCATGAAGTGGAGGTTCTTGTCAACAGAGCAGCCCTAAACTTTGGGGTGCCTGTGTCTTGCTGATTTTTAGTTTTCCCAATTTATACGCCCATGAGTGGACGTGCTCTATGCTCCCTAAGCTGTGTTTTTTCGATGTTTCAGGACACACCGTACACTTCTCCAGAGTGGCTGTTGGCAATTTACATCCCGCCCATCAGCGTAGCAAGGCTGCCATTTCTCCATGGCCTGTCCTGCATTTCTGGTTTTGACACTTTTTGCAGCATGGCCCTTTTGACCGATGGGAAGCGAGACTTCTTTGTAGCGCTGATTTGCCTTTCCAGGTTGCTTGGTTGGCAAAAAAGGGCGTATGCGTTTTTTCCTGAATATATTCAGGAAAAAACGCATACGCCCTTTTTGGCCAAGGGCATCATTGTCGAAGTTTTGCCACTTTTCATGTGCTTTAAAGGCGATTCGAATCTACCTCCTGAAACCTGTTTCCTGCAATTCTGCCTTGCTTTCAAATCCTCTTCGTTGCCTTCCCTCAATATATCTGTGGATGAGAGTTATCATTTGTAGATCTGCGGGTTTGTGAATTGCAGTGTCCCTGATCTCCATTTTTCAACTGGCTTTTTTGGGAGCTGGCCTCAAAAGCGTGGGATTGCCTCAGGCCCTATTCTGCTTCTGATCAGCAGGCTGAGCCTGTGGTTAATTCTTCTTCCCAATGGGAAAATAGAGTGACCTGTGCCTGTCCCTACACCTAGATCTAGTCTCTCATTGGTTGCCCCTCTTCCCGTTCATCCTCAGGAAAAATTGCAACCTGTAGGGAACAGAAGCTTAAAGGTGCTGATTCTCCAAGTAGGGAGATTGCTAGTAAAGTAGCTGGAAAGGCGAACCCGAGCACAAGGAGTTGAGAAATGAGGTGCGTATTAGAAACCTTTCAAAATCACACGGTGTACCATCTTCTGGGTTTCTCATGCATGTTTTCGATGTAGGAAGATGCCCTTGATCCTGGAGATTTGGGACCCATGGGATGGGTACCAAGCAGTGTTACTTTAAAGGGTCTGCGTTTGCTCACCCAACCTCACCCAATCTTTCAGACCCAAGAGTGTCCACCCTTATGTCTCATCCAGCTGTGGGTCTAGATATGGTCAATCCAGGTTGCATCACAGCCTCTCAACGAATTCTGTAAGAATTTCTCTCTCTTTCACTGTCTTTGTTTTACGGGTTTTTAAAAGTAATTTATTTTTATAATGGGGTTCAGCTGCTTTTCACGGCTGTGTTTATGCGGCTTTACACCCACTTGACTCTCTTCCAGACAGATATCAATACATAGGTTTTAAGATTCTTACTAGTCACATATATTCTTGTGCAGTGAATAGGGGGTGTTGAGTCCAGTTCACTGAGCAAGGAGTAGGTCTTGTCTATTACATATTGGGTGTATGGAACGGTATCTGAGCGAATTTGAAACCCTTGTTTTATGCATCACCCCACCTCACCTTTCCCATTAAGCAGCCATAGTGTGTTTTCTAAACGTGTGACTCTGTTCTGTTTTGTAATTCAGTTCAAGTGTAGCGGTTTTTACATTCCCTCTATAAGTGATAGCTTATGATAAGTGTCTTTTTCGGTGTGACTTATTTCACTTAGAATCGTCGTACCTAAATCCACTCATCTTGCTTCTACTAGCCTTATGACATTGATTTCATGTCTGAGTGATATTCCATTGTACATAAGGACCACAACTTCTTTATCCATTTTTCTCTTTCCTGGGATATTTAAGGTGTCATGAAGTGGAGGTTCTTGTCAACAGAGCAGCCCTAAACTTTGGGGTGCCTGTGTCTTGCTGATTTTTAGTTTTCCCAATTTATACGCCCATGAGTGGACGTGCCCTATGCTCCCTAAGCTGTGTTTTTTCGATGTTTCAGGACACACCATACACTTCTCCAGAGTGGCTGTTGGCAATTTACATCCCGCCCATCAGCGTAGCAAGGCTGCCATTTCTCCATGGCCTGTCCTGCATTTCTGGTTTTGACACTTTTTGCAGCATGGCCCTTTTGACCGATGGGAAGCGAGACTTCTTTGTAGCGCTGATTAGCCTTTCCAGGTTGCTTGGTTGGCCAAACAGGGCGTATGCGTTTTTTCCTGAATATATTCAGGAAAAAACGCATACGCCCTGTTTGGCCAAGGGCATCATTGTCGACGTTTTGCCACTTTTCATGTGCTTTAAAGGCGATTCGAATCTACCTCCTGAAACCTGTTTCCTGCAATTCTGCCTTGCTTTCAAATCCTCTTCGTTGCCTTCCCTCAATATATCTGTGGATGAGAGTTATCATTTGTTGATCTGCGGGTTTGTGAATTGCAGTGTCCCTGATCTCCATTTTTCAACTGGCTTTTTTGGGAGCTGGCCGCAAAAGCGCGGGATTGCCTCAGGCCCTATTCTGCTTCTGATCGGCAGGCTGAGCCTGTGGTTAATTCTTCTTCCCAATGGGAAAATAGAGTGACCTGTGCCTGTCCCTACACCTAGATCTAGTCTCTCATTGGTTTCCCCTCTTCCCGTTCATCCTCAGGACAAATTGCAACCTGTAGGGAACAGGAGCTTAAAGGTGCTGATTCTCCAAGTAGGGAGATTGCTAGTAAAGTAGCTGGAAAGGCGAACCCGAGCACAAGGAGATGAGAAATCAGGTGCGCATTAGAAACCTTTCAAAATCACACGGTGTACCATCTTCTGGATTTCTCATGCATGTTTTCGATGTAGGAAGATGCCCTTGAACCTGGAGATTTGGGACCCATGGGATGGGTACCAGGCAGTATTACTTTAAAGGGTCTGCGTTTGCTCACCCAACCTCACCCAAACTTTCAGCCCCAAGAGTGCCCACCCTTATGTCTCATCCAGCTGTGGGTCTAGATATGGTCAATCCAGGTTGCATCACAGCCTCTGAACGAATTCTGTAAGAATTTCTCTCTCTTTCACTGTCTTTGTTTTACGGGTTTTTAAAAGTAATTTATTTTTATAATGGGGTTCAGCTGCTTTTCACGGCTGTGTTTATGCGGCTTTACACCCACTTGACTCTCTTCCAGACAGATATCAATACATAGGTTTTAAGATTCTTACTAGTCACATATATTCTTGTGCAGTGAATAGGGGGTGTTGAGTCCAGTTCACTGAGCAAGGAGTAGGTCTTGTCTATTACATATTGGGTGTATGGAACGGTATCTGAGCGAATTTGAAACCCTTGTTTTATGCATCACCCCACCTCACCTTTCCCGTTAAGCAGCCATAGTGTGTTTTCTAAACGTGTGACTCTGTTCTGTTTTGTAATTCAGTTCAAGTGTAGCGGTTTTTACATTCCCTCTATAAGTGATAGCTTATGATAAGTGTCTTTTTCTGTGTGACTTATTTCACTTAGAATCGTCGTACCTAAATCCACTCATCTTGCTTCTACTAGCCTTATGACATTGATTTCATGTCTGAGTGATATTCCATTGTACATAAGGACCACAACTTCTTTATCCATTTTTCTCTTTCCTGGGATATTTAAGGTGTCATGAAGTGGAGGTTCTTGTCAACAGAGCAGCCCTAAACTTTGGGGTGCCTGTGTCTTGCTGATTTTTAGTTTTCCCAATTTATACGCCCATGAGTGGACGTGCCCTATGCTCCCTAAGCTGTGTTTTTTCGATGTTTCAGGACACACCGTACACTTCTCCAGAGTGGCTGTTGGCAATTTACATCCCGCCCATCAGCGTAGCAAGGCTGCCATTTCTCCATGGCCTGTCCTGCATTTCTGGTTTTGACACTTTTTGCAGCATGGCCCTTTTGACCGATGGGAAGCGAGACTTCTTTGTAGCGCTGATTTGCCTTTCCAGGTTGCTTGGTTGGCAAAAAAGGGCGTATGCGTTTTTTCCTGAATATATTCAGGAAAAAACGCATACGCCCTTTTTGGCCAAGGGCATCATTGTCGAAGTTTTGCCACTTTTCATGTGCTTTAAAGGCGATTCGAATCTACCTCCTGAAACCTGTTTCCTGCAATTCTGCCTTGCTTTCAAATCCTCTTCGTTGCCTTCCCTCAATATATCTGTGGATGAGAGTTATCATTTGTAGATCTGCGGGTTTGTGAATTGCAGTGTCCCTGATCTCCATTTTTCAACTGGCTTTTTTGGGAGCTGGCCGCAAAAGCGTGGGATTGCCTCAGGCCCTATTCTGCTTCTGATCGGCAGGCTGAGCCTGTGGTTAATTCTTCTTCCCAATGGGAAAATAGAGTGACCTGTGCCTGTCCCAACACCTAGATCTAGTCTCTCATTGGTTGCCCCTCTTCCCGTTCATCCTCAGGAAAAATTGCAACCTGTAGGGAACAGAAGCTTAAAGGTGCTGATTCTCCAAGTAGGGAGATTGCTAGTAAAGTAGCTGGAAAGGCGAACCCGAGCACAAGGAGTTGAGAAATGAGGTGCGTATTAGAAACCTTTCAAAATCACACCGTGTACCATCTTCTGGGTTTCTCATGCATGTTTTCGATGTAGGAAGATGCCCTTGATCCTGGAGATTTGGGACCCATGGGATGGGTACCAAGCAGTGTTACTTTAAAGGGTCTGCGTTTGCTCACCCAACCTCACCCAACCTTTCAGCCCCAAGAGTGTCCACCCTTATGTCTCATCCAGCTGTGGGTCTAGATATGGTCAATCCAGGTTGCATCACAGCCTCTCAACGAATTCTGTAAGAATTTCTCTCTCTTTCACTGTCTTTGTTTTACGGGTTTTTAAAAGTAATTTATTTTTATAATGGGGTTCAGCTGCTTTTCACGGCTGTGTTTATGCGGCTTTACACCCACTTGACTCTCTTCCAGACAGATATCAATACATAGGTTTTAAGATTCTTACTAGTCACATATATTCTTGTGCAGTGAATAGGGGGTGTTGAGTCCAGTTCACTGAGCAAGGAGTAGGTCTTGTCTATTACATATTGGGTGTATGGAACGGTATCTGAGCGAATTTGAAACCCTTGTTTTATGCATCACCCCACCTCACCTTTCCCATTAAGCAGCCATAGTGTGTTTTCTAAACGTGTGACTCTGTTCTGTTTTGTAATTCAGTTCAAGTGTAGCGGTTTTTACATTCCCTCTATAAGTGATAGCTTATGATAAGTGTCTTTTTCTGTGTGACTTATTTCACTTAGAATCGTCGTACCTAAATCCACTCATCTTGCTTCTACTAGCCTTATGACATTGATTTCATGTCTGAGTGATATTCCATTGTACATAAGGACCACAACTTCTTTATCCATTTTTCTCTTTCCTGGGATATTTAAGGTGTCATGAAGTGGAGGTTCTTGTCAACAGAGCAGCCCTCAACTTTGGGGTGCCTGTGTCTTGCTGATTTTTAGTTTTCCCAATTTATACGCCCATGAGTGGACGTGCCCTATGCTCCCTAAGCTGTGTTTTTTCGATGTTTCAGGACACACCGTACACTTCTCCAGAGTGGCTGTTGGCAATTTACATCCCGCCCATCAGCATAGCAAGGCTGCCATTTCTCCATGGCCTGTCCTGCATTTCTGGTTTTGACACTTTTTGCAGCATGGCCCTTTTGACCGATGGGAAGCGAGACTTCTTTGTAGCGCTGATTAGCCTTTCCAGGTTGCTTGGTTGGCCAAACAGGGCGTATGCGTTTTTTCCTGAATATATTCAGGAAAAAACGCATACGCCCTGTTTGGCCAAGGGCATCCTTGTCAACGTTTTGCCACTTTTCATGTGCTTTAAAGGCAATTAGAATCTACCTCCTGAAACCTGTTTCCTGCAATTCTGCCTTGCTTTCAAATCCTCTTCGTTGCCTTCCCTCAATATATCTGTTGATGAGAGTTATCATTTATAGCTCTGCGGGTTTGTGAATTGCAGTGTCCCTGAGCTCCATTTTTCAACTCGCTTTTTTGGGAGCTGGCCGCAAAAGGGCGGGATTGCCTCAGGCCCTATTCTGCATCTGGGCGGCAGGCTGAGCCTGTGGTTAATTCTTCTTCCTGATGGGAAAATAGAGTGACCTGTGCCTGTCCCAACACCTAGATCTAGTCTCTCATTGGTTGCCCCTCTTCCCGTTCATCCTCAGGAAAAATTGCAACCTGTAGGGAACAGAAGCTTAAAGGTGCTGATTCTCCAAGTAGGGAGATTGCTAGTAAAGTAGCTGGAAAGGCGAACCCGAGCACAAGGAGTTGAGAAATGAGGTGCGTATTAGAAACCTTTCAAAATCACACCGTGTACCATCTTCTGGGTTTCTCATGCATGTTTTCGATGTAGGAAGATGCCCTTGATCCTGGAGATTTGGGACCCATGGGATGGGTACCAAGCAGTGTTACTTTAAAGGGTCTGCGTTTGCTCACCCAACCTCACCCAACCTTTCAGCCCCAAGAGTGTCCACCCTTATGTCTCATCCAGCTGTGGGTCTAGATATGGTCAATCCAGGTTGCATCACAGCCTCTCAACGAATTCTGTAAGAATTTCTCTCTCTTTCACTGTCTTTGTTTTACGGGTTTTTAAAAGTAATTTATTTTTATAATGGGGTTCAGCTGCTTTTCACGGCTGTGTTTATGCGGCTTTACACCCACTTGACTCTCTTCCAGACAGATATCAATACATAGGTTTTAAGATTCTTACTAGTCACATATATTCTTGTGCAGTGAATAGGGGGTGTTGAGTCCAGTTCACTGAGCAAGGAGTAGGTCTTGTCTATTACATATTGGGTGTATGGAACGGTATCTGAGCGAATTTGAAACCCTTGTTTTATGCATCACCCCACCTCACCTTTCCCATTAAGCAGCCATAGTGTGTTTTCTAAACGTGTGACTCTGTTCTGTTTTGTAATTCAGTTCAAGTGTAGCGGTTTTTACATTCCCTCTATAAGTGATAGCTTATGATAAGTGTCTTTTTCTGTGTGACTTATTTCACTTAGAATCGTCGTACCTAAATCCACTCATCTTGCTTCTACTAGCCTTATGACATTGATTTCATGTCTGAGTGATATTCCATTGTACATAAGGACCACAACTTCTTTATCCATTTTTCTCTTTCCTGGGATATTTAAGGTGTCATGAAGTGGAGGTTCTTGTCAACAGAGCAGCCCTCAACTTTGGGGTGCCTGTGTCTTGCTGATTTTTAGTTTTCCCAATTTATACGCCCATGAGTGGACGTGCCCTATGCTCCCTAAGCTGTGTTTTTTCGATGTTTCAGGACACACCGTACACTTCTCCAGAGTGGCTGTTGGCAATTTACATCCCGCCCATCAGCATAGCAAGGCTGCCATTTCTCCATGGCCTGTCCTGCATTTCTGGTTTTGACACTTTTTGCAGCATGGCCCTTTTGACCGATGGGAAGCGAGACTTCTTTGTAGCGCTGATTAGCCTTTCCAGGTTGCTTGGTTGGCCAAACAGGGCGTATGCGTTTTTTCCTGAATATATTCAGGAAAAAACGCATACGCCCTGTTTGGCCAAGGGCATCCTTGTCAACGTTTTGCCACTTTTCATGTGCTTTAAAGGCAATTAGAATCTACCTCCTGAAACCTGTTTCCTGCAATTCTGCCTTGCTTTCAAATCCTCTTCGTTGCCTTCCCTCAATATATCTGTTGATGAGAGTTATCATTTATAGCTCTGCGGGTTTGTGAATTGCAGTGTCCCTGAGCTCCATTTTTCAACTCGCTTTTTTGGGAGCTGGCCGCAAAAGGGCGGGATTGCCTCAGGCCCTATTCTGCATCTGGGCGGCAGGCTGAGCCTGTGGTTAATTCTTCTTCCTGATGGGAAAATAGAGTGACCTGTGCCTGTCCCAACACCTAGATCTAGTCTCTCATTGGTTGCCCCTCTTCCCGTTCATCCTCAGGAAAAATTGCAACCTGTAGGGAACAGAAGCTTAAAGGTGCTGATTCTCCAAGTAGGGAGATTGCTAGTAAAGTAGCTGGAAAGGCGAACCCGAGCTCAAGGTGTTGAGAAATGAGGTGCGTATTAGAAACCTTTCAAAATCACACGGTGTACCATCTTCTGGGTTTCTCATGCATGTTTTCGATGTAGGAAGATGCCCTTGATCCTGGAGATTTGGGACCCATGGGATGGGTACCAAGCAGTGTTACTTTAAAGGGTCTGCGTTTGCTCACCCAACCTCACCCAACCTTTCAGCCCCAAGAGTGTCCACCCTTATGTCTCATCCAGCTGTGGGTCTAGATATGGTCAATCCAGGTTGCATCACAGCCTCTCAACGAATTCTGTAAGAATTTCTCTCTCTTTCACTGTCTTTGTTTTACGGGTTTTTAAAAGTAATTTATTTTTATAATGGGGTTCAGCTGCTTTTCACGGCTGTGTTTATGCGGCTTTACACCCACTTGACTCTCTTCCAGACAGATATCAATACATAGGTTTTAAGATTCTTACTAGTCACATATATTCTTGTGCGGTGAATAGGGGGTGTTGAGTCCAGTTCACTGAGCAATGAGTCGGTGTTGTCTATTACATATTGGGTGTATGGAACGGTATCTGAGCGAATTTGAAACCCTTGTTTTATGCATCACCCCACCTCACCTTTCCCATTAAGCAGCCATAGTGTGTTTTCTAAACGTGTGACTCTGTTCTGTTTTGTAATTCAGTTCAAGTGTAGCGGTTTTTACATTCCCTCTATAAGTGATAGCTTATGATAAGTGTCTTTTTCTGTGTGACTTATTTCACTTAGAATCGTCGTACCTAAATCCACTCATCTTGCTTCTACTAGCCTTATGACATTGATTTCATGTCTGAGTGATATTCCATTGTACATAAGGACCACAACTTCTTTATCCATTTTTCTCTTTCCTGGGATATTTAAGGTGTCATGAAGTGGAGGTTCTTGTCAACAGAGCAGCCCTAAACTTTGGGGTGCCTGTGTCTTGCTGATTTTTAGTTTTCCCAATTTATACGCCCATGAGTGGACGTGCCCTATGCTCCCTAAGCTGTGTTTTTTCGATGTTTCAAGACACACCGTACACTTCTCCAGAGTGGCTGTTGGCAATTTACATCCCGCCCATCAGCATAGCAAGGCTGCCATTTCTCCATGGCCTGTCCTGCATTTCTGGTTTTGACACTTTTTGCAGCATGGCCCTTTTGACCGATGGGAAGTGAGACTTCTTTGTAGCGCTGATTAGCCTTTCCAGGTTGCTTGGTTGGCCAAACAGGGCGTATGCGTTTTTTCCTGAATATATTCAGGAAAAAACGCATACGGCCTGTTTGGCCAAGGGCATCCTTGTCAACGTTTTGCCACTTTTCATGTGCTTTAAAGGCAATTAGAATCTACCTCCTGAAACCTGTTTCCTGCAATTCTGCCTTGCTTTCAAATCCTCTTCGTTGCCTTCCCTCAATATATCTGTTGATGAGAGTTATCATTTATAGCTCTGCGGGTTTGTGAATTGCAGTGTCCCTGAGCTCCATTTTTCAACTCGCTTTTTTGGGAGCTGGCCGCAAAAGGGCGGGATTGCCTCAGGCCCTATTCTGCATCTGGGCGGCAGGCTGAGCCTGTGGTTAATTCTTCTTCCTCATGGGAAAATAGAGTGACCTGTGCCTGTCCCAACACCTAGATCTAGTCTCTCATTGGTTGCCCCTCTTCCCGTTCATCCTCAGGAAAAATTGCAACCTGTAGGGAACAGAAGCTTAAAGGTGCTGATTCTCCAAGTAGGGAGATTGCTAGTAAAGTAGCTGGAAAGGCGAACCCGAGCACAAGGAGTTGAGAAATGAGGTGCGTATTAGAAACCTTTCAAAATCACATGGTGTACCATCTTCTGGGTTTCTCATGCATGTTTTCGATGTAGGAAGATGCCCTTGATCCTGGAGATTTGGGACCCATGGGATGGGTACCAAGCAGTGTTACTTTAAAGGGTCTGCGTTTGCTCACCCAACCTCACCCAACCTTTCAGCCCCAAGAGTGTCCACCCTTATGTCTCATCCAGCTGTGGGTCTAGATATGGTCAATCCAGGTTGCATCACAGCCTCTCAACGAATTCTGTAAGAATTTCTCTCTCTTTCACTGTCTTTGTTTTACGGGTTTTTAAAAGTAATTTATTTTTATAATGGGGTTCAGCTGCTTTTCACGGCTGTGTTTATGCGGCTTTACACCCACTTGACTCTCTTTCAGACAGATATCAATACATAGGTTTTAAGATTCTTACTAGTCACATATATTCTTGTGCAGTGAATAGGGGGTGTTTAGTCCAGTTCACTGAGCAAGGAGTAGGTCTTGTCTATTACATATTGGGTGTATGGAACGGTATCTGAGCGAATTTGAAACCCTTGTTTTATGCATCACCCCACCTCACCTTTCCCATTAAGCAGCCATAGTGTGTTTTCTAAACGTGTGACTCTGTTCTGTTTTGTAATTCAGTTCAAGTGTAGCGGTTTTTACATTCCCTCTATAAGTGATAGCTTATGATAAGTGTCTTTTTCTGTGTGACTTATTTCACTTAGAATCGTCATACCTAAATCCACTCATCTTGCTTCTACTAGCCTTATGACATTGATTTCATGTCTGAGTGATATTCCATTGTACATAAGGACCACAACTTCTTTATCCATTTTTCTCTTTCCTGGGATATTTAAGGTGTCATGAAGTGGAGGTTCTTGTCAACAGAGCAGCCCTAAACTTTGGGGTGCCTGTGTCTTGCTGATTTTTAGTTTTCCCAATTTATACGCCCATGAGTGGACGTGCCCTATGCTCCCTAAGCTGTGTTTTTTCGATGTTTCAGGACACACCATACACTTCTCCAGAGTGGCTGTTGGCAATTTACATGCCGCCCATCAGCGTAGCAAGGCTGCCATTTCTCCATGGCCTGTCCTGCATTTCTGGTTTTGACACTTTTTGCAGCATGGCCCTTTTGACCGATGGGAAGCGAGACTTCTTTGTAGCGCTGATTAGCCTTTCCAGGTTGCTTGGTTGGCCAAACAGGGCGTATGCGTTTTTTCCTGAATATATTCAGGAAAAAACGCATACGCCCTGTTTGGGCAAGGGCATCATTGTCGACGTTTTGCCACTTTTCATGTGCTTTAAAGGCGATTCGAATCTACCTCCTGAAACCTGTTTCCTGCAATTCTGCCTTGCTTTCAAATCCTCTTCGTTGCCTTCCCTCAATATATCTGTGGATGAGAGTTATCATTTGTTGATCTGCGGGTTTGTGAATTGCAGTGTCCCTGATCTCCATTTTTCAACTGGCTTTTTTGGGAGCTGGCCGCAAAAGCGCGGGATTGCCTCAGGCCATATTCTGCTTCTGATCGGCAGGCTGAGCCTGTGGTTAATTCTTCTTCCCAATGGGAAAATAGAGTGACCTGTGCCTGTCCCTACACCTAGATCTAGTCTCTCATTGGTTGCCCCTCTTCCCGTTCATCCTCAGGACAAATTGCAACCTGTAGGGAACAGGAGCTTAAAGGTGCTGATTCTCCAAGTAGGGAGATTGCTAGTAAAGTAGCTGGAAAGGCGAACCCGAGCACAAGGAGATGAGAAATCAGGTGCGCATTAGAAACCTTTCAAAATCACACGGTGTACCATCTTCTGGGTTTCTCATGCATGTTTTCGATGTAGGAAGATGCCCTTGAACCTGGAGATTTGGGACCCATGGGATGGGTACCAGGCAGTATTACTTTAAAGGGTCTGCGTTTGCTCACCCAACCTCACCCAAACTTTCAGCCCCAAGAGTGCCCACCCTTATGTCTCATCCAGCTGTGGGTCTAGATATGGTCAATCCAGGTTGCATCACAGCCTCTGAACGAATTCTGTAAGAATTTCTCTCTCTTTCACTGTCTTTGTTTTACGGGTTTTTAAAAGTAATTTATTTTTATAATGGGGTTCAGCTGCTTTTCACGGCTGTGTTTATGCGGCTTTACACCCACTTGACTCTCTTCCAGACAGATATCAATACATAGGTTTTAAGATTCTTACTAGTCACATATATTCTTGTGCAGTGAATAGGGGGTGTTGAGTCCAGTTCACTGAGCAAGGAGTAGGTCTTGTCTATTATATATTGGGTGTATGGAACGGTATCTGAGCGAATTTGAAACCCTTGTTTTATGCATCACCCCACCTCACCTTTCCCATTAAGCAGCCATAGTGTGTTTTCTAAACGTGTGACTCTGTTCTGTTTTGTAATTCAGTTCAAGTGTAGCGGTTTTTACATTCCCTCTATAAGTGATAGCTTATGATAAGTGTCTTTTTCTGTGTGACTTATTTCACTTAGAATCGTCGTACCTAAATCCACTCATCTTGCTTCTACTAGCCTTATGACATTGATTTCATGTCTGAGTGATATTCCATTGTACATAAGGACCACAACTTCTTTATCCATTTTTCTCTTTCCTGGGATATTTAAGGTGTCACGAAGTGGAGGTTCTTGTCAACAGAGCAGCCCTAAACTTTGGGGTGCCTGTGTCTTGCTGATTTTTAGTTTTCCCAATTTATACGCCCATGAGTGGACGTGCCCTATGCTCCCTAAGCTGTGTTTTTTCGATGTTTCAGGACACACCGTACACTTCTCCAGAGTGGCTGTTGGCAATTTACATCCCGCCCATCAGCGTAGCAAGGCTGCCATTTCTCCATGGCCTGTCCTGCATTTCTGGTTTTGACACTTTTTGCAGCATGGCCCTTTTGACCGATGGGAAGCGAGACTTCTTTGTAGCGCTGATTAGCCTTTCCAGGTTGCTTGGTTGGCCAAACAGGGCGTATGCGTTTTTTCCTGAATATATTCAGGAAAAAACGCATATGCCCTGTTTGGCCAAGGGCATCATTGTCGACGTTTTGCCACTTTTCATGTGCTTTAAAGGCGATTCGAATCTACCTCCTGAAACCTGTTTCCTGCAATTCTGCCTTGCTTTCAAATCCTCTTCGTTGCCTTCCCTCAATATATCTGTGGATGAGAGTTATCATTTGTTGATCTGCGTGTTTGTGAATTGCAGTGTCCCTGATCTCCATTTTTCAACTGGCTTTTTTGGGAGCTGGCCGCAAAAGCGCGGGATTGCCTCAGGCCCTATTCTGCTTCTGATCGGCAGGCTGAGCCTGTGGTTAATTCTTCTTCCCAATGGGAAAATAGAGTGACCTGTGCCTGTCCCTACACCTAGATCTAGTCTCTCATTGGTTTCCCCTCTTCCCGTTCATCCTCAGGACAAATTGCAACCTGTAGGGAACAGGAGCTTAAAGGTGCTGATTCTCCAAGTAGGGAGATTGCTAGTAAAGTAGCTGGAAAGGCGAACCCGAGCACAAGGAGATGAGAAATCAGGTGCGCATTAGAAACCTTTCAAAATCACACGGTGTACCATCTTCTGGATTTCTCATGCATGTTTTCGATGTAGGAAGATGCCCTTGAACCTGGAGATTTGGGACCCATGGGATGGGTACCAGGCACTATTACTTTAAAGGGTCTGCGTTTGCTCACCCAACCTCACCCAAACTTTCAGCCCCAAGAGTGCCCACCCTTATGTCTCATCCAGCTGTGGGTCTAGATATGGTCAATCCAGGTTGCATCACAGCCTCTGAACGAATTCTGTAAGAATTTCTCTCTCTTTCACTGTCTTTGTTTTACGGGTTTTTAAAAGTAATTTATTTTTATAATGGGGTTCAGCTGCTTTTCACGGCTGTGTTTATGCGGCTTTACACCCACTTGACTCTCTTCCAGACAGATATCAATACATAGGTTTTAAGATTCTTACTAGTCACATATATTCTTGTGCAGTGAATAGGGGGTGTTGAGTCCAGTTCACTGAGCAAGGAGTAGGTCTTGTCTATTACATATTGGGTGTATGGAACGGTATCTGAGCGAATTTGAAACCCTTGTTTTATGCATCACCCCACCTCACCTTTCCCGTTAAGCAGCCATAGTGTGTTTTCTAAACGTGTGACTCTGTTCTGTTTTGTAATTCAGTTCAAGTGTAGCGGTTTTTACATTCCCTCTATAAGTGATAGCTTATGATAAGTGTCATTTTCTGTGTGACTTATTTCACTTAAAATCGTCGTACCTAAATCCACTCATCTTGCTTCTACTAGCCTTATGACATTGATTTCATGTCTGAGTGATATTCCATTGTACATAAGGACCACAACTTCTTTATCCATTTTTCTCTTTCCTGGGATATTTAAGGTGTCATGAAGTGGAGGTTCTTGTCAACAGAGCAGCCCTAAACTTTGGGGTGCCTGTGTCTTGCTGATTTTTAGTTTTCCCAATTTATACGCCCATGAGTGGACGTGCCCTATGCTCCCTAAGCTGTGTTTTTTCGATGTTTCAGGACACACCGTACACTTCTCCAGAGTGGCTGTTGGCAATTTACATCCCGCCCATCAGCGTAGCAAGGCTGCCATTTCTCCATGGCCTGTCCTGCATTTCTGGTTTTGACACTTTTTGCAGCATGGCCCTTTTGACCGATGGGAAGCGAGACTTCTTTGTAGCGCTGATTTGCCTTTCCAGGTTGCTTGGTTGGCAAAAAAGGGCGTATGCGTTTTTTCCTGAATATATTCAGGAAAAAACGCATACGCCCTTTTTGGCCAAGGGCATCATTGTCGAAGTTTTGCCACTTTTCATGTGCTTTAAAGGCGATTCGAATCTACCTCCTGAAACCTGTTTCCTGCAATTCTGCCTTGCTTTCAAATCCTCTTCGTTGCCTTCCCTCAATATATCTGTGGATGAGAGTTATCATTTGTAGATCTGCGGGTTTGTGAATTGCAGTGTCCCTGATCTCCATTTTTCAACTGGCTTTTTTGGGAGCTGGCCGCAAAAGCGTGGGATTGCCTCAGGCCCTATTCTGCTTCTGATCGGCAGGCTGAGCCTGTGGTTAATTCTTCTTCCCAATGGGAAAATAGAGTGACCTGTGCCTGTCCCAACACCTAGATCTAGTCTCTCATTGGTTGCCCCTCTTCCCGTTCATCCTCAGGAAAAATTGCAACCTGTAGGGAACAGAAGCTTAAAGGTGCTGATTCTCCAAGTAGGGAGATTGCTAGTAAAGTAGCTGGAAAGGCGAACCCGAGCACAAGGAGTTGAGAAATGAGGTGCGTATTAGAAACCTTTCAAAATCACACCGTGTACCATCTTCTGGGTTTCTCATGCATGTTTTCGATGTAGGAAGATGCCCTTGATCCTGGAGATTTGGGACCCATGGGATGGGTACCAAGCAGTGTTACTTTAAAGGGTCTGCGTTTGCTCACCCAACCTCACCCAACCTTTCAGCCCCAAGAGTGTCCACCCTTATGTCTCATCCAGCTGTGGGTCTAGATATGGTCAATCCAGGTTGCATCACAGCCTCTCAACGAATTCTGTAAGAATTTCTCTCTCTTTCACTGTCTTTGTTTTACGGGTTTTTAAAAGTAATTTATTTTTATAATGGGGTTCAGCTGCTTTTCACGGCTGTGTTTATGCGGCTTTACACCCACTTGACTCTCTTCCAGACAGATATCAATACATAGGTTTTAAGATTCTTACTAGTCACATATATTCTTGTGCAGTGAATAGGGGGTGTTGAGTCCAGTTCACTGAGCAAGGAGTAGGTCTTGTCTATTACATATTGTGTGTATGGAACGGTATCTGAGCGAATTTGAAACCCTTGTTTTATGCATCACCCCACCTCACCTTTCCCATTAAGCAGCCATAGTGTGTTTTCTAAACGTGTGACTCTGTTCTGTTTTGTAATTCAGTTCAAGTGTAGCGGTTTTTACATTCCCTCTATAAGTGATAGCTTATGATAAGTGTCTTTTTCTGTGTGACTTATTTCACTTAGAATCGTCGTACCTAAATCCACTCATCTTGCTTCTACTAGCCTTATGACATTGATTTCATGTCTGAGTGATATTCCATTGTACATAAGGACCACAACTTCTTTATCCATTTTTCTCTTTCCTGGGATATTTAAGGTGTCATGAAGTGGAGGTTCTTGTCAACAGAGCAGCCCTCAACTTTGGGGTGCCTGTGTCTTGCTGATTTTTAGTTTTCCCAATTTATACGCCCATGAGTGGACGTGCCCTATGCTCCCTAAGCTGTGTTTTTTCGATGTTTCAGGACACACCGTACACTTCTCCAGAGTGGCTGTTGGCAATTTACATCCCGCCCATCAGCATAGCAAGGCTGCCATTTCTCCATGGCCTGTCCTGCATTTCTGGTTTTGACACTTTTTGCAGCATGGCCCTTTTGACCGATGGGAAGCGAGACTTCTTTGTAGCGCTGATTAGCCTTTCCAGGTTGCTTGGTTGGCCAAACAGGGCGTATGCGTTTTTTCCTGAATATATTCAGGAAAAAACGCATACGCCCTGTTTGGCCAAGGGCATCCTTGTCAACGTTTTGCCACTTTTCATGTGCTTTAAAGGCAATTAGAATCTACCTCCTGAAACCTGTTTCCTGCAATTCTGCCTTGCTTTCAAATCCTCTTCGTTGCCTTCCCTCAATATATCTGTTGATGAGAGTTATCATTTATAGCTCTGCGGGTTTGTGAATTGCAGTGTCCCTGAGCTCCATTTTTCAACTCGCTTTTTTGGGAGCTGGCCGCAAAAGGGCGGGATTGCCTCAGGCCCTATTCTGCATCTGGGCGGCAGGCTGAGCCTGTGGTTAATTCTTCTTCCTGATGGGAAAATAGAGTGACCTGTGCCTGTCCCAACACCTAGATCTAGTCTCTCATTGGTTGCCCCTCTTCCCGTTCATCCTCAGGAAAAATTGCAACCTGTAGGGAACAGAAGCTTAAAGGTGCTGATTCTCCAAGTAGGGAGATTGCTAGTAAAGTAGCTGGAAAGGCGAACCCGAGCTCAAGGTGTTGAGAAATGAGGTGCGTATTAGAAACCTTTCAAAATCACACGGTGTACCATCTTCTGGGTTTCTCATGCATGTTTTGGATGTAGGAAGATGCCCTTGATCCTGGAGATTTGGGACCCATGGGATGGGTACCAAGCAGTGTTACTTTAAAGGGTCTGCGTTTGCTCACCCAACCTCACCCAACCTTTCAGCCCCAAGAGTGTCCACCCTTATGTCTCATCCAGCTGTGGGTCTAGATATGGTCAATCCAGGTTGCATCACAGCCTCTCAACGAATTCTGTAAGAATTTCTCTCTCTTTCACTGTCTTTGTTTTACGGGTTTTTAAAAGTAATTTATTTTTATAATGGGGTTCAGCTGCTTTTCACGGCTGTGTTTATGCGGCTTTACACCCACTTGACTCTCTTCCAGACAGATATCAATACATAGGTTTTAAGATTCTTACTAGTCACATATATTCTTGTGCGGTGAATAGGGGGTGTTGAGTCCAGTTCACTGAGCAATGAGTCGGTGTTGTCTATTACATATTGGGTGTATGGAACGGTATCTGAGCGAATTTGAAACCCTTGTTTTATGCATCACCCCACCTCACCTTTCCCATTAAGCAGCCATAGTGTGTTTTCTAAACGTGTGACTCTGTTCTGTTTTGTAATTCAGTTCAAGTGTAGCGGTTTTTACATTCCCTCTATAAGTGATAGCTTATGATAAGTGTCTTTTTCTGTGTGACTTATTTCACTTAGAATCGTCGTACCTAAATCCACTCATCTTGCTTCTACTAGCCTTATGACATTGATTTCATGTCTGAGTGATATTCCATTGTACATAAGGACCACAACTTCTTTATCCATTTTTCTCTTTCCTGGGATATTTAAGGTGTCATGAAGTGGAGGTTCTTGTCAACAGAGCAGCCCTAAACTTTGGGGTGCCTGTGTCTTGCTGATTTTTAGTTTTCCCAATTTATACGCCCATGAGTGGACGTGCCCTATGCTCCCTAAGCTGTGTTTTTTCGATGTTTCAGGACACACCGTACACTTCTCCAGAGTGGCTGTTGGCAATTTACATCCCGCCCATCAGCATAGCAAGGCTGCCATTTCTCCATGGCCTGTCCTGCATTTCTGGTTTTGACACTTTTTGCAGCATGGCCCTTTTGACCGATGGGAAGTGAGACTTCTTTGTAGCGCTGATTAGCCTTTCCAGGTTGCTTGGTTGGCCAAACAGGGCGTATGCGTTTTTTCCTGAATATATTCAGGAAAAAACGCATACGGCCTGTTTGGCCAAGGGCATCCTTGTCAACGTTTTGCCACTTTTCATGTGCTTTAAAGGCAATTAGAATCTACCTCCTGAAACCTGTTTCCTGCAATTCTGCCTTGCTTTCAAATCCTCTTCGTTGCCTTCCCTCAATATATCTGTTGATGAGAGTTATCATTTATAGCTCTGCGGGTTTGTGAATTGCAGTGTCCCTGAGCTCCATTTTTCAACTCGCTTTTTTGGGAGCTGGCCGCAAAAGGGCGGGATTGCCTCAGGCCCTATTCTGCATCTGGGCGGCAGGCTGAGCCTGTGGTTAATTCTTCTTCCTCATGGGAAAATAGAGTGACCTGTGCCTGTCCCAACACCTAGATCTAGTCTCTCATTGGTTGCCCCTCTTCCCGTTCATCCTCAGGAAAAATTGCAACCTGTAGGGAACAGAAGCTTAAAGGTGCTGATTCTCCAAGTAGGGAGATTGCTAGTAAAGTAGCTGGAAAGGCGAACCCGAGCACAAGGAGATGAGAAATCAGGTGCGCAGTAGAAACCTTTCAAAATCACACGGTGTACCATCTTCTGGGTTTCTCATGCATGTTTTCGATGTAGGAAGATGCCCTTGAACCTGGAGATTTGGGACCCATGGGATGGGTACCAGGCAGTATTACTTTAAAGGGTCTGCGTTTGCTCACCCAACCTCACCCAAACTTTCAGCCCCAAGAGTGCCCACCCTTATGTCTCATCCAGCTGTGGGTCTAGATATGGTCAATCCAGGTTGCATCACAGCCTCTGAACGAATTCTGTAAGAATTTCTCTCTCTTTCACTGTCTTTGTTTTACGGGTTTTTAAAAGTAATTTATTTTTATAATGGGGTTCAGCTGTTTTTCACGGCTGTGTTTATGCGGCTTTACACCCACTTGACTCTCTTCCAGACAGATATCAATACATAGGTTTTAAGATTCTTACTAGTCACATATATTCTTGTGCAGTGAATAGGGGGTGTTGAGTCCAGTTCACTGAGCAAGGAGTAGGTCTTGTCTATTATATATTGGGTGTATGGAACGGTATCTGAGCGAATTTGAAACCCTTGTTTTATGCATCACCCCACCTCACCTTTCCCATTAAGCAGCCATAGTGTGTTTTCTAAACGTGTGACTCTGTTCTGTTTTGTAATTCAGTTCAAGTGTAGCGGTTTTTACATTCCCTCTATAAGTGATAGCTTATGATAAGTGTCTTTTTCTGTGTGACTTATTTCACTTAGAATCGTCGTACCTAAATCCACTCATCTTGCTTCTACTAGCCTTATGACATTGATTTCATGTCTGAGTGATATTCCATTGTACATAAGGACCACAACTTCTTTATCCATTTTTCTCTTTCCTGGGATATTTAAGGTGTCACGAAGTGGAGGTTCTTGTCAACAGAGCAGCCCTAAACTTTGGGGTGCCTGTGTCTTGCTGATTTTTAGTTTTCCCAATTTATACGCCCATGAGTGGACGTGCCCTATGCTCCCTAAGCTGTGTTTTTTCGATGTTTCAGGACACACCGTACACTTCTCCAGAGTGGCTGTTGGCAATTTACATCCCGCCCATCAGCGTAGCAAGGCTGCCATTTCTCCATGGCCTGTCCTGCATTTCTGGTTTTGACACTTTTTGCAGCATGGCCCTTTTGACCGATGGGAAGCGAGACTTCTTTGTAGCGCTGATTTGCCTTTCCAGGTTGCTTGGTTGGCAAAAAAGGGTGTATGCGTTTTTTCCTGAATATATTCAGGAAAAAACGCATACGCCCTTTTGGGCCAAGGGCATCATTGTCGAAGTTTTGCCACTTTTCATGTGCTTTAAAGGCGATTCGAATCTACCTCCTGAAACCTGTTTCCTGCAATTCTGCCTTGCTTTCAAATCCTCTTCGTTGCCTTCCCTCAATATATTTGTGGATGAGAGTTATCATTTGTAGATCTGCGGGTTTGTGAATTGCAGTGTCCCTGATCTCCATTTTTCAACTGGCATTTTTGGGAGCTGGCCACAAAAGCGCGGGATTGCCTCAGGCCCTATTCTGCTTCTGATCGGCAGGCTGAGCCTGTGGTTAATTCTTCTTCCCAATGGGAAAATAGAGTGACCTGTGCCTGTCCCTACACCTAGATCTAGTCTCTCATTGGTTTCCCCTCTTCCCGTTCATCCTCAGGACAAATTGCAACCTGTAGGGAACAGGAGCTTAAATGTGCTGATTCTCCAACTAGGGAGATTGCTAGTAAAGTAGCTGGAAAGGTGAACCCGAGCACAAGGAGATGAGAAATCAGGTGCGCATTAGAAACCTTTCAAAATCACACGGTGTACCATCTTCTGGGTTTCTCATGCATGTTTTCGATGTAGGAAGATGCCCTTGAACCTGGAGATTTGGGACCCATGGGATGGGTACCAGGCAGTATTACTTTAAAGGGTCTGCGTTTGGTCACCCAACCTCACCCAAACTTTCAGCCCCAAGAGTGCCCACCCTTATGTCTCATCCAGCTGTGGGTCTAGATATGGTCAATCCAGGTTGCATCACAGCCTCTGAACGAATTTTGTAAGAATTTCTCTCTCTTTCACTGTCTTTGTTTTACGGGTTTTTAAAAGTAATTTATTTTTATAATGGGGTTTAGCTGCTTTTCACGGCTGTGTTTATGCGGCTTTACACCCACTTGACTCACTTCCAGACAGATATCAATACATAGGTTTTAAGATTCTTACTAGTCACATATATTCTTGTGCAGTGAATAGGGGGTGTTGAGTCCAGTTCACTGAGCAAGCAGTAGGTCTTGTCTATTACATATTGGGTGTATGGAACGGTATCTGAGCGAATTTGAAACCCTTGTTTTATGCCTCACCCCACCTCACCTTTCCCGTTAAGCAGCCATAGTGTGTTTTCTAAACGTGTGACTCTGTTCTGTTTTGTAATTCAGTTCAAGTGTAGCGGTTTTTACATTCCCTCTATAAGTGATAGCTTATGATAAGTGTCTTTTTCTTTGTGACTTATTTCACTTAGAATCGTCGTACCTAAATCCACTCATCTTGCTTCTACTAGCCTTATGACATTGATTTCATGTCTGAGTGATATTCCATTGTACATAAGCACCACAACTTCTTTATCCATTTTTCTCTTTCCTGGGATATTTAAGGTGTCATGAAGTGGAGGTTCTTGTCAACAGAGCAGCCCTAAACTTTGGGGTGCCTGTGTCTTGCTGATTTTTAGTTTTCCCAATTTATACGCCCATGAGTGGACGTGCCCTATGCTCCCTAAGCTGTGTTTTTTCGATGTTTCAGGACACACCGTACACTTCTCCAGAGTGGCTGTTGGCAATTTACATCCCGCCCATCAGCGTAGCAAGGCTGCCATTTCTCCATGGCCTGTCCTGCATTTCTGGTTTGGACAGTTTTTGCAGCATGGCCCTTTTGACCGATGGGAAGCGAGACTTCTTTGTAGCGCTGATTTGCCTTTCCAGGTTGCTTGGTTGGCAAAAAAGGGCGTATGCGTTTTTTCCTGAATATATTCAGGAAAAAACGCATACGCCCTTTTTGGCCAAGGGCATCATTGTCGACGTTTTGCCGCTTTTCAGGTGCTTTAAATGCGATTCAAATCTACGTTCTGAAATCTGTTTCCTGCAATTCTGCCTTGCTTTCAAATCCTCTGCGTTGCCTTCCCTCAATATATTTGTGGACGAGAGTTATCATTTATAACTCAGCAGCTTTGTGAATGGCAGTGCCCTTGAGCTCCATTTTTCAACTGTCTTTTTTGGGAGCTGGCCGCAAAAGCACGGGATTGCCTCAGGGCCTATTCTGGTTCCTGGCAGCAGGCTGAGCCTTTGGATAATTCTTCTTCCTGATGGGAAAATAGAGTGACCTCTGCCTGTCCCAACACCTAGATCTAGTCTCTCATTGGTTGCCCCTCTTCCCGTTCATCCTCAGGACAAATTGCAACCTGTAGGGAACAGGAGCTTAAAGGTGCTGATTCTCCAAGTAGGGAGATTGCTAGTAAAGTAGCTTGAATGGCGAACCCGAGCACAAGGAGATGAGAAATGAGGTGCGTATTAGAAATCTTTCAAAATCACACAGTGTACCATCTTCTGGGTTTCTCATGCATGTTTTCAATGTAGGAAGATGCCCTTGAACCTGGAGATTTGGGACCCATGGGATGGTTACCATGCAGTATTACTTTAAAGGGTCTGAGTTTGCTCACCCAACCTCACCCAACCTTTCAGCCCCAAGAGTGTCCACCCTTATGTCTCATCCAGCTGTGGGTCTAGATATGGTCAATCCAGGTTGCATCACAGCCTCTGAACGAATTTTGTAAGAATTTCTCTCTCTTTCACTGTCTTTGTTTTACGGGTTTTTAAAAGTAATTTATTTTTATAATGGGGTTTAGCTGCTTTTCACGACTGTGTTTATGCGGCTTTACACCCACTTGACTCACTTCCAGACAGATATCAATACATAGGTTTTAAGATTCTTACTAGTCACATATATTCTTGTGCGGTGAATAGGGGGTGTTGAGTCCAGTTCACTGAGCAAGGAGCAGGTGTTGTCTATTACATATTGGGTGTATGGAACGGTATCTGAGCGAATTTGAAACCCTTGTTTTATGCCTCACCCCACCTCACCTTTCCCGTTAAGCAGCCATAGTGTGTTTTCTAAACGTGTGACTCTGTTCTGTTTTGTAATTAAGTTCAAGTGTAGCGGTTTTTACATTCCCTCTGTAAGTGTTAGCTTATGATAAGTGTCTTTTTCTTTGTGACTAATTTCACTTAGAATCGTCGTACCTAAATCCACTCATATTGCTTCTACTAGCCTTATGACATTGATTTCATGTCTGAGTGATATTCCATTGTACATAAGGACCACAACTTCTTTATCCATTTTTCTCTTTCCTGGGATATTTAAGGTGTCATGAAGTGGAGGTTCTTGTCAACAGAGCAGCCCTAAACTTTGGGGTGCCTGTGTCTTGCTGATTTTTAGTTTTCCCAATTTATACGCCCATGAGTGGACGTGCCCTATGCTCCCTAAGCTGTGCTTTTTCGATGTTTCAGGACACACCGTACAGTTCTCCAGAGTGGCTGTTGGCAATTTACATCCCGCCCATCAGCGTAGCAAGGCTGCCAATTCTCCATGGCCTGTCCTGCATTTCTGGTTTTGACACTTTTTGCAGCATGGCCCTTTTGACCGATGGGAAGCGAGACTTCTTTGTAGCGCTGATTAACCTTTCCAGGTTGCTTGGTTGGCCAAACAGGGCGTATGCGTTTTTTCCTGAATATATTCAGGAAAAAACGCATACGCCCTGTTTGGCCAAGGGCATCATTGTCGACGTTTTGCCACTTTTCATGTGCTTTAAAGGCGATTCGAATCTACCTCCTGAAACCTGTTTCCTGCAATTCTGCCTTGCTTTCAAATCCTCTTCGTTGCCTTCCCTCAATATATCTGTGGATGAGAGTTATCATTTGTAGATCTGCGGGTTTGTGAATTGCAGTGTCCGTGATCTCCATTTTTCAACTGGCTTTTTTGGGAGCTGGCCGCAAAAGCGCGGGATTGCCTCAGGCCTTATTCTGCTTCTGATCGGCAGGCTGAGCCTGTGGTTAATTCTTCTTCCCAATGGGAAAATAGAGTGACCTGTGCCTGTCCCTACACCTAGATCTAGTCTCTCATTGGTTGCCCCTCTTCCCGTTCATCCTCAGGACAAATTGCAACCTGTAGGGAACAGGAGCTTAAAGGTGCTGATTCTCCAAGTAGGGAGATTGCTAGTAAAGTAGCTGGAAAGGCGAACCCGAGCACAAGGAGATGAGAAATCAGGTGCGCATTAGAAACCTTTCAAAATCACACGGTGTACCATCTTCTGGGTTTCTCATGCATGTTTTCGATGTAGGAAGATGCCCTTGAACCTGGAGATTTGGGACCCATGGGATGGGTACCAGGCAGTATTATTTTAAGGGTCTGCGTTTGCTCACCCAACCTCACCCAACCTTTCAGCCCCAAGAGTGTCCACCCTTATATCCCATCCAGCTGTGGGTCTAGATATGGTCAATCCAGGTTGCATCACAGCCTCTGAACGAATTTTGTAAGAATTTCTCTCTCTTTCACTGTCTTTGTTTTACGGGTTTTTAAAAGTAATTTATTTTTATAATGGGGTTTAGCTGTTTTTCACGGCTGTGTTTATGCGGCTTTACACCCACTTGACTCACTTCCAGACAGATATCAATACATAGGTTTTAAGATTCTTACTAGTCACATATATTCTTGTGCAGTGAATAGGGGGTGTTGAGTCCAGTTCACTGAGCAAGGAGTAGGTCTTGTCTATTACATATTGGGTGTATGGAACGGTATCTGAGCGAATTTGAAACCCTTGTTTTATGCATCACCCCACCTCACCTTTCCCGTTAAGCAGCCATAGTGTGTTTTCTAAACGTGTGACTCTGTTCTGTTTTGTAATTCACTTCAAGTGTAGCGGTTTTTGCATTCCCTCTATAAGTGATAGCTTATGATAAGTGTCTTTTTCTGTGTGACTTATTTCACTTAGAATCGTCGTACCTAAATCCACTCATCTTGCTTCTACTAGCCTTATGACATTGATTTCATGTCTGAGTGATATTCCATTGTACATAAGGACCTCAACTTCTTTATCCATTTTTCTCTTTCCTGGGATATTTAAGGTGTCATGAAGTGGAGTTTCTTGTCAACAGAGCAGCCCTAAACTTTGGGGTGCCTGTGTCTTGCTGATTTTTAGTTTTCCCAATTTATACGCCCATGAGTGGACGTGCCCTATGCTCCCTAAGCTGTGTTTTTTCGATGTTTCAGGACACACCGTACACTTCTCCAGAGTGGCTGTTGGCAATATACATCCCGCCCATCAGCGTAGCAAGGCTGCCATTTCTCCATGGCCTGTCCTGCATTTCTGGTTTTGACACTTTTTGCAGCATGGCCCTTTTGCCCGATGGGAAGCGAGACTTCTTTGTAGCGCTGATTAGCCTTTCCAGGTTGCTTGGTTGGCCAAACAGGGCGTATGCGTTTTTTCCTGAATATATTCAGGAAAAAACGCATACGCCCTGTTTGGCCAAGGGCATCATTGTCGACGTTTTGCCACTTTTCATGTGCTTTAATGGCGATTCGAATCTACCTCCTGAAACCTGTTTCCTGCAATTCTGCCTTGCTTTCAAATCCTCTTCGTTGCCTTCCCTCAATATATTTGTGGACGAGAGTTATCATTTATAACTCAGCAGGTTTGTGAATGGCAGTGCCCCTGAGCTCCATTTTTCAACTGTCTTTTTTGGGAGCTGTCCGCAAAAGCACGGGATTGCCTCAGGCCCTATTCTGGTTCCTGGCGGCAGGCTGAGCCTGTGGATAATTCTTCTTCCTGATGGGAAAATAGAGTGACCTGTGCCTGTCCCAACACCTAGATCTAGTCTCTCATTGGTTGCCCCTCTTCCCGTTCATCCTCAGGACAAATTGCAACCTGTAGGGAACAGGAGGTTAAACGTGCTGATTCTCCAAGTAGGGAGATTGCTAGTAAAGTAGCAGGAATGGCGAACCCGAGCACAAGGAATTGAGAAATGAGGTGCGTATTAGAAACCTTTCAAAATCACACGGTGTACCATCTTCTGGGTTTCTCATGCATGTTTTCGATGTAGGAAGATGCCCTTGAACCTGGAGATTTGGGACCCATGGGATGTGTACCAGGCAGTATTACTTTAAAGGGTCTGTGTTTGCTCACCCAACCTCACCCAACCTTTCAGCCCCAAGAGTGTCCACCCTTATGTCTCATACAGCTGTGGGTCTAGATATGGTCAATCCAGGTTGCATCACAGCCTCTGAACGAATTTTGTAAGAATTTCTCTCTCTTTCACTGTCTTTGTTTTACGGGTTTTTAAAAGTAATTTATTTTTATACTGGGGTTTAGCTGCTTTTCACGGCTGTGTTTATGCGGCTTTACACCCACTTGACTCACTTCCAGACAGATATCAATACATAGGTTTTAAGATTCTTACTAGTCACATATATTCTTGTGCGGTGAATAGGGGGTGTTGAGTCCAGTTCACTGAGCAAGGAGTAGGTCTTGTCTATTACATATTGGGTGTATGGAACGGTATCTGAGCGAATTTGAAACCCTTGTTTTATGCATCACCCCACCTCACCTTTCCCGTTAAGCAGCCATAGTGTGATTTCTAAACGTGTGACTCTGTTCTCTTTTGTAATTCAGTTCAAGTGTAGCGGTTTTTACATTCCCTCTATAAGTGATAGCTTATGATAAGTGTCTTTTCCTGTGTGACTTATTTCACTTAGAATCGTCGTACCTAAATCCACTCATCTTGCTTCTACTAGCCTTATGACAGTGATTTCATGTCTGAGTGATATTCCATTGTACATAAGGGCCACAACTTCTTTCTCCATTTTGCTCTTTCCTGGGATATTTAAGGTGTCATGAAGTGGAGGTTCTTGTCAACAGAGCAGCCCTAAACTTTGGGGTGCTTGTGTCTTGCTGATTTTTAGTTTTCCCAATTTATACGCCCATGAGTGGACGTGCCCTATGCTCCCTAAGCTGTGTTTTTTCGATGTTTCAGGACACACCGTACACTTCTCCAGAGTGGCTGTTGGCAATTTACATCCCGCCCATCAGCGTAGCAAGGCTGCCATTTCTCCATGGCCTGTCCTGCATTTCTGGTTTTGACACATTTTGCAGCATGACCCTTTTGACCGATGGGAAGCGAGACTTCTTTGTAGCGCTGATTTGCCTTTCCAGGTTGCTTGGTTGGCCAAAAAGGGCGTATGCGTTTTTTCCTGAATATATTCAGGTAAAAACGCATACGCCCTTTTTGGCCAAGGGCATAATTGTCGACGTTTTGCCGCTTTTCATGTGCTTTAAAGGCGATTCGAATCTACCTCGTGAAATCTGTTTCCTGCAATTCTGCCTTGCTTTCAAAACCTCTTCGTTGCCTTCCCTCAATATATCTGTGGATGAGAGTTATCATTTATAACTCTGCGGGTTTGTGAATTGCAGTGTCCCTGAGCTCCATTTTTCAAGTCGCTTTTTTGGGAGCTGGCCGCAAAAGCGCGGGATTGCCTCAGGCCCTATTCTGCTTCTGGGCGGCAGGCTGAGCCTGTGGTTAATTCTTTTTCCTGATGGGAAAATAGAGTGACCTGTGCCTGTCCCAACACCTAGATCTAGTCTCTCATTGGTTGCCCCTCTTCCCGTTCATCCTCAGGACAAATTGCAACCTGTAGGGAACAGGAGCTTAAAGGTGCTGATTCTCCAAGTAGGGAGATTGCTAGTAAAGTAGCTGGAATGGCGAACCCGAGCACAAGGAGATGAGAAATGAGGTGCGTATTAGAAAACTTTCAAAATCACACGGTGTACCATCTTCTGGGTTTCTCATGCATGTTTTCGATGTAGGAAGATGCCCTGGAACCTGGAGATTTGGGACCCATGGGATGGGTACCAGGCAGTATTACTTTAAAGGGTCTGTGTTTGCTCACCCAACCTCACCCAACCTTTCAGTCCCAAGAGTGTCCACCTTTATGTCTCATCCAGCTGTGGGTCTAGATATGGTCAATCCAGGTTGCATCACAGCCTCTGAACGAATTTTGTAAGAATTTCTCTCTATTTCACTGTCTTTGTTTTACGGGTTTTTAAAAGTAATTTATTTTTATACTGGGGTTTAGCTGCTTTTCACGGCTGTGTTTATGCGGCTTTACACCCACTTGACTCACTTCCAGACAGATATCAATACATAGGTTTTAAGATTCTTACTAGTCACATATATTCTTTGGCGGTGAATAGGGGGTGTTGAGTCCAGTTCACTGAGCAAGGAGTAGGTCTTGTCTATTACATATTGGGTGTATGGAACGGTATCTGAGCGAATTTGAAACCCTTGTTTTATGCATCACCCCACCTCACCTTTCCCGTTAAGCAGCCATAGTGTGTTTTCTAAACGTGTGACTCTGTTCTGTTTTGTAATTCAGTTCAAGTGTAGCGGTTTTTACATTCCCTCTATAAGTGATAGCTTATGATAAGTGTCTTTTTCTGTGTGACTTATTTCACTTAGAATCGTCGTACCTAAATCCACTCATCTTGCTTCTACTAGCCTTATGACATTGATTTCATGTCTGAGTGATATTCCATTGTACATAAGGGCCACATCTTCTTTCTCCATTTTGCTCTTTCCTGTCATATTTAAGGTGTCATGAAGTGGAGGTTCTTGTCAACAGAGCAGCCCTAAACTTTGGGGTGCTTGTGTCTTGCTGATTTTTAGTTTTCCCAATTTATACGCCCATGAGTGGACGTGCCCTATGCTCCCTAAGCTGTGTTTTTTCGATGTTTCAGGACACACCGTACACTTCTCCAGAGTGGCTGTTGGCAATTTACATCCCGCCCATCAGCGTAGCAAGGCTGCCATTTCTCCATGGCCTGTCCTGCATTTCTGGTTTTGACACTTTTTGCAGCATGGCCCTTTTGACCGATGGGAAGCGAGACATCTTTGTAGCGCTGATTTGCCTTTCCAGGTTGCTTGGTTGGCCAAAAAGGGCGTATGCGTTTTTTCCTGAATATATTCAGGAAAAAACGCATACGCCCTGTTTGGCCAAGGGCATCATTGTCGACGTTTTGCCACTTTTCATGTGCTTTAAAGGCGATTCGAATCTACCTCCTGAAACCTGTTTCCTGCAATTCTGCCTTGCTTTCAAATCCTCTTCGTTGCCTTCCCTCAATATATCTGTGGATGAGAGTTGTCATTTATAACTCTGCGGGTTTGTGAATTGCAGTGTCCCTGAGCTCCATTTTTCAAGTCGCTTTTTTGGGAGCTGGCCGCAAAAGCGCGGGATTGCCTCAGGCCCTATTCTGCTTCTGGGAGGCAGGCTGAGCCTGTGGTTAATTCTGCTTCCTGATGGGAAAATAGAGTGACCTGTGCCTGTCCCAACACCTAGATCTAGTCTCTCATTGGTTGCCCCTCTTCCCGTTCATCCTCAGGACAAATTGCAACCTGTAGGGAACAGGAGCTTAAAGGTGCTGATTCTCCAAGTAGGGAGATTTCTAGTAAAGTAGCTGGAATGGCTAACCCGAGCACAAGGAGATGAGAAATGAGGTGCGTATTAGAAAACTTTCAAAATCACACGGTGTACCATCTTCTGGGTTTCTCATGCATGTTTTCGATGTAGGAAGATGCCCTTGAACCTGGAGATTTGGGACCCATGGGATGGGTACCAGGCAGTATTACTTTAAAGGGTCTGTGTTTGCTCACCCAACCTCACCCAAACTTTCAGTCCCAAGAGTGTCCACCCTTATGTCTCATCCAGCTGTGGGTCTAGATATGGTCAATCCAGGTTGCATCACAGCCTCTGAACGAATTTTGTAAGAATTTCTCTCTCTTTCACTGTCTTTGTTTTACGGGTTTTTAAAAGTAATTTATTTTTATAATGGGGTTTAGCTGCTTTTCACGGCTGTGTTTATGTGGCTTTACACCCACTTGACTCACTTCCAGACAGATATCAATACATAGGTTTTAAGATTCTTACTAGTCACATATATTCTTGGGCGGTGAATAGGGGGTGTTGAGTCCAGTTCACTGAGCAAGGAGTAGGTCTTGTCTATTACATATTGGGTGTATGGAACGGTATCTGAGCGAATTTGAAACCCTTGTTTTATGCATCACCCCACCTCACCTTTCCCGTTAAGCAGCCATAGTGTGTTTTCTAAACGTGTGACTCTGTTCTGTTTTGTAATTCAGTTCAAGTGTAGCGGTTTTTACATTCCCTCTATAAGTGATAGCTTATGATAAGTGTCTTTTTCTGTGTGACTTATTTCACTTAGAATCGTCGTACCTAAATCCACTCATCTTGCTTCGACTAGCCTTATGACATTGATTTCATGTCTGAGTGATATTCCATTGTACATAAGGACCTCAACTTCTTTATCCATTTTTCTCTTTCCTGGGATATTTAAGGTGTCATGAAGTGGAGGTTCTTGTCAACAGAGCAGCTCTAAACTTTGGGGTGCCTGTGTCTTGCTGATTTTTAGTTTTCCCAATTTATACGCCCATGAGTGGACGTGCCCTATGCTCCCTAAGCTGTGTTTTTTTGATGTTTCAGGACACACCGTACACTTCTCCAGAGTGGCTGTTGGCAATTTACATCCCGCCCATCAGCGTAGGAAGGCTGCCATTTCTCCATGGCCTGTCCTGCATTTCTGGTTTTGATACTTTTTGCAGCATGGCCCTTTTGACCGATGGGAAGCGAGACTTCTTTGTAGCGCTGATTAGCCTTTCCAGGTTGCTTGGTTGGCCAAACAGGGCGTATGCGTTTTTTCCTGAATATATTCAGGAAAAAACGCATACGCCCTGTTTGGCCAAGGGCATCATTGTCGACGTTTTGCCACTTTTCATGTGCTTTAAAGGCGATTCGAATCTACCTCCTGAAACCTGTTTCCTGCAATTCTGCCTTGCTTTCAAATCCTCTTCGTTGCCTTCCCTCAATATATTTGTGGACGAGAGTTATCATTTATAACTCAGCAGGTTTGTGAATGGCAGTGCCCCTGAGCTCCATTTTTCAACTGTCTTTTTTGGGAGCTGGCCGCAAAAGCACGGGATTGCCTCAGGCCCTATTCTGGTTCCTGGCGGCAGGCTGAGCCTGTGGATAATTCTTCTTCCTGATGGGAAAATAGAGTGACCTGTGCCTGTCCCAACACCTAGATCTAGTCTCTCATTGGTTGCCCCTCTTCCCGTTCATCCTCAGGACAAATTGCAACCTGTAGGGAACAGGAGCTTAAAGGTGCTGATTCTCCAAGTAGGGAGATTGCTAGTAAAGTAGCTGGAAAGGCGAACCCGATCACAAGGAGATGAGAAATCAGGTGCGTATTAGAAACCTTTCAAAATCACACGGTGTACCATCTTCTGGGTTTCTCATGCATGTTTTTGATGTAGGAAGATGCCCTTGAACCTGGAGCTTTGGGACCCATGGGATGGGTACCAGGCAGTATTACTTTAAAGGGTCTGCGTTTGCTCACCCAACCTCACCCAACCTTTCAGCCCCAAGAGTGTCCACCCTTATGTCTCATCCAGCTGTGGGTGTAGATATGGTCAATCCAGGTTGCATCACAGCCTCTGAACGAATTCTGTAAGAATTTCTCTCTCTTTCACTGTCTTTGTTTTACGGGTTTTTAAAAGTAATTTATTTTTATAATGGGGTTCAGCTGCTTTTCACGGCTGTGTTTATGCGGCTTTACACCCACTTGACTCTCTTCCAGACAGATATCAATACATAGGTTTTAAGATTCTTACTAGTCACATATATTCTTGTGCAGTGAATAGGGGGTGTTGAGTCCAGTTCACTGAGCAAGGAGTAGGTATTGTCTATTACATATTGGGTGTATGGAACGGTATCTGAGCGAATTTGAAACCCTTGTTTTATGCCTCACCCCACCTCACCTTTCCCGTTAAGCAGCCATAGTGTGTTTTCTAAACGTGTGACTCTGTTCTGTTTTGTAATTCAGTTCAAGTGTAGCGGTTTTTACATTCCCTCTGTAAGTGATAGCTTATGATAAGTGTCTTTTTCTTTGTGACTTATTTCACTTAGAATCGTCATACCTAAATCCACTCATATTGCTTCTACTAGCCTTATGACATTGATTTCATGTCTGAGTGATATTCCATTGTACATAAGGACCACAACTTCTTTATCCATTTTTCTCTTTCCTGGGATATTTAAGGTGTCATGAAGTGGAGGTTCTTGTCAACAGAGCAGCCCTAAACTTTGGGGTGCCTGTGTCTTGCTGATTTTTAGTTTTCCCAATTTATACGCCCATGAGTGGACGTGCCCTATGCTCCCTAAGCTGTGCTTTTTCGATATTTCAGGACACACCGTACACTTCTCCAGAGTGGCTGTTGGCAATTTACATCCCGCCCATCAGCGTAGCAAGGCTGCCAATTCACCATGGCCTGTCCTGCATTTCTGGTTTTGACACTTTTTGCAGCATGGCCCTTTTGACCGATGGGAAGCGAGACTTCTTTGTAGCGCTGATTAACCTTTCCAGGTTGCTTGGTTGGCCAAACAGGGCGTATGCGTTTTTTCCTGAATATATTCAGGAAAAAACGCAAATGCCCTTCTTGGCCAAGGGCATCATTGTCGACGTTTTGCCGCTTTTCATGTGCTTTAAATGCGATTCAAATCTCCCTTCTGAAATCTGTTTTCTGCAATTCTGCCTTGCTTTCAAATCCTCTGCGTTGCCTTCCCTCAATATATTTGTGGACGAGAGTTATCATTTATAAATCAGCAGCTTTGTGAATGGCAGTGCCCTTGATCTCCATTTTTCAACTGTCTTTTTTGGGAGCTGGCCGCAAAAGCACGGGATTGCCTGAGGCCCTATTCTGGTTCCTGGCAGCAGGCTGAGCCTTTGGATAATTCTTCTTCCTGATGGGAAAATAGAGGGACCTGTGCCTGTCCCAAAACCTAGATCTAGTCTCTCATTGGTTGCCCCTCTTCCCGTTCATCCTCAGGACAAATTGCAACCTGTAGGGAACAGGAGCTTAAAGGTGCTGATTCTCCAAGTAGGGAGATTGCTAGTAAAGTAGCTGGAATGGCGAACCCGAGCACAAGGAGATGAGAAATGAGGTGTGTATTACAAACCTTTCAAAATCACACGGTGTACCATCTTCTGGGTTTCTCATGCATGTTTTCGATATACGAAGATACCCTTGAACCTAGAGATTTGGGACCCATGGGATGGGTACCAGGCAGTATTACTTTAAAGGGTCTGCGTTTGCTCACCCAACCTCACCCAAACTTTCAGCCCCAAGAGTGTCCACCCTTATGTCTCATCCAGCTGTGGGTCTAGATATGGTCAATCCAGGTTGCATCACAGCCTCTGAACGAATTTTGTAAGAATTTCCCTCTCTTTCACTGTCTTTGTTTTACGGGTTTTTAAAAGTAATTTATTTTTATAATGGGGTTTAGCTGCTTTTCACGGCTGTGTTTATGCGGCTTTACACCCACTTGACTCACTTCCAGACAGATATCAATACATAGGTTTTAAGATTCTTACTAGTCACATATATTCTTGTGCGGTGAATAGGGGGTGTTGAGTCCAGTTCACTGAGCAAGGAGTAGGTCTTTTCTATTACATATTGGGTGTATGGAACGATATCTGAGCGAATTTGAAACCCTTGTTTTATGCATCACCCAACCTCACCTTTCCCGTTAAGCAGCCATAGTGTGTTTTCTAAACGTGTGACTCTGTTCTGTTTTGTAATTCAGTTCAAGTGTAGCGGTTTTTACATTCCCTCTATAAGTGATAGCTTATGATAAGTGTCTTTTTCTGTGTGACTTATTTCACTTAGAATCGTCGTACCTAAATCCACTCATCTTGCTTCTTCTAGCCTTATGACATTGATTTCGTGTCTGAGTGATATTCCATTGTACATAAGGACCACAACTTCTTTATCCATTTTTCTCTTTCCTGGGATATTTAAGGTGTCATGAAGTGGAGGTTCTTGTCAACAGAGCAGCCCTAAACTTTGGGGTGCCTGTGTCTTGCTGATTTTTAGTTTTCCCAATTTATACGCCCATGAGTGGACGTGCCCTATGCTCCCTAAGCTGTGTTTTTTCGATGTTTCAGGACACACCGTACACTTCTCCAGAGTGGCTGTTGGCAATTTACATCCCGCCCATCAGCGTAGCAAGGCTGCCATTTCTCCATGGCCTGTCCTGCATTTCTGGTTTTGACACTTTTTGCAGCATGGCCCTTTTGACCGATGGGAAGCAAGACTTCTTTGTAGCGCTGATTAGCCTTTCCAGGTTGCTTGGTTGGGCAATAAGGGCGTATGCGTTTTTTCCTGAATATATTCAGGAAAAAACGCATACGCCCTGTTTGGCCAAGTGCATCATTGTTGACGTTTTGCCGCTTTTCATGTGCTTTAAAGGCGATTCGAATCTAGCTCCTGAAATCTGTTTCCTGCAATTCTACCTTGCTTTCAAATCCTCTTCGTTGCCTTCCCTCAATATATTTGTGGACGAGAGTTATCATTTATAACTCTGCGGGTTTGTGAATTGCAGTGTCCCTGAGCTCCATTTTTCAACTCGCTTTTTTGCGAGCTGGCCGCAAAAGCGCGGGATTGCCTCAGGCCCTATTCTGCTTCTGGGAGGCAGGCTGAGCCTGTGGTTAATTCTTCTTCCTGATGGGAAAATAGAGTGACCTGTGCCTGTCCCAACACCTAGATCTAGTCTCTCATTGGTTGCCCCTCTTCCCGTTCATCCTCAGGACAAATTGCAACCTGTAGGGAACAGGAGCTTAAAGGTGCTGATTCTCCAAGTAGGGAGATTTCTAGTAAAGTAGCTGGAATGGCTAACCCGAGCACAAGGAGATGAGAAATGAGGTGCGTATTAGAATACTTTCGAAATCACACGGTGTACCATCTTCTGGGTTTCTCATGCATGTTTTCGATGTAGGAAGATGCCCTTGAACCTGGAGATTTGGGACCCATGGGATGGGTACCAGGCAGTATTACTTTAAAGGGTCTGTGTTTGCTCACCCAACCTCACCCAAACTTTCAGTCCCAAGAGTGTCCACCCTTATGTCTCATCCAGCTGTGGGTCTAGATATGGTCAATCCAGGTTGCATCACAGCCTCTGAACGAATTTTGTAAGAATTTCTCTCTCTTTCACTGTCTTTGTTTTACGGGTTTTTAAAAGTAATTTATTTTTATAATGGGGTTTAGCTGCTTTTCACGGCTGTGTTTATGCGGCTTTACACCCACTTGACTCACTTCCAGACAGATATCAATACATAGGTTTTAAGATTCTTACTAGTCACATATATTCTTGTGCGGTGAATAGGGGGTGTTGAGTCCAGTTCACTGAGCAAGGAGTAGGTCTTGTCTATTACATATTGGGTGTATGGAACGGTATCTGAGCGAATTTGAAACCCTTGTTTTATGCATCACCCCACCTCACCTTTCCCGTTAAGCAGCCATAGTGTGTTTTCTAAACGTGTGACTCTGTTCTGTTTTGTAATTCAGTTCAAGTGTAGCGGTTTTTACATTCCCTCTATAAGTGATAGTTTATGATAAGTGTCTTTTTCTGTGTGACTTATTTCACTTAGAATCGTCGTACCTAAATCCACTCATCTTGCTTCTACTAGCCTTATGACATTGATTTCGTGTCTGAGTGATATTCCATTGTACATAAGGACCACAACTTCTTTATCCATTTTTCTCTTTCCTGGGATATTTAAGGTGTCATGAAGTGGAGGTTCTTGTCAACAGAGCAGCCCTAAACTTTGGGGTGCCTGTGTCTTGCTGATTTTTAGTTTTCCCAATTTATACGCCCATGAGTGGACGTGCCCTATGCTCCCTAAGCTGTGTTTTTTCGATGTTTCAGGACACACCGTACACTTCTCCAGAGTGGCTGTTGGCAATTTACATCCCGCCCATCAGCGTAGCAAGGCTGCCATTTCTCCATGGCCTGTCCTGCATTTCTGGTTTTGACACTTTTTGCAGCATGGCCCTTTTGACCGATGGGAAGCAAGACTTCTTTGTAGCGCTGATTAGCCTTTCCAGGTTGCTTGGTTGGGCAATAAGGGCGTATGCGTTTTTTCCTGAATATATTCAGGAAAAAACGCATACGCCCTGTTTGGCCAAGTGCATCATTGTTGACGTTTTGCCGCTTTTCATGTGCTTTAAAGGCGATTCGAATCTAGCTCCTGAAATCTGTTTCCTGCAATTCTACCTTGCTTTCAAATCCTCTTCGTTGCCTTCCCTCAATATATTTGTGGACGAGAGTTATCATTTATAACTCTGCGGGTTTGTGAATTGCAGTGTCCCTGAGCTCCATTTTTCAACTCGCTTTTTTGCGAGCTGGCCGCAAAAGCGCTGGATTGCCTCAGGCCCTATTCTGCTTCTGGGAGGCAGGCTGAGCCTGTGGTTAATTCTTCTTCCTGATGGGAAAATAGAGTGACCTGTGCCTGTCCCAACACCTAGATCTAGTCTCTCATTGGTTGCCCCTCTTCCCGTTCATCCTCAGGACAAATTGCAACCTGTAGGGAACAGGAGCTTAAAGGTGCTGATTCTCCAAGTAGGGAGATTTCTAGTAAAGTAGCTGGAATGGCTAACCCGAGCACAAGGAGATGAGAAATGAGGTGCGTATTAGAAAACTTTCGAAATCACACGGTGTACCATCTTCTGGGTTTCTCATGCATGTTTTCGATGTAGGAAGATGCCCTTGAACCTGGAGATTTGGGACCCATGGGATGGGTACCAGGCAGTATTACTTTAAAGGGTCTGTGTTTGCTCACCCAACCTCACCCAAACTTTCAGTCCCAAGAGTGTCCACCCTTATGTCTCATCCAGCTGTGGGTCTAGATATGGTCAATCCAGGTTGCATCACAGCCTCTGAACGAATTTTGTAAGAATTTCTCTCTCTTTCACTGTCTTTGTTTTACGGGTTTTTAAAAGTAATTTATTTTTATAATGGGGTTTAGCTGCTTTTCACGGCTGTGTTTATGCGGCTTTACACCCACTTGACTCACTTCCAGACAGATATCAATACATAGGTTTTAAGATTCTTACTAGTCACATATATTCTTGTGCGGTGAATAGGGGGTGTTGAGTCCAGTTCACTGAGCAAGGAGTAGGTCTTGTCTATTACATATTGGGTGTATGGAACGGTATCTGAGCGAATTTGAAACCCTTGTTTTATGCATCACCCCACCTCACCTTTCCCGTTAAGCAGCCATAGTGTGTTTTCTAAACGTGTGACTCTGTTCTGTTTTGTAATTCAGTTCAAGTGTAGCGGTTTTTACATTCCCTCTATAAGTGATAGCTTATGATAAGTGTCTTTTTCTGTGTGACTTATTTCACTTAGAATCGTCGTACCTAAATCCACTCATCTTGCTTCTACTAGCCTTATGACATTGATTTCATGTCTGAGTGATATTCCATTGTACATAAGGACCTCAACTTCTTTATCCATTTTTCTCTTTCCTGGGATATTTAAGGTGTCATGAAGTGGAGGTTCTTGTCAACAGAGCAGCTCTAAACTTTGGGGTGCCTGTGTCTTGCTGATTTTTAGTTTTCCCAATTTATACGCCCATGAGTGGACGTGCCCTATGCTCCCTAAGCTGTGTTTTTTTGATGTTTCAGGACACACCGTACACTTCTCCAGAGTGGCTGTTGGCAATTTACATCCCGCCCATCAGCGTAGCAAGGCTGCCATTTCTCCATGGCCTGTCCGGCATTTCTGGTTTTGATAATTTTTGCAGCATGGCCCTTTTGACCGATGGGAAGCGAGACTTCTTTGTAGCGCTGATTAGCCTTTCCAGGTTGCTTGGTTGGCCAAACAGGGCGTATGCGTTTTTTCCTGAATATATTCAGGAAAAAACGCATACGCCCTGTTTGGCCAAGGGCATCATTGTCGACGTTTTGCCACTTTTCATGTGCTTTAAAGGCGATTCGAATCTACCTCCTGAAACCTGTTTCCTGCAATTCTGCCTTGCTTTCAAATCCTCTTCGTTGCCTTCCCTCAATATATTTGTGGACGAGAGTTATCATTTATAACTCAGCAGGTTTGTGAATGGCAGTGCCCCTGAGCTCCATTTTTCAACTGTCTTTTTTGGGAGCTGGCCGCAAAAGCACGGGATTGCCTCAGGCCCTATTCTGGTTCCTGGCGGCAGGCTGAGCCTGTGGATAATTCTTCTTCCTGATGGGAAAATAGAGTGACCTGTGCCTGTCCCAACACCTAGATCTAGTCTCTCATTGGTTGCCCCTCTTCCCGTTCATCCTCAGGACAAATTGCAACCTGTAGGGAACAGGAGCTTAAAGGTGCTGATTCTCCAAGTAGGGAGATTGCTAGTAAAGTAGCTGGAAAGGCGAACCCGATCACAAGGAGATGAGAAATCAGGTGCGTATTAGAAACCTTTCAAAATCACACGGTGTACCATCTTCTGGGTTTCTCATGCATGTTTTTGATGTCGGAAGATGCCCTTGAACCTGGAGCTTTGGGACCCATGGGATGGGTACCAGGCAGTATTACTTTAAAGGGTCTGCGTTTGCTCACCCAACCTCACCCAAACTTTCAGCCCCAAGAGTGTCCACCCTTATGTCTCATCCAGCTGTGGGTGTAGATATGGTCAATCCAGGTTGCATCACAGCCTCTGAACGAATTCTGTAAGAATTTCTCTCTCTTTCACTGTCTTTGTTTTACGGGTTTTTAAAAGTAATTTATTTTTATAATGGGGTTCAGCTGCTTTTCACGGCTGTGTTTATGCGGCTTTACACCCACTTGACTCTCTTCCAGACAGATATCAATACATAGGTTTTAAGATTCTTACTAGTCACATATATTCTTGTGCAGTGAATAGGGGGTGTTGAGTCCAGTTCACTGAGCAAGGAGTAGGTCTTGTCTATTACATATTGGGTGTATGGAACGGTATCTGAGCGAATTTGAAACCCTTGTTTTATGCCTCACCCCACCTCACCTTTCCCGTTAAGCAGCCATAGTGTGTTTTCTAAACGTGTGACTCTGTTCTGTTTTGTAATTCAGTTCAAGTGTAGCGGTTTTTACATTCCCTCTGTAAGTGATAGCTTATGATAAGTGTCTTTTTCTTTGTGACTTATTTCACTTAGAATCGTCATACCTAAATCCACTCATATTGCTTCTACTAGCCTTATGACATTGATTTCATGTCTGAGTGATATTCCATTGTACATAAGGACCACAACTTCTTTATCCATTTTTCTCTTTCCTGGGATATTTAAGGTGTCATGAAGTGGAGGTTCTTGTCAACAGAGCAGCCCTAAACTTTGGGGTGCCTGTGTCTTGCTGATTTTTAGTTTTCCCAATTTATACGCCCATGAGTGGACGTGCCCTATGCTCCCTAAGCTGTGCTTTTTCGATGTTTCAGGACACACCGTACACTTCTCCAGAGTGGCTGTTGGCAATTTACATCCCGCCCATCAGTGTAGCAAGGCTGCCAATTCTCCATGGCCTGTCCTGCATTTCTGGTTTTGACACTTTTTGCAGCATGGCCCTTTTGACCGATGGGAAGCGAGACTTCTTTGTAGCGCTGATTAACCTTTCCAGGTTGCTTGGTTGGCCAAACAGGGCGTATGCGTTTTTTCCTGAATATATTCAGGAAAAAACGCAAATGCCCTTCTTGGCCAAGGGCATCATTGTCGACGTTTTGCCGCTTTTCATGTGCTTTAAATGCGATTCAAATCTACCTTCTGAAATCTGTTTTCTGCAATTCTGCCTTGATTTCAAATCCTCTGCGTTGCCTTCCCTCAATATATTTGTGGACGAGAGTTATCATTTATAACTCAGCAGCTTTGTGAATGGCAGTGCCCTTGATCTCCATTTTTCAACTGTCTTTTTTGGGAGCTGTCCGCAAAAGCACGGGATTGCCTCAGGCCCTATTCTGGTTCCTGGCAGCAGGCTGAGCCTTTGGATAATTCTTCTTCCTGATGGGAAAATAGAGGGACCTGTGCCTGTCCCAAAACCTAGATCTAGTCTCTCATTGCTTGCCCCTCTTCCCGTTCATCCTCAGGACAAATTGCAACCTGTAGGGAACAGGAGCTTAAAGGTGCTGATTCTCCAAGTAGGGAGATTGCTAGTAAAGTAGCTGGAATGGCGAACCCGAGCACAAGGAGATGAGAAATGAGGTGTGTATTACAAACCTTTCAAAATCACACGGTGTACCATCTTCTGGGTTTCTCATGCATGTTTTCGATGTACGAAGATACCCTTGAACCTAGAGATTTGGGACCCATGGGATGGGTACCAGGCAGTATTACTTTAAAGGGTCTGCGTTTGCTCACCCAACCTCACCCAAACTTTCAGCCCCAAGAGTGTCCACCCTTATGTCTCATCCAGCTGTGGGTCTAGATATGGTCAATCCAGGTTGCATCACAGCCTCTGAACGAATTTTGTAAGAATTTCCCTCTCTTTCACTGTCTTTGTTTTACGGGTTTTTAAAAGTAATTTATTTTTATAATGGGGTTTAGCTGCTTTTCACGGCTGTGTTTATGCGGCTTTACACCCACTTGACTCACTTCCAGACAGATATCAATACAAAGGTTTTAAGATTCTTACTAGTCACATATATTCTTGTGCGGTGAATAGGGGGTGTTGAGTCCAGTTCACTGAGCAAGGAGTAGGTCTTTTCCATTACATATTGGGTGTATGGAACGATATCTGAGCGAATTTGAAACCCTTGTTTTATGCATCACCCCACCTCACCTTTCCCGTTAAGCAGCCATAGTGTGTTTTCTAAACGTGTGACTCTGTTCTGTTTTGTAATTCAGTTCAAGTGTAGCGGTTTTTACATTCCCTCTATAAGTGATAGTTTATGATAAGTGTCTTTTTCTGTGTGACTTATTTCACTTAGAATCGTCGTACCTAAATCCACTCATCTTGCTTCTACTAGCCTTATGACATTGATTTCGTGTCTGAGTGATATTCCATTGTACATAAGGACCACAACTTCTTTATCCATTTTTCTCTTTCCTGGGATATTTAAGGTGTCATGAAGTGGAGGTTCTTGTCAACAGAGCAGCCCTAAACTTTGGGGTGCCTCTGTCTTGCTGATTTTTAGTTTTCCCAATTTATACGCCCATGAGTGGACGTGCCCTATGCTCCCTAAGCTGTGTTTTTTCGATGTTTCAGGACACACCGTACACTTCTCCAGAGTGGCTGTTGGCAATTTACATCCCGCCCATCAGCGTAGCAAGGCTGCCATTTCTCCATGGCCTGTCCTGCATTTCTGGTTTTGACACTTTTTGCAGCATGGCCCTTTTGACCGATGGGAAGCAAGACTTCTTTGTAGCGCTGATTAGCCTTTCTAGGTTGCTTGGTTGGGCAATAAGGGCGTATGCGTTTTTTCCTGAATATATTCAGGAAAAAACGCATACGCCCTGTTTGGCCAAGTGCATCATTGTTGACGTTTTGCCGCTTTTCATGTGCTTTAAAGGCGATTCGAATCTAGCTCCTGAAATCTGTTTCCTGCAATTCTACCTTGCTTTCAAATCCTCTTCGTTGCCTTCCCTCAATATATTTGTGGACGAGAGTTATCATTTATAACTCTGCGGGTTTGTGAATTGCAGTGTCCCTGAGCTCCATTTTTCAACTCGCTTTTTTGCGAGCTGGCCGCAAAAGCGCGGGATTGCCTCAGGCCCTATTCTGCTTCTGGGAGGCAGGCTGAGCCTGTGGTTAATTCTTCTTCCTGATGGGAAAATAGAGTGACCTGTGCCTGTCCCAACACCTAGATCTAGTCTCTCATTGGTTGCCCCTCTTCCCGTTCATCCTCAGGACAAATTGCAACCTGTAGGGAACAGGAGCTTAAAGGTGCTGATTCTCCAAGTAGGGAGATTTCTAGTAAAGTAGCTGGAATGGCTAACCCGAGCACAAGGAGATGAGAAATGAGGTGCGTATTAGAAAACATTCGAAATCACACGGTGTACCATCTTCTGGGTTTCTCATGCATGTTTTCGATGTAGGAAGATGCCCTTGAACCTGGAGATTTGGGACCCATGGGATGGGTACCAGGCAGTATTACTTTAAAGGGTCTGTGTTTGCTCACCCAACCTCACCCAAACTTTCAGTCCCAAGAGTGTCCACCCTTATGTCTCATCCAGCTGTGGGTCTAGATATGGTCAATCCAGGTTGCATCACAGCCTCTGAACGAATTTTGTAAGAATTTCTCTCTCTTTCTCTGTCTTTATTTTACGGGTTTTTAAAAGTAATTTATTTTTATAATGGGGTTTAGCTGCTTTTCACGGCTGTGTTTATGCGGCTTTACACCCACTTGACTCACTTCCAGACAGATATCAATACATAGGTTTTAAGATTCTTACTAGTCACATATATTCTTGTGCGGTGAATAGGGGGTGTTGAGTCCAGTTCACTGAGCAAGGAGTAGGTCTTGTCTATTACATATTGGGTGTATGGAACGGTATCTGAGCGAATTTGAAACCCTTGTTTTATGCATCACCCCACCTCACCTTTCCCGTTAAGCAGCCATAGTGTGTTTTCTAAACGTGTGACTCTGTTCTGTTTTGTAATTCAGTTCAAGTGTAGCGGTTTTTACATTCCCTCTATAAGTGATAGCTTATGATAAGTGTCTTTTTCTGTGTGACTTATTTCACTTAGAATCGTCGTACCTAAATCCACTCATCTTGCTTCTACTAGCCTTATGACATTGATTTCATGTCTGAGTGATATTCCATTGTACATAAGGACCTCAACTTCTTTATCCATTTTTCTCTTTCCTGGGATATTTAAGGTGTCATGAAGTGGAGGTTCTTGTCAACAGAGCAGCTCTAAACTTTGGGGTGCCTGTGTCTTGCTGATTTTTAGTTTTCCCAATTTATACGCCCATGAGTGGACGTGCCCTATGCTCCCTAAGCTGTGTTTTTTTGATGTTTCAGGACACACCGTACACTTCTCCAGAGTGGCTGTTGGCAATTTACATCCCGCCCATCAGCGTAGCAAGGCTGCCATTTCTCCATGGCCTGTCCTGCATTTCTGGTTTTGATACTTTTTGCAGCATGGCCCTTTTGACCGATGGGAAACGAGACTTCTTTGTAGCGCTGATTAGCCTTTCCAGGTTGCTTGGTTGGCCAAACAGGGCGTATGCGTTTTTTCCTGAATATATTCAGGAAAAAACGCATACGCCCTGTTTGGCCAAGGGCATCATTGTCGACGTTTTGCCACTTTTCATGTGCTTTAAAGGCGATTCGAATCTACCTCCTGAAACCTGTTTCCTGCAATTCTGCCTTGCTTTCAAATCCTCTTCGTTGCCTTCCCTCAATATATTTGTGGACGAGAGTTATCATTTATAACTCAGCAGGTTTGTGAATGGCAGTGCCCCTGAGCTCCATTTTTCAACTCGCTTTTTTGGGAGCTGGCCGCAAAAGCACGGGATTGCCTCAGGCCCTATTCTGGTTCCTGGCGGCAGGCTGAGCCTGTGGATAATTCTTCTTCCTGATGGGAAAATAGAGTGACCTGTGCCTGTCCCAACACCTAGATCTAGTCTCTCATTGGTTGCCCCTCTTCCCGTTCATCCTCTGGACAAATTGCAACCTGTAGGGAACAGGAGGTTAAACGTGCTGATTCTCCAAGTAGGGAGATTGCTAGTAAAGTAGCTGGAATGGCGAACCCGAGCACAAGGAAATGAAAAATGAGGTGCGTATTAGAAACCTTTCAAAATCACACGGTGTACCATCTTCTGGGTTTCTCATGCATGTTTTCGATGTAGGAAGATGCCCTTGAACCTGGAGATTTGGGACCCATGGGATGGGTACCAGGCAGTATTACTTTAAAGGGTCTATGTTTGCTCACCCAACCTCACCCAACCTTTCAGCCCCAAGAGTGTCCACCCTTATGTCTCATCAAGCTGTGGGTCTAGATATGGTCAATCCAGGTTGCATCACAGCCTCTGAACGAATTTTGTAAGAATTTCTCTCTCTTTCACTGTCTTTGTTTTACGGGTTTTTAAAAGTAATTTATTTTTATAATGGGGTTTAGCTGCTTTTCACGACTGTGTTTATGCGGCTTTACACCCACTTGACTCACTTCCAGACAGATATCAATACATAGGTTTTAAGATTCTTACTAGTCACATATATTCTTGTGCGGTGAATAGGGGGTGTTGAGTCCAGTTCACTGAGCAAGGAGCAGGTGTTGTCTATTACATATTGGGTGTATGGAACGGTATCTGAGCGAATTTGAAACCCTTGTTTTATGCCTCACCCCACCTCACCTTTCCCGTTAAGCAGCCATAGTGTGTTTTCTAAACGTGTGACTCTGTTCTGTTTTGTAATTCAGTTCAAGTGTAGCGGTTTTTACATTCCCTCTATAAGTGATAGCTTATGATAAGTGTCTTTTTCTTTGTGACTTATTTCACTTAGAATCGTCGTACCTAAATCCACTCATATTGCTTCTACTAGCCTTATGACATTGATTTCATGTCTGAGTGATATTCCATTGTACATAAGGACCACAACTTCTTTATCCATTTTTCTCTTTCCTGGGATATTTAAGGTGTCATGAAGTGGAGGTTCTTGTCAACAGAGCAGCCCTAAACTTTGGGGTGCCTGTGTCTTGCTGATTTTTAGTTTTCCCAATTTATACGCCCATGAGTGGACGTGCCCTATGCTCCCTAAGCTGTGCTTTTTCGATGTTTCAGGACACACCGTACACTTCTCCAGAGTGGCTGTTGGCAATTTACATCCCGCCCATCAGCGTAGCAAGGCTGCCAATTCTCCATGGCCTGTCCTGCATTTCTGGTTTTGACACTTTTTGCAGCATGGCCCTTTTGACCGATGGGAAGCGAGACTTCTTTGTAGCGCTGATTAACCTTTCCAGGTTGTTTGGTTGGCCAAACAGGGCGTATGCGTTTTTTCCTGAATATATTCAGGAAAAAACGCATACGCCCTGTTTGGCCAAGGGCGTCATTGTCGACGTTTTGCCACTTTTCATGTGCTTTAAAGGCGATTCGAATCTACCTCCTGAAACCTGTTTCCTGCAATTCTGCCTTGCTTTCAAATCCTCTTCGTTGCCTTCCCTCAATATATCTGTGGATGAGAGTTATCATTTGTAGATCTGCGGGTTTGTGAATTGCAGTGTCCCTGATCTCCATTTTTCAACTGGCTTTTTTGGAAGCTGGCCGCAAAAGGGCGGGATTGCCTCAGGCCCTATTCTGCTTCTGGGCGGCAGGCTGAGCCTGTGGTTAATTCTTCTTCCTGATGGGAAAATAGAGTGACCTGTGCCTGTCCCAACACCTAGATCTAGTCTCTCATTGGTTGCCCCTCTTCCCGTTCATCCTCAGGACAAATTGCAACCTGTAGGGAACAGGAGCTTAAAGGTGCTGATTCTCCAAGTAGGGAGATTGCTAGTAAAGTAGCTGGAAAGGCGAACCCGATCACAAGGAGATGAGAAATCAGGTGCGTATTAGAAACCTTTCAAAATCACACAGTGTACCATCTTCTGGGTTTCTCATGCATGTTTTTGATGTAGGAAGATGCCCTTGAACCTGGAGCTTTGGGACCCATGGGATGGGTACCAGGCAGTATTACTTTAAAGGGTCTGCGTTTGCTCACCCAACCTCACCCAACCTTTCAGCCCCAAGAGTGTCCACCCTTATGTCTCATCCAGCTGTGGGTGTAGATATGGTCAATCCAGGTTGCATCACAGCCTCTGAACGAATTCTGTAAGAATTTCTCTCTCTTTCACTGTCTTTGTTTTACGGGTTTTTAAAAGTAATTTATTTTTATAATGGGGTTCAGCTGCTTTTCACGGCTGTGTTTATGCGGCTTTACACCCACTTGACTCTCTTCCAGACAGATATCAATACATAGGTTTTAAGATTCTTACTAGTCACATATATTCTTGTGCAGTGAATAGGGGGTGTTGAGTCCAGTTCACTGAGCAAGGAGTAGGTCTTGTCTATTACATATTGGGTGTATGGAACGGTATCTGAGCGAATTTGAAACCCTTGTTTTATGCCTCACCCCACCTCACCTTTCCCGTTAAGCAGCCATAGTGTGTTTTCTAAACGTGTGACTCTGTTCTGTTTTGTAATTCAGTTCAAGTGTAGCGGTTTTTACATTCCCTCTGTAAGTGATAGCTTATGATAAGTGTCTTTTTCTGTGTGACTTATTTCACTTAGAATCGTCATACCTAAATCCACTCATATTGCTTCTACTAGCCTTATGACATTGATTTCATGTCTGAGTGATATTCCATTGTACATAAGGACCACAACTTCTTTATCCATTTTTCTCTTTCCTGGGATATTTAAGGTGTCATGAAGTGGAGGTTCTTGTCAACAGAGCAGCCCTAAACTTTGGGGTGCCTGTGTCTTGCTGATTTTTAGTTTTCCCAATTTATACGCCCATGAGTGGACGTGCCCTATGCTCCCTAAGCTGTGCTTTTTCGATGTTTCAGGACACACCGTACACTTCTCCAGAGTGGCTGTTGGCAATTTACATCCCGCCCATCAGCGTAGCAAGGCTGCCAATTCTCCATGGCCTGTCCTGCATTTCTGGTTTTGACACATTTTGCAGCATGGCCCTTTTGACCGATGGGAAGCGAGACTTCTTTGTAGCGCTGATTAACCTTTCCAGGTTGCTTGGTTGGCCAAACAGGGCGTATGCGTTTTTTCCTGAATATATTCAGGAAAAAACGCAAATGCCCTTCTTGGCCAAGGGCATCATTGTCGACGTTTTGCCGCTTTTCATGTGCTTTAAATGCGATTCAAATCTACCTTCTGAAATCTGTTTCCTGCAATTCTGCCTTGCTTTCAAATCCTCTGCGTTGCCTTCCCTCAATATATTTGTGGACGAGAGTTATCATTTATAACTCAGCAGCTTTGTGAATGGCAGTGCCCTTGATCTCCATTTTTCAACTGTCTTTTTTGGGAGCTGGCCGCAAAAGCACGGGATTGCCTCAGGCCCTATTCTGGTTCCTGGCAGCAGGCTGAGCCTTTGGATAATTCTTCTTCCTGATTGGAAAATAGAGGGACCTGTGCCTGTCCCAAAACCTAGATCTAGTCTCTCATTGGTTGCCCCTCTTCCCGTTCATCCTCAGGACAAATTGCAACCTGTAGGGAACAGGAGCTTAAAGGTGCTGATTCTCCAAGTAGGGAGATTGCTAGTAAAGTAGCTGGAATGGCGAACCCGAGCACAAGGAGATGAGAAATGAGGTGTGTATTACAAACCTTTCAAAATCACACGGTGTACCATCTTCTGGGTTTCTCATGCATGTTTTCGATGTACGAAGATACCCTTGAACCTAGAGATTTGGGACCCATGGGATGGGTACCAGGCAGTATTACTTTAAAGGGTCTGCGTTTGCTCACCCAACCTCACCCAAACTTTCAGCCCCAAGAGTGTCCACCCTTATGTCTCATCCAGCTGTGGGTCTAGATATGGTCAATCCAGGTTGCATCACAGCCTCTGAACGAATTTTGTAAGAATTTCCCTCTCTTTCACTGTCTTTGTTTTACGGGTTTTTAAAAGTAATTTATTTATATAATGGGGTTTAGCTGCTTTTCACGGCTGTGTTTATGCGGCTTTACACCCACTTGACTCACTTCCAGACAGATATCAATACATAGGTTTTAAGATTCTTACTAGTCACATATATTCTTGTGCGGTGAATAAGGGGTGTTGAGTCCAGTTCACTGAGCAAGGAGTAGGTCTTTTCTATTACATATTGGGTGTATGGAACGATATCTGAGCGAATTTGAAACCCTTGTTTTACGCATCACCCCACCTCACCTTTCCCGTTAAGCAGCCATAGTGTGTTTTCTAAACGTGTGACTCTGTTCTGTTTTGTAATTCAGTTCAAGTGTAGCGGTTTTTACATTCCCTCTATAAGTGATAGTTTATGATAAGTGTCTTTTTCTGTGTGACTTATTTCACTTAGAATCGTCGTACCTAAATCCACTCATCTTGCTTCTACTAGCCTTATGACATTGATTTCGTGTCTGAGTGATATTCCATTGTACATAAGGACCACAACTTCTTTATCCATTTTTCTCTTTCCTGGGATATTTAAGGTGTCATGAAGTGGAGGTTCTTGTCAACAGAGCAGCCCTAAACTTTGGGGTGCCTGTGTCTTGCTGATTTTTAGTTTTCCCAATTTATACGCCCATGAGTGGACGTGCCCTATGCTCCCTAAGCTGTGTTTTTTCGATGTTTCAGGACACACCGTACACTTCTCCAGAGTGGCTGTTGGCAATTTACATCCCGCCCATCAGCGTAGCAAGGCTGCCATTTCTCCATGGCCTGTCCTGCATTTCTGGTTTTGACACTTTTTGCAGCATGGCCCTTTTGACCGATGGGAAGCAAGACTTCTTTGTAGCGCTGATTAGCCTTTCCAGGTTGCTTGGTTGGGCAATAAGGGCGTATGCGTTTTTTCCTGAATATATTCAGGAAAAAACGCATACGCCCTGTTTGGCCAAGTGCATCATTGTTGACGTTTTGCCGCTTTTCATGTGCTTTAAAGGCGATTCGAATCTAGCTCCTGAAATCTGTTTCCTGCAATTCTACCTTGCTTTCAAATCCTCTTCGTTGCCTTCCCTCAATATATTTGTGGACGAGAGTTATCATTTATAACTCTGCGGGTTTGTGAATTGCAGTGTCCCTGAGCTCCATTTTTCAACTCGCTTTTTTGCGAGCTGGCCGCAAAAGCGCGGGATTGCCTCAGGCCCTATTCTGCTTCTGGGCGGCAGGCTGAGCCTGTGGTTAATTCTTCTTCCTGATGGGAAAATAGAGTGACCTGTGCCTGTCCCAACACCTAGATCTAGTCTCTCATCGGTTGCCCCTCTTCCCGTTCATCCTCAGGACAAATTGCAACCTGTAGGGAACAGGAGCTTAAAGGTGCTGATTCTCCAAGTAGGGAGATTGCTAGTAAAGTAGCTGGAAAGGCGAACCCGAGCACAAGGAGATGAGAAATGAGGTGCGTATTAGAAACCTTTCAAAATCACAAGGTGTACCATCTTCTGGGTTTCTCATGCATGTTTTCAATGTAGGAAGATGCCCTTGAACCTGGAGATTTGGGACCCATGGGATGGTTACCATGCAGTATTACTTTAAAGGGTCTGAGTTTGCTCACCCAACCTCACCCAAACTTTCAGCCCCAAGAGTGTCCACCCTTATGTCTCATCCAGCTGTGGGTTTAGATATGGTCAATCCAGGTTGCATCACAGCCTCTGAACGAATTTTGTAAGAGTTTCTCTCTCTTTCACTGTCTTTGTTTTACGGGTTTTTAAAAGTAGTTTATTTTTATAATGGGGTTTAGCTGCTTTTCACGGCTGTGTTTATGCGGCTTTACACCCACTTGACTCACTTCCAGACAGATATCAATACATAGGTTTTAAGATTCTTAATAGTCACATATATTCTTGTGCGGTGAATAGGGGGTGTTGAGTCCAGTTCACTGAGCAAGGAGTAGGTCTTGTCTATTATATATTGGGTGTATGGAACGGTATCTGAGTGAATTTGAAACCCTTGTTTTATGCATCACCCCACCTCACCTTTCCCGTTAAGCAGCCATAGTGTGTTTTCTAAACGTGTGACTCTGTTCTGTTTTGTAATTCAGTTCAAGTGTAGCGGTTTTTACATTCCCTCTATAAGTGATAGCTTATGATAAGTGTCTTTTTCTTTGTGACTTATTTCACTTAGAATCGTCGTACCTAAATCCACTCATCTTGCTTCTACTAGCCTTATGACATTGATTTCATGTCTGAGTGATATTCCATTGTACATAAGGACCACAACTTCTTTATCCATTTTTCTCTTTCCTGGGATATTTAAGGTGCCATGAAGTGGAGGTTCTTGTCAACAGAGCAGCCCTAAACTTTGGGGTGCCTGTGTCTTGCTGATTTTTAGTTTTCCCAATTTATACGCCCATGAGTGGACGTGCCCTATGCTCCCTAAGCTGTGTTTTTTCGATGTTTCAGGACACACCGTACACTTCTCCAGAGTGGCTGTTGGCAATTTACATCCCGCCCATCAGCGTAGCAAGGCTGCCATTTCTCCATGGCCTGTCCTGCATTTCTGGTTTTGACACTTTTTGCAGCATGACCCTTTTGACCGATGGGAAGCGAGACTTCTTTGTAGCGCTGATTTGCCTTTCCAGGTTGCTTGGTTGGGCAAAAAGGGCGTATGCGTTTTTTCCTGAATATATTCAGGAAAATCGCATACGCCCTTTTTGGCCAAGGGCATCATTGTCGACGTTTTGCCGCTTTTCATGTGCTTTAAAGGCGATTCGAATCTACCTCCTGAAATCTGTTTCCTGCAATTCTAACTTGCTTTCAAATCCTCTTCGTTGCCTTCCCTCAATATATCTGTGGATGAGAGTTATCATTTATAACTCTGCGGGTTTGTGAATTGCAGTGTCCCTGAGCTCCATTTTTCAACTCGCTTTTTTGGGAGCTGGCCGCAAAAGCGCTGGATTGCCTCAGGCCCTATTCTGCTTCTGGGCGGCAGGCTGAGCCTGTGGTTAATTCTTCTTCCTGATGGGAAAATAGAGTGACCTGTGCCTGTCCCAACACCTAGATCTAGTCTCTCATTGGTTGCCCCTCTTCCCGTTCATCCTCAGGACAAATTGCAACCTGTAGGGAACAGGAGCTTAAAGGTGCTGATTCTCCAAGTAGGGAGATTGCTAGTAAAGTAGCTGGAATGGCGAACCCGAGCACAAGGAGATGAGAAATGAGGTGCGTATTAGAAATCTTTCAAAATCACACAGTGTACCGTCTTCTGGGTTTCTCATGCATGTTTTCAATGTAGGAAGATGCCCTTGAACCTGGAGATTTGGGACCCATGGGATGGTTACCATGCAGTATTACTTTAAAGGGTCTGAGTTTGCTCACCCAACCTCACCCAACCTTTCAGCCCCAAGAGTGTCCACCCTTATGTCTCATCCAGCTGTGGGTTTAGATATGGTCAATCTAGGTTGCATCACAGCCTCTGAACGAATTTTGTAAGAGTTTCTCTCTCTTTCACTGTCTTTGTTTTACGGGTTTTTAAAAGTAGTTTATTTTTATAATGGGGTTTAGCTGCTTTTCACGGCTGTGTTTATGCGGCTTTACACCCACTTGACTCACTTCCAGACAGATATCAATACATTGGTTTTAAGATTCTTACTAGTCACATATATTCTTGTGCGGTGAATAGGGGGTGTTGAGTCCAGTTCACTGAGCAAGGAGTAGGTCTTGTCTATTATATATTGGGTGTATGGAACGGTTTCTGAGTGAATTTGAAACCCTTGTTTTATGCATCACCCCACCTCACCTTTCCCGTTAAGCAGCCATAGTGTGTTTTCTAAACGTGTGACTCTGTTCTGTTTTGTAATTCAGTTCAAGTGTAGCGGTTTTTACATTCCCTCTATAAGTGATAGCTTATGATAAGTGTCTTTTTCTGTGTGACTTATTTCACTTAGAATCGTCGTACCTAAATCCACTCATCTTGCTTCTACTAGCCTTATGACATTGATTTCATGTCTGAGTGATATTCCATTGTACATAAGGACCACAATTTCTTTATCCATTTTTCTCTTTCCTGGGATATTTAAGGTGCCATGAAGTGGAGGTTCTTGTCAACAGAGCAGCCCTAAACTTTGGGGTGCCTGTGTCTTGCTGATTTTTAGTTTTCCCAATTTATACGCCCATGAGTGGACGTGCCCTATGCTCCCTAAGCTGTGTTTTTTCGATGTTTCAGGACACACCGTACACTTCTCCAGAGTGGCTGTTGGCAATTTACATCCCGCCCATCAGCGTAGCAAGGCTGCCATTTCTCCATGGCCTGTCCTGCATTTCTGGTTTTGACACTTTTTGCAGCATGACCCTTTTGACCGATGGGAAGCGAGACTTCTTTGTAGCGCTGATTTGCCTTTCCAGGTTGCTTGGTTGTCCAAAAAGGGCGTATGCGTTTTTTCCTGAATATATTCAGGAAAAAACGCATACGCCCTTTTTGGCCAAGGGCTTCATTGTCGACGTTTTGCCGCTTTTCATGTGCTTTAAAGGCGATTCGAATCTACTTCCTGAAATCTGTTTCCTGCAATTCTACCTTGCTTTCAAATCCTCTTCGTTGCCTTCCCTCAATATATCTGTGGATGAGAGTTATCATTTATAACTCTGCGGGTTTGTGAATTGCAGTGTCCCTGAGCTCCATTTTTCAACTCGCTTTTTTGGGAGCTGGCCGCAAAAGCGCGGGATTGCCTCAGGCCCTATTCTGCTTCTGGGCGGCAGGCTGAGCCTGTGGTTAATTCTTCTTCCTGATGGGAAAATAGAGTGACCTGTGCCTGTCCCAACACCTAGATCTAGTTTCTCATTGGTTGCCCCTCTTCCCGTTCATCCTTAGGACAAATTGCAACCTGTAGGGAACAGGAGCTTAAAGGTGCTGATTCTCCAAGTAGGGAGATTGCTAGTAAAGTAGCTGGAAAGGCGAACCCGAGCACAAGGAGATGAGAAATGAGGTGCGTATTAGAAACCTTTCAAAATTACACGGTGTACCATCTTCTGGGTTTCTCATGCATGTTTTCAATGTAGGAAGATGCCCTTGGACCTGGAGATTTGGGACCCATGGGATGGGTACCACGCAGTATTACTTTAAGGGGTCTGAGTTTGCTCACCCAACCTCACCCAAACTTTCAGCCCCAAGAGTGTCCACCCTTATGTCTCATCCAGCTGTGGGTCTAGATATGGTCAATCCAGGTTGCATCACAGCCTCTGAACAAATTTTGTAAGAATTTCTCTCTCTTTCACTGTCTTTGTTTTACGGGTTTTTAAAAGTAATTTATTTTTATAATGGGGTTTAACTGCTTTTCACGGCTGTGTTTATGCGGCTTTACACCCACTTGACTCACTTCCAGACAGATATCAATACATAGGTTTTAAGATTCTTACTATTCACATATATTCTTGTGCGGTGAATAGGGGTTGTTGAGTCCAGTTCACTGAGCAAGGAGTAGGTCTTGTCTATTACATATTGGGTGTATGGAACGGTATCTGAGCGAATTTGAAACCCTTGTTTTATGCATCACCCCACCTCACCATTCCCGTTAAGCAGCTATAGTGTGTTTTCTAAACTTGTGACTCTGTTCTGTTTTGTAATTCAGTTCAAGTGTAGCGGTTTTTACATTCCCTCTATAAGTGATAGCTTATGATAAGTGTCTTTTTCTGTGTGACTTATTTCACTTAGAATCGTCGTACCTAAATCCAGTCATCTTGCTTCTACTAGCCTTATGACATTGATTTCGTGTCTGAGTGATATTCCATTGTACATAAGGACCACAACTTCTTTATCCATTTTTCTCTTTCCTGGGATATTTAAGGTGTCATGAAGTGGAGGTTCTTGTCAACAGAGCAGCCCTAAACTTTGGGGTGCCTGTGTCTTGCTGATTTTTAGTTTTCCCAATTTATACGCCCATGAGTGGACGTGCCCTATCCTCCCTAAGCTGTGTTTTTTCGATGTTTCAGGACACACCGTACACTTCTCCAGAGTGGCTGTTGGCAATTTACATCCCGCCCATCAGCGTAGCAAGGCTGCCATTTCTCCATGGCCTGTCCTGCATTTCTGGTTTTGACACTTTTTGCAGCATGGCCCTTTTGACCGATGGGAAGCGAGACTTCTTTGTAGCGCTGATTAGCCTTTCCAGGTTGCTTGGTTGGCCAAACAGGGCGTATGCGTTTTTTCCTGAATATATTCAGGAAAAAACGCATACGCCCTGTTTGGCCAAGGGCATCATTGTCGACGTTTTGCCGCTTTTCATGTGCTTTAAAGGCGATTCAAATGTACCTCCTGAAATATGTTTCCTGCAATTCTGCCTTGCTTTCAAATCCTCTTCGTTGCCTTACCTCAATATATTTGTGGACGAGAGTTATCATTTATAACTCAGCAGGTTTTTGAATGGCAGTTCCCTTGAGCTCCATTTTTCAACTCACTTTTTTGTGAGCTGGCCGCAAAAGCACGGGATTGCCTCAGGCCCTATTCTGGTTCCTGGCAGCAGGCTGAGCCTTTGGATAATTCTTCTTCCTGATGGGAAAATAGATTGACCTGTGCCTGTCCCAACACTTAGATCTAGTCTCTCATTGTTTGCCCCTCTTCCCGTTCATCCTCAGGACAAATTGCAACCTGTAGGGAACAGGAGGTTAAAGGTGCTGATTCTCCAAGTAGGGAGATTGCTAGTAAAGTAGCTGGAAAGGCGAACCCGAGCACAAGGAGTTGAGAAATGAGGTGCGTATTAGAAACCTTTCAAAATCACACCGTGTACCATCTTCTGGGTTTCTCATGCATGTTTTCGATGTAGGAAGATGCCCTTGATCCTGGAGATTTGGGACCCATGGGATGGGTACCAAGCAGTGTTACTTTAAAGGGTCTGCGTTTGCTCACCCAACCTCACCCAACCTTTCAGCCCCAAGAGTGTCCACCCTTATGTCTCATCCAGCTGTGGGTCTAGATATGGTCAATCCAGGTTGCATCACAGCCTCTGAACGAATTTTGTAAGAATTTCTCTCTCTTTCACTGTCTTTGTTTTACGGGTTTTTAAAAGTAATTTATTTTTATAATGGGGTTTAGCTGCTTTTCACGACTGTGTTTATGCGGCTTTACACCCACTTGACTCACTTCCAGACAGATATCAATACATAGGTTTTAAGATTCTTACTAGTCACATATATTCTTGTGCGGTGAATAGGGGGTGTTGAGTCCAGTTCACTGAGCAAGGAGCAGGTGTTGTCTATTACATATTGGGTGTATGGAACGGTATCTGAGCGAATTTGAAACCCTTGTTTTATGCCTCACCCCACCTCACCTTTCCCGTTAAGCAGCCATAGTGTGTTTTCTAAACGTGTGACTCTGTTCTGTTTTGTAATTCAGTTCAAGTGTAGCGGTTTTTACATTCCCTCTGTAAGTGATAGCTTATGATAAGTGTCTTTTTCTTTGTGACTTATTTCACTTAGAATCGTCGTACCTAAATCCACTCATATTGCTTCTACTAGCCTTATGACATTGATTTCATGTCTGAGTGATATTCCATTGTACATAAGGACCACAACTTCTTTATCCATTGTTTTCTTTCCTGGGATATTTAAGGTGTCATGAAGTGGAGGTTCTTGTCAACAGAGCAGCCCTAAACTTTGGGGTGCCTGTGTCTTGCTGATTTTTAGTTTTCCCAATTTATACGCCCATGAGTGGACGTGCCCTATGCTCCCTAAGCTGTGCTTTTTCGATGTTTCAGGACACACCGTACACTTCTCCAGAGTGGCTGTTGGAAATTTACATCCCGCCCATCAGCGTAGCAAGGCTGCCAATTCTCCATGGCCTGTCCTGCATTTCTGGTTTTGACACTTTTTGCAGCATGGCCCTTTTGACCGATGGGAAGCGAGACTTCTTTGTAGCGCTGATTAACCTTTCCAGGTTGCTTGGTTGGCCAAACAGGGCTTATGCGTTTTTTCCTGAATATATTCAGGAAAAAACGCATAAGCCCTGTTTGGCCAAGGGCATCATTGTCGACGTTTTGCCACTTTTCATGTGCTTTAAAGGCGATTCGAATCTACCTCCTGAAACCTGTTTCCTGCAATTCTGCCTTGCTTTCAAATCCTCTTCGTTGCCTTCCCTCAATATATCTGTGGATGAGAGTTATCATTTGTAGATCTGCGGGTTTGTGAGTTGCAGTGTCCCTGATCTCCATTTTTCAACTGGCTTTTTTGGGAGCTGGCCACAAAAGCGCGGGATTGCCTCAGGCCCTATTCTGCTTCTGATCGGCAGGCTGAGCCTGTGGTTAATTCTTCTTCCCAATGGGAAAATAGAGTGACCTGTGCCTGTCCCTACACCTAGATCTAGTCTCTCATTGGTTGCCCCTCTTCCCGTTCATCCTCAGGACAAATTCCAACCTGTAGGGAACAGGAGCTTAAAGGTGCTGATTCTCCAAGTAGGGAGATTGCTAGTAAAGTAGCTGGAAAGGCGAACCCGAGCACAAGGAGATGAGAAATCAGGTGCGCATTAGAAACCTTTCAAAATCACACGGTGTACCATCTTCTGGGTTTCTCATGCATGTTTTCGATGTAGGAAGATGCCCTTGAACCTGGAGATTTGGGACCCATGGGATGGGTACCAGGCAGTATTACTTTAAAGGGTCTGCGTTTGCTCACCCAACCTCACCCAAACTTTCAGCCCCAAGAGTGCCCACCCTTATGTCTCATCCAGCTGTGGGTCTAGATATGGTCAATCCAGGTTGCATCACAGCCTCTGAACGAATTTTGTAAGAATTTCTCTCTCTTTCACTGTCTTTGTTTTACGGGTTTTTAAAAGTAATTTATTTTTATAATGGGGTTTAGCTGCTTTTCACGGCTGTGTTTATGCGGCTTTACACCCACTTGACTCACTTCCAGACAGATATCAATACATAGGTTTTAAGATTCTTACTAGTCACATATATTCTTGTGCAGTGAATAGGGGGTGTTGAGTCCAGTTCACTGAGCAAGCAGTAGGTCTTGTCTATTACATATTGGGTGTATGGAACGGTATCTGAGCGAATTTGAAACCCTTGTTTTATGCCTCACCCCACCTCACCTTTCCCGTTAAGCAGCCATAGTGTGTTGTCTAAACGTGTGACTCTGTTCTGTTTTGTAATTCAGTTCAAGTGTAGCGGTTTTTACATTCCCTCTATAAGTGATAGCTTATGATAAGTGTCTTTTTCTGTGTGACTTATTTCACTTAGAATCGTCGTACCTAAATCCACTCATCTTGCTTCTACTAGCCTTATGACATTGATTTCATGTCTGAGTGATATTCCATTGTACATAAGCACCACAACTTCTTTATCCATTTTTCTCTTTCCTGGAATATTTAAGGTGTCATGAAGTGGAGGTTCTTGTCAACAGAGCAGCCCTAAACTTTGGGGTGCCTGTGTCTTGCTGATTTTTAGTTTTCCCAATTTATACGCCCATGAGTGGACGTGCCCTATGCTCCCTAAGCTGTGTTTTTTCGATGTTTCAGGACACACCGTACACTTCTCCAGAGTGGCTGTTGGCAATTTACATCCCGCCCATCAGCGTAGCAAGGCTGCCATTTCTCCATGGCCTGTCCTGCATTTCTGGTTTGGACACTTTTTGCAGCATGGCCCTTTTGACCGATGGGAAGCGAGACTTTTTTGTAGCGCTGATTTGCCTTTCCAGGTTGCTTGGTTGGCAAAAAAGGGCGTATGCGTTTTTTCCTGAATATATTCAGGAAAAAACGCATACGCCCTTTTTGGCCAAGGGCATCATTGTCGACGTTTTGCCGCTTTTCAGGTGCTTTAAATGCGATTCAACTCTACGTTCTGAAATCTGTTTCCTGCAATTCTGCCTTGCTTTCAAATCCTCTGCGTTGCCTTCCCTCAATATATTTGTGGACGAGAGTTATCATTTATAACTCAGCAGCTTTGTGAATGGCAGTGCCCTTGAGCTCCATTTTTCAACTGTCTTTTTTGGGAGCTGGCCGCAAAAGCACGGGATTGCCTCAGGGCCTATTCTGGTTCCTGGCAGCAGGCTGAGCCTTTGGATAATTCTTCTTCCTGATGGGAAAATAGAGTGACCTGTGCCTGTCCCAACACCTAGATCTAGTCTCTCATTGGTTGCCCCTCTTCCCGTTCATCCTCAGGACAAATTGCAACCTGTAGGGAACAGGAGCTTAAAGGTGCTGATTCTCCAAGTAGGGAGATTGCTAGTAAAGTAGCTGGAATGGCGAACCCGAGCACAAGGAGATGAGAAATGAGGTGCGTATTAGAAATCTTTCAGAATCACACAGTGTACCATCTTCTGGGTTTCTCATGCATGTTTTCAATGTAGGAAGATGCCCTTGAACCTGGAGATTTGGGACCCATGGGATGGTTACCATGCAGTATTACTTTAAAGGGTCTGAGTTTGCTCACCCAACCTCACCCAACCTTTCAGCCCCAAGAGTGTCCACCCTTATGTCTCATCCAGCTGTGGGTCTAGATATGGTCAATCCAGGTTGCATCACAGCCTCTGAACGAATTTTGTAAGAATTTCTCTCTCTTTCACTGTCTTTGTTTTACGGGTTTTTAAAAGTAATTTATTTTTATAATGGGGTTTAGCTGCTTTTCACGACTGTGTTTATGCGGCTTTACACCCACTTGACTCACTTCCAGACAGATATCAATACATAGGTTTTAAGATTCTTACTAGTCACATATATTCTTGTGCGGTGAATAGGGGGTGTTGAGTCCAGTTCACTGAGCAAGGAGCAGGTGTTGTCTATTACATATTGGGTGTATGGAACGGTATCTGAGCGAATTTGAAACCCTTGTTTTATGCCTCACCCCACCTCACCTTTCCCGTTAAGCAACCATAGTGTGTTTCTAAACGTGTGACTCTGTTCTGTTTTGTAATTCAGTTCAAGTGTAGCGGTTTTTACATTCCCTCTGTAAGTATTAGCTTATGATAAGTGTCTTTTTCTTTGTGACTTATTTCACTTAGAATCGTCGTACCTAAATCCACTCATATTGCTTCTACTAGCCTTATGACATTGATTTCATGTCTGAGTGATATTCCATTGTACATAAGGACCACAACTTCTTTATCCATTTTTCTCTTTCCTGGGATATTTAAGGTGTCATGAAGTGGAGGTTCTTGTCAACAGAGCAGCCCTAAACTTTGGGGTGCCTGTGTCTTGCTGATTTTTAGTTTTCCCAATTTATACGCCCATGAGTGGACGTGCCCTATGCTCCCTAAGCTGTGCTTTTTCGATGTTTCAGGACACACCGTACACTTCTCCAGAGTGGCTGTTGGCAATTTACATCCCGCCCATCAGCGTAGCAAGGCTGCCAATTCTCCATGGCCTGTCCTGCATTTCTGGTTTTGACACTTTTTGCAGCATGGCCCTTTTGACCGATGGGAAGCGAGACTAATTTGTAGCGCTGATTAACCTTTCCAGGTTGCTTTGTTGGCCAAACAGGGCGTATGCGTTTTTTCCTGAATATATTCAGGAAAAAACGCATACGCCCTGTTTGGCCAAGGGCATCATTGTCGACGTTTTGCCACTTTTCATGTGCTTTAAAGGCGATTCGAATCTACCTCCTGAAACCTGTTTCCTGCAATTCTGCCTTGCTTTCAAATCCTCTTCGTTGCCTTCCCTCAATATATCTGTGGATGAGAGTTATCATTTGTAGATCTGCGGGTTTGTGAATTGCAGTGTCCGTGATCTCCATTTTTCAACTGGCTTTTTTGGGAGCTGGCCGCAAAAGCGCGGGATTGCCTCAGGCCTTATTCTGCTTCTGATCGGCAGGCTGAGCCTGTGGTTAATTCTTCTTCCCAATGGGAAAATAGAGTGACCTGTGCCTGTCCCTACACCTAGATCTAGTCTCTCATTGGTTGCCCCTCTTCCCGTTCATCCTCAGGACAAATTCCAACCTGTAGGGAACAGGAGCTTAAAGGTGCTGATTCTCCAAGTAGGGAGATTGCTAGTAAAGTAGCTGGAAAGGCGAACCCGAGCACAAGGAGATGAGAAATCAGGTGCGCATTAGAAACCTTTCAAAATCACACGGTGTACCATCTTCTGGGTTTCTCATGCATGTTTTCGATGTAGGAAGATGCCCTTGAACCTGGAGATTTGGGACCCATGGGATGGGTACCAGGCAGTATTACTTTAAAGGGTCTGCGTTTGCTCACCCAACCTCACCCAACCTTTCAGCCCCAAGAGTGTCCACCCTTATATCTCATACAGCTGTGGGTCTAGATATGGTCAATCCAGGTTGCATCACAGCCTCTGAACGAATTTTGTAAGAATTTCTCTCTCTTTCACTGTCTTTGTTTTACGGGTTTTTAAAAGTAATTTATTTTTATAATGGGGTTTAGCTGTTTTTCACGGCTGTGTTTATGCGGCTTTACACCCACTTGACTCACTTCCAGACAGATATCAATACATAGGTTTTAAGATTCTTACTAGTCACATATATTCTTGTGCAGTGAATAGGGGGTGTTGAGTCCAGTTCACTGAGCAAGGAGTAGGTCTTGTCTATTACATATTGGGTGTATGGAACGGTATCTGAGCGAATTTGAAACCCTTGTTTTATGCATCACCCCACCTCACCTTTCCCGTTAAGCAGCCATAGTGTGTTTTCTAAACGTGTGACTCTGTTCTGTTTTGTAATTCACTTCAAGTGTAGCGGTTTTTACATTCCCTCTATAAGTGATAGCTTATGATAAGTGTCTTTTTCTGTGTGACTTATTTCACTTAGAATCGTCGTACCTAAATCCACTCATCTTGCTTCTACTAGCCTTATGACATTGATTTCATGTCTGAGTGATATTCCATTGTACATAAGGACCTCAACTTCTTTATCCATTTTTCTCTTTCCTGGGATATTTAAGGTGTCATGAAGTGGAGGTTCTTGTCAACAGAGCAGCCCTAAACTTTGGGGTGCCTGTGTCTTGCTGATTTTTAGTTTTCCCAATTTATACGCCCATGAGTGGACGTGCCCTATGCTCCCTAAGCTGTGTTTTTTCGATGTTTCAGGACACACCGTACACTTCTCCAGAGTGGCTGTTGGCAATTTACATCCCGCCCATCAGCGTAGCAAGGCTGCCATTTCTCCATGGCCTGTCCTGCATTTCTGGTTTTGACACTTTTTGCAGCATGGCCCTTTTGCCCGATGGGAAGCGAGACTTCTTTGTAGCGCTGATTAGCCTTTCCAGTTTGCTTGGTTGGCCAAACAGGGCGTATGCGTTTTTTCCTGAATATATTCAGGAAAAAACGCATACGCCCTGTTTGGCCAAGGGCATCATTGTCGACGTTTTGCCACTTTTCATGTGCTTTAATGGCGATTCGAATCTACCTCCTGAAACCTGTTTCCTGCAATTCTGCCTTGCTTTCAAATCCTCTTCGTTGCCTTCCCTCAATATATTTGTGGACGAGAGTTATCATTTATAACTCAGCAGGTTTGTGAATGGCAGTGCCCCTGAGCTCCATTTTTCAACTGTCTCTTTTGGGAGCTGGCCGCAAAAGCACGGGATTGCCTCAGGCCCTATTCTGGTTCCTGGCGGCAGGCTGAGCCTGTGGATAATTCTTCTTCCTGATGGGAAAATAGAGTGACCTGTGCCTGTCCCAACACCTAGATCTAGTCTCTCATTGGTTGCCCCTCTTCCCGTTCATCCTCAGGACAAATTGCAACCTGTAGGGAACAGGAGGTTAAACGTGCTGATTCTCCAAGTAGGGAGATTGCTAGTAAAGTAGCTGGAATGGCGAACCCGAGCACAAGGAAATGAGAAATGAGGTGCGTATTAGAAACCTTTCAAAATCACACGGTGTACCATCTTCTGGGTTTCTCATGCATGTTTTCGATGTAGGAAGATGCCCTTGAACCTGGAGATTTGGGACCCATGGGATGTGTACCAGGCAGTATTACTTTAAAGGGTCTGTGTTTGCTCACCCAACCTCACCCAACCTTTCAGCCCCAAGAGTGTCCACCCTTATGTCTCAAACAGCTGTGGGTCTAGATATGGTCAATCCAGGTTGCATCACAGCCTCTGAACGAATTTTGTAAGAATTTCTCTCTCTTTCTCTGTCTTTATTTTACGGGTTTTTAAAAGTAATTTATTTTTATAATGGGGTTTAGCTGCTTTTCACGGCTGTGTTTATGCGGCTTTACACCCACTTGACTCACTTCCAGACAGATATCAATACATAGGTTTTAAGATTCTTACTAGTCACATATATTCTTGTGCGGTGAATAGGGGGTGTTGAGTCCATTTCACTGAGCAAGGAGTAGGTCTTGTCTATTACATATTGGGTGTATGGAACGGTATCTGAGCGAATTTGAAACCCTTGTTTTATGCATCACCCCACCTCACCTTTCCCGTTAAGCAGCCATAGTGTGATTTCTAAACGTGTGAATCTGTTCTCTTTTGTAATTCAGTTCAAGTGTGGCGGTTTTTACATTCCCTCTATAAGTGATAGCTTATGATAAGTGTCTTTTCCTGTGTGACTTATTTCACTTAGAATCGTCGTACCTAAATCCACTCATCTTGCTTCTACTAGCCTTATGACAGTGATTTCATGTCTGAGTGATATTCCATTGTACATAAGGGCCACAACTTCTTTCTCCATTTTGCTCTTTCCTGGGATATTTAAGGTGTCATGAAGTGGAGGTTCTTGTCAACAGAGCAGCCCTAAACTTTGGGGTGCTTGTGTCTTGCTGATTTTTAGTTTTCCCAATTTATACGCCCATGAGTGGACGTGCCCTATGCTCCCTAAGCTGTGTTTTTTCGATGTTTCAGGACACACCGTACACTTCTCCAGAGTGGCTGTTGGCAATTTACATCCCGCCCATCAGCGTAGCAAGGCTGCCATTTCTCCATGGCCTGTCCCGCATTTCTGGTTTTGACACTTTTTGCAGCATGACCCTTTTGACCGATGGGAAGCGAGACTTCTTTGTAGCGCTGATTTGCCTTTCCAGGTTGCTTGGTTGGCCAAAAAGGGCGTATGCGTTTTTTCCTGAATATATTCAGGAAAAAACGCATACGCCCTTTTTGGCCAAGGGCATAATTGTCGACGTTTTGCCGCTTTTCATGTGCTTTAAAGGCGATTCGAATCTACCTCGTGAAATCTGTTTCCTGCAATTCTGCCTTGCTTTCAAATCCTCTTCGTTGCCTTCCCTCAATATATCTGTGGATGAGAGTTATCATTTATAACTCTGCGGGTTTGTGAATTGCAGTGTCCCTGAGCTCCATTTTTCAACTCGCTTTTTTGGGAGCTGGCCGCAAAAGCGCGGGATTGCCTCAGGCCCTATTCTGCTTCTGGGCGGCAGGCTGAGCCTGTCGTTAATTCTTCTTCCTGATGGGAAAATAGAGTGACCTGTGCCTGTCCCAACACCTAGATCTAGTCTCTCATTGGTTGCCCCTCTTCCCGTTCATCCTCAGGACAAATTGCAACCTGTAGGGAACAGGAGCTTAAAGGTGCTGATTCTCCAAGTAGGGAGATTGTTAGTAAAGTAGCTGGAATGGCGAACCCGAGCACAAGGAGATGAGAAATGAGGTGCGTATTAGAAAACTTTCAAAATCACACGGTGTACCATCTTCTGGGTTTCTCATGCATGTTTTCGATGTAGGAAGATGCCCTTGAACCTGGAGATTTGGGACCCATGGGATGGGTACCAGGCAGTATTACTTTAAAGGGTCTGTGTTTGCTCACCCAACCTCACCCAACCTTTCAGTCCCAAGAGTGTCCACCTTTATGTCTCATCCAGCTGTGGGTCTAGATATGGTCAATCCAGGTTGCATCACAGCCTCTGAACGAATTTTGTAAGAATTTCTCTCTATTTCACTGTCTTTGTTTTACGGGTTTTTAAAAGTAATTTATTTTTATACTGGGGTTAAGCTGCTTTTCACGGCTGTGTTTATGCGGCTTTACACCCACTTGACTCACTTCCAGACAGATATCAATACATAGGTTTTAAGATTCTTACTAGTCACATATATTCTTGGGCGGTGAATAGGGGGTGTTGAGTCCAGTTCACTGAGCAAGGAGTAGGTCTTGTCTATTACATATTGGGTGTATGGAACGGTATCTGAGCGAATTTGAAACCCTTGTTTTATGCATCACCCCACCTCACCTTTCCCGTTAAGCAGCCATAGTGTGTTTTCTAAACGTGTGACTCTGTTCTGTTTTGTAATTCAGTTCAAGTGTAGCGGTTTTTACATTCCCTCTATAAGTGATAGCTTATGATAAGTGTCTTTTTCTGTGTGACTTATTTCACTTAGAATCGTCGTACCTAAATCCACTCATCTTGCTTCTACTAGCCTTATGACATTGATTTCATGTCTGAGTGATATTCCATTGTACATAAGGGCCACAACTTCTTTCTCCATTTTGCTCTTTCCTGTCATATTTAAGGTGTCATGAAGTGGAGGTTCTTGTCAACAGAGCAGCCCTAAACTTTGGGGTGCTTGTGTCTTGCTGATCTTTAGTTTTCCCAATTTATACGCCCATGAGTGGACGTGCCCTATGCTCCCTAAGCTGTGTTTTTTCGATGTTTCAGGACACACCGTACACTTCTCCAGAGTGGCTGTTGGCAATTTACATCCCGCCCATCAGCGTAGCAAGGCTGCCATTTCTCCATGGCCTGTCCTGCATTTCTGGTTTTGACACTTTTTGCAGCATGGCCCTTTTGACCGATGGGAAGCGAGACATCTTTGTAGCGCTGATTTGCCTTTCCAGGTTGCTTGGTTGGCCAAAAAGGGCGTATGCGTTTTTTCCTGAATATATTCAGGAAAAAACGCATACGCCCTTTTTGACCAAGGGCATCATTGTCGACGTTTTGCCGCTTTTCATGTGCTTTAAAGGCGATTCGAATCTACCTCCTGAAATCTGTTTCCTGCAATTCTGCCTTGCTTTCAAATCCTCTTCGTTGCCTTCCCTCAATATATCTGTGGATGAGAGTTGTCATTTATAACTCTGCGGGTTTGTGAATTGCAGTGTCCCTGAGCTCCATTTTTCAAGTCGCTTTTTTGGGAGCTGGCCGCAAAAGCGCGGGATTGCCTCAGGCCCTATTCTGCTTCTGGGAGGCAGGCTGAGCCTGTGGTTAATTCTGCTTCCTGATGGGAAAATAGAGTGACCTGTGCCTGTCCCAACACCTAGATCTAGTCTCTCATTGGTTGCCCCTCTTCCCGTTCATCCTCAGGACAAATTGCAACCTGTAGGGAACAGGAGCTTAAAGGTGCTGATTCTCCAAGTAGGGAGATTTCTAGTAAAGTAGCTGGAATGGCTAACCCGAGCACAAGGAGATGAGAAATGAGGTGCGTATTAGAAAACTTTCAAAATCACACGGTGTACCATCTTCTGGGTTTCTCATGCATGTTTTCAATGTAGGAAGATGCCCTTGAACCTGGAGATTTGGGACCCATGGGATGGTTACCATGCAGTATTACTTTAAAGGGTCTGAGTTTGCTCACCCAACCTCACCCAACCTTTCAGCCCCAAGAGTGTCCACCCTTATGTCTCATCCAGCTGTGGGTCTAGATATGGTCAATCCAGGTTGCATCACAGCCTCTGAACGAATTTTGTAAGAATTTCTCTCTCTTTCACTGTCTTTGTTTTACGGGTTTTTAAAAGTAATTTATTTTTATAATGGGGTTTAGCTGCTTTTCACGACTGTGTTTATGCGGCTTTACACCCACTTGACTCACTTCCAGACAGATATCAATACATAGGTTTTAAGATTCTTACTAGTCACATATATTCTTGTGCGGTGAATAGGGGGTGTTGAGTCCAGTTCACTGAGCAAGGAGCAGGTGTTGTCTATTACATATTGGGTGTATGGAACGGTATCTGAGCGAATTTGAAACCCTTGTTTTATGCCTCACCCCACCTCACCTTTCCCGTTAAGCAACCATAGTGTGTTTCTAAACGTGTGACTCTGTTCTGTTTTGTAATTCAGTTCAAGTGTAGCGGTTTTTACATTCCCTCTGTAAGTATTAGCTTATGATAAGTGTCTTTTTCTTTGTGACTTATTTCACTTAGAATCGTCGTACCTAAATCCACTCATATTGCTTCTACTAGCCTTATGACATTGATTTCATGTCTGAGTGATATTCCATTGTACATAAGGACCACAACTTCTTTATCCATTTTTCTCTTTCCTGGGATATTTAAGGTGTCATGAAGTGGAGGTTCTTGTCAACAGAGCAGCCCTAAACTTTGGGGTGCCTGTGTCTTGCTGATTTTTAGTTTTCCCAATTTATACGCCCATGAGTGGACGTGCCCTATGCTCCCTAAGCTGTGCTTTTTCGATGTTTCAGGACACACCGTACACTTCTCCAGAGTGGCTGTTGGCAATTTACATCCCGCCCATCAGCGTAGCAAGGCTGCCAATTCTCCATGGCCTGTCCTGCATTTCTGGTTTTGACACTTTTTGCAGCATGGCCCTTTTGACCGATGGGAAGCGAGACTAATTTGTAGCGCTGATTAACCTTTCCAGGTTGCTTTGTTGGCCAAACAGGGCGTATGCGTTTTTTCCTGAATATATTCAGGAAAAAACGCATACGCCCTGTTTGGCCAAGGGCATCATTGTCGACGTTTTGCCACTTTTCATGTGCTTTAAAGGCGATTCGAATCTACCTCCTGAAACCTGTTTCCTGCAATTCTGCCTTGCTTTCAAATCCTCTTCGTTGCCTTCCCTCAATATATCTGTGGATGAGAGTTATCATTTGTAGATCTGCGGGTTTGTGAATTGCAGTGTCCGTGATCTCCATTTTTCAACTGGCTTTTTTGGGAGCTGGCCGCAAAAGCGCGGGATTGCCTCAGGCCTTATTCTGCTTCTGATCGGCAGGCTGAGCCTGTGGTTAATTCTTCTTCCCAATGGGAAAATAGAGTGACCTGTGCCTGTCCCTACACCTAGATCTAGTCTCTCATTGGTTGCCCCTCTTCCCGTTCATCCTCAGGACAAATTCCAACCTGTAGGGAACAGGAGCTTAAAGGTGCTGATTCTCCAAGTAGGGAGATTGCTAGTAAAGTAGCTGGAAAGGCGAACCCGAGCACAAGGAGATGAGAAATCAGGTGCGCATTAGAAACCTTTCAAAATCACACGGTGTACCATCTTCTGGGTTTCTCATGCATGTTTTCGATGTAGGAAGATGCCCTTGAACCTGGAGATTTGGGACCCATGGGATGGGTACCAGGCAGTATTACTTTAAAGGGTCTGCGTTTGCTCACCCAACCTCACCCAACCTTTCAGCCCCAAGAGTGTCCACCCTTATATCTCATACAGCTGTGGGTCTAGATATGGTCAATCCAGGTTGCATCACAGCCTCTGAACGAATTTTGTAAGAATTTCTCTCTCTTTCACTGTCTTTGTTTTACGGGTTTTTAAAAGTAATTTATTTTTATAATGGGGTTTAGCTGTTTTTCACGGCTGTGTTTATGCGGCTTTACACCCACTTGACTCACTTCCAGACAGATATCAATACATAGGTTTTAAGATTCTTACTAGTCACATATATTCTTGTGCAGTGAATAGGGGGTGTTGAGTCCAGTTCACTGAGCAAGGAGTAGGTCTTGTCTATTACATATTGGGTGTATGGAACGGTATCTGAGCGAATTTGAAACCCTTGTTTTATGCATCACCCCACCTCACCTTTCCCGTTAAGCAGCCATAGTGTGTTTTCTAAACGTGTGACTCTGTTCTGTTTTGTAATTCACTTCAAGTGTAGCGGTTTTTACATTCCCTCTATAAGTGATAGCTTATGATAAGTGTCTTTTTCTGTGTGACTTATTTCACTTAGAATCGTCGTACCTAAATCCACTCATCTTGCTTCTACTAGCCTTATGACATTGATTTCATGTCTGAGTGATATTCCATTGTACATAAGGACCTCAACTTCTTTATCCATTTTTCTCTTTCCTGGGATATTTAAGGTGTCATGAAGTGGAGGTTCTTGTCAACAGAGCAGCCCTAAACTTTGGGGTGCCTGTGTCTTGCTGATTTTTAGTTTTCCCAATTTATACGCCCATGAGTGGACGTGCCCTATGCTCCCTAAGCTGTGTTTTTTCGATGTTTCAGGACACACCGTACACTTCTCCAGAGTGGCTGTTGGCAATTTACATCCCGCCCATCAGCGTAGCAAGGCTGCCATTTCTCCATGGCCTGTCCTGCATTTCTGGTTTTGACACTTTTTGCAGCATGGCCCTTTTGCCCGATGGGAAGCGAGACTTCTTTGTAGCGCTGATTAGCCTTTCCAGGTTGCTTGGTTGGCCAAACAGGGCGTATGCGTTTTTTCCTGAATATATTCAGGAAAAAACGCATACGCCCTGTTTGGCCAAGGGCATCATTGTCGACGTTTTGCCACTTTTCATGTGCTTTAATGGCGATTCGAATCTACCTCCTGAAACCTGTTTCCTGCAATTCTGCCTTGCTTTCAAATCCTCTTCGTTGCCTTCCCTCAATATATTTGTGGACGAGAGTTATCATTTATAACTCAGCAGGTTTGTGAATGGCAGTGCCCCTGAGCTCCATTTTTCAACTGTCTCTTTTGGGAGCTGGCCGCAAAAGCACGGGATTGCCTCAGGCCCTATTCTGGTTCCTGGCGGCAGGCTGAGCCTGTGGATAATTCTTCTTCCTGATGGGAAAATAGAGTGACCTGTGCCTGTCCCAACACCTAGATCTAGTCTCTCATTGGTTGCCCCTCTTCCCGTTCATCCTCAGGACAAATTGCAACCTGTAGGGAACAGGAGGTTAAACGTGCTGATTCTCCAAGTAGGGAGATTGCTAGTAAAGTAGCTGGAATGGCGAACCCGAGCACAAGGAAATGAGAAATGAGGTGCGTATTAGAAACCTTTCAAAATCACACGGTGTACCATCTTCTGGGTTTCTCATGCATGTTTTCGATGTAGGAAGATGCCCTTGAACCTGGAGATTTGGGACCCATGGGATGTGTACCAGGCAGTATTACTTTAAAGGGTCTGTGTTTGCTCACCCAACCTCACCCAACCTTTCAGCCCCAAGAGTGTCCACCCTTATGTCTCAAACAGCTGTGGGTCTAGATATGGTCAATCCAGGTTGCATCACAGCCTCTGAACGAATTTTGTAAGAATTTCTCTCTCTTTCTCTGTCTTTATTTTACGGGTTTTTAAAAGTAATTTATTTTTATAATGGGGTTTAGCTGCTTTTCACGGCTGTGTTTATGCGGCTTTACACCCACTTGACTCACTTCCAGACAGATATCAATACATAGGTTTTAAGATTCTTACTAGTCACATATATTCTTGTGCGGTGAATAGGGGGTGTTGAGTCCATTTCACTGAGCAAGGAGTAGGTCTTGTCTATTACATATTGGGTGTATGGAACGGTATCTGAGCGAATTTGAAACCCTTGTTTTATGCATCACCCCACCTCACCTTTCCCGTTAAGCAGCCATAGTGTGATTTCTAAACGTGTGAATCTGTTCTCTTTTGTAATTCAGTTCAAGTGTGGCGGTTTTTACATTCCCTCTATAAGTGATAGCTTATGATAAGTGTCTTTTCCTGTGTGACTTATTTCACTTAGAATCGTCGTACCTAAATCCACTCATCTTGCTTCTACTAGCCTTATGACAGTGATTTCATGTCTGAGTGATATTCCATTGTACATAAGGGCCACAACTTCTTTCTCCATTTTGCTCTTTCCTGGGATATTTAAGGTGTCATGAAGTGGAGGTTCTTGTCAACAGAGCAGCCCTAAACTTTGGGGTGCTTGTGTCTTGCTGATTTTTAGTTTTCCCAATTTATACGCCCATGAGTGGACGTGCCCTATGCTCCCTAAGCTGTGTTTTTTCGATGTTTCAGGACACACCGTACACTTCTCCAGAGTGGCTGTTGGCAATTTACATCCCGCCCATCAGCGTAGCAAGGCTGCCATTTCTCCATGGCCTGTCCCGCATTTCTGGTTTTGACACTTTTTGCAGCATGACCCTTTTGACCGATGGGAAGCGAGACTTCTTTGTAGCGCTGATTTGCCTTTCCAGGTTGCTTGGTTGGCCAAAAAGGGCGTATGCGTTTTTTCCTGAATATATTCAGGAAAAAACGCATACGCCCTTTTTGGCCAAGGGCATAATTGTCGACGTTTTGCCGCTTTTCATGTGCTTTAAAGGCGATTCGAATCTACCTCGTGAAATCTGTTTCCTGCAATTCTGCCTTGCTTTCAAATCCTCTTCGTTGCCTTCCCTCAATATATCTGTGGATGAGAGTTATCATTTATAACTCTGCGGGTTTGTGAATTGCAGTGTCCCTGAGCTCCATTTTTCAACTCGCTTTTTTGGGAGCTGGCCGCAAAAGCGCGGGATTGCCTCAGGCCCTATTCTGCTTCTGGGCGGCAGGCTGAGCCTGTCGTTAATTCTTCTTCCTGATGGGAAAATAGAGTGACCTGTGCCTGTCCCAACACCTAGATCTAGTCTCTCATTGGTTGCCCCTCTTCCCGTTCATCCTCAGGACAAATTGCAACCTGTAGGGAACAGGAGCTTAAAGGTGCTGATTCTCCAAGTAGGGAGATTGTTAGTAAAGTAGCTGGAATGGCGAACCCGAGCACAAGGAGATGAGAAATGAGGTGCGTATTAGAAAACTTTCAAAATCACACGGTGTACCATCTTCTGGGTTTCTCATGCATGTTTTCGATGTAGGAAGATGCCCTTGAACCTGGAGATTTGGGACCCATGGGATGGGTACCAGGCAGTATTACTTTAAAGGGTCTGTGTTTGCTCACCCAACCTCACCCAACCTTTCAGTCCCAAGAGTGTCCACCTTTATGTCTCATCCAGCTGTGGGTCTAGATATGGTCAATCCAGGTTGCATCACAGCCTCTGAACGAATTTTGTAAGAATTTCTCTCTATTTCACTGTCTTTGTTTTACGGGTTTTTAAAAGTAATTTATTTTTATACTGGGGTTAAGCTGCTTTTCACGGCTGTGTTTATGCGGCTTTACACCCACTTGACTCACTTCCAGACAGATATCAATACATAGGTTTTAAGATTCTTACTAGTCACATATATTCTTGGGCGGTGAATAGGGGGTGTTGAGTCCAGTTCACTGAGCAAGGAGTAGGTCTTGTCTATTACATATTGGGTGTATGGAACGGTATCTGAGCGAATTTGAAACCCTTGTTTTATGCATCACCCCACCTCACCTTTCCCGTTAAGCAGCCATAGTGTGTTTTCTAAACGTGTGACTCTGTTCTGTTTTGTAATTCAGTTCAAGTGTAGCGGTTTTTACATTCCCTCTATAAGTGATAGCTTATGATAAGTGTCTTTTTCTGTGTGACTTATTTCACTTAGAATCGTCGTACCTAAATCCACTCATCTTGCTTCTACTAGCCTTATGACATTGATTTCATGTCTGAGTGATATTCCATTGTACATAAGGGCCACAACTTCTTTCTCCATTTTGCTCTTTCCTGTCATATTTAAGGTGTCATGAAGTGGAGGTTCTTGTCAACAGAGCAGCCCTAAACTTTGGGGTGCTTGTGTCTTGCTGATCTTTAGTTTTCCCAATTTATACGCCCATGAGTGGACGTGCCCTATGCTCCCTAAGCTGTGTTTTTTCGATGTTTCAGGACACACCGTACACTTCTCCAGAGTGGCTGTTGGCAATTTACATCCCGCCCATCAGCGTAGCAAGGCTGCCATTTCTCCATGGCCTGTCCTGCATTTCTGGTTTTGACACTTTTTGCAGCATGGCCCTTTTGACCGATGGGAAGCGAGACATCTTTGTAGCGCTGATTTGCCTTTCCAGGTTGCTTGGTTGGCCAAAAAGGGCGTATGCGTTTTTTCCTGAATATATTCAGGAAAAAACGCATACGCCCTTTTTGACCAAGGGCATCATTGTCGACGTTTTGCCGCTTTTCATGTGCTTTAAAGGCGATTCGAATCTACCTCCTGAAATCTGTTTCCTGCAATTCTGCCTTGCTTTCAAATCCTCTTCGTTGCCTTCCCTCAATATATCTGTGGATGAGAGTTGTCATTTATAACTCTGCGGGTTTGTGAATTGCAGTGTCCCTGAGCTCCATTTTTCAAGTCGCTTTTTTGGGAGCTGGCCGCAAAAGCGCGGGATTGCCTCAGGCCCTATTCTGCTTCTGGGAGGCAGGCTGAGCCTGTGGTTAATTCTGCTTCCTGATGGGAAAATAGAGTGACCTGTGCCTGTCCCAACACCTAGATCTAGTCTCTCATTGGTTGCCCCTCTTCCCGTTCATCCTCAGGACAAATTGCAACCTGTAGGGAACAGGAGCTTAAAGGTGCTGATTCTCCAAGTAGGGAGATTTCTAGTAAAGTAGCTGGAATGGCTAACCCGAGCACAAGGAGATGAGAAATGAGGTGCGTATTAGAAAACTTTCAAAATCACACGGTGTACCATCTTCTGGGTTTCTCATGCATGTTTTCGATGTAGGAAGATGCCCTTGAACCTGGAGATTTGGGACCCATGGGATGGGTACCAGGCAGTATTACTTTAAAGTGTCTGTGTTTGCTCACCCAACCTCACCCAAACTTTCAGTCCCAAGAGTGTCCACCCTTATGTCTCATCCAGCTGTGGGTCTAGATATGGTCAATCCAGGTTGCATCACAGCCTATGAACGAATTTTGTAAGAATTTCTCTCTCTTTCACTGTCTTTGTTTTACGGGCTTTTAAAAGTAATTTATTTTTATAATGGGGTTTAGCTGCTTTTCACGGCTGTGTTTATGCGGCTTTACACCCACTTGACTCACTTCCAGACAGATATCAATACATAGGTTTTAAGATTCTTACTAGTCACATATATTCTTGTGCGGTGAATAGGGGGTGTTGAGTCCAGTTCACTGAGCAAGGAGCAGGTGTTGTCTATTACATATTGGGTGTATGGAACGGTATCTGAGCGAATTTGAAACCCTTGTTTTATGCCTCACCCCACCTCACCTTTCCCGTTAAGCAACCATAGTGTGTTTCTAAACGTGTGACTCTGTTCTGTTTTGTAATTCAGTTCAAGTGTAGCGGTTTTTACATTCCCTCTGTAAGTATTAGCTTATGATAAGTGTCTTTTTCTTTGTGACTTATTTCACTTAGAATCGTCGTACCTAAATCCACTCATATTGCTTCTACTAGCCTTATGACATTGATTTCATGTCTGAGTGATATTCCATTGTACATAAGGACCACAACTTCTTTATCCATTTTTCTCTTTCCTGGGATATTTAAGGTGTCATGAAGTGGAGGTTCTTGTCAACAGAGCAGCCCTAAACTTTGGGGTGCCTGTGTCTTGCTGATTTTTAGTTTTCCCAATTTATACGCCCATGAGTGGACGTGCCCTATGCTCCCTAAGCTGTGCTTTTTCGATGTTTCAGGACACACCGTACACTTCTCCAGAGTGGCTGTTGGCAATTTACATCCCGCCCATCAGCGTAGCAAGGCTGCCAATTCTCCATGGCCTGTCCTGCATTTCTGGTTTTGACACTTTTTGCAGCATGGCCCTTTTGACCGATGGGAAGCGAGACTAATTTGTAGCGCTGATTAACCTTTCCAGGTTGCTTTGTTGGCCAAACAGGGCGTATGCGTTTTTTCCTGAATATATTCAGGAAAAAACGCATACGCCCTGTTTGGCCAAGGGCATCATTGTCGACGTTTTGCCACTTTTCATGTGCTTTAAAGGCGATTCGAATCTACCTCCTGAAACCTGTTTCCTGCAATTCTGCCTTGCTTTCAAATCCTCTTCGTTGCCTTCCCTCAATATATCTGTGGATGAGAGTTATCATTTGTAGATCTGCGGGTTTGTGAATTGCAGTGTCCGTGATCTCCATTTTTCAACTGGCTTTTTTGGGAGCTGGCCGCAAAAGCGCGGGATTGCCTCAGGCCTTATTCTGCTTCTGATCGGCAGGCTGAGCCTGTGGTTAATTCTTCTTCCCAATGGGAAAATAGAGTGACCTGTGCCTGTCCCTACACCTAGATCTAGTCTCTCATTGGTTGCCCCTCTTCCCGTTCATCCTCAGGACAAATTCCAACCTGTAGGGAACAGGAGCTTAAAGGTGCTGATTCTCCAAGTAGGGAGATTGCTAGTAAAGTAGCTGGAAAGGCGAACCCGAGCACAAGGAGATGAGAAATCAGGTGCGCATTAGAAACCTTTCAAAATCACACGGTGTACCATCTTCTGGGTTTCTCATGCATGTTTTCGATGTAGGAAGATGCCCTTGAACCTGGAGATTTGGGACCCATGGGATGGGTACCAGGCAGTATTACTTTAAAGGGTCTGCGTTTGCTCACCCAACCTCACCCAACCTTTCAGCCCCAAGAGTGTCCACCCTTATATCTCATACAGCTGTGGGTCTAGATATGGTCAATCCAGGTTGCATCACAGCCTCTGAACGAATTTTGTAAGAATTTCTCTCTCTTTCACTGTCTTTGTTTTACGGGTTTTTAAAAGTAATTTATTTTTATAATGGGGTTTAGCTGTTTTTCACGGCTGTGTTTATGCGGCTTTACACCCACTTGACTCACTTCCAGACAGATATCAATACATAGGTTTTAAGATTCTTACTAGTCACATATATTCTTGTGCAGTGAATAGGGGGTGTTGAGTCCAGTTCACTGAGCAAGGAGTAGGTCTTGTCTATTACATATTGGGTGTATGGAACGGTATCTGAGCGAATTTGAAACCCTTGTTTTATGCATCACCCCACCTCACCTTTCCCGTTAAGCAGCCATAGTGTGTTTTCTAAACGTGTGACTCTGTTCTGTTTTGTAATTCACTTCAAGTGTAGCGGTTTTTACATTCCCTCTATAAGTGATAGCTTATGATAAGTGTCTTTTTCTGTGTGACTTATTTCACTTAGAATCGTCGTACCTAAATCCACTCATCTTGCTTCTACTAGCCTTATGACATTGATTTCATGTCTGAGTGATATTCCATTGTACATAAGGACCTCAACTTCTTTATCCATTTTTCTCTTTCCTGGGATATTTAAGGTGTCATGAAGTGGAGGTTCTTGTCAACAGAGCAGCCCTAAACTTTGGGGTGCCTGTGTCTTGCTGATTTTTAGTTTTCCCAATTTATACGCCCATGAGTGGACGTGCCCTATGCTCCCTAAGCTGTGTTTTTTCGATGTTTCAGGACACACCGTACACTTCTCCAGAGTGGCTGTTGGCAATTTACATCCCGCCCATCAGCGTAGCAAGGCTGCCATTTCTCCATGGCCTGTCCTGCATTTCTGGTTTTGACACTTTTTGCAGCATGGCCCTTTTGCCCGATGGGAAGCGAGACTTCTTTGTAGCGCTGATTAGCCTTTCCAGGTTGCTTGGTTGGCCAAACAGGGCGTATGCGTTTTTTCCTGAATATATTCAGGAAAAAACGCATACGCCCTGTTTGGCCAAGGGCATCATTGTCGACGTTTTGCCACTTTTCATGTGCTTTAATGGCGATTCGAATCTACCTCCTGAAACCTGTTTCCTGCAATTCTGCCTTGCTTTCAAATCCTCTTCGTTGCCTTCCCTCAATATATTTGTGGACGAGAGTTATCATTTATAACTCAGCAGGTTTGTGAATGGCAGTGCCCCTGAGCTCCATTTTTCAACTGTCTCTTTTGGGAGCTGGCCGCAAAAGCACGGGATTGCCTCAGGCCCTATTCTGGTTCCTGGCGGCAGGCTGAGCCTGTGGATAATTCTTCTTCCTGATGGGAAAATAGAGTGACCTGTGCCTGTCCCAACACCTAGATCTAGTCTCTCATTGGTTGCCCCTCTTCCCGTTCATCCTCAGGACAAATTGCAACCTGTAGGGAACAGGAGGTTAAACGTGCTGATTCTCCAAGTAGGGAGATTGCTAGTAAAGTAGCTGGAATGGCGAACCCGAGCACAAGGAAATGAGAAATGAGGTGCGTATTAGAAACCTTTCAAAATCACACGGTGTACCATCTTCTGGGTTTCTCATGCATGTTTTCGATGTAGGAAGATGCCCTTGAACCTGGAGATTTGGGACCCATGGGATGTGTACCAGGCAGTATTACTTTAAAGGGTCTGTGTTTGCTCACCCAACCTCACCCAACCTTTCAGCCCCAAGAGTGTCCACCCTTATGTCTCAAACAGCTGTGGGTCTAGATATGGTCAATCCAGGTTGCATCACAGCCTCTGAACGAATTTTGTAAGAATTTCTCTCTCTTTCTCTGTCTTTATTTTACGGGTTTTTAAAAGTAATTTATTTTTATAATGGGGTTTAGCTGCTTTTCACGGCTGTGTTTATGCGGCTTTACACCCACTTGACTCACTTCCAGACAGATATCAATACATAGGTTTTAAGATTCTTACTAGTCACATATATTCTTGTGCGGTGAATAGGGGGTGTTGAGTCCATTTCACTGAGCAAGGAGTAGGTCTTGTCTATTACATATTGGGTGTATGGAACGGTATCTGAGCGAATTTGAAACCCTTGTTTTATGCATCACCCCACCTCACCTTTCCCGTTAAGCAGCCATAGTGTGATTTCTAAACGTGTGAATCTGTTCTCTTTTGTAATTCAGTTCAAGTGTGGCGGTTTTTACATTCCCTCTATAAGTGATAGCTTATGATAAGTGTCTTTTCCTGTGTGACTTATTTCACTTAGAATCGTCGTACCTAAATCCACTCATCTTGCTTCTACTAGCCTTATGACAGTGATTTCATGTCTGAGTGATATTCCATTGTACATAAGGGCCACAACTTCTTTCTCCATTTTGCTCTTTCCTGGGATATTTAAGGTGTCATGAAGTGGAGGTTCTTGTCAACAGAGCAGCCCTAAACTTTGGGGTGCTTGTGTCTTGCTGATTTTTAGTTTTCCCAATTTATACGCCCATGAGTGGACGTGCCCTATGCTCCCTAAGCTGTGTTTTTTCGATGTTTCAGGACACACCGTACACTTCTCCAGAGTGGCTGTTGGCAATTTACATCCCGCCCATCAGCGTAGCAAGGCTGCCATTTCTCCATGGCCTGTCCCGCATTTCTGGTTTTGACACTTTTTGCAGCATGACCCTTTTGACCGATGGGAAGCGAGACTTCTTTGTAGCGCTGATTTGCCTTTCCAGGTTGCTTGGTTGGCCAAAAAGGGCGTATGCGTTTTTTCCTGAATATATTCAGGAAAAAACGCATACGCCCTTTTTGGCCAAGGGCATAATTGTCGACGTTTTGCCGCTTTTCATGTGCTTTAAAGGCGATTCGAATCTACCTCGTGAAATCTGTTTCCTGCAATTCTGCCTTGCTTTCAAATCCTCTTCGTTGCCTTCCCTCAATATATCTGTGGATGAGAGTTATCATTTATAACTCTGCGGGTTTGTGAATTGCAGTGTCCCTGAGCTCCATTTTTCAACTCGCTTTTTTGGGAGCTGGCCGCAAAAGCGCGGGATTGCCTCAGGCCCTATTCTGCTTCTGGGCGGCAGGCTGAGCCTGTCGTTAATTCTTCTTCCTGATGGGAAAATAGAGTGACCTGTGCCTGTCCCAACACCTAGATCTAGTCTCTCATTGGTTGCCCCTCTTCCCGTTCATCCTCAGGACAAATTGCAACCTGTAGGGAACAGGAGCTTAAAGGTGCTGATTCTCCAAGTAGGGAGATTGTTAGTAAAGTAGCTGGAATGGCGAACCCGAGCACAAGGAGATGAGAAATGAGGTGCGTATTAGAAAACTTTCAAAATCACACGGTGTACCATCTTCTGGGTTTCTCATGCATGTTTTCGATGTAGGAAGATGCCCTTGAACCTGGAGATTTGGGACCCATGGGATGGGTACCAGGCAGTATTACTTTAAAGGGTCTGTGTTTGCTCACCCAACCTCACCCAACCTTTCAGTCCCAAGAGTGTCCACCTTTATGTCTCATCCAGCTGTGGGTCTAGATATGGTCAATCCAGGTTGCATCACAGCCTCTGAACGAATTTTGTAAGAATTTCTCTCTATTTCACTGTCTTTGTTTTACGGGTTTTTAAAAGTAATTTATTTTTATACTGGGGTTAAGCTGCTTTTCACGGCTGTGTTTATGCGGCTTTACACCCACTTGACTCACTTCCAGACAGATATCAATACATAGGTTTTAAGATTCTTACTAGTCACATATATTCTTGGGCGGTGAATAGGGGGTGTTGAGTCCAGTTCACTGAGCAAGGAGTAGGTCTTGTCTATTACATATTGGGTGTATGGAACGGTATCTGAGCGAATTTGAAACCCTTGTTTTATGCATCACCCCACCTCACCTTTCCCGTTAAGCAGCCATAGTGTGTTTTCTAAACGTGTGACTCTGTTCTGTTTTGTAATTCAGTTCAAGTGTAGCGGTTTTTACATTCCCTCTATAAGTGATAGCTTATGATAAGTGTCTTTTTCTGTGTGACTTATTTCACTTAGAATCGTCGTACCTAAATCCACTCATCTTGCTTCTACTAGCCTTATGACATTGATTTCATGTCTGAGTGATATTCCATTGTACATAAGGGCCACAACTTCTTTCTCCATTTTGCTCTTTCCTGTCATATTTAAGGTGTCATGAAGTGGAGGTTCTTGTCAACAGAGCAGCCCTAAACTTTGGGGTGCTTGTGTCTTGCTGATCTTTAGTTTTCCCAATTTATACGCCCATGAGTGGACGTGCCCTATGCTCCCTAAGCTGTGTTTTTTCGATGTTTCAGGACACACCGTACACTTCTCCAGAGTGGCTGTTGGCAATTTACATCCCGCCCATCAGCGTAGCAAGGCTGCCATTTCTCCATGGCCTGTCCTGCATTTCTGGTTTTGACACTTTTTGCAGCATGGCCCTTTTGACCGATGGGAAGCGAGACATCTTTGTAGCGCTGATTTGCCTTTCCAGGTTGCTTGGTTGGCCAAAAAGGGCGTATGCGTTTTTTCCTGAATATATTCAGGAAAAAACGCATACGCCCTTTTTGACCAAGGGCATCATTGTCGACGTTTTGCCGCTTTTCATGTGCTTTAAAGGCGATTCGAATCTACCTCCTGAAATCTGTTTCCTGCAATTCTGCCTTGCTTTCAAATCCTCTTCGTTGCCTTCCCTCAATATATCTGTGGATGAGAGTTGTCATTTATAACTCTGCGGGTTTGTGAATTGCAGTGTCCCTGAGCTCCATTTTTCAAGTCGCTTTTTTGGGAGCTGGCCGCAAAAGCGCGGGATTGCCTCAGGCCCTATTCTGCTTCTGGGAGGCAGGCTGAGCCTGTGGTTAATTCTGCTTCCTGATGGGAAAATAGAGTGACCTGTGCCTGTCCCAACACCTAGATCTAGTCTCTCATTGGTTGCCCCTCTTCCCGTTCATCCTCAGGACAAATTGCAACCTGTAGGGAACAGGAGCTTAAAGGTGCTGATTCTCCAAGTAGGGAGATTTCTAGTAAAGTAGCTGGAATGGCTAACCCGAGCACAAGGAGATGAGAAATGAGGTGCGTATTAGAAAACTTTCAAAATCACACGGTGTACCATCTTCTGGGTTTCTCATGCATGTTTTCGATGTAGGAAGATGCCCTTGAACCTGGAGATTTGGGACCCATGGGATGGGTACCAGGCAGTATTACTTTAAAGTGTCTGTGTTTGCTCACCCAACCTCACCCAAACTTTCAGTCCCAAGAGTGTCCACCCTTATGTCTCATCCAGCTGTGGGTCTAGATATGGTCAATCCAGGTTGCATCACAGCCTATGAACGAATTTTGTAAGAATTTCTCTCTCTTTCACTGTCTTTGTTTTACGGGCTTTTAAAAGTAATTTATTTTTATAATGGGGTTTAGCTGCTTTTCACGGCTGTGTTTATGCGGCTTTACACCCACTTGACTCACTTCCAGACAGATATCAATACATAGGTTTTAAGATTCTTACTAGTCACATATATTCTTGTGCGGTGAATAGGGGGTGTTGAGTCCAGTTCACTGAGCAAGGAGTAGGTCTTGTCTATTACATATTGGGTGTATGGAACGGTATCTGAGCGAATTTGAAACCCTTGTTTTATGCCTCACCCCACCTCACCTTTCCCGTTAAGCAGCCATAGTGTGTTTTCTAAACGTGTGACTCTGTTCTGTTTTGTAATTCAGTTCAAGTGTAGCGGTTTTTACATTCCCTCTATAAGTGATAGCTTATGATAAGTGTCTTTTTCTGTGTGACTTATTTCACTTAGAATCGTCGTACCTAAATCCACTCATCTTGCTTCTACTAGCCTTATGACATTGATTTCATGTCTGAGTGATATTCCATTGTACATAAGGACCTCAACTTCTTTATCCATTTTTCTCTTTCCTGGGATATTTAAGGTGTCATGAAGTGGAGGTTCTTGTCAACAGAGCAGCTCTAAACTTTGGGGTGCCTGTGTCTTGCTGATTTTTAGTTTTCCCAATTTATACGCCCATGAGTGGACGTGCCCTATGCTCCCTCAGCTGTGTTTTTTTGATGTTTCAGGACACACCGTACACTTCTCCAGAGTGGCTGTTGGCAATTTACATCCCGCCCATCAGCGTAGCAAGGCTGCCATTTCTCCATGGCCTGTCCTGCATTTCTGGTTTTGATACTTTTTGCAGCATGGCCCTTTTGACCGATGGGAAGCGAGACTTCTTTGTAGCGCTGATTAGCCTTTCCAGGTTGCTTGGTTGGCCAAACAGGGCGTATGCGTTTTTTCCTGAATATATTCAGGAAAAAACGCATACGCCCTGTTTGGCCAAGGGCATCATTGTCGACGTTTTGCCACTTTTCATGTGCTTTAAAGGCGATTCGAATCTACCTCCTGAAACCTGTTTCCTGCAATTCTGCCTTGCTTTCAAATCCTCTTCGTTGCCTTCCCTCAATATATTTGTGGACGAGAGTTATCATTTATAACTCAGCAGGTTTGTGAATGGCAGTGCCCCTGAGCTCCATTTTTCAACTGTCTTTTTTGGGAGCTGGCCGCAAAAGCACGGGATTGCCTCAGGCCCTATTCTGGTTCCTGGCGGCAGGCTGAGCCTGTGGATAATTCTTCTTCCTGATGGGAAAATAGAGTGACCTGTGCCTGTCCCAACACCTAGATCTAGTCTCTCATTGGTTGCCCCTCTTCCCGTTCATCCTCAGGACAAATTGCAACCTGTAGGGAACAGGAGCTTAAAGGTGCTAATTCTCCAAGTAGGGAGATTGCTAGTAAAGTAGCTGGAATGGCGAACCCGAGCACAAGGAGATGAGAAATGAGGTGTGTATTACAAACCTTTCAAAATCACACGGTGTACCATCTTCTGGGTTTCTCATGCATGTTTTCGATGTACGAAGATACCCTTGAACCTAGAGATTTGGGACCCATGGGATGGGTACCAGGCAGTATTACTTTAAAGGGTCTGCGTTTGCTCACCCAACCTCACCCAAACTTTCAGCCCCAAGAGTGTCCACCCTTATGTCTCATCCAGCTGTGGGTCTAGATATGGTCAATCCAGGTTGCATCACAGCCTCTGAACGAATTTTGTAAGAATTTCCCTCTCTTTCACTGTCTTTGTTTTACGGGTTTTTAAAAGTAATTTATTTTTATAATGGGGTTTAGCTGCTTTTCACGGCTGTGTTTATGCGGCTTTACACCCACTTGACTCACTTCCAGACAGATATCAATACATAGGTTTTAAGATTCTTACTAGTCACATATATTCTTGTGCGGTGAATAGGGGGTGTTGAGTCCAGTTCACTGAGCAAGGAGTAGGTCTTTTCTATTACATATTGGGTGTATGGAACGATATCTGAGCGAATTTGAAACCCTTGTTTTATGCATCACCCCACCTCACCTTTCCCGTTAAGCAGCCATAGTGTGTTTTCTAAACGTGTGACTCTGTTCTGTTTTGTAATTCAGTTCAAGTGTAGCGGTTTTTACATTCCCTCTATAAGTGATAGTTTATGATAAGTGTCTTTTTCTGTGTGACTTATTTCACTTAGAATCGTCGTACCTAAATCCACTCATCTTGCTTCTACTAGCCTTATGACATTGATTTCGTGTCTGAGTGATATTCCATTGTACATAAGGACCACAACTTCTTTATCCATTTTTCTCTTTCCTGGGATATTTAAGGTGTCATGAAGTGGAGGTTCTTGTCAACAGAGCAGCCCTAAACTTTGGGGTGCCTGTGTCTTGCTGATTTTTAGTTTTCCCAATTTATACGCCCATGAGTGGACGTGCCCTATGCTCCCTAAGCTGTGCTTTTTCGATGTTTCAGGACACACCGTACACTTCTCCAGAGTGGCTGTTGGCAATTTACATCCCGCCCATCAGCGTAGCAAGGCTGCCAATTCTCCATGGCCTGTCCTGCATTTCTGGTTTTGACACTTTTTGCAGCATGGCCCTTTTGACCGATGGGAAGCGAGACTTCTTTGTAGCGCTGATTAACCTTTCCAGGTTGCTTGGTTGGCCAAACAGGGCGTATGCGTTTTTTCCTGAATATATTCAGGAAAAAACGCATACGCCCTGTTTGGCCAAGGGCATCATTGTCGACGTTTTGCCACTTTTCATGTGCTTTAAAGGCGATTCGAATCTACCTCCTGAAACCTGTTTCCTGCAATTCTGCCTTGCTTTCAAATCCTCTTCGTTGCCTTCCCTCAATATATCTGTGGATGAGAGTTATCATTTGTAGATCTGCGGGTTTGTGAATTGCAGTGTCCCTGATCTCCATTTTTCAACTGGCTTTTTTGGAAGCTGGCCGCAAAAGGGCGGGATTGCCTCAGGCCCTATTCTGCTTCTGGGCGGCAGGCTGAGCCTGTGGTTAATTCTTCTTCCTGATGGGAAAATAGAGTGACCTGTGCCTGTCCCAACACCTAGATCTAGTCTCTCATTGGTTGCCCCTCTTCCCGTTCGTCCTCAGGACAAATTGCAACCTGTAGGGAACAGGAGGTTAAAGGTGCTGATTCTCCATTAGGGAGATTGCTAGTAAAGTAGCTGGAAAGGCGAACCCGATCACAAGGAGATGAGAAATCAGGTGCGTATTAGAAACCTTTCAAAATCACACGGTGTACCATCTTCTGGGTTTCTCATGCATGTTTTTGATGTAGGAAGATGCCTTTGAACCTGGAGCTTTGGGACCCATGGGATGGGTACCAGGCAGTATTACTTTAAAGGGTCTGGGTTTGCTCACCCAACCTCACCCAACCTTTCAGCCCCAAGAGTGTCCACCCTTATGTCTCATCCAGCTGTGGGTGTAGATATGGTCAATCCAGGTTGCATCACAGCCTCTGAACGAATTCTGTAAGAATTTCTCTCTCTTTCACTGTCTTTGTTTTACGGGTTTTTAAAAGTAATTTATTTTTATAATGGGTTTCAGCTGCTTTTCACGGCTGTGTTTATGCGGCTTTACACCCACTTGACTCTCTTCCAGACAGATATCAATACATAGGTTTTAAGATTCTTACTAGTCACATATATTCTTGTGCAGTGAATAGGGGGTGTTGAGTCCAGTTCACTGAGCAAGGAGTAGGTCTTGTCTATTACATATTGGGTGTATGGAACGGTATCTGAGCGAATTTGAAACCCTTGTTTTATGCCTCACCCCACCTCACCTTTCCCGTTAAGCAGCCATAGTGTGTTTTCTAAACGTGTGACTCTGTTCTGTTTTGTAATTCAGTTCAAGTGTAGCGGTTTTTACATTCCCTCTGTAAGTGATAGCTTATGATAAGTGTCTTTTTCTTTGTGACTTATTTCACTTAGAATCGTCATACCTAAATCCACTCATATTGCTTCTACTAGCCTTATGACATTGATTTCATGTCTGAGTGATATTCCATTGTACATAAGGACCACAACTTCTTTATCCATTTTTCTCTTTCCTGGGATATTTAAGGTGTCATGAAGTGGAGGTTCTTGTCAACAGAGCAGCCCTAAACTTTGGGGTGCCTGTGTCTTGCTGATTTTTAGTTTTCCCAATTTATACGCCCATGAGTGGACGTGCCCTATGCTCCCTAAGCTGTGCTTTTTCGATGTTTCAGGACACACCGTACACTTCTCCAGAGTGGCTGTTGGCAATTTACATCCCGCCCATCAGCGTAGCAAGGCTGCCAATTCTCCATGGCCTGTCCTGCATTTCTGGTTTTGACACTTTTTGCAGCATGGCCCTTTTGACCGATGGGAAGCGAGACTTCTTTGTAGCGCTGATTAACCTTTCCAGGTTGCTTGGTTGGCCAAACAGGGCGTATGCGTTTTTTCCTGAATATATTCAGGAAAAAAACGCAAATGCCCTTCTTGGCCAAGGGCATCATTGTCGACGTTTTGCCGCTTTTCATGTGCTTTAAATGCGATTCAAATCTACCTTCTGAAATCTGTTTCCTGCAATTCTGCCTTGCTTTCAAATCCTCTGCGTTGCCTTCCCTCAATATATTTGTGGACAAGAGTTATCATTTATAACTCAGCAGCTTTGTGAATGGCAGTGCCCTTGATCTCCATTTTTCAACTGTCTTTTTTGGGAGCTGGCCGCAAAAGCACGGGATTGCCTCAGGCACTATTCTGGTTCCTGGCAGCAGGCTGAGCCTTTGGATAATTCTTCTTCCTGATGGGAAAATAGAGGGACCTGTGCCTGTCCCAAAACCTAGATCTAGTCTCTCATTGGTTGCCCCTCTTCCCGTTCATCCTCAGGACAAATTGCAACCTGTAGGGAACAGGAGCTTAAAGGTGCTGATTCTCCAAGTAGGGAGATTGCTAGTAAAGTAGCTGGAATGGCGAACCCGAGCACAAGGAGATGAGAAATGAGGTGTGTATTACAAACCTTTCAAAATCACACGGTGTACCATCTTCTGGGTTTCTCATGCATGTTTTCGATGTACGAAGATACCCTTGAACCTAGAGATTTGGGACCCATGGGATGGGTACCAGGCAGTATTACTTTAAAGGGTCTGCGTTTGCTCACCCAACCTCACCCAAACTTTCAGCCCCAAGAGTGTCCACCCTTATGTCTCATCCAGCTGTGGGTCTAGATATGGTCAATCCAGGTTGCATCACAGCCTCTGAACGAATTTTGTAAGAATTTCCCTCTCTTTCACTGTCTTTGTTTTACGGGTTTTTAAAAGTAATTTATTTTTATAATGGGGTTTAGCTGCTTTTCACGGCTGTGTTTATGCGGCTTTACACCCACTTGACTCACTTCCAGACAGATATCAATACATAGGTTTTAAGATTCTTACTAGTCACATATATTCTTGTGCGGTGAATAGGGGGTGTTGAGTCCAGTTCACTGAGCAAGGAGTAGGTCTTTTCTATTACATATTGGGTGTATGGAACGATATCTGAGCGAATTTGAAACCCTTGTTTTATGCATCACCCCACCTCACCTTTCCCGTTAAGCAGCCATAGTGTGTTTTCTAAACGTGTGACTCTGTTCTGTTTTGTAATTCAGTTCAAGTGTAGCGGTTTTTACATTCCCTCTATAAGTGATAGTTTATGATAAGTGTCTTTTTCTGTGTGACTTATTTCACTTAGAATCGTCGTACCTAAATCCACTCATCTTGCTTCTACTAGCCTTATGACATTGATTTCGTGTCTGAGTGATATTCCATTGTACATAAGGACCACAACTTCTTTATCCATTTTTCTCTTTCCTGGGATATTTAAGGTGTCATGAAGTGGAGGTTCTTGTCAACAGAGCAGCCCTAAACTTTGGGGTGCCTGTGTCTTGCTGATTTTTAGTTTTCCCAATTTATACGCCCATGAGTGGACGTGCCCTATGCTCCCTAAGCTGTGTTTTTTCGATGTTTCAGGACACACCGTACACTTCTCCAGAGTGGCTGTTGGCAATTTACATCCCGCCCATCAGCGTAGCAAGGCTGCCATTTCTCCATGGCCTGTCCTGCATTTCTGGTTTTGACACTTTTTGCAGCATGGCCCTTTTGACCGATGGGAAGCAAGACTTCTTTGTAGCGCTGATTAGCCTTTCCAGGTTGCTTGGTTGGGCAATAAGGGCGTATGCGTTTTTTCCTGAATATATTCAGGAAAAAACGCATACGCCCTGTTTGGCCAAGTGCATCATTGTTGACGTTTTGCCGCTTTTCATGTGCTTTAAAGGCGATTCGAATCTAGCTCCTGAAATCTGTTTCCTGCAATTCTACCTTGCTTTCAAATCCTCTTCGTTGCCTTCCCTCAATATATTTGTGGACGAGAGTTATCATTTATAACTCTGCGGGTTTGTGAATTGCAGTGTCCCTGAGCTCCATTTTTCAACTCGCTTTTTTGCGAGCTGGCCGCAAAAGCGCGGGATTGCCTCAGGCCCTATTCTGCTTCTGGGCGGCAGGCTGAGCCTGTGGTTAATTCTTCTTCCTGATGGGAAAATAGAGTGACCTGTGCCTGTCCCAACACCTAGATCTAGTCTCTCATCGGTTGCCCCTCTTCCCGTTCATCCTCAGGACAAATTGCAACCTGTAGGGAACAGGAGCTTAAAGGTGCTGATTCTCCAAGTAGGGAGATTGCTAGTAAAGTAGCTGGAAAGGCGAACCCGAGCACAAGGAGATGAGAAATGAGGTGCGTATTAGAAACCTTTCAAAATCACAAGGTGTACCATCTTCTGGGTTTCTCATGCATGTTTTCAATGTAGGAAGATGCCCTTGAACCTGGAGATTTGGGACCCATGGGATGGGTACCACGCAGTATTACTTTAAAGGGTCTGAGTTTGCTCACCCAACCTCACCCAACCTTTCAGCCCCAAGAGTGTCCACCCTTATGTCTCATCCAGCTGTGGGTCTAGATATGGTCAATCCAGGTTGCATCACAGCCTCTGAACGAATTTTGTAAGAATTTCTCTCTCTTTCACTGTCTTTGTTTTACGGGTTTTTAAAAGTAATTTATTTTTATAATGGGGTTTAGCTGCTTTTCACGGCTGTGTTTATGCGGCTTTACACCCACTTGACTCACTTCCAAACAGATATCAATACATAGGTTTTAAGATTCTTACTATTTACATATATTCTTGTGCGGTGAATAGGGGGTGTTGAGTCCAGTTCACTGAGCAAGGAGTAGGTCTTGTCTATTACATATTGGGTGTATGGAACGGTATCTGAGCGAATTTGAAACCCTTGTTTTATGCATCACCCCACCTCACCTTTCCCGTTAAGCAGCCATAGTGTGTTTTCTAAACGTGTGACTCTGTTCTGTTTTGTAATTCAGTTCAAGTGTAGCGGTTTTTACATCCCCTCTATAAGTGATAGCTTATGATAAGTGTCTTTTTCTGTGTGACTTATTTCACTTAGAATCGTCGTACCTAAATCCACTCATCTTCCTTCTACTAGCCTTATGACATTGATTTCATGTCTGAGTGATATTCCATTGTACATAAGGACCACAACTTCTTTATCCATTTTTCTCTTTCCTGGGATATTTAAGGTTCCATGAAGTGGAGGTTCTTGTCAACAGAGCAGCCCTAAACTTTGGGGTGCCTGTGTCTTGCTGATTTTTAGTTTTCCCAATTTATACGCCCATGAGTGGACGTGCCCTATGCTCCCTAAGCTGTGTTTTTTCGATGTTTCAGGACACACCGTACACTTCTCCAGAGTGGCTGTTGGCAATTTACATCCCGGCCATCAGCGTAGCAAGGCTGCCATTTCTCCATGGCCTATCCTGCATTTCTGGATTTGACACTTTTTGCAGCATGGCCCTTTTGACCGATGGGAAGCGAGACTTCTTTGTAGCGCTGATTAGCCTTTCCAGGTTGCTTGGTTGGCCAAACAGGGCGTATGCGTTTTTTCCTGAATATATTCAGGAAAAAACGCATACGCCCTGTTTGGCCAAGGGCATCATTGTCGACGTTTTGCCGCTTTTCATGTGCTTTAAATGCGATTCAAATCTACCTCCTGAAATCTGTTTCCTGCAATTCTACCTTGCTTTCAAATCCTCTTTGTTGCCTTCCCTCAATATATCTGTGGATGAGAGTTATCATTTATAACTCTTCGGGTTTGTGAATTGCAGTGTCCCTGAGCTCCATTTTTCAACTCGCTTTTTTGGGATCTGGCCGCAAAAGCGCGGGATTGCCTCAGGCCCTATTCTGCTTCTGGGCGGCAGGCTGAGCCTGTGGTTAATTCTTCTTCCTGATGGGAAAATAGAGTGACCTGTGCCTGTCCCAACACCTAGATCTAGTCTCTCATTGGTTGCCCCTCTTCCCGTTCATCCTCAGGACAAATTGCAACCTGTAGGGAACAGGAGCTTAAAGGTGCTGATTCTCCAAGTAGGGAGATTGCTAGTAAAGTAGCTGGAAAGGCGAACCCGAGCACAAGGAGATGAGAAATGAGGTGCGTAGTAGAAACCTTTCAAAATCACACGGTGTACCATCTTCTGGGTTTCTCATGCATGTTTTCAATGTAGGAAGATGCCCTTGAACCTGGAGATTTGGGACCCATGGGATGGGTACCACACAGTATTACTTTAAAGGGTCTGCGTTTGCTCACCCAACCTCACCCAAACTTTCAGCCCCAAGAGTGTCCACCCTTATGTCTCATCCAGCTGTGGGTCTAGATATGGTCAATCCAGGTTGCATCACAGCCTCTGAACGAATTTTGTAAGAATTTCTCTCTCTTTCACTGTCTTTGTTTTACGGGTTTTTAAAAGTAGTTTATTTTTATAATGGGGTTTAGCTGCTTTTCACGGCTGTGTTTATGCGGCTTTACACCCACTTGACTCACTTCCAGACAGATATCAATACATAGGTTTTAAGATTCTTACTAGTCACATATATTCTTGTGCGGTGAATAGGGGGTGTTGAGTCCAGTTCACTGAGCAAGGAGTAGGTCTTGTCTATTACATATTGGGTGTATGGAACGGTATCTGAGCGAATTTGAAACCCTTGTTTTATGCATCACACCACCTCACCTTTCCCGTTAAGCAGCCATAGTGTGTTTTCTAAACGTGTGACTCTGTTCTGTTTTGTAATTCAGTTCAAGTGTAGTGGGTTTTACATCCCCTCTATAAGTGATAGCTTATGATAAGTGTCTTTTTCTGTGTGACTTATTTCATTTAGAATCGTCGTAACTAAATCCACTCATCTTGCTTCTACTAGCCTTATGACATTGATTTCATGTCTGAGTGATATTCCATTGTACATAAGGACCACAACTTCTTTATCCATTTTTCTCTTTCCTGGGATATTTAAGGTGTCATGAAGTGGAGGTTCTTGTCAACAGAGCAGCCCTAAACTTTGGGGTGCCTGTGTCTTGCTGATTTTTAGTTTTCCCAATTTATACGCCCATGAGTGGACGTGCCCTATGCTCCCTAAGCTGTGTTTTTTCGATGTTTCAGGACACACCGTACACTTCTCCAGAGTGGCTGTTGGCAATTTACATCCCGCCCATCAGTGTAGCAAGGCTGCCATTTCTCCATGGCCTGTCCTGCATTTCTGGTTTTGACACTTTTTGCAGCATGGCACTTTTGACCGATGGGAAGCGAGACTTCTTTGTAGCGCTGATTAGCCTTTCCAGGTTGCTTGGTTGGCCAAACAGGGCGTATGCGTTTTTTCCTGAATATATTCAGGAAAAAACGCATACGCCCTGTTTGGCCAAGGGCATCATTGTCGACGTTTTGCCGCTTTTCAGGTGCTTTAAATGCGATTCAAATCTACCTTCTGAAACCTGTTTCCTGCAATTCTGCCTTGCTTTCAAATCCTCTTCGTTGCCTTCCCTCAATATATTTGTGGACGAGAGTTATCATTTATAACTCAGCAGCTTTGTGAATGGCAGTGCCCTTGAGCTCCATTTTTCAACTGTCTTTTTTGGGAGCTGGCCGCAAAAGCACGGGATTGCCTCAGGCCCTATTCTGGTTCCTGGCAGCAGGCTGAGCCTTTGGATAATTCTTCTTCCTGATGGGAAAATAGAGTGACCTGTGCCTGTCCCAACACCTAGATCTAGTCTCTCATTGGTTGCCCCTCTTCCCGTTCATCCTCAGGACAAATTGCAACCTGTAGGGAACAGGAGCTTAAAGGTGCTGATTCTCCAAGTAGGGAGATTGCTAGTAAAGTAGCTGGAATGGCGAACCCGAGCACAAGGAGATGAGAAATGAGATGCGTTTTAGAAATCTTTCAAAATCACACAGTGTACCGTCTTCTGGGTTTCTCATGCATGTTTTCAATGTAGGAAGATGCCCTTGAACCTGGAGATTTGGGACCCATGGGATGGTTACCATGCAGTATTACTTTAAAGGGTCTGAGTTTGCTCACCCAACCTCACCCAACCTTTCAGCCCCAAGAGTGTCCACCGTTATGTCTCATCCAGCTGTGGGTTTAGATATGGTCAATCCAGGTTGCATCACAGCCTCTGAACGAATTTTGTAAGAGTTTCTCTCTCTTTCACTGTCTTTGTTTTACGGGTTTTTAAAAGTAGTTTATTTTTATAATGGGGTTTAGCTGCTTTTCACGGCTGTGTTTATGCGGATTTACACCCACTTGACTCACTTCCAGACAGATATCAATACATAGGTTTTAAGATTCTTAATAGTCACATATATTCTTGTGCGGTGAATAGGGGGTGTTGAGTCCAGTTCACTGAGCAAGGAGTAGGTCTTGTCTATTATATATTGGGTGTATGGAACGGTATCTGAGTGAATTTGAAACCCTTGTTTTATGCATCACCCCACCTCACCTTTCCCGTTAAGCAGCCATAGTGTGTTTTCTAAACGTGTGACTCTGTTCTGTTTTGTAATTCAGTTCAAGTGTAGCGGTTTTTACATTCCCTCTATAAGTGATAGCTTATGATAAGTGTCTTTTTCTGTGTGACTTATTTCACTTAGAATCGTCGTACCTAAATCCACTCATCTTGCTTCTACTAGCCTTATGACATTGATTTCATGTCTGAGTGATATTCCATTGTACATAAGGACCACAACTTCTTTATCCATTTTTCTCTTTCCTGGGATATTTAAGGTGCCATGAAGTGGAGGTTCTTGTCAACAGAGCAGCCCTAAACTTTGGGGTGCCTGTGTCTTGCTGATTTTTAGTTTTCCCAATTTATACACCCATGAGTGGACGTGCCCTATGCTCCCTAAGCTGTGTTTTATTGATGTTTCAGGACACACCGTACACTTCTCCAGAGTGGCTGTTGGCAATTTACATCCCGCCCATCAGCGTAGCAAGGCTGCCATTTCTCCATGGCCTGTCCTGCATATCTGGTTTTGACACTTTTTGCAGCATGACCCTTTTGACCGATGGGAAGCGAGACTTCTTTGTAGCGCTGATTTGCCTTTCCAGGTTGCTTGGTTGGGCAAAAAGGGCGTATGCGTTTTTTCCTGAATATATTCAGGAAAAAACGCATACGCCCTTTTTGGCCAAGGGCATCATTGTCGACGTTTTGCCGCTTTTCATGTGCTTTAAAGGCGATTCGAATCTACCTCCTGAAATCTGTTTCCTGCAATTCTACCTTGCTTTCAAATCCTCTTCGTTGCCTTCCCTCAATATATCTGTGGATGAGAGTTATCATTTATAACTCTGCGGGTTTGTGAATTGCAGTGTCCCTGAGCTCCATTTTTCAACTCGCTTTTTTGGGAGCTGGCCGCAAAAGCGCGGGATTGCCTCAGGCCCTATTCTGCTTCTGGGCGGCAGGCTGAGCCTGTGGTTAATTCTTCTTCCTGATGGGAAAATAGAGTGACCTGTGCCTGTCCCAACACCTAGATCTAGTCTCTCATTGGTTGCCCCTCTTCCCGTTCATCCTCAGGACAAATTGCAACCTGTAGGGAACAGGAGCTTAAAGGTGCTGATTCTCCAAGTAGGGAGATTGCTAGTAAAGTAGCTGGAATGGCGAACCCGAGCACAAGGAGATGAGAAATGAGGTGCGTATTAGAAATCTTTCAAAATCACACAGTGTACCGTCTTCTGGGTTTCTCATGCATGTTTTCAATGTAGGAAGATGCCCTTGAACCTGGAGATTTGGGACCCATGGGATGGTTACCATGCAGTATTACTTTAAAGGGTCTGAGTTTGCTCACCCAACCTCACCCAACCTTTCAGCCCCAAGAGTGTCCACCCTTATGTCTCATCCAGCTGTGGGTTTAGATATGGTCAATCCAGGTTGCATCACAGCCTCTGAACGAATTTTGTAAGAGTTTCTCTCTCTTTCACTGTCTTTGTTTTACGGGTTTTTAAAAGTAGTTTATTTTTATAATGGGGTTTAGCTGCTTTTCACGGCTGTGTTTATGCGGCTTTACACCCACTTGACTCACTTCCAGACAGATATCAATACATAGGTTTTAAGATTCTTACTAGTCACATATATTCTTGTGCGGTGAATAGGGGGTGTTGAGTCCAGTTCACTGAGCAAGGAGTAGGTCTTGTCTATTATATATTGGGTGTATGGAACGGTTTCTGAGTGAATTTGAAACCCTTGTTTTATGCATCACCCCACCTCACCTTTCCCGTTAAGCAGCCATAGTGTGTTTTCTAAACGTGTGACTCTGTTCTGTTTTGTAATTCAGTTCAAGTGTAGCGGTTTTTACATTCCCTCTATAAGTGATAGCTTATGATAAGTGTCTTTTTCTGTGTGACTTATTTCACTTAGAATCGTCGTACCTAAATCCACTCATCTTGCTTCTACTAGCCTTATGACATTGATTTCATGTCTGAGTGATATTCCATTGTACATAAGGACCACAATTTCTTTATCCATTTTTCTCTTTCCTGGGATATTTAAGGTGCCATGAAGTGGAGGTTCTTGTCAACACAGCAGCCCTAAACTTTGGGGTGCCTGTGTCTTGCTGATTTTTAGTTTTCCCAATTTATACACCCATGAGTGGACGTGCCCTATGCTCCCTAAGCTGTGTTTTTTCGATGTTTCAGGACACACCGTACACTTCTCCAGAGTGGCTGTTGGCAATTTACATCCCGCCCATCAGCGTAGCAAGGCTGCCATTTCTCCATGGCCTGTCCTGCATTTCTGGTTTTGACACTTTTTGCAGCATGACCCTTTTGACCGATGGGAAGCGAGACTTCTTTGTAGCGCTGATTTGCCTTTCCAGGTTGCTTGGTTGTCCAAAAAGGGCGTATGCGTTTTTTCCTGAATATATTCAGGAAAAAACGCATACGACCTTTTTGGCCAAGGGCATCATTGTCGACGTTTTGCCGCTTTTCATGTGCTTTAAAGGCGATTCGAATCTACCTCCTGAAATCTGTTTCCTGCAATTCTACCTTGCTTTCAAATCCTCTTCGTTGCCTTCCCTCAATATATCTGTGGATGAGAGTTATCATTTATAACTCTGCGGGTTTGTGAATTGCAGTGTCCCTGAGCTCCATTTTTCAACTCGCTTTTTTGGGAGCTGGCCGCAAAAGTGCGGGATTGCCTCAGGCCCTATTCTGCTTCTGGGCGGCAGGCTGAGCCTGTGGTTAATTCTTCTTCCTGATGGGAAAATAGAGTGACCTGTGCCTGTCCCAACACCTAGATCTAGTCTCTCATTGGTTGCCCCTCTTCCCGTTCATCCTTAGGACAAATTGCAACCTGTAGGGAACAGGAGCTTAAAGGTGCTGATTCTCCAAGTAGGGAGATTGCTAGTAAAGTAGCTGGAAAGGCGAACCCGAGCACAAGGAGATGAGAAATGAGGTGCGTATTAGAAACCTTTCAAAATTACACGGTGTACCATCTTCTGGGTTTCTCATGCATGTTTTCAATGTAGGAAGATGCCCTTGAACCTGGAGATTTGGGACCCATGGGATGGGTACCACGCAGTATTACTTTAAAGGGTCTGAGTTTGCTCACCCAACCTCACCCAACCTTTCAGCCCCAAGAGTGTCCACCCTTATGTCTCATCCAGCTGTGGGTCTAGATATGGTCAATCCAGGTTGCATCACAGCCTCTGAACAAATTTTGTAAGAATTTCTCTCTCTTTCACTGTTTTTGTTTTACGGGTTTTTAAAAGTAATTTATTTTTATAATGGGGTTTAACTGCTTTTCACGGCTGTGTTTATGCGGCTTTACACCCACTTGACTCACTTCCAGACAGATATCAATACATAGGTTTTAAGATTCTTACTATTCACATATATTCTTGTGCGGTGAATAGGGGTTGTTGAGTCCACTTCACTGAGCAAGGAGTAGGTCTTGTCTATTACATATTGGGTGTATGGAACGGTATCTGAGCGAATTTGAAACCCTTGTTTTATGCATCACCCCACCTCACCATTCCCGTTAAGCAGCTATAGTGTGTTTTCTAAACTTGTGACTCTGTTCTGTTTTGTAATTCAGTTCAAGTGTAGCGGTTTTTACATTCCCTCTATAAGTGATAGCTTATGATAAGTGTCTTTTTCTGTGTGACTTATTTCACTTAGAATCGTCGTACCTAAATCCACTCATCTTGCTTCTACTAGCCTTATGACATTGATTTCGTGTCTGAGTGATATTCCATTGTACTTAAGACCACAACTTCTTTATCCATTTTTCTCTTTCCTGGGATATTTAAGGTGTCATGAAGTGGAGGTTCTTGTCAAGAGAGCAGCCCTAAACTTTGGGGTGCCTGTGTCTTGCTGATTTTTAGTTTTCCCAATTTATACGCCCATGAGTGGACGTGCCCTATCCTCCCTAAGCTGTGTTTTTTCGATGTTTCAGGACACACCGTACACTTCTCCAGAGTGGCTGTTGGCAATTTACATCCCGCCCATCAGCGTAGCAAGGCTGCCATTTCTCCATGGCCTGTCCTGCATTTCTGGTTTTGACACTTTTTGCAGCATGGCCCTTTTGACCGATGGGAAGCGAGACTTCTTTGTAGCGCTGATTAGCCTTTCCAGGTTGCTTGGTTGGCCAAACAGGGCGTATGCGTTTTTTCCTGAATATATTCAGGAAAAAACGCATACGCCCTGTTTGGCCAAGGGCATCATTGTCGACGTTTTGCCGCTTTTCATGTGCTTTAAAGGCGATTCAAATGTACCTCCTGAAATATGTTTCCTGCAATTCTGCCTTGCTTTCAAATCCTCTTCGTTGCCTTCCCTCAATATATTTGTGGACGAGAGTTATCATTTATAACTCAGCAGGTTTTTGAATGGCAGTTCCCTTGAGCTCCATTTTTCAACTCACTTTTTTGTGAGCTGGCCGCAAAAGCACGGGATTGCCTCAGGCCCTATTCTGGTTCCTGGCAGCAGGCTGAGCCTTTGGATAATTCTTCTTCCTGATGGGAAAATAGATTGACCTGTGCCTGTCCCAACACTTAGATCTAGTCTCTCATTGTTTGCCCCTCTTCCCGTTCATCCTCAGGACAAATTGCAACCTGTAGGGAACAGGAGGTTAAAGGTGCTGATTCTCCAAGTAGGGATATTGCTAGTAAAGTGACTGGAATGGTGAACCCGAGCACTAGGAGATGAGAAATGAGGTGCATATTAGAAACCTTTCAAAATCACACGGTGTACCATCTTCTGGGTTTCTCATGCATGTTTTCGATGTAGGAAGATGCCCTTGAACCTGGAGATTTGGGACCCATGGGATGGGTACCACGCAGTATTACTTTAAAGGGTCTGAGTTTGCTCACCCAACCTCACCCAACCTTTCAGCCCCAAGAGTGTCCACCCTTATGTCTCATCCAGCTGTGGGTATAGATATGGTCAATCCAGGTTGCATCACAGCCTCTGAACGAATTTTGTAAGAATTTCTCTCTCTTTCACTGTCTTTGTTTTACGGGTTTTTAAAAGTAGTTTATTTTTATAATGGGGTTTAGCTGCTTTTCACGGCTGTGTTTATGCGGCTTTACACCCACTTGACTCACTTCCAGACAGATATCAATACATAGGTTTTAAGATTCTTACTAGTCACATATATTCTTGTGCGGTGAATAGGGGGTGTTGAGTCCAGTTCACTGAGCAAGGAGTAGGTCTTTTCTATTACATATTGGGTATATGGAACGGTATCTGAGCGAATTTGAAACCCTTGTTTTATGCATCACCCCACCTCACCTTTCCCGTTAAGCAGCCATAGTGTGTTTTCTAAACGTGTGACTCTGTTCTGTTTTGTAATTCAGTTCAAGTGTAGCGGTTTTTACATCCCCTCTATAAGTGATAGCTTATGATAAGTGTCTTTTTCTGTGTGACTTATTTCACTTAGAAACGTCGTACCTAAATCCACTCATCTTGCTTCTACTAGCCTTATGACATTGATTTCATGTCTGAGTGATATTCCATTGTACATAAGGACCACAACTTCTTTATCCATTTTTCTCTTTCCTGGGATATTTAAGGTGCCATGAAGTGGAGGTTCTTGTCAACAGAGCAGCCCTAAACTTTGGGGTGCCTGTGTCTTGCTGATTTTTAGTTTTCCCAATTTATACGCCCATGAGTGGACGTGCCCTATGCTCCCTAAGCTGTGTTTTTTCGATGTTTCAGGACACACCGTACACTTCTCCAGAGTGGCTGTTGGCAATTTACATCCCGCCCATCAGCGTAGCAAGGCTGCCATTTCTCCATGGCCTGTCCTGCATTTCTGGTTTTGACACTTTTTGCAGCATGGCCCTTTTGACCGATGGGAAGCGAGACTTCTTTGTAGCGCTGATTAGCCTTTCCAGGTTGCTTGGTTGGCCAAACAGGGCGTATGCGTTTTTTCCTGAATATATTCAGGAAAAAACGCATACGCCCTGTTTGGCCAAGGGCATCATTGTCGACGTTTTGCCGCTTTTCATGTGCTTTAAATGCGATTCAAATATACCTCCTGAAATCTGTTTCCTGCAATTCTACCTTGCTTTCAAATCCTCTTCGTTGCCTTCCCTCAATATATCTGTGGATGAGAGTTATCATTTATAACTCTGCGGGTTTGTGAATTGCAGTGTCCCTGAGCTCCATTTTTCAACTCGCATTTTTGGGAGCTGGCCGCAAAAGCGCGGGATTGCCTCAGGCCCTATTCTGCTTCTGGGCGGCAGGCTGAGCCTGTGGTTAATTCTTCTTCCTGATGGGAAAATAGAGTGACCTGTGCCTGTCCCAACACCTAGATCTAGTCTCTCATTGGTTGCCCCTCTTCCCGTTCATCCTCAGGACAAATTGCAACCTGTAGGGAACAGGAGCTTAAAGGTGCTGATTCTCCAAGTAGGGAGATTGCTAGTAAAGTAGCTGGAAAGGCGAACCCGAGCACAAGGAGATGAGAAATGAGGTGCGTATTAGAAACCTTTCAAAATCACACGGTGTACCATCTTCTGGGTTTCTCATGCATGTTTTCAATGTAGGAAGATGCCCTTGAACCTGGAGATTTGGGACCCATGGGATGGGTACCACGCAGTATTACTTTAAAGGGTCTGAGTTTGCTCACCCAACCTCACCCAACCTTACAGCCCCAAGAGTGTCCACCCTTATGTCTCATCCAGCTGTGGGTCTAGATATGGTCAATCCAGGTTGCATCACAGCCTCTGAACGAATTTTGTAAGAATTTCTCTCTCTTTCACTGTCTTTGTTTTACGGGTTTTTAAAAGTAGTTTATTTTTATAATGGGGTTTAGCTGCTTTTCACGGCTGTGTTTATGCGGCTTTACACCCACTTGACTCACTTCCAGACAGATATCAATACATAGGTTTTAAGATTCTTACTAGTCACATATATTCTTGTGCGGTGAATAGGGGGTTTTGAGTCCAGTTCACTGAGCAAGGAGTAGGTCTTGTCTATTATATATTGGGTGTATGGAACGGTTTCTGAGTGAATTTGAAACCCTTGTTTTATGCATCACCCCACCTCACCTTTCCCGTTAAGCAGCCATAGTGTGTTTTCTAAACGTGTGACTCTCTTCTGTTTTGTAATTCAGTTCAAGTGTAGCGGTTTTTACATTCCCTCTATAAGTGATAGCTTATGATAAGTGTCTTTTTCTGTGTGACTTATTTCACTTAGAATCGTCGTACCTAAATCCACTCATCTTGCTTCTACTAGCCTTATGACATTGATTTCATGTCTGAGTGATATTCCATTGTACATAAGGACCACAATTTCTTTATCCATTTTTCTCTTTCCTGGGATATTTAAGGTGCCATGAAGTGGAGGTTCTTGTCAACAGAGCAGCCCTAAACTTTGGGGTGCCTGTGTCTTGCTGATTTTTAGTTTTCCCAATTTATACGCCCATGAGTGGACGTGCCCTATGCTCCCTAAGCTGTGTTTTTTCGATGTTTCAGGACACACCGTACACTTCTCCAGAGTGGCTGTTGGCAATTTACATCCCGCCCATCAGCGTAGCAAGGCTGCCATTTCTCCATGGCCTGTCCTGCATTTCTGGTTTTGACACTTTTTGCAGCATGACCCTTTTGACCGATGGGAAGCGAGACTTCTTTGTAGCGCTGATTTGCCTTTCCAGGTTGCTTGGTTGTCCAAAAAGGGCGTATGCGTTTTTTCCTGAATATATTCAGGAAAAAACGCATACGCCCTTTTTGGCCAAGGGCATCATTGTCGACGTTTTGCCGCTTTTCATGTGCTTTAAAGGCGATTCGAATCTACCTCCTGAAATCTGTTTCCTGCAATTCTACCTTGCTTTCAAATCCTCTTCGTTGCCTTCCCTCAATATATCTGTAGATGAGAGTTATCATTTATAACTCTGCGGGTTTGTGAATTGCAGTGTCCCTGAGCTCCATTTTTCAACTCGCTTTTTTGGGAGCTGGCCGCAAAAGCGCGGGATTGCCTCAGGCCCTATTCTGCTTCTGGGCGGCAGGCTGAGCCTGTGGTTAATTCTTCTTCCTGATGGGAAAATAGAGTGACCTGTGCCTGTCCCAACACCTAGATCTAGTCTATCATTGGTTGCCCCTCTTCCCGTTCATCCTTAGGACAAATTGCAACCTGTAGGGAACAGGAGCTTAAAGGTGCTGATTCTCCAAGTAGGGAGATTGCTAGTAAAGTAGCTGGAAAGGCGAACCCGAGCACAAGGAGATGAGAAATGAGGTGCGTATTAGAAACCTTTCAAAATTACACGGTGTACCATCTTCTGGGTTTCTCATGCATGTTTTCAATGTAGGAAGATGCCCTTGAACCTGGAGATTTGGGACCCATGGGATGGGTACCACGCAGTATTACTTTAAAGGGTCTGAGTTTGCTCACCCAACCTCACCCAACCTTTCAGCCCCAAGAGTGTCCACCCTTATGTCTCATCCAGCTGTGGGTCTAGATATGGTCAATCCAGGTTGCATCACAGCCTCTGAACAAATTTTGTAAGAATTTCTCTCTCTTTCACTGTCTTTGTTTTACGGGTTTTTAAAAGTAATTTATTTTTATAATGGGGTTTAACTGCTTTTCACGGCTGTGTTTATGCGGCTTTACACCCACTTGACTCACTTCCAGACAGATATCAATACATAGGTTTTAAGATTCTTACTATTCACATATATTCTTGTGCGGTGAATAGGGGTTGTTGAGTCCACTTCACTGAGCAAGGAGTAGGTCTTGTCTATTACATATTGGGTGTATGGAACGGTATCTGAGCGAATTTGAAACCCTTGTTTTATGCATCACCCCACCTCACCATTCCCGTTAAGCAGCTATAGTGTGTTTTCTAAACTTGTGACTCTGTTCTGTTTTGTAATTCAGTTCAAGTGTAGCGGTTTTTACATTCCCTCTATAAGTGATAGCTTATGATAAGTGTCTTTTTCTGTGTGACTTATTTCACTTAGAATCGTCGTACCTAAATCCAGTCATCTTGCTTCTACTAGCCTTATGACATTGATTTCGTGTCTGAGTGATATTCCATTGTACATAAGGACCACAACTTCTTTATCCATTTTTCTCTTTCCTGGGATGTTTAAGGTGTCATGAAGTGGAGGTTCTTGTCAACAGAGCAGCCCTAAACTTTGGGGTGCCTGTGTCTTGCTGATTTTTAGTTTTCCCAATTTATACGCCCATGAGTGGACGTGCCCTATCCTCCCTAAGCTGTGTTTTTTCGATGTTTCAGGACACACCGTACACTTCTCCAGAGTGGCGGTTGGCAATTTACATCCCGCCCATCAGCGTAGCAAGGCTGCCATTTCTCCATGGCCTGTCCTGCATTTCTGGTTTTGACACTTTTTGCAGCATGGCCCTTTTGACCGATGGGAAGCGAGACTTCTTTGTAGCGCTGATTAGCCTTTCCAGGTTGCTTGGTTGGCCAAACAGGGCGTATGCTTTTTTTCCTGAATATATTCAGGAAAAAACGCATACGCCCTGTTTGGCCAAGGGCATCATTGTCGACGTTTTGCCGCTTTTCATGTGCTTTAAAGGCGATTCAAATGTACCTCCTGAAATATGTTTCCTGCAATTCTGCCTTGCTTTCAAATCCTCTTCGTTGCCTTCCCTCAATATATTTGTGGACGAGAGTTATCATTTATAACTCAGCAGGTTTTTGAATGGCAGTTCCCTTGAGCTCCATTTTTCAACTCACTTTTTTGTGAGCTGGCCGCAAAAGCACGGGATTGCCTCAGGCCCTATTCTGGTTCCTGGCAGCAGGCTGAGCCTTTGGATAATTCTTCTTCCTGATGGGAAAATAGATTGACCTGTGCCTGTCCCAACACTTAGATCTAGTCTCTCATTGTTTGCCCCTCTTCCCGTTCATCCTCAGGACAAATTGCAACCTGTAGGGAACAGGAGGTTAAAGGTGCTGATTCTCCAAGTAGGGATATTGCTAGTAAAGTGACTGGAATGGTGAACCCGAGCACTAGGAGATGAGAAATGAGGTGCATATTAGAAACCTTTCAAAATCACACGGTGTACCATCTTCTGGGTTTCTCATGCATGTTTTCGATGTAGGAAGATGCCCTTGAACCTGGAGATTTGGGACCCATGGGATGGGTACCACGCAGTATTACTTTAAAGGGTCTGAGTTTGCTCACCCAACCTCACCCAACCTTTCAGCCCCAAGAGTGTCCACCCTTATGTCTCATCCAGCTGTGGGTATAGATATGGTCAATCCAGGTTGCATCACAGCCTCTGAACGAATTTTGTAAGAATTTCTCTCTCTTTCACTGTCTTTGTTTTACGGGTTTTTAAAAGTAGTTTATTTTTATAATGGGGTTTAGCTGCTTTTCACGGCTGTGTTTATGCGGCTTTACACCCACTTGACTCACTTCCAGACAGATATCAATACATAGGTTTTAAGATTCTTACTAGTCACATATATTCTTGTGCGGTGAATAGGGGGTGTTGAGTCCAGTTCACTGAGCAAGGAGTAGGTCTTTTCTATTACATATTGGGTATATGGAACGGTATCTGAGCGAATTTGAAACCCTTGTTTTATGCATCACCCCACCTCACCTTTCCCGTTAAGCAGCCATAGTGTGTTTTCTAAACGTGTGACTCTGTTCTGTTTTGTAATTCAGTTCAAGTGTAGCGGTTTTTACATCCCCTCTATAAGTGATAGCTTATGATAAGTGTCTTTTTCTGTGTGACTTATTTCACTTAGAATCGTCGTACCTAAATCCACTCATCTTGCTTCTACTAGCCTTATGACATTGATTTCATGTCTGAGTGATATTCCATTGTACATAAGGACCACAACTTCTTTATCCATTTTTCTCTTTCCTGGGATATTTAAGGTGCCATGAAGTGGAGGTTCTTGTCAACAGAGCAGCCCTAAACTTTGGGGTGCCTGTGTCTTGCTGATTTTTAGTTTTCCCAATTTATACGCCCATGAGTGGACGTGCCCTATGCTCCCTAAGCTGTGTTTTTTCGATGTTTCAGGACACACCGTACACTTCTCCAGAGTGGCTGTTGGCAATTTACATCCCGCCCATCAGCGTAGCAAGGCTGCCATTTCTCCATGGCCTGTCCTGCATTTCTGGTTTTGACACTTTTTGCAGCATGGCCCTTTTGACCGATGGGAAGCGAGACTTCTTTGTAGCGCTGATTAGCCTTTCCAGGTTGCTTGGTTGGCCAAACAGGGCGTATGCGTTTTTTCCTGAATATATTCAGGAAAAAACGCATACGCCCTGTTTGGCCAAGGGCATCATTGTCGACGTTTTGCCGCTTTTCATGTGCTTTAAATGCGATTCAAATATACCTCCTGAAATCTGTTTCCTGCAATTCTACCTTGCTTTCAAATCCTCTTCGTTGCCTTCCCTCAATATATCTGTGGATGAGAGTTATCATTTATAACTCTGCGGGTTTGTGAATTGCAGTGTCCCTGAGCTCCATTTTTCAACTCGCATTTTTGGGAGCTGGCCGCAAAAGCGCGGGATTGCCTCAGGCCCTATTCTGCTTCTGGGCGGCAGGCTGAGCCTGTGGTTAATTCTTCTTCCTGATGGGAAAATAGAGTGACCTGTGCCTGTCCCAACACCTAGATCTAGTCTCTCATTGGTTGCCCCTCTTCCCGTTCATCCTCAGGACAAATTGCAACCTGTAGGGAACAGGAGCTTAAAGGTGCTGATTCTCCAAGTAGGGAGATTGCTAGTAAAGTAGCTGGAAAGGCGAACCCGAGCACAAGGAGATGAGAAATGAGGTGCGTATTAGAAACCTTTCAAAATCACACGGTGTACCATCTTCTGGGTTTCTCATGCATGTTTTCGATGTAGGAAGATGCCCTTGAACCTGGAGATTTGGGACCCATGGGATGGGTACCACGCAGTATTACTTTAAAGGGTCTGCGTTTGCTCACCCAACCTCACCCAACCTTACAGCCCCAAGAGTGTCCACCCTTATGTCTCATCCAGCTGTGGGTCTAGATAAGGTCAATCCAGGTTGCATCACAGCCTCTGAACGAATTTTGTAAGAATTTCTCTCTCTTTCACTGTCTTTGTTTTACGGGTTTTTAAAAGTAGTTTATTTTTATAATGGGGTTTAGCTGCTTTTCACGGCTGTGTTTATGCGGCTTTACACCCACTTGACTCACTTCCAGACAGATATCAATACATAGGTTTTAAGATTCTTACTAGTCACATATATTCTTGTGCGGTGAATAGGGGGTGTTGAGTCCAGTTCACTGAGCAAGGAGTAGGTCTTGTCTATTACATATTGGGTGTATGGAACGGTATCTGAGCGAATTTGAAACCCTTGTTTTATGCATCACCCCACCTCACCTTTCCCGTTAAGCAGCCATAGTGTGTTTTCTAAACGTGTGACTCTGTGCTGTTTTGTAATTCAGTTCAAGTGTAGCGGGTTTTACATCCCCTCTATAAGTGATAGCTTATGATAAGTGTCTTTTTCTGTGTGACTTATTTCACTTAGAATCGTCGTAACTAAATCCACTCATCTTGCTTCTACTAGCCTTATGACATTGATTTCATGTCTGAGTGATATTCCATTGTACATAAGGACCACAACTTCTTTATCCATTTTTCTCTTTCCTGGGATATTTAAGGTGCCATGAAGTGGAGGTTCTTGTCAACAGAGCAGCCCTAAACTTTGGGGTGCCTGTGTCTTGCTGATTTTTAGTTTTCCCAATTTATACGCCCATGAGTGGACGTGCCCTATGCTCCCTAAGCTGTGTTTTTTCGATGTTTCAGGACACACCGTACACTTCTCCAGAGTGGCTGTTGGCAATTGACATCCCGCCCATCAGCGTAGCAAGGCTGCCATTTCTCCATGGCCGGCCCTGCATTTCTGGTTTTGACACTTTTTGCAGCATGGCACTTTTGACCGATGGGAAGCGAGACTTCTTTGTAGCGCTGATTAGCCTTTCCAGGTTGCTTGGTTGGCCAAACAGGGCGTATGCGTTTTTTCCTGAATATATTCAGGAAAAAACGCATACGCCCTGTTTGGCCAAGGGCATCATTGTCGATGTTTTGCCGCTTTTCATGTGCTTTAAATGCGATTCAAATCTACCTTCTGAAATCTGTTTCCTGCAATTCTGCCTTGCTTTCAAATCCTCTGCGTTGCCTTCCCTCAATATATTTGTGGACGAGAGTTATCATTTATAACTCAGCAGCTTTGTGAATGGCAGTGCCCTTGAGCTCCATTTTTCAACTGTCTTTTTTGGGAGCTGGCCGCAAAAGCACGGGATTGCCTCAGACCCTATTCTGGTTCCTGGCAGCAGGCTGAGCCTTTGGATAATTCTTCTTCCTGATGGGAAAATAGAGTGACCTGTGCCTGTCCCTACACCTAGATCTAGTCTCTCATTGGTTTCCCCTCTTCCCGTTCATCCTCAGGACAAATTGCAACCTATAGGGAACAGGAGCTTAAAGGTGCTGATTCTCCAAGTAGGGAGATTGCTAGTAAAGTAGCTGGAATGGCGAACCCGAGCACAAGGAGATGAGAAATGAGGTGCGTATTAGAAACCTTTCAAAATCACACAGTGTACCATCTTCTGGGTTTCTCATGCATGTTTTCAATGTAGGAAGATGCCCTTGAACCTGGAGATTTGGGACCCATGGGATGGGTACCAGGCAGTATTACTTTAAAGGGTCTGTGTTTGCTCACCCAACCTCACCCAACCTTTCAGCCCCAAGAGTGTCCACCCTTATGTCTCATCAAGCTGTGGGTCTAGATATGGTCAATCCAGGTTGCATCACAGCCTCTGAACGAATTTTGTAAGAATTTCTCTCTCTTTCACTGTCTTTGTTTTACGGGTTTTTAAAAGTAATTTATTTTTATAATGGGGTTTAGCTGCTTTTCACGACTGTGTTTATGCGGCTTTACACCCACTTGACTCACTTCCAGACAGATATCAATACATAGGTTTTAAGATTCTTACTAGTCACATATATTCTTGTGCCGTGAATAGGTGGTGTTGAGTCCAGTTCACTGAGCAAGGAGCAGGTGTTGTCTATTACATATTGGGTGTATGGAAAGGTATCTGAGCGAATTTGAAACCCTTGTTTTATGCCTCACCCCACCTCACCTTTCCCGTTAAGCAGCCATAGTGTGTTTTCTAAACGTGTGACTCTGTTCTGTTTTGTAATTCAGTTCAAGTGTAGCGGTTTTTACATTCCCTCTATAAGTGATAGCTTATGATAAGTGTCTTTTTCTTTGTGACTTATTTCACTTAGAATCGTCGTACCTAAATCCACTCATATTGCTTCTACTAGCCTTATGACATTGATTTCATGTCTGAGTGATATTCCATTGTACATAAGGACCACAACTTCTTTATCCATTTTTCTCTTTCCTGGGATATTTAAGGTGTCATGAAGTGGAGGTTCTTGTCAACAGAGCAGCCCTAAACTTTGGGGTGCCTGTGTCTTGCTGATTTTTAGTTTTCCCAATTTATACGCCCATGAGTGGACGTGCCCTATGCTCCCTAAGCTGTGCTTTTTCGATGTTTCAGGACACACCGTACACTTCTCCAGAGTGGCTGTTGGCAATTTACATCCCGCCCATCAGCGTAGCTAGGCTACCAATTCTCCATGGCCTGTCCTGCATTTCTGGTTTTGACACTTTTTGCAGCATGGCCCTTTTGACCGATGGGAAGCGAGACTTCTTTGTAGCGCTGATTAACCTTTCCAGGTTGCTTGGTTGGCCAAACAGGGCGTATGCGTTTTTTCCTGAATATATTCAGGAAAAAACGCATACGCCCTGTTTGGCCAAGGGCATCATTGTCGACGTTTTGCCACTTTTTATGTGCTTTAAAGGCGATTCGAATCTACCTCCTGAAACCTGTTTCCTGCAATTCTGCCTTGCTTTCAAATCCTCTTCGTTGCCTTCCCTCAATATATCTGTGGATGAGAGTTATCATTTGTAGATCTGCGGGTTTGTGAATTGCAGTGTCCCTGATCTCCATTTTTCAACTGGCTTTTTTGGAAGCTGGCCGCAAAAGGGCGGGATTGCCTCAGGCCCTATTCTGCTTCTGGGCGGCAGGCTGAGCCTGTGGTTAATTCTTCTTCCTGATGGGAAAATAGAGTGACCTGTGCCTGTCCCAACACCTAGATCTAGTCTCTAATTGGTTGCCCCTCTTCCCGTTCATCCTCAGGACAAATTGCAACCTGTAGGGAACAGGAGCTTAAAGGTGCTGATTCTCCAAGTAGGGAGATTGCTAGTAAAGTAGCTGGAAAGGCGAACCCGATCACAAGGAGATGAGAAATCAGCTGCGTATTAGAAACCTTTCAAAATCACACGGTGTACCATCTTCTGGGTTTCTCATGCATGTTTTTGATGTAGGAAGATGCCCTTGAACCTGGAGCTTTGGGACCCATGGGATGGGTACCAGGCAGTATTACTTTAAAGGGTCTGCGTTTGCTCACCCAACCTCACCCAACCTTTCAGCCCCAAGAGTGTCCACCCTTATGTCTCATCCAGCTGTGGGTGTAGATATGGTCAATCCAGGTTGCATCACAGCCTCTGAACGAATTCTGTAAGAATTTCTCTCTCTTTCACTGTCTTTGTTTTACGGGTTTTTAAAAGTAATTTATTTTTATAATGGGGTTCAGCTGCTTTTCACGGCTGTGTTTATGCGGCTTTACACCCACTTGACTCTCTTCCAGACAGATATCAATACATAGGTTTTAAGATTCTTACTAGTCACATATATTCTTGTGCAGTGAATAGGGGGTGTTGAGTCCAGTTCACTGAGCAAGGAGTAGGTCTTGTCTATTACATATTGGGTGTATGGAACGGTATCTGAGCGAATTTGAAACCCTTGTTTTATGCCTCACCCCACCTCACCTTTCCCGTTAAGCAGCCATAGTGTGTTTTCTAAACGTGTGACTCTGTTCTGTTTTGTAACTCAGTTCAAGTGTAGCGGTTTTTACATTCCCTCTGTAAGTGATAGCTTATGATAAGTGTCTTTTTCTGTGTGACTTATTTCACTTAGAATCGTCATACCTAAATCCACTCATATTGCTTCTACTAGCCTTATGACATTGATTTCATGTCTGAGTGATATTCCATTGTACATAAGGACCACAACTTCTTTATCCATTTTTCTCTTTCCTGGGATATTTAAGGTGTCATGAAGTGGAGGTTCTTGTCAACAGAGCAGCCCTAAACTTTGGGGTGCCTGTGTCTTGCTGATTTTTAGTTTTCCCAATTTATACGCCCATGAGTGGACGTGCCCTATGCTCCCTAAGCTGTGCTTTTTCGATGTTTCAGGACACACCGTACACTTCTCCAGAGTGGCTGTTGGCAATTTACATCCCGCCCATCAGCGTAGCAAGGCTGCCAATTCTCCATGGCCTGTCCTGCATTTCTGGTTTTGACACTTTTTGCAGCATGGCCCTTTTGACCGATGGGAAGCGAGACTTCTTTGTAGCGCTGATTAACCTTTCCAGGTTGCTTGGTTGGCCAAACAGGGCGTATGCGTTTTTTCCTGAATATATTCAGGAAAAAACGCAAATGCCCTTCTTGGCCAAGGGCATCATTGTCGACGTTTTGCCGCTTTTCATGTGCTTTAAATGCGATTCAAATCTACCTTCTGAAATCTGTTTCCTGCAATTCTGCCTTGCTTTCAAATACTCTGCGTTGCCTTCCCTCAATATATTTGTGGACGAGAGTTATCATTTATAACTCAGCAGCTTTGTGAATGGCAGTGCCCTTGATCTCCATTTTTCAACTGTCTTTTTTGGGAGCTGGCCGCAAAAGCACGGGATTGCCTCAGGCCGTATTCTGGTTCCTGGCAGCAGGCTGAGCCTTTGGATAAATCTTCTTCCTGATGGGAAAATAGAGGGGCCTGTGCCTGTCCCAAAACCTAGATCTAGTCTCTCATTGGTTGCCCCTCTTCCCGTTCATCCTCAGGACAAATTGCAACCTGTAGGGAACAGGAGCTTAAAGGTGCTGATTCTCCAAGTAGGGAGATTGCTAGTAAAGTAGCTGGAATGGCGAACCCGAGCACAAGGAGATGAGAAATGAGGTGTGTATTACAAACCTTTCAAAATCACACGGTGTACCATATTCTGGGTTTCTCATGCATGTTTTCGATGTACGAAGATACCCTTGAACCTAGAGATTTGGGACCCATGGGATGGGTACCAGGCAGTATTACTTTAAAGGGTCTGCGTTTGCTCACCCAACCTCACCCAAACTTTCAGCCCCAAGAGTGTCCACCCTTATGTCTCATCCAGCTGTGGGTCTAGATATGGTCAATCCAGGTTGCATCACAGCCTCTGAACGAATTTTGTAAGAATTTCCCTCTCTTTCACTGTCTTTGTTTTACGGGTTTTTAAAAGTAATTTATTTTTATAATGGGGTTTAGCTGCTTTTCACGGCTGTGTTTATGCGGCTTTACACCCACTTGACTCACTTCCAGACAGATATCAATACATAGGTTTTAAGATTCTTACTAGTCACATATATTCTTGTGCGGTGAATAGGGGGTGTTGAGTCCAGTTCACTGAGCAAGGAGTAGGTCTTTTCTATTACATATTGGGTGTATGGAACGATATCTGAGCGAATTTGAAACCCTTGTTTTATGCATCACCCCACCTCACCTTTCCCGTTAAGCAGCCATAGTGTGTTTTCTAAACGTGTGACTCTGTTCTGTTTTGTAATTCAGTTCAAGTGTAGCGGTTTTTACATTCCCTCTATAAGTGATAGTTTATGATAAGTGTTTTTTTCTGTGTGACTTATTTCACTTAGAATCGTCGTACCTAAATCCACTCATCTTGCTTCTACTAGCCTTATGACATTGATTTCGTGTCTGAGTGATATTCCATTGTACATAAGGACCACAACTTCTTTATCCATTTTTCTCTTTCCTGGGATATTTAAGGTGTCATGAAGTGGAGGTTCTTGTCAACAGAGCAGCCCTAAACTTTGGGGTGCCTGTGTCTTGCTGATTTTTAGTTTTCCCAATTTATACGCCCATGAGTGGACGTGCCCTATGCTCCCTAAGCTGTGTTTTTTCGATGTTTCAGGACACACCGTACACTTCTCCAGAGTGGCTGTTGGCAATTTACATCCCGCCCATCAGCGTAGCAAGGCTGCCATTTCTCCATGGCCTGTCCTGCATTTCTGGTTTTGACACTTTTTGCAGCATGGCCCTTTTGACCGATGGGAAGCAAGACTTCTTTGTAGCGCTGATTAGCCTTTCCAGGTTGCTTGGTTGGGCAATAAGGGCGTATGCGTTTTTTCCTGAATATATTCAGGAAAAAACGCATACGCCCTGTTTGGCCAAGTGCATCATTGTTGACGTTTTGCCGCTTTTCATGTGCTTTAAAGGCGATTCGAATCTAGCTCCTGAAATCTGTTTCCTGCAATTCTACCTTGCTTTCAAATCCTCTTCGTTGCCTTCCCTCAATATATGTGTGGACGAGAGTTATCATTTATAACTCTGCGGGTTTGTGAATTGCAGTGTCCCTGAGCTCCATTTTTCAACTCGCTTTTTTGCGAGCTGGCCGCAAAAGCGCGGGATTGCCTCAGGCCCTATTCTGCTTCTGGGCGGCAGGCTGAGCCTGTGGTTAATGCTTCTTCCTGATGGGAAAATAGAGTGACCTGTGCCTGTCCCAACACCTAGATCTAGTCTCTCATTGGTTGCCCCTCTTCCCGTTCATCCTCAGGACAAATTGCAACCTGTAGGGAACAGGAGCTTAAAGGTGCTGATTCTCCAAGTAGGGAGATTGCTAGTAAAGTAGCTGGAATGGCGAACCCGAGCACAAGGAGATGAGAAATGAGGTGCGTATTAGAAATCTTTCAAAATCACAAGGTGTACCATCTTCTGGGTTTCTCATGCATGTTTTCAATGTAGGAAGATGCCCTTGAACCTGGAGATTTGGGACCCATGGGATGGTTACCCTGCAGTATTACTTTAAAGGGTCTGAGTTTGCTCACCCAACCTCACCCAACCTTTCAGCCCCAAGAGTGTCCACCCTTATGTCTCATCCAGCTGTGGGTTTAGATATGGTCAATCCAGGTTGCATCACAGCCTCTCAACGAATTTTGTAAGAGTTTCTCTCTCTTTCACTGTCTTTGTTTTACGGGTTTTTAAAAGTAGTTTATTTTTATAATGGGGTTTAGCTGCTTTTCACGGCTGTGTTTATGCGGCTTTACACCCACTTGACTCACTTCCAGACAGATATCAATACATAGGTTTTAAGATTCTTACTAGTCACATATATTCTTGTGCGGTGAATAGGGGGTGTTGAGTCCAGTTCACTGAGCAAGGAGCAGGTGTTGTCTATTACATATTGGGTGTATGGAAAGGTATCTGAGCGAATTTGAAACCCTTGTTTTATGCCTCACCCCACCTCACCTTTCCCGTTAAGCAGCCATAGTGTGTTTTCTAAACGTGTGACTCTGTTCTGTTTTGTAATTCAGTTCAAGTGTAGCGGTTTTTACATTCCCTCTATAAGTGATAGCTTATGATAAGTGTCTTTTTCTTTGTGACTTATTTCACTTAGAATCGTCGTACCTAAATCCACTCATATTGCTTCTACTAGCCTTATGACATTGATTTCATGTCTGAGTGATATTCCATTGTACATAAGGACCACAACTTCTTTATCCATTTTTCTCTTTCCTGGGATATTTAAGGTGTCATGAAGTGGAGGTTCTTGTCAACAGAGCAGCCCTAAACTTTGGGGTGCCTGTGTCTTGCTGATTTTTAGTTTTCCCAATTTATACGCCCATGAGTGGACGTGCCCTATGCTCCCTAAGCTGTGCTTTTTCGATGTTTCAGGACACACCGTACACTTCTCCAGAGTGGCTGTTGGCAATTTACATCCCGCCCATCAGCGTAGCTAGGCTACCAATTCTCCATGGCCTGTCCTGCATTTCTGGTTTTGACACTTTTTGCAGCATGGCCCTTTTGACCGATGGGAAGCGAGACTTCTTTGTAGCGCTGATTAACCTTTCCAGGTTGCTTGGTTGGCCAAACAGGGCGTATGCGTTTTTTCCTGAATATATTCAGGAAAAAACGCATACGCCCTGTTTGGCCAAGGGCATCATTGTCGACGTTTTGCCACTTTTTATGTGCTTTAAAGGCGATTCGAATCTACCTCCTGAAACCTGTTTCCTGCAATTCTGCCTTGCTTTCAAATCCTCTTCGTTGCCTTCCCTCAATATATCTGTGGATGAGAGTTATCATTTGTAGATCTGCGGGTTTGTGAATTGCAGTGTCCCTGATCTCCATTTTTCAACTGGCTTTTTTGGAAGCTGGCCGCAAAAGGGCGGGATTGCCTCAGGCCCTATTCTGCTTCTGGGCGGCAGGCTGAGCCTGTGGTTAATTCTTCTTCCTGATGGGAAAATAGAGTGACCTGTGCCTGTCCCAACACCTAGATCTAGTCTCTAATTGGTTGCCCCTCTTCCCGTTCATCCTCAGGACAAATTGCAACCTGTAGGGAACAGGAGCTTAAAGGTGCTGATTCTCCAAGTAGGGAGATTGCTAGTAAAGTAGCTGGAAAGGCGAACCCGATCACAAGGAGATGAGAAATCAGCTGCGTATTAGAAACCTTTCAAAATCACACGGTGTACCATCTTCTGGGTTTCTCATGCATGTTTTTGATGTAGGAAGATGCCCTTGAACCTGGAGCTTTGGGACCCATGGGATGGGTACCAGGCAGTATTACTTTAAAGGGTCTGCGTTTGCTCACCCAACCTCACCCAACCTTTCAGCCCCAAGAGTGTCCACCCTTATGTCTCATCCAGCTGTGGGTGTAGATATGGTCAATCCAGGTTGCATCACAGCCTCTGAACGAATTCTGTAAGAATTTCTCTCTCTTTCACTGTCTTTGTTTTACGGGTTTTTAAAAGTAATTTATTTTTATAATGGGGTTCAGCTGCTTTTCACGGCTGTGTTTATGCGGCTTTACACCCACTTGACTCTCTTCCAGACAGATATCAATACATAGGTTTTAAGATTCTTACTAGTCACATATATTCTTGTGCAGTGAATAGGGGGTGTTGAGTCCAGTTCACTGAGCAAGGAGTAGGTCTTGTCTATTACATATTGGGTGTATGGAACGGTATCTGAGCGAATTTGAAACCCTTGTTTTATGCCTCACCCCACCTCACCTTTCCCGTTAAGCAGCCATAGTGTGTTTTCTAAACGTGTGACTCTGTTCTGTTTTGTAACTCAGTTCAAGTGTAGCGGTTTTTACATTCCCTCTGTAAGTGATAGCTTATGATAAGTGTCTTTTTCTGTGTGACTTATTTCACTTAGAATCGTCATACCTAAATCCACTCATATTGCTTCTACTAGCCTTATGACATTGATTTCATGTCTGAGTGATATTCCATTGTACATAAGGACCACAACTTCTTTATCCATTTTTCTCTTTCCTGGGATATTTAAGGTGTCATGAAGTGGAGGTTCTTGTCAACAGAGCAGCCCTAAACTTTGGGGTGCCTGTGTCTTGCTGATTTTTAGTTTTCCCAATTTATACGCCCATGAGTGGACGTGCCCTATGCTCCCTAAGCTGTGCTTTTTCGATGTTTCAGGACACACCGTACACTTCTCCAGAGTGGCTGTTGGCAATTTACATCCCGCCCATCAGCGTAGCAAGGCTGCCAATTCTCCATGGCCTGTCCTGCATTTCTGGTTTTGACACTTTTTGCAGCATGGCCCTTTTGACCGATGGGAAGCGAGACTTCTTTGTAGCGCTGATTAACCTTTCCAGGTTGCTTGGTTGGCCAAACAGGGCGTATGCGTTTTTTCCTGAATATATTCAGGAAAAAACGCAAATGCCCTTCTTGGCCAAGGGCATCATTGTCGACGTTTTGCCGCTTTTCATGTGCTTTAAATGCGATTCAAATCTACCTTCTGAAATCTGTTTCCTGCAATTCTGCCTTGCTTTCAAATACTCTGCGTTGCCTTCCCTCAATATATTTGTGGACGAGAGTTATCATTTATAACTCAGCAGCTTTGTGAATGGCAGTGCCCTTGATCTCCATTTTTCAACTGTCTTTTTTGGGAGCTGGCCGCAAAAGCACGGGATTGCCTCAGGCCGTATTCTGGTTCCTGGCAGCAGGCTGAGCCTTTGGATAAATCTTCTTCCTGATGGGAAAATAGAGGGACCTGTGCCTGTCCCAAAACCTAGATCTAGTCTCTCATTGGTTGCCCCTCTTCCCGTTCATCCTCAGGACAAATTGCAACCTGTAGGGAACAGGAGCTTAAAGGTGCTGATTCTCCAAGTAGGGAGATTGCTAGTAAAGTAGCTGGAATGGCGAACCCGAGCACAAGGAGATGAGAAATGAGGTGTGTATTACAAACCTTTCAAAATCACACGGTGTACCATATTCTGGGTTTCTCATGCATGTTTTCGATGTACGAAGATACCCTTGAACCTAGAGATTTGGGACCCATGGGATGGGTACCAGGCAGTATTACTTTAAAGGGTCTGCGTTTGCTCACCCAACCTCACCCAAACTTTCAGCCCCAAGAGTGTCCACCCTTATGTCTCATCCAGCTGTGGGTCTAGATATGGTCAATCCAGGTTGCATCACAGCCTCTGAACGAATTTTGTAAGAATTTCCCTCTCTTTCACTGTCTTTGTTTTACGGGTTTTTAAAAGTAATTTATTTTTATAATGGGGTTTAGCTGCTTTTCACGGCTGTGTTTATGCGGCTTTACACCCACTTGACTCACTTCCAGACAGATATCAATACATAGGTTTTAAGATTCTTACTAGTCACATATATTCTTGTGCGGTGAATAGGGGGTGTTGAGTCCAGTTCACTGAGCAAGGAGTAGGTCTTTTCTATTACATATTGGGTGTATGGAACGATATCTGAGCGAATTTGAAACCCTTGTTTTATGCATCACCCCACCTCACCTTTCCCGTTAAGCAGCCATAGTGTGTTTTCTAAACGTGTGACTCTGTTCTGTTTTGTAATTCAGTTCAAGTGTAGCGGTTTTTACATTCCCTCTATAAGTGATAGTTTATGATAAGTGTTTTTTTCTGTGTGACTTATTTCACTTAGAATCGTCGTACCTAAATCCACTCATCTTGCTTCTACTAGCCTTATGACATTGATTTCGTGTCTGAGTGATATTCCATTGTACATAAGGACCACAACTTCTTTATCCATTTTTCTCTTTCCTGGGATATTTAAGGTGTCATGAAGTGGAGGTTCTTGTCAACAGAGCAGCCCTAAACTTTGGGGTGCCTGTGTCTTGCTGATTTTTAGTTTTCCCAATTTATACGCCCATGAGTGGACGTGCCCTATGCTCCCTAAGCTGTGTTTTTTCGATGTTTCAGGACACACCGTACACTTCTCCAGAGTGGCTGTTGGCAATTTACATCCCGCCCATCAGCGTAGCAAGGCTGCCATTTCTCCATGGCCTGTCCTGCATTTCTGGTTTTGACACTTTTTGCAGCATGGCCCTTTTGACCGATGGGAAGCAAGACTTCTTTGTAGCGCTGATTAGCCTTTCCAGGTTGCTTGGTTGGGCAATAAGGGCGTATGCGTTTTTTCCTGAATATATTCAGGAAAAAACGCATACGCCCTGTTTGGCCAAGTGCATCATTGTTGACGTTTTGCCGCTTTTCATGTGCTTTAAAGGCGATTCGAATCTAGCTCCTGAAATCTGTTTCCTGCAATTCTACCTTGCTTTCAAATCCTCTTCGTTGCCTTCCCTCAATATATGTGTGGACGAGAGTTATCATTTATAACTCTGCGGGTTTGTGAATTGCAGTGTCCCTGAGCTCCATTTTTCAACTCGCTTTTTTGCGAGCTGGCCGCAAAAGCGCGGGATTGCCTCAGGCCCTATTCTGCTTCTGGGCGGCAGGCTGAGCCTGTGGTTAATGCTTCTTCCTGATGGGAAAATAGAGTGACCTGTGCCTGTCCCAACACCTAGATCTAGTCTCTCATTGGTTGCCCCTCTTCCCGTTCATCCTCAGGACAAATTGCAACCTGTAGGGAACAGGAGCTTAAAGGTGCTGATTCTCCAAGTAGGGAGATTGCTAGTAAAGTAGCTGGAATGGCGAACCCGAGCACAAGGAGATGAGAAATGAGGTGCGTATTAGAAATCTTTCAAAATCACAAGGTGTACCATCTTCTGGGTTTCTCATGCATGTTTTCAATGTAGGAAGATGCCCTTGAACCTGGAGATTTGGGACCCATGGGATGGTTACCCTGCAGTATTACTTTAAAGGGTCTGAGTTTGCTCACCCAACCTCACCCAACCTTTCAGCCCCAAGAGTGTCCACCCTTATGTCTCATCCAGCTGTGGGTTTAGATATGGTCAATCCAGGTTGCATCACAGCCTCTCAACGAATTTTGTAAGAGTTTCTCTCTCTTTCACTGTCTTTGTTTTACGGGTTTTTAAAAGTAGTTTATTTTTATAATGGGGTTTAGCTGCTTTTCACGGCTGTGTTTATGCGGCTTTACACCCACTTGACTCACTTCCAGACAGATATCAATACATAGGTTTTAAGATTCTTACTAGTCACATATATTCTTGTGCGGTGAATAGGGGGTGTTGAGTCCAGTTCACTGAGCAAGGAGTAGGTCTTGTCTATTATATATTGGGTGTATGGAACGGTTTCTGAGTGAATTTGAAACCCTTGTTTTATGCATCACCCCACCTCACCTTTCCCGTTAAGCAGCCATAGTGTGTTTTCTAAACGTGTGACTCTGTTCTGTTTTGTAATTCAGTTCAAGTGTAGCGGTTTTTACATTCCCTCTATAAGTGATAGCTTATGATAAGTGTCTTTTTCTGTGTGACTTATTTCACTTAGAATCGTCGTACCTAAATCCACTCATCTTGCTTCTACTAGCCTTATGACATTGATTTCATGTCTGAGTGATATTCCATTGTACATAAGGACCACAATTTCTTTATCCATTTTTCTCTTTCCTGGGATATTTAAGGTGCCATGAAGTGGAGGTTCTTGTCAACAGAGCAGCCCTAAACTTTGGGGTGCCTGTGTCTTGCTGATTTTTAGTTTTCCCAATTTATACGCCCATGAGTGGACGTGCCCTATGCTCCCTAAGCTGTGTTTTTTCGATGTTTCAGGACACACCGTACACTTCTCCAGAGTGGCTGTTGGCAATTTACATCCCGCCCATCAGCGTAGCAAGGCTGCCATTTCTCCATGGCCTGTCCTGCATTTCTGGTTTTGACACTTTTTGCAGCATGACCCTTTTGACCGATGGGAAGCGAGACTTCTTTGTAGCGCTGATTTGCCTTTCCAGGTTGCTTGGTTGTCCAAAAAGGGCGTATGCGTTTTTTCCTGAATATATTCAGGAAAAAACGCATACGCCCTTTTTGGCCAAGGGCATCATTGTCGACGTTTTGCCGCTTTTCATGTGCTTTAAAGGCGATTCGAATCTACCTCCTGAAATCTGTTTCCTGCAATTCTACCTTGCTTTCAAATCCTCTTCGTTGCCTTCCCTCAATATATCTGTGGATGAGAGTTATCATTTATAACTCTGCGGGTTTGTGAATTGCAGTGTCCCTGAGCTCCATTTTTCAACTCGCTTTTTTGGGAGCTGGCCGCAAAAGCGCGGGATTGCCTCAGGCCCTATTCTGCTTCTGGGCGGCAGGCTGAGCCTGTGGTTAATTCTTCTTCCTGATGGGAAAATAGAGTGACCTGTGCCTGTCCCAACACCTAGATCTAGTCTCTCATTGGTTGCCCCTCTTCCCGTTCATCCTTAGGACAAATTGCAACCTGTAGGGAACAGGAGCTTAAAGGTGCTGATTCTCCAAGTAGGGAGATTGCTAGTAAAGTAGCTGGAAAGGCGAACCCGAGCACAAGGAGATGAGAAATGAGGTGCGTATTAGAAACCTTTCAAAATTACACGGTGTACCATCTTCTGGGTTTCTCATGCATGTTTTCAATGTAGGAAGATGCCCTTGAACCTGGAGATTTGGGACCCATGGGATGGGTACCACGCAGTATTACTTTAAGGGGTCTGAGTTTGCTCACCCATCCTCACCCAACCTTTCAGCCCCAAGAGTGTCCACCCTTATGTCTCATCCAGCTGTGGGTCTAGATATGGTCAATCCAGGTTGCATCACAGCCTTTGAACAAATTTTGTAAGAATTTCTCTCTCTTTCACTGTCTTTGTTTTACGGGTTTTTAAAAGTAATTTATTTTTATAATGGGGTTTAACTGCTTTTCACGGCTGTGTTTATGCGGCTTTACACCCACTTGACTCACTTCCAGACAGATATCAATACATAGGTTTTAAGATTCTTACTATTCACATATATTCTTGTGCGGTGAATAGGGGTTGTTGAGTCCACTTCACTGAGCAAGGAGTAGGTCTTGTCTATTACATATTGGGTGTATGGAACGGTATCTGAGCGAATTTGAAACCCTTGTTTTATGCATCACCCCACCTCACCATTCCCGTTAAGCAGCTATAGTGTGTTTTCTAAACTTGTGACTCTGTTCTGTTTTGTAATTCAGTTCAAGTGTAGCGGTTTTTACATTCCCTCTATAAGTGATAGCTTATGATAAGTGTCTTTTTCTGTGTGACTTATTTCACTTAGAATCGTCGTACCTAAATCCAGTCATCTTGCTTCTACTAGCCTTATGACATTGATTTCGTGTCTGAGTGATATTCCATTGTACATAAGGACCACAACTTCTTTATCCATTTTTCTCTTTCCTGGGATATTTAAGGTGTCATGAAGTGGAGGTTCTTGTCAACAGAGCAGCCCTAAACTTTGGGGTGCCTGTGTCTTGCTGATTTTTAGTTTTCCCAATTTATACGCCCATGAGTGGACGTGCCCTATCCTCCCTAAGCTGTGTTTTTTCGATGTTTCAGGACACACCGTACACTTCTCCAGAGTGGCTGTTGGCAATTTACATCCCGCCCATCAGCGTAGCAAGGCTGCCATTTCTCCATGGCCTGTCCTGCATTTCTGGTTTTGACACTTTTTGCAGCATGGCCCTTTTGACCGATGGGAAGCGAGACTTCTTTGTAGCGCTGATTAGCCTTTCCAGGTTGCTTGGTTGGCCAAACAGGGCGTATGCGTTTTTTCCTGAATATATTCAGGAAAAAACGCATACGCCCTGTTTGGCCAAGGGCATCATTGTCGACGTTTTGCCGCTTTTCATGTGCTTTAAAGGCGATTCAAATGTACCTCCTGAAATATGTTTCCTGCAATTCTGCCTTGCTTTCAAATCCTCTTCGTTGCCTTCCCTCAATATATTTGTGGACGAGAGTTATCATTTATAACTCAGCAGGTTTTTGAATGGCAGTTCCCTTGAGCTCCATTTTTCAACTCACTTTTTTGTGAGCTGGCCGCAAAAGCACGGGATTGCCTCAGGCCCTATTCTGGTTCCTGGCAGCAGGCTGAGCCTTTGGATAATTCTTCTTCCTGATGGGAAAATAGATTGACCTGTGCCTGTCCCAACACTTAGATCTAGTCTCTCATTGTTTGCCCCTCTTCCCGTTCATCCTCAGGACAAATTGCAACCTGTAGGGAACAGGAGGTTAAAGGTGCTGATTCTCCAAGTAGGGATATTGCTAGTAAAGTGACTGGAATGATGAACCCGAGCACTAGGAGGTGAGAAATGAGGTGCATATTAGAAACCTTTCAAAATCACACGGTGTACCATCTTCTGGGTTTCTCATGCATGTTTTCGATGTAGGAAGATGCCCTTGAACCTGGAGATTTGGGACCCATGGGATGGGTACCACGCAGTATTACTTTAAAGGGTCTGAGTTTGCTCACCCAACCTCACCCAACCTTTCAGCCCCAAGAGTGTCCACCCTTATGTCTCATCCAGCTGTGGGTCTAGATATGGTCAATCCAGGTTGCATCACAGCCTCTGAACGAATTTTGTAAGAATTTCTCTCTCTTTCACTGTCTTTGTTTTACGGGTTTTTAAAAGTAGTTTATTTTTATAATGGGGTTTAGCTGCTTTTCACGGCTGTGTTTATGCGGCTTTACACCCACTTGACTCACTTCCAGACAGATATCAATACATAGGTTTTAAGATTCTTACTATTCACATATATTCTTGTGCGGTGAATAGGGGGTGTTGAGTCCAGTTCACTGAGCAAGGAGTATGTCTTGTCTATTACATATTGGGTATATGGAACGGTATCTGAGCGAATTTGAAACCCTTGTTTTATGCATCACCCCACCTCACCTTTCCCGTTAAGCAGCCATAGTGTGTTTTCTAAACGTGTGACTCTGTTCTGTTTTGTAATTCAGTTCAAGTGTAGCGGGTTTTACATCCCCTCTATAAGTGATAGCTTATGATAAGTGTCTTTTTCTGTGTGACTTATTTCACTTAGAATCGTCGTACCTAAGTCCACTCATCTTGCTTCTACTAGCCTTATGACATTGATTTCATGTCTGAGTGATATTCCATTGTACATAAGGACCACAACTTCTTTATCCATTTTTCTCTTTCCTGGGATATTTAAGGTGCCATGAAGTGGAGGTTCTTGTCAACAGAGCAGCCCTAAACTTTGGGGTGCCTGTGTCTTGCTGATTTTTAGTTTTCCCAATTTATACGCCCATGAGTGGACGTGCCCTATGCTCCCTAAGCTGTGTTTTTTCGATGTTTCAGGACACACCGTACACTTCTCCAGAGTGGCTGTTGGCAATTTACATCCCGCCCATCAGCGTAGCAAGGCTGCCATTTCTCCATGGCCTGTCCTGCATTTCTGGTTTTGACACTTTTTGCAGCATGACCCTTTTGACCGATGGGAAGCGAGACTTCTTTGTAGCGCTGATTAGCCTTTCCAGGTTGCTTGGTTGGCCAAACTGGGCGTATGCGTTTTTTCCTGAATATATTCAGGAAAAAACGCATACGCCCTGTTTGGCCAAGGGCATCATTGTCGACGTTTTGCCGCTTTTCATGTGCTTTAAATGCGATTCAAATCTACCTTCTGAAATCTGTTTCCTGCAATTCTGCCTTGCTTTCAAATCCTCTGCGTTGCCTTCCCTCAATATATCTGTGGATGAGAGTTATCATTTATAACTCTGCGGGTTTGTGAATTGCAGTGTCCCTGAGCTCCATTTTTCAACTCGCATTTTTGGGAGCTGGCCGCAAAAGCACGGGATTGCCTCAGGCCCTATTCTGCTTCTGGGCGGCAGGCTGAGCCTGTGGTTAATTCTTCTTCCTGATGGGAAAATAGAGTGACCTGTGCCTGTCCCAACACCTAGATCTAGTCTCTCATTGGTTGCCCCTCTTCCCGTTCATCCTCAGGACAAATTGCAACCTGTAGGGAACAGGAGGTTAAAGGTGCTGATTCTCCAAGTATGGAGATTGCTAGTAAAGTAGCTGGAATGGCGAACCCGAGCCCAAGGAGATGAGAAATGAGGTGCGTATTAGAAACCTTTCAAAATCACACGGTGTACCATCTTCTGGGTTTCTCATGCATGTTTTCAATGTAGGAAGATGCCCTTGGACCTGGAGATTTGGGACCCTTGGGATGGGTACCACGCAGTATTACTTTAAAGGGTCTGAGTTTGCTCACCCAACCTCACCCAACCTTTCAGCCCCAAGAGTGTCCACCCTTATGTCTCATCCAGCTGTGGGTCTAGATATGGTCAATCCAGGTTGCATCACAGCCTCTGAACGAATTTTGTAAGAATTTCTCTCTCTTTCACTGTCTTTGTTTTACGGGTTTTTAAAAGTAATTTATTTTTATAATGGGGTTTAGCTGCTTTTCACGGCTGTGTTTATGCGGCTTTACACCCACTTGACTCACTTCCAGACAGATATCAATACATAGGTTTTAAGATTCTTACTAGTCACATATATTCTTGTGCGGTGAATAGGGGGTGTTGAGTCCAGTTCACTGAGCAAGGAGTAGGTCTTGTCTATTACATATTGGGTATATGGAACGGTATCTGAGCGAATTTGAAACCCTTGTTTTATGCATCACCCCACCTCACCTTTCCCGTTAAGCAGCCATAGTGTGTTTTCTAAACGTGTGACTCTGTTCTGTTTTGTAATTCAGTTCAAGTGTAGCGGTTTTTACATCCCCTCTGTAAGTGATAGCTTATGATAAGTGTCTTTTTCTGTGTGACTTATTTCACTTAGAATCGTCGTACCTAAATCCACTCATCTTGCTTCTACTAGCCTTATGACATTGATTTCATGTCTGAGTGATATTCCATTGTACATAAGGACCACAACTTCTTTATCCATTTTTCTCTTTCCTGGGATATTTAAGGTGCCATGAAGAGGAGGTTCTTGTCAACAGAGCAGCCCTAAACTTTGGGGTGCCTGTGTCTTGCTGATTTTTAGTTTTCCCAATTTATACGCCCATGAGTGGACGTGCCCTATGCTCCCTAAGCTGTGTTTTTTCGATGTTTCAGGACACACCGTACACTTCCCCAGAGTGGCTGTTGGCAATTTACATCCCGCCCATCAGCGTAGCAAGGCTGCCATTTCTCCATGGCCTGTCCTGCATTTCTGCTTTTGACACGTTTTGCAGCATGGCCCTTTTGACCGATGGGAAGCGACACTTCTTTGTAACGCTGATTAGCCTTTCCAGGTTGCTTGTTTGGCCAAACAGGGCGTATGCGTTTTTTCCTGAATATATTCAGGAAAAAACGCATACGCCCTGTTTGGCCAAGGGCATCATTGTCGACGTTTTGCCACTTTTCATGTGCTTTAAATGCGATTCAAATCTACCTCCTGAAATGTGTTTCCTGCAATTCTGCCTTGCTTTCAAATCCTCTTCGTTGCCTTCCCTCAATATATTTGTGGACGAGAGTTATCATTTATAACTCAGCAGGTTTGTGAATGGCAGTGCCCTTGAGCTCCATTTTTCAACTGTCTTTTTTGGGAGCTGGCCGCAAAAGCACGGGATTGCCTCAGGCCCTATTCTGGTTCCTGGCAGCAGGCTGAGCCTTTGGATAATTCTTCTTCCTGATGGGAAAATAGAGTGACCTGTGCCTGTCCCAACACCTAGATCTAGTTTCTCATTGGTTGCCCCTCTTCCCGTTCATCCTCAGGACAATTTGCAACCTGTAGGGAACAGGAGGTTAAAGGTGCTGATTCTCCAAGTAGGGAGATTGCTAGTAAAGTAGCTGGAATGGCGAACCCGAGCCCAAGGAGATGAGAAATGAGGTGCGTATTAGAAACCTTTCAAAATCACACGGTGTACCATCTTCTGGGTTTCTCATGCATGTTTTCGATGTAGGAAGATGCCCTTGAACCTAGAGATTTGGGACCCATGTGATGGGTACCAGGCAGTATTACTTTAAAGGGTCTGCGTTTGCTCAACCAACCTCACCCAAACTTTCAGCCCCAAGAGTGTCCACCCTTATGTCTCATCCAGCTGTGGGTCTAGATATGGTCAATCCAGGTTGCATCACAGCCTCTGAACGAATTTTGTAAGAATTTCTCTCTCTTTCACTGTCTTTGTTTTACGGGTTTTTAAAAGTAATTTATTTTTATAATGGGGTTTATCTGCTTTTCACGGCTGTGTTTATGCAGCTTTACACCCACTTGACTCACTTCCAGACAGATATCAATACATAGGTTTTAAGATTCTTACTAGTCACATATATTCTTGTGCGGTGAATAGGTGGTGTTGAGTCCAGTTCACTGAGCAAGGAGTAGGTCTTGTCTATTACATATTGGGTGTATGGAACGGTATCTGAGCGAATTTGAAACCCTTGTTTTATGCATCACCCCACCTCACCTTTCCCGTTAAGCAGCCATAGTGTGTTTTCTAAACGTGTGACTCTGTTCTGTTTTGTAATTCAGTTCAAGTGTAGCGGTTTTTACATCCCCTCTATAAGTGATAGCTTATGATAAGTGTCTTTTTCTGTGTGACTTATTTCACTTAGAATCGTCGTACCTAAATCCACTCATCTTGCTTCTACTAGCCTTATAATATTGATTTCATGTCTGAGTGATATTCCATTGTACATAAGGACCACAACTTCTTTATCCATTTTTCTCTTTCCTGGGATATTTAAGGTGTCATGAAGTGGAGGTTCTTGTCAACAGAGCAGCCCTAAACTTTGGGGTGCCTGTGTCTTGCTGATTTTTGTTTTCCCAATTTATACGCCCATGAGTGGACGTGCCCTATGCTCCCTAAGCTGTGTTTTTTCGATGTTTCAGGACACACCGTACACTTCTCCAGAGTGGCTGTTGGCAATTTACATCCCGCCCATCAGCGTAGCAAGGCTGCCATTTCTCCATGGCCTGTCCTGCATTTCTGGTTTTGACACTTTTTGCAGCATGGCCCTTTTGACCGATGGGAAGCAAGACTTCTTTGTAGCGCTGATTAGCCTTTACAGGTTGCTTGGTTGGGCAAAAAGGGCGTATGCGTTTTATCCTGAATATATTCAGGAAAAAACGCATACGCCCTGTTTGGCCAAGTGCATCATTGTTGACGTTTTGCCGCTTTTCATGTGCTTTAAAGGCGATTCGAATCTAGCTCCTGAAATCTGTTTCCTGCAATTCTGCCTTGCTTTCAAATCCTCTTCGTTGCCTTCCCTCAATATATTTGTGGACGAGAGTTTTCATTTATAACTCTGCGGGTTTGTGAATTGCAGTGTCCCTGAGCTCCATTTTTCAACTCGCTTTTTTGGGAGCTGGCCGCAAAAGCGCGGGATTGCTTCAGACCCTATTCTGCTTCTGGGCGGCAGGCTGAGCCTGTGGTTAATTCTTCTTCCTGATGGGAAAATAGAGTGACCTGTGCCTGTCCCAACACCTAGATCTAGTCTCTCATTGGTTGCCCCTCTTCCCGTTCATCCTCAGGACAAATTGCAACCTGTAGGGAACAGGAGGTTAAAGGTGCTGATTCTCCAAGTAGGGAGATTGCTAGTAAAGTAGCTTGAAAGGCGAACCCGAGCACAAGGAGATGAGAAATGAGGTGCGTATTAGAAACCTTTCAAAATCACACGGTGTACCATCTTCTGGGTTTCTCATGCATGTTTTCAATGTAGGAAGATGCCCTTGGACCTGGAGATTTGGGACCCATGGGATGGGTACCACGCAGTTTACTTTAAAGGGTCTGAGTTTGCTCACCCAACCTCACCCAAACTTTCAGCCCCAAGAGTGTCCACCCTTATGTCTCATCCAGCTGTGGGTCTAGATATGGTCAATCCAGGTTGCATCACAGCCTCTGAACGAATTTTGTAAGAATTTCTCTCTCTTTCACTGTCTTTGTTTTACGGGTTTTTAAAAGTAATTTATTTTTATAATGGGGTTTAGCTGCTTTTCACGGCTGTGTTTATGCGGCTTTACACCCACTTGACTCACTTCCAGACAGATATCAATACATAGGTTTTAAGATTCTTACTATTCACATATATTCTTGTGCGGTGAATAGGGGGTGTTGAGTCCAGTTCACTGAGCAAGGAGTAGGTCTTGTCTATTACATATTGGGTATATGGAACGGTATCTGAGCGAATTTGAAACCCTTGTTTTATGCATCACCCCACCTCACCTTTCCCGTTAAGCAGCCATAGTGTGTTTTCTAAACGTGTGACTCTGTTCTGTTTTGTAATTCAGTTCAAGTGTAGCGGTTTTTACATCCCCTCTATAAGTGATAGCTTATGATAAGTGTCTTTTTCTGTGTGACTTATTTCACTTAGAATCGTCGTACCTAAATCCACTCATCTTGCTTCTACTAGCCTTATGACATTGATTTCATGTCTGAGTGATATTCCATTGTACATAAGGACCACAACTTCTTTATCCATTTTTCTCTTTCCTGGGATATTTAAGGTGCCATGAAGTGGAGGTTCTTGTCAACAGAGCAGCCCTAAACTTTGGGGTGCCTGTGTCTTGCTGATTTTTAGTTTTACCAATTTATACGCCCATGAGTGGACGTGCCCTATGCTCCCTAAGCTGTGTTTTTTTGATCTTTCAGGACACACCGTACACTTCTCCAGAGTGGCTGTTGGCAATTTACATCCCGCCCATCAGCGTAGCAAGGCTGCCATTTCTCCATGGCCTGTCCTGCATTTCTGGTTTTGACACTTTTTGCAGCATGACCCTTTTGACCGATGGGAAGCGAGACTTCTTTGTAGCGCTGATTAGCCTTTCCAGGTTGCTTGGTTGGCCAAACAGGGCGTATGCGTTTTTTCCTGAATATATTCAGGAAAAAACGCATACGCCCTGTTTGGCCAAGGGCATCATTGTCGACGTTTTGCCGCTTTTCATGTGCTTTAAATGCGATTCAAATCTACCTTCTGAAATCTGTTTCCTGCAATTCTGCCTTGCTTTCAAATCCTCTGCGTTGCCTTCCCTCAATATATCTGTGGATGAGAGTTATCATTTATAACTCTGCGGGTTTGTGAATTGCAGTGTCCCTGAGCTCCATTTTTCAACTCGCATTTTTGGGAGCTGGCCGCAAAAGCACGGGATTGCCTCAGGCCCTATTCTGCTTCTGGGCGGCAGGCTGAGCCTGTGGTTAATTCTTCTTCCTGATGGGAAAATAGAGTGACCTGTGCCTGTCCCAACACCTAGATCTAGTCTCTCATTGGTTGCCCCTCTTCCCGTTCATCCTCAGGACAAATTGCAACCTGTAGGGAACAGGAGGTTAAAGGTGCTGATTCTCCAAGTATGGAGATTGCTAGTAAAGTAGCTGGAATGGCGAACCCGAGCCCAAGGAGATGAGAAATGAGGTGCATATTAGAAACCTTTCAAAATCACACGGTGTACCATCTTCTGGGTTTCTCATGCATGTTTTCAATGTAGGAAGATGCCCTTGGACCTGGAGATTTGGGACCCATGGGATGGGTACCACGCAGTATTACTTTAAAGGGTCTGAGTTTGCTCACCCAACCTCACCCAACCTTTCAGTCCCAAGAGTGTCCACCCTTATGTCTCATCCAGCTGTGCGTGTAGATATGGTCAATCCAGGTTGCATCACAGCCTCTGAACGAATTTTGTAAGAATTTCTCTCTCTTTCACTGTCTTTGTTTTACGGGTTTTTAAAAGTAATTTATTTTTATAATGGGGTTTAGCTGCTTTTCACGGCTGTGTTTATGCGGCTTTACACCCACTTGACTCACTTCCAGACAGATATCAATACATAGGTTTTAAGATTCTTACTATTCACATATATTCTTGTGCGGTGAATAGGGGGTGTTGAGTCCAGTTCACTGAGCAAGGAGTAGGTCTTGTCTATTACATATTGGGTATATGGAACGGTATCTGAGCGAATTTGAAACCCTTGTTTTATGCATCACCCCACCTCACCTTTCCCGTTAAGCAGCCATAGTGTGTTTTCTAAACGTGTGACTCTGTTCTGTTTTGTAATTCAGTTCAAGTGTAGCGGTTTTTACATCCCCTCTATAAGTGATAGCTTATGATAAGTGTCTTTTTCTGTGTGACTTATTTCACTTAGAATCGTCGTACCTAAATCCACTCATCTTGCTTCTACTAGCCTTATGACATTGATTTCATGTCTGAGTGATATTCCATTGTACATAAGGACCACAACTTCTTTATCCATTTTTCTCTTTCCTGGGATATTTAAGGTGCCATGAAGTGGAGGTTCTTGTCAACAGAGCAGCCCTAAACTTTGGGGTGCCTGTGTCTTGCTGATTTTTAGTTTTCCCAATTTATACGCCCATGAGTGGACGTGCCCTATGCTCCCTAAGCTGTGTTTTTTTGATCTTTCAGGACACACCGTACACTTCTCCAGAGTGGCTGTTGGCAATTTACATCCCGCCCATCAGCGTAGCAAGGCTGCCATTTCTCCATGGCCTGTCCTGCATTTCTGGTTTTGACACTTTTTGCAGCATGACCCTTTTGACCGATGGGAAGCGAGACTTCTTTGTAGCGCTGATTAGCCTTTCCAGGTTGCTTGGTTGGCCAAACAGGGCGTATGCGTTTTTTCCTGAATATATTCAGGAAAAAACGCATACGCCCTGTTTGGCCAAGGGCATCATTGTCGACGTTTTGCCGCTTTTCATGTGCTTTAAATGCGATTCAAATCTACCTTCTGAAATCTGTTTCCTGCAATTCTGCCTTGCTTTCAAATCCTCTGCGTTGCCTTCCCTCAATATATCTGTGGATGAGAGTTATCATTTATAACTCTGCGGGTTTGTGAATTGCAGTGTCCCTGAGCTCCAGTTTTCAACTCGCATTTTTGGGAGCTGGCCGCAAAAGCGCGGGATTGCCTCAGGCCCTATTCTGCTTCTGGGCGGCAGGCTGAGCCTGTGGTTAATTCTTCTTCCTGATGGGAAAATAGAGTGACCTGTGCCTGTCCCAACACCCAGATCTAGTCTCTCATTGGTTGCCCCTCTTCCCGTTCATCCTCAGGACAAATTGCAACCTGTAGGGAACAGGAGCTTAAAGGTGCTGATTCTCCAAGTAGGGAGATTGCTAGTAAAGTAGCTGGAATGGCGAACCCGAGCCCAAGGAGATGAGAAATGAGGTGCGTATTAGAAACCTTTCAAAATCACACGGTGTACCATCTTCTGGGTTTCTCATGCATGTTTTCGATGTAGGAAGATGCCCTTGAACCTAGAGATTTGGGACCCATGGGATGGGTACCAGGCAGTATTACTTTAAAGGGTCTGCGTTTGCTCAACCAACCTCACCCAAACTTTCAGCCCCAAGAGTGTCCACCCTTATGTCTCATCCAGCTGTGGGTCTAGATATGGTCAATCCAGGTTGCATCACAGCCTCTGAACGAATTTTGTAAGAATTTCTCTCTCTTTCACTGTCTTTGTTTTACGGGTTTTTAAAAGTAATTTATTTATATAATGGGGTTTATCTGCTTTTCACGGCTGTGTTTATGCAGCTTTACACCCACTTGACTCACTTCCAGACAGATATCAATACATAGGTTTTAAGATTCTTACTAGTCACATATATTCTTGTGCGGTGAATAGGTGGTGTTGAGTCCAGTTCACTGAGCAAGGAGTAGGTCTTGTCTATTACATATTGGGTGTATGGAACGGTATCTGAGCGAATTTGAAACCCTTGTTTTATGCATCACCCCACCTCACCTTTCCCGTTAAGCAGCCATAGTGTGTTTTCTAAACGTGTGACTCTGTTCTGTTTTGTAATTCAGTTCAAGTGTAGCGGTTTTTACATCCCCTCTATAAGTGATAGCTTATGATAAGTGTCTTTTTCTGTGTGACTTATTTCACTTAGAATCGTCGTACCTAAATCCACTCATCTTTCTTCTACTAGCCTTATAATATTGATTTCATGTCTGAGTGATATTCCATTGTACATAAGGACCACAACTTCTTTATCCATTTTTCTCTTTCCTGGGATATTTAAGGTGTCATGAAGTGGAGGTTCTTGTCAACAGAGCAGCCCTAAACTTTGGGGTGCCTGTGTCTTGCTGATTTTTGTTTTCCCAATTTATACGCCCATGAGTGGACGTGCCCTATGCTCCCTAAGCTGTGTTTTTTCGATGTTTCAGGACACACCGTACACTTCTCCAGAGTGGCTGTTGGCAATTTACATCCCGCCCATCAGCGTAGCAAGGCTGCCATTTCTCCATGGCCTGTCCTGCATTTCTGGTTTTGACACTTTTTGCAGCATGGCCCTTTTGACCGATGGGAAGCAAGACTTCTTTGTAGCGCTGATTAGCCTTTACAGGTTGCTTGGTTGGGCAAAAAGGTCGTATGCATTTTATCCTGAATATATTCAGGAAAAAACGCATACGCCCTGTTTGGCCAAGTGCATCATTGTTGACGTTTTGCCGCTTTTCATGTGCTTTAAAGGCGATTCGAATCTAGCTCCTGAAATCTGTTTCCTGCAATTCTGCCTTGCTTTCAAATCCTCTTCGTTGCCTTCCCTCAATATATTTGTGGACGAGAGTTTTCATTTATAACTCTGCGGGTTTGTGAATTGCAGTGTCCCTGAGCTCCATTTTTCAACTCGCTTTTTTGGGAGCTGGCCGCAAAAGCGCGGGATTGCTTCAGACCCTATTCTGCTTCTGGGCGGCAGGCTGAGCCTGTGGTTAATTCTTCTTCCTGATGGGAAAATAGAGTGACCTGTGCCTGTCCCAACACCTAGATCTAGTCTCTCATTGGTTGCCCCTCTTCCCGTTCATCCTCAGGACAAATTGCAACCTGTAGGGAACAGGAGGTTAAAGGTGCTGATTCTCCAAGTATGGAGATTGCTAGTAAAGTAGCTGGAATGGCGAACCCGAGCCCAAGGAGATGAGAAATGAGGTGCATATTAGAAACCTTTCAAAATCACACGGTGTACCATCTTCTGGGTTTCTCATGCATGTTTTCAATGTAGGAAGATGCCCTTGGACCTGGAGATTTGGGACCCATGGGATGGGTACCACGCAGTATTACTTTAAAGGGTCTGAGTTTGCTCACCCAACCTCACCCAACCTTTCAGTCCCAAGAGTGTCCACCCTTATGTCTCATCCAGCTGTGCGTGTAGATATGGTCAATCCAGGTTGCATCACAGCCTCTGAACGAATTTTGTAAGAATTTCTCTCTCTTTCACTGTCTTTGTTTTACGGGTTTTTAAAAGTAATTTATTTTTATAATGGGGTTTAGCTGCTTTTCACGGCTGTGTTTATGCGGCTTTACACCCACTTGACTCACTTCCAGACAGATATCAATACATAGGTTTTAAGATTCTTACTATTCACATATATTCTTGTGCGGTGAATAGGGGGTGTTGAGTCCAGTTCACTGAGCAAGGAGTAGGTCTTGTCTATTACATATTGGGTATATGGAACGGTATCTGAGCGAATTTGAAACCCTTGCTTTATGCATCACCCCACCTCACCTTTCCCGTTAAGCAGCCATAGTGTGTTTTCTAAACGTGTGACTCTGTTCTGTTTTGTAATTCAGTTCAAGTGTAGCGTTTTTTACATCCCCTCTATAAGTGATAGCTTATGATAAGTGTCTTTTTCTGTGTGACTTATTTCACTTAGAATCGTCGTACCTAAATCCACTCATCTTGCTTCTACTAGCCTTATGACATTGATTTCATGTCTGAGTGATATTCCATTGTACATAAGGACCACAACTTCTTTATCCATTTTTCTCTTTCCTGGGATATTTAAGGTGCCATGAAGTGGAGGTTCTTGTCAACAGAGCAGCCCTAAACTTTGGGGTGCCTGTGTCTTGCTGATTTTTAGTTTTCCCAATTTATACGCCCATGAGTGGACGTGCCCTATGCTCCCTAAGCTGTGTTTTTTTGATCTTTCAGGACACACCGTACACTTCTCCAGAGTGGCTGTTGGCAATTTACATCCCGCCCATCAGCGTAGCAAGGCTGCCATTTCTCCATGGCCTGTCCTGCATTTCTGGTTTTGACACTTTTTGCAGCATGACCCTTTTGACCGATGGGAAGCGAGACTTCTTTGTAGCGCTGATTAGCCTTTCCAGGTTGCTTGGTTGGCCAAACAGGGCGTATGCGTTTTTTCCTGAATATATTCAGGAAAAAACGCATACGCCCTGTTTGGCCAAGGGCATCATTGTCGACGTTTTGCCGCTTTTCATGTGCTTTAAATGCGATTCAAATCTACCTTCTGAAATCTGTTTCCTGCAATTCTGCCTTGCTTTCAAATCCTCTGCGTTGCCTTCCCTCAATATATCTGTGGATGAGAGTTATCATTTATAACTCTGCGGGTTTGTGAATTGCAGTGTCCCTGAGCTCCATTTTTCAACTCGCATTTTTGGGAGCTGGCCGCAAAAGCACGGGATTGCCTCAGGCCCTATTCTGCTTCTGGGCGGCAGGCTGAGCCTGTGGTTAATTCTTCTTCCTGATGGGAAAATAGAGTGACCTGTGCCTGTCCCAACACCTAGATCTAGTCTCTCATTGGTTGCCCCTCTTCCCGTTCATCCTCAGGACAAATTGCAACCTGTAGGGAACAGGAGGTTAAAGGTGCTGATTCTCCAAGTATGGAGATTGCTAGTAAAGTAGCTGGAATGGCGAACCCGAGCCCAAGGAGATGAGAAATGAGGTGCATATTAGAAACCTTTCAAAATCACACGGTGTACCATCTTCTGGGTTTCTCATGCATGTTTTCAATGTAGGAAGATGCCCTTGGACCTGGAGATTTGGGACCCATGGGATGGGTACCACGCAGTATTACTTTAAAGGGTCTGAGTTTGCTCACCCAACCTCACCCAAACTTTCAGTCCCAAGAGTGTCCACCCTTATGTCTCATCCAGCTGTGCGTGTAGATATGGTCAATCCAGGTTGCATCACAGCCTCTGAACGAATTTTGTAAGAATTTCTCTCTCTTTCACTGTCTTTGTTTTACGGGTTTTTAAAAGTAATTTATTTTTATAATGGGGTTTAGCTGCTTTTCACGGCTGTGTTTATGCGGCTTTACACCCACTTGACTCACTTCCAGACAGATATCAATACATAGGTTTTAAGATTCTTACTATTCACATATATTCTTGTGCGGTGAATAGGGGGTGTTGAGTCCAGTTCACTGAGCAAGGAGTAGGTCTTGTCTATTACATATTGGGTATATGGAACGGTATCTGAGCGAATTTGAAACCCTTGTTTTATGCATCACCCCACCTCACCTTTCCCGTTAAGCAGCCATAGTGTGTTTTCTAAACGTGTGACTCTGTTCTGTTTTGTAATTCAGTTCAAGTGTAGCGGTTTTTACATCCCCTCTATAAGTGATAGCTTATGATAAGTGTCTTTTTCTGTGTGACTTATTTCACTTAGAATCGTCGTACCTAAATCCACTCATCTTGCTTCTACTAGCCTTATGACATTGATTTCATGTCTGAGTGATATTCCATTGTACATAAGGACCACAACTTCTTTATCCATTTTTCTCTTTCCTGGGATATTTAAGGTGCCATGAAGTGGAGGTTCTTGTCAACAGAGCAGCCCTAAACTTTGGGGTGCCTGTGTCTTGCTGATTTTTAGTTTTCCCAATTTATACGCCCATGAGTGGACGTGCCCTATGCTCCCTAAGCTGTGTTTTTTTGATGTTTCAGGACACACCGTACACTTCTCCAGAGTGGCTGTTGGCAATTTACATCCCGCCCATCAGCGTAGCAAGGCTGCCATTTCTCCATGGCCTGTCCTGCATTTCTGGTTTTGACACTTTTTGCAGCATGACCCTTTTGACCGATGGGAAGCGAGACTTCTTTGTAGCGCTGATTAGACTTTCCAGGTTGCTTGGTTGGCCAAACAGGGCGTATGCGTTTTTTCCTGAATATATTCAGGAAAAAACGCATACGTCCTGTTTGGCCAAGGGCATCATTGTCGACGTTTTGCCGCTTTTCATGTGCTTTAAATGCGATTCAAATCTACCTTCTGAAATCTGTTTCCTGCAATTCTGCCTTGCTTTCAAATCCTCTGCGTTGCCTTCCCTCAATATATCTGTGGATGAGAGTTATCATTTATAACTCTGCGGGTTTGTGAATTGCAGTGTCCCTGAGCTCCATTTTTCAACTCGCATTTTTGGGAGCTGGCCGCAAAAGCACGGGATTGCCTCAGGCCCTATTCTGCTTCTGGGCGGCAGGCTGAGCCTGTGGTTAATTCTTCTTCCTGATGGGAAAATAGAGTGACCTGTGCCTGTCCCAACACCTAGATCTAGTCTCTCATTGGTTGCCCCTCTTCCCGTTCATCCTCAGGACAAATTGCAACCTGTAGGGAACAGGAGGTTAAAGGTGCTGATTCTCCAAGTATGGAGATTGCTAGTAAAGTAGCTGGAATGGCGAACCCGAGCCCAAGGAGATGAGAAATGAGGTGCATATTAGAAACCTTTCAAAATCACACGGTGTACCATCTTCTGGGTTTCTCATGCATGTTTTCAATGTAGGAAGATGCCCTTGGACCTGGAGATTTGGGACCCATGGGATGGGTACCACGCAGTATTACTTTAAAGGGTCTGAGTTTGCTCACCCAACCTCACCCAAACTTTCAGTCCCAAGAGTGTCCACCCTTATGTCTCATCCAGCTGTGCGTGTAGATATGGTCAATCCAGGTTGCATCACAGCCTCTGAACGAATTTTGTAAGAATTTCTCTCTCTTTCACTGTCTTTGTTTTACGGGTTTTTAAAAGTAATTTATTTTTATAATGGGGTTTAGCTGCTTTTCACGGCTGTGTTTATGCGGCTTTACACCCACTTGACTCACTTCCAGACAGATATCAATACATAGGTTTTAAGATTCTTACTATTCACATATATTCTTGTGCGGTGAATAGGGGGTGTTGAGTCCAGTTCACTGAGCAAGGAGTAGGTCTTGTCTATTACATATTGGGTATATGGAACGGTATCTGAGCGAATTTGAAACCCTTGTTTTATGCATCACCCCACCTCACCTTTCCCGTTAAGCAGCCATAGTGTGTTTTCTAAACGTGTGACTCTGTTCTGTTTTGTAATTCAGTTCAAGTGTAGCGGTTTTTACATCCCCTCTATAAGTGATAGCTTATGATAAGTGTCTTTTTCTGTGTGACTTATTTCACTTAGAATCGTCGTACCTAAATCCACTCATCTTGCTTCTACTAGCCTTATGACATTGATTTCATGTCTGAGTGATATTCCATTGTACATAAGGACCACAACTTCTTTATCCATTTTTCTCTTTCCTGGGATATTTAAGGTGCCATGAAGTGGAGGTTCTTGTCAACAGAGCAGCCCTAAACTTTGGGGTGCCTGTGTCTTGCTGATTTTTAGTTTTCCCAATTTATACGCCCATGAGTGGACGTGCCCTATGCTCCCTAAGCTGTGTTTTTTTGATGTTTCAGGACACACCGTACACTTCTCCAGAGTGGCTGTTGGCAATTTACATCCCGCCCATCAGCGTAGCAAGGCTGCCATTTCTCCATGGCCTGTCCTGCATTTCTGGTTTTGACACTTTTTGCAGCATGACCCTTTTGACCGATGGGAAGCGAGACTTCTTTGTAGCGCTGATTAGACTTTCCAGGTTGCTTGGTTGGCCAAACAGGGCGTATGCGTTTTTTCCTGAATATATTCAGGAAAAAACGCATACGTCCTGTTTGGCCAAGGGCATCATTGTCGACGTTTTGCCGCTTTTCATGTGCTTTAAATGCGATTCAAATCTACCTTCTGAAATCTGTTTCCTGCAATTCTGCCTTGCTTTCAAATCCTCTGCGTTGCCTTCCCTCAATATATCTGTGGATGAGAGTTATCATTTATAACTCTGCGGGTTTGTGAATTGCAGTGTCCCTGAGCTCCAGTTTTCAACTCGCATTTTTGGGAGCTGGCCGCAAAAGCGCGGGATTGCCTCAGGCCCTATTCTGCTTCTGGGCGGCAGGCTGAGCCTGTGGTTAATTCTTCTTCCTGATGGGAAAATAGAGTGACCTGTGCCTGTCCCAACACCTAGATCTAGTCTCTCATTGGTTGCCCCTCTTCCCGTTCATCCTCAGGACAAATTGCAACCTGTAGGGAACAGGAGCTTAAAGGTGCTGATTCTCCAAGTAGGGAGATTGCTAGTAAAGTAGCTGGAATGGCGAACCCGAGCCCAAGGAGATGAGAAATGAGGTGCGTATTAGAAACCTTTCAAAATCACACGGTGTACCATCTTCTGGGTTTCTCATGCATGTTTTCGATGTAGGAAGATGCCCTTGAACCTAGAGATTTGGGACCCATGGGATGGGTACCAGGCAGTATTACTTTAAAGGGTCTGCGTTTGCTCAACCAACCTCACCCAAACTTTCAGCCCCAAGAGTGTCCACCCTTATGTCTCATCCAGCTGTGGGTCTAGATATGGTCAATCCAGGTTGCATCACAGCCTCTGAACGAATTTTGTAAGAATTTCTCTCTCTTTCACTGTCTTTGTTTTACGGGTTTTTAAAAGTAATTTATTTTTATAATGGGGTTTATCTGCTTTTCACGGCTGTGTTTATGCAGCTTTACACCCACTTGACTCACTTCCAGACAGATATCAATACATAGGTTTTAAGATTCTTACTAGTCACATATATTCTTGTGCGGTGAATAGGTGGTGTTGAGTCCAGTTCACTGAGCAAGGAGTAGGTCTTGTCTATTACATATTGGGTGTATGGAACGGTATCTGAGCGAATTTGAAACCCTTGTTTTATGCATCACCCCACCTCACCTTTCCCGTTAAGCAGCCATAGTGTGTTTTCTAAACGTGTGACTCTGTTCTGTTTTGTAATTCAGTTCAAGTGTAGCGGTTTTTACATCCCCTCTATAAGTGATAGCTTATGATAAGTGTCTTTTTCTGTGTGACTTATTTCACTTAGAATCGTCGTACCTAAATCCACTCATCTTGCTTCTACTAGCCTTATAATATTGATTTCATGTCTGAGTGATATTCCATTGTACATAAGGACCACAACTTCTTTATCCATTTTTCTCTTTCCTGGGATATTTAAGGTGTCATGAAGTGGAGGTTCTTGTCAACAGAGCAGCCCTAAACTTTGGGGTGCCTGTGTCTTGCTGATTTTTGTTTTCCCAATTTATACGCCCATGAGTGGACGTGCCCTATGCTCCCTAAGCTGTGTTTTTTCGATGTTTCAGGACACACCGTACACTTCTCCAGAGTGGCTGTTGGCAATTTACATCCCGCCCATCAGCGTAGCAAGGCTGCCATTTCTCCATGGCCTGTCCTGCATTTCTGGTTTTGACACTTTTTGCAGCATGGCCCTTTTGACCGATGGGAAGCAAGACTTCTTTGTAGCGCTGATTAGCCTTTACAGGTTGCTTGGTTGGGCAAAAAGGGCGTATGCGTTTTATCCTGAATATATTCAGGAAAAAACGCATACGCCCTGTTTGGCCAAGTGCATCATTGTTGACGTTTTGCCGCTTTTCATGTGCTTTAAAGGCGATTCGAATCTAGCTCCTGAAATCTGTTTCCTGCAATTCTGCCTTGCTTTCAAATCCTCTTCGTTGCCTTCCCTCAATATATTTGTGGACGAGAGTTTTCATTTATAACTCTGCGGGTTTGTGAATTGCAGTGTCCCTGAGCTCCATTTTTCAACTCGCTTTTTTGGGAGCTGGCCGCAAAAGCGCGGGATTGCTTCAGACCCTATTCTGCTTCTGGGCGGCAGGCTGAGCCTGTGGTTAATTCTTCTTCCTGATGGGAAAATAGAGTGACCTGTGCCTGTCCCAACACCTAGATCTAGTCTCTCATTGGTTGCCCCTCTTCCCGTTCATCCTCAGGACAAATTGCAACCTGTAGGGAACAGGAGGTTAAAGGTGCTGATTCTCCAAGTAGGGAGATTGCTAGTAAAGTAGCTTGAAAGGCGAACCCGAGCACAAGGAGATGAGAAATGAGGTGCGTATTAGAAACCTTTCAAAATCACACGGTGTACCATCTTCTGGGTATCTCATGCATGTTTTCAATGTAGGAAGATGCCCTTGGACCTGGAGATTTGGGACCCATGGGATGGGTACCACGCAGTTTACTTTAAAGGGTCTGAGTTTGCTCACCCAACCTCACCCAAACTTTCAGCCCCAAGAGTGTCCACCCTTATGTCTCATCCAGCTGTGGGTCTAGATATGGTCAATCCAGGTTGCATCACAGCCTCTGAACGAATTTTGTAAGAATTTCTCTCTCTTTCACTGTCTTTGTTTTACGGGTTTTTAAAAGTAATTTATTTTTATAATGGGGTTTAGCTGCTTTTCACGGCTGTGTTTATGCGGCTTTACACCCACTTGACTCACTTCCAGACAGATATCAATACATAGGTTTTAAGATTCTTACTATTCACATATATTCTTGTGCGGTGAATAGGGGGTGTTGAGTCCAGTTCACTGAGCAAGGAGTATGTCTTGTCTATTACATATTGGGTATATGGAACGGTATCTGAGCGAATTTGAAACCCTTGTTTTATGCATCACCCCACCTCACCTTTCCCGTTAAGCAGCCATAGTGTGTTTTCTAAACGTGTGACTCTGTTCTGTTTTGTAATTCAGTTCAAGTGTAGCGGTTTTTACATCCCCTCTATAAGTGATAGCTTATGATAAGTGTCTTTTTCTGTGTGACTTATTTCACTTAGAATCGTCGTACCTAAATCCACTCATCTTGCTTCTACTAGCCTTATGACATTGATTTCATGTCTGAGTGATATTCCATTGTACATAAGGACCACAACTTCTTTATCCATTTTTCTCTTTCCTGGGATATTTAAGGTGCCATGAAGTGGAGGTTCTTGTCAACAGAGCAGCCCTAAACTTTGGGGTGCCTGTGTCTTGCTGATTTTTAGTTTTCCCAATTTATACGCCCATGAGTGGACGTGCCCTATGCTCCCTAAGCTGTGTTTTTTTGATGTTTCAGGACACACCGTACACTTCTCCAGAGTGGCTGTTGGCAATTTACATCCCGCCCATCAGCGTAGCAAGGCTGCCATTTCTCCATGGCCTGTCCTGCATTTCTGGTTTTGACACTTTTTGCAGCATGACCCTTTTGACCGATGGGAAGCGAGACTTCTTTGTAGCGCTGATTAGCCTTTCCAGGTTGCTTGGTTGGCCAAACAGGGCGTATGCGTTTTTTCCTGAATATATTCAGGAAAAAACGCATACGCCCTGTTTGGCCAAGGGCATCATTGTCGACGTTTTGCCGCTTTTCATGTGCTTTAAATGCGATTCAAATCTACCTTCTGAAATCTGTTTCCTGCAATTCTGCCTTGCTTTCAAATCCTCTGCGTTGCCTTCCCTCAATATATCTGTGGATGAGAGTTATCATTTATAACTCTGCGGGTTTGTGAATTGCAGTGTCCCTGAGCTCCATTTTTCAACTCGCATTTTTGGGAGCTGGCCGCAAAAGCACGGGATTGCCTCAGGCCCTATTCTGCTTCTGGGCGGCAGGCTGAGCCTGTGGTTAATTCTTCTTCCTGATGGGAAAATAGAGTGACCTGTGCCTGTCCCAACACCTAGATCTAGTCTCTCATTGGTTGCCCCACTTCCCGTTCATCCTCAGGACAAATTGCAACCTGTAGGGAACAGGAGGTTAAAGGTGCTGATTCTCCAAGTATGGAGATTGCTAGTAAAGTAGCTGGAATGGCGAACCCGAGCCCAAGGAGATGAGAAATGAGGTGCATATTAGAAACCTTTCAAAATCACACGGTGTACCATCTTATGGGTTTCTCATGCATGTTTTCAATGTAGGAAGATGCCCTTGGACCTGGAGATTTGGGACCCATGGGATGGGTACCACGCAGTATTACTTTAAAGGGTCTGAGTTTGCTCACCCAACCTCACCCAACCTTTCAGTCCCAAGAGTGTCCACCCTTATGTCTCATCCAGCTGTGCGTGTAGATATGGTCAATCCAGGTTGCATCACAGCCTCTGAACGAATTTTGTAAGAATTTCTCTCTCTTTCACTGTCTTTGTTTTACGGGTTTTTAAAAGTAATTTATTTTTATAATGGGGTTTAGCTGCTTTTCACGGCTGTGTTTATGCGGCTTTACACCCACTTGACTCACTTCCAGACAGATATCAATACATAGGTTTTAAGATTCTTACTATTCACATATATTCTTGTGCGGTGAATAGGGGGTGTTGAGTCCAGTTCACTGAGCAAGGAGTATGTCTTGTCTATTACATATTGGGTATATGGAACGGTATCTGAGCGAATTTGAAACCCTTGTTTTATGCATCACCCCACCTCACCTTTCCCGTTAAGCAGCCATAGTGTGTTTTCTAAACGTGTGACTCTGTTCTGTTTTGTAATTCAGTTCAAGTGTAGCGGTTTTTACATCCCCTCTATAAGTGATAGCTTATGATAAGTGTCTTTTTCTGTGTGACTTATTTCACTTAGAATCGTCGTACCTAAATCCACTCATCTTGCTTCTACTAGCCTTATGACATTGATTTCATGTCTGAGTGATATTCCATTGTACATAAGGACCACAACTTCTTTATCCATTTTTCTCTTTCCTGGGATATTTAAGGTGCCATGAAGTGGAGGTTCTTGTCAACAGAGCAGCCCTAAACTTTGGGGTGCCTGTGTCTTGCTGATTTTTAGTTTTCCCAATTTATACGCCCATGAGTGGACGTGCCCTATGCTCCCTAAGCTGTGTTTTTTTGATGTTTCAGGACACACCGTACACTTCTCCAGAGTGGCTGTTGGCAATTTACATCCCGCCCATCAGCGTAGCAAGGCTGCCATTTCTCCATGGCCTGTCCTGCATTTCTGGTTTTGACACTTTTTGCAGCATGACCCTTTTGACCGATGGGAAGCGAGACTTCTTTGTAGCGCTGATTAGCCTTTCCAGGTTGCTTGGTTGGCCAAACAGGGCGTATGCGTTTTTTCCTGAATATATTCAGGAAAAAACGCATACGCCCTGTTTGGCCAAGGGCATCATTGTCGACGTTTTGCCGCTTTTCATGTGCTTTAAATGCGATTCAAATCTACCTTCTGAAATCTGTTTCCTGCAATTCTGCCTTGCTTTCAAATCCTCTGCGTTGCCTTCCCTCAATATATCTGTGGATGAGAGTTATCATTTATAACTCTGCGGGTTTGTGAATTGCAGTGTCCCTGAGCTCCAGTTTTCAACTCGCATTTTTGGGAGCTGGCCGCAAAAGCGCGGGATTGCCTCAGGCCCTATTCTGCTTCTGGGCGGCAGGCTGAGCCTGTGGTTAATTCTTCTTCCTGATGGGAAAATAGAGTGACCTGTGCCTGTCCCAACACCTAGATCTAGTCTCTCATTGGTTGCCCCTCTTCCCGTTCATCCTCAGGACAAATTGCAACCTGTAGGGAACAGGAGCTTAAAGGTGCTGATTCTCCAAGTAGGGAGATTGCTAGTAAAGTAGCTGGAATGGCGAACCCGTGCCCAAGGAGATGAGAAATGAGGTGCGTATTAGAAACCTTTCAAAATCACACGGTGTACCATCTTCTGGGTTTCTCATGCATGTTTTCAATGTAGGAAGATGCCCTTGGACCTGGAGATTTGGGACCCATGGGATGGGTACCACGCAGTATTACTTTAAAGGGTCTGAGTTTGCTCACCCAACCTCACCCAACCTTTCAGCCCCAAGAGTGTCCACCCTTATGTCTCATCCAGCTGTGGGTCTAGATATGGTCAATCCAGGTTGCATCACAGCCTCTGAACGAATTTTGTAAGAATTTCTCTCTCTTTCCCTGTCTTTGTTTTACGGGTTTTTAAAAGTAGTTTATTTTTATAATGGGGTTTAGCTGCTTTTCACGGCTGTGTTTATGCGGCTTTACACCCACTTGACTCACTTCCAGACAGATATCAATACATAGGTTTTAAGATTCTTACTAGTCACATATATTCTTGTGCGGTGAATAGGGGGTGTTGAGTCCAGTTCACTGAGCAAGGAGTAGGTCTTGTCTATTACATATTGGGTGTATGGAACGGTATCTGAGCGAATTTGAAACCCTTGTTTTATGCATCACCCCACCTCACCTTTCCCGTTAAGCAGCCATAGTGTGTTTTCTAAACGTGTGACTCTGTTCTGTTTTGTAATTCAGTTCAAGTGTAGCGGGTTTTACATCCCCTCTATAAGTGATAGCTTATGATAAGTGTCTTTTTCTGTGTGACTTATTTCACTTAGAATCGTCGTACCTAAATCCACTCATCTTGCTTCTAGTAGCCTTATGACATTGATTTCATGTCTGAGTGATATTCCATTGTACATAAGGACCACAACTTCTTTATCCATTTTTCTCTTTCCTGGGATATTTAAGGTGCCATGAAGTGGAGGTTCTTGTCAACAGAGCAGCCCTAAACTTTGGGGTGCCTGTGTCTTGCTGATTTTTAGTTTTCCCAATTTATATGCCCATGAGTGGACGTGCCCTATGCTCCCTAAGCTGTGTTTTTTCGATGTTTCAGGACACACCCTACACTTCTCCAGAGTGGCTGTTGGCAATTTACATCCCGCCCATCAGCGTAGCAAGGCTGCCATTTCTCCATGGCCTGTCCTGCATTTCTGGTTTTGACACTTTTTGAAGCATGGCACTTTTGACCGATGGGAAGCGAGACTTCTTTGTAGCTCTGATTAGCCTTTCCAGGTTGCTTGGTTGGCCAAACAGGGCGTATGCGTTTTTTCCTGAATATATTCAGGAAAAAACGCATACGCCCTGTTTGGCCAAGGGCATCATTGTCGATGTTTTGCCGCTTTTCATGTGCTTTAAATGCGATTCAAATCTACCTTCTGAAATCTGTTTCCTGCAATTCTGCCTTGCTTTCAAATCCTCTGCGTTGCCTTCCCTCAATATATTTGTGGACGAGAGTTATCATTTATAACTCAGCAGCTTTGTGAATGGCAGTGCCCTTGAGTTCCATTTTTCAACTGTCTTCTTTGGGAGCTGGCCGCAAAAGCACGGGATTGCCTCAGGCTCTATTCTGGTTCCTGGCAGCAGGCTGAGCCTTTGGATATTTCTTCTTCCTGATGGGAAAATACAGTGACCTGTGGTGTCCCAACACCTAGATCTAGTCTTTCATTGGTTGCCCCTCTTCCCGTTCATCCTCAGGACAAATTGCAACCTGTAGGGAACAGGAGGTTAAAGGTGCTGATTCTCCAAGTATGGAGATTGCTAGTAAAGTAGCTGGAATGGCGAACCCGAGCCCAAGGAGATGAGAAATGAGGTGCCTATTAGAAACCTTTCAAAATCACACGGTGTACCATCTTCTGGGTTTCTCATGCATGTTTTCGATGTAGGAAGATGCCCTTGAACCTAGAGATTTGGGACCCATGGGATGGGTACCAGGCAGTATTACTTTAAAGGGTCTGCGTTTGCTCACCCAACCTCACCCAAACTTTCAGCCCCAAGAGTGTCCACCCTTATGTCTCATCCAGCTGTGGGTCTAGATATGGTCAATCCAGGTTGCATCACAGCCTCTGAACGAATTTTGTAAGAATTTCTCTCTCTTTCACTGTCTTTGTTTTACGGGTTTTTGAAAGTAATTTATTTTTATAATGGGGTTTAGCTGCTTTTCACGGCTGTGTTTATGCAGCTTTACACCCACTTGACTCACTTCCAGACAGATATCAATACATAGGTTTTAAGATTCTTACTATTCACATATATTCTTGTGCGGTGAATAGGGGGTGTTGAGTCCAGTTCACTGAGCAAGGAGTATGTCTTGTCTATTACATATTGGGTATATGGAACGGTATCTGAGCGAATTTGAAACCCTTGTTTTATGCATCACCCCACCTCACCTTTCCCGTTAAGCAGCCATAGTGTGTTTTCTAAACGTGTGACTCTGTTCTGTTTTGTAATTCAGTTCAAGTGTAGCGGTTTTTACATCCCCTCTATAAGTGATAGCTTATGATAAGTGTCTTTTTCTGTGTGACTTATTTCACTTAGAATCGTCGTACCTAAATCCACTCATCTTGCTTCTACTAGCCTTATGACATTGATTTCATGTCTGAGTGATATTCCATTGTACATAAGGACCACAACTTCTTTATCCATTTTTCTCTTTCCTGGGATATTTAAGGTGCCATGAAGTGGAGGTTCTTGTCAACAGAGCAGCCCTAAACTTTGGGGTGCCTGTGTCTTGCTGATTTTTAGTTTTCCCAATTTATACGCCCATGAGTGGACGTGCCCTATGCTCCCTAAGCTGTGTTTTTTTGATGTTTCAGGACACACCGTACACTTCTCCAGAGTGGCTGTTGGCAATTTACATCCCGCCCATCAGCGTAGCAAGGCTGCCATTTCTCCATGGCCTGTCCTGCATTTCTGGTTTTGACACTTTTTGCAGCATGACCCTTTTGACCGATGGGAAGCGAGACTTCTTTGTAGCGCTGATTAGCCTTTCCAGGTTGCTTGGTTGGCCAAACAGGGCGTATGCGTTTTTTCCTGAATATATTCAGGAAAAAACGCATACGCCCTGTTTGGCCAAGGGCATCATTGTCGACGTTTTGCCGCTTTTCATGTGCTTTAAATGCGATTCAAATCTACCTTCTGAAATCTGTTTCCTGCAATTCTGCCTTGCTTTCAAATCCTCTGCGTTGCCTTCCCTCAATATATCTGTGGATGAGAGTTATCATTTATAACTCTGCGGGTTTGTGAATTGCAGTGTCCCTGAGCTCCATTTTTCAACTCGCATTTTTGGGAGCTGGCCGCAAAAGCACGGGATTGCCTCAGGCCCTATTCTGCTTCTGGGCGGCAGGCTGAGCCTGTGGTTAATTCTTCTTCCTGATGGGAAAATAGAGTGACCTGTGCCTGTCCCAACACCTAGATCTAGTCTCTCATTGGTTGCCCCACTTCCCGTTCATCCTCAGGACAAATTGCAACCTGTAGGGAACAGGAGGTTAAAGGTGCTGATTCTCCAAGTATGGAGATTGCTAGTAAAGTAGCTGGAATGGCGAACCCGAGCCCAAGGAGATGAGAAATGAGGTGCATATTAGAAACCTTTCAAAATCACACGGTGTACCATCTTATGGGTTTCTCATGCATGTTTTCAATGTAGGAAGATGCCCTTGGACCTGGAGATTTGGGACCCATGGGATGGGTACCACGCAGTATTACTTTAAAGGGTCTGAGTTTGCTCACCCAACCTCACCCAACCTTTCAGTCCCAAGAGTGTCCACCCTTATGTCTCATCCAGCTGTGCGTGTAGATATGGTCAATCCAGGTTGCATCACAGTCTCTGAACGAATTTTGTAAGAATTTCTCTCTCTTTCACTGTCTTTGTTTTACGGGTTTTTAAAAGTAATTTATTTTTATAATGGGGTTTAGCTGCTTTTCACGGCTGTGTTTATGCGGCTTTACACCCACTTGACTCACTTCCAGACAGATATCAATACATAGGTTTTAAGATTCTTACTATTCACATATATTCTTGTGCGGTGAATAGGGGGTGTTGAGTCCAGTTCACTGAGCAAGGAGTATGTCTTGTCTATTACATATTGGGTATATGGAACGGTATCTGAGCGAATTTGAAACCCTTGTTTTATGCATCACCCCACCTCACCTTTCCCGTTAAGCAGCCATAGTGTGTTTTCTAAACGTGTGACTCTGTTCTGTTTTGTAATTCAGTTCAAGTGTAGCGGTTTTTACATCCCCTCTATAAGTGATAGCTTATGATAAGTGTCTTTTTCTGTGTGACTTATTTCACTTAGAATCGTCGTACCTAAATCCACTCATCTTGCTTCTACTAGCCTTATGACATTGATTTCATGTCTGAGTGATATTCCATTGTACATAAGGACCACAACTTCTTTATCCATTTTTCTCTTTCCTGGGATATTTAAGGTGCCATGAAGTGGAGGTTCTTGTCAACAGAGCAGCCCTAAACTTTGGGGTGCCTGTGTCTTGCTGATTTTTAGTTTTCCCAATTTATACGCCCATGAGTGGACGTGCCCTATGCTCCCTAAGCTGTGTTTTTTTGATGTTTCAGGACACACCGTACACTTCTCCAGAGTGGCTGTTGGCAATTTACATCCCGCCCATCAGCGTAGCAAGGCTGCCATTTCTCCATGGCCTGTCCTGCATTTCTGGTTTTGACACTTTTTGCAGCATGACCCTTTTGACCGATGGGAAGCGAGACTTCTTTGTAGCGCTGATTAGCCTTTCCAGGTTGCTTGGTTGGCCAAACAGGGCGTATGCGTTTTTTCCTGAATATATTCAGGAAAAAACGCATACGCCCTGTTTGGCCAAGGGCATCATTGTCGACGTTTTGCCGCTTTTCATGTGCTTTAAATGCGATTCAAATCTACCTTCTGAAATCTGTTTCCTGCAATTCTGCCTTGCTTTCAAATCCTCTGCGTTGCCTTCCCTCAATATATCTGTGGATGAGAGTTATCATTTATAACTCTGCGGGTTTGTGAATTGCAGTGTCCCTGAGCTCCAGTTTTCAACTCGCATTTTTGGGAGCTGGCCGCAAAAGCGCGGGATTGCCTCAGGCCCTATTCTGCTTCTGGGCGGCAGGCTGAGCCTGTGGTTAATTCTTCTTCCTGATGGGAAAATAGAGTGACCTGTGCCTGTCCCAACACCTAGATCTAGTCTCTCATTGGTTGCCCCTCTTCCCGTTCATCCTCAGGACAAATTGCAACCTGTAGGGAACAGGAGCTTAAAGGTGCTGATTCTCCAAGTAGGGAGATTGCTAGTAAAGTAGCTGGAATGGCGAACCCGTGCCCAAGGAGATGAGAAATGAGGTGCGTATTAGAAACCTTTCAAAATCACACGGTGTACCATCTTCTGGGTTTCTCATGCATGTTTTCAATGTAGGAAGATGCCCTTGGACCTGGAGATTTGGGACCCATGGGATGGGTACCACGCAGTATTACTTTAAAGGGTCTGAGTTTGCTCACCCAACCTCACCCAACCTTTCAGCCCCAAGAGTGTCCACCCTTATGTCTCATCCAGCTGTGGGTCTAGATATGGTCAATCCAGGTTGCATCACAGCCTCTGAACGAATTTTGTAAGAATTTCTCTCTCTTTCCCTGTCTTTGTTTTACGGGTTTTTAAAAGTAGTTTATTTTTATAATGGGGTTTAGCTGCTTTTCACGGCTGTGTTTATGCGGCTTTACACCCACTTGACTCACTTCCAGACAGATATCAATACATAGGTTTTAAGATTCTTACTAGTCACATATATTCTTGTGCGGTGAATAGGGGGTGTTGAGTCCAGTTCACTGAGCAAGGAGTAGGTCTTGTCTATTACATATTGGGTGTATGGAACGGTATCTGAGCGAATTTGAAACCCTTGTTTTATGCATCACCCCACCTCACCTTTCCCGTTAAGCAGCCATAGTGTGTTTTCTAAACGTGTGACTCTGTTCTGTTTTGTAATTCAGTTCAAGTGTAGCGGGTTTTACATCCCCTCTATAAGTGATAGCTTATGATAAGTGTCTTTTTCTGTGTGACTTATTTCACTTAGAATCGTCGTACCTAAATCCACTCATCTTGCTTCTACTAGCCTTATGACATTGATTTCATGTCTGAGTGATATTCCATTGTACATAAGGACCACAACTTCTTTATCCATTTTTCTCTTTCCTGGGATATTTAAGGTGCCATGAAGTGGAGGTTCTTGTCAACAGAGCAGCCCTAAACTTTGGGGTGCCTGTGTCTTGCTGATTTTTAGTTTTCCCAATTTATATGCCCATGAGTGGACGTGCCCTATGCTCCCTAAGCTGTGTTTTTTCGATGTTTCAGGACACACCCTACACTTCTCCAGAGTGGCTGTTGGCAATTTACATCCCGCCCATCAGCGTAGCAAGGCTGCCATTTCTCCATGGCCTGTCCTGCATTTCTGGTTTTGACACTTTTTGAAGCATGGCACTTTTGACCGATGGGAAGCGAGACTTCTTTGTAGCTCTGATTAGCCTTTCCAGGTTGCTTGGTTGGCCAAACAGGGCGTATGCGTTTTTTCCTGAATATATTCAGGAAAAAACGCATACGCCCTGTTTGGCCAAGGGCATCATTGTCGATGTTTTGCCGCTTTTCATGTGCTTTAAATGCGATTCAAATCTACCTTCTGAAATCTGTTTCCTGCAATTCTGCCTTGCTTTCAAATCCTCTGCGTTGCCTTCCCTCAATATATTTGTGGACGAGAGTTATCATTTATAACTCAGCAGCTTTGTGAATGGCAGTGCCCTTGAGTTCCATTTTTCAACTGTCTTCTTTGGGAGCTGGCCGCAAAAGCACGGGATTGCCTCAGGCTCTATTCTGGTTCCTGGCAGCAGGCTGAGCCTTTGGATATTTCTTCTTCCTGATGGGAAAATACAGTGACCTGTGGTGTCCCAACACCTAGATCTAGTCTTTCATTGGTTGCCCCTCTTCCCGTTCATCCTCAGGACAAATTGCAACCTGTAGGGAACAGGAGGTTAAAGGTGCTGATTCTCCAAGTATGGAGATTGCTAGTAAAGTAGCTGGAATGGCGAACCCGAGCCCAAGGAGATGAGAAATGAGGTGCCTATTAGAAACCTTTCAAAATCACACGGTGTACCATCTTCTGGGTTTCTCATGCATGTTTTCGATGTAGGAAGATGCCCTTGAACCTAGAGATTTGGGACCCATGGGATGGGTACCAGGCAGTATTACTTTAAAGGGTCTGCGTTTGCTCACCCAACCTCACCCAAACTTTCAGCCCCAAGAGTGTCCACCCTTATGTCTCATCCAGCTGTGGGTCTAGATATGGTCAATCCAGGTTGCATCACAGCCTCTGAACGAATTTTGTAAGAATTTCTCTCTCTTTCACTGTCTTTGTTTTACGGGTTTTTGAAAGTAATTTATTTTTATAATGGGGTTTAGCTGCTTTTCACGGCTGTGTTTATGCAGCTTTACACCCACTTGACTCACTTCCAGACAGATATCAATACATAGGTTTTAAGATTCTTACTAGTCACATATATTCTTGTGCGTTGAATAGGGGGTGTTGAGTCCAGTTCACTGAGCAAGGAGTAGGTCTTGTCTATTACATATTGGGTGTATGGAACGGTATCTGAGCGAATTTGAAACCCTTGTTTTATGCATCACCCCACCTCACCTTTCCCGTTAAGCAGCCATAGTGTGTTTTCTAAACGTGTGATTCTGTTCTGTTTTGTAATTCAGTTCAAGTGTAGCGGTTTTTACATTCCCTCTATAAGAGATAGCTTATGATAAGTGTCTTTTTCTGTGTGACTTATTTCACTTAGAATCGTCGTGCCTAAATCCACTCATCTTGCTTCTACTAGCCTTATGACATTGATTTCGTGTCTGAGTGATATTCCATTGTACATAAGGACCACAACTTCTTTATCCATTTTTCTCTTTCCTGGGATATTTAAGGTGTCATGAAGTGGAGGTTCTTGTCAACAGAGCAGCCCTAAACTTTGGGGTGCCTGTGTCTTGCTGATTTTTGTTTTCCCAATTTATACGCCCATGAGTGGACGTGCCCTATGCTCCCTAAGCTCTGTTTTTTCGATGTTTCAGGACACACCGTACACTTCTCCAGAGTGGCTGTTGGCAATTTACATCCCGCCCATCAGCGTAGCAAGGCTGCCATTTCTCCATGGCCTGTCCTGCATTTCTGGTTTTGACACTTTTTGCAGCATGGCCCTTTTGACCGATGGGAAGCAAGACTTCTTTGTAGCGCTGATTAGCCTTTCCAGGTTGCTTGTTTGGGCAAACAGGGCGTATGCGTTTTTTCCTGAATATATTCAGGAAAAAACGCATATGCCCTGTTTGGCCAAGGGCATCATTGTCGACGTTTTGCCGCTTTTCATGTGCTTTAAATGCGATTCAAATCTACCTCCTGAAATGTGTTTCCTGCAATTCTGCCTTGCTTTCAAATCCTCTTCGTTGCCTTCCCTCAATATATTTGTGGACGAGAGTTATCATTTATAACTCAGCAGGTTTGTGAATGGCAGTGCCCTTGAGCTCCATTTTTCAACTGTCTTTTTTGGGAGCTGGCCGCAAAAGCACGGGATTGCCTCAGGCCCTATTCTGGTTCCTGGCAGCAGGCTGAGCCTTTGGATAATTCTTCTTCCTGATGGGAAAATAGAGTGACCTGTGCCTGTCCCAACACCTAGATCTAGTTTCTCATTGGTTGCCCCTCTTCCCGTTCATCCTCAGGACAAATTGCAACCTGTAGGGAACAGGAGGTTAAAGGTGCTGATTCTCCAAGTAGGGAGATTGCTAGTAAAGTAGCTGGAATGGCGAACCCGAGCCCAAGGAAATGAGAAATGAGGTGCGTATTAGAAACCTTTCAAAATCACACGGTGTACCATCTTCTGGGTTTCTCATGCATGTTTTCGATGTAGGAAGATGCCCTTGAACCTAGAGATTTGGGACCCATGGGATGGGTACCAGGCAGTATTACTTTAAAGGGTCTGCGTTTGCTCAACCAACCTCACCCAAACTTTCAGCCCCAAGAGTGTCCACCCTTATGTCTCATCCAGCTGTGGGTCTAGATATGGTCAATCCAGGTTGCATCACAGCCTCTGAACGAATTTTGTAAGAATTTCTCTCTCTTTCACTGTCTTTGTTTTACGGGTTTTTAAAAGTAATTTATTTTTATAATGGGGTTTATCTGCTTTTCACGGCTGTGTTTATGCAGCTTTACACCCACTTGACTCACTTCCAGACAGATATCAATACATAGGTTTTAAGATTCTTACTAGTCACATATATTCTTGTGCGGTGAATAGGTGGTGTTGAGTCCAGTTCACTGAGCAAGGAGTAGGTCTTGTCTATTACATATTGGGTGTATGGAACGGTATCTGAGCGAATTTGAAACCCTTGTTTTATGCATCACCCCACCTCACCTTTCCCGTTAAGCAGCCATAGTGTGTTTTCTAAACGTGTGACTCTGTTCTGTTTTGTAATTCAGTTCAAGTGTAGCGGTTTTTACATCCCCTCTATAAGTGATAGCTTATGATAAGTGTCTTTTTCTGTGTGACTTATTTCACTTAGAATCGTCGTACCTAAATCCACTCATCTTACTTCTACTAGCCTTATGACATTGATTTCATGTCTGAGTGATATTCCATTGTACATAAGGACCACAACTTCTTTATCCATTTTTCTCTTTCCTGGGATATTTAAGGTGTCATGAAGTGGAGGTTCTTGTCAACAGAGCAGCCCTAAACTTTGGGGTGCCTGTGTCTTGCTGATTTTTGTTTTCCCAATTTATACGCCCATGAGTGGACGTGCCCTATGCTCCCTAAGCTGTGTTTTTTCGATGTTTCAGGACACACCGTACACTTCTCCAGAGTGGCTGTTGGCAATTTACATCCCGCCCATCAGCGTAGCAAGGCTGCCATTTCTCCATGGCCTGTCCTGCATTTCTGGTTTTGACACTTTTTGCAGCATGGCCCTTTTGACCGATGGGAAGCAAGACTTCTTTGTAGCGCTGATTAGCCTTTACAGGTTGCTTGGTTGGGCAAAAAGGGCGTATGCGTTTTATCCTGAATATATTCAGGAAAAAACGCATACGCCCTGTTTGGCCAAGTGCATCATTGTTGACGTTTTGCCGCTTTTCATGTGCTTTAAAGGCGATTCGAATCTAGCTCCTGAAATCTGTTTCCTGCAATTCTGCCTTGCTTTCAAATCCTCTTCGTTGCCTTCCCGCAATATATTTGTGGACGAGAGTTTTCATTTATAACTCTGCGGGTTTGTGAATTGCAGTGTCCCTGAGCTCCATTTTTCAACTCGCTTTTTTGGGAGCTGGCCGCAAAAGCGCGGGATTGCTTCAGACCCTATTCTGCTTCTGGGCGGCAGGCTGAGCCTGTGGTTAATTCTTCTTCCTGATGGGAAAATAGAGTGACCTGTGCCTGTCCCAACACCTAGATCTAGTCCCTCATTGGTTGCCCCTCTTCCCGTTCATCCTCAGGACAAATTGCAACCTGTAGGGAACAGGAGCTTAAAGGTGCTGTTTCTCCAAGTAGGGAGATTGCTAGTAAAGTAGCTTGAAAGGCGAACCCGAGCACAAGGAGATGAGAAATGAGGTGCGTATTAGAAACCTTTCAAAATCACACGGTGTACCATCTTCTGGGTTTCTCATGCATGTTTTCAATGTAGGAAGATGCCCTTGGACCTGGAGATTTGGGACCCATGGGATGGGTACCACGCAGTATTACTTTAAAGGGTCTGAGTTTGCTCACCCAACCTCACCCAAACTTTCAGCCCCAAGAGTGTCCACCCTTATGTCTCATCCAGCTGTGGGTCTAGATATGGTCAATCCAGGTTGCATCACAGCCTCTGAACGAATTTTGTAAGAATTTCTCTCTCTTTCACTGTCTTTGTTTTACGGGTTTTTAAAAGTAATTTATTTTTATAATGCGGTTTAGCTGCTTTTCACGGCTGTGTTTATGCGGCTTTACACCCACTTGACTCACTTCAGACAGATATCAATACATAGGTTTTAAGATTCTTACTATTCACATATATTCTTGTGCGGTGAATAGGGGGTGTTGAGTCCAGTTCACTGAGCAAGGAGTATGTCTTGTCTATTACATATTGGGTATATGGAACGGTATCTGAGCGAATTTGAAACCCTTGTTTTATGCATCACCCCACCTCACCTTTCCCGTTAAGCAGCCATAGTGTGTTTTCTAAACATGTGACTCTGTTCTGTTTTGTAATTCAGTTCAAGTGTAGCGGTTTTTACATCCCCTCTATAAGTGATAGCTTATGATAAGTGTCTTTTTCTGTGTGACTTATTTCACTTAGAATCGTCGTACCTAAATCCACTCATCTTGCTTCTACTAGCCTTATGACATTGATTTCATATCTGAGTGATATTCCATTGTACATAAGGACCACAACTTCTTTATCCATTTTTCTCTTTCCTGGGATATTTAAGGTGCCATGAAGTGGAGGTTCTTGTCAACAGAGCAGCCCTAAACTTTGGGGTGCCTGTGTCTTGCTGATTTTTAGTTTTCCCAATTTATACGCCCATGAGTGGACGTGCCCTAAGCTCCCTAAGCTGTGTTTTTTTGATCTTTCAGGACACACCGTACACTTCTCCAGAGTGGCTGTTGGCAATTTACATCCCGCCCATCAGCGTAGCAAGGCTGCCATTTCTCCATGGCCTGTCCTGCATTTCTGGTTTTGACACTTTTTGCAGCATGACCCTTTTGACCGATGGGAAGCGAGACTTCTTTGTAGCGCTGATTAGCCTTTCCAGGTTGCTTGGTTGGCCAAACAGGGCGTATGCGTTTTTTCCTGAATATATTCAGGAAAAAACGCATACGCCCTGTTTGGCCAAGGGCATCATTGTCGACGTTTTGCCGCTTTTCATGTGCTTTAAATGCGATTCAAATCTACCTTCTGAAATCTGTTTCCTGCAATTCTGCCTTGCTTTCAAATCCTCTGCGTTGCCTTCCCTCAATATATCTGTGGATGAGAGTTATCATTTATAACTCTGCGGGTTTGTGAATTGCAGTGTCCCTGAGCTCCATTTTTCAACTCGCATTTTTGGGAGCTGGCCGCAAAAGCACGGGATTGCCTCAGGCCCTATTCTGCTTCTGGGCGGCAGGCTGAGCCTGTGGTTAATTCTTCTTCCTGATGGGAAAATAGAGTGACCTGTGCCTGTCCCAACACCTAGATCTAGTCTCTCATTGGTTGCCCCTCTTCCCGTTCATCCTCAGGACAAATTGCAACCTGTAGGGAACAGGAGGTTAAAGGTGCTGATTCTCCAAGTATGGAGATTGCTAGTAAAGTAGCTGGAATGGCGAACCCGAGCCCAAGGAGATGAGAAATGAGGTGCGTATTAGAAACCTTTCAAAATCACACGGTGTACCATCTTCTGGGTTTCTCATGCATGTTTTCGATGTAGGAAGATGCCCTTGAACCTAGAGATTTGGGACCCATGGGATGGGTACCAGGCAGTATTACTTTAAAGGGTCTGCGTTTGCTCAACCAACCTCACCCAAACTTTCAGCCCCAAGAGTGTCCACCCTTATGTCTCATCCAGCTGTGGGTCTAGATATGGTCAATCCAGGTTGCATCACAGCCTCTGAACGAATTTTGTAAGAATTTCTCTCTCTTTCACTGTCTTTGTTTTACGGGTTTTTAAAAGTAATTTATTTTTATAATGGGGTTTATCTGCTTTTCACGGCTGTGTTTATGCAGCTTTACACCCACTTGACTCACTTCCAGACAGATATCAATACATAGGTTTTAAGATTCTTACTAGTCACATATATTCTTGTGCGGTGAATAGGTGGTGTTGAGTCCAGTTCACTGAGCAAGGAGTAGGTCTTGTCTATTACATATTGGGTGTATGGAACGGTATCTGAGCGAATTTGAAACCCTTGTTTTATGCATCACCCCACCTCACCTTTCCCGTTAAGCAGCCATAGTGTGTTTTCTAAACGTGTGACTCTGTTCTGTTTTGTAATTCAGTTCAAGTGTAGCGGTTTTTACATCCCCTCTATAAGTGATAGCTTATGATAAGTGTCTTTTTCTGTGTGACTTATTTCACTTAGAATCGTCGTACCTAAATCCACTCATCTTGCTTCTACTAGCCTTATAACATTGATTTCATGTCTGAGTGATATTCCATTGTACATAAGGACCACAACTTCTTTATCCATTTTTCTCTTTCCTGGGATATTTAAGGTGTCATGAAGTGGAGGTTCTTGTCAACAGAGCAGCCCTAAACTTTGGGGTGCCTGTGTCTTGCTGATTTTTGTTTTCCCAATTTATACGCCCATGAGTGGACGTGCCCTATGCTCCCTAAGCTGTGTTTTTTCGATGTTTCAGGACACACCGTACACTTCTCCAGAGTGGCTGTTGGCAATTTACATCCCGCCCATCAGCGTAGCAAGGCTGCCATTTCTCCATGGCCTGTCCTGCATTTCTGGTTTTGACACTTTTTGCAGCATGGCCCTTTTGACCGATGGGAAGCAAGACTTCTTTGTAGCGCTGATTAGCCTTTACAGGTTGCTTGGTTGGGCAAAATGGGCGTATGCGTTTTATCCTGAATATATTCAGGAAAAAACGCATACGCCCTGTTTGGCCAAGTGCATCATTGTTGACGTTTTGCCGCTTTTCATGTGCTTTAAAGGCGATTCGAATCTAGCTCCTGAAATCTGTTTCCTGCAATTCTGCCTTGCTTTCAAATCCTCTTCGTTGCCTTCCCTCAATATATTTGTGGACGAGAGTTTTCATTTATAACTCTGCGGGTTTGTGAATTGCAGTGTCCCTGAGCTCCATTTTTCAACTCGCTTTTTTGGGAGCTGGCCGCAAAAGCGCGGGATTGCTTCAGACCCTATTCTGCTTCTGGGCGGCAGGCTGAGCCTGTGGTTAATTCTTCTTCCTGATGGGAAAATAGAGTGACCTGTGCCTGTCCCAACACCCAGATCTAGTCTCTCATTGGTTGCCCCTCTTCCCGTTCATCCTCAGGACAAATTGCAACCTGTAGGGAACAGGAGGTTAAAGGTGCTGATTCTCCAAGTAGGGAGATTGCTAGTAAAGTAGCTTGAAAGGCGAACCCGAGCACAAGGAGATGAGAAATGAGGTGCGTATTAGAAACCTTTCAAAATCACACGGTGTACCATCTTCTGGGTTTCTCATGCATGTTTTCAATGTAGGAAGATGCCCTTGGACCTGGAGATTTGGGACCCATGGGATGGGTACCACGCAGTTTACTTTAAAGGGTCTGAGTTTGCTCACCCAACCTCACCCAAACTTTCAGCCCCAAGAGTGTCCACCCTTATGTCTCATCCAGCTGTGGGTCTAGATATGGTCAATCCAGGTTGCATCACAGCCTGTGAACGAATTTTGTAAGAATTTCTCTCTCTTTCACTGTCTTTGTTTTACGGGTTTTTAAAAGTAATTTATTTTTATAATGGGGTTTAGCTGCTTTTCACGGCTGTGTTTATGCGGCTTTACACCCACTTGACTCACTTCCAGACAGATATCAATACATAGGTTTTAAGATTCTTACTATTCACATATATTCTTGTGCGGTGAATAGGGGGTGTTGAGTCCAGTTCACTGAGCAAGGAGTATGTCTTGTCTATTACATATTGGGTATATGGAACGGTATCTGAGCGAATTTGAAACCCTTGTTTTATGCATCACCCCACCTCACCTTTCCCGTTAAGCAGCCATAGTGTGTTTTCTAAACGTGTGACTCTGTTCTGTTTTGTAATTCAGTTCAAGTGTAGCGGTTTTTACATCCCCTCTATAAGTGATAGCTTATGATAAGTGTCTTTTTCTTTGTGACTTATTTCACTTAGAATCGTCGTACCTAAATCCACTCATCTTGCTTCTACTAGCCTTATGACATTGATTTCATGTCTGAGTGATATTCCATTGTACATAAGGACCACAACTTCTTTATCCATTTTTCTCTTTCCTGGGATATTTAAGGTGCCATGAAGTGGAGGTTCTTGTCAACAGAGCAGCCCTAAACTTTGGGGTGCCTGTGTCTTGCTGATTTTTAGTTTTCCCAATTTATACGCCCATGAGTGGACGTGCCCTATGCTCCCTAAGCTGTGTTTTTTTGATGTTTCAGGACACACCGTACACTTCTCCAGAGTGGCTGTTGGCAATTTACATCCCGCCCATCAGCGTAGCAAGGCTGCAATTTCTCCATGGCCTGTCCTGCATTTCTGGTTTTGACACTTTTTGCAGCATGACCCTTTTGACCGATGGGAAGCGAGACTTCTTTGTAGCGCTGATTAGCCTTTCCAGGTTGCTTGGTTGGCCAAACAGGGCGTATGCGTTTTTTCCTGAATATATTCAGGAAAAAACGCATACGCCCTGTTTGGCCAAGGGCATCATTGTCGACGTTTTGCCGCTTTTCATGTGCTTTAAATGCGATTCAAATCTACCTTCTGAAATCTGTTTCCTGCAATTCTGCCTTGCTTTCAAATCCTCTGCGTTGCCTTCCCTCAATATATCTGTGGATGAGAGTTATCATTTATAACTCTGCGGGTTTGTGAATTGCAGTGTCCCTGAGCTCCATTTTTCAACTCGCATTTTTGGGAGCTGGCCGCAAAAGCACGGGATTGCCTCAGGCCCTATTCTGCTTCTGGGCGGCAGGCTGAGCCTGTGGTTAATTCTTCTTCCTGATGGGAAAATAGAGTGACCTGTGCCTGTCCCAACACCTAGATCTAGTCTCTCATTGGTTGCCCCTCTTCCCGTTCATCCTCAGGACAAATTGCAACCTGTAGGGAACAGGAGGTTAAAGGTGCTGATTCTCCAAGTATGGAGATTGCTAGTAAAGTAGCTGGAATGGCGAACCCGAGCCCAAGGAGATGAGAAATGAGGTGCGTATTAGAAACCTTTCAAAATCACACGGTGTACCATCTTCTGGGTTTCTCATGCATGTTTTCAATGTAGGAAGATGCCCTTGGACCTGGAGATTTGGGACCCATGGGATGGGTACCACGCAGTATTACTTTAAAGGGTCTGAGTTTGCTCACCCAACCTCACCCAACCTTTCAGCCCCAAGAGTGTCCACCCTTATGTCTCATCCTGCTGTGGGTCTAGATATGGTCAATCCAGGTTGCATCACAGCCTCTGAACGAATTTTGTAAGAATTTCTCTCTCTTTCACTGTCTTTGTTTTACGGGTTTTTAAAAGTAATTTATTTTTATAATGGGGTTTAGCTGCTTTTCACGGCTGTGTTTATGCGGCTTTACACCCACTTGACTCACTTCCAGACAGATATCAATACATAGGTTTTAAGATTCTTACTAGTCACATATATTCTTGTGCGGTGAATAGGGGGTGTTGAGTCCAGTTCACTGAGCAAGGAGTAGGTCTTGTCTATTACATATTGGGTATATGGAACGGTATCTGAGCGAATTTGAAACCCTTGTTTTATGCATCACCCCACCTCACCTTTCCCGTTAAGCAGCCATAGTGTGTTTTCTAAACGTGTGACTCTGTTCTGTTTTGTAATTCAGTTCAAGTGTAGCGGTTTTTACATCCCCTCTATAAGTGATAGCTTATGATAAGTGTCTTTTTCTGTGTGACTTATTTCACTTAGAATCGTCGTACCTAAATCCACTCATCTTGCTTCTACTAGCCTTATGACATTGATTTCATGTCTGAGTGATATTCCATTGTACATAAGGACCACAACTTCTTTATCCATTTTTCTCTTTCCTGGGATATTTAAGGTGCCATGAAGAGGAGGTTCTTGTCAACAGAGCAGCCCTAAACTTTGGGGTGCCTGTGTCTTGCTGATTTTTAGTTTTCCCAATTTATACGCCCATGAGTGGACGTGCCCTATGCTCCCTAAGCTGTGTTTTTTCGATGTTTCAGGACACACCGTACACTTCCCCAGAGTGGCTGTTGGCAATTTACATCCCGCCCATCAGCGTAGCAAGGCTGCCATTTCTCCATGGCCTGTCCTGCATTTCTGGTTTTGACACGTTTTGCAGCATGGCCCTTTTGACCGATGGGAAGCGACACTTCTTTGTAACGCTGATTAGCCTTTCCAGGTTGCTTGTTTGGCCAAACAGGGCGTATGCGTTTTTTCCTGAATATATTCAGGAAAAAACGCATACGCCCTGTTTGGCCAAGGGCATCATTGTCGACGTTTTGCCGCTTTTCATGTGCTTTAAATGCGATTCAAATCTACCTCCTGAAATGTGTTTCCTGCAATTCTGCCTTGCTTTCAAATCCTCTTCGTTGCCTTCCCTCAATATATTTGTGGACGAGAGTTATCATTTATAACTCAGCAGGTTTGTGAATGGCAGTGCCCTTGAGCTCCATTTTTCAACTGTCTTTTTTGGGAGCTGGCCGCAAAAGCACGGGATTGCCTCAGGCCCTATTCTGGTTCCTGGCAGCAGGCTGAGCCTTTGGATAATTCTTCTTCCTGATGGGAAAATAGAGTGACCTGTGCCTGTCCCAACACCTAGATCTAGTTTCTCATTGGTTGCCCCTCTTCCCGTTCATCCTCAGGACAAATTGCAACCTGTAGGGAACAGGAGGTTAAAGGTGCTGATTCTCCAAGTAGGGAGATTGCTAGTAAAGTAGCTGGAATGGCGAACCCGAGCCCAAGGAGATGAGAAATGAGGTGCGTATTAGAAACCTTTCAAAATCACACGGTGTACCATCTTCTGGGTTTCTCATGCATGTTTTCGATGTAGGAAGATGCCCTTGAACCTAGAGATTTGGGACCCATGGGATGGGTACCAGGCAGTATTACTTTAAAGGGTCTGCGTTTGCTCAACCAACCTCACCCAAACTTTCAGCCCCAAGAGTGTCCACCCTTATGTCTCATCCAGCTGTGGGTCTAGATATGGTCAATCCAGGTTGCATCACAGCCTCTGAACGAATTTTGTAAGAATTTCTCTCTCTTTCACTGTCTTTGTTTTACGGGTTTTTAAAAGTAATTTATTTTTATAATGGGGTTTATCTGCTTTTCACGGCTGTGTTTATGCAGCTTTACACCCACTTGACTCACTTCCAGACAGATATCAATACATAGGTTTTAAGATTCTTACTAGTCACATATATTCTTGTGCGGTGAATAGGTGGTGTTGAGTCCAGTTCACTGAGCAAGGAGTAGGTCTTGTCTATTACATATTGGGTGTATGGAACGGTATCTGAGCGAATTTGAAACCCTTGTTTTATGCATCACCCCACCTCACCTTTCCCGTTAAGCAGCCATAGTGTGTTTTCTAAACGTGTGACTCTGTTCTGTTTTGTAATTCAGTTCAAGTGTAGCGGTTTTTACATCCCCTCTATAAGTGATAGCTTATGATAAGTGTCTTTTTCTGTGTGACTTATTTCACTTAGAATCGTCGTACCTAAATCCACTCATCTTGCTTCTACTAGCCTTATAACATTGATTTCATGTCTGAGTGATATTCCATTGTACATAAGGACCACAACTTCTTTATCCATTTTTCTCTTTCCTGGGATATTTAAGGTGTCATGAAGTGGAGGTTCTTGTCAACAGAGCAGCCCTAAACTTTGGGGTGCCTGTGTCTTGCTGATTTTTGTTTTCCCAATTTATACGCCCATGAGTGGACGTGCCCTATGCTCCCTAAGCTGTGTTTTTTCGATGTTTCAGGACACACCGTACACTTCTCCAGAGTGGCTGTTGGCAATTTACATCCCGCCCATCAGCGTAGCAAGGCTGCCATTTCTCCATGGCCTGTCCTGCATTTCTGGTTTTGACACTTTTTGCAGCATGGCCCTTTTGACCGATGGGAAGCAAGACTTCTTTGTAGCGCTGATTAGCCTTTACAGGTTGCTTGGTTGGGCAAAATGGGCGTATGCGTTTTATCCTGAATATATTCAGGAAAAAACGCATACGCCCTGTTTGGCCAAGTGCATCATTGTTGACGTTTTGCCGCTTTTCATGTGCTTTAAAGGCGATTCGAATCTAGCTCCTGAAATCTGTTTCCTGCAATTCTGCCTTGCTTTCAAATCCTCTTCGTTGCCTTCCCTCAATATATTTGTGGACGAGAGTTTTCATTTATAACTCTGCGGGTTTGTGAATTGCAGTGTCCCTGAGCTCCATTTTTCAACTCGCTTTTTTGGGAGCTGGCCGCAAAAGCGCGGGATTGCTTCAGACCCTATTCTGCTTCTGGGCGGCAGGCTGAGCCTGTGGTTAATTCTTCTTCCTGATGGGAAAATAGAGTGACCTGTGCCTGTCCCAACACCCAGATCTAGTCTCTCATTGGTTGCCCCTCTTCCCGTTCATCCTCAGGACAAATTGCAACCTGTAGGGAACAGGAGGTTAAAGGTGCTGATTCTCCAAGTAGGGAGATTGCTAGTAAAGTAGCTTGAAAGGCGAACCCGAGCACAAGGAGATGAGAAATGAGGTGCGTATTAGAAACCTTTCAAAATCACACGGTGTACCATCTTCTGGGTTTCTCATGCATGTTTTCAATGTAGGAAGATGCCCTTGGACCTGGAGATTTGGGACCCATGGGATGGGTACCACGCAGTTTACTTTAAAGGGTCTGAGTTTGCTCACCCAACCTCACCCAAACTTTCAGCCCCAAGAGTGTCCACCCTTATGTCTCATCCAGCTGTGGGTCTAGATATGGTCAATCCAGGTTGCATCACAGCCTGTGAACGAATTTTGTAAGAATTTCTCTCTCTTTCACTGTCTTTGTTTTACGGGTTTTTAAAAGTAATTTATTTTTATAATGGGGTTTAGCTGCTTTTCACGGCTGTGTTTATGCGGCTTTACACCCACTTGACTCACTTCCAGACAGATATCAATACATAGGTTTTAAGATTCTTACTATTCACATATATTCTTGTGCGGTGAATAGGGGGTGTTGAGTCCAGTTCACTGAGCAAGGAGTATGTCTTGTCTATTACATATTGGGTATATGGAACGGTATCTGAGCGAATTTGAAACCCTTGTTTTATGCATCACCCCACCTCACCTTTCCCGTTAAGCAGCCATAGTGTGTTTTCTAAACGTGTGACTCTGTTCTGTTTTGTAATTCAGTTCAAGTGTAGCGGTTTTTACATCCCCTCTATAAGTGATAGCTTATGATAAGTGTCTTTTTCTGTGTGACTTATTTCACTTAGAATCGTCGTACCTAAATCCACTCATCTTGCTTCTACTAGCCTTATGACATTGATTTCATGTCTGAGTGATATTCCATTGTACATAAGGACCACAACTTCTTTATCCATTTTTCTCTTTCCTGGGATATTTAAGGTGCCATGAAGAGGAGGTTCTTGTCAACAGAGCAGCCCTAAACTTTGGGGTGCCTGTGTCTTGCTGATTTTTAGTTTTCCCAATTTATACGCCCATGAGTGGACGTGCCCTATGCTCCCTAAGCTGTGTTTTTTCGATGTTTCAGGACACACCGTACACTTCCCCAGAGTGGCTGTTGGCAATTTACATCCCGCCCATCAGCGTAGCAAGGCTGCCATTTCTCCATGGCCTGTCCTGCATTTCTGGTTTTGACACGTTTTGCAGCATGGCCCTTTTGACCGATGGGAAGCGACACTTCTTTGTAACGCTGATTAGCCTTTCCAGGTTGCTTGTTTGGCCAAACAGGGCGTATGCGTTTTTTCCTGAATATATTCAGGAAAAAACGCATACGCCCTGTTTGGCCAAGGGCATCATTGTCGACGTTTTGCCGCTTTTCATGTGCTTTAAATGCGATTCAAATCTACCTCCTGAAATGTGTTTCCTGCAATTCTGCCTTGCTTTCAAATCCTCTTCGTTGCCTTCCCTCAATATATTTGTGGACGAGAGTTATCATTTATAACTCAGCAGGTTTGCGAATGGCAGTGCCCTTGAGCTCCATTTTTCAACTGTCTTTTTTGGGAGCTGGCCGCAAAAGCACGGGATTGCCTCAGGCCCTATTCTGGTTCCTGGCAGCAGGCTGAGCCTTTGGATAATTCTTCTTCCTGATGGGAAAATAGAGTGACCTGTGCCTGTCCCAACACCTAGATCTAGTTTCTCATTGGTTGCCCCTCTTCCCGTTCATCCTCAGGACAAATTGCAACCTGTAGGGAACAGGAGGTTAAAGGTGCTGATTCTCCAAGTAGGGAGATTGCTAGTAAAGTAGCTGGAATGGCGAACCCGAGCCCAAGGAGATGAGAAATGAGGTGCGTATTAGAAACCTTTCAAAATCACACGGTGTACCATCTTCTGGGTTTCTCATGCATGTTTTCGATGTAGGAAGATGCCCTTGAACCTAGAGATTTGGGACCCATGGGATGGGTACCAGGCAGTATTACTTTAAAGGGTCTGCGTTTGCTCAACCAACCTCACCCAAACTTTCAGCCCCAAGAGTGTCCACCCTTATGTCTCATCCAGCTGTGGGTCTAGATATGGTCAATCCAGGTTGCATCACAGCCTCTGAACGAATTTTGTAAGAATTTCTCTCTCTTTCACTGTCTTTGTTTTACGGGTTTTTAAAAGTAATTTATTTTTATAATGGGGTTTATCTGCTTTTCACGGCTGTGTTTATGCAGCTTTACACCCACTTGACTCACTTCCAGACAGATATCAATACATAGGTTTTAAGATTCTTACTAGTCACATATATTCTTGTGCGGTGAATAGGTGGTGTTGAGTCCAGTTCACTGAGCAAGGAGTAGGTCTTGTCTATTACATATTGGGTGTATGGAACGGTATCTGAGCGAATTTGAAACCCTTGTTTTATGCATCACCCCACCTCACCTTTCCCGTTAAGCAGCCATAGTGTGTTTTCTAAACGTGTGACTCTGTTCTGTTTTGTAATTCAGTTCAAGTGTAGCGGTTTTTACATCCCCTCTATAAGTGATAGCTTATGATAAGTGTCTTTTTCTGTGTGACTTATTTCACTTAGAATCGTCGAACCTAAATCCACTCATCTTGCTTCTACTAGCCTTATAACATTGATTTCATGTCTGAGTGATATTCCATTGTACATAAGGACCACAACTTCTTTATCCATTTTTCTCTTTCCTGGGATATTTAAGGTGTCATGAAGTGGAGGTTCTTGTCAACAGAGCAGCCCTAAACTTTGGGGTGCCTGTGTCTTGCTGATTTTTGTTTTCCCAATTTATACGCCCATGAGTGGACGTGCCCTATGCTCCCTAAGCTGTGTTTTTTCGATGTTTCAGGACACACCGTACACTTCTCCAGAGTGGCTGTTGGCAATTTACATCCCGCCCATCAGCGTAGCAAGGCTGCCATTTCTCCATGGCCTGTCCTGCATTTCTGGTTTTGACACTTTTTGCAGCATGGCCCTTTTGACCGATGGGAAGCAAGACTTCTTTGTAGGGCTGATTAGCCTTTACAGGTTGCTTGGTTAGGCAAAATGGGCGTATGCGTTTTATCCTGAATATATTCAGGAAAAAACGCATACGCCCTGTTTGGCCAAGTGCATCATTGTTGACGTTTTGCCGCTTTTCATGTGCTTTAAAGGCGATTCGAATCTAGCTCCTGAAATCTGTTTCCTGCAATTCTGCCTTGCTTTCAAATCCTCTTCGTTGCCTTCCCTCAATATATTTGTGGACGAGAGTTTTCATTTATAACTCTGCGGGTTTGTGAATTGCAGTGTCCCTGAGCTCCATTTTTCAACTCGCTTTTTTGGGAGCTGGCCGCAAAAGCGCGGGATTGCTTCAGACCCTATTCTGCTTCTGGGCGGCAGGCTGAGCCTGTGGTTAATTTTTCTTCCTGATGGTAAAATAGAGTGACCTGTGCCTGTCCCAACACCCAGATCTAGTCTCTCATTGGTTGCCCCTCTTCCCGTTCATCCTCAGGACAAATTGCAACCTGTAGGGAACAGGAGGTTAAAGGTGCTGATTCTCCAAGTAGGGAGATTGCTAGTAAAGTAGCTTGAAAGGCGAACCCGAGCACAAGGAGATGAGAAATGAGGTGCGTATTAGAAACCTTTCAAAATCACACGGTGTACCATCTTCTGGGTTTCTCATGCATGTTTTCAATGTAGGAAGATGCCCTTGGACCTGGAGATTTGGGACCCATGGGATGGGTACCACGCAGTTTACTTTAAAGGGTCTGAGTTTGCTCACCCAACCTCACCCAAACTTTCAGCCCCAAGAGTGTCCACCCTTATGTCTCATCCAGCTGTGGGTCTAGATATGGTCAATCCAGGTTGCATCACAGCCTGTGAACGAATTTTGTAAGAATTTCTCTCTCTTTCACTGTCTTTGTTTTACGGGTTTTTAAAAGTAATTTATTTTTATAATGGGGTTTAGCTGCTTTTCACGGCTGTGTTTATGCGGCTTTACACCCACTTGACTCACTTCCAGACAGATATCAATACATAGGTTTTAAGATTCTTACTATTCACATATATTCTTGTGCGGTGAATAGGGGGTGTTGAGTCCAGTTCACTGAGCAAGGAGTATGTCTTGTCTATTACATATTGGGTATATGGAACGGTATCTGAGCGAATTTGAAACCCTTGTTTTATGCATCACCCCACCTCACCTTTCCCGTTAAGCAGCCATAGTGTGTTTTCTAAACGTGTGACTCTGTTCTGTTTTGTAATTCAGTTCAAGTGTAGCGGTTTTTACATCCCCTCTATAAGTGATAGCTTATGATAAGTGTCTTTTTCTGTGTGACTTATTTCACTTAGAATCGTCGTACCTAAATCCACTCATCTTGCTTCTACTAGCCTTATGACATTGATTTCATGTCTGAGTGATATTCCATTGTACATAAGGACCACAACTTCTTTATCCATTTTTCTCTTTCCTGGGATATTTAAGGTGCCATGAAGTGGAGGTTCTTGTCAACAGAGCAGCCCTAAACTTTGGGGTGCCTGTGTCTTGCTGATTTTTAGTTTTCCCAATTTATACGCCCATGAGTGGACGTGCCCTATGCTCCCTAAGCTGTGTTTTTTTGATGTTTCAGGACACACCGTACACTTCTCCAGAGTGGCTGTTGGCAATTTACATCCCGCCCATCAGCGTAGCAAGGCTGCCATTTCTCCATGGCCTGTCCTGCATTTCTGGTTTTGACACTTTTTGCAGCATGACCCTTTTGACCGATGGGAAGCGAGACTTCTTTGTAGCGCTGATTAGCCTTTCCAGGTTGCTTGGTTGGCCAAACAGGGCGTATGCGTTTTTTCCTGAATATATTCAGGAAAAAACGCATACGCCCTGTTTGGCCAAGGGCATCATTGTCGACGTTTTGCCGCTTTTCATGTGCTTTAAATGCGATTCAAATCTACCTTCTGAAATCTGTTTCCTGCAATTCTGCCTTGCTTTCAAATCCTCTGCGTTGCCTTCCCTCAATATATCTGTGGATGAGAGTTATCATTTATAACTCTGCGGGTTTGTGAATTGCAGTGTCCCTGAGCTCCATTTTTCAACTCGCATTTTTGGGAGCTGGCCGCAAAAGCACGGGATTGCCTCAGGCCCTATTCTGGTTCCTGGCAGCAGGCTGAGCCTTTGGATAATTCTTCTTCCTGATGGGAAAATAGAGTGACCTGTGCCTGTCCCAACACCTAGATCTAGTTTCTCATTGGTTGCCCCTCTTCCCGTTCATCCTCAGGACAAATTGCAACCTGTAGGGAACAGGAGGTTAAAGGTGCTGATTCTCCAAGTAGGGAGATTGCTAGTAAAGTAGCTGGAATGGCGAACCCGAGCCCAAGGAGATGAGAAATGAGGTGCGTATTAGAAACCTTTCAAAATCACACGGTGTACCATCTTCTGGGTTTCTCATGCATGTTTTCGATGTAGGAAGATGCCCTTGAACCTAGAGATTTGGGACCCATGGGATGGGTACCAGGCAGTATTACTTTAAAGGGTCTGCGTTTGCTCAACCAACCTCACCCAAACTTTCAGCCCCAAGAGTGTCCACCCTTATGTCTCATCCAGCTGTGGGTCTAGATATGGTCAATCCAGGTTGCATCACAGCCTCTGAACGAATTTTGTAAGAATTTCTCTCTCTTTCACTGTCTTTGTTTTACGGGTTTTTAAAAGTAATTTATTTTTATAATGGGGTTTATCTGCTTTTCACGGCTGTGTTTATGCAGCTTTACACCCACTTGACTCACTTCCAGACAGATATCAATACATAGGTTTTAAGATTCTTACTAGTCACATATATTCTTGTGCGGTGAATAGGTGGTGTTGAGTCCAGTTCACTGAGCAAGGAGTAGGTCTTGTCTATTACATATTGGGTGTATGGAACGGTATCTGAGCGAATTTGAAACCCTTGTTTTATGCATCACCCCACCTCACCTTTCCCGTTAAGCAGCCATAGTGTGTTTTCTAAACGTGTGACTCTGTTCTGTTTTGTAATTCAGTTCAAGTGTAGCGGTTTTTACATCCCCTCTATAAGTGATAGCTTATGATAAGTGTCTTTTTCTGTGTGACTTATTTCACTTAGAATCGTCGAACCTAAATCCACTCATCTTGCTTCTACTAGCCTTATAACATTGATTTCATGTCTGAGTGATATTCCATTGTACATAAGGACCACAACTTCTTTATCCATTTTTCTCTTTCCTGGGATATTTAAGGTGTCATGAAGTGGAGGTTCTTGTCAACAGAGCAGCCCTAAACTTTGGGGTGCCTGTGTCTTGCTGATTTTTGTTTTCCCAATTTATACGCCCATGAGTGGACGTGCCCTATGCTCCCTAAGCTGTGTTTTTTCGATGTTTCAGGACACACCGTACACTTCTCCAGAGTGGCTGTTGGCAATTTACATCCCGCCCATCAGCGTAGCAAGGCTGCCATTTCTCCATGGCCTGTCCTGCATTTCTGGTTTTGACACTTTTTGCAGCATGGCCCTTTTGACCGATGGGAAGCAAGACTTCTTTGTAGCGCTGATTAGCCTTTACAGGTTGCTTGGTTAGGCAAAATGGGCGTATGCGTTTTATCCTGAATATATTCAGGAAAAAACGCATACGCCCTGTTTGGCCAAGTGCATCATTGTTGACGTTTTGCCGCTTTTCATGTGCTTTAAAGGCGATTCGAATCTAGCTCCTGAAATCTGTTTCCTGCAATTCTGCCTTGCTTTCAAATCCTCTTCGTTGCCTTCCCTCAATATATTTGTGGACGAGAGTTTTCATTTATAACTCTGCGGGTTTGTGAATTGCAGTGTCCCTGAGCTCCATTTTTCAACTCGCTTTTTTGGGAGCTGGCCGCAAAAGCGCGGGATTGCTTCAGACCCTATTCTGCTTCTGGGCGGCAGGCTGAGCCTGTGGTTAATTTTTCTTCCTGATGGGAAAATAGAGTGACCTGTGCCTGTCCCAACACCCAGATCTAGTCTCTCATTGGTTGCCCCTCTTCCCGTTCATCCTCAGGACAAATTGCAACCTGTAGGGAACAGGAGGTTAAAGGTGCTGATTCTCCAAGTAGGGAGATTGCTAGTAAAGTAGCTTGAAAGGCGAACCCGAGCACAAGGAGATGAGAAATGAGGTGCGTATTAGAAACCTTTCAAAATCACACGGTGTACCATCTTCTGGGTTTCTCATGCATGTTTTCAATGTAGGAAGATGCCCTTGGACCTGGAGATTTGGGACCCATGGGATGGGTACCACGCAGTTTACTTTAAAGGGTCTGAGTTTGCTCACCCAACCTCACCCAAACTTTCAGCCCCAAGAGTGTCCACCCTTATGTCTCATCCAGCTGTGGGTCTAGATATGGTCAATCCAGATTGCATCACAGCCTGTGAACGAATTTTGTAAGAATTTCTCTCTCTTTCACTGTCTTTGTTTTACGGGTTTTTAAAAGTAATTTATTTTTATAATGGGGTTTAGCTGCTTTTCACGGCTGTGTTTATGCGGCTTTACACCCACTTGACTCACTTCCAGACAGATATCAATACATAGGTTTTAAGATTCTTACTATTCACATATATTCTTGTGCGGTGAATAGGGGGTGTTGAGTCCAGTTCACTGAGCAAGGAGTATGTCTTGTCTATTACATATTGGGTATATGGAACGGTATCTGAGCGAATTTGAAACCCTTGTTTTATGCATCACCCCACCTCACCTTTCCCGTTAAGCAGCCATAGTGTGTTTTCTAAACGTGTGACTCTGTTCTGTTTTGTAATTCAGTTCAAGTGTAGCGGTTTTTACATCCCCTCTATAAGTGATAGCTTATGATAAGTGTCTTTTTCTGTGTGACTTATTTCACTTAGAATCGTCGTACCTAAATCCACTCATCTTGCTTCTACTAGCCTTATGACATTGATTTCATGTCTGAGTGATATTCCATTGTACATAAGGACCACAACTTCTTTATCCATTTTTCTCTTTCCTGGGATATTTAAGGTGCCATGAAGTGGAGGTTCTTGTCAACAGAGCAGCCCTAAACTTTGGGGTGCCTGTGTCTTGCTGATTTTTAGTTTTCCCAATTTATACGCCCATGAGTGGACGTGCCCTATGCTCCCTAAGCTGTGTTTTTTTGATGTTTCAGGACACACCGTACACTTCTCCAGAGTGGCTGTTGGCAATTTACATCCCGCCCATCAGCGTAGCAAGGCTGCCATTTCTCCATGGCCTGTCCTGCATTTCTGGTTTTGACACTTTTTGCAGCATGACCCTTTTGACCGATGGGAAGCGAGACTTCTTTGTAGCGCTGATTAGCCTTTCCAGGTTGCTTGGTTGGCCAAACAGGGCGTATGCGTTTTTTCCTGAATATATTCAGGAAAAAACGCATACGCCCTGTTTGGCCAAGGGCATCATTGTCGACGTTTTGCCGCTTTTCATGTGCTTTAAATGCGATTCAAATCTACCTTCTGAAATCTGTTTCCTGCAATTCTGCCTTGCTTTCAAATCCTCTGCGTTGCCTTCCCTCAATATATCTGTGGATGAGAGTTATCATTTATAACTCTGCGGGTTTGTGAATTGCAGTGTCCCTGAGCTCCATTTTTCAACTCGCATTTTTGGGAGCTGGCCGCAAAAGCACGGGATTGCCTCAGGCCCTATTCTGCTTCTGGGCGGCAGGCTGAGCCTGTGGTTAATTCTTCTTCCTGATGGGAAAATAGAGTGACCTGTGCCTGTCCCAACACCTAGATCTAGTCTCTCATTGGTTGCCCCTCTTCCCGTTCATCCTCAGGACAAATTGCAACCTGTAGGGAACAGGAGGTTAAAGGTGCTGATTCTCCAAGTATGGAGATTGCTAGTAAAGTAGCTGGAATGGCGAACCCGAGCCCAAGGAGATGAGAAATGAGGTGCATATTAGAAACCTTTCAAAATCACACGGTGTACCATCTTCTGGGTTTCTCATGCATGTTTTCAATGTAGGAAGATGCCCTTGGACCTGGAGATTTGGGACCCATGGGATGGGTACCACGCAGTATTACTTTAAAGGGTCTGAGTTTGCTCACCCAACCTCACCCAACCTTTCAGTCCCAAGAGTGTCCACCCTTATGTCTCATCCAGCTGTGGGTCTAGATATGGTCAATCCAGGTTGCATCACAGCCTCTGAACGAATTTTGTAAGAATTTCTCTCTCTTTCACTGTCTTTGTTTTACGGGTTTTTAAAAGTAATTTATTTTTATAATGGGGTTTAGCTGCTTTTCACGGCTGTGTTTATGCGGCTTTACACCCACTTGACTCACTTCCAGACAGATATCAATACATAGGTTTTAAGATTCTTACTATTCACATATATTCTTGTGCGGTGAATAGGGGGTGTTGAGTCCAGTTCACTGAGCAAGGAGTAGGTCTTGTCTATTACATATTGGGTATATGGAACGGTATCTGAGCGAATTTGAAACCCTTGTTTTATGCATCACCCCACCTCACCTTTCCCGTTAAGCAGCCATAGTGTGTTTTCTAAACGTGTGACTCTGTTCTGTTTTGTAATTCAGTTCAAGTGTAGCGGTTTTTACATCCCCTCTATAAGTGATAGCTTATGATAAGTGTCTTTTTCTGTGTGACTTATTTCACTTAGAATCGTCGTACCTAAATCCACTCATCTTGCTTCTACTAGCCTTATGACATTGATTTCATGTCTGAGTGATATTCCATTGTACATAAGGACCACAACTTCTTTATCCATTTTTCTCTTTCCTGGGATATTTAAGGTGCCATGAAGTGGAGGTTCTTGTCAACAGAGCAGCCCTAAACTTTGGGGTGCCTGTGTCTTGCTGATTTTTAGTTTTCCCAATTTATACGCCCATGAGTGGACGTGCCCTATGCTCCCTAAGCTGTGTTTTTTTGATGTTTCAGGACACACCGTACACTTCTCCAGAGTGGCTGTTGGCAATTTACATCCCGCCCATCAGCGTAGCAAGGCTGCCATTTCTCCATGGCCTGTCCTGCATTTCTGGTTTTGACACTTTTTGCAGCATGACCCTTTTGACCGATGGGAAGCGAGACTTCTTTGTAGCGCTGATTAGCCTTTCCAGGTTGCTTGGTTGGCCAAACAGGGCGTATGCGTTTTTTCCTGAATATATTCAGGAAAAAACGCATACGCCCTGTTTGGCCAAGGGCATCATTGTCGACGTTTTGCCGCTTTTCATGTGCTTTAAATGCGATTCAAATCTACCTTCTGAAATCTGTTTCCTGCAATTCTGCCTTGCTTTCAAATCCTCTGCATTGCCTTCCCTCAATATATCTGTGGATGAGAGTTATCATTTATAACTCTGCGGGTTTGTGAATTGCAGTGTCCCTGAGCTCCATTTTTCAACTCGCATTTTTGGGAGCTGGCCGCAAAAGCGCGGGATTGCCTCAGGCCCTATTCTGCTTCTGGGCGGCAGGCTGAGCCTGTGGTTAATTCTTCTTCCTGATGGGAAAATAGAGTGACCTGTGCCTGTCCCAACACCTAGATCTAGTCTCTCATTGGTTGCCCCTCTTCCCGTTCATCCTCAGGACAAATTGCAACCTGTAGGGAACAGGAGCTTAAAGGTGCTGATTCTCCAAGTAGGGAGATTGCTAGTAAAGTAGCTGGAATGGCGAACCCGAGCCCAAGGAGATGAGAAATGAGGTGCGTATTAGAAACCTTTCAAAATCACACGGTGTACCATCTTCTGGGTTTCTCATGCATGTTTTCAATGTAGGAAGATGCCCTTGGACCTGGAGATTTGGGACCCATGGGATGGGTACCACGCAGTATTACTTTAAAGGGTCTGAGTTTGCTCACCCAACCTCACCCAACCTTTCAGCCCCAAGAGTGTCCACCCTTATGTCTCATCCAGCTGTGGGTCTAGATATGGTCAATCCAGGTTGCATCACAGCCTCTGAACGAATTTTGTAAGAATTTCTCTCTCTTTCACTGTCTTTGTTTTACGGGTTTTTAAAAGTAGTTTATTTTTATAATGGGGTTTAGCTGCTTTTCACGGCTGTGTTTATGCGGCTTTACACCCACTTGACTCACTTCCAGACAGATATCAATACATAGGTTTTAAGATTCTTACTAGTCACATATATTCTTGTGCGGTGAATAGGGGGTGTTGAGTCCAGTTCACTGAGCAAGGAGTAGGTCTTGTCTATTACATATTGGGTGTATGGAACGGTATCTGAGCGAATATGAAACCCTTGTTTTATGCATCACCCCACCTCACCTTTCCCGTTAAGCAGCCATAGTGTGTTTTCTAAACGTGTGACTCTGTTCTGTTTTGTAATTCAGTTCAAGTGTAGCGGGTTTTACATCCCCTCTATAAGTGATAGCTTATGATAAGTGTCTTTTTCTGTGTGACTTATTTCACTTAGAATCGTCGTACCTAAATCCACTCATCTTGCTTCTACTAGCCTTATGACATTGATTTCATGTCTGAGTGATATTCCATTGTACATAAGGACCACAACTTCTTTATCCATTTTTCTCTTTCCTGGGATATTTAAGGTGCCATGAAGAGGAGGTTCTTGTCAACAGAGCAGCCCTAAACTTTGGGGTGCCTGTGTCTTGCTGATTTTTAGTTTTCCCAATTTATACGCCCATGAGTGGACGTGCCCTATGCTCCCTAAGCTGCGTTTTTTCGATGTTTCAGGACACACCGTACACTTCCCCAGAGTGGCTGTTGGCAATTTACATCCCGCCCATCAGCGTAGCAAGGCTGCCATTTCTCCATGGCCTGTCCTGCATTTCTGGTTTTGACACGTTTTGCAGCATGGCCCTTTTGACCGATGGGAAGCGACACTTCTTTGTAACGCTGATTAGCCTTTCCAGGTTGCTTGTTTGGCCAAACAGGGCGTATGCGTTTTTTCCTGAATATATTCAGGAAAAAACGCATACGCCCTGTTTGGCCAAGGGCATCATTGTCGACGTTTTGCCGCTTTTCATGTGCTTTAAATGCGATTCAAATCTACCTCCTGAAATGTGTTTCCTGCAATTCTGCCTTGCTTTCAAATCCTCTTCGTTGCCTTCCCTCAATATATTTGTGGACGAGAGTTATCATTTATAACTCAGCTGGTTTGTGAATGGCAGTGCCCTTGAGCTCCATTTTTCAACTGTCTTTTTTGGGAGCTGGCCGCAAAAGCACGGGATTGCCTCAGGCCCTATTCTGGTTCCTGGCAGCAGGCTGAGCCTTTGGATAATTCTTCTTCCTGATGGGAAAATAGAGTGACCTGTGCCTGTCTCAACACCTAGATCTAGTTTCTCATTGGTTGCCCCTCTTCCCGTTCATCCTCAGGACAAATTGCAACCTGTAGGGAACAGGAGGTTAAAGGTGCTGATTCTCCAAGTAGGGAGATTGCTAGTAAAGTAGCTGGAATGGCGAACCCGAGCCCAAGGAGATGAGAAATGAGGTGCGTATTAGAAACCTTTCAAAATCACACGGTGTACCATCTTCTGGGTTTCTCATGCATGTTTTCGATGTAGGAAGATGCCCTTGAACCTAGAGATTTGGGACCCATGGGATGGGTACCAGGCAGTATTACTTTAAAGGGTCTGCGTTTGCTCAACCAACCTCACCCAAACTTTCAGCCCCAAGAGTGTCCACCCTTATGTCTCATCCAGCTGTGGGTCTAGATATGGTCAATCCAGGTTGCATCACAGCCTCTGAACGAATTTTGTAAGAATTTCTCTCTCTTTCACTGTCTTTGTTTTACGGGTTTTTAAAAGTAATTTATTTTTATAATGGGGTTTATCTGCTTTTCACGGCTGTGTTTATGCAGCTTTACACCCACTTGACTCACTTCCAGACAGATATCAATACATAGGTTTTAAGATTCTTACTAGTCACATATATTCTTGTGCGGTGAATAGGTGGTGTTGAGTCCAGTTCACTGAGCAAGGAGTAGGTCTTGTCTATTACATATTGGGTGTATGGAACGGTATCTGAGCGAATTTGAAACCCTTGTTTTATGCATCACCCCACCTCACCTTTCCCGTTAAGCAGCCATAGTGTGTTTTCTAAACGTGTGACTCTGTTCTGTTTTGTAATTCAGTTCAAGTGTAGCGGTTTTTACATCCCCTCTATAAGTGATAGCTTATGATAAGTGTCTTTTTCTGTGTGACTTATTTCACTTAGAATCGTCGTACCTAAATCCACTCATCTTGCTTCTACTAGCCTTATAACATTGATTTCATGTCTGAGTGATATTCCATTGTACATAAGGACCACAACTTCTTTATCCATTTTTCTCTTTCCTGGGATATTTAAGGTGTCATGAAGTGGAGGTTCTTGTCAACAGAGCAGCCCTAAACTTTGGGGTGCCTGTGTCTTGCTGATTTTTGTTTTCCCAATTTATACGCCCATGAGTGGACGTGCCCTATGCTCCCTAAGCTGTGTTTTTTCGATGTTTCAGGACACACCGTACACTTCTCCAGAGTGGCTTTTGCAATTTACATCCCGCCCATCAGCGTAGCAAGGCTGCCATTTCTCCATGGCCTGTCCTGCATTTCTGGTTTTGACACTTTTTGCAGCATGGCCCTTTTGACCGATGGGAAGCAAGACTTCTTTGTAGCGCTGATTAGCCTTTACAGGTTGCTTGGTTGGGCAAAATGGGCGTATGCGTTTTATCCTGAATATATTCAGGAAAAAACGCATACGCCCTGTTTGGCCAAGTGCATCATTGTTGACGTTTTGCCGCTTTTCATGTGCTTTAAAGGCGATTCGAATCTAGCTCCTGAAATCTGTTTCCTGCAATTCTGCCTTGCTTTCAAATCCTCTTCGTTGCCTTCCCTCAATATATTTGTGGACGAGAGTTTTCATTTATAACTCTGCGGGTTTGTGAATTGCAGTGTCCCTGAGCTCCATTTTTCAACTCGCTTTTTTGGGAGCTGGCCGCAAAAGCGCGGGATTGCTTCAGACCCTATTCTGCTTCTGGGCGGCAGGCTGAGCCTGTGGTTAATTCTTCTTCCTGATGGGAAAATAGAGTGACCTGTGCCTGTCCCAACACCCAGATCTAGTCTCTCATTGGTTGCCCCTCTTCCCGTTCATCCTCAGGACAAATTGCAACCTGTAGGGAACAGGAGGTTAAAGGTGCTGATTCTCCAAGTAGGGAGATTGCTAGTAAAGTAGCTTGAAAGGCGAACCCGAGCACAAGGAGATGAGAAATGAGGTGCGTATTAGAAACCTTTCAAAATCACACGGTGTACCATCTTCTGGGTTTCTCATGCATGTTTTCAATGTAGGAAGATGCCCTTGGACCTGGAGATTTGGGACCCATGGGATGGGTACCACGCAGTTTACTTTAAAGGGTCTGAGTTTGCTCACCCAACCTCACCCAAACTTTCAGCCCCAAGAGTGTCCACCCTTATGTCTCATCCAGCTGTGGGTCTAGATATGGTCAATCCAGGTTGCATCACAGCCTGTGAACGAATTTTGTAAGAATTTCTCTCTCTTTCACTGTCTTTGTTTTACGGGTTTTTAAAAGTAATTTATTTTTATAATGGGGTTTAGCTGCTTTTCACGGCTGTGTTTATGCGGCTTTACACCCACTTGACTCACTTCCAGACAGATATCAATACATAGGTTTTAAGATTCTTACTATTCACATATATTCTTGTGCGGTGAATAGGGGGTGTTGAGTCCAGTTCACTGAGCAAGGAGTATGTCTTGTCTATTACATATTGGGTATATGGAACGGTATCTGAGCGAATTTGAAACCCTTGTTTTATGCATCACCCCACCTCACCTTTCCCGTTAAGCAGCCATAGTGTGTTTTCTAAACGTGTGACTCTGTTCTGTTTTGTAATTCAGTTCAAGTGTAGCGGTTTTTACATCCCCTCTATAAGTGATAGCTTATGATAAGTGTCTTTTTCTGTGTGACTTATTTCACTTAGAATCGTCGTACCTAAATCCACTCATCTTGCTTCTACTAGCCTTATGACATTGATTTCATGTCTGAGTGATATTCCATTGTACATAAGGACCACAACTTCTTTATCCATTTTTCTCTTTCCTGGGATATTTAAGGTGCCATGAAGTGGAGGTTCTTGTCAACAGAGCAGCCCTAAACTTTGGGGTGCCTGTGTCTTGCTGATTTTTAGTTTTCCCAATTTATACGCCCATGAGTGGACGTGCCCTATGCTCCCTAAGCTGTGTTTTTTTGATGTTTCAGGACACACCGTACACTTCTCCAGAGTGGCTGTTGGCAATTTACATCCCGCCCATCAGCGTAGCAAGGCTGCCATTTCTCCATGGCCTGTCCTGCATTTCTGGTTTTGACACTTTTTGCAGCATGACCCTTTTGACCGATGGGAAGCGAGACTTCTTTGTAGCGCTGATTAGCCTTTCCAGGTTGCTTGGTTGGCCAAACAGGGCGTATGCGTTTTTTCCTGAATATATTCAGGAAAAAACGCATACGCCCTGTTTGGCCAAGGGCATCATTGTCGACGTTTTGCCGCTTTTCATGTGCTTTAAATGCGATTCAAATCTACCTTCTGAAATCTGTTTCCTGCAATTCTGCCTTGCTTTCAAATCCTCTGCGTTGCCTTCCCTCAATATATCTGTGGATGAGAGTTATCATTTATAACTCTGCGGGTTTGTGAATTGCAGTGTCCCTGAGCTCCATTTTTCAACTCGCATTTTTGGGAGCTGGCCGCAAAAGCACGGGATTGCCTCAGGCCCTATTCTGCTTCTGGGCGGCAGGCTGAGCCTGTGGTTAATTCTTCTTCCTGATGGGAAAATAGAGTGACCTGTGCCTGTCCCAACACCTAGATCTAGTCTCTCATTGGTTGCCCCTCTTCCCGTTCATCCTCAGGACAAATTGCAACCTGTAGGGAACAGGAGGTTAAAGGTGCTGATTCTCCAAGTATGGAGATTGCTAGTAAAGTAGCTGGAATGGCGAACCCGAGCCCAAGGAGATGAGAAATGAGGTGCATATTAGAAACCTTTCAAAATCACACGGTGTACCATCTTCTGGGTTTCTCATGCATGTTTTCAATGTAGGAAGATGCCCTTGGACCTGGAGATTTGGGACCCATGGGATGGGTACCACGCAGTATTACTTTAAAGGGTCTGAGTTTGCTCACCCAACCTCACCCAACCTTTCAGTCCCAAGAGTGTCCACCCTTATGTCTCATCCAGCTGTGGGTCTAGATATGGTCAATCCAGGTTGCATCACAGCCTCTGAACGAATTTTGTAAGAATTTCTCTCTCTTTCACTGTCTTTGTTTTACGGGTTTTTAAAAGTAATTTATTTTTATAATGGGGTTTAGCTGCTTTTCACGGCTGTGTTTATGCGGCTTTACACCCACTTGACTCACTTCCAGACAGATATCAATACATAGGTTTTAAGATTCTTACTATTCACATATATTCTTGTGCGGTGAATAGGGGGTGTTGAGTCCAGTTCACTGAGCAAGGAGTAGGTCTTGTCTATTACATATTGGGTATATGGAACGGTATCTGAGCGAATTTGAAACCCTTGTTTTATGCATCACCCCACCTCACCTTTCCCGTTAAGCAGCCATAGTGTGTTTTCTAAACGTGTGACTCTGTTCTGTTTTGTAATTCAGTTCAAGTGTAGCGGTTTTTACATCCCCTCTATAAGTGATAGCTTATGATAAGTGTCTTTTTCTGTGTGACTTATTTCACTTAGAATCGTCGTACCTAAATCCACTCATCTTGCTTCTACTAGCCTTATGACATTGATTTCATGTCTGAGTGATATTCCATTGTACATAAGGAGCACAACTTCTTTATCCATTTTTCTCTTTCCTGGGATATTTAAGGTGCCATGAAGTGGAGGTTCTTGTCAACAGAGCAGCCCTAAACTTTGGGGTGCCTGTGTCTTGCTGATTTTTAGTTTTCCCAATTTATACGCCCATGAGTGGACGTGCCCTATGCTCCCTAAGCTGTGTTTTTTTGATGTTTCAGGACACACCGTACACTTCTCCAGAGTGGCTGTTGGCAATTTACATCCCGCCCATCAGCGTAGCAAGGCTGCCATTTCTCCATGGCCTGTCCTGCATTTCTGGTTTTGACACTTTTTGCAGCATGACCCTTTTGACCGATGGGAAGCGAGACTTCTTTGTAGCGCTGATTAGCCTTTCCATGTTGCTTGGTTGGCCAAACAGGGCGTATGCGTTTTTTCCTGAATATATTCAGGAAAAAACGCATACGCCCTGTTTGGCCAAGGGCATCATTGTCGACGTTTTGCCGCTTTTCATGTGCTTTAAATGCGATTCAAATCTACCTTCTGAAATCTGTTTCCTGCAATTCTGCCTTGCTTTCAAATCCTCTGCATTGCCTTCCCTCAATATATCTGTGGATGAGAGTTATCATTTATAACTCTGCGGGTTTGTGAATTGCAGTGTCCCTGAGCTCCATTTTTCAACTCGCATTTTTGGGAGCTGGCCGCAAAAGCGCGGGATTGCCTCAGGCCCTATTCTGCTTCTGGGCGGCAGGCTGAGCCTGTGGTTAATTCTTCTTCCTGATGGGAAAATAGAGTGACCTGTGCCTGTCCCAACACCTAGATCTAGTCTCTCATTGGTTGCCCCTCTTCCCGTTCATCCTCAGGACAAATTGCAACCTGTAGGGAACAGGAGCTTAAAAGTGCTGATTCTCCAAGTAGGGAGATTGCTAGTAAAGTAGCTGGAATGGCGAACCCGAGCCCAAGGAGATGAGAAATGAGGTGCGTATTAGAAACCTTTCAAAATCACACGGTGTACCATCTTCTGGGTTTCTCATGCATGTTTTCAATGTAGGAAGATGCCCTTGGACCTGGAGATTTGGGACCCATGGGATGGGTACCACGCAGTATTACTTTAAAGGGTCTGAGTTTGCTCACCCAACCTCACCCAACCTTTCAGCCCCAAGAGTGTCCACCCTTATGTCTCATCCAGCTGTGGGTCTAGATATGGTCAATCCAGGTTGCATCACAGCCTCTGAACGAATTTTGTAAGAATTTCTCTCTCTTTCACTGTCTTTGTTTTACGGGTTTTTAAAAGTAGTTTATTTTTATAATGGGGTTTAGCTGCTTTTCACGGCTGTGTTTATGCGGCTTTACACCCACTTGACTCACTTCCAGACAGATATCAATACATAGGTTTTAAGATTCTTACTAGTCACATATATTCTTGTGCGGTGAATAGGGGGTGTTGAGTCCAGTTCACTGAGCAAGGAGTAGGTCTTGTCTATTACATATTGGGTGTATGGAACGGTATCTGAGCGAATTTGAAACCCTTGTTTTATGCATCACCCCACCTCACCTTTCCCGTTAAGCAGCCATAGTGTGTTTTCTAAACGTGTGACTCTGTTCTGTTTTGTAATTCAGTTCAAGTGTAGCGGGTTTTACATCCCCTCTATAAGTGATAGCTTATGATAAGTGTCTTTTTCTGTGTGACTTATTTCACTTAGAATCGTCGTACCTAAATCCACTCATCTTGCTTCTACTAGCCTTATGACATTGATTTCATGTCTGAGTGATATTCCATTGTACATAAGGACCACAACTTCTTTATCCATTTTTCTCTTTCCTGGGATATTTAAGGTGCCATGAAGTGGAGGTTCTTGTCAACAGAGCAGCCCTAAACTTTGGGGTGCCTGTGTCTTGCTGATTTTTAGTTTTCCCAATTTATATGCCCATGAGTGGACGTGCCCTATGCTCCCTAAGCTGTGTTTTTTCGATGTTTCAGGACACACCCTACACTTCTCCAGAGTGGCTGTTGGCAATTTACATCCCGCCCATCAGCGTAGCAAGGCTGCCATTTCTCCATGGCCTGTCCTGCATTTCTGGTTTTGACACTTTTTGAAGCATGGCACTTTTGACCGATGGGAAGCGAGACTTCTTTGTAGCTCTGATTAGCCTTTCCAGGTTGCTTGGTTGGCCAAACAGGGCGTATGCGTTTTTTCCTGAATATATTCAGGAAAAAACGCATACGCCCTGTTTGGCCAAGGGCATCATTGTCGATGTTTTGCCGCTTTTCATGTGCTTTAAATGCGATTCAAATCTACCTTCTGAAATCTGTTTCCTGCAATTCTGCCTTGCTTTCAAATCCTCTGCGTTGCCTTCCCTCAATATATTTGTGGACGAGAGTTATCATTTATAACTCAGCAGCTTTGTGAATGGCAGTGCCCTTGAGTTCCATTTTTCAACTGTCTTCTTTGGGAGCTGGCCGCAAAAGCACGGGATTGCCTCAGGCTCTATTCTGGTTCCTGGCAGCAGGCTGAGCCTTTGGATAATTCTTCTTCCTGATGGGAAAATACAGTGACCTGTGGTGTCCCAACACCTAGATCTAGTCTTTCATTGGTTGCCCCTCTTCCCGTTCATCCTCAGGACAAATTGCAACCTGTAGGGAACAGGAGGTTAAAGGTGCTGATTCTCCAAGTATGGAGATTGCTAGTAAAGTAGCTGGAATGGCGAACCCGAGCCCAAGGAGATGAGAAATGAGGTGCCTATTAGAAACCTTTCAAAATCACACGGTGTACCATCTTCTGGGTTTCTCATGCATGTTTTCGATGTAGGAAGATGCCCTTGAACCTAGAGATTTGGGACCCATGGGATGGGTACCAGGCAGTATTACTTTAAAGGGTCTGCGTTTGCTCAACCAACCTCACCCAAACTTTCAGCCCCAAGAGTGTCCACCCTTATGTCTCATCCAGCTGTGGGTCTAGATATGGTCAATCCAGGTTGCATCACAGCCTCTGAACGAATTTTGTAAGAATTTCTCTCTCTTTCACTGTCTTTGTTTTACGGGTTTTTGAAAGTAATTTATTTTTATAATGGGGTTTAGCTGCTTTTCACGGCTGTGTTTATGCAGCTTTACACCCACTTGACTCACTTCCAGACAGATATCAATACATAGGTTTTAAGATTCTTACTAGTCACATATATTCTTGTGAGTTGAATAGGGGGTGTTGAGTCCAGTTCACTGAGCAAGGAGTAGGTCTTGTCTATTACATATTGGGTGTATGGAACGGTATCTGAGCGAATTTGAAACCCTTGTTTTATGCATCACCCCACCTCACCTTTCCCGTTAAGCAGCCATAGTGTGTTTTCTAAACGTGTGATTCTGTTCTGTTTTGTAATTCAGTTCAAGTGTAGCGGTTTTTACATTCCCTCTATAAGAGATAGCTTATGATAAGTGTCTTTTTCTGTGTGACTTATTTCACTTAGAATCGTCGTGCCTAAATCCACTCATCTTGCTTCTACTAGCCTTATGACATTGATTTCGTGTCTGAGTGATATTCCATTGTACATAAGGACCACAACTTCTTTATCCATTTTTCTCTTTCCTGGGATATTTAAGGTGTCATGAAGTGGAGGTTCTTGTCAACAGAGCAGCCCTAAACTTTGGGGTGCCTGTGTCTTGCTGATTTTTGTTTTCCCAATTTATACGCCCATGAGTGGACGTGCCCTATGCTCCCTAAGCTCTGTTTTTTCGATGTTTCAGGACACACCGTACACTTCTCCAGAGTGGCTGTTGGCAATTTACATCCCGCCCATCAGCGTAGCAAGGCTGCCATTTCTCCATGGCCTGTCCTGCATTTCTGGTTTTGACACTTTTTGCAGCATGGCCCTTTTGACCGATGGGAAGCAAGACTTCTTTGTAGCGCTGATTAGCCTTTCCAGGTTGCTTGGTTGGGCAAAAAGGGCGTATGCGTTTTTTCCTGAATATATTCAGGAAAAAACGCATACGCCCTGTTTGGCCAAGTGCATCATTGTTGACGTTTTGCCGCTTTTCATGTGCTTTAAAGGCGATTCGAATCTAGCTCCTGAAATCTGTTTCCTGCAATTCTGCCTTGCTTTCAAATCCTCTTCGTTGCCTTCCCTCAATATATTTGTGGACGAGAGTTTTCATTTATAACTCTGCGGGTTTGTGAATTGCAGTGTCCCTGAGCTCCATTTTTCAACTCGCTTTTTTGGGAGCTGGCCGCAAAAGCGCGGGATTGCTTCAGGCGCTATTCTGCTTCTGGGCGGCAGGCTGAGCCTGTGGTTAATTCTTCTTCCTGATGGGAAAATAGAGTGACCTGTGCCTGTCCCATCACCTAGATCTAGTCTCTCATTGGTTGCCCCTCTTCCCGTTCATCCTCAGGACAAATTGCAACCTGTAGGGAACAGGAGCTTAAAGGTGCTGATTCTCCAAGTAGGGAGATTGCTAGTAAAGTAGCTGGAAAGGCGAACCCGAGCACAAGGAGATGAGAAATGAGGTGCGCATTAGAAACCTATCAAAATCACACGGTGTATCATCTTCTGGGTTTCTCATGCATGTTTTCAATGTAGGAAGATGCCCTTGAACCTGGAGATTTGGGACCCATGGGATGGGTACCACGCAGTATTACTTTAAAGGGTCTGAGTTTGCTCACCCAACCTCACCCAACCTTTCAGCCCCAAGAGTGTCCACCCTTATGTCTCATCCAGCTGTGGGTCTAGATATGGTCAATCCAGGTTGCATCACAGCCTCTGAACGAATTTTGTAAGAATTTCTCTCTCTTTCACTGTCTTTGTTTTACTGGTTTTTAAAAGTAATTTATTTTTATAATGGGGTTTAGCTGCTTTTCATGGCTGTGTTTATGCGGCTTTACACCCACTTGACTCACTTCCAGACAGATATCAATACATAGGTTTTAAGATTCTTACTATTCACATATATTCTTGTGCGGTGAATAGGGGGTGTTGAGTCCAGTTCACTGAGCAAGGAGTAGGTCTTGTCTATTACATATTGGGTATATGGAACGGTATCTGAGCGAATTTGAAACCCTTGTTTTATGCATCACCCCACCTCACCTTTCCCGTTAAGCAGCCATAGTGTGTTTTCTAAACGTGTGACTCTGTTCTGTTTTGTAATTCAGTTCAAGTGTAGCGGTTTTTACATCCCCTCTATAAGTGATAGCTTATGATAAGTGTCTTTTTCTGTGTGACTTATTTCACTTAGAATCATCGTACCTAAATCCACTCATCTTGCTTCTACTAGCCTTATGACATTGATTTCATGTCTGAGTGATATTCCATTGTACATATGGACCACAACTTCTTTATCCATTTTTCTCTTTCCTGGGATATTTAAGGTGCCATGAAGTGGAGGTTCTTGTCAACAGAGCAGCCCTAAACTTTGGGGTGCCTGTGTCTTGCTGATTTTTAGTTTTCCCAATTTATACGCCCATGAGTGGACGTGCCCTATGCTCCCTAAGCTGTGTTTTTTCGATGTTTCAGGACACACCGTACACTTCCCCAGAGTGGCTGTTGGCAATTTACATCCCGCCCATCAACGTAGCAAGGCTGCCATTTCTCCATGGCCTGTCCTGCATTTCTGGTTTTGACACTTTTTGCAGCATGGCCCTTTTGACCGATGGGAAGCGACACTTCTTTGTAACGCTGATTAGCCTTTCCAGGTTGCTTGGTTGGCCAAACAGGGCGTATGCGTTTTTTCCTGAATATATTCAGGAAAAAACGCATACGCCCTGTTTGGCCAAGGGCATCATTGTCGACGTTTTGCCGCTTTTCATGTGCTTTAAATGCGATTCAAATCTACCTCCTGAAATGTGTTTCCTGCAATTCTGCCTTGCTTTCAAATCCTCTTCGTTGCCTTCCCTCAATATATTTGTGGACGAGAGTTATCATTTATAACTCAGCAGCTTTGTGAATGGCAGTGCCCTTGAGCTCCATTTTTCAACTGTCTTTTTTGGGAGCTGGCCGCAAAAGCACGGGATTGCCTCAGGCCCTATTCTGGTTCCTGGCAGCAGGCTGAGCCTTTGGATAATTCTTCTTCCTGATGGGAAAATAGAGTGACCTGTGCCTGTCCCAACACCTAGATCTAGTTTCTCATTGGTTGCCCCTCTTCCCGTTCATCCTCAGGACAAATTGCAACCTGTAGGGAACAGGAGGTTAAAGGTGCTGATTCTCCAAGTAGGGAGATTGCTAGTAAAGTAGCTGGAATGGCGAACCCGAGCCCAAGGAGATGAGAAATGAGGTGCGTATTAGAAACCTTTCAAAATCACACGGTGTACCATCTTCTGGGTTTCTCATGCATGTTTTCGATGTAGGAAGATGCCCTTGAACCTAGAGATTTGGGACCCATGGGATGGGTACCAGGCAGTATTACTTTAAAGGGTCTGCGTTTGCTCACCCAACCTTACCCAAACTTTCAGCCCCAAGAGTGTCCACCCTTATGTCTCATCCAGCTGTGGGTCTAGATATGGTCAATCCAGGTTGCATCACAGCCTCTGAACGAATTTTGTAAGAATTTCTCTCTCTTTCACTGTCTTTGTTTTACGGGTTTTTAAAAGTAATTTATTTTTATAATGGGGTTTAGCTGCTTTTCACGGCTGTGTTTATGCAGCTTTACACCCACTTGACTCACTTCCAGACAGATATCAATACATAGGTTTTAAGATTCTTACTAGTCACATATATTCTTGTGAGTTGAATAGGGGGTGTTGAGTCCAGTTCACTGAGCAAGGAGTAGGTCTTGTCTATTACATATTGGGTGTATGGAACGGTATCTGAGCGAATTTGAAACCCTTGTTTTATGCATCACCCCACCTCACCTTTCCCGTTAAGCAGCCATAGTGTGTTTTCTAAACGTGTGATTCTGTTCTGTTTTGTAATTCAGTTCAAGTGTAGCGGTTTTTACATTCCCTCTATAAGAGATAGCTTATGATAAGTGTCTTTTTCTGTGTGACTTATTTCACTTAGAATCGTCGTGCCTAAATCCACTCATCTTGCTTCTACTAGCCTTATGACATTGATTTCGTGTCTGAGTGATATTCCATTGTACATAAGGACCACAACTTCTTTATCCATTTTTCTCTTTCCTGGGATATTTAAGGTGTCATGAAGTGGAGGTTCTTGTCAACAGAGCAGCCCTAAACTTTGGGGTGCCTGTGTCTTGCTGATTTTTGTTTTCCCAATTTATACGCCCATGAGTGGACGTGCCCTATGCTCCCTAAGCTCTGTTTTTTCGATGTTTCAGGACACACCGTACACTTCTCCAGAGTGGCTGTTGGCAATTTACATCCCGCCCATCAGCGTAGCAAGGCTGCCATTTCTCCATGGCCTGTCCTGCATTTCTGGTTTTGACACTTTTTGCAGCATGGCCCTTTTGACCGATGGGAAGCAAGACTTCTTTGTAGCGCTGATTAGCCTTTCCAGGTTGCTTGGTTGGGCAAAAAGGGCGTATGCGTTTTTTCCTGAATATATTCAGGAAAAAACGCATACGCCCTGTTTGGCCAAGTGCATCATTGTTGACGTTTTGCCGCTTTTCATGTGCTTTAAAGGCGATTCGAATCTAGCTCCTGAAATCTGTTTCCTGCAATTCTGCCTTGCTTTCAAATCCTCTTCGTTGCCTTCCCTCAATATATTTGTGGACGAGAGTTTTCATTTATAACTCTGCGGGTTTGTGAATTGCAGTGTCCCTGAGCTCCATTTTTCAACTCGCTTTTTTGGGAGCTGGCCGCAAAAGCGCGGGATTGCTTCAGGCGCTATTCTGCTTCTGGGCGGCAGGCTGAGCCTGTGGTTAATTCTTCTTCCTGATGGGAAAATAGAGTGACCTGTGCCTGTCCCATCACCTAGATCTAGTCTCTCATTGGTTGCCCCTCTTCCCGTTCATCCTCAGGACAAATTGCAACCTGTAGGGAACAGGAGCTTAAAGGTGCTGATTCTCCAAGTAGGGAGATTGCTAGTAAAGTAGCTGGAAAGGCGAACCCGAGCACAAGGAGATGAGAAATGAGGTGCGCATTAGAAACCTATCAAAATCACACGGTGTATCATCTTCTGGGTTTCTCATGCATGTTTTCAATGTAGGAAGATGCCCTTGAACCTGGAGATTTGGGACCCATGGGATGGGTACCACGCAGTATTACTTTAAAGGGTCTGAGTTTGCTCACCCAACCTCACCCAACCTTTCAGCCCCAAGAGTGTCCACCCTTATGTCTCATCCAGCTGTGGGTCTAGATATGGTCAATCCAGGTTGCATCACAGCCTCTGAACGAATTTTGTAAGAATTTCTCTCTCTTTCACTGTCTTTGTTTTACTGGTTTTTAAAAGTAATTTATTTTTATAATGGGGTTTAGCTGCTTTTCATGGCTGTGTTTATGCGGCTTTACACCCACTTGACTCACTTCCAGACAGATATCAATACATAGGTTTTAAGATTCTTACTATTCACATATATTCTTGTGCGGTGAATAGGGGGTGTTGAGTCCAGTTCACTGAGCAAGGAGTAGGTCTTGTCTATTACATATTGGGTATATGGAACGGTATCTGAGCGAATTTGAAACCCTTGTTTTATGCATCACCCCACCTCACCTTTCCCGTTAAGCAGCCATAGTGTGTTTTCTAAACGTGTGACTCTGTTCTGTTTTGTAATTCAGTTCAAGTGTAGCGGTTTTTACATCCCCTCTATAAGTGATAGCTTATGATAAGTGTCTTTTTCTGTGTGACTTATTTCACTTAGAATCATCGTACCTAAATCCACTCATCTTGCTTCTACTAGCCTTATGACATTGATTTCATGTCTGAGTGATATTCCATTGTACATATGGACCACAACTTCTTTATCCATTTTTCTCTTTCCTGGGATATTTAAGGTGCCATGAAGTGGAGGTTCTTGTCAACAGAGCAGCCCTAAACTTTGGGGTGCCTGTGTCTTGCTGATTTTTAGTTTTCCCAATTTATACGCCCATGAGTGGACGTGCCCTATGCTCCCTAAGCTGTGTTTTTTCGATGTTTCAGGACACACCGTACACTTCCCCAGAGTGGCTGTTGGCAATTTACATCCCGCCCATCAACGTAGCAAGGCTGCCATTTCTCCATGGCCTGTCCTGCATTTCTGGTTTTGACACTTTTTGCAGCATGGCCCTTTTGACCGATGGGAAGCGACACTTCTTTGTAACGCTGATTAGCCTTTCCAGGTTGCTTGGTTGGCCAAACAGGGCGTATGCGTTTTTTCCTGAATATATTCAGGAAAAAACGCATACGCCCTGTTTGGCCAAGGGCATCATTGTCGACGTTTTGCCGCTTTTCATGTGCTTTAAATGCGATTCAAATCTACCTCCTGAAATGTGTTTCCTGCAATTCTGCCTTGCTTTCAAATCCTCTTCGTTGCCTTCCCTCAATATATTTGTGGACGAGAGTTATCATTTATAACTCAGCAGCTTTGTGAATGGCAGTGCCCTTGAGCTCCATTTTTCAACTGTCTTTTTTGGGAGCTGGCCGCAAAAGCACGGGATTGCCTCAGGCCCTATTCTGGTTCCTGGCAGCAGGCTGAGCCTTTGGATAATTCTTCTTCCTGATGGGAAAATAGAGTGACCTGTGCCTGTCCCAACACCTAGATCTAGTTTCTCATTGGTTGCCCCTCTTCCCGTTCATCCTCAGGACAAATTGCAACCTGTAGGGAACAGGAGGTTAAAGGTGCTGATTCTCCAAGTAGGGAGATTGCTAGTAAAGTAGCTGGAATGGCGAACCCGAGCCCAAGGAGATGAGAAATGAGGTGCGTATTAGAAACCTTTCAAAATCACACGGTGTACCATCTTCTGGGTTTCTCATGCATGTTTTCGATGTAGGAAGATGCCCTTGAACCTAGAGATTTGGGACCCATGGGATGGGTACCAGGCAGTATTACTTTAAAGGGTCTGCGTTTGCTCACCCAACCTTACCCAAACTTTCAGCCCCAAGAGTGTCCACCCTTATGTCTCATCCAGCTGTGGGTCTAGATATGGTCAATCCAGGTTGCATCACAGCCTCTGAACGAATTTTGTAAGAATTTCTCTCTCTTTCACTGTCTTTGTTTTACGGGTTTTTAAAAGTAATTTATTTTTATAATGGGGTTTAGCTGCTTTTCACGGCTGTGTTTATGCAGCTTTACACCCACTTGACTCACTTCCAGACAGATATCAATACATAGGTTTTAAGATTCTTACTAGTCACATATATTCTTGTGCGGTGAATAGGGGGTGTTGAGTCCAGTTCACTGAGCAAGGAGTAGGTCTTGTCTATTACATATTGGGTGTATGGAACGGTATCTGAGCGAATTTGAAACCCTTGTTTTATGCATCACCCCACCTCACCTTTCCCGTTAAGCAGCCATAGTGTGTTTTCTAAACGTGTGATTCTGTTCTGTTTTGTAATTCAGTTCAAGTGTAGCGGTTTTTACATTCCCTCTATAAGAGATAGCTTATGATAAGTGTCTTTTTCTGTGTGACTTATTTCACTTAGAATCTTCGTACCTAAATCCACTCATCTTGCTTCTACTAGCCTTATGACATTGATTTCGTGTCTGAGTGATATTCCATTGTACATAAGGACCACAACCTCTTTATCCATTTTTCTCTTTCCTGGGATATTTAAGGTGTCATGAAGTGGAGGTTCTTGTCAACAGAGCAGCCCTAAACTTTGGGGTGCCTGTGTCTTGCTGATATTTAGTTTTCCCAATTTATACGCCCATGAGTGGACGTGCCCTATGCTCCCTAAGCTGTGTTTTTTCGATGTTTCAGGACACACCGTACACTTCTCCAGAGTGGCTGTTGGCAATTTACATCCCGCCCATCAGCGTAGCAACGCTGCCATTTCTCCATGGCCTGTCCTGCATTTCTGGTTTTGACACTTTTTGCAGCATGACCCTTTTGACCGATGGGAAGCGAGACTTCTTTGTAGCGCTGATTTGCCTTTCCAGGTTGCTTGGTTGCCCAAAAATGGCGTATGCCTTTTTTCTTGAATATATTCAGGAAAAAACGCATACGCCCTTTTTGGCCAAGGGCATCATTGTCGACGTTTTGCCACTTTTCATGTGTTTTAAAGGCGATTCGAATCTACCTCCTGAAATCTGTTTCCTGCAATTCTAACTTGCTTTCAAATCCTCTTCGTTGCCTTCCCTCAATATATCTGTGGATGAGAGTTATGATTTATAACTCTGCAGGTTCGTGAATTGCAGTGTCCCTGAGCTCCATTTTTCAACTCGCTTTTTTGGGAGCTGGCCGCAAAAGGGCGGGATTGCCTCAGGCCCTATTCTGCTTCTAGGCGGCAGGCTGAGCCTGTGGTTAATTCTTCTTCCTGATGGGAAAATAGAGTGACCTGTGCCTGTCCCAACACCTAGATCTAGTCTCTCATTGGTTGCCCCTCTTCCCGTTCATCCTTAGGACAAATTGCAACCTGTAGGGAACAGGAGCTTAAAGGTGCTGATTCTCCAAGTAGGGAGATTGCTAGTAAAGTAGCTGGAATGGCGAACCCGAGCACAAGGAGATGAGAAATGAGGTGCGTATTAGAAACTTTTCAAAATCACACGGTGTACCATCTTCTGGGTTTCTCATGCATGTTTTCAATGTAGGAAGATGCCCTTGAACCTAGAGATTTGGGACCCATGGGATGGGTACCAGGCAGTATTACTTTAAAGGGTCTGCGTTTGCTCACCCATCCTCACCCAAACTTTCAGCCCCAAGAGTGTCCACCCTTATGTCTCATCCAGCTGTGGGTCTAGATATGGTCAATCCAGGTTGCATCACAGCCTCTGAACGAATTTTGTAAGAATTTCTCTCTCTTTCAGTGTCTTTGTTTTACGGGTTTTTAAAAGTAACTTATTTTTATAATGGGGTTTAGCTGCTTTTCACGGCTGTGTTTATGCGGCTTTACACCCACTTGACTCACTTCCAGACAGATATCAATACATAGGTTTTAAGATTCTTACTAGTCACATATATTCTTGTGCGGTGAATAGGGGGTGTTGAGTCCAGTTCACTGAGCAAGGAGTAGGTCTTGTCTATTACATATTGGGTGTATGGAACGGTATCTGAGCGAATTTGAAACCCTTGTTTTATGCATCACCCCACCTCACCTTTCCCGTTAAGCAGCCATAGTGTGTTTTCTAAACGTGTGACTCTGTTCTGTTTTGTAATTCAGTTCAAGTGTAGCGCTTTTTACATTCCCTCTATAAGTGATAGCTTATGATAAGTGTCTTTTTCTGTGTGACTTATTACACTTAGAATCGTCGTACCTAAATCCACTCATCTTGCTTCTACTAGCCTTATGACATTGATTTCATGTCTGAGTGATATTCCATTGTACATAAGGACCACAACTTCTTTATCCATTTTTCTCTTTCCTGGGATATTTAAGTTGTCATGAGTGGAGGTTCTTGTCAACAGAGCAGCCCTAAACTTTGGGGTGCCTGTGTCTTGCTGATTTTTAGTTTTCCCAATTTATACGCCCATGAGTGGACGTGCCCTATCCTCCCTAAGCTGTGTTTTTTCGATGTTTCAGGACACACCGTACACTTCTCCACAGTGGCTGTTGGCAATTTACATCCCGCCCATCAGCGTAGCAAGGCTGCCATTTCTCCATGGCCTGTCCTGCATTTCTGGTTTTGACAGTTTTTGCATCATGGCCCTTTTGACCGATGGGAAGCGAGACTTCTTTGTAGCGCTGATTTGCCTTTCCAGGTTGCTTGGTTGGCCAAACAGGGCGTATGCGTTTTTTCCTGAATATATTCAGGAAAAAACGCATACGCCCTGTTTGGCCAATGGCATCATGGTCGACGTTTTGCCACTTTTCATGTGCTTTAAAGGCGATTCGAATCTACCTCCTGAAACCTGTTTCCTGCAATTCTGCCTTGCTTTCAAATCCTCTTCGTTGCCTTCCCTCAATATATTTTTGGACGAGAGTTATCATTTATAATTCAGCAGGTTTGTGAATGGCAGTTCCCCTGAGCTCCATTTTTCAACTGTCTTTTTTGGGAGCTGGCCGCAAAAGCACGGGATTGCCTCAGGCCCTATTCTGGTTCCTGGCAGCAGGCTGAGCCTGTGGTTAAATCTTCTTCCTGATGGGAAAATAGATTGACCTGTGCCTGTCCCAACACTTAGATCTAGTCTCTCATTGTTTGCCCCTCTTCCCGTTCATCCTCAGGACAAATTGCAACCTGTAGGGTACAGGAGGTTAAAGGTGCTGATTCTCCAAGTAGGGATATTTCTAGTAAAGTAACTGGAATGGTGAACCCGAGCACTAGGAGATGACAAATGAGGTGCATATTAGAAACCTTTCAAAATCACACGGTGTACCATCTTCTGGGTTTCTCATGCATGTTTTCGATGAAGGAAGATGCCCTTGAACCTGGAGATTTGGGACCCATGGGATGGGTACCACGCAGTATTACTTTAAAGGGTCTGCGTTTGCTCACCCAACCTCACCCAACCTTTCAGCCCCAAGAGTGTCCACCCTTATGTCTCATCCAGCTGTGGGTCTAGATATGGTCAATCCAGGTTGCATCACAGCCTCTGAACGAATTTTGTAAGAATTTCTCTCTCTTTCACTGTCTTTGTTTTACGGGTTTTTAAAAGTAATTTATTTTTATAATGGGGTTGAGCTGCTTTTCACGGCTGTGTATATGCGGCTTTACACCCACTTGACTCACTTCCAGACAGATATCAATACATAGGTTTTAAGATTCTTACTAGTCACATATATTCTTGTGCGGTGAATAGGGGGTGTTGAGTCCAGTTCACTGAGCAAGGAGTAGGTCTTGTCTATTACATATTGGGTGTATGGAACGGTATCTGAGCGAATTTGAAACCTTTGTTTTATGCATCACCCCACCTCACCTTTCCCGTTAAGCAGCCATAGTGTGTTTTCTAAACGTGTGACTCTGTTCTGTTTTGTAATTCAGTTCAAGTGTAGCACTTTTTACATTCCCTCTATAAGGGATAGCTTATGATAAGTGTCTTTTTCTGTGTGACTTATTACACTTAGAATCGTCGTACCTAAATCCACTCATCTTGCTTCTACTAGCCTTATGACATTGATTTCATGTCTGAGTGATATTCCATTGTACATAAGGACCACAACTTCTTTATCCATTTTTCTCTTTCCTGGGATATTTAAGGTGTCATGAGTGGAGGTTCTTGTCAACAGAGCAGCCCTAAACTTTGGGGTGCCTGTGTCTTGCTGATTTTTCGTTTTCCCAATTTATACGCCCATGAGTGGACGTGCCCTATGCTCCCTAAGCTGTGTTTTTTCGATGTTTCAGGACACACCATACACTTCTCCAGAGTGGCTGTTGGCTATTTACATCCCGCCCATCAGCGTAGCAAGGCTGCCATATCTCCATGGCCTGTCCTGCATTTCTGGTTTTGACACTTTTTGCAGCATGACCCTTTTGACCAATGGGAAGCGAGACTTCTTTGTAGCGCTGATTTGCCTTTCCAGGTTGCTTGGTTGGCCAAAAAGGGCGTATGCGTTTTTTCCTGAATATATTTAGGAAAAAACGCATACGCCCTTTTTGGCCAAGGGCATCATTGTCGACGTTTTGCCGCTTTTCATGTGCTTTAAAGGCGATTCGAATCTACCTCCTGAAATCTGTTTCCTGCAATTCTGCCTTGCTTTCAAATCCTCTTCGTTGCCTTCCCTCAATATATCTGTGGATGAGAGTTATCATTTATAACGCTGCGGGTTTGTGAATTGCAGTGTCCCTGAGCTCCATTTTTCAACTCGCTTTTTTGGGAGCTGGCCGCAAAAGCGCGGGATTGCCTCAGGCCCTATTCTGCTTCTGGGCGGCAGGCTGAGCCTGTGGTTAATTCTTCTTCCTCATGGGAATATAGAGTGACCTGTGCCTGTCCCAACACCTAGATCTAGTCTCTCATTGGTTGCCCCTCTTGCCGTTCATCCTCAGGACAAATTGCAACCTGTAGGGAACAGGAGCTTAAAGGTGCTGATTCTCCAAGTAGGGAGATTGCTAGTAAAGTAGCTGGAATGGCGAACCCGAGCCCAAGGAGATGAGAAATGAGGTGCGTATTAGAAACCTTTCAAAATCACACGGTGTACCATCTTCTGGGTTTCTCATGCATGTTTTCGATGTAGGAAGATGCCCTTGAACCTGGAGATTTGGGACCCATGGGATGGGTACCAGGCAGTATTACTTTAAAGGGTCTGCGTTTGCTCACCCAACCTCACATAACGTTTCAGCCCCAAGTGTGTCCCCCTTATATCTCATCCAGCTGTGGGTCTAGATATGGTCAATCCAGGTTGCATCACAGCCTCTGAACGAATTTTGTAAGAATTTCTCTCTCTTTCACTGTCTTTGTTTTACGGGTTTTTAAAAGTAATTTATTTTATAATGGGGTTTAGCTGCTTTCCACGGCTGTGTTTATGTGGCTTTACACCCACTTGACTCACTTCCAGACAGATATCAATACATAGGTTTTAAGATTCTTACTAGTCACATATATTCTTGTGCGGTGAATAGGGGGTGTTGAGTCCAGTTCACTGAGCAAGGAGTAGGTCTTGTCTATTACATATTGGGTGTATGGAACGGTATCTGAGCGAATTTGAAACCCTTGTTTTATGCATCACCCCATCTCACCTTTCCCGTTAAGCAGCCATAGTGTGTTTTCTAAACGTGTGACTCTGTTCTGTTTTGTAATTCAGTTCAAGTGTAGCGGTTTTTACATTCCCTCTATAAGTGATAGCTTATGATAAGTGTCTTTTTCTGTGTGACTTATTTCACTTAGAATCGTCGTACCTAAATCCACTCATCTTGCTTCTACTAGCCTTATGACATTGATTTCATGTCTGAGTGATATTCCATTGTACATAAGGACCACAACTTCATTATCCATTTTTCTCTTTCCTGGGATATTTAAGGTGTCATGAAGTGGAGGTTCTTGTCAACAGAGCAGCCCTAAACTTTGGGGTGCCTGTGTCTTGCTGATTTTTAGTTTTCCCAATTTATACGCCCATGAGTGGACGTGCCCTATGCTCCCTAAGCTGTGTTTTTTCGATGTTTCAGGACACACCGTACACTTCTCCAGAGTGGCTGTTGGCAATTTACATCCCGCCCATCAGCGTAGCAAGGCTGCCATTTCTCCATGGCCTGTCCTGCATTTCTGGTTTTGACACTTTTTGCAGCATGGCCCTTTTGACCGATGGGAAGCGAGACTTCTTTGTAGCGCTGATTAGCCTTTCCAGGTTGCTTGGTTGGCCAAACAGGGCGTATGCGTTATTTTCCTGAATATATTCAGGAAAAAACGCATACGCCCTGTTTGGCCAAGGGCATCATTGTCGACGTTTTGCCGCTTTTCATGTGCTTTAAATGCGATTCAAATCTACCTCCTGAAATGTGTTTCCTGCAATTCTGCCTTGCTTTCAAATCCTCTTCGTTGCCTTCCCTCAATATATTTGTGGACGAGAGTTATCATTTATAACTCAGCAGGTTTGTGAATGGCAGTTCCCTTGAGCTCCATTTTTCAACTCACTTTTTTGGGAGCTGGCCGCAAAAGCACGGGATTGCCTCAGGCCCTATTCTGGTTCCTGGCAGCAGGCTGAGCCTTTGGATAATTCTTCTTCCTGATGGGAAAATAGAGTGACCTGTGCCTGTCCCAACACCTAGATCGAGTTTCTCATTGGTTGCCCCTCTTCCCGTTCATCCTCAGGACAAATTGCAACCTGTAGGGTACAGGAGGTTAAAGGTGCTGATTCTCCAAGTAGGGAGATTGCTAGTAAAGTAGCTGGAATGGCGAACCCGAGCACAAGGAGATGAGAAATGAGGTGCGTATTAGAAACCTTTCAAAATCACACGGTGTACCATCTTCTGGGTTTCTCATGCATGTTTTCGATGTAGGAAGATGCCCTTGAACCTAGAGATTTGGGACCCATGGGATGGGTACCAGGCAGTATTACTTTAAAGGGTCTGCGTTTGCTCACCCAACCTCACCCAAACTTTCATCCCCAAGAGTGTCCACCCTTATGTCTCATCCAGCTGTGGGTCTAGATATGGTCAATCCAGGTTGCATCACAGCCTCTGAACGAATTTTGTAAGAATTTCTCTCTCTTTCACTGTCTTTGTTTTACGGGTTTTTAAAAGTAATTTATTTTTATAATGGGGTTGAGCTGCTTTTCACGGCTGTGTATATGCGGCTTTACACCCACTTGACTCACTTCCAGACAGATATCAATACATAGGTTTTAAGATTCTTACTAGTCACATATATTCTTGTGCGGTGAATAGGGGGTGTTGAGTCCAGTTCACTGAGCAAGGAGTAGGTCTTGTCTATTACATATTGGGTGTATGGAACGGTATCTGAGCGAATTTGAAACCCTTGTTTTATGCATCACCCCACCTCACCTTTCCCGTTAAGCAGCCATAGTGTGTTTTCTAAACGTGTGACTCTGTTCTGTTTTGTAATTCAGTTCAAGTGTAGCGCTTTTTACATTCCCTCTATAAGGGATAGCTTATGATAAGTGTCTTTTTCTGTGTGACTTATTACACTTAGAATCGTCGTACCTAAATCCACTCATCTTGCTTCTACTAGCCTTATGACATTGATTTCATGTCTGAGTGATATTCCATTGTACATAAGGACCACAACTTCTTTATCCATTTTTCTCTTTCCTGGGATATTTAAGGTGTCATGAGTGGAGGTTCTTGTCAACAGAGCAGCCCTAAACTTTGGGGTGCCTGTGTCTTGCTGATTTTTCGTTTTCCCAATTTATACGCCCATGAGTGGACGTGCCCTATGCTCCCTAAGCTGTGTTTTTTCGATGTTTCAGGACACACCATACACTTCTCCAGAGTGGCTGTTGGCTATTTACATCCCGCCCATCAGCGTAGCAAGGCTGCCATATCTCCATGGCCTGTCCTGCATTTCTGGTTTTGACACTTTTTGCAGCATGACCCTTTTGACCAATGGGAAGCGAGACTTCTTTGTAGCGCTGATTTGCCTTTCCAGGTTGCTTGGTTGGCCAAAAAGGGCGTATGCGTTTTTTCCTGAATATATTTAGGAAAAAACGCATACGCCCTTTTTGGCCAAGGGCATCATTGTCGACGTTTTGCCGCTTTTCATGTGCTTTACAGGCGATTCGAATCTACCTCCTGAAATCTGTTTCCTGCAATTCTGCCTTGCTTTCAAATCCTCTTCGTTGCCTTCCCTCAATATATCTATGGATGAGAGTTATCATTTATAACGCTGCGGGTTTGTGAATTGCAGTGTCCCTGAGCTCCATTTTTCAACTCGCTTTTTTGGGAGCTGGCCGCAAAAGCGCGGGATTGCCTCAGGCCCTATTCTGCTTCTGGGCGGCAGGCTGAGCCTGTGGTTAATTCTTCTTCCTCATGGGAATATAGAGTGACCTGTGCCTATCCCAACACCTAGATCTAGTCTCTCATTGGTTGCCCCTCTTGCCGTTCATCCTCAGGACAAATTGCAACCTGTAGGGAACAGGAGCTTAAAGGTGCTGATTCTCCAAGTAGGGAGATTGCTAGTAAAGTAGCTGGAATGGCGAACCCGAGCCCAAGGAGATGAGAAATGAGGTGCGTATTAGAAACCTTTCAAAATCACACGGTGTACCATCTTCTGGGTTTCTCATGCATGTTTTCGATGTAGGAAGATGCCCTTGAACCTGGAGATTTGGGACCCATGGGATGGGTACCAGGCAGTATTACTTTAAAGGGTCTGCGTTTGCTCACCCAACCTCACACAACGTTTCAGCCCCAAGTGTGTCCCCCTTATATCTCATCCAGCTGTGGGTCTAGATATGGTCAATCCAGGTTGCATCACAGCCTCTGAACGAATTTTGTAAGAATTTCTCTCTCTTTCACTGTCTTTGTTTTACGGGTTTTTAAAAGTAATTTATTTTATAATGGGGTTTAGCTGCTTTCCACGGCTGTGTTTATGTGGCTTTACACCCACTTGACTCACTTCCAGAGAGATATCAATACATAGGTTTTAAGATTCTTACTAGTCACATATATTCTTGTGCGGTGAATAGGGGGTGTTGAGTCCAGTTCACTGAGCAAGGAGTAGGTCTTGTCTATTACATATTGGGTGTATGGAACGGTATCTGAGCGAATTTGAAACCCTTGTTTTATGCATCACCCCATCTCACCTTTCCCGTTAAGCAGCCATAGTGTGTTTTCTAAACGTGTGACTCTGTTCTGTTTTGTAATTCAGTTCAAGTGTAGCGGTTTTTACATTCCCTCTATAAGTGATAGCTTATGATAAGTGTCTTTTTCTGTGTGACTTATTTCACTTAGAATCGTCGTACCTAAATCCACTCATCTTGCTTCTACTAGCCTTATGACATTTATTTCATGTCTGAGTGATATTCCATCGTACATAAGGACCACAACTTCATTATCCATTTTTCTCTTTCCTGGGATATTTAAGGTGTCATGAAGTGGAGGTTCTTGTCAACAGAGCAGCCCTAAACTTTGGGGTGCCTGTGTCTTGCTGATTTTTAGTTTTCCCAATTTATACGCCCATGAGTGGACGTGCCCTATGCTCCCTAAGCTGTGTTTTTTCGATGTTTCAGGACACACCGTACACTTCTCCAGAGTGGCTGTTGGCAATTTACATCCCGCCCATCAGCGTAGCAAGGCTGCCATTTCTCCATGGCCTGTCCTGCATTTCTGGTTTTGACACTTTTTGCAGCATGGCCCTTTTGACCGATGGGAAGCGAGACTTCTTTGTAGCGCTGATTAGCCTTTCCAGGTTGCTTGGTTGGCCAAACAGGGCGTATGCGTTATTTTCCTGAATATATTCAGGAAAAAACGCATACGCCCTGTTTGGCCAAGGGCATCATTGTCGACGTTTTGCCGCTTTTCATGTGCTTTAAATGCGATTCAAATCTACCTCCTGAAATGTGTTTCCTGCAATTCTGCCTTGCTTTCAAATCCTCTTCGTTGCCTTCCCTCAATATATTTGTGGACGAGAGTTATCATTTATAACTCAGCAGGTTTGTGAATGGCAGTTCCCTTGAGCTCCATTTTTCAACTCACTTTTTTGGGAGCTGGCCGCAAAAGCACGGGATTGCCTCAGGCCCTATTCTGGTTCCTGGCAGCAGGCTGAGCCTTTGGATAATTCTTCTTCCTGATGGGAAAATAGAGTGACCTGTGCCTGTCCCAACACCTAGATCGAGTTTCTCATTGGTTGCCCCTCTTCCCGTTCATCCTCAGGACAAATTGCAACCTGTAGGGTACAGGAGGTTAAAGGTGCTGATTCTCCAAGTAGGGAGATTGCTAGTAAAGTAGCTGGAATGGCGAACCCGAGCACAAGGAGATGAGAAATGAGGTGCGTATTAGAAACCTTTCAAAATCACACGGTGTACCATCTTCTGGGTTTCTCATGCATGTTTTCGATGTAGGAAGATGCCCTTGAACCTAGAGATTTGGGACCCATGGGATGGGTACCAGGCAGTATTACTTTAAAGGGTCTGCGTTTGCTCACCCAACCTCACCCAAACTTTCATCCCCAAGAGTGTCCACCCTTATGTCTCATCCAGCTGTGGGTCTAGATATGGTCAATCCAGGTTGCATCACAGCCTCTGAACGAATTTTGTAAGAATTTCTCTCTCTTTCACTGTCTTTGTTTTACGGGTTTTTAAAAGTAATTTATTTTTATAATGGGGTTGAGCTGCTTTTCACGGCTGTGTTTATGCGGCTTTACACCCACTTGACTCACTTCCAGACAGATATCAATACATAGGTTTTAAGATTCTTACTAGTCACATATATTCTTGTGCGGTGAATAGGGGGTGTTGAGTCCAGTTCACTGAGCAAGGAGTAGGTCTTGTCTATTACATATTGGGTGTATGGAACGGTATCTGAGCGAATTTGAAACCCTTGTTTTATGCATCACCCCACCTCACCTTTCCCGTTAAGCAGCCATAGTGTGTTTTCTAAACGTGTGACTCTGTTCTGTTTTGTAATTCAGTTCAAGTGTAGCGCTTTTTACATTCCCTCTATAAGGGATAGCTTATGATAAGTGTCTTTTTCTGTGTGACTTATTACACTTAGAATCGTCGTACCTAAATCCACTCATCTTGCTTCTACTAGCCTTATGACATTGATTTCATGTCTGAGTGATATTCCATTGTACATAAGGACCACAACTTCTTTATCCATTTTTCTCTTTCCTGGGATATTTAAGGTGTCATGAGTGGAGGTTCTTGTCAACAGAGCAGCCCTAAACTTTGGGGTGCCTGTGTCTTGCTGATTTTTCGTTTTCCCAATTTATACGCCCATGAGTGGACGTGCCCTATGCTCCCTAAGCTGTGTTTTTTCGATGTTTCAGGACACACCATACAGTTCTCCAGAGTGGCTGTTGGCTATTTACATCCCGCCCATCAGCGTAGCAAGGCTGCCATATCTCCATGGCCTGTCCTGCATTTCTGGTTTTGACACTTTTTGCAGCATGACCCTTTTGACCAATGGGAAGCGAGACTTCTTTGTAGCGCTGATTTGCCTTTCCAGGTTGCTTGGTTGACCGAAAAGGGCGTATGCGTTTTTTCCTGAATATATTTAGGAAAAAACGCATACGCCCTTTTTGGCCAAGGGCATCATTGTCGACGTTTTGCCGCTTTTCATGTGCTTTAAAGGCGATTCGAATCTACCTCCTGAAATCTGTTTCCTGCAATTCTGCCTTGCTTTCAAATCCTCTTCGTTGCCTTCCCTCAATATATCTGTGGATGAGAGTTATCATTTATAACGCTGCGGGTTTGTGAATTGCAGTGTCCCTGAGCTCCATTTTTCAACTCGCTTTTTTGGGAGCTGGCCGCAAAAGCGCGGGATTGCCTCAGGCCCTATTCTGCTTCTGGGCGGCAGGCTGAGCCTGTGGTTAATTCTTCTTCCTCATGGGAATATAGAGTGACCTGTGCCTGTCCCAACACCTAGATCTAGTCTCTCATTGGTTGCCCCTCTTGCCGTTCATCCTCAGGACAAATTGCAACCTGTAGGGAACAGGAGCTTAAAGGTGCTGATTCTCCAAGTAGGGAGATTGCTAGTAAAGTAGCTGGAATGGCGAACCCGAGCCCAAGGAGATGAGAAATGAGGTGCATATTAGAAACCTTTCAAAATCACACGGTGTACCATCTTCTGGGTTTCTCATGCATGTTTTCGATGTAGGAAGATGCCCTTGAACCTGGAGATTTGGGACCCATGGGATGGGTACCAGGCAGTATTACTTTAAAGGGTCTGCGTTTGCTCACCCAACCTCACACAACGTTTCAGCCCCAAGTGTGTCCCCCTTATATCTCATCCAGCTGTGGGTCTAGATATGGTCAATCCAGGTTGCATCACAGCCTCTGAACGAATTTTGTAAGAATTTCTCTCTCTTTCACTGTCTTTGTTTTACGGGTTTTTAAAAGTAATTTATTTTATAATGGGGTTTAGCTGCTTTCCACGGCTGTGTTTATGTGGCTTTACACCCACTTGACTCACTTCCAGACAGATATCAATACATAGGTTTTAAGATTCTTACTAGTCACATATATTCTTGTGCGGTGAATAGGGGGTGTTGAGTCCAGTTCACTGAGCAAGGAGTAGGTCTTGTGTATTACATATTGGGTGTATGGAACGGTATCTGAGCGAATTTGAAACCCTTGTTTTATGCATCACCCCATCTCACCTTTCCCGTTAAGCAGCCATAGTGTGTTTTCTAAACGTGTGACTCTGTTCTGTTTTGTAATTCAGTTCAAGTGTAGCGGTTTTTACATTCCCTCTATAAGTGATAGCTTATGATAAGTGTCTTTTTCTGTGTGACTTATTTCACTTAGAATCGTCGTACCTAAATCCACTCATCTTGCTTCTACTAGCCTTATGACATTGATTTCATGTCTGAGTGATATTCCATTGTACATAAGGACCACAACTTCATTATCCATTTTTCTCTTTCCTGGGATATTTAAGGTGTCATGAAGTGGAGGTTCTTGTCAACAGAGCAGCCCTAAACTTTGGGGTGCCTGTGTCTTGCTGATTTTTAGTTTTCCCAATTTATACGCCCATGAGTGGACGTGCCCTATGCTCCCTAAGCTGTGTTTTTTCGATGTTTCAGGACACACCGTACACTTCTCCAGAGTGGCTGTTGGCAATTTACATCCCGCCCATCAGCGTAGCAAGGCTGCCATTTCTCCAGGGCCTGTCCTGCATTTCTGGTTTTGACACTTTTTGCAGCATGGCCCTTTTGACCGATGGGAAGCGAGACTTCTTTGTAGCGCTGATTAGCCTTTCCAGGTTGCTTGGTTGGCCAAACAGGGCGTATGCGTTATTTTCCTGAATATATTCAGGAAAAAACGCATACGCCCTGTTTGGCCAAGGGCATCATTGTCGACGTTTTGCCGCTTTTCATGTGCTTTAAATGCGATTCAAATCTACCTCCTGAAATGTGTTTCCTGCAATTCTGCCTTGCTTTCAAATCCTCTTCGTTGCCTTCCCTCAATATATTTGTGGACGAGAGTTATCATTTATAACTCAGCAGGTTTGTGAATGGCAGTTCCCTTGAGCTCCATTTTTCAACTCACTTTTTTGGGAGCTGGCCGCAAAAGCACGGGATTGCCTCAGGCCCTATTCTGGTTCCTGGCAGCAGGCTGAGCCTTTGGATAATTCTTCTTCCTGATGGGAAAATAGAGTGACCTGTGCCTGTCCCAACACCTAGATCGAGTTTCTCATTGGTTGCCCCTCTTCCCGTTCATCCTCAGGACAAATTGCAACCTGTAGGGTACAGGAGGTTAAAGGTGCTGATTCTCCAAGTAGGGAGATTGCTAGTAAAGTAGCTGGAATGGCGAACCCGAGCACAAGGAGATGAGAAATGAGGTGCGTATTAGAAACCTTTCAAAATCACACGGTGTACCATCTTCTGGGTTTCTCATGCATGTTTTCGATGTAGGAAGATGCCCTTGAACCTAGAGATTTGGGACCCATGGGATGGGTACCAGGCAGTATTACTTTAAAGGGTCTGCGTTTGCTCACCCAACCTCACCCAAACTTTCATCCCCAAGAGTGTCCACCCTTATGTCTCATCCAGCTGTGGGTCTAGATATGGTCAATCCAGGTTGCATCACAGCCTCTGAACGAATTTTGTAAGAATTTCTCTCTCTTTCACTGTCTTTGTTTTACGGGTTTTTTAAAGTAATTTATTTTTATAATGGGGTTGAGCTGCTTTTCACGGCTGTGTTTATGCGGCTTTACACCCACTTGACTCACTTCCTGACAGATATCAATACATAGGTTTTAAGATTCTTACTAGTCACATATATTCTTGTGCGGTGAATAGGGGGTGTTGAGTCCAGTTCACTGAGCAAGGAGTAGGTCTTGTCTATTACATATTGGGTGTATGGAACGGTATCTGAGCGAATTTGAAACCCTTGTTTTATGCATCACCCCACCTCACCTTTCCCGTTAAGCAGCCATAGTGTGTTTTCTAAACGTGTGACTCTGTTCTGTTTTGTAATTCAGTTCAAGTGTAGCGCTTTTTACATTCCCTCTATAAGGGATAGCTTATGATAAGTGTCTTTTTCTGTGTGACTTATTACACTTAGAATCGTCGTACCTAAATCCACTCATCTTGCTTCTACTAGCCTTATGACATTGATTTCATGTCTGAGTGATATTCCATTGTACATAAGGACCACAACTTCTTTATCCATTTTTCTCTTTCCTGGGATATTTAAGGTGTCATGAGTGGAGGTTCTTGTCAACAGAGCAGCCCTAAACTTTGGGGTGCCTGTGTCTTGCTGATTTTTCGTTTTCCCAATTTATACGCCCATGAGTGGACGTGCCCTATGCTCCCTAAGCTGTGTTTTTTCGATGTTTCAGGACACAGCATACACTTCTCCAGAGTGGCTGTTGGCTATTTACATCCCGCCCATCAGCGTAGCAAGGCTGCCATATCTCCATGGCCTGTCCTGCATTTCTGGTTTTGACACTTTTTGCAGCATGACCCTTTTGACCCATGGGAAGCGAGACTTCTTTGTAGCGCTGATTTGCCTTTCCAGGTTGCTTGGTTGACCGAAAAGGGCGTATGCGTTTTTTCCTGAATATATTTAGGAAAAAACGCATACGCCCTTTTTGGCCAAGGGCATCATTGTCGACGTTTTGCCGCTTTTCATGTGCTTTAAAGGCGATTCGAATCTACCTCCTGAAATCTGTTTCCTGCAATTCTGCCTTGCTTTCAAATCCTCTTCGTTGCCTTCCCTCAATATATCTGTGGATGAGAGTTATCATTTATAACGCTGCGGGTTTGTGAATTGCAGTGTCCCTGAGCTCCATTTTTCAACTCGCTTTTTTGGGAGCTGGCCGCAAAAGCGCGGGATTGCCTCAGGCCCTATTCTGCTTCTGGGCGGCAGGCTGAGCCTGTGGTTAATTCTTCTTCCTGATGGGAATATAGAGTGACCTGTGCCTGTCCCAACACCTAGATCTAGTCTCTCATTGGTTGCCCCTCTTACCGTTCATCCTCAGGACAAATTGCAACCTGTAGGGAACAGGAGCTTAAAGGTGCTGATTCTCCAAGTAGGGAGATTGCTAGTAAAGTAGCTGGAATGGCGAACCCGAGCCCAAGGAGATGAGAAATGAGGTGCGTATTAGAAACCTTTCAAAATCACACGGTGTACCATCTTCTGGGTTTCTCATGCATGTTTTCGATGTAGGAAGATGCCCTTGAACCTGGAGATTTGGGACCCATGGGATGGGTACCAGGCAGTATTAATTTAAAGGGTCTGCGTTTGCTCACCCAACCTCACACAACCTTTCAGCCCCAAGTGTGTCCCCCTTATGACTCATCCAGCTGTGGGTCTAGATATGGTCAATCCAGGTTGCATCACAGCCTCTGAACGAATTTTGTAAGAATTTCTCTCTCTTTCACTGTCTTTGTTTTACGGGTTTTTAAAAGTAATTTATTTTATAATGCGGTTTAGCTGCTTTTCACGTCTGTGTTTATGTGGCTTTACACCCACTTGACTCACTTCCAGACAGATATCAATACATAGGTTTTAAGATTCTTACTAGTCACATATATTCTTGTGCGGTGAATAGGGGGTGTTGAGTCCAGTTCACTGAGCAAGGAGTAGGTCTTGTCTATTACATATTGGGTGTATGGAACGGTATCTGAGCGAATTTGAAACCCTTGTTTTATGCATCACCCCATCTCACCTTTCCCGTTAAGCAGCCATAGTGTGTTTTCTAAACGTGTGACTCTGTTCTGTTTTGTAATTCAGTTCAAGTGTAGCGGTTTTTACATTCCCTCTATAAGTGATAGCTTATGATAAGTGTCTTTTTCTGTGTGACTTATTTCACTTAGAATCGTCGTACCTAAATCCACTCATCTTGCTTCTACTAGCCTTATGACATTGATTTCATGTCTGAGTGATATTCCATTGTACATAAGGACCACAACTTCATTATCCATTTTTCTCTTTCCTGGGATATTTAAGGTGTCATGAAGTGGAGGTTCTTGTCAACAGAGCAGCCCTAAACTTTGGGGTGCCTGTGTCTTGCTGATTTTTAGTTTTCCCAATTTATACGCCCATGAGTGGACGTGCCCTATGCTCCCTAAGCTGTGTTTTTTCGATGTTTCAGGACACACCGTACACTTCTCCAGAGTGGCTGTTGGCAATTTACATCCCGCCCATCAGCGTAGCAAGGCTGCCATTTCTCCATGGCCTGTCCTGCATTTCTGGTTTTGACACTTTTTGCAGCATGACCCTTTTGACCGATGGGAAGCGAGACTTCTTTGTAGCGCTGATTTGCCTTTCCAGGTTGCTTGGTTGGCCAAAAAGGGCGTATGCGTTTTTTCCTGATTATAATCAGGAAAAAACGCATACGCCCTTTTTGGCCAAGGGCATCATTGTCGACGTTTTGCCGCTTTTCATGTGCTTTAAAGGCGATTCGAATCTACCTCCTGAAATCTGTTTCCTGCAATTCTGCCTTGCTTTCAAATCCTCTTCGTTGCCTTCCCTCAATATATCTGTGGATGAGAGTTATCATTTATAACGCTGCGGGTTTGTGAATTGCAGTGTCCCTGAGCTCCATTTTTCAACTCGCTTTTTTGGGAGCTGGCCGCAAAAGCGTGGGATTCCCTCAGGCCCTATTCTGCTTCTGGGCGGCAGGCTGAGCCTGTGGTTATTTCTTCTTCCTGATGGGAAAATAGAGTGACCTGTGCCTGTCCCAACACCTAGATCTAGTCTCTCATTGTTTGCCCCTCTTCCCGTTCATCCTCAGGACAAATTGCAACCTGTAGGGAACAGGAGGTTAAAGGTGCTGATTCTCCAAGTAGGGATATTGCTAGTAAAGTAACTGGAATGGCGAACCCGAGCACAAGGAGATGAGAAATGAGGTGCGTATTAGAAACCTTTCAAAATCACACGGTGTACCATCTTCTGGGTTTCTCATGCATGTTTTCGATGTAGGAAGATGCCCTTGAACCTAGAGATTTGGGACCCATGGGATGGGTACCAGGCAGTATTACTTTAAAGGGTCTGCGTTTGCTCACCCAACCTCACCCAAACTTTCAGCCCCAAGAGTGTCCACCCTTATGTCTCATCCAGCTGTGGGTCTAGATATGGTCAATCCAGGTTGCATCACAGCCTCTGAACGAATTTTGTAAGAAATTCTCTCTCTTTCACTGTCTTTGTTTTACGGGTTTTTAAAAGTAATTTATTTTTATAATGGGGTTGAGCTGCTTTTCACGGCTGTGTTTATGCGGCTTTACACCCACTTGACTCACTTCCAGACAGATATCAATACATAGGTTTTAAGATTCTTACTAGTCACATATATTCTTGTGCGGTGAATAGGGGGTGTTGAGTCCAGTTCACTGAGCAAGGAGTAGGTCTTGTCTATTACATATTGGGTGTATGGAACTGTATCTGAGCGAATTTGAAACCCTTGTTTTATGCATCACCCCACCTCACCTTTCCCGTTAAGCAGCCATAGTGTGTTTTCTAAACGTGTGACTCTGTTCTGTTTTGTAATTCAGTTCAAGTGTAGCGCTTTTTACATTCCCTCTATAAGTGATAGCTTATGATAAGTGTCTTTTTCTGTGTGACTTATTTCACTTAGAATCGTCGTACCTAAATCCACTCATCTTGCTTCTACTAGCCTTATGACATTGATTTCATGTCTGAGTGATATTCCATTGTACATAAGGACCACAACTTCTTTATCCATTTTTCTCTTTCCTGGGATATTTAAGGTGTCATGAAGTGGTGGTTCTTGTCAACAGAGCAGCCCTAAACTTTGGGGTGCCTGTGTCTTGCTGATTTTTAGTTTTCCCAATTTATACGCCCATGAGTGGACGTGCCCTATGCTCCCTAAGCTGTGTTTTTTCGATGTTTCAGGACACACCGTACACTTCTCCAGAGTGGCTGTTGGCTATTTACATCCCGCCCATCAGCGTAGCAAGGCTGCCATATCTCCATGGGCTGTCCTGCATTTCTGGTTTTGACACTTTTTGCAGCATGGCCCTTTTGACCGATGGGAAGCGAGACTTCTTTGTAGCGCTGATTAGCCTTTCCAGGTTGCTTGGTTGGCCAAACAGGGCGTTTGCGTTTTTTCCTGAATATATTCAGGAAAAAACGCATACGCCCTGTTTGGCCAAGGGCATCATTGTCGACGTTTTGCCGCTTTTCATGTGCTTTAAAGGCGATTCAAATCTACCTCCTGAAATGTGTTTCCTGCAATTCTGCCTTGCTTTCAAATCCTCTTCGTTGCCTTCCCTCAATACATTTGTGGACGAGAGTTATCATTTATAACTCAGCAGGTTTGTGAATGGCAGTTCCCTTGAGCTCCATTTTTCAACTCACTTTTTTGGGAGCTGGCCGCAAAAGCACGGGATTGCCTCAGGCCCTATTCTGGTTCCTGGCAGCAGGCTGAGCCTGTGGTAAATTCTTCTTCCTGATGGGAAAATAGAGTGACCTGTGCCTGTCCCAACACCTAGATCGAGTTTCTCATTGGTTGCCCCTCTTCCCGTTCATCCTCAGGACAAATTGCAACCTGTAGGGAACAGGAGGTTAAAGGTGCTGATTCTCCAAGTAGGGAGATTGCTAGTAAAGTAGCTGGAATGGCGAACCCGAGCACAAGGAGATGAGAAATGAGGTGCGTATTAGAAACCTTTCAAATTCACACGGTGTACCATCTTCTGGGTTTCTCATGCATGTTTTCGATGTAGGAAGATGCCCTTGAACCTAGAGATTTGGGACCCATGGGATGGGTACCAGGCAGTATTACTTTAAAGGGTCTGCGTTTGCTCACCCAACCTCACCCAAACTTTCAGCCCCAAGAGTGTCCACCCTTATGTCTCATCCAGCTGTGGGTCTAGATATGGTCAATCCAGGTTGCATCACAGCCTCTGAACGAATTTTGTAAGAATTTCTCTCTCTTTCACTGTCTTTGTTTTACGGGTTTTTAAAAGTAATTTATTTTTATAATGGGGTTGAGCTGCTTTTCACGGCTGTGTTTATGCGGCTTTACACCCACTTCACTCACTTCCAGACAGATATCAATACATAGGTTTTAAGATTCCTACTAGTCACATATATTCTTGTGCGGTGAATAGGGGGTGTTAAGTCCAGTTCACTGAGCAAGGAGTAGGTCTTGTCTATTACATATTGGGTGTATGGAACGGTATCTGAGCGAATTTGAAACCCTTGTTTTATGCATCACCCCACCTCACCTTTCCCGTTAAGCAGCCATAGTGTGTTTTCTAAACGTGTGACTCTGTTCTATTTTGTAATTCAGTTCAAGTGTAGCGCTTTTTACATTCCCTCTATAAGTGATAGCTTATGATAAGTGTCTTTTTCTGTGTGACTTATTACACTTAGAATCGTCGTACCTAAATCCACTCATCTTGCTTCTACTAGCCTTATGACATTGATTTCATGTCTGAGTGATATTCCATTGTACATAAGGACCACAACTTCTTTATCCATTTTTCTCTTTCCTGGGATATTTAAGTTGTCATGAGTGGAGGTTCTTGTCAACAGAGCAGCCCTAAACTTTGGGGTGCCTGTGTCTTGCTGATTTTTAGTTTTCCCAATTTATACGCCCATGAGTGGACGTGCCCTATCCTCCCTAAGCTGTGTTTTTTCGATGTTTCAGGACACACCGTACACTTCTCCACAGTGGCTGTTGGCAATTTACATCCCGCCCATCAGCGTAGTGAGGCTGCCATTTCTCCATGGCCTGTCCTGCATTTCTGGTTTTGACACTTTTTGCAGCATGGCCCTTTTGACCGATGGGAAGCGAGACTTCTTTGTAGCGCTGATTTGCCTTTCCAGGTTGCTTGGTTGGCCAAACAGGGCGTATGCGTTTTTTCCTGAATATATTCAGGAAAAAACGCATACGCCCTGTTTGGCCAATGGCATCATGGTCGACGTTTTGCCGCTTTTCATGTGCTTTAAATGCGATTCAAATCTACCTCCTGAAATGTGTTTCCTGCAATTCTGCCTTGCTTTCAAATCCTCTTCGTTGCCTTCCCTCAATATATTTGTGGACGAGAGTTATCATTTATAACTCAGCAGGTTGGTGAATGGCAGTGCCCTTGAGCTCCATTTTTCAACTCAATTTTTTGGGAGCTGGCCGCAAAAGCACGGGATTTCCTCAGGGCCTATTCTGGTTCCTGGCAGCAGGCTGAGCCTTTGGATAATTCTTCTTCCTGATGGGAAAATAGAGTGACCTGTGCCTGTCCCAACACCTAGATCTAGTTTCTCATTGGTTGCCCCTCTTCCCGTTCATCCTCAGGACAAATTGCAACCTGTAGGGAACAGGAGGTTAAAGGTGCTGATTCTCCAAATAGGGAGATTGCTAGTAAAGTAGCTGGAATGGCGAACCCGAGCCCAAGGAGATGAGAAATGAGGTGCGTATTAGAAACCTTTCAAAATCACACGGTGTACCATCTTCTGGGTTTCTCATGCATGTTTTCGATGTAGGAAGATGCCCTTGAACCTGGAGATTTGGGACCCATGGGATGGGTACCACGCAGTATTACTTTAAAGGGTCTGCGTTTGCTCACCCAACCTCACCCAAACTTTCATCCCCAAGAGTGTCAACCCTTATGTCTCATCCAGCTGTGGGTCTAGATATGGTCAATCCAGGTTGCATCACAGCCTCTGAACGAATTTTGTAAGAATTTCTCTCTCTTTCACTGTCTTTGTTTTACGGGTTTTTAAAAGTAATTTATTTTTATAATGGGGTTTAGCTGATTTTCACGGCTGAGTTTATGCGGCTTTACACCCACTTGACTCACTTCCAGACAGATATCAATACATAGGTTTTAAGATTCTTACTAGTCACATATATTCTTGTGTGGTGAATAGGGGGTGTTGAGTCCAGTTCACTGAGCAAGGAGTCGGTCTTGTCTATTACATATTGGGTGTATGGAATGGTATCTGAGCGAATTTGAAACCCTTGTTTTATGCATCACCCCACCTCACCTTTCCCGTTAAGCAGCCATAGTGTGTTTTCTAAACGTGTGACTCTGTTCTGTTTTGTAATTCAGTTCAAGTGTAGCGGTTTTTACATTCCCTCTATAAGTGATAGCTTATGATAAGTGTCTTTTTCTGTGTGACTTATTTCACATAGAATCGTCGTACCTAAATCCACTCATCTTGCTTCTACTAGCCTTATGACATTGATTTCCTGTCTGAGTGATATTCCATTGTACATAATGACCACAACTTCTTTATCCATTTTTCTCTTTCCTGGGATATTTAAGGTGTCATGAAGTGGAGGTTCTTGTCAACAGAGCAGCCCTAAACTTTGGGGTGACTGTGTCTTGCTGATTTTTAGTTTTCCCAATTTATACGCCCATGAGTGGACGTGCCCTATGCTCCCTAAGCTCTGTTTTTTCGATGTTTCAGGACACACCGTACACTTCTCCAGAGTGGCTGTTGGCAATTTACATCCCGCCCATCAGCGTAGCAAGGCTGCCATTTCTCCATGGCCTGTCCTGCATTTCTGGTTTTGACACTTTTTGCAGCATGGCCCTTTTGACCGATGGGAAGCGAGACTTCTTTGTAGCGCTGATTAGCCTTTCCAGGTTGCTTGGTTGGCCAAACAGGGCGTATGCGTTATTTTCCTGAATATATTCAGGAAAAAACGCATACGCCCTGTTTGGCCAAGGGCATCATTGTCGACGTTTTGCCGCTTTTCATGTGCTTTAAATGCGATTCAAATCTACCTCCTGAAATGTGTTTCCTGCAATTCTGCCTTGCTTTCAAATCCTCTTCGTTGCCTTCCCTCAATATATTTGTGGACGAGAGTTATCATTTATAACTCAGCAGGTTTGTGAATGGCAGTTCCCTTGAGCTCCATTTTTCAACTCACTTTTTTGGGAGCTGGCCACAAAAGCACGGGATTGCCTCAGGCCCTATTCTGGTTCCTGTCAGCAGGCTGAGCCTTTGGATAATTCTTCTTCCTGATGGAAAATAGAATGACCTGTGCCTGTCCCAACACCTAGATCGAGTTTCTCATTGGTTGCCCCTCTTCCCGTTCATCCTCAGGACAAATTGCAACCTGTAGGGAACAGGAGGTTAAAGGTGCTGATTCTCCAAGTAGGGAGATTGCTAGTAAAGTAGCTGGAATGGCGAACCCGAGCACAAGGAGATGAGAAATGAGGTGCGTATTAGAAACCTTTCAAAATCACACGGTGTACCATCTTCTGGGTTTCTCATGCATGTTTTCGATGTAGGAAGATGCCCTTGAACCTAGAGATTTGGGACCCATGGGATGGGTACCAGGCAGTATTACTTTAAAGGGTCTGCGTTTGCTCACCCAACCTCACCCAAACTTTCAGCCCCAAGAGTGTCCACCCTTATGTCTCATCCAGCTGTGGGTCTAGATATGGTCAATCCAGGTTGCATCACAGCCTCTGAACGAATTTTGTAAGAATTTCTCTCTCTTTCACTGTCTTTGTTTTACGGGTTTTTAAAAGTAATTTATTTTTATAATGGGGTTGAGCTGCTTTTCACGGCTGTGTTTATGCGGCTTTACACCCACTTGACTCACTTCCAGACAGATATCAATACATAGGTTTTAAGATTCTTACTAGTCACATATATTCTTGTGCGGTGAATAGGGGGTGTTGAGTCCAGTTCACTGAGCAAGGAGTCGGTCTTGTCTATTACATATTGGGTGTATGGAATGGTATCTGAGCGAATTGAAACCCTTGTTTTATGCATCACCCCACCTCACCTTTCCCGTTAAGCAGCCATAGTGTGTTTTCTAAACGTGTGACTCTGTTTTGTTTTGTAATTCAGTTCAAGTGTAGCGCTTTTTACATTCCCTCTATAAGTGATAGCTTATGATAAGTGTCTTTTTCTGTGTGACTTATTTCACATAGAATCGTCGTACCTAAATCCACTCATCTTGCTTCTACTAGCCTTATGACATTGATTTCATGTCTGAGTGATATTCCATTGTACATAAGGACCACAACTTCATTATCCATTTTTCTCTTTCCTGGGATATTTAAGGTGTCATGAAGTGGAGGTTCTTGTCAACAGAGCAGCCCTAAACTTTGGGGTGCCTGTGTCTTGCTGATTTTTAGTTTTCCCAATTTATACGCCCATGAGTGGACGTGCCCTATGCTCCCTAAGCTGTGTTTTTTCGATGTTTCAGGACACACCGTACACTTCTCCAGAGTGGCTGTTGGCAATTTACATCCCGCCCATCAGCGTAGCAAGGCTGCCATTTCTCCATGGCCTGTCCTGCATTTCTGGTTTTGACACTTTTTGCAGCATGGCCCTTTTGACCGATGGGAAGCGAGACTTCTTTGTAGCGCTGATTAGCCTTTCCAGGTTGCTTGGTTGGCCAAACAGGGCGTATGCGTTATTTTCCTGAATATATTCAGGAAAAAACGCATACGCCCTGTTTGGCCAAGTGCATCATTGTCGACGTTTTGCCGCTTTTCATGTGCTTTAAATGCGATTCAAATCTACCTCCTGAAATGTGTTTCCTGCAATTCTGCCTTGCTTTCAAATCCTCTTCGTTGCCTTCCCTCAATATATTTGTGGACGAGAGTTATCATTTATAACTCAGCAGGTTTGTGAATGGCAGTTCCCTTGAGCTCCATTTTTCAACTCACTTTTTTGGGAGCTGGCCGCAAAAGCACGGGATTGCCTCAGGCCCTATTCTGGTTCTGGGCGGCAGGCTGAGCCTGTGGTTAATTCTTCTTCCTCATGGGAATATAGAGTGACCTGTGCCTGTCCCAACACCTAGATCTAGTCTCTCATTGGTTGCCCCTCTTGCCGTTCATCCTCAGGACAAATTGCAACCTGTAGGGAACAGGAGCTTAAAGGTGCTGATTCTCCAAGTAGGGAGATTGCTAGTAAAGTAGCTGGAATGGCGAACCCGAGCCCAAGGAGATGAGAAATTAGGTGCGTATTAGAAACCTTTCAAAATCACACGGTGTACCATCTTCTGGGTTTCTCATGCATGTTTTCGATGTAGGAAGATGCCCTTGAACCTGGAGATTTGGGGCCCATGGGATGGGTACCAGGCAGTATTACTTTAAAGGGTCTGCGTTTGCTCACCCAACCTCACACAACCTTTCAGCCCCAAGTGTGTCCCCCTTATGTGTAATCCAGCTGTGGGTCTAGATATGGTCAATCCAGGTTGCATCACAGCCTCTGAACGAATTTTGTAAGAATTTCTCTCTCTTTCACTGTCTTTGTTTTACGGGTTTTTAAAAGTAATTTATTTTATAATGGAGTTTAGCTGCTTTTCACGGCTGTGTTTATGTGGCTTTACACCCACTTGACTCACTTCCAGACAGATATCAATACATAGGTTTTAAGATTCTTACTAGTCACATATATTCTTGTGCGGTGAATAGGGGGTTTTGAGTCCAGTTCACTGAGCAAGGAGTAGGTCTTGTCTATTACATATTGGGTGTATGGAACGGTATCTGAGCGAATTTGAAACCCTTGTTTTATGCATCACCCCATCTCACCTTTCCCGTTAAGCAGCCATAGTGTGTTTTCTAAACGTGTGACTCTGTTCTGTTTTGTAATTCAGTTCAAGTGTAGCGGTTTTTACATTCCCTCTATAAGTGATAGCTTATGATAAGTGTCTTTTTCTGTGTGACTTATTTCACTTAGAATCGTCGTACCTAAATCCACTCATCTTGCTTCTACTAGCCTTATGACATTGATTTCATGTCTGAGTGATATTCCATTGTACATAAGGACCACAACTTCATTATCCATTTTTCTCTTTCCTGGGATATTTAAGGTGCCATGAAGTGGAGGTTCTTGTCAACAGAGCAGCCCTAAACTTTGGGGTGCCTGTGTCTTGCTGATTTTTAGTTTTCCCAATTTATATGCCCATGAGTGGACGTGCCCTATGCTTCCTAAGCTGTGTTTTTTCGATGTTTCAGGACACACCGTACACTTCTCCAGAGTGGCTGTTGGCAATTTACATCCCGCCCATCAGCGTAGCAAGGCTGCCATTTCTCCATGGCCTGTCCTGCATTTCTGGTTTTTACACTTTTTGCAGCATGACCCTTTTGACCGATGGGAAGCGAGACTTCTTTGTAGCGCTGATTTGCCTTTCCAGGTTGCTTGGTTGGCCAAAAGGGCGTATGCGTTTTTTCCTGAATATATTCAGGAAAAAACGCATACGCCCTTTTTGGCCAAGGGCATCATTGTCGACGTTTTGCCGCTTTTCATGTGCTTTAAAGGCGATTCGAATCTACCTCCTGAAATCTGTTTCCTGCAATTCTGCCTTGCTTTCAAATCCTCTTCGTTGCCTTCCCTCAATATATCTGTGGATGAGAGTTATCATTTATAACGCTGCGGGTTTGTGAATTGCAGTGTCCCTGAGCTCCATTTTTCAACTCGCTTTTTTGGGAGCTGGCCGCAAAAGCGTGGGATTCCCTCAGGCCCTATTCTGCTTCTGGGCGGCAGGCTGAGCCTGTGGTTAATTCTTCTTCCTGATGGGAAAATAGAGTGACCTGTGCCTGTCCCAACACCTAGATCTAGTCTCTCATTGTTTGCCCCTCTTCCCGTTCATCCTCAGGACAAATTGCAACCTGTAGGGAACAGGAGGTTAAAGGTGCTGATTCTCCAAGTAGGGATATTGCTAGTAAAGTAACTGGAATGGCGAACCCGAGCACAAGAAGATGAGAAATGAGGTGCGTATTAGAAACCTTTCAAAATCACACGGTGTACCATCTTCTGGGTTTCTCATGCATGTTTTCGATGTAGGAAGATGCCCTTGAACCTAGAGATTTGGGACCCATGGGATGGGTACCAGGCAGTATTACTTTAAAGGGTCTGCGTTTGCTCACCCAACCTCACCCAAACTTTCAGCCCCAAGAGTGTCCACCCTTATGTCTCATCCAGCTGTGGGTCTAGATATGGTCAATCCAGGTTGCATCACAGCCTCTGAACGAATTTTGTAAGAATTTCTCTCTCTTTCACTGTCTTTGTTTTACGGGTTTTTAAAAGTAATTTATTTTTATAATGGGGTTGAGCTGCTTTTCACGGCTGTGTTTATGCGGCTTTACACCCACTTGACTCACTTCCAGACAGATATCAATACATAGGTTTTAAGATTCTTACTAGTCACATATATTCTTGTGCGGTGAATAGGGGGTGTTGAGTCCAGTTCACTGAGCAAGGAGTAGGTCTTGTCTATTACATATTGGGCGTATGGAACGGTATCTGAGCGAATTTGAAACCCTTGTTTTATGCATCACCCCACCTCACCTTTCCCGTTAAGCAGCCATAGTGTGTTTTCTAAACGTGTGACTCTGTTCTGTTTTGTAATTCAGTTCAAGTGTAGCGCTTTTTACATTCCCTCTATAAGTGATAGCTTATGATAAGTGTATTTTTCTGTGTGACTTATTTCACTTAGAATCGTCGTACCTAAATCCACTCATCTTGCTTCTACTAGCCTTATGACATTGATTTCATGTCTGAGTGATATTCCATTGTACATAAGGACCACAACTTGTTTATCCATTTTTCTCTTTCCTGGGATATTTAAGGTGTCATGAAGTGGTGGTTCTTGTCAACAGAGCAGCCCTAAACTTTGGGGTGCCTGTGTCTTGCTGATTTTTAGTTTTCCCAATTTATACGCCCATGAGTGGACGTGCCCTATGCTCCCTAAGCTGTGTTTTTTCGATGTTTCAGGACACACCGTACACTTCTCCAGAGTGGCTGTTGGCTATTTACATCCCGCCCATCAGCGTAGCAAGGCTGCCATATCTCCATGGCCTGTCCTGCATTTCTGGTTTTGACACTTTTTGCAGCATGACCCTTTTGACCGATGGGAAGCGAGACTTCTTTGTAGCGCTGATTTGCCTTTCCAGGTTGCTTGGTTGGCCAAAAAGGGCGTATGCGTTTTTTCCTGAATATATTTAGGAAAAAACGCATACGCCCTTTTTGGCCAAGGGCATCATTGTCGACGTTTTGCCGCTTTTCATGTGCTTTAAAGACGATTCGAATCTACCTCCTGAAATCTGTTTCCTGCAATTCTGCCTTGCTTTCAAATCCTCTTCCTTGCCTTCCCTCAATATATCTGTGGATGAGAGTTATCATTTATAACGCTGCGGGTTTGTGAATTGCAGTGTCCCTGAGCTCCATTTTTCAACTCGCTTTTTTGGAAGCTGGCCGCAAAAGCGCGGGATTGCCTCAGGCCCTATTCTGCTTCTGGGCGGCAGGCTGAGCCTGTGGTTAATTCTTCTTCCTCATGGGAAAATAGAGTGACCTGTGCCTGTCCCAACACCTAGATCTAGTCTCTCATTGGTTGCCCCTCTTGCCGTTCATCCTCAGGACAAATTGCAACCTGTAGGGAACAGGAGCTTAAAGGTGCTGATTCTCCAAGTAGGGAGATTGCTAGTAAAGTAGCTGGAATGGCGAACCCGAGCACAAGGAGATGAGAAATGAGGTGCGTATTAGAAACCTTTCAAAATCACACGGTGTACCATCTTCTGGGTTTCTCATGCATGTTTTCGATGTAGGAAGATGCCCTTGAACCTGGAGATTTGGGACCCATGGGATGGGTACCAGGCAGTATTACTTTAAAGGGTCTGCGTTTGCTCACCCAACCTCACACAACCTTTCAGCCCCAAGTGTGTCACCCTTATGTCTCATCCAGCTGTGGGTCTAGATATGGTCAATCCAGGTTGCATCACAGCCTCTGAACGAATTTTGTAAGAATTTCTCTCTCTTTCACTGTCTTTGTTTTACGGGTTTTTAAAAGTAATTTATTTTATAATGGGGTTTAGCTGCTTTTCACGGCTGTGTTTATGTGGCTTTACACCCACTTGACTCACTTCCAGACAGATATCAATACATAGGTTTTAAGATTCTTACTAGTCACATATATTCTTGTGCGGTGAATAGGGGGTGTTGAGTCCAGTTCACTGAGCAAGGAGTAGGTCTTGTCTATTACATATTGGGTGTATGGAACGGTATCTGAGCGAATTTGAAACCCTTGTTTTATGCATCACCCCACCTCATCTTTCCCGTTAAGCAGCCATAGTGTGTTTTCTAAACGTGTGACTCTGTTCTGTTTTGTAATTCAGTTCAAGTGTAGCGGTTTTTACATTCCCTCTATAAGTGATAGCTTATGATAAGTGTCTTTTTCTGTGTGACTTATTTCAGTTAGAATCGTCGTACCTAAATCCACTCATCTTGCTTCTACTAGCCTTATGACATTGATTTCATGTCTGAGTGATATTCCATTGTACATAAGGACCACAACTTCATTATCCATTTTTCTCTTTCCTGGGATATTTAAGGTGTCATGAAGTGGAGGTTCTTGTCAACAGAGCAGCCCTAAACTTTGGGGTGCCTGTGTCTTGCTGATTTTTCGTTTTCCCAATTTATACGCCTATGAGTGGACGTGCACTATGCTCCCTAAGCTGTGTTTTTTCGATGTTTCAGGACACACCGTACACTTCTCCAGAGTGGCTGTTGGCAATTTACATCCCGCCCATCAGCGTAGCAAGGCTGCCATTTCTCCATGGCCTGTCCTGCATTTCTGGTTTTTACACATTTTGCAGCATGACCCTTTTGACCGATGGGAAGCGAGACTTCTTTGTAGCGCTGATTTGCCTTTCCAGGTTGCTTGGTTGGCCAAAAAGGGCGTATGCGTTTTTTCCTGAATATATTCAGGAAAAAACGCATACGCCCTTTTTGGCCAAGGGCATCATTGTCAACGTTTTGCCGCTTTTCATGTGCTTTAAAGGCGATTCGAATCTACCTCCTGAAATCTGTTTCCTGCAATTCTGCCTTGCTTTCAAATCCTCTTCGTTGCCTTCCCTCAATATATCTGTGGATGAGAGTTATCATTTATAACGCTGCGGGTTTGTGAATTGCAGTGTCCCTGAGCTCCATTTTTCAACTCGCTTTTTTGGGAGCTGGCCGCAAAAGCGTGGGATTCCCTCAGGCCCTATTCTGCTTCTGGGCGGCAGGCTGAGCCTGTGGTTAATTCTTCTTCCTCATGGGAAAATAGAGTGACCTGTGCCTGTCCCAACACCTAGATCTAGTCTCTCATTGGTTGCCCCTCTTGCCGTTCATCCTCAGGACAAATTGCAACCTGTAGGGAACAGGAGCTTAAAGGTGCTGATTCTCCAAGTAGGGAGATTGCTAGTAAAGTAGCTGGAATGGCGAACCTGAGCACAAGGAGATGAGAAATGAGGTGCGTATTAGAAACCTTTCAAAATCACACGGTGTACCATCTTCTGGGTTTCTCATGCATGTTTTCGATGTAGGAAGATGCCCTTGAACCTGGAGATTTGGGACCCATGGGATGGGTACCAGGCAGTATTACTTTAAAGGGTCTGCGTTTGCTCACCCAACCTCACACAACCTTTCAGCCCCAAGTGTGTCCCCCTTATGTCTCATCCAGCTGTGGGTCTAGATATGGTCAATCCAGGTTGCATCACAGCCTCTGAACGAATTTTGTAAGAATTTCTCTCTCTTTCACTGTCTTTGTTTTACGGGTTTTTAAAAGTAATTTATTTTATAATGGGGTTTAGCTGCTTTTCACGGCTGTGTTTATGTGGCTTTACACCCACTTGACTCACTTCCAGACAGATATCAATACATAGGTTTTAAGATTCTTACTAGTCACATATATTCTTGTGCGGTGAATAGGGGGTGTTGAGTCCAGTTCACTGAGCAAGGAGTAGGTCTTGTCTATTACATATTGGGTGTATGGAACGGTATCTGAGCGAATTTGAAACCCTTGTTTTATGCATCACCCCATCTCACCTTTCCCGTTAAGCAGCCATAGTGTGTTTTCTAAACGTGTGACTCTGTTCTGTTTTGTAATTCAGTTCAAGTGTAGCGGTTTTTACATTCCCTCTATAAGTGATAGCTTATGATAAGTGTCTTTTTCTGTGTGACTTATTTCACTTAGAATCGTCGTACCTAAATCCACTCATCTTGCTTCTACTAGCCTTATGACATTGATTTCATGTCTGAGTGATATTCCATTGTACATAAGGACCACAACTTCTTTATCCATTTTTCTCTTTCCTGGGATATTTAAGGTGTCATGAAGTGGAGGTTCTTGTCAACAGAGCAGCCCTAAACTTTGGGGTGCCTGTGTCTTGCTGATTTTTAGTTTTCCCAATTTATACGCCCATGAGTGGACGTGCCCTATGCTCCCTAAGCTGTGTTTTTTCGATGTTTCAGGACACACCGTACACTTCTCCAGAGTGGCTGTTGGCAATTTACATCCCGCCCATCAGCGTAGCAAGGCTGCCATTTCTCCATGGCCTGTCCTGCATTTCTGGTTTTGACACTTTTTGCAGCATGACCCTTTTGACCGATGGGAAGCGAGACTTCTTTGTAGCGCTGATTTGCCTTTCCAGGTTGCTTGGTTGGCCAAAAAGGGCGTATGCGTTTTTTCCTGAATATATTCAGGAAAAAACGCATACGCCCTTTTTGGCCAAGGGCATCATTGTCAACGTTTTGCCGCTTTTCATGTGCTTTAAAGGCGATTCGAATCTACCTCCTGAAATCTGTTTCCTGCAATTCTGCCTTGCTTTCAAATCCTCTTCGTTGCCTTCCCTCAATATATCTGTGGATGAGAGTTATCATTTATAACGCTGCGGGTTTGTGAATTGCAGTGTCCCTGAGCTCCATTTTTCAACTCGCTTTTTTGGGAGCTGGCCGCAAAAGCGTGGGATTCCCTAAGGCCCTATTCTGCTTCTGGGCGGCAGGCTGAGCCTGTGGTTAATTCTTCTTCCTGATGGGAAAATAGAGTGACCTGTGCCTGTCCCAACACCTAGATCTAGTCTCTCATTGTTTGCCCCTCTTCCCGTTCATCCTCAGGACAAATTGCAACCTGTAGGGAACAGGAGGTTAAAGGTGCTGATTCTCCAAGTAGGGATATTGCTAGTAAAGTAACTGGAATGGCGAACCCGAGCACAAGGAGATGAGAAATGAGGTGCGTATTAGAATCCTTTCAAAATCACACGGTGTACCATCTTCTGGGTTTCTCATGCATGTTTTCGATGTAGGAAGATGCCCTTGAACCTAGAGATTTGGGACCCATGGGATGGGTACCAGGCAGTATTACTTTAAAGGGTCTGCGTTTGCTCACCCAACCTCACCCAAACTTTCAGCCCCAAGAGTGTCCACCCTTATGTCTCATCCAGCTGTGGGTCTAGATATGGTCAATCCAGGTTGCATCACAGCCTCTGAACGAATTTTGTAAGAATTTCTCTCTCTTTCACTGTCTTTGTTTTACGGGTTTTTAAAAGTAATTTATTTTTATAATGGGGTTGAGCTGCTTTTCACGGCTGTGTTTATGCGGCTTTACACCCACTTGACTCACTTCCAGACAGATATCAATACATAGGTTTTAAGATTCTTACTAGTCACATATATTCTTGTGCGGTGAATAGGGGGTGTAGAGTCCAGTTCACTGAGCAAGGAGTAGGTCTTGTCTATTACATATTGGGTGTATGGAACGGTATCTGAGCGAATTTGAACCCCTTGTTTTATGCATCACCCCACCTCACCTTTCCCGTTAAGCAGCCATAGTGTGTTTTCTAAACGTGTGATTCTGTTCTGTTCTGTAATTCAGTTCAAGTGTAGCGGTTTTTACATTCCCTCTATAAGTGATAGCTTATGATAAGTGTCTTTTTCTGTGTGACTTATTTCACTTAGAATCGTCGTACCTAAATCCACTCATCTTGCTTCTACTAGCCTTATGACATTGATTTCATGTCTGAGTGATATTCCATTGTACATAAGGACCACAACTTCTTTATCCATTTTTCTCTTTCCTGGGATATTTAAGGTGTCATGAAGTGGTGGTTCTTGTCAAGAGAGCAGCCCTAAACTTTGGGGTGCCTGTGTCTTGCTGATTTTTAGTTTTCCCAATTTATACGCCCATGAGTGGACGTGCCCTATGCTCCCTAAGCTGTGTTTTTTCGATGTTTCAGGACACACCATACACTTCTCCAGAGTGGCTGTTGGCTATTTACATCCCGCCCATCAGCGTAGCAAGGCTGCCATATCTCCATGGCCTGTCCTGCATTTCTGGTTTTGACACTTTTTGCAGCATGACCCTTTTGACCGATGGGAAGCGAGACTTCTTTGTAGCGCTGATTTGCCTTTCCAGGTTGCTTGGTTGGCCAAAAAGGGCGTATGCGTTTTTTCCTGAATATATTCAGGAAAAAACGCATACGCCCTGTTTGGCCAATGGCATCATGGTCGACGTTTTGCCGCTTTTCATGTGCTTTAAATGCGATTCAAATCTACCTCCTGAAATGTGTTTCCTGCAATTCTGCCTTGCTTTCAAATCCTCTTCGTTGCCTTCCCTCAATATATTTGTGGACGAGAGTTATCATTTATAACTCAGCAGGTTGGTGAATGGCAGTGCCCTTGAGCTCCATTTTTCAACTCAATTTTTTGGGAGCTGGCCGCAAAAGCACGGGATTTCCTCAGGGCCTATTCTGGTTCCTGGCAGCAGGCTGAGCCTTTGGATAATTCTTCTTCCTGATGGGAAAATAGAGTGACCTGTGCCTGTCCCAACACCTAGATCTAGTTTCTCATTGGTTGCCCCTCTTCCCGTTCATCCTCAGGACAAATTGCAACCTGTAGGGAACAGGAGGTTAAAGGTGCTGATTCTCCAAATAGGGAGATTGCTAGTAAAGTAGCTGGAATGGCGAACCCGAGCCCAAGGAGATGAGAAATGAGGTGCGTATTAGAAACCTTTCAAAATCACACGGTGTACCATCTTCTGGGTTTCTCATGCATGTTTTCGATGTAGGAAGATGCCCTTGAACCTGGAGATTTGGGACCCATGGGATGGGTACCACGCAGTATTACTTTAAAGGGTCTGCGTTTGCTCACCCAACCTCACCCAAACTTTCATCCCCAAGAGTGTCAACCCTTATGTCTCATCCAGCTGTGGGTCTAGATATGGTCAATCCAGGTTGCATCACAGCCTCTGAACGAATTTTGTAAGAATTTCTCTCTCTTTCACTGTCTTTGTTTTACGGGTTTTTAAAAGTAATTTATTTTTATAATGGGGTTTAGCTGATTTTCACGGCTGAGTTTATGCGGCTTTACACCCACTTGACTCACTTCCAGACAGATATCAATACATAGGTTTTAAGATTCTTACTAGTCACATATATTCTTGTGTGGTGAATAGGGGGTGTTGAGTCCAGTTCACTGAGCAAGGAGTCGGTCTTGTCTATTACATATTGGGTGTATGGAATGGTATCTGAGCGAATTTGAAACCCTTGTTTTATGCATCACCCCACCTCACCTTTCCCGTTAAGCAGCCATAGTGTGTTTTCTAAACGTGTGACTCTGTTCTGTTTTGTAATTCAGTTCAAGTGTAGCGGTTTTTACATTCCCTCTATAAGTGATAGCTTATGATAAGTGTCTTTTTCTGTGTGACTTATTTCACATAGAATCGTCGTACCTAAATCCACTCATCTTGCTTCTACTAGCCTTATGACATTGATTTCCTGTCTGAGTGATATTCCATTGTACATAATGACCACAACTTCTTTATCCATTTTTCTCTTTCCTGGGATATTTAAGGTGTCATGAAGTGGAGGTTCTTGTCAACAGAGCAGCCCTAAACTTTGGGGTGACTGTGTCTTGCTGATTTTTAGTTTTCCCAATTTATACGCCCATGAGTGGACGTGCCCTATGCTCCCTAAGCTCTGTTTTTTCGATGTTTCAGGACACACCGTACACTTCTCCAGAGTGGCTGTTGGCAATTTACATCCCGCCCATCAGCGTAGCAAGGCTTCCATTTCTCCATGGCCTGTCCTGCATTTCTGGTTTTGACACTTTTTGCAGCATGGCCCTTTTGACCGATGGGAAGCGAGACTTCTTTGTAGCGCTGATTAGCCTTTCCAGGTTGCTTGGTTGGCCAAACAGGGCGTATGCGTTATTTTCCTGAATATATTCAGGAAAAAACGCATACGCCCTGTTTGGCCAAGGGCATCATTGTCGACGTTTTGCCGCTTTTCATGTGCTTTAAATGCGATTCAAATCTACCTCCTGAAATGTGTTTCCTGCAATTCTGCCTTGCTTTCAAATCCTCTTCGTTGCCTTCCCTCAATATATTTGTGGACGAGAGTTATCATTTATAACTCAGCAGGTTTGTGAATGGCAGTTCCCTTGAGCTCCATTTTTCAACTCACTTTTTTGGGAGCTGGCCACAAAAGCACGGGATTGCCTCAGGCCCTATTCTGGTTCCTGTCAGCAGGCTGAGCCTTTGGATAATTCTTCTTCCTGATGGAAAATAGAATGACCTGTGCCTGTCCCAACACCTAGATCGAGTTTCTCATTGGTTGCCCCTCTTCCCGTTCATCCTCAGGACAAATTGCAACCTGTAGGGAACAGGAGGTTAAAGGTGCTGATTCTCCAAGTAGGGAGATTGCTAGTAAAGTAGCTGGAATGGCGAACCCGAGCACAAGGAGATGAGAAATGAGGTGCGTATTAGAAACCTTTCAAAATCACACGGTGTACCATCTTCTGGGTTTCTCATGCATGTTTTCGATGTAGGAAGATGCCCTTGAACCTAGAGATTTGGGACCCATGGGATGTGTACCAGGCAGTATTACTTTAAAGGGTCTGCGTTTGCTCACCCAACCTCACCCAAACTTTCAGCCCCAAGAGTGTCCACCCTTATGTCTCATCCAGCTGTGGGTCTAGATATGGTCAATCCAGGTTGCATCACAGCCTCTGAACGAATTTTGTAAGAATTTCTCTCTCTTTCACTGTCTTTGTTTTACGGGTTTTTAAAAGTAATTTATTTTTATAATGGGGTTGAGCTGCTTTTCACGGCTGTGTTTATGCGGCTTTACACCCACTTGACTCACTTCCAGACAGATATCAATACATAGGTTTTAAGATTCTTACTAGTCACATATATTCTTGTGCGGTGAATAGGGGGTGTTGAGTCCAGTTCACTGAGCAAGGAGTCGGTCTTGTCTATTACATATTGGGTGTATGGAATGGTATCTGAGCGAATTGAAACCCTTGTTTTATGCATCACCCCACCTCACCTTTCCCGTTAAGCAGCCATAGTGTGTTTTCTAAACGTGTGACTCTGTTTTGTTTTGTAATTCAGTTCAAGTGTAGCGCTTTTTACATTCCCTCTATAAGTGATAGCTTATGATAAGTGTCTTTTTCTGTGTGACTTATTTCACATAGAATCGTCGTACCTAAATCCACTCATCTTGCTTCTACTAGCCTTATGACATTGATTTCATGTCTGAGTGATATTCCATTGTACATAAGGACCACAACTTCATTATCCATTTTTCTCTTTCCTGGGATATTTAAGGTGTCATGAAGTGGAGGTTCTTGTCAACAGAGCAGCCCTAAACTTTGGGGTGCCTGTGTCTTGCTGATTTTTAGTTTTCCCAATTTATACGCCCATGAGTGGACGTGCCCTATGCTCCCTAAGCTGTGTTTTTTCGATGTTTCAGGACACACCGTACACTTCTCCAGAGTGGCTGTTGGCAATTTACATCCCGCCCATCAGCGTAGCAAGGCTGCCATTTCTCCATGGCCTGTCCTGCATTTCTGGTTTTGACACTTTTTGCAGCATGGCCCTTTTGACCGATGGGAAGCGAGACTTCTTTGTAGCGCTGATTAGCCTTTCCAGGTTGCTTGGTTGGCCAAACAGGGCGTATGCGTTATTTTCCTGAATATATTCAGGAAAAAACGCATACGCCCTGTTTGGCCAAGTGCATCATTGTCGACGTTTTGCCGCTTTTCATGTGCTTTAAATGCGATTCAAATCTACCTCCTGAAATGTGTTTCCTGCAATTCTGCCTTGCTTTCAAATCCTCTTCGTTGCCTTCCCTCAATATATTTGTGGACGAGAGTTATCATTTATAACTCAGCAGGTTTGTGAATGGCAGTTCCCTTGAGCTCCATTTTTCAACTCACTTTTTTGGGAGCTGGCCGCAAAAGCACGGGATTGCCTCAGGCCCTATTCTGGTTCTGGGCGGCAGGCTGAGCCTGTGGTTAATTCTTCTTCCTCATGGGAATATAGAGTGACCTGTGCCTGTCCCAACACCTAGATCTAGTCTCTCATTGGTTGCCCCTCTTGCCGTTCATCCTCAGGACAAATTGCAACCTGTAGGGAACAGGAGCTTAAAGGTGCTGATTCTCCAAGTAGGGAGATTGCTAGTAAAGTAGCTGGAATGGCGAACCCGAGCCCAAGGAGATGAGAAATTAGGTGCGTATTAGAAACCTTTCAAAATCACACGGTGTACCATCTTCTGGGTTTCTCATGCATGTTTTCGATGTAGGAAGATGCCCTTGAACCTGGAGATTTGGGGCCCATGGGATGGGTACCAGGCAGTATTACTTTAAAGGGTCTGCGTTTGCTCACCCAACCTCACACAACCTTTCAGCCCCAAGTGTGTCCCCCTTATGTGTAATCCAGCTGTGGGTCTAGATATGGTCAATCCAGGTTGCATCACAGCCTCTGAACGAATTTTGTAAGAATTTCTCTCTCTTTCACTGTCTTTGTTTTACGGGTTTTTAAAAGTAATTTATTTTATAATGGAGTTTAGCTGCTTTTCACGGCTGTGTTTATGTGGCTTTACACCCACTTGACTCACTTCCAGACAGATATCAATACATAGGTTTTAAGATTCTTACTAGTCACATATATTCTTGTGCGGTGAATAGGGGGTGTTGAGTCCAGTTCACTGAGCAAGGAGTAGGTCTTGTCTATTACATATTGGGTGTATGGAACGGTATCTGAGCGAATTTGAAACCCTTGTTTTATGCATCACCCCATCTCACCTTTCCCGTTAAGCAGCCATAGTGTGTTTTCTAAACGTGTGACTCTGTTCTGTTTTGTAATTCAGTTCAAGTGTAGCGGTTTTTACATTCCCTCTATAAGTGATAGCTTATGATAAGTGTCTTTTTCTGTGTGACTTATTTCACTTAGAATCGTCGTACCTAAATCCACTCATCTTGCTTCTACTAGCCTTATGACATTGATTTCATGTCTGAGTGATATTCCATTGTACATAAGGACCACAACTTCATTATCCATTTTTCTCTTTCCTGGGATATTTAAGGTGCCATGAAGTGGAGGTTCTTGTCAACAGAGCAGCCCTAAACTTTGGGGTGCCTGTCTCTTGCTGATTTTTAGTTTTCCCAATTTATACGCCCATGAGTGGACGTGCCCTATGCTTCCTAAGCTGTGTTTTTTCGATGTTTCAGGACACACCGTACACTTCTCCAGAGTGGCTGTTGGCAATTTACATCCCGCCCATCAGCGTAGCAAGGCTGCCATTTCTCCATGGCCTGTCCTGCATTTCTGGTTTTTACACTTTTTGCAGCATGACCCTTTTGACCGATGGGAAGCGAGACTTCTTTGTAGCGCTGATTTGCCTTTCCAGGTTGCTTGGTTGGCCAAAAGGGCGTATGCGTTTTTTCCTGAATATATTCAGGAAAAAACGCATACGCCCTTTTTGGCCAAGGGCATCATTGTCGACGTTTTGCCGCTTTTCATGTGCTTTAAAGGCGATTCGAATCTACCTCCTGAAATCTGTTTCCTGCAATTCTGCCTTGCTTTCAAATCCTCTTCGTTGCCTTCCCTCAATATATCTGTGGATGAGAGTTATCATTTATAACGCTGCGGGTTTGTGAATTGCAGTGTCCCTGAGCTCCATTTTTCAACTCGCTTTTTTGGGAGCTGGCCGCAAAAGCGTGGGATTCCCTCAGGCCCTATTCTGCTTCTGGGCGGCAGGCTGAGCCTGTGGTTAATTCTTCTTCCTGATGGGAAAATAGAGTGACCTGTGCCTGTCCCAACACCTAGATCTAGTCTCTCATTGTTTGCCCCTCTTCCCGTTCATCCTCAGGACAAATTGCAACCTGTAGGGAACAGGAGGTTAAAGGTGCTGATTCTCCAAGTAGGGATATTGCTAGTAAAGTAACTGGAATGGCGAACCCGAGCACAAGAAGATGAGAAATGAGGTGCGTATTAGAAACCTTTCAAAATCACACGGTGTACCATCTTCTGGGTTTCTCATGCATGTTTTCGATGTAGGAAGATGCCCTTGAACCTAGAGATTTGGGACCCATGGGATGGGTACCAGGCAGTATTACTTTAAAGGGTCTGCGTTTGCTCACCCAACCTCACCCAAACTTTCAGCCCCAAGAGTGTCCACCCTTATGTCTCATCCAGCTGTGGGTCTAGATATGGTCAATCCAGGTTGCATCACAGCCTCTGAACGAATTTTGTAAGAATTTCTCTCTCTTTCACTGTCTTTGTTTTACGGGTTTTTAAAAGTAATTTATTTTTATAATGGGGTTGAGCTGCTTTTCACGGCTGTGTTTATGCGGCTTTACACCCACTTGACTCACTTCCAGACAGATATCAATACATAGGTTTTAAGATTCTTACTAGTCACATATATTCTTGTGCGGTGAATAGGGGGTGTTGAGTCCAGTTCACTGAGCAAGGAGTAGGTCTTGTCTATTACATATTGGGCGTATGGAACGGTATCTGAGCGAATTTGAAACCCTTGTTTTATGCATCACCCCACCTCACCTTTCCCGTTAAGCAGCCATAGTGTGTTTTCTAAACGTGTGACTCTGTTCTGTTTTGTAATTCAGTTCAAGTGTAGCGCTTTTTACATTCCCTCTATAAGTGATAGCTTATGATAAGTGTATTTTTCTGTGTGACTTATTTCACTTAGAATCGTCGTACCTAAATCCACTCATCTTGCTTCTACTAGCCTTATGACATTGATTTCATGTCTGAGTGATATTCCATTGTACATAAGGACCACAACTTGTTTATCCATTTTTCTCTTTCCTGGGATATTTAAGGTGTCATGAAGTGGTGGTTCTTGTCAACAGAGCAGCCCTAAACTTTGGGGTGCCTGTGTCTTGCTGATTTTTAGTTTTCCCAATTTATACGCCCATGAGTGGACGTGCCCTATGCTCCCTAAGCTGTGTTTTTTCGATGTTTCAGGACACACCGTACACTTCTCCAGAGTGGCTGTTGGCTATTTACATCCCGCCCATCAGCGTAGCAAGGCTGCCATATCTCCATGGCCTGTCCTGCATTTCTGGTTTTGACACTTTTTGCAGCATGACCCTTTTGACCGATGGGAAGCGAGACTTCTTTGTAGCGCTGATTTGCCTTTCCAGGTTGCTTGGTTGGCCAAAAAGGGCGTATGCGTTTTTTCCTGAATATATTTAGGAAAAAACGCATACGCCCTTTTTGGCCAAGGGCATCATTGTCGACGTTTTGCCGCTTTTCATGTGCTTTAAAGACGATTCGAATCTACCTCCTGAAATCTGTTTCCTGCAATTCTGCCTTGCTTTCAAATCCTCTTCCTTGCCTTCCCTCAATATATCTGTGGATGAGAGTTATCATTTATAACGCTGCGGGTTTGTGAATTGCAGTGTCCCTGAGCTCCATTTTTCAACTCGCTTTTTTGGAAGCTGGCCACAAAAGCGCGGGATTGCCTCAGGCCCTATTCTGCTTCTGGGCGGCAGGCTGAGCCTGTGGTTAATTCTTCTTCCTCATGGGAAAATAGAGTGACCTGTGCCTGTCCCAACACCTAGATCTAGTCTCTCATTGGTTGCCCCTCTTGCCGTTCATCCTCAGGACAAATTGCAACCTGTAGGGAACAGGAGCTTAAAGGTGCTGATTCTCCAAGTAGGGAGATTGCTAGTAAAGTAGCTGGAATGGCGAACCCGAGCACAAGGAGATGAGAAATGAGGTGCGTATTAGAAACCTTTCAAAATCACACGGTGTACCATCTTCTGGGTTTCTCATGCATGTTTTCGATGTAGGAAGATGCCCTTGAACCTGGAGATTTGGGACTCATGGGATGGGTACCAGGCAGTATTACTTTAAAGGGTCTGCGTTTGCTCACCCAACCTCACACAACCTTTCAGCCCCAAGTGTGTCACCCTTATGTCTCATCCAGCTGTGGGTCTAGATATGGTCAATCCAGGTTGCATCACAGCCTCTGAACGAATTTTGTAAGAATTTCTCTCTCTTTCACTGTCTTTGTTTTACGGGTTTTTAAAAGTAATTTATTTTATAATGGGGTTTAGCTGCTTTTCACGGCTGTGTTTATGTGGCTTTACACCCACTTGACTCACTTCCAGACAGATATCAATACATAGGTTTTAAGATTCTTACTAGTCACATATATTCTTGTGCGGTGAATAGGGGGTGTTGAGTCCAGTTCACTGAGCAAGGAGTAGGTCTTGTCTATTACATATTGGGTGTATGGAACGGTATCTGAGCGAATTTGAAACCCTTGTTTTATGCATCACCCCACCTCATCTTTCCCGTTAAGCAGCCATAGTGTGTTTTCTAAACGTGTGACTCTGTTCTGTTTTGTAATTCAGTTCAAGTGTAGCGGTTTTTACATTCCCTCTATAAGTGATAGCTTATGATAAGTGTCTTTTTCTGTGTGACTTATTTCAGTTAGAATCGTCGTACCTAAATCCACTCATCTTGCTTCTACTAGCCTTATGACATTGATTTCATGTCTGAGTGATATTCCATTGTACATAAGGACCACAGCTTCATTATCCATTTTTCTCTTTCCTGGGATATTTAAGGTGTCATGAAGTGGAGGTTCTTGTCAACAGAGCAGCCCTAAACTTTGGGGTGCCTGTGTCTTGCTGATTTTTCGTTTTCCCAATTTATACGCCTATGAGTGGACGTGCACTATGCTCCCTAAGCTGTGTTTTTTCGATGTTTCAGGACACACCGTACACTTCTCCAGAGTGGCTGTTGGCAATTTACATCCCGCCCATCAGCGTAGCAAGGCTGCCATTTCTCCATGGCCTGTCCTGCATTTCTGGTTTTTACACATTTTGCAGCATGACCCTTTTGACCGATGGGAAGCGAGACTTCTTTGTAGCGCTGATTTGCCTTTCCAGGTTGCTTGGTTGGCCAAAAAGGGCGTATGCGTTTTTTCCTGAATATATTCAGGAAAAAACGCATACGCCCTTTTTGGCCAAGGGCATCATTGTCAACGTTTTGCCGCTTTTCATGTGCTTTAAAGGCGATTCGAATCTACCTCCTGAAATCTGTTTCCTGCAATTCTGCCTTGCTTTCAAATCCTCTTCGTTGCCTTCCCTCAATATATCTGTGGATGAGAGTTATCATTTATAACGCTGCGGGTTTGTGAATTGCAGTGTCCCTGAGCTCCATTTTTCAACTCGCTTTTTTGGGAGCTGGCCGCAAAAGCGTGGGATTCCCTCAGGCCCTATTCTGCTTCTGGGCGGCAGGCTGAGCCTGTGGTTAATTCTTCTTCCTCATGGGAAAATAGAGTGACCTGTGCCTGTCCCAACACCTAGATCTAGTCTCTCATTGGTTGCCCCTCTTGCCGTTCATCCTCAGGACAAATTGCAACCTGTAGGGAACAGGAGCTTAAAGGTGCTGATTCTCCAAGTAGGGAGATTGCTAGTAAAGTAGCTGGAATGGCGAACCCGAGCACAAGGAGATGAGAAATGAGGTGCGTATTAGAAACCTTTCAAAATCACACGGTGTACCATCTTCTGGGTTTCTCATGCATGTTTTCGATGTAGGAAGATGCCCTTGAACCTGGAGATTTGGGACCCATGGGATGGGTACCAGGCAGTATTACTTTAAAGGGTCTGCGTTTGCTCACCCAACCTCACACAACCTTTCAGCCCCAAGTGTGTCCCCCTTATGTCTCATCCAGCTGTGGGTCTAGATATGGTCAATCCAGGTTGCATCACAGCCTCTGAACGAATTTTGTAAGAATTTCTCTCTCTTTCACTGTCTTTGTTTTACGGGTTTTTAAAAGTAATTTATTTTATAATGGGGTTTAGCTGCTTTTCACGGCTGTGTTTATGTGGCTTTACACCCACTTGACTCACTTCCAGACAGATATCAATACATAGGTTTTAAGATTCTTACTAGTCACATATATTCTTGTGCGGTGAATAGGGGGTGTTGAGTCCAGTTCACTGAGCAAGGAGTAGGTCTTGTCTATTACATATTGGGTGTATGGAACGGTATCTGAGCGAATTTGAAACCCTTGTTTTATGCATCACCCCATCTCACCTTTCCCGTTAAGCAGCCATAGTGTGTTTTCTAAACGTGTGATTCTGTTCTGTTCTGTAATTCAGTTCAAGTGTAGCGGTTTTTACATTCCCTCTATAAGTGATAGCTTATGATAAGTGTCTTTTTCTGTGTGACTTATTTCACTTAGAATCGTCGTACCTAAATCCACTCATCTTGCTTCTACTAGCCTTATGACATTGATTTCATGTCTGAGTGATATTCCATTGTACATAAGGACCACAACTTCTTTATCCATTTTTCTCTTTCCTGGGATATTTAAGGTGTCATGAAGTGGTGGTTCTTGTCAACAGAGCAGCCCTAAACTTTGGGGTGCCTGTGTCTTGCTGATTTTTAGTTTTCCCAATTTATACGCCCATGAGTGGACGTGCCCTATGCTCCCTAAGCTGTGTTTTTTCGATGTTTCAGGACACACCATACACTTCTCCAGAGTGGCTGTTGGCTATTTACATCCCGCCCATCAGCGTAGCAAGGCTGCCATATCTCCATGGCCTGTCCTGCATTTCTGGTTTTGACACTTTTTGCAGCATGACCCTTTTGACCGATGGGAAGCGAGACTTCTTTGTAGCGCTGATTTGCCTTTCCAGGTTGCTTGGTTGGCCAAAAAGGGCGTATGCGTTTTTTCCTGAATATATTTAGGAAAAAACGCATACGCCCTTTTTGGCCAAGGGCATCATTGTCGACGTTTTGCCGCTTTTCATGTGCTTTAAAGGCGATTCGAATCTACCTCCTGAAATCTGTTTCCTGCAATTCTGCCTTGCTTTCAAATCCTCTTCGTTGCCTTCCCTCAATATATCTGTGGATGAGAGTTATCATTTATAACGCTGCGGGTTTGTGAATTGCAGTGTCCCTGAGCTCCATTTTTCAACTCGCTTTTTTGGGAGCTGGCCGCAAAAGCGCGGGATTGCCTCAGGCCCTATTCTGCTTCTGGGCGGCAGGCTGAGCCTGTGGTTAATTCTTCTTCCTCATGGGAAAATAGAGTGACCTGTGCCTGTCCCAACACCTAGATCTAGTCTCTCATTGGTTGCCCCTCTTGCCGTTCATCCTCAGGACAAATTGCAACCTGTAGGGAACAGGAGCTTAAAGGTGCTGTTTCTCCAAGTAGGGAGATTGCTAGTAAAGTAGCTGGAATGGCGAACCCGAGCACAAGGAGATGAGAAATGAGGTGCGTATTAGAAACCTTTCAAAATCACACGGTGTACCATCTTCTGGGTTTCTCATGCATGTTTTCGATGTAGGAAGATGCCCTTGAACCTGGAGATTTGGGACCCATGGGATGGGTACCAGGCAGTATTACTTTAAAGGGTCTGCGTTTGCTCACCCAACCTCACCCAACCTTTCAGCCCCAAGAGTGTCCACCCTTATGTCTCATCCAGCTGTGGGTCTAGATATGGTCAATCCAGGTTGCATCACAGCCTCTGAACGAATTTTGTAAGAATTTCTCTCTCTTTCACTGTCTTTGTTTTACGGGTTTTTAAAAGTAATTTATTTTTATAATGGGGTTGAGCTGCTTTTCACGGCTGTGTTTATGTGGCTTTACACCCACTTGACTCACTTCCAGACAGATATCAATACATAGGTTTTAAGATTCTTACTAGTCACATATATTCTTGTGCGGTGAATAGGGGGTGTTGAGTCCAGTTCACTGAGCAAGGAGTAGGTCTTGTCTATTACATATTGGGTGTATGGAACGGTATCTGAGCGAATTTGAAACCCTTGTTTTATGCATCACCCCACCTCACCTTTCCCGTTAAGCAGCCATAGTGTGTTTTCTAAACGTGTAACTCTGTTCTGTTTTGTAATTCAGTTCAAGTGTAGCGGTTTTTACATTCCCTCTATAAGTGATAGCTTATGATAAGTGTCTTTTTCTGTGTGACTTATTTCACTTAGAATCGTCGTACCTAAATCCACTCATCTTGCTTCTACTAGCCTTATGACATTGATTTCATGTCTGAGTGATATTCCATTGTACATAAGGACCACAACTTCTATATCCATTTTTCTCTTTCCTGGTATATTTAAGGTGTCATGAAGTGGTGGTTCTTGTCAACAGAGCAGCCCTAAACTTTGGGGTGCCTGTGTCTTGCTGATTTTTAGTTTTCCCAATTTATACGCCCATGAGTGGACGTGCCCTATGCTCCCTAAGCTGTGTTTTTTCGATGTTTCAGGACACACCATACACTTCTCCAGAGTGGCTGTTGGCTATTTACATCCCGCCCATCAGCGTAGCAATGCTGCCATATCTCCATGGCCTGTCCTGCATTTCTGGTTTTGACACTTTTTGCAGCATGGCCCTTTTGACCGATGGGAAGCGAGACTTCTTTGTAGCGCTGATTTCCCTTTCCAGGTTGCTTGGTTGGCCAAAAAGGGCGTATGCGTTTTTTCCTGAATATATTCAGGAAAAAACGCATACGCCCTTTTTGGCCAACGTTATCATTGTCGACGTTTTGCCGCTTTTCATGTGCTTTAAAGGCGATTCGAATCTACCTCCTGAAATCTGTTTCCTGCAATTCTGCCTTGCTTTCAAATCCTCTTCGTTGCCTTCCCTCAATATATCTGTGGATGAGAGTTATCATTTGTAGATCTGTGGGTTTGTGAATTGCAGTGTCCCTGATCTCCATTTTTCAACTGGCTTTTTTGGAAGCTGGCCGCAAAAGGGCGGGATTGCCTCAGGCCCTATTCTGCTTCTGGGTGGCAGGCTGAGCCTGTGGTTAATTCTTCTTCCTGATGGGAAAATAGAGTGACCTGTGCCTGTCCCAACAGCTAGATCTAGTCTCTCATTGGTTGCCCCTCTTCCCGTTCATCCTCAGGACAAATTGCAACCTGTAGGGAACAGGAGCTTAAAGGTGCTGATCCTCCAAGTAGGGAGATTTCTAGTAAAGTAGCTGGAATAGCGTACCCGAGCACAAGGAAATTAGAAATGAGGTGCGTTTCAGAAACACTTCCCGATCAGATGGTGTACCATCATCTAGGATTCCCATGCGTGCTTTCGATGTAGGAAGACGCCCTTGAACCTGGAGATTTGGGACCCATGGGATGCGTACCACGCAGTATTACTTTAAGGGGTCTACGTTTGCTCACCCAACCTCACCAAACCTCTCAGCCCCAAGAGTGTCCACCCTTAGGTCTCATCCAACTGTGGGTCTAGATATGTTCAACCCAGGTTGCGTCACAGCCCCTGAAGGAATTTTGTAAGAATTTCTCTCTTTTTCACTGTCTTTGTTTTACGGGTTTTTAGAAGTAATTTATTTTTATAATGGGGTTTAGCTGCTTTTCACGGCTGTGTTTATGCGGCTTTACACCCACTTGACTCACTTCCAGAGAGATATCAATACATAGGTTTTAAGATTCTCAATAGTCAGATATATTCTTGTGCGGTGAATAGGGGGTGTTGAGTCCAGTTCACTGAGCAAGGAGTAGGTCTTTTCTATTACTTATTGGGTGTATGGAACGGTATCTGAGCGAATTTGAAACCCTTGTTTTATGCATCACCCCACGTCACTTTCCCGTTAAGCAGCCATAGTGTGTTTTAAATATGTGACTCTGTTCTGATTTGTAATTCAATTCAAGTGTAGCGGTTTTTACATTCCCTCTATAAGTGAGAGCTTTTGATAAGTGTCTTTTTCTGTGTGACTTATTTCCCTTAGAATCGTCGTACCTAAGTCCACCCATCTTGCGTCTACTGGCCTTATGACATTGATTTCATGGCAGAGTGATATTCCATTGTATATAAGAACCACAACTTCTTTATGCATTTTTCTCTTTCCTGGGATATTTAAGGTGTCATGAAGTGGAGGTTCTTGTCAACAGAGCAGCCCTAAACTTTGGGGTGCCTTTGTCTTGCTGATTTTTAGTTTTCCCAATTTATACGCCCTTGAGTGGACGTGCCCTATGCTCCCTAAGCTGTGTTTTCTCGATATTTCAGGACACACCGTACACTTCTCCAGAGTGGCTGTTGGCAATTTACATCCCGCCCATCAGCGTAGCAAGGCTTCCATTTCTCCATGGCCTGTCCTGCATTTGTGGTTTTGAAACTTTTTTCAGCATGGCCCTTTTGACCGATGGGAAGCGAGACTTCTTTGTAGCGCTGATTAGCATTTCCAGGTTGCTTGGTTGGCCAAACAGGGCGTATGCGTTTTTTCCTGAATATATTCAGGAAAAAACGCATACGCCCTTTTTGGCCAAGGGCATCATTGTCGACGTTTTGCCGCTTTTCATGTGCTTTAAAGGCGATTCGAATCTACCTCCTGAAACCTGTATCCTGCAACTCTGCCTTGCTTTCAAATCCTCTTCGTTGCCTTCCCTCAATATATTTGTGGACGAGAGTTATCATTTATAACTCTGCAGGTTTGTGAATTGCAGTGCCCATGTGCTCCATTTTTCAACTGGCTTTTTTGGGAGCTGGCCGCAGAAGCGCGGGATTGCCTCAGGCCCTATTCTGGTTCCGGGCGGCAGGCTGAGCCTGTGGTTAATTCTTCTTCCTGTTGGGGAAATAGAGTGACCTGTGCCTGTCCCAACACCTAGATCTAGTCTCTCATTGGTTGCCCCTCTTCCCGTTCATCCTCAGGACAAATTGCAACCTGTACAGAACAGGAGGTTAAAGGTGCTGATTCTCCAAGTAGGGAGATTGCTAGTAAAGTAGCTGGAATGGCGAACCCGAGCACAAGGAGATGAGAAATGAGGTGCGTTTTAGAAACCTTTCAAAATCACACGCTGTACCATCTTCTGGGTTCCTCATGCAAGTTTTCGATGTAGGAAGATGCCCTTGAACCTAGAGATTTGGGACCCATGGGATGGGTACCACGCAGTATTACTTTAAAGGGTCTGCGATGGCTCACCCAACCTCACCAAACCTCTCAGCCCCAAGAGTGTCCACCCTTATGTCTCATCCAGCTGTGGGTCTAGATATGGTCAATCCAGGTTGCGTCACAGCCCCTGAATGAATTTTGTAAGAATTTCTCTCTCTTTCACTGTCTTTGTTTCATGCGTTTTTAAAAATAATTTATTTTTATAATGGGGTTTAGCTACTTTTCACGGCTGTGTTTATGCGGCTTTACACCCTCTTGACTCACTTCCAGAGAGATATCAATACATAGGTTTTCAGATTCTCACTAGTCAGATATATTCTTGTGCGGTGAATATGGGGTGTTGAGTCCAGTTCACTGAGCAAGGAGTAGGTTTTGTCTATTACATATTGGGTGTATGGAACGGTATCTGAGCTAATTTGAAACCCTTGTTTTATGCATCACCCCACGTCACCTTTCCCGTTAAGCAGCCATAGTGTGTTTTAAATATGTGACTCTGTTCTGATTTGTAATTCAATTCAAGTGTAGCGGTTTTTACATTCCCTCTATAAGTGATAGCTTATGATAAGTGTCTTTTTCTGTGTGACTTATTTCCCTTAGAATCGTCGTACCTAAGTCCACCCATCTTGCGTCTACTGGCCTTATGACATTGATTGCATGGCAGAGTGATATTCCATTGTACATAAGAACCACAACTTCTTTATCCATTTTTCTCTTTCCTGGGATATTTAAGGTGTCATGAAGTGGAGGTTCTTGTCAACAGAGCAGCCCTAAACTTTGGGGCGCCTGTGTCTTGCTGATTTTTAGTTTTCCCAATTTATACGCCCATGAGTGGACGTGCCCTATGCTCCCTAAGCTGTGTTTTTTCGATGTTTCAGGACACACCGTACACTTCTCCAGAGTGGCTGTTGGCAATTTACATCCCGCCCATCAGCGTAGCAAGGCTCCCATTTCTCCATGGCCTGTCCTGCATTTGTGGTTTTGACACTTTTTTCAGCATGGCCCTTTTGACCGATGGGAAGCGAGACTTCTTTGTAGCGCTGATTTGCCTTTCCAGGTTGCTTGGTTGGCCAAGAAGGGCGTATGCGTTTTTTCCTGAATATATTCAGGAAAAAACGCATACGCCCTTTTTGGCCAAGGGCATCATTGTCGACGTTTTGCCGCTTTTCATGTGCTTTAAAGGCGATTCGAATCTACCTCCTGAAACCTGTTTCCTGCAACTCTGCCTTGCTTTCAAATCCTCTTTGTTGCCTTCCCTCAATATATTTGTGGACGAGAGTTATCATTTATAACTCTGCAGGTTTGTGAATTGCAGTGCCCATGTGCTACATTTTTCAACTGGCTTTTTTGGGAGCTGGCCGCAGAAGCGCGGGATTGCCTCAGGCCCTATTCTGGTTACCGGTGGCAGGCTGAGCCTGTGGTTAATTCTTCTTCCTGATGGGAAAATAGAGTGACCTGTGCCTGTCCCAACACCTAGATCTAGTCTCTCATTGGTTGCCCCTCTTCCCATTCATCCTTAGGACAAATTGCAACCTGTATGGAACAGGAGGTTAAAGGTGCTGATTCTCCAAGTAGGGAGATTGCTAGTAAAGTAGCTGGAATGGCGACCCCGAGCACACGGAGTTGAGAAATGAGGTGCGTTTTAGAAACTTTCCCAATCACACGGTGTACCATCTTCTGGGTTTCTCATGCATGTTTTCGATGTAGGAAGATGCCCTTGAACCTGGAGATTGGGGACAAATGGGATGGGTACCACGCAGTATTACTTTAAAGGGTCTGCATTTGCTCACCCAACCACACCAAACCTCTCAGCCCTAAGAGTGTCCACCTTTATGTCTCATCCAGCTGTGGGTCTAGATATGGTCAATCCAGGTTGCGTCACAGCACCTGAATGAATTTTGTAAGAATTTCTCTCTCTTTCACTGTCTTTGTTTCATGCGTTTGTAAAAATAATTTATTTTTATAATGGGGTTTAGCTGCTTTTCACGGCTGTGTTTATGCGGCTTTACACCCACTTGACTCACTTCCAGAGAGATATCAATACATAGGTTTTAAGATTCTCACTAGTCAGATATAATCTTGTGTGGTGAATAGGGGGTGTTGAGTCCAGTTCACTGAGCAAGGAGTAGGTCTTGTCTATTACATATTGGGAGTATGGAACGGTATCTGAGCTAATTTGAAACCCTTGTTTTATGCATCACCCCACCTCACCTTTCCCGTTAAGCAGCCATAGTGTGTTTTCAAAATGGGTGACTCTGTTCTGATTTGTAATTCAGTTCAAGTGTAGCGGTTTTTACATCCCTCTATAAGTGATAGCTTTTGATATGTGTCTTTTTCTGTGTGACTTATTTCACTTAGAGTCGTCGTACCTAAATACACTCATCATGCTGCTACTAGCCTTATGACATTGATTTCATGGCTGAGTGATATTCCATTGTACATAAGGACCACAACTTCTTTATCCATTTTTCTCTTTCCTGGGATATTTAAGGTGTCATGAAGTGGAGGTTCTTGTCAACAGAGCAGCCGTAAACTTTGGGGTGCCTGTGTCTTGCTGATTTTTAGTTTTCCCAATTTATACGCCCATGAGTGGAAGTGCCCTATGCTCCATGAACTTTGTTTTTTCGATGTTTCAGGCCACACCGTACACTTCTCCACAGTGGCTGTTGGCAATTTACATCCCGCCCATCAGCGTGGCAAGGCTCCCATTTCTCCATGGCCTGTCCTGCATTTGTGGTTTTGACACTTTTTTCAGCATGGCCCTTTTGACCCATGGGAAGCGAGACTTCTTTGTAGTGCTGATTTGCCTTTCCAGGTTGCTTGGTTGGCCAAAAAGGGCGTATGCGTTTTTTCCTGAATATATTCAGGAAAAAACGCATACGCCCTTTTTGGCCAAGGGCATCATTGTCGACGTTTTGCCGCTTTTCATGTGCTTTAAAGGCGATTCGAATCTACCTCCTGAAACCTGTTTCCTGCAATTCTGCCTTGCTTTCAAATCCTCTGCGTTGCTTCCCTCAATATATTTGTGGACGAGAGTTATCATTTATAACTCAGCAGCTTTGTGAATGGCAGTGCCCTTGAGCTCCATTTTCAACTGTCTTTTTTGGGAGCTGGCCGCAAAAGCACGGGATTGCCTCAGGCCCTCTTCTGGTTCCGGGTGGCAGGCTGAGCCTCTGGTTATTTCTTCTTCCTGATGGGAAAATAGAGTGACCTGTGCCTGTCCCAACACCTACATCTAGTCTCTCATTGGTTTCCCCTCTTCCCGTTCATCCTCAGGACAAATTGCAACCTGTACAGAACTGGAGGTTAAAGGTGTTGATTCTCCAAGTAGGGAGATTGCTAGTAAAGTAGCTGGAATGGTGAACCCGAGCACAAGGAGATGAGAAATGAGGTGCGTTTTAGAAACCTTTCCCGATCACATGGTGTACCATCTTCTGGGTTTCTCATGCATGTTTTCAATGCAGGAAGATGCCCTTAAAACTGGAGATTTGGGACCCATGGGATGGGTACCACGCAGTATTACATTTAAGGGTCTGCGATGGCTCACCCAACCTCACCAAACCTCTCAGCCCCAAGAGTGTCCACCCTTATGTCTCATCCAGCTGTGGGTCTTGATATGGTCAATCCAGGTTGTGTCACAGCCCCTGAATGAATTTGTAAGAATTTCTCTCTCTTTCACTGTCTTTGTTTCATGCGTTTGTAAAAATAATTTATTTTTATAATGGGGTTTAGCTGCTTTTCACGGCTGTGTTTATGCGGCTTTACACCCACTTGACACACTTCCAGAGGGATATCAATACATACGTTTTAAGATTCTCACTAGTCAGATATATACTTGTGCGGTGAATAGGGGGTGTTGAGTCCAGTTCACTGAGCAAGGAGTAGGTCTTGTCTATTACATATTGGGTGTATGGAACGGTATCTGATCTAATTTGAAACCCTTGTTTTATGCATCACACCACCTCATCTTTCCCGTTAAGCAGCCATAGTGTGTTTTCTAAACGTGTGACTCTGTTCTCTTTTGTAATTCAGTTCAAGTGTAGCAGTTTTTACATTCCCTCTATAAGTGATAGCTTATGATAAGTGTCTTTTTCTGTGTGGCTGATTTCACTTAGAGTCGTCGTACCTAAATCCACTCCTCATGCTGCTACTAGCCTTATGACATTGATTTCATCGCTGAGTGATATTCCATTGTACATAAGGACCACAACTTCTTTATCCATTTTTCTCTTTCCTGGGATATTTAAGGTGTCATGAAGTGGAGGTTCTTGTCAACAGAGCAGCCCTAAACTTTGGGTTGCCTGTGTCTTGCTGATTTTTAATTTTCCCAATTTATACGCCCATGAGTGGAAGTGCCCTATGCTCCCTAAGCTGTGTTTTTTCGATGTTTCAGGCCACACCGTACTCTTCTCCAGAGTGGTTGTTGGCAATTTACATCCCGCCCATCAGTGTAGCAAGGCTCCCATTTCTCAATGGCCTGTCCTGCTTTTCTGGTTTTGACACTTTTTGCAGCATGGCCCTTTTGACCGATGGGAAGCGAGACTTCTTTGTAGCGCTGATTTACCTTTCCAGGTTGCTTGGTTGGCCAAAAAGGGCGTATGCGTTTTTTCCTAAATATATTCAGGAAAAAACGCATACGCCCTTTTTGGCCAAGGGCATCATTGTCGACGTTTTGCCGCTTTTCATGTGCTTTAAAGGCGATTCGAATCTACCTCCTGAAACCAGTTTCCTGCAATTCTGCCTTGCTTTCAAATCCTCTTCGTTGCCTTCCCTCAATATATTTGTGGACGAGAGTTATCATTTATAACTCTGCAGGTTTGTGAATTGCAGTGCCCATGTGCTCCATTTTTCAACTGGCTTTTTTGGGAGCTGGCCGCAGAAGCGCGGGATTGCCTCAGGCCCTATTCTGGTTCCGGGCGGTAGGCTGAGCCTGTGGTTAATTCTTCTTCCTGATGGGAAAATAGAGTGACCTGTGCCTGTCCCAACACCTACATCTAGTCTCTCATTTGTTGCCCCTATTCCCATTCATCCTTAGGACAAATTGCAACCTGTATGGAACAGGAGGATAAAGGTGCTGATTCTCCAAGTAGGGAGATTGCTAGTAAAGTAGCTGGAATGGCGAACCCGAGCACACGGAGTTGAGAAATGAGGTGCATTTTAGAAACTTTCCCAATCACACGGTGTACCATCTTCTGGGTTTCTCATGCATGTTTTCGATGTAGGAAGATGCCCTTGAACCTGGAGATTTGGGACCCATGGGATGGGTACCACGCAGTATTACCTTAAAGGGTCTGTGTTTGCTCACCGAACCTCACCAAACCTGTCAGCCCCAAGAGTGTCCACCCTTAGGTCTCATCCAACTGTGGGTCTAGATATTTTCAATCCAGGTTGCGTCACAGCCCCTGAACGAATTGTGTAAGAATTTCTCTCTCTTTCACTGTCTTTGTTTTACGGGTTTCTACAAGTAATTTATTTTTATAATGGGGTTTAGCTGCTTTTCACGGCTGTGTTTATGCGGCTTTACACCCACTTGACACACTTCCAGAGGGATATCAATACATAGGTTTTAAGATTCTCACTAGTCAGATATATACTTGTGCGGTGAATAGGGGGTGTTGAGTCCAGTTCACTGAGCAAGGAGTAGGTCTTGTCTATTACATATTGGGTGTATGGAACGGTATCTGATCTAATTTGAAACCCTTGTTTTATGCATCACACCACATCATCTTTCCCGTTAAGCAGCCATAGTGTGTTTTCTAAACGTGTGACTCTGTTCTCTTTTGTAATTCAGTTCAAGTGTAGCAGTTTTTACATTCCCTCTATAAGTGATAGCTTATGATAAGTGTCTTTTTCTGTGTGACTTATTTCACTTAGAGTCGTCGTACCTAAATCCACTCATCATGATGCTACTAGCCTTAAGACATTGATTTCATGGCTGAGTGATATTCCATTGTACATAAGGACCACAACTTCTTTATCCATTTTTCTCTTTCCTGGGATATTTAAGGTGTCATGAAGTGGAGGTTCTTGTCAACAGAGCAGCCCTAAACTTTGGGGTGCCTGTCTCTTGCTGATTTTTAATTTTCCCAATTTATACGCCCATGAGTGGAAGTGCCCTATGCTCCCTAAGCTGTGTTTTCTCGATGTTTCAGGACACACCGTACACTTCTCCAGAGTGGTTGCTGGCAATTTACATCCCGACCATCAGTGTAGCAAGGCTTCCATTTCTCCATGGCCTGTCCTGCATTTGTGGTTTTGACACTTTTTTCAGCATGGCCCTTTGGACCGATGGGAAGCGAGACTTCTTTGTAGCGCTGATTTGCCTTTCCAGGTTGCTTGGTTGGCCAAAAAGGGCGTATGCGTTTTTTCCTGAATATATTCAGGAAAAAACGCATACGCCCTTTTTGGCCAAGGGCATCATTGTCGACGTTTTGCCGCTTTTCATGTGCTTTAAAGGCGATTCGAATCTACCTCCTGAAACCTGTTTCCTGCAAATCTGCCTTGCTTTCAAATCCTCTTCGTTGCGTTCCCTCAATATATCTGTGGACGAGATTTATCATTTATAACTCTGCAGGTTTGTGAATTGCAGTGCCCATGTGCTCCATTTTTCAACTGGCTTTTTTGGGAGCTGGCCGCAGAAGCGCGGGATTGCCTCAGGCCCTATACTGGTTGCGGGCGGCAGGCTGAGCCTGTGGTTAATTCTTCTTCCTGATGGGAAAATAGAGTGACCTGTGCCTGTCCCAACACCTAGATCTAGTCTCTCATTGGTTGCCCCTCTTCCCGTTCATCCTCAGGACAAATTGCAACCTGTAGGGAACAGGAGGTTAAAGGTGCTGATTCTCCAAGTAGGGAGATTGCTAGTAAAGTAGCTGGAATGGCGAACCCGAGCACAAGGAGATGAGAAATGAGGTGCGTTTTAGAAACCTTTCAAATTCACACGCTGTACCATCTTCTGGGTTCCTCATGCAAGTTTTCGATGTAGGATGATGCCCTTGAACGTAGAGATTTGGGACCCATGGGATGGGTACCACGCAGTATTAATTTAAAGGGTCTGCGATGGCTCACCCAACCTCACCAAACCTCTCAGCCCCAAGAGTGTCCACCCTTATGTCTCATCCAGCTCTGGGTCTAGATATGGTCAAACCAGGTTGCGTCACAGCCCCTGAATGAATTTTGTAAGAATTTCTCTCTCTTTTACTGTCTTTGTTTCATGCGTTTTTAAAAATAATTTTTTTTTATAATGGGTTTAGCTGCTTTTCACGGCTGTGTTTATGCGGCTTTACACCCACTTGACACACTTCCAGAGGGATATCAATACATAGGTTTTAAGATTCTCACTAGTCAGATATATACTTGTGCGGTGAATAGGGGGTGTTGAGTCCAGTTCACTGAGCAAGGAGTAGGTCTTGTCTATTACATATTGGGTGTATGGAACGGTATCTGATCTAATTTGAAACCCTTGTTTTATGCTTCACACCACCTCATCTTTCCCGTTAAGCAGCCATAGTGTGTTTTCTAAACGTGTGATTCTGTTCTCTTTTGTAATTCAGTTCAAGTGTAGCAGTTTTTACATTCCCTCTATAAGTGATAGCTTTTGATAAGTGTCTTTTTCTGTGTGACTTATTTCCCTTAGAATCGTCGTACCTAAGTCCACCCATCTTGCGTCTACTGGCCTTATGACATTGATTTCATGGCAGAGTGATATTCCATTGTACATAAGAACCACAACTTCTTTATCCATTTTTCTCTTTCCTGGGATATTTAAGGTGTCGTGAAGTGGAGGTTCTTGTCAACAGAGCAGCCCTAAACTTTGGGGTGCCTGTGTCTTGCTGATTTTTAGTTTTCCCAATTTATACGGCCATGAGTGGACGTGCCCTATGCTCCCTAAGCTGTGTTTTCTCGATGTTTCAGGACACACCATACACTTCTCCAGAGTGGCTGTTGGCAATTTACATCCCGCCCATCAGCGTAGCAAGGCTCCCATTTCTCCATGGCCTGTCCTGCATTTGTGGTTTTGACACTTTTTTCAGCATGGCCCTTTTGACCGATGGGAAGCGAGACTTCTTTGTAGCGGTGATTTGCCTTTCCAGGTTGCTTGGTTGGCCAAAAAGTGCGTATGCATTTTTTCCTGAATATATTCAGGAAAAAACGCATACGCCCTTTTTGGCAAAGTGCATCATTGTCGACGTTTTGCCCCTTTTCTTGTGCTTTAAATGCGATTCGAATCTACCTCCTGAAATCTGTTTCCTGCAATACTGCCTTGCTTTCAAATCCTCTTCGTTGCTTTCCCTCAATATATTTGTGGACGAGAGTTATCATTTATAACTCTGCAGGTTTGTGAATTGCAGTGCCCCTGAGCTCCATTTTTCAAATCGCTTTTTTGGTAGCTGGCCGCAAAAGCGCGGGATTGCCTCAGGCCCTAACTGGTTCCGGCCAGCAGGCTGAGCCTGTGGTTAATTCTTCTTCCTGATGGGAAAATAGAGTGACCTGTGCCTGTCCCAACACCTAGATCTAGTCTCTCATTGGTTGCTCCTCTTCCCGTTCATCCTCAGGACAAATTGCAACCTGTACAGAACAGGAGGGTAAAGGTGCTGATTCTCCAAGAAGGGAGATTGCTATTAAAGTATCTGGAATGGCGAACCCGAGCACAAGGAGGTGAGAAATGAGGTGCGTTTTAGAAACCTTTCCCGATCACACGGTGTACCATCTTCTGGGTTTCTCATGCATGTTTTCGATGCAGGAAGATGCCCTTGAAACTGGAGATTTGGGACCAATGGGATGGGTACCACGCAGTATTACTTTAAAGGGTCTGCGTTTGCTCACCCAACCTCACCAAACCTGTCAGCCCCAAGAGTGTCCACCCTTAGGTCTCATCCACCTGTTGGTCTAGAATTGGTCAATCCATGTTGCATCACGGCCCCTGAACGAATTGTGTAAGAACTTCTCTCTCTTTCACTGTCTTTGTTTTACGGGTTTTTACAAGTAATTTATTTTTATAATGGGGTTTAGCTGCTTTTCACGGCTGTGTTTATGCGGATTTACACCCACTTGACTCACTTCCAGACAGATATCAATACATAGGTTTTAAGATTGTTACTAGTCACATATATTCTTGTGCGGTGAATAGGGGGTGTTGAGTCCAGTTCACGGAGCAAGGAGTAGATCTTGTCTATTACATATTGGGTGTATGTAACGGTATCTGTGCTAATTTGAAACCCTTGTTTTATGCATCACCCCACCTCACCTTTCCCGTTAAGCAGCCATAGTGTGTTTTCTAAACGTGTGACTCTGTTCTCTTTTGTAATTCAGTTCAAGTGTAGCGGTTTTTACATTCCCTCTATAAGTGATAGCTTACGATAAGTGTCTTTTTCTGTGTGACTTATTTCACTTAGAGTCGTCGTACCTAAATCCACTCATCATGCTGCTACTAGCATTATGACATTGATATCATGTCTGAGTGATATTCCATTGTACATAAGGACCACAACTTCTTTATCCATTTTTATCTTTCCTGGGATATTTAAGGTGTCATGAAGTGGAGGTTCTTGCAAACAGAGCAGCCCTAAACTTTGGGGTGCCTTTGTCTTGCTGATTTTTAGTTTTCCCAATTTATACGCCCATGAGTGGAAGTGCCCTATGCTCCCTAAGCTGTGTTTTTTCGATATTTCAGGACACACCGTACACTTCTCCAGAGTGGCTGTTGGCAATTTACATACCGCCCATCAGAGTGGCAAGGCTCCCATTTCTCCTTGGCCTGTCCTGCATTTGTGGTTTTGACACTTTTTTCAGCAGGGCCCTTTTGACGGATCGGAAGCGAGACTTCTTTTTAGCGCTGATTTGCCTTTCCAGGTTGCTTGGTTGGCCAAAAAGGGCGTATGCGTTTTTTCCTGAATATATTCAGGAAAAAACGCATACGCCCTTTTTGGCCAAGGGCATCATTGTCGACGTTTTGCCGCTTTTCATGTGCTTTAAAGGCGAATCGAATCTACCTCCTGAAATGTGTTTCCTGCAGTTCTGCCTTGCTTTCAAATCCTCTTCGTTGCCTTCCCTCAATATATTTGTGGACGAGAGTTATCATTTATAACTCTGCAGGTTTGTGAATTGCAGTGCCCATGTGCTCCATTTTTCAACTGGCTTTTTTGGGAGCTGGCCGCAGAAGTGCGGGATTGCCTCAGGCCCTATTCTGGTTCTGGGCGGCAGGCTGAGCCTGTGGTTATTTCTTCTTCCTGATGGGAAAATAGAGTGACCTGTGCCTGTCCGAACACCTAGATCTAGTCTCTCATTGGTTGCCCCTCTTCCCGTTCATCCTCAGGACAAATTGCAACCTGTATGGAACAGGAGCTTAAAGGTGCTGTTTCTCCATGTAGGGAGATTACTAGTTAAGAAGCTGGAATGGCGAACCCGAGCACAAGGAGATGAGAAATGTGGTGAATTTCAGAAACCTTTCCCGATCAGACGGTGTACCATGATCTGGGTTACTCATGCATGTTTTCGATGTAGGAAGATGCCCTTGAACCTGGAGATTTGGGACCCATGGGATGGGGACCACGCAGTATTACTTTAAATGGTCAGCGTTTGCTCACCCAACCTCACCAAACCTCTCAGCCCCAAGAGTGTCCACCCTTATGTCTCATCCAGCTGTGGGTCTAGATATGGTCAATCCAGGTTGCATCACAGCCCCTGAACGAATTTTGTAAGAAATATTCTGTCTTACACTGTCTTTGTTTTACGGGTTTTTAAAAGTAATTTATTTTTAAAATGGGTTTTAGCTGCTTTTCACGGCTGTGTTTATGCCGCTTTACACTCACTTGACTCTCTTCCAGAGAGAGATCAAAACATAGGTTTTCAGATTCTTACTACTCAGATATATTCTTGTGCGCTGAATAGGGGGTGTTGGGTCTAGTTCACTGAGCAAGGAGTAGGTCTTGTCTACTACATATTGGTTTTATGGAACGGTATCTGAGCTAATTTGAAACCCTTGTTTTATGCATCACCCCTCCTCACCTTTCCCGTTAAGCAGCCATAGTGTGTTTTTAAAATGGGTGACTCTGTTCTGTTTTGTAATTCAGTTTAAGGGTAACGGTTTTTACATTCCCTCTATAAGTGATATCTTATGATAAGTGTCTTTTTCTGTGTGACTTATTTCACTTAGAATCGTCGTACCTAAATCCACTCATCATGCTGCTACTAGCCTTTTGATATTGATTTCATGGCTGAGTGATATTCCATTGTACATAAGTACCACAACTTCTTTACCATTTTTCTCATCCCTGGGATATTTAAGATGTACACAAGTGGAGGTTCTTGTAACCAGAGCAGCCCTAAACTTTGGGGTGCCTGTGTCTTGTTGATTTTAATTTTTCCAATTTATACGCCCATGAATGGATGTGCCCCTTTCTCTCTAGCTGTGTTTTTTCGATGTTTTAGGAAACACCGTACCGTTCTCCAGAGTCGCCATTGTCAATTTACATCCCGACCATCAGTGTAACAATGCTCCCTTTCCTCCCTGGCCTCTCCTGTATTTTTTTTACACTTTTTTAGGAAGGCCCTTTTGACCGATGGGAAGTGAGACTTCTTTGTAGTGCTGCATTGCATTTCCGGCTTGCTTGGTTGGCCAAAAAGGGCCTATGCGTTTTTTCCTGAATTTATTCAGAAAAAAACACATATGCTCTTTTTGGCCATGTGCATCGTTGTCGACTTTTGGCCGCTTTTCATGTGCTTTAGGGGCTATTCGAATCTAACTCCTGTAATCTGTTTCCTGCAATTCTGCCTTGCTTTCCAATCCTGTTCATTGCCTTCCCTCAATATAGTTTTGGACGATAGTTATAATTTATAACTCTGCAGGTTTGTGAATTGCAGTGCCCCTGAGCTCCATTTTTCAACTCGCTTTTTTGGGAGCTGTCCGCAGAACCGCTGGTTTGCTTCTGGCCCTACTCTGGTTCCCGGTGGCAGGCTAAGCCTTTGCTTAATTCTTCTTCCTGATTGGAAATTAGAGTGACATGTGCCTGTCCGAACATCTAGGGCTTGGCTCTCCTTGTTTCTCCTCCTTCCCCTTCTTCCTTTGGAAAAATTCCAAATTTTGTGCAACTGGATGTTGAAGGTGCTGACATCCTCAGGTGGGGAGATTTTAAGGAAAAAGGCTGGAGGTGTGAACCCGACAACCAGGAAATTAGGAGTTTTGGTGCCTTTTCCAAAATCTCCCTGATCCAACCGTGTTCCATCTTCTGGGTGTCACAGGCATGTTTTAGCTGTAGGAAAGGTCCTGTGTATGTAAGGAGAACACCAGGGATTTTTCCAAATCAGTGTCTCCCCGAACTCCAATCTGGGGAATTTTTAAGCTACTGGTACATGTGTGTTCATTAAGGGACTTGGGCCGTAGGCAGAGTCCGAACTTTAGATGATTGAAGTCTTCAGGTTCAGAAACGCTCACCATCGGCCTCCTTTAGTTTCCATTTTATCTGTAGTTGATAGATGATGTCGATATAGATATCTATTGTTTTTCAGATTATTTCCCCTTAGGGGTCATTACAAAATATTGAGTATAGTTCCCTGTGTTATACAGTAGTTCCTTGTTGATGATATATTTTATACATAGCAGTGTGTATATGTTAATCTGAAACTGTTAATTTATCCCTCCTCCCACCTTTCCCCTTTGGTAATAAAAAATATAAGATTTTATACTTCTCAGAAATCTAGGAGCTGAAAGAGAGGTATCATTTTCAATGGAAAATCAGTCAAAACAAGGTTGAAACTTCAACCAAGATTATTAGATGTACATCCTTGGAAAGAAATCACTGCATTTCTCTACTGTTGACCTGACAAATAAGACAAACCCCTCAACTGAACTTGCTTATAATAAAGTGATGGAAATATCAAATGGAAGTGTTAGAAACATCTTATTTTACACGAGCCTTATACACTGCTCTATGTTAATTACAGTTTGGCTCGCACATCTGTTCTTTGAAGTTACAATGTTCTCAAATTCTGTTACTGATCCTGCAGAGTGGGCCCCAACAAGGGTCTCCCTGCCTAGTGTCATTGGAGCCAACAGATCGAGACTGACTTTGGTTCAGAAGCAAAGGAAAACTTTATATTATGATCAGAGAATGGAGAGGTGAGAGTGTGTGCTCCCCTGCGGGTTGTGGGCCGGGCTGCTGTGTAGAGATCCTGGCAGCGTCAGCGGGAGGGAGGGGGCGGAGCTCTCGAGGGCCGGGTTGGCTGGAGCTCAGGCTCTATGTCGCAGAGTCTGCACGGGGCCCCACGAGCTGAGGTGTCGGCCCAGCCATTTTGCACTAGGAAATCGGGTCTGAAGTGTCGGGTGTGGGACCTCTGCATGTGGAAACCTAGGAGCAAGTGAAATTAGACAAAGCACAAAGGAAAAAAATGGTTAGACTTTATTTTATTGCCCAGATTCTATTTTCATCTCCCAGGAATTTTTCATGGGCTTTGCCAGTGACAAAGCGCCTTTTGTCCCATTCCTCATTCTTGGGGTGCTGAGGGTGCAGACACCTCTTCTGTAAATGCTTCGTGCTGAGTTGGGTGTCCTCATACCCGGGGCGAGGGGGAGGACTTCTCCCAAGCAGCCTCCAGGTGAGGTTGATTGTCCCCAGGCCTCCTCCCTCACTGCTCGTCTGCCTGAGCACCAGCATTGGAAGTTTTATAGATTCTAATGACCTTTAAGGGTCCAGGAAAGAGATGTGCAGAGACGCTGGGGTGGGGGTGGGCCGTTTTACCCTGCTCCACATTGGTTCGGCCCCCTTAGGCTGACAGTTCCTGCTAGCCTAGATGCTCTGACCAGTACTCTGCGCTTTCTTCAGTTAGGCCACCTAATTAACGTACAAACAACACCAGGTGTCAGAGCCCTGCTTGCTCAACTCCCAGACAGTCCAGGGCTGGTGGTGATCCAGGACCTTGACGGCCACTCAGTCAACGGCCTTTTGAAGTAGCCAGGAGTACAGCCGGTCTCATTGGCCGCCGTCACCACGGTGTCTGTAGGCTTTTCTATGGTGGCAGCGTTATTTACGGTTCCCCTGCCAAGTTTATTAGCTCCGCTCTGGGTGCAGTAAGTCCTGTAAGCAATAGTCTGCTCTTTTGGGACACACTCTTGTTGTTTTCTGAGAGAAGCTCCAGGTCAAGTGATGGTCAAACGAGTCGTCATGGGGGCCCATTGCTCCAGGTTTTCTCTCTGGAGGTTGGTGTTGGAGGGCCTCCTCACTCGAGGTCATTGTGCCCACGGAGCAATCCCTGCAACTTCAGGGCATGGTGGGTGGTTAGGATCACCAAGTGGCGTCCTTTTCCCTTAGGAGGGAGCTGGCCTTGCGGGCTGCTGATTTCCAGGTTTTTAGATACCCCCAGTATCCTGGTCGGATGGGGTGGCTGGCCAATGCCTGGAGGGCATTCTTGCATTGTTCCATTTCAAGTGGTCCCAGTTTTTGCACTAATACTCCAAGGGCGATTCGCCTTGGACCAGGAATGTAAAGGTCAAAGGGTTTAGCTAACTTAGGGAGGTCCAGGGCAAGGATCTGAACTGACTGCTCTTTCCATTCTTGAAAGGCCACTTCTGGATTCTATTCAAAAGGATCATCATCTTTTCCTTTCAGTGTTTCATATAGAGGCCCAGCTATTAGACTGTAGTTAGGGATCCAGATGCAGCAAACCCCGGTCTCCCCAGGAACCCCTAAGCTGTCTTCTAGTTTCAGGAAGGGTGAGGCTGCAAATGGCTTCTTCCCTTTCCTGGGGTGGGCTTTTCCGACCTTCTGTGCGAATGAAGCCCAGGAAGGTCACCTTAGTTTGTGATATTTGAGCCTTTTTCTTGGACACCTTCTATCTTTTATTGGCTAGGTAGTTCAGAGGCCTCCTTAGTCGGGCTGGTGATCAGAATGTCATCTGCATATTGAAGGAGGGTTCCCTTCTCCAGAGGTAGATTTTTTAGGTCTTTAGCTAACGTTTCCCCAAAGATGGTGTGGGAATTTTTGAACCCCTGGGGCAGGACGGCCCAGCAGTATTGTTTTTGTTGTATGTTGAGTCCTGCCACTCACAGCCAAAATTTCTTGTGACTCTGGGACGAATGGAATACAGAAGAAGGCATCATTGAAGTCTAATACAGAATACCATGTCCTGGTGGATGGTAGAATGACCAGCAGGGTGTAGGAATTAGGAACTACTAGATGTATATCCTCTGTGGCTTCACTGACTGTCCTGGCGTCCTCTACCAGGTCCCCAGCAGCTCACGGGGCTCTTGTGGTCAGGTCCCTCCCAGGATATGGAGCTCACCTGGGCAGGTACCCAGCAGCCCACGGGGCTGTGGTGGTTAGGCCCCTCCCAGGATATGGAGCTCACCTGGGCAGGTACCCAGCAGCCCATGGGGCCATCATGGTCAGGCCCCTCCCAGGATATGGAGCTCACCTGGGCAGGTACGCAGCAGCCCACGGGGCTCTCGTGGGCATGCCCCTCCCTGGATATGGAGCTCCCGTGGACAGGTACCCCGACAGGGCTGGGCACACAGGAACTGTGCACATAGCCCTCATTGCAGAGCACCCCCAGGACACCTGTCACTCAGAGCTGACACAGAGCACCTCAGAGCAGAGCTTGAACTAATAAACAGCAGCTCCAACAGGTCTGTGACCCTAGGCTTCACTCTGTGCGGCCTCCCTCTGCCTGGTCTTCTAGGGGCTTCCACAGCAGCCGGGGCACCAGGCCTCTGTCTCCACCCACCACCCCTCCTCTCCCTGACTCCTGGGTTCCTCTCATTAGCAGAGGGTCTTCTTGAAGTTGTCTCCCACTCCTGGACCAGATAAAATGATTAGAAAACAAGCCAGGGCTGCCGCCCCTTATCTATCCTGACTCTCGGGACCCTACACCTGTTCCTTGGATCTGGCCGGTGCAGCAAGGCCCATTTTCTGCAAATCTGAGCCCCTGAGGGGCGAGGATTGGCTGACCTGGGCAGCCTGACCCGGCCGGCCAGCCCTTCCCAGGTGTGCCTGGGTTGAGGTCAATATAAACACCCCTCCAGGCAGCAAAAGCCTCTGCAGCTGTGCCTGACGCCATATTCTCTGCCCCGTCAGCAGTCTCGGGGTTGGGCTGGTGGGAGGCAGTAGGGCCCACGGCTCTATGAGTGGCCCGTTGTGACTGGGGCTCTACTGGACTTTCTGCAGGAGTTGCCGGGCTGCCACCTGCTAAAGAAGAGGATGTGTCACCCATACTTGCTGCTGGAATTTCTCCCCGGGCAGAGGTAAGGAAGGAAAAAAGCAGTGGGGGCCGGGACAGGAGGGGTACCTCAGGCAGGGAAATGGAAAGTTTCCAGACGAGCGCCCGGGGCCAGGACCATCCTGGCTGGCCTGCAGGCACCAAGTCGGCCTGCGTGCTGTCGCTGGTGTGACTCCAAGCCCCTTCCTCTAGTTTTTAGTCTTTGCACACATTCAGGTGTTTTACCTGGGAACGGTGGGAAAAGTTCAGCAGCAGCTGGCCTGGGGCTCAGCTCACGTTTAGTCAGAGACGCCTCCTCACGGTCCCCCAGCTTTGCAATGAGGACGCTCCTTGTGTGGGGGCTGCTGGCTGCATGGGAGATGATTCCCCACCTGTGACCAACTTAAGAATTGTTTACCACTGGAGCAAGTGCGCTGATAGGGTTTTCCTCTGTATGACCAGTGGGTTCAGTTTTTTTTTTTTTTTCTTTTTTGGTTCAAGGTAAGTTTTATTCCTCTTTTTGTATTTATGGATATAAGCATGGAAATCATTCATTCATATAAATACGTCTATGGGAAGGACAGAACTTTTTTTTCTGTTTTATTTTCTTAAGTATTATTTATTTTTTAATTTTTGAATTTATTTTATTCATTTTTTTATACAGCAGGCTCTTATTGGTTATCTATTTTATACATATAAGTGTATATATGTCAATCCCAGGGTCGCAATTCATCCCACCACCACCACCCTGCCACTTTCCCCCCTTGGTGTCCATACATTTGTTCTCTACATCTGTGTCTCTATTTCTGCCTTGCAAACCAGTTCATCTTTACCATTTTTCTAGGTTCTACATGTATGCGTTAATATACGATATTTGTTTTTCTCTTTCTGACTTACTTCACTCTGTATGACAGTCTCTAGATCTATCCACGTCTCTACAAATGACCCAATTTCATTCCTTTTTATGGCTGAGTAATATTCCATTTTATATATGTAGCACATCTTTTCCGTTCGTCTGTCTATGGGCATTTAGGTTGCTTCCATGACCTGGCTATTGTAAATAGTGCTGCAATGAATATTGTGGTGAATATGTCTTTTTGAATTATGGTTTTCTCTGGGTATATGGCCAGTAGTGGGATTGCTGGGTCATATGGTAATTCTATTTTTAGTTTTTTAAGGAACCTCCATACTGTTCTCCATAGTGACTGTATCAATTTACATTCCCACAAATAGTGTAAGAGGGTTCCCTTTTCTCCACACCCTCTCCAGCATTTGTTGTTTGTAGATTTTCTGATGATGCCCATTCTAACTCGTGTGAGGTGATACCTCATTGTAGTTTTGGTTTATATTTCTCTAATAATTAGTGATGTTGAGTAGCTTTTCATGTGTTTCTTGGTCATCTGTATGTCTTCTTGGGACAAATGTCTATTTACGTCATCTGCCCATTTTTGGATTGGTTTGTTCGTTTTTTTACTGTTGAGCTGCATGAGCTGTTTATATACATTGGAGATTAATCCTTTGTCCATTGATTCGTTTGCAAATATTTTCTCCCATTCTGAGGGTTGTCTTTTCGTCTTGTTTGTAGTTTCCTTTGCTTTGCAAAAGCTTTTAGGTTTCATTTGCTCCCATTTGTTTTTTTTTTTTTTTTTTTTTATTCCATTACTCTAGGAGGTGGATCAAAAAATATCTTGCTGTGATTTATGTCAAAGAGTATTCTTCCTATGTTTTCCTCTAAGAGTTTTATAGTGTCCGGTCTTACATTTCGGTCTCTAATCCATTTGGAGTTTATTTTTTTGTGTATGGTGTTAGGGAGTGTTCTAATTTCATTCTTTTACATGTAGCTGTCCATTTTTCCCAGCACCACTTATTGAAGAGACTGTCTTTTCTCCATTGTATACCCTTGCCTCCTTTGTCATAGATTAGTGTGCCATAGGTGTGTAGGTTTATCTCTGGGCTTTCTTTTTTTTTTTTTTTTTTTTTTACGTCTTTATTGGAGTATAATTGCTTTACAATTGTGTGTTAGTTTCTGCTGTATAAAAAAGTGAATCAGCTATGCGTATACATATAACACCATATCCCCTCCCTATTGCACCTCCCTCTCACTCCCTTATCCCACCCTTTTAGGTGGTCACAAAGCACAGAGCTGATCTCCCTGTGCTATGTGGCTGCTTCCCAGTAGCTATCAATTTTACATTTGGTAGTGTATATATGTCCATACCACTCTCTCACTTTGTCCCAGCTTACCCTTCCCTCTCCCCATGTCCTCAAGTCCTTTCTCTACGTCTGTGTCCTTAATCCTTTCCTGCCCCTACGTTCTTCATAAACTTTTTTTTTTTAGATTCCATATATATGTGTTAGCATACGGTATTTGTTTTTCTCTTTCTGACTTACTTCACTCTGTAGGACAGACTCTAGATCCATCCACCTCACTAAAAATAACTCAATTTCGCTTCTTTTTATGGCAGAATAATGTTCCATTGTATATATGTGCCACATCTTCTTTATCCATTTATCTGTTGATGGACACTTAGGTTGCTTCCATGTCCTGGCTATTGTAAATAGAGCTACAGTGAACATTGTGGTACATGACTCTTTTTGAATTATGGTTTTCTCAGGGTAAATGTCCAGGAGTGGGTTTGCTGGGTTGTATGGTAGTTCTATTTTTAGTTTTTAAGGAAGCCCCATACCGTTCTACCTAGTGGCTATATCAATTTACATTCCCACCAACAGTGCAAGAGGGTTCCCTTTTCTCCAATAAATGCCTCTCCAGCATTTACTGTTGGTAGATTTTTTGATGATGGCCATTCTGACTGGTGTGAGGTGATACCTCACTGTAGTTTTGATTTGCATTTCTCTAATGATTAGTGATGCTCAGCATCCTTTCATGTGTTTGTTGGCAACCTGTATATCTTCTTTGGAGAAATTTCTATTTAGGTCTTCTGCCCATTTTTGGATTGGGTTGTTTGGTTTTGTGATATTGAGCTACATGAGCTGCTTTTTGTAGATTAATCCTTTGCCATTTGCTTCATTTGAAAATATTTTCTCCCATTCTGATGGTTGTCTTTTCATCTTGCTTAAGTTTTCCTTTGCTGTGCAAAAGAGTTTATGTTTCATTCGGTCCCATTTTTTAATTTTTGTTTTTATTTCCATTTCTCTAGGAGGTGGGTCAAAAAGGATCTTGCTGTGATTTATGTCATAGACTGTTCTGCTTATGTTTTCTTCTAAGAGTTTTATAGTGGCTGGTCTTATATTTAGGTCTCTAATCCATTTTGAGTTATTTTTGTGTATGGTGTTAGGGAGTGTACTAATTTCATTCTTTTACATGTAGCTGTCGAGTTTTCCCAGCACCACTTACTGAAGACACTGTCTTTTCTCCATTGTATACCCTTGCCTCCTTTGTCATAGATTAGTTAACCACAGGTACGTGGGTTTATCTCTGTGCTTTCTATCCTTTTCTATTGACCTATATTTCTGTGTTTGTGTCAGTACCATATTATCTTGATTACTGTAGCTTTGTAATATAGTCTGAAGTCTGGAAGTCTGATTCCTCCAGCTCTTTTTTTTCCCCCTCAAGACTGCTTTGGCTATCCAGGGTCTTTTGTGTCTCCCTACAAATTTTAAGATTTTTTTTTCTTGTTCTGTAGAAAATGCCAAAGGTATTTTGATCGGGATTGCATTGAATCTGTAGATTGCTTTGGGTAGTATAGTCATTTTCACAATATTGATTCTTCTAATCCAAGGACATGGTATATGTCTCCATCTGTTTATATCATCTTTGATTTCTTTCATCAGTGTCTTATAGTTTTCTGAGTACAGGTCTTTTACTTCCTTAGGTAGGTTTATTCCTAGGTATTTTATTCTTTTTGTTGCAGTGGTAATGGGATTGTTTCCTTAATTTCTCTTTCTGATCTTTCATTGTTAGTGTATAGGAATGCAAGCAATTTCTGTGCATTAATTTTGTATCCTGCAACTTTACCAAATTCATTGATTAGCTCCAGTGGTTTTCTGGTGGCATCTTTAAGATTCTCTATCTATGATATCATGTCATCTGCAAACAGTGACAATTTTACTTCTTCTTTTCCGTTTTGTATTCCTTTTATTTCTTTTTCTTCTCTGATTGCCATGGCTAGGACTTCCAAAACTATGTTGAATAGCAGTGGTGAGAGTGGACATCCTCGTCTTGTTCCTGATCTTAGAGGAAACGCTTTCAGTTTTTCACCATTGAGAATGCTGTTTGCTGTGGGTTTGTCATATATGGCCTTTATTATGTTGAGGTAGTTTCCGTCTATGCCCACACTCTGCAGAGTTTTTATCGTAAATGAGTGTTGAATTTTCTCAAAATCTTTTCCTTCATCTATTGAGATGACCATATGGTTTTATTCTACAATTTGTTAATATGGTGTATCACATTGATTTGTGTATATTGAAGAATCCTTGCATCCCTGGGATAAACCCCACTTGATCATGGTGTATGATCCTTTTAATGTGTTGTTCGATTCTGTTTGCTAGTATTTTGTTGAGGATTTTTGCATCTATATTCATCAGGGATATTGGTCTATAATTTTCTTTCCTTGTAGTATCTCTGTCTGATTTTGGTATCAGGGTGATGGTGGTCTCATAGAATGAGTTTGGGAGTGTTCCTTCCCCTGCAATTGTTTTGAAGAATTTGAGAAGGTTGGGTGTTAGCTCTTCTCTAAATGTTTGATAGAATTCACCTGTAATGCCATCTGGTTCTGGACTTTTGTTTGTTGGAAGATTTTTAATCACAGTTTCAATTTCATTGCTTGTGATAGGTTTGTTCATATTTTCTATTTCTTCCTGGTTCAGTCTTAGAAGGTTATACCTTTCTAAGAATTTGTCCATTTCTTCCAGATTGTCCATTTTATTGGCACAGAGTTGCTTGTAGTAGTCTCTTAGGATGCTTTGTATTCCTGTGGTGTCTGTTGTAACTTCTCCTTTTTCACTTCTAATTTTGTTGATTTGCGTCCTCTCCCTCTTTTTCTTGAGTGTGGCTAAAGGTTGATCATTTTTGCTTATCTTCTCAAAGAACCAGCTTTTAGTTTTGATGATCTTTGCTTCCGTTTTCTTTGTTTCTATTTCATTTATTTCTGCTCTGATCTTTAGGATTTCTTTCCTTCTACTAACTTTGGGTTTTGTTCTTCTTTCTCTAGTTCCTCTAGGTGTAAGGTTAGATTGTTTATTTGAGATTTTTCTTGTTTCTTGAGGTAGGCTTGTATTGCTATAAACTTCCCTCTTAGAACTCCTTTTGCTGCATCCCATAGGTTTTGGATCATCGTGTTTTTGTTGTCATTTGTCTCTAGGTAGTTTTTGATTTCCCCTTTGATTTCTTCAGTGATCTCTTGGTTATTTAGTAACGTATTGTTTAGCCTCCATGTGTTTGTGTTTTTTACAGTTTTTTCTGTGTAATTGATTTCTAATCTCATAGCATTGTGGTCGGAACAGCTGCTTGATATGATTTCAGTTTTCTTAAATTTACTGAGGCTTTATCTGTGACCCAAGATGTGATCTATCCTGGAGAATGTTCCGTGTGCAGTTGAGAAGAACGTGTAATCTGCTGTTTTTGGATGGAATGTCCTATAAATATCAATGAACTCTATCTGGTCTATTGTGTCATTTAAAGCTTGTGTTTCCTTATTAATTTTCTGTCTGGCTGATCTCCACTGGTGTAAGTGAGCTGTTAAAGTCCCCCGCTATTATTGTGTTACTGTCGATTTCCTCTTTTATAGCTGTTAGCAGTTGCCTTATACATTGAGGTGCTCCTATGTTGGGTACATATATATTTATAATTGTTATATCTTCTTCTTGGATTGATCCCTTGACCATTATGTAGTGTCTTTCCTTGTCTCTTGTAACATTCTTTATTTTAAAGTCTATTTTATCTGATATGAGTATTGCTACTCCAGCTTTCTTTTGATTTTCATTAGCATAGAATATATTTTTCCATCGCCTCACTTTCAGTCTGTATGTGTCCCTAGGTCTGAAATGGGTCTCTTGTAGACAGCATATATATGGGTCTTGTTTTTGTATCCATTCAGCCAGTCTATGTCTTTTGGTTGGAACATTTAGTGCATTCACGTTTAAGGTAATTATCGATATGTATGTTCCTACTACTATTTTCTTAATTGTTATGGGTTTGTCTTGGTGGGTCCTTTTCTTCTCTTGTGTTTCCCACTTAGAGAAGTTCTTTTAGCATTTGGTGTAGAGCTGGTTGCATGGTGCTGAATTCTCTTAGCTTTTGCTTGTCTGTAAGGCTTTTGATTTCTCCATCAAATCTGAATGAGCTCTTTGCAGGGTGCAGTACCCTTGGTTGTAGGTTCTTCCCTTTCATCACTTTAAATTTATCATGCCACTTCCTTCTGGCTTGTAGATTTTCTGCTGAGAAATCAGCTGTTATCCTTATGGGATTTCCCTTGTATGTTATTTGTCATTTTTCCCTTGCTGCTTTCAATAATTTTTCTTTGTCGTTAATTTTTGTCAATTTGATTACTATGTGTCTTGTCATTTTTCTCCTTTGGTTTCTCCTGCCTGGGACACTCTGTGCTTCTGGACTTGGGTGGCTATTTCTTTTCCCATGCTAGGGAAGTTTTTGACCATAATCTCTTCAAATATATTCTCGGGTCCTTTCTCTCTCTCTTCTCCTTCTGGGACCCCTATAATGCGAATGTTGTTGCGTTTAATGTTGTCCCAGAGGACTCTTGGGGTGTCTTCATTTATTTTCATTCTTTTTCTTTATTCTGTTCCATGGCAGTGATTTCCACCTTTCTGTCTTCCAGGCCACTTATCCGTTCTTCTGCCACAGTTATTCTGCTACTGATTCCTTCTAGTGTATTTTTCATTTCAGTTATTACATTGTTCACCTCTGTTTGTTTGTTCTTTAATTCTTCTAGGTGTTTGTTCCTTAATTCTTCTAGGTCTTTGTTAAGCATTTCTTGTGTCTTCTCGATCTTTGCCTCCTTTCTTTTTCTAAGGTCTTGGCTCAACTTCACTATCATTATTCTGAATTCTTTTTCTGGAAGGTTCCCTATCTCCACCTCATTTCGTTTTTTTTTTTTCTGGGGTTTTATCTTGTTCCTTGATCTGGTATAAAGTCCTCTGCCTTTTCATTTTGTTTATCTTTCTGTGAATGTGGTTTTCCTTCCACAGGCTGCAGAATTGTAGTTCTTCTTGCTTCTGCTGTCTGCTCTCTGGTGGATGAGTCTATCTTAGAGGCTTGTGCAAGCTTCCTGATGGGAGGGACTGGTGGTGGGTAGAGCTGGGTGTTGCTTTGGTGGGCAGAGCTTTAATCCGCTTGTCTACGGATTAAATAAAACTTTAATAAAAAGTTGAATCTGCTTGTCTGCTGATGCATGGGGCTGGGTTCCCTCCCTGTTGGTTGTTTGGCCTGAGGCGACCCAGCACTGTAGCCTACCTTGCTCTTGGTGGGGCTAATGGCGGACTCTGGGAGGGCTCACACCAAGGAGTATTTCCCAGAACTTCTGCTGCCAGTGTTGTTGTCCTCACGGTGAGCCACAGCCACAGCCACAAGCTGCCTCTGCAGGAGACCCTCTAAAAGTAGCAGGTAGTTCTGGTCATTCTCCTACGGGGTCACTGCTCCTTCCCCTGGGTCCTGATGTGCACACTACTTTGTGTGTGCCCTCCAAGAGTGGAGTATCTGAGTGGAGTTGAGACTCTGAGACTCTGTGTGGAGTCGCACAGACTCTGGGTCCTGTGAAGCTTCGATGTTTTGTGATTCTAGAAATCCTATAGGAGACGGTCCACAGCAGGTGAAGCTAATGTTGTCAGTAGAGGTGTTGAAGCCAAAGATCTGCAGTTCCGGCTATAGGTGCCGATGTACATACAGGACAAAATCATCTCGTGTGAATGTAGTTCAGGCATGTTTAAGATGAATGCAGTCATGTTAATGCCTACCATATTCTATCTTGAGCCTCTCCTCAGGGACCTCCTCCTCAGTTCCTGAGGCTCCTTTAAGTCATGTACAGGGGACTGGAGAGTGGGCTCTGTCCAGTCTGAGCCCTGAGTTACCCTGTGTGTATCTTAGGATACTTTGTATTTCTGTGGTGTCTGTTGTAACATCATCTCTTTCATTTCAGATTTATTTGGGCCCTCTCTTTTTTAACAAAACATACTACTGTTGTCTTTTATTCTTTACAGAAGTTTAATCAGTGTTTGATCTACTATCCTTACCCTATGTATACTTTTTGCAGTGAGATTTTTACTTTTCTTTGTTTCCTTGTTACTATCAATAATTAGTGAGACTTCTTTTAAGCTACCTTCAACATTGCTTATAAAGCTGCTTTATTAGTGATGACAGAGCCTTAATGGAAGTCATGTTCTGGTTGTAAATTAGAATGCAATGTGCCAGCACAAAGCCCCTTAAGTTTATGTCTCATTACTTCTTGTTCTTTTTTTAATTTAATTTTTATTTTTTGTCAGAGCAAATTTGATTAAAATGTTTTGTTTCTTCTAGGTGTGCAAGATGTGGTTCTTTTAAACATATACATATATCTATTCTTCTTTGGATCATTTTCCCATGTAGGTTATGACACCATGTTGAGTAGTCTTGTCTTGGTATTACGTAGGTCTTTGGTGATTACATATTTCACATGTGTTTCTATATCTATCTTAACCCCAATATCCTAATGTATCCAATCCTCACACCTTTCCATTTGGTGAACCCTAAGTTTGTTTAATGAATCTGTGATTGCATTTCTCTGTGGAATATCTTCATTGGTATCAATTTTTAGCTAAGACCTATAAGTGATATTATAGGATATGTGTCTTTTGCTTTCTGACTTAGTACAATTTGCCTGATTAACTCAAGAATCATACACAGTGCTGCAAATGGCATTGTTTTGTTTTTTTCCCTGGCTAATATTCCATCTGTACGTGTACCAGTTATTCTTTGGCCACGCACCTCTTGATGGACTATTTGGTTGCCTCCATGTCTTGGTTATTGTAATACTGCTGCAATGCACATTTGCTTGCCTGTGTCTTTCCAGTTCTATCTCCTTATGTTATAGGCCAAGGAGTGGGCTTGCTGTATCATATGGTAGCTCAGTGTGTACGTTTTAAAGGCACCACCATTCAGTTCTCATTAGTGGCTCTTTCCAGGTTATGTCCCACTTAAAATTGAGGGTATGCATTTCTCCAAAACACCTTCAATATTTATTGTTTGTAGTTTGCTTGCTGCTGGTTATTCTAACAGGTGCGAGCTGATACCTCTGTGTGGCTGAATTTGCATGTGTCCCATAATCTGTTGAAATTGATCTTTAAAGCATGCTCTTTTTATTTATCAAACTGTGATTACAGCTTAGTTCTTCAAATTGTTTTCTTAAAGTAAGTGTCACATTTTGAAAAGTTTTGGCCACTACCTCCCTCAAGACATTTTGAGGGCAGGTTTCATTTACAGCCCTAAAGTACTTGTTCATATGAAGTGACCATTAACACAGATTTTAAAGCTGCTTTTGCAGGTAACGGCCAGAGGGCGGCAGCCTATTTACGTTCCCCAATCTGGTAACTAGGGAAAGAGTCCTTCAGCTGCAAGAGTGTCCAGCTTTATTTCTCATCCAGCTGTGGGTCTAGATATGATCAAACAAGGTTGCATCACAGCCCAGGAACGAATTATGTAAAATTTCCTCTCTCTATCACTGTCTTATTTTTTTGGGTTTTTTAAAGTTATTTAATTTAAAATGGGGATTCGCTACTTTTCACTGCTGTGTTTATGCCGCTTTACACCCACTTGACTCACTTCCAGACAGATATCAATACATAGGTTTTAAGATTCTTACTAGTCACATATATTCTTGTGCGGTGAATAGGGGGTGTTGAGTCCAGTTCACTGAGCAAGGAGTAGGTCTTGTCTATTACATACTGGGTGTATGGATCGGTATCTGAGCGAATTTGAAACCCTTGTTTTATGCATCACCACACCTCACCTTTCCCGTTAAGCAGCCATAGTGTGTTTTCTAAACGTGTGACTCTGTTCTGTTTTGTAATTCAGTTCAACTGTAGCGGTTTTTACATTCCCTCTATAAGTGATAGCTTATGATAAGTGTCTTTTTCTGTGTGACTTATTTCACTTAGAATCGTTGTACCTAACTCCACTCATCTTGCTTCTACTAGCCTTATGGCATTGATTTCATGTCTGAGTGATATTGCATTGTACATAAGGACCACAACTTCTTTATCCATTTTTCTCTTTCCTGGGATATTTAAGGTGTCATGAAGTGGAGGTTCTTGTCAACAGAGCAGCCCTAAACTTTGGGGTGCCTGTGTCTTGCTGATTTTTAGTTTTCCCAATTTATACGCCCATGAGTGCACGTGCCCTATGCTCCCTAAGCTGTGTTTTTTCGATGTTTCAGGACACACCGTACACTTCTCCAGAGTGTCTGTTGGCAATTTACATCCCGCCCATCAGCATAGCAAGGCTGCCATTTCTCCATGGCCTGTCCTGCATTTCTGGTTTTGACACTTTTTGCAGCATGGCCCTTTTGACCGATGGGAAGCGAGACTTCTTTGTAGCGCTGATTTGCATTTCCAGGTTGCTTGGTTGGCAAAAAAGGGCGTATGCGTTTTTTCCTGAATATATTCAGGAAAAAACGCATACGCCCTTTTTGGCCAAGGGCATCATTGTCGACGTTTTGCCACTTTTCATGTGCTTTAAAGGCGATTCGAATCTACCTCCTGAAACCTGTTTCCTGCAATTCTGCCTTGCTTTCAAATCCTCTTCGTAGCCTTCCCTCAATATATTTGTGGATGAGAGTTATCATTTATAACTCTGCGGGTTTGTGAATTGCAGTGTGCCTGAGCTCCATTTTTCAACTCGCTTTTTTGGGAGCTGGCAGCAAAAGCGCGGTATTGCCTCAGGCCCTATTCTGCTTCTGGGGGGCAGGCTGAGCCTGTGGTTAATTCTTCTTCCTGATGGGAAAATAGAGTGACCTGTGCCTGTCCCAACACCTAGATCTAGTCTCTCATTGGTTGCCCCTCTTTCCTTTCATCCTCAGGACAAATTGCAACCTGTAGGGAACAGGAGGTTAAAGGTGCTGATTCTCCAAGTAGGGAGATTGCTAGTAAAGTAGCTAGAATGGCGAACCCGAGCACAAGGAGATGAGAAATGAGGTGCGTTTTAGAAACCTTTCAAAATCACATGGTGTACCATCTTCTGAGTTTCTCATGCATGTTTTCGATGTAGGAAGATGCCCTTGAACCTGGAGACTTGGGACCCATGGGATGGGTACCACGCAGTATTACTTTAAAGGGTCTGCGTTTGCTCACCCAACCTAACCCAACCTTTCAGCCCCAAGAGTGTCCACCCTTATGTCTCATCCAGCTGTGCGTGTAGATATGGTCAATCCAGGTTGCATCACAGCCTCTGAACGAATTTTGTAAGAATTTCTCTCTCTTTCACTGTCTTTGTTTTACGGGTTTTTAAAAGTAATTTATTTTTATAATGGGGTTAAGCTGCTTTTCACGGCTGTGTTTATGCGGCTTTACACCCACTTGACTCACTTCCAGACATATATCAATAAATAGGTTTTAAGATTCTTACTAGTCACATATATTCTTGTGCGGTGAATAGGGGATGTTGAGTCCAGTTCACTGAGCAAGGAGTAGGTCTTGTCTATTACATATTGGGTGTATGGAACGGTATCTGAGCGAATTTGAACCCCTTGTTTTATGCATCACCCCACCTCACCTTTCCCGTTAAGCAGCCATAGTGTGTTTTCTAAACGTGTGACTCTGTTCTGTTTTTTAATTCAGTTCAAGTGTAGCGGTTTTTACATTCCCTCTATAAGTGATAGCTTATGATAAGTGTATTTTTCTGTGTGACTTATTTCACTTAGAATCGTCGTACCTAACTCCACTCATCTTGCTTCTACTAGCCTTATGAAATTGATTTCATGTCTGAGTGATATTCCATTGTACATAAGGACCACAACTTCTTTATCCATTTTTCTCTTTCCTGGGATATTTAAGTTGTCATGAAGTGGAGGTTCTTGTCAACAGAGCAGCCCTAAACTTTGGGGTGCCTGTGTCTTGCTGATTTTTAGTTTCCCCAATTTATACGCCCATGAGTGGACGTGCCCTATGCTCCCTAAGCTGTGTTTTTTCGATGTTTCAGGACACACCGTACACTTCTCCAGAGTGGCTGTTGGCAATTAACATCCCGCCCATCAGCGTAGCAAGGCTGCCATTTCTCCATGGCCTGTCCTGCATTTCATGTTTTGACACTTTTTGCAGCATGACCCTTTTGACCGATGGGAAGCGAGACTTCTTTGTAGCGCTGATTTGCCTTTCCAGGTTGCTTGGTTGGCCAAAAAGGGCGTATGCGTTTTTTCCTGAATATATTCAGGAAAAAACGCATACGCCCTTTTTGGCCAAGGGCATCATTGTCGATGTTTTGCCGCTTTTCATGTGCTTTAAAGGCGATTCGAATCTACCTCCTGAAACCTGTTTCCTGCAATTCTGCCTTGCTTTCAAATCCTCTTCGTTGCCTTCCCTCAATATATTTGTGGACGAGAGTTATTTTTCAACTGTCTTTTTTGGGAGCTGGCCGCAAAAGCACGGGATTGCCTCAGGCCCTATTCTGGTTCCCGTCGGCAGGCTGAGCCTGTGGTTAATTCTTCTTCCTGATGGGAAAATAGAGTGACCTGTGTCTGTCCCAACACCTAGATCTAGTCTCTCATTGGTTGCCCCTCTTCCCGTTCATCCTCAGGACAAATTGCAACCTGTACAGAACAGGAGGTTAAAGGTGCTGATTCTCCAAGTAGGGAGATTGCTAGTGAAGTAGCTGGAATGGCGAACCCGAGCACAAGGAGATGAGAAATGAGGTGCGTTTTAGAAACCTTTCAAAATCACACGGTGTACCTTCTTCTGGGTTCCTCATGTACGTTTTCAATGTAGGAAGATTATCTTGAACCTGGAGATTTGGGACCCATGGGATGGGTACCATGCAGTATTACTTTAAAGGGTCTGCGTTTGCTCACCCAACCTCACCCAACCTCTCAGCCCCAAGAGTGTCCACCCTTATGTCTCATCCAGCTGTGGGTCTAGATATGGTCAATCCAGGTTGCATCTCAGCCCCTGAACGAATTTTGTAAGAATTTCTCTCTCTTTCACTGTCTTTGTTTTACGGGTTTTTAAAAGTAATTTATTTTTATAATGGGGTTTAGCTGCTTTTCACCACTGTGTTTTTGCGGATTTACACCCACTTGACTCACTTCCAGACAGATATCAATACATAGGTTTTAAGATTGTTACTAGTCATATATATTCTTGTGCGGTGAATAGGGGGTGTTGAGTCCAGTTCACTGAGCAAGGAGTAGGTCTTGTGTATTACATATTGGGTGTATGGAACGGTATCTGAGCGAATTTGAACCCCTTGTTTTATGCATCACCCCACCTCACCTTTCCCGTTAAGCAGCCATAGTGTGTTTTCTAAACGTGTGACTCTGTTCTGTTTTGTAATTCAGTTCAAGTGTAGCGGTTTTTACATTCCCTCTATAAGTGATAGCTTATGATAAGTGTCTTTTTCTGTGTGACTTATTTCACTTAGAATCGTCGTACCTAAGTCCACTCATCTTGCTTCTACTAGCCTTATGACATTGATTTCATGTCTGAGTGATATTCCATTGTACATAAGGACCACAACTTTTTTATCCATTTTTCTCTTTCCTGGGATATTTAAGGTGTCATGAAGTGGAGGTTCTTGTCAACAGAGCAGCCCCAAACGTTGGGGTGCCTGTGTCTTGCTCATTTTTAGTTTTCCCAATTTATACGCCCATGAGTGGACGTGCCCTATGCTCCCTAAGCTGTGTTTTTTCGATGTTTCAGGTCACACCGTACACTTCTCCAGAGTGGCTGTTGGCAATTTACATCCCGCCCATCAGCATACCAAGGCTGCCATTTCTCCATGGCCTGTCCTGCATTTCTGGTTTTGACACTTTTTGCAGCATGGCCCTTTTGACCCATGGGAAGCGAGACTTCTTTGTAGCGCTGATTTGCCTTTCCAGGTTGCTTGGTTGGCCAAAAAGGGCGTATGCGTTTTTTCCTGAATATATTCAGGAAAAAACGCATACGCCCTTTTTGGCCAAGGGCATCATTGTCGACGTTTTGCCGCTTTTCATGTGCCTTAAAGGCGATTCGAATCTACCTCCTGAAATCTGTTTCCTGCAATTCTGCCTTGCTTTCAAATCCTCTTCGTTGCCTTCCCTCAATATATCTGTGGATGAGAGTTATCACTTATAACTCTGCGGGTTTGTGAATTGCAGTGTCCCTGAGCTCCATTTTTCAACTGTCTTTTTTGAGAGCTGGCCGCAAAAGCACGGGATTGCCTCAGGCCCTATTCTGGTTCCTGGCAGCAGGCTGAGCCTGTGGTTAATTCTTCTTCCTGATGGGAAAATAGAGTGACCTGTGCCTGTCCCAACAGCTAGATCTAGTCTCTCATTGGTTCACCCTCTTCCCGTTCATCCTCAGGACAAATTACAACCTGTAGGGAACAGGAGGTTAAAGGTGCTAATTCTCCAAGTAGGGAGATTGCTAGTAAAGTAGCTGGAATGGCGAACCCGAGCACAAGGAGATGAGAAATGAGGTGCGTTTTAGAAACCTTTCAAAATCACACGGTGTACCATCTTCTGAGTTTCTCATGCATGTTTTCGATGTAGGAAGATGCCCTTGAACCTGGAGACTTGGGACCCATGGGATGTGTACCACACAGTATTACTTTAAAGGGTCTGCGTTTGCTCACCAACCTAACCCAAACTTTTAGCCCCAAGAGTGTCCACCCTTATGTCTCATCCAGCTGTGCGTGTAGATATGGTCAATCCAGGTTGCATCACAGCCTCTGAACGAATTTTGTAAGAATTTCTCTCTCCTTCACTGTCTTTGTTTTACGGGTTTTTAAAAGTAATTTATTTTTATAATGGGGTTTAGCTGCTTTTCACGGCTGTGTTTATGCGGATTTACACCCACTTGACTCACTTCCAGACAGATATCAATACATAGGTTTTAAGATTGTTACTAGTCACATATATTCTTGTGCGGTGAATAGGGCGTGTTGAGTCCAGTTCACTGAGCAAGGAGTAGGTCTTGTCTATTACATATTGGGTGTATGGAACGGTATCTGAGCGAATTTGAACCCCTTGTTTTATGCATCACCCCACCTCACCTTTCCCGTTAAGCAGCCATAGTGTGTTTTCTAAACGTGTGATTCTCTTCTGTTCTGTAATTCAGTTCAAGTGTAGCGGTTTTTACATTCCCTCTATAAGTGATAGCTTATGATAAGTGTCTTTTTCTGTGTGACTTATTTCACTTAGAATCGTCGTACCTAAGTCCACTCATCTTGCTTCTACTAGCCTTATGACATTGATTTCATGTCTGAGTGATATTCCATTGTACATAAGGACCACAACTTCTTTATCCATTTTTCTCTTTCCTGGGATATTTAAGGTGTCATGAAGTGGAGGTTCTTGTCAACAGAGCAGCCCTAAACTTTGGGGTGCCTGTGTCTTGCTGATTTTTACTTTTCCCAATTTATACGCCCATGAGTGGACGTGCCCTATGCTCCCTAAGCTGTGTTTTTTCGATGTTTCAGGACACACCGTACACTTCTCCAGAGTGGCTGTTGGCAATTAACATCCCGCCCATCAGCGTAGCAAGGCTGCCATTTCTCCATGGCCTGTCCTGCATTTCTGGTTTTGACACTTTTTGCAGCATGACCCTTTTGACCGATGGGAAGCGAGACTTCTTTGTAGCACTGATTTGCCTTTCCAGGTTGCTTGGTTGGCCAAAAAGGGCGTATGCGTTTTTTCCTGAATATATTCAGGAAAAAACGCATACGCCCTTTTTGGCCAAGGGCATCATTGTCGAAGTTTTGCCGCTTTTCATGTGCCTTAACGGCGATTCGAATCTACCTCCTGAAATCTGTTTCCTGCAATTCTGCCTTGCTTTCAAATCCTCTTTGTTGCCTTCCCTCAATATATCTGTGGATGAGAGTTATCACTTATAACTCTGCGGGTTTGTGAATTGCAGTGTCCCTGAGCTCCATTTTTCAACTGTCTTTTTTGAGAGCTGGCCGCAAAAGCACAGGATTGCCTCAGGCCCTATTCTGGTTCCTGGCAGCAGGCTGAGCCTGTGGTTAATTCTTCTTCCTGATGGGAAAATAGAGTGACCTGTGCCTGTCCCAACAGCTAGATCTAGTCTCTCATTGGTTGCCCCTCTTTCCTTTCATCCTCAGGACAAATTGCAACCTGTAGGGAACAGGAGGTTAAAGGTGCTGATTCTCCAAGTAGGGAGATTGCTAGTAAAGTAGCTAGAATGGCGAACCCGAGCACAAGGAGATGAGAAATGAGGTGCGTTTTAGAAACCTTTCAAAATCACATGGTGTACCATCTTCTGAGTTTCTCATGCATGTTTTCGATGTAGGAAGATGCCCTTGAACCTGGAGACTTGGGACCCATGGGATGGGTACCACGCAGTATTACTTTAAAGGGTCTGCGTTTGCTCACCCAACCTAACCCAACCTTTCAGCCCCAAGAGTGTCCACCCTTATGTCTCATCCAGCTGTGCGTGTAGATATGGTCAATCCAGGTTGCATCACAGCCTCTGAACGAATTTTGTAAGAATTTCTCTCTCTTTCACTGTCTTTGTTTTACGGGTTTTTAAAAGTAATTTATTTTTATAATGGGGTTAAGCTGCTTTTCACGGCTGTGTTTATGCGGCTTTACACCCACTTGACTCACTTCCAGACATATATCAATAAATAGGTTTTAAGATTCTTACTAGTCACATATATTCTTGTGCGGTGAATAGGGGATGTTGAGTCCAGTTCACTGAGCAAGGAGTAGGTCTTGTCTATTACATATTGGGTGTATGGAACGGTATCTGAGCGAATTTGAAACCCTTGTTTTATGCATCACCCCACCTCACCTTTCCCGTTAAGCAGCCATAGTGTGTTTTCTAAACGTGTGACTCTGTTCTGTTTTTTAATTCAGTTCAAGTGTAGCGGTTTTTACATTCCCTCTATAAGTGATAGCTTATGATAAGTGTATTTTTCTGTGTGACTTATTTCACTTAGAATCGTCGTACCTAACTCCACTCATCTTGCTTCTACTAGCCTTATGAAATTGATTTCATGTCTGAGTGATATTCCATTGTACATAAGGACCACAACTTCTTTATCCATTTTTCTCTTTCCTGGGATATTTAAGTTGTCATGAAGTGGAGGTTCTTGTCAACAGAGCAGCCCTAAACTTTGGGGTGCCTGTGTCTTGCTGATTTTTAGTTTCCCCAATTTATACGCCCATGAGTGGACGTGCCCTATGCTCCCTAAGCTGTGTTTTTTCGATGTTTCAGGACACACCGTACACTTCTCCAGAGTGGCTGTTGGCAATTAACATCCCGCCCATCAGCGTAGCAAGGCTGCCATTTCTCCATGGCCTGTCCTGCATTTCATGTTTTGACACTTTTTGCAGCATGACCCTTTTGACCGATGGGAAGCGAGACTTCTTTGTAGCGCTGATTTGCCTTTCCAGGTTGCTTGGTTGGCCAAAAAGGGCGTATGCGTTTTTTCCTGAATATATTCAGGAAAAAACGCATACGCCCTTTTTGGCCAAGGGCATCATTGTCGATGTTTTGCCGCTTTTCATGTGCTTTAAAGGCGATTCGAATCTACCTCCTGAAACCTGTTTCCTGCAATTCTGCCTTGCTTTCAAATCCTCTTCGTTGCCTTCCCTCAATATATTTGTGGACGAGAGTTATTTTTCAACTGTCTTTTTTGGGAGCTGGCCGCAAAAGCACGGGATTGCCTCAGGCCCTATTCTGGTTCCCGTCGGCAGGCTGAGCCTGTGGTTAATTCTTCTTCCTGATGGGAAAATAGAGTGACCTGTGCCTGTCCCAACACCTAGATCTAGTCTCTCATTGGTTGCCCCTCTTCCCGTTCATCCTCAGGACAAATTGCAACCTGTACAGAACAGGAGGTTAAAGGTGCTGATTCTCCAAGTAGGGAGATTGCTAGTGAAGTAGCTGGAATGGCGAACCCGAGCACAAGGAGATGAGAAATGAGGTGCGTTTTAGAAACCTTTCAAAATCACACGGTGTACCTTCTTCTGGGTTCCTCATGTACGTTTTCAATGTAGGAAGATTATCTTGAACCTGGAGATTTGGGACCCATGGGATGGGTACCATGCAGTATTACTTTAAAGGGTCTGCGTTTGCTCACCCAACCTCACCCAACCTCTCAGCCCCAAGAGTGTCCACCCTTATGTCTCATCCAGCTGTGGGTCTAGATATGGTCAATCCAGGTTGCATCTCAGCCCCTGAACGAATTTTGTAAGAATTTCTCTCTCTTTCACTGTCTTTGTTTTACGGGTTTTTAAAAGTAATTTATTTTTATAATGGGGTTTAGCTGCTTTTCACCACTGTGTTTTTGCGGATTTACACCCACTTGACTCACTTCCAGACAGATATCAATACATAGGTTTTAAGATTGTTACTAGTCATATATATTCTTGTGCGGTGAATAGGGGGTGTTGAGTCCAGTTCACTGAGCAAGGAGTAGGTCTTGTGTATTACATATTGGGTGTATGGAACGGTATCTGAGCGAATTTGAACCCCTTGTTTTATGCATCACCCCACCTCACCTTTCCCGTTAAGCAGCCATAGTGTGTTTTCTAAACGTGTGACTCTGTTCTGTTTTGTAATTCAGTTCAAGTGTAGCGGTTTTTACATTCCCTCTATAAGTGATAGCTTATGATAAGTGTCTTTTTCTGTGTGACTTATTTCACTTAGAATCGTCGTACCTAAGTCCACTCATCTTGCTTCTACTAGCCTTATGACATTGATTTCATGTCTGAGTGATATTCCATTGTACATAAGGACCACAACTTTTTTATCCATTTTTCTCTTTCCTGGGATATTTAAGGTGTCATGAAGTGGAGGTTCTTGTCAACAGAGCAGCCCCAAACGTTGGGGTGCCTGTGTCTTGCTCATTTTTAGTTTTCCCAATTTATACGCCCATGAGTGGACGTGCCCTATGCTCCCTAAGCTGTGTTTTTTCGATGTTTCAGGTCACACCGTACACTTCTCCAGAGTGGCTGTTGGCAATTTACATCCCGCCCATCAGCATACCAAGGCTGCCATTTCTCCATGGCCTGTCCTGCATTTCTGGTTTTGACACTTTTTGCAGCATGGCCCTTTTGACCCATGGGAAGCGAGACTTCTTTGTAGCGCTGATTTGCCTTTCCAGGTTGCTTGGTTGGCCAAAAAGGGCGTATGCGTTTTTTCCTGAATATATTCAGGAAAAAACGCATACGCCCTTTTTGGCCAAGGGCATCATTGTCGACGTTTTGCCGCTTTTCATGTGCCTTAAAGGCGATTCGAATCTACCTCCTGAAATCTGTTTCCTGCAATTCTGCCTTGCTTTCAAATCCTCTTCGTTGCCTTCCCTCAATATATCTGTGGATGAGAGTTATCACTTATAACTCTGCGGGTTTGTGAATTGCAGTGTCCCTGAGCTCCATTTTTCAACTGTCTTTTTTGAGAGCTGGCCGCAAAAGCACGGGATTGCCTCAGGCCCTATTCTGGTTCCTGGCAGCAGGCTGAGCCTGTGGTTAATTCTTCTTCCTGATGGGAAAATAGAGTGACCTGTGCCTGTCCCAACAGCTAGATCTAGTCTCTCATTGGTTCACCCTCTTCCCGTTCATCCTCAGGACAAATTACAACCTGTAGGGAACAGGAGGTTAAAGGTGCTAATTCTCCAAGTAGGGAGATTGCTAGTAAAGTAGCTGGAATGGCGAACCCGAGCACAAGGAGATGAGAAATGAGGTGCGTTTTAGAAACCTTTCAAAATCACACGGTGTACCATCTTCTGAGTTTCTCATGCATGTTTTCGATGTAGGAAGATGCCCTTGAACCTGGAGACTTGGGACCCATGGGATGTGTACCACACAGTATTACTTTAAAGGGTCTGCGTTTGCTCACCAACCTAACCCAAACTTTTAGCCCCAAGAGTGTCCACCCTTATGTCTCATCCAGCTGTGCGTGTAGATATGGTCAATCCAGGTTGCATCACAGCCTCTGAACGAATTTTGTAAGAATTTCTCTCTCCTTCACTGTCTTTGTTTTACGGGTTTTTAAAAGTAATTTATTTTTATAATGGGGTTTAGCTGCTTTTCACGGCTGTGTTTATGCGGATTTACACCCACTTGACTCACTTCCAGACAGATATCAATACATAGGTTTTAAGATTGTTACTAGTCACATATATTCTTGTGCGGTGAATAGGGCGTGTTGAGTCCAGTTCACTGAGCAAGGAGTAGGTCTTGTCTATTACATATTGGGTGTATGGAACGGTATCTGAGCGAATTTGAACCCCTTGTTTTATGCATCACCCCACCTCACCTTTCCCGTTAAGCAGCCATAGTGTGTTTTCTAAACGTGTGATTCTCTTCTGTTCTGTAATTCAGTTCAAGTGTAGCGGTTTTTACATTCCCTCTATAAGTGATAGCTTATGATAAGTGTCTTTTTCTGTGTGACTTATTTCACTTAGAATCGTCGTACCTAAGTCCACTCATCTTGCTTCTACTAGCCTTATGACATTGATTTCATGTCTGAGTGATATTCCATTGTACATAAGGACCACAACTTCTTTATCCATTTTTCTCTTTCCTGGGATATTTAAGGTGTCATGAAGTGGAGGTTCTTGTCAACAGAGCAGCCCTAAACTTTGGGGTGCCTGTGTCTTGCTGATTTTTACTTTTCCCAATTTATACGCCCATGAGTGGACGTGCCCTATGCTCCCTAAGCTGTGTTTTTTCGATGTTTCAGGACACACCGTACACTTCTCCAGAGTGGCTGTTGGCAATTAACATCCCGCCCATCAGCGTAGCAAGGCTGCCATTTCTCCATGGCCTGTCCTGCATTTCTGGTTTTGACACTTTTTGCAGCATGACCCTTTTGACCGATGGGAAGCGAGACTTCTTTGTAGCACTGATTTGCCTTTCCAGGTTGCTTGGTTGGCCAAAAAGGGCGTATGCGTTTTTTCCTGAATATATTCAGGAAAAAACGCATACGCCCTTTTTGGCCAAGGGCATCATTGTCGAAGTTTTGCCGCTTTTCATGTGCCTTAACGGCGATTCGAATCTACCTCCTGAAATCTGTTTCCTGCAATTCTGCCTTGCTTTCAAATCCTCTTTGTTGCCTTCCCTCAATATATCTGTGGATGAGAGTTATCACTTATAACTCTGCGGGTTTGTGAATTGCAGTGTCCCTGAGCTCCATTTTTCAACTGTCTTTTTTGAGAGCTGGCCGCAAAAGCACAGGATTGCCTCAGGCCCTATTCTGGTTCCTGGCAGCAGGCTGAGCCTGTGGTTAATTCTTCTTCCTGATGGGAAAATAGAGTGACCTGTGCCTGTCCCAACAGCTAGATCTAGTCTCTCATTGGTTGCCCCTCTTTCCTTTCATCCTCAGGACAAATTGCAACCTGTAGGGAACAGGAGGTTAAAGGTGCTGATTCTCCAAGTAGGGAGATTGCTAGTAAAGTAGCTAGAATGGCGAACCCGAGCACAAGGAGATGAGAAATGAGGTGCGTTTTAGAAACCTTTCAAAATCACATGGTGTACCATCTTCTGAGTTTCTCATGCATGTTTTCGATGTAGGAAGATGCCCTTGAACCTGGAGATTTGGGACCCATGGGATGGGTATCACGCAGTATTACTTTAAAGGGTCTGCGTTTGCTCACCCAACCTCTCAGCCCCAAGAGTGTCCACTCTTATGTCTCATCCAGCTGTGTGTCTAGATATGGTCAATCCAGGTTGCATCACAGCCCCTGAACGAATTTTGTAAGAATTTCTCTCTCTTTCACTGTCTTTGTTTTACGGGTTTTTAAAAGTAATTTATTTTTATAATGGGGTTTAGCTGCTTTTCACGGCTGTGTTTATGCGGCTTTACACCCACTTGACTCACTTCCAGAGAGATATCAATACATAGGTTTTAAGATTGTTACTAGTCACATATATTCTTGTGCGGTGAATAGGGGGTGTTGAGTCCAGTTCACTGAGCAAGGAGTAGGTGTTCTCTATTACATATTGGGTGTATGGAACGTTATCTGAGCGAATTTGAACCCCTTGTTTTATGCATCACCCCACCTCACCTTTCCCGTTAAGCAGCCATAGTGTGTTTTCTAAACGTGTGATTCTGTTCTGTTCTGTAATTCAGTTCAAGTGTAGCGGTTTTTACATTCCCTCTATAAGTGATAGCTTATGATAAGTGTCTTTTTCTGTGTGACTTATTTCACTTAGAATCGTCGTACCTAAGTCCACTCATCTTGCTTCTACTAGCCTTATGATATTGATTTCATGTCTGAGTGATATTCAATTGTACATAAGGACCACAACTTCTTTATCCATTTTTCTCTTTCCTGGGATATTTAAGGTGTCATGAAGTGGAGGTTCTTGTCAACAGAGCAGCCCTAAACTTTGGGGTGCCTGTGTCTTGCTGATTTTTAGTTTTCCCAATTTATACGCCCATGAGTGGACGTGCCCTATGCTCCCTAAGCTGTGTTTTTTCGATGTTTCAGGACACAACGTACACTTCTCCAGAGTGGCTGTTGGCAACTTACATCCCGCCCATCAGCGTAGCAAGGCTGCCATTTCTCCATGGCCTGTCCTGCCTTTCTGGTTTTGACACTTTTTGCAGCATGGCCCTTTTGAACGATGGGAAGCGAGACTTCTTTGTAGCGCTGATTTGCCTTTCCAGGTTGCTTGGTTGGCCAAAAAGGGCGTATGCGTTTTTTCCTGAATATATTCAGGAAAAAACGCATACGCCCTTTTTGGACAAGGGCATCATTGTCGACGTTTTGCCGCTTTTCATGTGCTTTACAGGCGATTCGAATCTACCTCCTGAAATCTGTTTCCTGCAATTCTGCCTTGCTTTCAAATCCTCTTCGTTGCCTTCCCTCAATATATCTGTGGATGAGAGTTATCATTTATAACTCTGCGGGTTTGTGAATTGCAGTGTCCCTGAGCTCCATTTTTCAAGTCGCTTTTTTGGGAGCTGGCCGCAAACGCGCGGGATTGCCTCAGGCCCTATTCTGCTTCTGGGCGGCAGGCTGAGCCTGTGGTTAGTTCTTCTTCCTGATGGGAAAATAGAGTGAACTGTGCCTGTCCCAACACCTAGATATAGTCTCTCATTGGTTGCCCCTCTTCCCGTTCACCCTCAGGACAAATTGCAACCTGTAGGGAACAGGAGGTTAAAGGTGCTGATTCTCCAAGTAAGTTGATTGCTAGTAAAGTAGCTGGAAAGGCGAACCCGAGCACAAGGAGATGAGAAATGGGGTGTGTTTTAGAAACCTTTCAAAATCACACGGTGTACCATCTTCTGAGTTTCTCATGCATGTTTTCGATGTAGGAAGATGCCCTTGAACCTGGAGACTTGGGACCCATGGGATGGGTACCACGCAGTATTACTTTAAAGGGTCTGCGTTTGCTCACCCAAACTCTCAGCCCGAAGAGTGTCCACCCTTATGTCTCATCCAGCTGTGGGTCTAGATATGGTCAATCCAGGTTGCATGTCAGCCCCTGAACGAATTTTGTAAGAATTTCTCTCTCTTTCACTGTCTTTGTTTTACGGGTTTTTAAAAGTAATTTATTTTTATAATGGGGTTTAGCTGCTTTTCACGGCTGTGTTTATGCGGCTTTACACCCACTTGACTCACTTCCAGATAGATATCAATACATAGGTTTTAAGATTGTTACTAGTCATATATATTCTTGTGCGGTGAATAGGGGGTGTTGAGTCCAGTTCACTGAGCAAGGAGTAGGTCTTGTGTATTACATATTGGGTGTATGGAACGGTATCTGAGCGAATTTGAACCCCTTGTTTTATGCATCACCCCACCTCACCTTTCCCGTTAAGCAGCCATAGTGTGTTTTCTAAACGTGTGACTCTGTTCTGTTCTTTAATTCAGTTCAAGTGTAGCGGTTTTTACATTCCCTCTATAAGTGATAGCTTATGATAAGTGTCTTTTTCTGTGTGACTTATTTCACTTAGAATCGTCGTACCTAAGTCCACTCATCTTGCTTCTACTAGCCTTATGACATTGATTTCATGTCTGAGTGATATTCCATTGTACATAAGGACCACAACTTTTTTATCCATTTTTCTCTTTCCTGGGATATTTAAGGTGTCATGAAGTGGAGGTTCTTGTCAACAGAGCAGCCCCAAACTTTGGGGTGCCTGTGTCTTGCTCATTTTTAGTTTTCCCAATTTATACGCCCATGAGTGGACGTTTCCTATGCTCACTAAGCTGTGTTTTTTCGATGTTTCAGGACACACCGTACACTTCTCCAGAGTGGCTGTTGGCAATTAACATCCCGCCCATCAGCGTAGCAAGGCTGCCATTTCTCCATGGCCTGTCCTGCATTTCTGGTTTTGACACTTTTTGCAGCATGTCCCTTTTGGCCGATGGGAAGCGAGACTTCTTTTTAGCGCTGATTTGCCTTTCCAGGTTGCTTGGTTGGCCAAAAAGGGCGTATGCGTTTTTTCCTGAATATATTCAGGAAAAAACGCATACGCCCTTTTTGGCCAAGGGCATCATTGTCGACGTTTTGCCGCTTTTCATGTGCCTTAAAGGCGATTCGAATCTACCTCCTGAAATCTGTTTCCTGCAATTCTGCCTTGCTTTCAAATCCTCTTCGTTGCCTTCCCTCAATATATTTGTGGACGAGAGTTATCATTTATAACTCAGCAGGTTTGTGAATGGCAGTGCCCCTGAGCTCCATTTTGCAACTGTCTTGTTTGGGAGCTGGCCGCAAAAGCACGGGATTTCCTCAGGCCCTATTCTGGTTCCCGGCGGCAGGCTGAGCCTGTGGTTAATTCTTCTTCCTGATGGGAAAATAGAGTGACCTGTGCCTGTCCCAACACCTAGATCTAGTCTCTCATTGGTTGCCCCTCTTCCCGTTCATCCTCAGGACAAATTGCAACCTGAACAGAACAGGAGGTTAAAGGTGCTGATTCTCCAAGTAGGGAGATTGCTAGTGAAGTAGCTGGAATGGCGAACCCGAGCACAAGGAGATGAGAAATGAGGTGCGTTTTAGAAACCTTTCAAAATCACACGGTGTACCTTCTTCTGGGTTCCTCATGCAAGTTTTCGATGTAGGAAGATGCCCTTGAACCTGGAGATTTGGGACCCATGGGATGGGTACCATGCAGTATTACTTTAAAGGGTCTGCGCTTGCTCACCCAACCTCACCCAACCTCTCAGCCCCAAGAGTGTCCACCCTTATGTCTCATCCAGCTGTGGGTCTAGATATGGTCAATCCAGGTGGCATCACAGCCCCTGAACGAATTTTGTAAGAATTTCTCTCTCTTTCACTGTCTTTGTTTTACGGGTTTTTAAAAGTAATTTATTTTTATAATGGGGTTTAGCTGCTTTTCACGGCTGTGTTTATGCGGATTTACACCCACTTGACTCACTTCCAGACAGATATCAATACATAGGTTTTAAGATTGTTACTAGTCACATATATTCTTGTGCGGTGAATAGGGCGTGTTGAGTCCAGTTCACTGAGCAAGGAGTAGGTCTTGTCTATTACATATTGGGTGTATGGAACGGTATCTGAGCGAATTTGAACCCCTTGTTTTATGCATCACCCCACCTCACCTTTCCCGTTAAGCAGCCATAGTGTGTTTTCTAAACGTGTGACTCTGTTCTGTTATATAATTCAGTTCAAGTGTAGCGGTTTTTACATTCCCTCTATAAGTGATAGCTTATGATAAGTGTCTTTTTCTGTGTGACTTATTTCACGTAGAATCGTCGTACCTAAGTCCACTCATCTTGCTTCTACTAGCCTTATGACATTGATTTCATGTCTGAGTGATATTCCATTGTACATAAGGACCACAACTTTTTTATCCATTTTTCTCTTTCCTGGGATATTTAAGGTGTCATGAAGTGGAGGTTCTTGTCAACAGAGCAGCCCCAAACTTTGGGGTGCCTGTGTCTTGCTCATTTTTAGTTTTCCCAATTTATACGCCCATGAGTGGACGTGCCCTATGCTCCCTAAGCTGTGTTTTTTCGATGTTTCAGGACACACCGTACACTTCTCCAGAGTGGCTGTTGGCAATTTACATCCCGCCCATCAGCGTAGCAAGGCTGCCATTTCTCCATGGCCTGTCCTGCATTTCTGGTTTTGACACTTTTTGCAGCATGACCCTTTTGACCGATGGGAAGCGAGACTTCTTTGTAGCGCTGATTTGCCTTTCCAGGTTGCTTGGTTGGCCAAAAAGGGCGTATGCGTTTTTTCCTGAATATATTCAGGAAAAAACGCATACGCCCTTTTTGGCCAAGGGCATCATTGTCGAAGTTTTGCCGCTTTTCATGTGCCTTAACGGCGATTCGAATCTACCTCCTGAAATCTGTTTCCTGCAATTCTGCCTTTCTTTCAAATCCTCTTTGTTGCCTTCCCTCAATATATCTGTGGATGAGAGTTATCACTTATAACTCTGCGGGTTTGTGAATTGCAGTGTCCCTGAGCTCCATTTTTCAACTGTCTTTTTTGAGAGCTGGCCGCAAAAGCACGGGATTGCCTCAGGCCCTATTCTGGTTCCTGGCAGCAGGCTGAGCCTGTGGTTAATTCTTCTTCCTGATGGGAAAATAGAGTGACCTGTGCCTGTCCCAACAGCTAGATCTAGTCTCTCATTGGTTCCCCCTCTTCCCGTTCATCCTCAGGACAAATTGCAACCTGTAGGGAACAGGAGGTTAAAGGTGCTGATTCTCCAATTAGGGAGATTGCTAGTAAAGTAGCTGGAATGGCGAACCCGAGTACAAGGAGATGAGAAATGAGGTGCGTTTTAGAAACCTTTCAAAATCACACGGTGTACCATCTTCTGAGTTTCTCATGCATGTTTTCGATGTAGGAAGATGCCCTTGAACCTGGAGACTTGGGACCCATGGGATGTGTACCACACAGTATTACTTTAAAGGGTCTGCGTTTGCTCACCCAACCTAACCCAAACTTTCAGCCCCAAGAGTGTCCAACCTTATGTCTCATCCAGCTGTGCGTGTAGATATGGTCAATCCAGGTTGCATCACAGCCTCTGAACGAATTTTGTAAGAATTTCTCTCTCTTTCACTGTCTTTGTTTTACGGGTTTTTAAAAGTAATTTATTTTTATAATGGGGTTTAGCTGCTTTTCACGGCTGTGTTTATGCGGATTTACACCCACTTGACTCACTTCCAGACAGATATCAATACATAGGTTTTAAGATTGTTACTAGTCACATATATTCTTGTGCGGTGAATAGGGCGTGTTGAGTCCAGTTCACTGAGCAAGGAGTAGGTCTTGTCTATTACATATTGGGTGTATGGAACGGTATCTGAGCGAATTTGAACCCCTTGTTTTATGCATCACCCCACCTCACCTTTCCCGTTAAGCAGCCATAGTGTGTTTTCTAAACGTGTGATTTTCTTCTGTTCTGTAATTCAGTTCAAGTGTAGCGGTTTTTATATTCCCTCTATAAGTGATAGCTTATGATAAGTGTCTTTTTCTGTGTGACTTATTTCACTTAGAATCGTCGTACCTAAGTCCACTCATCTTGCTTCTACTAGCCTTATGACATTGATTTCATGTCTGAGTGATATTCCATTGTACATAAGGACCACAACTTTTTTATCCATTTTTCTCTTTCCTGGGATATTTAAGGTGTCATGAAGTGGAGGTTCTTGTCAACAGAGCAGCCCCAAACTTTGGGGTGCCTGTGTCTTGCTCATTTTTAGTTTTCCCAATTTATACGCCCATGAGTGGACGTGCCCTATGCTCCCTAAGCTGTGTTTTTTCGATGTTTCAGGTCACACCGTACACTTCTCCAGAGTGGCTGTTGGCAATTTACATCCCGCCCATCAGCATACCAAGGCTGCCATTTCTCCATGGCCTGTCCTGCATTTCTGGTTTTGACACTTTTTGCAGCATGGCCCTTTTGACCCATGGGAAGCGAGACTTCTTTGTAGCGCTGATTTGCCTTTCCAGGTTGCTTGGTTGGCCAAAAAGGGCGTATGCGTTTTTTCCTGAATATATTCAGGAAAAAACGCATACGCCCTTTTTGGGCAAGGGCATCATTGTCGACGTTTTGCCGCTTTTCATGTGCCTTAAAGGCGATTCGAATCTACCTCCTGAAATCTGTTTCCTGCAATTCTGCCTTGCTTTCAAATCCTCTTCGTTGCCTTCCCTCAATATATCTGTGGATGAGAGTTATCACTTATAACTCTGCGGGTTTGTGAATTGCAGTGTCCCTGAGCTCCATTTTTCAACTGTCTTTTTTGAGAGCTGGCCGCAAAAGCACGGGATTGCCTCAGGCCCTATTCTGGTTCCTGGCAGCAGGCTGAGCCTGTGGTTAATTCTTCTTCCTGATGGGAAAATAGAGTGACCTGTGCCTGTCCCAACAGCTAGATCTAGTCTCTCATTGGTTCACCCTCTTCCCGTTCATCCTCAGGACAAATTACAACCTGTAGGGAACAGGAGGTTAAAGGTGCTAATTCTCCAAGTAGGGAGATTGCTAGTAAAGTAGCTGGAATGGCGAACCCGAGCACAAGGAGATGAGAAATGAGGTGCGTTTTAGAAACCTTTCAAAATCACACGGTGTACCATCTTCTGAGTTTCTCATGCATGTTTTCGATGTAGGAAGATGCCCTTGAACCTGGAGACTTGGGACCCATGGGATGTGTACCACACAGTATTACTTTAAAGGGTCTGCGTTTGCTCACCAACCTAACCCAAACTTTTAGCCCCAAGAGTGTCCACCCTTATGTCTCATCCAGCTGTGCGTGTAGATATGGTCAATCCAGGTTGCATCACAGCCTCTGAACGAATTTTGTAAGAATTTCTCTCTCCTTCACTGTCTTTGTTTTACGGGTTTTTAAAAGTAATTTATTTTTATAATGGGGTTTAGCTGCTTTTCACGGCTGTGTTTATGCGGATTTACACCCACTTGACTCACTTCCAGACAGATATCAATACATAGGTTTTAAGATTGTTACTAGTCACATATATTCTTGTGCGGTGAATAGGGCGTGTTGAGTCCAGTTCACTGAGCAAGGAGTAGGTCTTGTCTATTACATATTGGGTGTATGGAACGGTATCTGAGCGAATTTGAACCCCTTGTTTTATGCATCACCCCACCTCACCTTTCCCGTTAAGCAGCCATAGTGTGTTTTCTAAACGTGTGATTCTCTTCTGTTCTGTAATTCAGTTCAAGTGTAGCGGTTTTTACATTCCCTCTATAAGTGATAGCTTATGATAAGTGTCTTTTTCTGTGTGACTTATTTCACTTAGAATCGTCGTACCTAAGTCCACTCATCTTGCTTCTACTAGCCTTATGACATTGATTTCATGTCTGAGTGATATTCCATTGTACATAAGGACCACAACTTCTTTATCCATTTTTCTCTTTCCTGGGATATTTAAGGTGTCATGAAGTGGAGGTTCTTGTCAACAGAGCAGCCCTAAACTTTGGGGTGCCTGTGTCTTGCTGATTTTTACTTTTCCCAATTTATACGCCCATGAGTGGACGTGCCCTATGCTCCCTAAGCTGTGTTTTTTCGATGTTTCAGGACACACCGTACACTTCTCCAGAGTGGCTGTTGGCAATTAACATCCCGCCCATCAGCGTAGCAAGGCTGCCATTTCTCCATGGCCTGTCCTGCATTTCTGGTTTTGACACTTTTTGCAGCATGACCCTTTTGACCGATGGGAAGCGAGACTTCTTTGTAGCACTGATTTGCCTTTCCAGGTTGCTTGGTTGGCCAAAAAGGGCGTATGCGTTTTTTCCTGAATATATTCAGGAAAAAACGCATACGCCCTTTTTGGCCAAGGGCATCATTGTCGAAGTTTTGCCGCTTTTCATGTGCCTTAACGGCGATTCGAATCTACCTCCTGAAATCTGTTTCCTGCAATTCTGCCTTGCTTTCAAATCCTCTTTGTTGCCTTCCCTCAATATATCTGTGGATGAGAGTTATCACTTATAACTCTGCGGGTTTGTGAATTGCAGTGTCCCTGAGCTCCATTTTTCAACTGTCTTTTTTGAGAGCTGGCCGCAAAAGCACGGGATTGCCTCAGGCCCTATTCTGGTTCCTGGCAGCAGGCTGAGCCTGTGGTTAATTCTTCTTCCTGATGGGAAAATAGAGTGACCTGTGCCTGTCCCAACAGCTAGATCTAGTCTCTCATTGGTTCCCCCTCTTCCCGTTCATCCTCAGGACAAATTGCAACCTGTAGGGAACAGGAGGTTAAAGGTGCTGATTCTCCAATTAGGGAGATTGCTAGTAAAGTAGCTGGAATGGCGAACCCGAGCACAAGGAGATGAGAAATGAGGTGCGTTTTAGAAACCTTTCAAAATCACACGGTGTACCATCTTCTGAGTTTCTCATGCATGTTTTCGATGTAGGAAGATGCCCTTGAACCTGGAGACTTGGGACCCATGGGATGTGTACCACACAGTATTACTTTAAAGGGTCTGCGTTTGCTCACCCAACCTAACCCAAACTTTCAGCCCCAAGAGTGTCCAAACTTATGTCTCATCCAGCTGTGCGTGTAGATATGGTCAATCCAGGTTGCATCACAGCCTCTGAACGAATTTTGTAAGAATTTCTCTCTCTTTCACTGTCTTTGTTTTACGGGTTTTTAAAAGTAATTTATTTTTATAATGGGGTTTAGCTGCTTTTCACGGCTGTGTTTATGCGGATTTACACCCACTTGACTCACTTCCAGACAGATATCAATACATAGGTTTTAAGATTGTTACTAGTCACATATATTCTTGTGCGGTGAATAGGGCGTGTTGAGTCCAGTTCACTGAGCAAGGAGTAGGTCTTGTCTATTACATATTGGGTGTATGGAACGGTATCTGAGCGAATTTGAACCCCTTGTTTTATGCATCACCCCACCTCACCTTTCCCGTTAAGCAGCCATAGTGTGTTTTCTAAACGTGTGATTTTCTTCTGTTCTGTAATTCAGTTCAAGTGTAGCGGTTTTTATATTCCCTCTATAAGTGATAGCTTATGATAAGTGTCTTTTTCTGTGTGACTTATTTCACTTAGAATCGTCGTACCTAAGTCCACTCATCTTGCTTCTACTAGCCTTATGACATTGATTTCATGTCTGAGTGATATTCCATTGTACATACGGACCACAACTTCTTTATCCATTTTTCTCTTTCCTGGGATATTTAAGTTGTCATGAAGTGGAGGTTCTTGTCAACAGAGCAGCCCCAAACTTTGGGGTGCCTGTGTCTTGCTGATTTTTAGTTTTCCCAATTTATACGCCCATGAGTGGACGTGCCCTATGCTCCCTAAGCTGTGTTTTTTCGATGTTTCAGGGCACACCGTACACTTCTCCAGAGTGGCTGTTGGCAACTTACATCCCGCCCATCAGCGTAGCAAGGCTGCCATTTCTCCATGGCCTGTCCTGCATTTCTGGTTTTGACACTTTTTGCAGCATGGCCCTTTTGACCGATGGGAAGCGAGACTTCTTTGTAGCGCTGATTTGCCTTTCCAGGTTGCTTGGTTGGCCAAAAAGGGCGTATGCGTTTTTTCCTGAATATATTCAGGAAAAAACGCATACGCCCTTTTTGGCCAAGGGCATCATTGTCGACGTTCTGCCGCTTTTCATGTGCTTTACAGGCGATTCGAATCTACCTCCTGAAATCTGTTTCCTGCAATTCTGCCTTGCTTTCAAATCCTCTTCGTTGCCTTCCCTCAATATATCTGTGGATGAGAGTTATCATTTATAACTCTGCGGGTTTGTGAATTGCAGTGTCCCTGAACTCCATTTTTCAAGTCGCTTTTTTGGGAGCTGGCCGCAAAAGCGCGGGATTGCCTCAGGCCCTATTCTGCTTCTGGGCGGCAGGCTGAGCCTGTGGTTAATTCTTCTTCCTGATGGGAAAATAGAGTGAACTGTGCCTGTCCCAACACCTAGATATAGTCTCTCATTGGTTGCCCTTCTTCCCGTTCATCCTCAGGACAAATTGCAACCTGTAGGGAACAGGAGGTTAAAGGTGCTGATTCTCCAAGTAAGTTGATTGCTAGTAAAGTAGCTGGAAAGGCGAACCCGAGCACAAGGAGATGAGAAATGGGGTGTGTTTTAGAAACCTTTCAAAATCACACGGTGTACCATCTTCTGAGTTTCTCATGCATGTTTTCGATGTAGGAAGATGCCCTTGAACCTGGAGATTTGGGACCCATGGGATGGGAACCACGCAGTATTACTTTAAAGGGTCTGCGTTTGCTCACCCAACCTCTCAGCCCCAAGAGTGTCCACCCTTATGTCTCATCCAGCTGTGGGTCTAGATATGGTCAATCCAGGTTGCATCTCAGCCCCTGATCGAATTTTGTAAGAATTTCTCTCTCTTTCACTGTCTTTGTTTTACGGGTTTTTAAAAGTAATTTATTTTTATAATGGGGTTTAGCTGCTTTTCACGGCTGTGTTTATGCGGATTTACACCCACTTGACTCTCTTCCAGACAGATATCAATACATAGGTTTTAAGATTGTTACTAGTCATATATATTCTTGTGCGGTGAATAGGGGGTGTTGAGTCCAGTTCACTGAGCAAGGAGTAGGTCTTGTCTATTACATATTGGGTGTATGGAACGGTATCTGAGCGAATTTGAACCCCTTGTTTTATGCATCACCCCACCTCACCTTTCCCGTTAAGCAGCCATAGTGTGTTTTCTAAACGTGTGACTCTGTTCTGTTTTGTAATTCAGTTCAAGTGTAGCGGTTTTTACATTCCGTCTATAAGTGATAGCTTATGATAAGTGTCTTTTTCTGTGTGACTTATTTCACTTAGAATCGTCGTACCTAAGTCCACTCATCTTGCTTCTACTAGCCTTATGACATTGATTTCATGTCTGAGTGATATTCCATTGTACATAAGGACCACAACTTTTTTATCCATTTTTCTCTTTCCTGGGATATTTAAGGTGTCATGAAGTGGAGGTTCTTGTCAACAGAGCAGCCCCAAACTTTGGGGTGCCTGTGTCTTGCTCATTTTTAGTTTTTCCAATTTATACGCCCATGAGTGGACGTGCCCTATGCTACCTAAGCTGTGTTTTTTCGATGTTTCAGGACACACCGTACACTTCTCCAGAGTGGCTGTTGGCAATTTACATCCCGCCCATCAGCGTAGCAAGGCTGCCATTTCTCCATGGCCTGTCCTGCATTTCTGGTTTTGACACTTTTTGCAGCATGTCCCTTTTGACCGATGGGAAGCGAGACTTCTTTGTAGCGCTGATTTGCCTTTCCAGGTTGCTTGGTTGGCCAAAAAGGGCGTATGCGTTTTTTCCTGAATATATTCAGGAAAAAACGCATACGCCCTTTTTGGCCAAGGGCATCATTGTCGACGTTTTGCCGCTTTTCATGTGCCTTAAAGGCGATTCGAATCTACCTCCTGAAATCTGTTTCCTGCAATTCTGCCTTGCTTTCAAATCCTCTTCGTTGCCTTCCCTCAATATATCTGTGGATGAGAGTTATCATTTATAACTCAGCAGGTTTGTGAATGGCAGTCCCCCTGAGCTCCATTTTTCAACTGTCTTTTTTGAGAGCTGGCCGCAAAAGCACGGGATTGCCTCAGGCCCTATTCTGGTTCCCGGCGGCAGGCTGAGCCTGTGGTTAATTCCTCTTCCTGATGGGAAAATAGAGTGCCCTGTGCCTGTCTCAACACCTAGATCTATTCTCTCATTGGTTTCCCCTCTTCCCGTTCATCCTCAGGACAAATTGCAACCTGTACAGAACAGGAGGTTAAAGGTGCTGATTCTCCAAGTAGGGAGATTGCTAGTGAAGTAGCTGGAATGGCGAACCCGAGCACAAGGAGATGAGAAATGAGGTGCGTTTTAGAAACCTTTCAAAATCACACGGTGTACCTTCTTCTGGGTTCCTCATGCAAGTTTTCGATATAGGAAGTTGCCCTTGAACCTGGAGATTTGGGACCCATGGGATGGGTACCATGCAGTATTACTTTAAAGGGTCTGCGTTTGCTCACCCAACCTCACGCAACCTCTCAGCCCCAAGAGTGTCCACCCTTATGTCTCATCCAGCTGTGTGTCTAGATATGGTCAATCCAGGTTGCATCACAGCCCCTGAACGAATTTTGTAAGAATTTCTCTCTCTTTCACTGTCTTTGTTTTACGGGTTTTTAAAAGTAATTTATTTTTATAATGGGGTTTAGCTGCTTTTCACGGCTGTGTTTATGCGGCTTTACACCCACTTGACTCACTTCCAGAGAGATATCAATACATAGGTTTTAAGATTGTTACTAGTCACATATATTCTTGTGCGGTGAATAGGGGGTGTTGAGTCCAGTTCACTGAGCAAGGAGTAGGTGTTCTCTATTACATATTGGGTGTATGGAACGTTATCTGAGCGAATTTGAACCCCTTGTTTTATGCATCACCCCACCTCACCTTTCCCGTTAAGCAGCCATAGTGTGTTTTCTAAACGTGTGATTCTGTTCTGTTCTGTAATTCAGTTCAAGTGTAGCGGTTTTTACATTCCCTCTATAAGTGATAGCTTATGATAAGTGTCTTTTTCTGTGTGACTTATTTCACTTAGAATCGTCGTACCTAAGTCCACTCATCTTGCTTCTACTAGCCTTATGATATTGATTTCATGTCTGAGTGATATTCAATTGTACATAAGGACCACAACTTCTTTATCCATTTTTCTCTTTCCTGGGATATTTAAGGTGTCATGAAGTGGAGGTTCTTGTCAACAGAGCAGCCCTAAACTTTGGGGTGCCTGTGTCTTGCTGATTTTTAGTTTTCCCAATTTATACGCCCATGAGTGGACGTGCCCTATGCTCCCTAAGCTGTGTTTTTTCGATGTTTCAGGACACAACGTACACTTCTCCAGAGTGGCTGTTGGCAACTTACATCCCGCCCATCAGCGTAGCAAGGCTGCCATTTCTCCATGGCCTGTCCTGCCTTTCTGGTTTTGACACTTTTTGCAGCATGGCCCTTTTGAACGATGGGAAGCGAGACTTCTTTGTAGCGCTGATTTGCCTTTCCAGGTTGCTTGGTTGGCCAAAAAGGGCGTATGCGTTTTTTCCTGAATATATTCAGGAAAAAACGCATACGCCCTTTTTGGACAAGGGCATCATTGTCGACGTTTTGCCGCTTTTCATGTGCTTTACAGGCGATTCGAATCTACCTCCTGAAATCTGTTTCCTGCAATTCTGCCTTGCTTTCAAATCCTCTTCGTTGCCTTCCCTCAATATATCTGTGGATGAGAGTTATCATTTATAACTCTGCGGGTTTGTGAATTGCAGTGTCCCTGAGCTCCATTTTTCAAGTCGCTTTTTTGGGAGCTGGCCGCAAACGCGCGGGATTGCCTCAGGCCCTATTCTGCTTCTGGGCGGCAGGCTGAGCCTGTGGTTAGTTCTTCTTCCTGATGGGAAAATAGAGTGAACTGTGCCTGTCCCAACACCTAGATATAGTCTCTCATTGGTTGCCCCTCTTCCCGTTCACCCTCAGGACAAATTGCAACCTGTAGGGAACAGGAGGTTAAAGGTGCTGATTCTCCAAGTAAGTTGATTGCTAGTAAAGTAGCTGGAAAGGCGAACCCGAGCACAAGGAGATGAGAAATGGGGTGTGTTTTAGAAACCTTTCAAAATCACACGGTGTACCATCTTCTGAGTTTCTCATGCATGTTTTCGATGTAGGAAGATGCCCTTGAACCTGGAGACTTGGGACCCATGGGATGGGTACCACGCAGTATTACTTTAAAGGGTCTGCGTTTGCTCACCCAAACTCTCAGCCCGAAGAGTGTCCACCCTTATGTCTCATCCAGCTGTGGGTCTAGATATGGTCAATCCAGGTTGCATGTCAGCCCCTGAACGAATTTTGTAAGAATTTCTCTCTCTTTCACTGTCTTTGTTTTACGGGTTTTTAAAAGTAATTTATTTTTATAATGGGGTTTAGCTGCTTTTCACGGCTGTGTTTATGCGGCTTTACACCCACTTGACTCACTTCCAGATAGATATCAATACATAGGTTTTAAGATTGTTACTAGTCATATATATTCTTGTGCGGTGAATAGGGGGTGTTGAGTCCAGTTCACTGAGCAAGGAGTAGGTCTTGTGTATTACATATTGGGTGTATGGAACGGTATCTGAGCGAATTTGAACCCCTTGTTTTATGCATCACCCCACCTCACCTTTCCCGTTAAGCAGCCATAGTGTGTTTTCTAAACGTGTGACTCTGTTCTGTTCTGTAATTCAGTTCAAGTGTAGCGGTTTTTACATTCCCTCTATAAGTGATAGCTTATGATAAGTGTCTTTTTCTGTGTGACTTATTTCACTTAGAATCGTCGTACCTAAGTCCACTCATCTTGCTTCTACTAGCCTTATGACATTGATTTCATGTCTGAGTGATATTCCATTGTACATAAGGACCACAACTTTTTTATCCATTTTTCTCTTTCCTGGGATATTTAAGGTGTCATGAAGTGGAGGTTCTTGTCAACAGAGCAGCCCCAAACTTTGGGGTGCCTGTGTCTTGCTCATTTTTAGTTTTCCCAATTTATACGCCCATGAGTGGACGTTTCCTATGCTCACTAAGCTGTGTTTTTTCGATGTTTCAGGACACACCGTACACTTCTCCAGAGTGGCTGTTGGCAATTAACATCCCGCCCATCAGCGTAGCAAGGCTGCCATTTCTCCATGGCCTGTCCTGCATTTCTGGTTTTGACACTTTTTGCAGCATGTCCCTTTTGGCCGATGGGAAGCGAGACTTCTTTTTAGCGCTGATTTGCCTTTCCAGGTTGCTTGGTTGGCCAAAAAGGGCGTATGCGTTTTTTCCTGAATATATTCAGGAAAAAACGCATACGCCCTTTTTGGCCAAGGGCATCATTGTCGACGTTTTGCCGCTTTTCATGTGCCTTAAAGGCGATTCGAATCTACCTCCTGAAATCTGTTTCCTGCAATTCTGCCTTGCTTTCAAATCCTCTTCGTTGCCTTCCCTCAATATATTTGTGGACGAGAGTTATCATTTATAACTCAGCAGGTTTGTGAATGGCAGTGCCCCTGAGCTCCATTTTGCAACTGTCTTGTTTGGGAGCTGGCCGCAAAAGCACGGGATTTCCTCAGGCCCTATTCTGGTTCCCGGCGGCAGGCTGAGCCTGTGGTTAATTCTTCTTCCTGATGGGAAAATAGAGTGACCTGTGCCTGTCCCAACACCTAGATCTAGTCTCTCATTGGTTGCCCCTCTTCCCGTTCATCCTCAGGACAAATTGCAACCTGAACAGAACAGGAGGTTAAAGGTGCTGATTCTCCAAGTAGGGAGATTGCTAGTGAAGTAGCTGGAATGGCGAACCCGAGCACAAGGAGATGAGAAATGAGGTGCGTTTTAGAAACCTTTCAAAATCACACGGTGTACCTTCTTCTGGGTTCCTCATGCAAGTTTTCGATGTAGGAAGATGCCCTTGAACCTGGAGATTTGGGACCCATGGGATGGGTACCATGCAGTATTACTTTAAAGGGTCTGCGCTTGCTCACCCAACCTCACCCAACCTCTCAGCCCCAAGAGTGTCCACCCTTATGTCTCATCCAGCTGTGGGTCTAGATATGGTCAATCCAGGTGGCAAAACAGCCCCTGAACGAATTTTGTAAGAATTTCTCTCTCTTTCACTGTCTTTGTTTTACGGGTTTTTAAAAGTAATTTATTTTTATAATGGGGTTTAGCTGCTTTTCACGGCTGTGTTTATGCGGATTTACACCCACTTGACTCACTTCCAGACAGATATCAATACATAGGTTTTAAGATTGTTACTAGTCACATATATTCTTGTGCGGTGAATAGGGCGTGTTGAGTCCAGTTCACTGAGCAAGGAGTAGGTCTTGTCTATTACATATTGGGTGTATGGAACGGTATCTGAGCGAATTTGAACCCCTTGTTTTATGCATCACCCCACCTCACCTTTCCCGTTAAGCAGCCATAGTGTGTTTTCTAAACGTGTGACTCTGTTCTGTTATGTAATTCAGTTCAAGTGTAGCGGTTTTTACATTCCCTCTATAAGTGATAGCTTATGATAAGTGTCTTTTTCTGTGTGACTTATTTCACGTAGAATCGTCGTACCTAAGTCCACTCATCTTGCTTCTACTAGCCTTATGACATTGATTTCATGTCTGAGTGATATTCCATTGTACATAAGGACCACAACTTTTTTATCCATTTTTCTCTTTCCTGGGATATTTAAGGTGTCATGAAGTGGAGGTTCTTGTCAACAGAGCAGCCCCAAACTTTGGGGTGCCTGTGTCTTGCTCATTTTTAGTTTTCCCAATTTATACGCCCATGAGTGGACGTGCCCTATGCTACCTAAGCTGTGTTTTTTCGATGTTTCAGGACACACCGTACACTTCTCCAGAGTGGCTGTTGGCAATTTACATCCCGCCCATCAGCGTAGCAAGGCTGCCATTTCTCCATGGCCTGTCCTGCATTTCTGGTTTTGACACTTTTTGCAGCATGTCCCTTTTGGCCGATGGGAAGCGAGACTTCTTTGTAGCGCTGATTTGCCTTTCCAGGTTGCTTGGTTGGCCAAAAAGGGCGTATGCGTTTTTTCCTGAATATATTCAGGAAAAAACGCATACGCCCTTTTTGGCCAAGGGCATCATTGTCGACGTTTTGCCGCTTTTCATGTGCCTTAAAGGCGATTCGAATCTACCTCCTGAAATCTGTTTCCTGCAATTCTGCCTTGCTTTCAAATCCTCTTTGTTGCCTTCCCTCAATATATCTGTGGATGAGAGTTATCACTTATAACTCTGCGGGTTTGTGAATTGCAGTGTCCCTGAGCTCCATTTTTCAACTGTCTTTTTTGAGAGCTGGCCGCAAAAGCACGGGATTGCCTCAGGCCCTATTCTGGTTCCTGGCAGCAGGCTGAGCCTGTGGTTAATTCTTCTTCCTGATGGGAAAATAGAGTGACCTCTGCCTGTCCCAACAGCTAGATCTAGTCTCTCATTGGTTCCCCCTCTTCCCGTTCATCCTCAGGACAAATTGTAACCTGTAGGGAACAGGAGGTTAAAGGTGCTGATTCTCCAAGTAGGGAGATTGCTAGTAAAGTAGCTGGAATGGCGAACCCGAGCACAAGGAGATGAGAAATGAGGTGCGTTTTAGAAACCTTTCAAAATCAAACGGTGTAACATCTTCTGAGTTTCTCATGCTTGTTTTCGATGTAGGAAGATGCCCTTGAACCTGGAGACTTGGGACCCATGGGATGGGTACCACGCAGTATTACTTTAAAGGGTCTGCGTTTGCTCACCCAACCTAACCCAACCTTTCAGCCCCAAGAGTGTCCACCCTTATGTCTCATCCAGCTGTGCGTGTAGATATGGTCAATCCAGGTTGCATCACAGCCTCTGAACGAATTTTTAAGAATTTCTCTCTCTTTCACTGTCTTTGTTTTACGGGTTTTTAAAAGTAATTTAGTTTTATAATGGGGTTTAGCTGCTTTTCACGGCTGTGTTTATGCGGCTTTACACCCACTTGACTCACTTCCAGACAGATATCAATACATAGGTTTTAAGATTCTTACTAGTCACATATATTCTTGTGCGGTGAATAGGGGGTGTTGAGTCCAGTTCACTGAGCAAGGAGTAGGTCTTGTCTATTACATATTGGGTGTATGGAACGGTATCTGAGCGAATTTGAAACCCTTGTTTTATGCATCACCCCACCTCACCTTTCCCGTTAAGCAGCCATAGTGTGTTTTCTAAACGTGTGACTCTGTTCTGTTTTGTAATTCAGTTCAAGTGTAGCGGTTTTTACATTCCTTCTATAAGTGATAGCTTATGATAAGTGTCTTTTTCTGTGTGACTTATTTCACTTAGAATCGTCGTACCTAAGTCCACTCATCTTGCTTCTACTAGCCTTATGACATTGATTTCATGTCTGAGTGATATTCCATTGTACATAAGGACCACAACTTCTTTATCCATTTTTCTCTTTCCTGGGATATTTAAGGTGTCATGAAGTGGAGGTTCTTGTCAACAGAGCAGCCCTAAACTTTGGGGTGCCTGTGTCTTGCTGATTTTTAGTTTTCCCAATTTATACGCCCATGAGTGGACGTGCCCTATGCTCCCTAAGCTGTGTTTTTTCGATGTTTCAGGACACACCGTACACTTCTCCAGAGTGGCTCTTGGCAATTTACATCCCGCCCATCAGCGTAGCAAGGCTGCCATTTCTCCATGGCCTGTCCTGCATTTCTGGTTTTGACACTTTTTGCAGCATGACCCTTTTGACCGATGGGAAGCGAGACTTCTTTGTAGCACTGATTTGCCTTTCCAGGTTGCTTGGTTGGCCAAAAAGGGCGTATGCGTTTTTTCCTGAATATATTCAGGAAAAAACGCATACGCACTTTTTGACCAAGGGCATCATTGTCGACGTTTTGCCGCTTTTCATGTGCCTTAAAGGCGATTCGAATCTACCTCCTGAAATCTGTTTCCTGCAATTCTGCCTTGCTTTCAAATCCTCTTCGTTGCCTTCCCTCAATATATTTGTGGACGAGAGTTATCATTTATAACTCAGCAGGTTTGTGAATGGCAGTGTCCCTGAGCTCCATTTTTCAAGTCACTTTTTTGGGAGCTGGCCGCAAAAGCGCGGGATTGCCTCAGGCCCTATTCTGGTTCCCGGCGGCAGGCTGAACCTGTGGTTAGTTCTTCTTCCTGATGGGAAAATAGAGTGAACTGTGCCTGTCCCAACACCTAGATATAGTCTCTCATTGGTTGCCCCTCTTCCCGTTCATCCTCAGGACAAATTGCAACCTGTACAGAACAGGAGGTTAAAGGTGCTGATTCTCCAAGTAAGTTGATTGCTAGTAAAGTAGCTGGAAAGGCGAACCCGAGCACAAGGAGATGAGAAATGGGGTGTGTTTTAGAAACCTTTCAAAATCACACGGTGTACCTTCTTCTGGGTTCCTCATGCAAGTTTTCGATGTAGGAAGATGCCCTTGAACCTGGAGATTTGGGACCCATGGGCTGGGTACCATGCAGTATTACTTTAAAGGGTCTGCGCTTGCTCACCCAACCTCACCCAACCTCTCAGCCCCAAGAGTGTCCACCCTTATGTCTCATCCAGCTGTGGGTCTAGATATGGTCAATCCAGGTTGCATCACAGCCCCTGAACTAATTTTGTAAGAATTTCTCTCTCTTTCACTGTCTTTGTTTTACGGGTTTTTAAAAGTAATTTATTTTTATAATGGGGTTTAGCTGCTTTTCACGGCTGTGTTTATGCGGCTTTACACCCACTTGACTCACTTCCAGACAGATATCAATACATAGGTTTTAAGATTGTTACTAGTCACATATATTCTTGTGCGGTGAATAGGGCGTGTTGAGTCCAGTTCACTGAGCAAGGAGTAGGTCTTGTCTATTACATATTGGGTGTATGGAACGGTATCTGAGCGAATTTGAACCCCTTGTTTTATGCATCACCCCACCTCACCTTTCCCGTTAAGCAGCCATAGTGTGTTTTCTAAACGTGTGACTCTGTTCTGTTTTGTAATTCAGTTCAAGTGTAGCGGTTTTTACATTCCCTCTATAAGTGATAGCTTATGATAAGTGTCTTTTTCTGTGTGACTTATTTCACTTAGAATCGTCGTACCTAAGTCCACTCATCTTGCTTCTACTAGCCTTATGACATTGATTTCATGTCTGAGTGATATTGCATTGTACATAAGGACCACAACTTCTTTATCCATTTTTCTCTTTCCTGGGATATTTAAGGTGTCATGTAGTGGAGGTTCTTGTCAACAGAGCAGCCCTAAACTTTGGGGTGCCTGTGTCTTGCTGATTTTTAGTTTTCCCAATTTATACGCACATGAGTGGACGTGCCCTATGCTCCCTAAGCTGTGTTTTTTCGATGTTTCAGGACACACCGTACACTTCTCTAGAGTGGCTGTTGGCAACTTACATCCCGCTCATCAGCGTAGCAAGGCTGCCATTTCTCCATGGCCTGTCCTGCATTTCTGGTTTGACACTTTTTGCAGCATGGCCCTTTTGACCGATGGGAAGCGAGACTTCTTTGTAGCGCTGATTTGCCTTTCCAGGTTGCTTGGTTGGCCAAAAAGGGCGTATGCGTTTTTTCCTGAATATATTCAGGAAAAAACGCATACGCCCTTTTTGGCCAAGGGCATCATTGTCGACGTTTTGCCGCTTTTCATGTGCTTTACAGGCGATTCGAATCTACCTCCTGAAATCTGTTTCCTGCAATTCTGCCTTGCTTTCAAATCCTCTTCGTTGCTTTCCCTCAATATATCTGTGGATGAGAGTTATCATTTATAACTCTGCGGGTTTGTGAATTGCAGTGTCCCTGAGCTCCATTTTTCAACTCGCTTTTTTGAGAGCTGGCCGCAAAAGCGCGGGATTGCCTCAGGCCCTATTCTGCTTCTGGGCGGCAGGCTGAGCCTGTGGTTAATTCTTCTTCCTGATGGGAAAATAGGGTGACCTGTGCCTGTCCCAAAACCTAGATCTAGTCTCTCATTGGTTGCTCCTCTTCCCGTTCATCCTCAGGACAAATTGCAACCTGTAGGGAACAGGAGGTTAAAGGTGCTGATTCTCCAAGTAAGTTGATTGCTAGTAAAGTAGCTGGAAAGGCGAACCCGAGCACAAGGAGATGAGAAATGGGGTGTGTTTTAGAAACCTTTCAAAATCACACGGTGTACCATCTTCTGAGTTTCTCATGCATGTTTTCGATGTAGGAAGATGCCCTTGAACCTGGAGATTTGGGACCCATGGGATGGGTACCACGCAGTATTACTTTAAAGGGTCTGCGTTTGCTCACCCAACCTCTCAGCCCCAAGAGTGTCCACCCTTATGTCTCATCCAGCTGTGGGTCTAGATATGGTCAATCCAGGTTGCATCTCAGCCCCTGAACGAATTTTGTAAGAATTTCTCTCTCTTTCACTGTCTTTGTTTTACGGGTTTTTAAAAGTAATTTATTTTTATAATGGGGTTTAGCTGCTTTTCACGGCTGTGTTTATGCGGCTTTACACCCACTTGACTCACTTCCAGATAGATATCAATACATAGGTTTTAAGATTGTTACTAGTCATATATATTCTTGTGCGGTGAATAGGGGGTGTTGAGTCCAGTTCACTGAGCAAGGAGTAGGTCTTGTCTATTACATATTGGGTGTATGGAACGGTATCTGAGCGAATTTGAACCCCTTGTTTTATGCATCACCCCACCTCACCTTTCCCGTTAAGCAGCCATAGTGTGTTTTCTAAACGTGTGACTCTGTTCTGTTTTGTAATTCAGTTCAAGTGTAGCGGTTTTTACATTCCCTCTATAAGTGATAGCTTATGATAAGTGTCTTTTTCGGTGTGACTTATTTCACGTAGAATCGTCGTACCTAAGTCCACTCATCTTGCTTCTACTAGCCTTATGACATTGATTTCATGTCTGAGTGATATTCCATTGTACATAAGGACCACAACTTTTTTATCCATTTTTCTCTTTCCTGGGATATTTAAAGTGTCATGAAGTGGAGGTTCTTGTCAACAGAGCAGCCCCAAACTTTGGGGTGCCTGTGTCTTGCTCATTTTTAGTTTTCCCAATTTATACGCCCATGAGTGGACGTTTCCTATGCTCACTAAGCTGTGTTTTTTCGATGTTTCAGGACACACCGTACACTTCTCCAGAGTGGCTGTTGGCAATTAACATCCCGCCCATCAGCGTAGCAAGGCTGCCATTTCTCCATGGCCTGTCCTGCATTTCTGGTTTTGACACTTTTTGCAGCATGTCCCTTTTGGCCTATGGGAAGCGAGACTTCTTTTTAGCGCTGATTTGCCTTTCCAGGTTGCTTGGTTGGCCAAAAAGGGCGTATGCGTTTTTTCCTGAATATATTCAGGAAAAAACGCATACGCCCTTTTTGGCCAAGGGCATCATTGTCGACGTTTTGCCGCTTTTCATGTGCCTTAAAGGCGATTCGAATCTACCTCCTGAAATCTGTTTCCTGCAATTCTGCCTTGCTTTCAAATCCTCTTCGTTGCCTTCCCTCAATATATTTGTGGACGAGAGTTATCATTTATAACTCAGCAGGTTTGTGAATGGCAGTGCCCCTGAGCTCCATTTTGCAACTGTCTTGTTTGGGAGCTGGCCGCAAAAGCACGGGATTTCCTCAGGCCCTATTCTGGTTCCCGGCGGCAGGCTGAGCCTGTGGTTAATTCTTCTTCCTGATGGGAAAATAGAGTGACCTGTGCCTGTCCCAACACCTAGATCTAGTCTCTCATTGGTTGCCCCTCTTCCCGTTCATCCTCAGGACAAATTGCAACCTGAACAGAACAGGAGGTTAAAGGTGCTGATTCTCCAAGTAGGGAGATTGCTAGTGAAGTAGCTGGAATGGCGAACCCGAGCACAAGGAGATGAGAAATGAGGTGCGTTTTAGAAACCTTTCAAAATCACACGGTGTACCTTCTTCTGGGTTCCTCATGCAAGTTTTCGATGTAGGAAGATGCCCTTGAACCTGGAGATTTGGGACCCATGGGCTGGGTACCATGCAGTATTACTTTAAAGGGTCTGCGCTTGCTCACCCAACCTCACCCAACCTCTCAGCCCCAAGAGTGTCCACCCTTATGTCTCATCCAGCTGTGGGTCTAGATATGGTCAATCCAGGTGGCATCACAGCCCCTGAACGAATTTTGTAAGAATTTCTCTCTCTTTCACTGTCTTTGTTTTACGGGTTTTTAAAAGTAATTTATTTTTATAATGGGGTTTAGCTGCTTTTCACGGCTGTGTTTATGCGGATTTACACCCACTTGACTCACTTCCAGACAGATATCAATACATAGGTTTTAAGATTGTTACTAGTCACATATATTCTTGTGCGGTGAATAGGGCGTGTTGAGTCCAGTTCACTGAGCAAGGAGTAGGTCTTGTCTATTACATATTGGGTGTATGGAACGGTATCTGAGCGAATTTGAACCCCTTGTTTTATGCATCACCCCACCTCACCTTTCCCGTTAAGCAGCCATAGTGTGTTTTCTAAACGTGTGATTCTGTTCTGTTCTGTAATTCAGTTCAAGTGTAGCGGTTTTTACATTCCCTCTATAAGTGATAGCTTATGATAAGTGTCTTTTTCTGTGTGACTTATTTCACGTAGAATCGTCGTACCTAAGTCCACTCATCTTGCTTCTACTAGCCTTATGACATTGATTTCATGTCTGAGTGATATTCCATTGTACATAAGGACCACAACTTCTTTATCCATTTTTCTCTTTCCTGGGATATTTAAGGTGTCATGAAGTGGAGGTTCTTGTCAACAGAGCAGCCCTAAACTTTGGGGTGCCTGTGTCTTGCTGATTTTTAGTTTTCCCAATTTATACGCCCATGAGTGGACGTTCCCTATGCTCCCTAAGCTGTGTTTTTTCGATGTTTCAGGACACACCGTACACTTCTCCAGAGTGGCTGTTGGCAATTAACATCCCGCCCTTCAGCGTAGCAAGGCTGCCATTTCTCCATGGCCTGTCCTGCATTTCTGGTTTTGACACTTTTTGCAGCATGACCCTTTTGACCGATGGGAAGCGAGACTTCTTTTTAGCACTGATTTGCCTTTCCAGGTTGCTTGGTTGGCCAAAAAGGGCGTATGCGTTTTTTCCTGAATATATTCAGGAAAAAACGCATACGCCCTTTTTGGCCAAGGGCATCATTGTCGACGTTTTGCCGCTTTTCATATGCTTTAAAGGCGATTCGAATCTACCTCCTGAAACCTGTTTCCTGCAATTCTGCCTTGCTTTCAAATCCTCTTCGTTGCCTTCCCTCAATATATTTGTGGACGAGAGTTATCATTTATAACTCAGCAGGTTTGTGAATGGCAGTCCCCCTGAGCTCCATTTTTCAACTGTCTTTTTTGGGAGCTGGCCGCAAAAGCACGGGATTGCCTCAGGCCCTATTCTGGTTCCCGGTGGCAGGCTGAGCCTGTGGTTAATTCTTCTTCCTGATGGGAAAATAGAGTGACCTGTGCCTGTCCCAACACCTAGATCTAGTCTCTCATTGGTTGCCCCTCTTCCCGTTCATCCTCAGGACAAATTGCAACCTGTAGGGAACAGGAGGTTAAAGGTGCTGATTCTCCAAGTAGGGAGATTGCTAGTAAAGTAGCTGGAATGGCGAACCCGAGCACAAGGAGATGAGAAATGAGGTGCGTTTTAGAAACCTTTCAAAATCACACGGTGTACCATCTTCTGAGTTTCTCATGCATGTTTTCGATGTAGGAAGATGCCCTTGAACCTGGAGATTTGGGACCCATGGGATGGGTACCACGCAGTATTACTTTAAAGGGTCTGCATTTGCTCACCCAACCTCACCCAACCTGTCAGCCCCAAGAGTGTCCACCCTTATGTCTCATCCAGCTGTGGGTCTAGATATGGTCAATCCAGGTTGCATCACAGCCCCTGAACGAATTTTGTAAGAATTTCTCTCTCTTTCACTGTCTTTGTTTTACGGGTTTTTAAAAGTAATTTATTTTTATAATGGGGTTTAGCTGCTTTTCACGGCTGTGTTTATGCGGCTTTACACCCACTTGACTCACTTCCAGACAGATATCAATACATAGGTTTTAAGATTGTTACTAGTCACATATATTCTTGTGCGGTGAATAGGGGGTGTTGAGTCCAGTTCACTGAGCAAGGAGTAGGTCTTGTCTATTACATATTGGGTGTATGGAACGGTATCTCAGCGAATTTGAACCCCTTGTTTTATGCATCACCCCACCTCAGCTTTCCCGTTAAGCAGCCATAGTGTGTTTTCTAAACGTGTGATTCTGTTCTGTTCTGTAATTCAGTTCAAGTGTAGCGGTTTTTACATTCCCTCTATAAGTGATAGCTTATGATAAGTGTCTTTTTCTGTGTGACTTATTTCACTTAGAATCGTCGTACCTAAGTCCACTCATCTTGCTTCTACTAGCCTTATGACATTGATTTCATGTCTGAGTGATATTCCATTGTACATAAGGACCACAACTTCTTTATCCATTTTTCTCTTTCCTGGGATATTTAAAGTGTCATGAAGTGGAGGTTCTTGTCAACAGAGCAGCCCCAAACATTGGGGTGCCTGTGTCTTGCTCATTTTTAGTTTTCCCAATTTATACGCCCATGAGTGGACGTTTCCTATGCTCACTAAGCTGTGTTTTTTCGATGTTTCAGGACACACCGTACACTTCTCCAGAGTGGCTGTTGGCAATTAACATCCCGCCCATCAGCGTAGCAAGGCTGCCATTTCTCCATGGCCTGTCCTGCATTTCTGGTTTTGACACTTTTTGCAGCATGTCCCTTTTGGCCGATGGGAAGCGAGACTTCTTTTTAGCGCTGATTTGCCTTTCCAGGTTGCTTGGTTGGCCAAAAAGGGCGTATGCGTTTTTTCCTGAATATATTCAGGAAAAAACGCATACGCCCTTTTTGCCCAAGGGCATCATTGTCGACGTTTTGCTGCTTTTCATGTGCCTTAAAGGCGATTCGAATCTACCTCCTGAAATCTGTTTCCTGCAATTCTGCCTTGCTTTCAAATCCTCTTCGTTGCCTTCCCTCAATATATTTGTGGACGAGAGTTATCATTTATAACTCAGCAGGTTTGTGAATGGCAGTGCCCCTGAGCTCCATTTTGCAACTGTCTTGTTTGGGAGCTGGCCGCAAAAGCACGGGATTTCCTCAGGCCCTATTCTGGTTCCCGGCGGCAGGCTGAGCCTGTGGTTAATTCTTCTTCCTGATGGGAAAATAGAGTGACCTGTGCCTGTCCCAACACCTAGATCTAGTCTCTCATTGGTTGCCCCTCTTCCCGTTCATCCTCAGGACAAATTGCAACCTGAACAGAACAGGAGGTTAAAGGTGCTGATTCTCCAAGTAGGGAGATTGCTAGTGAAGTAGCTGGAATGGCGAACCCGAGCACAAGGAGATGAGAAATGAGGTGCGTTTTAGAAACCTTTCAAAATCACACGGTGTACCTTCTTCTGGGTTCCTCATGCAAGTTTTCGATGTAGGAAGATGCCCTTGAACCTGGAGATTTGGGACCCATGGGATGGGTACCATGCAGTATTACTTTAAAGGGTCTGCGCTTGCTCACCCAACCTCACCCAACCTCTCAGCCCCAAGAGTGTCCACCCTTATGTCTCATCCAGCTGTGGGTCTAGATATGGTCAATCCAGGTGGCATCACAGCCCCTGAACGAATTTTGTAAGAATTTCTCTCTCTTTCACTGTCTTTGTTTTACGGGTTTTTAAAAGTAATTTATTTTTATAATGGGGTTTAGCTGCTTTTCACGGCTGTGTTTATGCGGATTTACACCCACTTGACTCACTTCCAGACAGATATCAATACATAGGTTTTAAGATTGTTACTAGTCACATATATTCTTGTGCGGTGAATAGGGGGTGTTGAGTCCAGTTCACTGAGCAAGGAGTAGGTCTTGTCTATTACATATTGGGTGTATGGAACGGTATCTGAGCGAATTTGAACCCCTTGTTTTATGCATCACCCCACCTCACCTTTCCCGTTAAGCAGCCATAGTGTGTTTTCTAAACGTGTGACTCTGTTCTGTTCTGTAATTCAGTTCAAGTGTAGCGGTTTTTACATTCCCTCTATAAGTGATAGCTTATGATAAGTGTCTTTTTCTGTGTGACTTATTTCACGTAGAATCGTCGTACCTAAGTCCACTCATCTTGCTTCTACTAGCCTTATGACATTGATTTCATGTCTGAGTGATATTCCATTGTACATAAGGACCACAACTTCTTTATCCATTTTTCTCTTTCCTGGGATATTTAAGGTGTCATGAAGTGGAGGTTCTTGTCAACAGAGCAGCCCTAAACTTTGGGGTGCCTGTGTCTTGCTGATTTTTAGTTTTCCCAATTTATACGCCCATGAGTGGACGTTCCCTATGCTCCCTAAGCTGTGTTTTTTCGATGTTTCAGGACACACCGTACACTTCTCCAGAGTGGCTGTTGGCAATTAACATCCCGCCCTTCAGCGTAGCAAGGCTGCCATTTCTCCATGGCCTGTCCTGCATTTCTGGTTTTGACACTTTTTGCAGCATGACCCTTTTGACCGATGGGAAGCGAGACTTCTTTGTAGCACTGATTTGCCTTTCCAGGTTGCTTGGTTGGCCAAAAAGGGCGTATGCGTTTTTTCCTGAATATATTCAGGAAAAAACGCATACGCCCTTTTTGGCCAAGGGCATCATTGTCGACGTTTTGCCGCTTTTCATATGCTTTAAAGGCGATTCGAATCTACCTCCTGAAACCTGTTTCCTGCAATTCTGCCTTGCTTTCAAATCCTCTTCGTTGCCTTCCCTCAATATATTTGTGGACGAGAGTTATCATTTATAACTCAGCAGGTTTGTGAATGGCAGTCCCCCTGAGCTCCATTTTTCAACTGTCTTTTTTGGGAGCTGGCCGCAAAAGCACGGGATTGCCTCAGGCCCTATTCTGGTTCCCGGTGGCAGGCTGAGCCTGTGGTTAATTCTTCTTCCTGATGGGAAAATAGAGTGACCTGTGCCTGTCCCAACACCTAGATCTAGTCTCTCATTGGTTGCCCCTCTTCCCGTTCATCCTCAGGACAAATTGCAACCTGTAGGGAACAGGAGGTTAAAGGTGCTGATTCTCCAAGTAGGGAGATTGCTAGTAAAGTAGCTGGAATGGCGAAACCGAGCACAAGGAGATGAGAAATGAGGTGCGTTTTAGAAACCTTTCAAAATCACACGGTGTACCATCTTCTGAGTTTCTCATGCATGTTTTCGATGTAGGAAGATGCCCTTGAACCTGGAGATTTGGGACCCATGGGATGGGTACCACGCAGTATTACTTTAAAGGGTCTGCATTTGCTCACCCAACCTCACCCAACCTGTCAGCCCCAAGAGTGTCCACCCTTATGTCTCATCCAGCTGTGGGTCTAGATATGGTCAATCCAGGTTGCATCACAGCCCCTGAACGAATTTTGTAAGAATTTCTCTCTCTTTCACTGTCTTTGTTTTACGGGTTTTTAAAAGTAATTTATTTTTATAATGGGGTTTAGCTGCTTTTCACGGCTGTGTTTATGCGGCTTTACACCCACTTGACTCACTTCCAGACAGATATCAATACATAGGTTTTAAGATTGTTACTAGTCACATATATTCTTGTGCGGTGAATAGGGGGTGTTGAGTCCAGTTCACTGAGCAAGGAGTAGGTCTTGTCTATTACATATTGGGTGTATGGAACGGTATCTCAGCGAATTTGAACCCCTTGTTTTATGCATCACCCCACCTCAGCTTTCCCGTTAAGCAGCCATAGTGTGTTTTCTAAACGTGTGATTCTGTTCTGTTCTGTAATTCAGTTCAAGTGTAGCGGTTTTTACATTCCCTCTATAAGTGATAGCTTATGATAAGTGTCTTTTTCTGTGTGACTTATTTCACTTAGAATCGTCGTACCTAAGTCCACTCATCTTGCTTCTACTAGCCTTATGACATTGATTTCATGTCTGAGTGATATTCCATTGTACATAAGGACCACAACTTCTTTATCCATTTTTCTCTTTCCTGGGATATTTAAAGTGTCATGAAGTGGAGGTTCTTGTCAACAGAGCAGCCCCAAACATTGGGGTGCCTGTGTCTTGCTCATTTTTAGTTTTCCCAATTTATACGCCCATGAGTGGACGTTTCCTATGCTCACTAAGCTGTGTTTTTTCGATGTTTCAGGACACACCGTACACTTCTCCAGAGTGGCTGTTGGCAATTAACATCCCGCCCATCAGCGTAGCAAGGCTGCCATTTCTCCATGGCCTGTCCTGCATTTCTGGTTTTGACACTTTTTGCAGCATGTCCCTTTTGGCCGATGGGAAGCGAGACTTCTTTTTAGCGCTGATTTGCCTTTCCAGGTTGCTTGGTTGGCCAAAAAGGGCGTATGCGTTTTTTCCTGAATATATTCAGGAAAAAACGCATACGCCCTTTTTGCCCAAGGGCATCATTGTCGACGTTTTGCCGCTTTTCATGTGCCTTAAAGGCGATTCGAATCTACCTCCTGAAATCTGTTTCCTGCAATTCTGCCTTGCTTTCAAATCCTCTTCGTTGCCTTCCCTCAATATATTTGTGGACGAGAGTTATCATTTATAACTCAGCAGGTTTGTGAATGGCAGTGCCCCTGAGCTCCATTTTGCAACTGTCTTGTTTGGGAGCTGGCCGCAAAAGCACGGGATTTCCTCAGGCCCTATTCTGGTTCCCGGCGGCAGGCTGAGCCTGTGGTTAATTCTTCTTCCTGATGGGAAAATAGAGTGACCTGTGCCTGTCCCAACACCTAGATCTAGTCTCTCATTGGTTGCCCCTCTTCCCGTTCATCCTCAGGACAAATTGCAACCTGAACAGAACAGGAGGTTAAAGGTGCTGATTCTCCAAGTAGGGAGATTGCTAGTGAAGTAGCTGGAATGGCGAACCCGAGCACAAGGAGATGAGAAATGAGGTGCGTTTTAGAAACCTTTCAAAATCACACGGTGTACCTTCTTCTGGGTTCCTCATGCAAGTTTTCGATGTAGGAAGATGCCCTTGAACCTGGAGATTTGGGACCCATGGGATGGGTACCATGCAGTATTACTTTAAAGGGTCTGCGCTTGCTCACCCAACCTCACCCAACCTCTCAGCCCCAAGAGTGTCCACCCTTATGTCTCATCCAGCTGTGGGTCTAGATATGGTCAATCCAGGTGGCATCACAGCCCCTGAACGAATTTTGTAAGAATTTCTCTCTCTTTCACTGTCTTTGTTTTACGGGTTTTTAAAAGTAATTTATTTTTATAATGGGGTTTAGCTGCTTTTCACGGCTGTGTTTATGCGGATTTACACCCACTTGACTCACTTCCAGACAGATATCAATACATAGGTTTTAAGATTGTTACTAGTCACATATATTCTTGTGCGGTGAATAGGGCGTGTTGAGTCCAGTTCACTGAGCAAGGAGTAGGTCTTGTCTATTACATATTGGGTGTATGGAACGGTATCTGAGCGAATTTGAACCCCTTGTTTTATGCATCACCCCACCTCACCTTTCCCGTTAAGCAGCCATAGTGTGTTTTCTAAACGTGTGACTCTGTTCTGTTCTGTAATTCAGTTCAAGTGTATCGGTTTTTACATTCCCTCTATAAGTGATAGCTTATGATAAGTGTCTTTTTCTGTGTGACTTATTTCACGTAGAATCGTCGTACCTAAGTCCACTCATCTTGCTTCTACTAGCCTTATGACATTGATTTCATGTCTGAGTGATATTCCATTGTACATAAGGACCACAACTTCTTTATCCATTTTTCTCTTTCCTGGGATATTTAAGGTGTCATGAAGTGGAGGTTCTTGTCAACAGAGCAGCCCTAAACTTTGGGGTGCCTGTGTCTTGCTGATTTTTAGTTTTCCCAATTTATACGCCCATGAGTGGACGTTCCCTATGCTCCCTAAGCTGTGTTTTTTCGATGTTTCAGGACACACCGTACACTTCTCCAGAGTGGCTGTTGGCAATTAACATCCCGCCCATCAGCGTAGCAAGGCTGCCATTTCTCCATGGCCTGTCCTGCATTTCTGGTTTTGACACTTTTTGCAGCATGACCCTTTTGACCGATGGGAAGCGAGACTTCTTTGTAGCACTGATTTGCCTTTCCAGGTTGCTTGGTTGGCCAAAAAGGGCGTATGCGTTTTTTCCTGAATATATTCAGGAAAAAACGCATACGCCCTTTTTGGCCAAGGGCATCATTGTCGACGTTTTGCCGCTTTTCATGTGCTTTAAAGGCGATTCGAATCTACATCCTGAAACCTGTTTCCTGCAATTCTGCCTTGCTTTCAAATCCTCTTCGTTGCCTTCCCTCAATATATTTGTGGACGAGAGTTATCATTTATAACTCAGCAGGTTTGTGAATGGCAGTCCCCCTGAGCTCCATTTTTCAACTGTCTTTTTTGGGAGCTGGCCGCAAAAGCACGGGATTGCCTCAGGCCCTATTCTGGTTCCCGGTGGCAGGCTGAGCCTGTGGTTAATTCTTCTTCCTGATGGGAAAATAGAGTGACCTGTGCCTGTCCCAACACCTAGATATAGTCTCTCATTGGTTGCCCCTCTTCCCGTTCATCCTCAGGACAAATTGCAACCTGTAGGGAACAGGAGGTTAAAGGTGCTTATTCTCCAAGTAGGGAGATTGCTAGTAAAGTAGCTGGAATGGCGAAACCGAGCACAAGGAGATGAGAAATGAGGTGCGTTTTAGAAACCTTTCAAAATCACACGGTGTACCATCTTCTGAGTTTCTCATGCATGTTTTCGATGTAGGAAGATGCCCTTAAACCTGGAGATTTGGGACCCATGGGATGGGTACCACGCAGTATTACTTTAAAGGGTCTGCATTTGCTCACCCAACCTCACCCAACCTGTCAGCCCCAAGAGTGTCCACCCTTATGTCTCATCCAGCTGTGGGTCTAGATATGGTCAATCCAGGTTGCATCACAGCCCCTGAACGAATTTTGTAAGAATTTCTCTCTCTTTCACTGTCTTTGTTTTACGGGTTTTTAAAAGTAATTTATTTTTATAATGGGGTTTAGCTGCTTTTCACGGCTGTGTTTATGCGGCTTTACACCCACTTGACTCACTTCCAGACAGATATCAATACATAGGTTTTAAGATTGTTACTAGTCACATATATTCTTGTGCGGTGAATAGGGGGTGTTGAGTCCAGTTCACTGAGCAAGGAGTAGGTCTTGTCTATTACATATTGGGTGTATGGAACGGTATCTGAGCGAATTTGAACCCCTTGTTTTATGCATCACCCCACCTCACCTTTCCCGTTAAGCAGCCATAGTGTGTTTTCTAAACGTGTGATTCTGTTCTGTTCTGTAATTCAGTTCAAGTGTAGCGGTTTTTACATTCCCTCTATAAGTGATAGCTTATGATAAGTGTCTTTTTCTGTGTGACTTATTTCACTTAGAATCGTCGTACCTAAGTCCACTCATCTTGCTTCTACTAGCCTTATGACATTGATTTCATGTCTGAGTGATATTCCATTGTACATAAGGACCACAACTTCTTTATCCATTTTTCTCTTTCCTGGGATATTTAAGGTGTCATGAAGTGGAGGTTCTTGTCAACAGAGCAGCCCTAAACTTTGGGGTGCCTGTGTCTTGCTGATTTTTAGTTTTCCCAATTTATACGCCCATGAGTGGACGTGCCCTATGCTCCCTAAGCTGTGTTTTTTCGATGTTTCAGGACACACCGTACACTTCTCCAGAGTGGCTGTTGGCAACTTACATCCCGCCCATCAGCGTAGCAAGGCTGCCATTTCTCCATGGCCTGTCCTGCATTTCTGGTTTTGACACTTTTTGCAGCATGGCCCTTTTGACCGATGGGAAGCGAGACTTCTTTGTAGCGCTGATTTGCCTTTCCAGGTTGCTTGGTTGGCCAAAAAGGGCGTATGCGTTTTTTCCTGAATATATTCAGGAAAAAACGCATACGCCCTTTTTGGCCAAGGGCATCATTGTCGACGTTCTGCCGCTTTTCATGTGCTTTACAGGCGATTCGAATCTACCTCCTGAAATCTGTTTCCTGCAATTCTGCCTTGCTTTCAAATCCTCTTCGTTGCCTTCCCTCAATATATCTGTGGATGAGAGTTATCATTTATAACTCTGCGGGTTTGTGAATTGCAGTGTCCCTGAGCTCCATTTTTCAAGTCGCTTTTTTGGGAGCTGGCCGCAAAAGCGCGGGATTGCCTCAGGCCCTATTCTGCTTCTGGGCGGCAGGCTGAGCCTGTGGTTAATTCTTCTTCCTGATGGGAAAATAGAGTGAACTGTGCCTGTCCCAACACCTAGATATAGTCTCTCATTGGTTGCCCTTCTTCCCGTTCATCCTCAGGACAAATTGCAACCTGTAGGGAACAGGAGGTTAAAGGTGCTGATTCTCCAAGTAAGTTGATTGCTAGTAAAGTAGCTGGAAAGGCGAACCCGAGCACAAGGAGATGAGAAATGGGGTGTGTTTTAGAAACCTTTCAAAATCACACGGTGTACCATCTTCTGAGTTTCTCATGCATGTTTTCGATGTAGGAAGATGCCCTTGAACCTGGAGATTTGGGACCCATGGGATGGGAACCACGCAGTATTACTTTAAAGGGTCTGCGTTTGCTCACCCAACCTCTCAGCCCCAAGAGTGTCCACTCTTATGTCTCATCCAGCTGTGGGTCTAGATATGGTCAATCCAGGTTGCATCTCAGCCCCTGATCGAATTTTGTAAGAATTTCTCTCTCTTTCACTGTCTTTGTTTTACGGGTTTTTAAAAGTAATTTATTTTTATAATGGGGTTTAGCTGCTTTTCACGGCTGTGTTTATGCGGATTTACACCCACTTGACTCTCTTCCAGACAGATATCAATACATAGGTTTTAAGATTGTTACTAGTCATATATATTCTTGTGCGGTGAATAGGGGGTGTTGAGTCCAGTTCACTGAGCAAGGAGTAGGTCTTGTCTATTACATATTGGGTGTATGGAACGGTATCTCAGCGAATTTGAACCCCTTGTTTTATGCATCACCCCACCTCAGCTTTCCCGTTAAGCAGCCATAGTGTGTTTTCTAAACGTGTGATTCTGTTCTGTTCTGTAATTCAGTTCAAGTGTAGCGGTTTTTACATTCCCTCTATAAGTGATAGCTTATGATAAGTGTCTTTTTCTGTGTGACTTATTTCACTTAGAATCGTCGTACCTAAGTCCACTCATCTTGCTTCTACTAGCCTTATGACATTGATTTCATGTCTGAGTGATATTCCATTGTACATAAGGACCACAACTTCTTTATCCATTTTTCTCTTTCCTGGGATATTTAAAGTGTCATGAAGTGGAGGTTCTTGTCAACAGAGCAGCCCCAAACATTGGGGTGCCTGTGTCTTGCTCATTTTTAGTTTTCCCAATTTATACGCCCATGAGTGGACGTTTCCTATGCTCACTAAGCTGTGTTTTTTCGATGTTTCAGGACACACCGTACACTTCTCCAGAGTGGCTGTTGGCAATTAACATCCCGCCCATCAGCGTAGCAAGGCTGCCATTTCTCCATGGCCTGTCCTGCATTTCTGGTTTTGACACTTTTTGCAGCATGTCCCTTTTGGCCGATGGGAAGCGAGACTTCTTTTTAGCGCTGATTTGCCTTTCCAGGTTGCTTGGTTGGCCAAAAAGGGCGTATGCGTTTTTTCCTGAATATATTCAGGAAAAAACGCATACGCCCTTTTTGCCCAAGGGCATCATTGTCGACGTTTTGCCGCTTTTCATGTGCCTTAAAGGCGATTCGAATCTACCTCCTGAAATCTGTTTCCTGCAATTCTGCCTTGCTTTCAAATCCTCTTCGTTGCCTTCCCTCAATATATTTGTGGACGAGAGTTATCATTTATAACTCAGCAGGTTTGTGAATGGCAGTGCCCCTGAGCTCCATTTTGCAACTGTCTTGTTTGGGAGCTGGCCGCAAAAGCACGGGATTTCCTCAGGCCCTATTCTGGTTCCCGGCGGCAGGCTGAGCCTGTGGTTAATTCTTCTTCCTGATGGGAAAATAGAGTGACCTGTGCCTGTCCCAACACCTAGATCTAGTCTCTCATTGGTTGCCCCTCTTCCCGTTCATCCTCAGGACAAATTGCAACCTGAACAGAACAGGAGGTTAAAGGTGCTGATTCTCCAAGTAGGGAGATTGCTAGTGAAGTAGCTGGAATGGCGAACCCGAGCACAAGGAGATGAGAAATGAGGTGCGTTTTAGAAACCTTTCAAAATCACACGGTGTACCTTCTTCTGGGTTCCTCATGCAAGTTTTCGATGTAGGAAGATGCCCTTGAACCTGGAGATTTGGGACCCATGGGATGGGTACCATGCAGTATTACTTTAAAGGGTCTGCGCTTGCTCACCCAACCTCACCCAACCTCTCAGCCCCAAGAGTGTCCACCCTTATGTCTCATCCAGCTGTGGGTCTAGATATGGTCAATCCAGGTGGCATCACAGCCCCTGAACGAATTTTGTAAGAATTTCTCTCTCTTTCACTGTCTTTGTTTTACGGGTTTTTAAAAGTAATTTATTTTTATAATGGGGTTTAGCTGCTTTTCACGGCTGTGTTTATGCGGATTTACACCCACTTGACTCACTTCCAGACAGATATCAATACATAGGTTTTAAGATTGTTACTAGTCACATATATTCTTGTGCGGTGAATAGGGCGTGTTGAGTCCAGTTCACTGAGCAAGGAGTAGGTCTTGTCTATTACATATTGGGTGTATGGAACGGTATCTGAGCGAATTTGAACCCCTTGTTTTATGCATCACCCCACCTCACCTTTCCCGTTAAGCAGCCATAGTGTGTTTTCTAAACGTGTGACTCTGTTCTGTTCTGTAATTCAGTTCAAGTGTATCGGTTTTTACATTCCCTCTATAAGTGATAGCTTATGATAAGTGTCTTTTTCTGTGTGACTTATTTCACGTAGAATCGTCGTACCTAAGTCCACTCATCTTGCTTCTACTAGCCTTATGACATTGATTTCATGTCTGAGTGATATTCCATTGTACATAAGGACCACAACTTCTTTATCCATTTTTCTCTTTCCTGGGATATTTAAGGTGTCATGAAGTGGAGGTTCTTGTCAACAGAGCAGCCCTAAACTTTGGGGTGCCTGTGTCTTGCTGATTTTTAGTTTTCCCAATTTATACGCCCATGAGTGGACGTTCCCTATGCTCCCTAAGCTGTGTTTTTTCGATGTTTCAGGACACACCGTACACTTCTCCAGAGTGGCTGTTGGCAATTAACATCCCGCCCATCAGCGTAGCAAGGCTGCCATTTCTCCATGGCCTGTCCTGCATTTCTGGTTTTGACACTTTTTGCAGCATGACCCTTTTGACCGATGGGAAGCGAGACTTCTTTGTAGCACTGATTTGCCTTTCCAGGTTGCTTGGTTGGCCAAAAAGGGCGTATGCGTTTTTTCCTGAATATATTCAGGAAAAAACGCATACGCCCTTTTTGGCCAAGGGCATCATTGTCGACGTTTTGCCGCTTTTCATGTGCTTTAAAGGCGATTCGAATCTACATCCTGAAACCTGTTTCCTGCAATTCTGCCTTGCTTTCAAATCCTCTTCGTTGCCTTCCCTCAATATATTTGTGGACGAGAGTTATCATTTATAACTCAGCAGGTTTGTGAATGGCAGTCCCCCTGAGCTCCATTTTTCAACTGTCTTTTTTGGGAGCTGGCCGCAAAAGCACGGGATTGCCTCAGGCCCTATTCTGGTTCCCGGTGGCAGGCTGAGCCTGTGGTTAATTCTTCTTCCTGATGGGAAAATAGAGTGACCTGTGCCTGTCCCAACACCTAGATATAGTCTCTCATTGGTTGCCCCTCTTCCCGTTCATCCTCAGGACAAATTGCAACCTGTAGGGAACAGGAGGTTAAAGGTGCTGATTCTCCAAGTAGGGAGATTGCTAGTAAAGTAGCTGGAATGGCGAAACCGAGCACAAGGAGATGAGAAATGAGGTGCGTTTTAGAAACCTTTCAAAATCACACGGTGTACCATCTTCTGAGTTTCTCATGCATGTTTTCGATGTAGGAAGATGCCCTTAAACCTGGAGATTTGGGACCCATGGGATGGGTACCACGCAGTATTACTTTAAAGGGTCTGCATTTGCTCACCCAACCTCACCCAACCTGTCAGCCCCAAGAGTGTCCACCCTTATGTCTCATCCAGCTGTGGGTCTAGATATGGTCAATCCAGGTTGCATCACAGCCCCTGAACGAATTTTGTAAGAATTTCTCTCTCTTTCACTGTCTTTGTTTTACGGGTTTTTAAAAGTAATTTATTTTTATAATGGGGTTTAGCTGCTTTTCACGGCTGTGTTTATGCGGCTTTACACCCACTTGACTCACTTCCAGACAGATATCAATACATAGGTTTTAAGATTGTTACTAGTCACATATATTCTTGTGCGGTGAATAGGGGGTGTTGAGTCCAGTTCACTGAGCAAGGAGTAGGTCTTGTCTATTACATATTGGGTGTATGGAACGGTATCTGAGCGAATTTGAACCCCTTGTTTTATGCATCACCCCACCTCACCTTTCCCGTTAAGCAGCCATAGTGTGTTTTCTAAACGTGTGATTCTGTTCTGTTCTGTAATTCAGTTCAAGTGTAGCGGTTTTTACATTCCCTCTATAAGTGATAGCTTATGATAAGTGTCTTTTTCTGTGTGACTTATTTCACTTAGAATCGTCGTACCTAAGTCCACTCATCTTGCTTCTACTAGCCTTATGACATTGATTTCATGTCTGAGTGATATTCCATTGTACATAAGGACCACAACTTCTTTATCCATTTTTCTCTTTCCTGGGATATTTAAGGTGTCATGAAGTGGAGGTTCTTGTCAACAGAGCAGCCCTAAACTTTGGGGTGCCTGTGTCTTGCTGATTTTTAGTTTTCCCAATTTATACGCCCATGAGTGGACGTGCCCTATGCTCCCTAAGCTGTGTTTTTTCGATGTTTCAGGACACACCGTACACTTCTCCAGAGTGGCTGTTGGCAACTTACATCCCGCCCATCAGCGTAGCAAGGCTGCCATTTCTCCATGGCCTGTCCTGCATTTCTGGTTTTGACACTTTTTGCAGCATGGCCCTTTTGACCGATGGGAAGCGAGACTTCTTTGTAGCGCTGATTTGCCTTTCCAGGTTGCTTGGTTGGCCAAAAAGGGCGTATGCGTTTTTTCCTGAATATATTCAGGAAAAAACGCATACGCCCTTTTTGGCCAAGGGCATCATTGTCGACGTTCTGCCGCTTTTCATGTGCTTTACAGGCGATTCGAATCTACCTCCTGAAATCTGTTTCCTGCAATTCTGCCTTGCTTTCAAATCCTCTTCGTTGCCTTCCCTCAATATATCTGTGGATGAGAGTTATCATTTATAACTCTGCGGGTTTGTGAATTGCAGTGTCCCTGAGCTCCATTTTTCAAGTCGCTTTTTTGGGAGCTGGCCGCAAAAGCGCGGGATTGCCTCAGGCCCTATTCTGCTTCTGGGCGGCAGGCTGAGCCTGTGGTTAATTCTTCTTCCTGATGGGAAAATAGAGTGAACTGTGCCTGTCCCAACACCTAGATATAGTCTCTCATTGGTTGCCCTTCTTCCCGTTCATCCTCAGGACAAATTGCAACCTGTAGGGAACAGGAGGTTAAAGGTGCTGATTCTCCAAGTAAGTTGATTGCTAGTAAAGTAGCTGGAAAGGCGAACCCGAGCACAAGGAGATGAGAAATGGGGTGTGTTTTAGAAACCTTTCAAAATCACACGGTGTACCATCTTCTGAGTTTCTCATGCATGTTTTCGATGTAGGAAGATGCCCTTGAACCTGGAGATTTGGGACCCATGGGATGGGAACCACGCAGTATTACTTTAAAGGGTCTGCGTTTGCTCACCCAACCTCTCAGCCCCAAGAGTGTCCACTCTTATGTCTCATCCAGCTGTGGGTCTAGATATGGTCAATCCAGGTTGCATCTCAGCCCCTGATCGAATTTTGTAAGAATTTCTCTCTCTTTCACTGTCTTTGTTTTACGGGTTTTTAAAAGTAATTTATTTTTATAATGGGGTTTAGCTGCTTTTCACGGCTGTGTTTATGCGGATTTACACCCACTTGACTCTCTTCCAGACAGATATCAATACATAGGTTTTAAGATTGTTACTAGTCATATATATTCTTGTGCGGTGAATAGGGGGTGTTGAGTCCAGTTCACTGAGCAAGGAGTAGGTCTTGTCTATTACATATTGGGTGTATGGAACGGTATCTGAGCGAATTTGAACCCCTTGTTTTATGCATCACCCCACCTCACCTTTCCCGTTAAGCAGCCATAGTGTGTTTTCTAAACGTGTGACTCTGTTCTGTTTTGTAATTCAGTTCAAGTGTAGCGGTTTTTACATTCCGTCTATAAGTGATAGCTTATGATAAGTGTCTTTTTCTGTGTGACTTATTTCACTTAGAATCGTCGTACCTAAGTCCACTCATCTTGCTTCTACTAGCCTTATGACATTGATTTCATGTCTGAGTGATATTCCATTGTACATAAGGACCACAACTTTTTTATCCATTTTTCTCTTTCCTGGGATATTTAAGGTGTCATGAAGTGGAGGTTCTTGTCAACAGAGCAGCCCCAAACTTTGGGGTGCCTGTGTCTTGCTCATTTTTAGTTTTTCCAATTTATACGCCCATGAGTGGACGTGCCCTATGCTACCTAAGCTGTGTTTTTTCGATGTTTCAGGACACACCGTACACTTCTCCAGAGTGGCTGTTGGCAATTTACATCCCGCCCATCAGCGTAGCAAGGCTGCCATTTCTCCATGGCCTGTCCTGCATTTCTGGTTTTGACACTTTTTGCAGCATGTCCCTTTTGACCGATGGGAAGCGAGACTTCTTTGTAGCGCTGATTTGCCTTTCCAGGTTGCTTGGTTGGCCAAAAAGGGCGTATGCGTTTTTTCCTGAATATATTCAGGAAAAAACGCATACGCCCTTTTTGGCCAAGGGCATCATTGTCGACGTTTTGCCGCTTTTCATGTGCCTTAAAGGCGATTCGAATCTACCTCCTGAAATCTGTTTCCTGCAATTCTGCCTTGCTTTCAAATCCTCTTCGTTGCCTTCCCTCAATATATCTGTGGATGAGAGTTATCACTTATAACTCTGCGGGTTTGTGAATTGCAGTGTCCCTGAGCTCCATTTTTCAACTGCCTTTTTTGAGAGCTGGCCGCAAAAGCACGGGATTGCCTCAGGCCCTATTCTGGTTCCTGGCAGCAGGCTGAGCCTGTGGTTAATTCTTCTTCCTGATGGGAAAATAGAGTGACCTGTGCCTGTCCCAACAGCTAGATCTAGTCTCTCATTGGTTGCCCCTCTTCCCGTTCATCCTCAGGACAAATTGTAACCTGTAGGGAACAGGAGGTTAAAGGTGCTGATTCTCCAAGTAGGGAGATTGCTAGTAAAGTAGCTGGAATGGCGAACCCGAGCACAAGGAGATGAGAAATGAGGTGCGTTTTAGAAACCTTTCAAAATCACACGGTGTACCTTCTTCTGGGTTCCTCATGCACGTTTTCAATGTAGGAAGATTATCTTGAACCTGGAGACTTGGGACCCATGGGATGGGTACCACGCAGTATTACTTTAAAGGGTCTGCGTTTGCTCACCCAACCTAACCCAACCTTTCAGCCCCAAGAGTGTCCACCCTTATGTCTCATCCAGCTGTGGGTCTAGATATGGTCAATCCAGGTTGCATCAGAGCCTCTGAACGAATTTTGTAAGAATTTCTCTCTCTTTCACTGTCTTTGTTTTACGGGTTTTTAAAAGTAATTTAGTTTTATAATGGGGTTTAGCTGCTTTTCACGGCTGTGTTTATGCGGCTTTACACCCACTTGACTCACTTCCAGACAGATATCAATACATAGGTTTTAAGATTCTTACTAGTCACATATATTCTTGTGCGGTGAATAGGGGGTGTTGAGTCCAGTTCACTGAGCAAGGAGTAGGTCTTGTGTATTACATATTGGGTGTATGGAACGGTATCTGAGCGAATTTGAAACCCTTGTTTTATGCATCACCCCACCTCACCTTTCCCGTTAAGCAACCATAGTGTGTTTTCTAAACGTGTGATTCTGTTCTGTTCTGTAATTCAGTTCAAGTGTAGCGGTTTTTACATTCCCTCTATAAGTGATAGCTTATGATAAGTGTCTTTTTCTGTGTGACTTATTTCACTTAGAATCGACGTACCTAAGTCCACTCATCTTGCTTCTACTAGCCTTATGACATTGATTTCATGTCTGAGTGATATTCCATTGTACATAAGGACCACAACTTCTTTATCCATTTTTCTCTTTCCTGGGATATTTAAGGTGTCATGAAGTGGAGGTTCTTGTCAACAGAGCAGCCCTAAACTTTGGGGTGCCTGTGTCTTGCTGATTTTTAGTTTTCCCAATTTATACGCCCATGAGTGGACGTGCCCTATGCTCCCTAAGCTGTGTTTTTTCGATGTTTCAGGACACACCGTACACTTCTCCAGAGTGGCTCTTGGCAATTTACATCCCGCCCATCAGCGTAGCAAGGCTGCCATTTCTCCATGGCCTGTCCTGCATTTCTGGTTTTGACACTTTTTGCAGCATGACCCTTTTGACCGATGGGAAGCGAGACTTCTTTGTAGCACTGATTTGCCTTTCCAGGTTGCTTGGTTGGCCAAAAAGGGCGTATGCGTTTTTTCCTGAATATATTCAGGAAAAAACGCATACGCCCTTTTTGGCCAAGGGCATCATTGTCGACGTTTTGCCGCTTTTCATGTGCTTTAAAGGCGATTCGAATCTACCTCCTGAAACCTGTTTCCTGCAATTCTGCCTTGTTTTCAAATCCTCTTCGTTGCCTTCCCTCAATATATTTGTGGACGAGAGTTATCATTTATAACTCAGCAGGTTTGTGAATGGCAGTCCCCCTGAGCTCCATTTTTCAACTGTCTTTTTTGAGAGCTGGCCGCAAAAGCACGGGATTGCCTCAGGCCCTATTCTGGTTCCCGGCGGCAGGCTGAGCCTGTGGTTAATTCCTCTTCCTGATTGGAAAATAGAGTGACCTGTGCCTGTCTCAACACCTAGATCTATTCTCTCATTGGTTTCCCCTCTTCCCGTTCATCCTCAGGACAAATTGCAACCTGTACAGAACAGGAGGTTAAAGGTGCTGATTCTCCAAGTAGGGAGATTGCTAGTGAAGTAGCTGGAATGGCGAATCCGAGCACAAGGAGATGAGAAATGAGGTGCGTTTTAGAAACCTTTCAAAATCACACGGTGTACCTTCTTCTGGGTTCCTCATGCAAGTTTTCGATGTAGGAAGTTGCCCTTGAACCTGGAGATTTGGGACCCATGGGATGGGTACCATGCAGTATTACTTTAAAGGGTCTGCGTTTGCTCACCCAACCTCACGCAACCTCTCAGCCCCAAGAGTGTCCACCCTTATGTCTCATCCAGCTGTGGGTCTAGATATGGTCAATCCAGGTTGCATCACAGCCCCTGAACGAATTTTGTAAGAATTTCTCTCTCTTTCACTGTCTTTGTTTTACGGGTTTTTAAAAGTAATTTATTTTTATAATGGGGTTTAGCTGCTTTTCACGGCTGTGTTTATGCGGCTTTACACCCACTTGACTCACTTCCAGACAGATATCAATACATAGGTTTTAAGATTGTTACTAGTCACATATATTCTTGTGCGGTGAATAGGGGGTGTTGAGTCCAGTTCACTGAGCAAGGAGTAGGTGTTGTCTATTACATATTGGGTGTATGGAACGTTATCTGAGCGAATTTGAACCCCTTGTTTTATGCATCACCCCACCTCACCTTTCCCGTTAAGCAGCCATAGTGTGTTTTCTAAACGTGTGATTCTGTTCTGTTCTGTAATTCAGTTCAAGTGTAGCGGTTTTTACATTCCCTCTATAAGTGATAGCTTATGATAAGTGTCTTTTTCTGTGTGACTTATTTCACTTAGAATCGTCGTACCTAAGTCCACTCATCTTGCTTCTACTAGCCTTATGATATTGATTTCATGTCTGAGTGATATTCAATTGTACATAAGGACCACAACTTCTTTATCCATTTTTCTCTTTCCTGGGATATTTAAGGTGTCATGAAGTGGAGGTTCTTGTCAACAGAGCAGCCCTAAACTTTGGGGTGCCTGTGTCTTGCTGATTTTTAGTTTTCCCAATTTATTCGCCCATGAGTGGACGTGCCCTATGCTCCCTAAGCTGTGTTTTTTCGATGTTTCAGGACACAACGTACACTTCTCCAGAGTGGCTGTTGGCAACTTACATCCCGCCCATCAGCGTAGCAAGGCTGCCATTTCTCCATGGCCTGTCCTGCCTTTCTGGTTTTGACACTTTTTGCAGCATGGCCCTTTTGAACGATGGGAAGCGAGACTTCTTTGTAGCGCTGATTTGCCTTTCCATGTTGCTTGGTTGGCCAAAAAGGGCGTATGCGTTTTTTCCTGAATATATTCAGGAAAAAACGCATACGCCCTTTTTGGCCAAGGGCATCATTGTCGACGTTTTGCCGCTTTTCATGTGCTTTACAGGCGATTCGAATCTACCTCCTGAAATCTGTTTCCTGCAATTCTGCCTTGCTTTCAAATCCTCTTCGTTGCCTTCCCTGAATATATCTGTGGATGAGAGTTATCATTTATAACTCTGCGGGTTTGTGAATTGCAGTGTCCCTGAGCTCCATTTTTCAAGTCGCTTTTTTGGGAGCTGGCCGCAAAAGCGCGGGATTGCCTCAGGCCCTATTCTGCTTCTGGGCGGCAGGCTGAGCCTGTGGTTAGTTCTTCTTCCTGATGGGAAAATAGAGTGAACTGTGCCTGTCCCAACACCTAGATATAGTCTCTCATTGGTTGCCCCTCTTCCCGTTCACCCTCAGGACAAATTGCAACCTGTAGGGAACAGGAGGTTAAAGGTGCTGATTCTCCAAGTAAGTTGATTGCTAGTAAAGTAGCTGGAAAGGCGAACCCGAGCACAAGGAGATGAGAAATGGGGTGTGTTTTAGAAACCTTTCAAAATCACACGGTGTACCATCTTCTGAGTTTCTCATGCATGTTTTCGATGTAGGAAGATGCCCTTGAACCTGGAGACTTGGGACCCATGGGATGGGTACCACGCAGTATTACTTTAAAGGGTCTGCGTTTGCTCACCCAAACTCTCAGCCCGAAGAGTGTCCACCCTTATGTCTCATCCAGCTGTGGGTCTAGATATGGTCAATCCAGGTTGCATCTCAGCCCCTGAACGAATTTTGTAAGAATTTCTCTCTCTTTCACTGTCTTTGTTTTACGGGTTTTTAAAAGTAATTTATTTTTATAATGGGGTTTAGCTGCTTTTCACGGCTGTGTTTATGCGGCTTTACACCCACTTGACTCACTTCCAGACAGATATCAATACATAGGTTTTAAGATTGTTACTAGTCATATATATTCTTGTGCGGTGAATAGGGGGTGTTGAGTCCAGTTCACTGAGAAAGGAGTAGGTCTTGTGTATTACATATTGGGTGTATGGAACGGTATCTGAGCGAATTTGAAACCCTTGTTTTATGCATCACCCCACCTCACCTTTCCCGTTAAGCAGCCATAGTGTGTTTTCTAAACGTGTGATTCTGTTCTGTTCTGTAATTCAGTTCAAGTGTAGCGGTTTTTACATTCCCTCTATAAGTGATAGCTTATGATAAGTGTCTTTTTCTGTGTGACTTATTTCACTTAGAATCGTCGTACCTAAGTCCACTCATCTTGCTTCTACTAGCCTTATGACATTGATTTCATGTCTGAGTGATATTCCATTGTACATAAGGACCACAACTTTTTTATCCATTTTTCTCTTTCCTGGGATATTTAAGGTGTCATGAAGTGGAGGTTCTTGTCAACAGAGCAGCCCCAAACTTTGGGGTGCCTGTGTCTTGCTCATTTTTAGTTTTCCCAATTTATACGCCCATGAGTGGACGTTTCCTATGCTCACTAAGCTGTGTTTTTTCGATGTTTCAGGACACACCGTACACTTCTCCAGAGTGGCTGTTGGCAATTAACATCCCGCCCATCAGCGTAGCAAGGCTGCCATTTCTCCATGGCCTGTCCTGCATTTCTGGTTTTGACACTTTTTGCAGCATGTCCCTTTTGGCCGATGAGAAGCGAGACTTCTTTTTAGCGCTGATTTGCCTTTCCAGGTTGCTTGGTTGGCCAAAAAGGGCGTATGCGTTTTTTCCTGAATATATTCAGGAAAAAACGCATACGCCCTTTTTGCCCAAGGGCATCATTGTCGACGTTTTGCCGCTTTTCATGTGCCTTAAATGCGATTCGAATCTACCTCCTGAAATCTGTTTCCTGCAATTCTGCCTTGCTTTCAAATCCTCTTCGTTGCCTTCCCTCAATATATTTGTGGACGAGAGTTATCATTTATAACTCAGCAGGTTTGTGAATGGCAGTGCCCCTGAGCTCCATTTTGCAACTGTCTTGTTTGGGAGCTGGCCGCAAAAGCACGGGATTTCCTCAGGCCCTATTCTGGTTCCCGGCGGCAGGCTGAGCCTGTGGTTAATTCTTCTTCCTGATGGGAAAATAGAGTGACCTGTGCCTGTCCCAACACCTAGATCTAGTCTCTCATTGGTTGCCCCTCTTCCCGTTCATCCTCAGGACAAATTGCAACCTGAACAGAACAGGAGGTTAAAGGTGCTGATTCTCCAAGTAGGGAGATTGCTAGTGAAGTAGCTGGAATGGCGAACCCGAGCACAAGGAGATGAGAAATGAGGTGCGTTTTAGAAACCTTTCAAAATCACACGGTGTACCTTCTTCTGGGTTCCTCATGCAAGTTTTCGATGTAGGAAGATGCCCTTGAACCTGGAGATTTGGGACCCATGGGATGGGTACCATGCAGTATTACTTTAAAGGGTCTGCGCTTGCTCACCCAACCTCACCCAACCTCTCAGCCCCAAGAGTGTCCACCCTTATGTCTCATCCAGCTGTGGGTCTAGATATGGTCAATCCAGGTGGCATCACAGCCCCTGAACGAATTTTGTAAGAATTTCTCTCTCTTTCACTGTCTTTGTTTTACGGGTTTTTAAAAGTAATTTATTTTTATAATGGGGTTTAGCTGCTTTTCACGGCTGTGTTTATGCGGATTTACACCCACTTGACTCACTTCCAGACAGATATCAATACATAGGTTTTAAGATTGTTACTAGTCACATATATTCTTGTGCGGTGAATAGGGCGTGTTGAGTCCAGTTCACTGAGCAAGGAGTAGGTCTTTTCTATTACATATTGGGTGTATGGAACGGTATCTGAGCGAATTTGAACCCCTTGTTTTATGCATCACCCCACCTCACCTTTCCCGTTAAGCAGCCATAGTGTGTTTTCTAAACGTGTGACTCTGTTCTGTTTTGTAATTCAGTTCAAGTGTAGCGGTTTTTACATTCCCTCTATAAGTGATAGCTTATGATAAGTGTCTTTTTCTGTGTGACTTATTTCACGTAGAATCGTCGTACCTAAGTCCACTCATCTTGCTTCTACTAGCCTTATGACATTGATTTCATGTCTGAGTGATATTCCATTGTACATAAGGACCACAACTTTTTTATCCATTTTTCTCTTTCCTGGGATATTTAAGGTGTCATGAAGTGGAGGTTCTTGTCAACAGAGCAGCCCCAAACTTTGGGGTGCCTGTGTCTTGCTCATTTTTAGTTTTCCCAATTTATACGCCCATGAGTGGACGTGCCCTATGCTACCTAAGCTGTGTTTTTTCGATGTTTCAGGACACACCGTACACTTCTCCAGAGTGGCTGTTGGCAATTTACATCCCGCCCATCAGCGTAGCAAGGCTGCCATTTCTCCATGGCCTGTCCTGCATTTCTGGTTTTGACACTTTTTGCAGCATGTCCCTTTTGGCCGATGGGAAGCGAGACTTCTTTGTAGCGCTGATTTGCCTTTCCAGGTTGCTTGGTTGGCCAAAAAGGGCGTATGCGTTTTTTCCTGAATATATTCAGGAAAAAACGCATACGCCCTTTTTGGCCAAGGGCATCATTGTCGACGTTTTGCCGCTTTTCATGTGCCTTAAAGGCGATTCGAATCTACCTCCTGAAATCTGTTTCCTGCAATTCTGCCTTGCTTTCAAATCCTCTTCGTTGCCTTCCCTCAATATATCTGTGGATGAGAGTTATCACTTATAACTCTGCGGGTTTGTGAATTGCAGTGTCCCTGAGCTCCATTTTTCAACTGTCTTTTTTGAGAGCTGGCCGCAAAAGCACGGGATTGCCTCAGGCCCTATTCTGGTTCCTGGCAGCAGGCTGAGCCTGTGGTTAATTCTTCTTCCTGATGGGAAAATAGAGTGACCTGTGCCTGTCCCAACAGCTAGATCTAGTCTCTCATTGGTTCCCCCTCTTCCCGTTCATCCTCAGGACAAATTGTAACCTGTAGGGAACAGGAGGTTAAAGGTGCTGATTCTCCAAGTAGGGAGATTGCTAGTAAAGTAGCTGGAATGGCGAACCCGAGCACAAGGAGATGAGAAATGAGGTGCGTTTTAGAAACCTTTCAAAATCAAACGGTGTAACATCTTCTGAGTTTCTCATGCATGTTTTCGATGTAGGAAGATGCCCTTGAACCTGGAGACTTGGGACCCATGGGATGGGTACCACGCAGTATTACTTTAAAGGGTCTGCGTTTGCTCACCCAACCTAACCCAACCTTTCAGCCCCAAGAGTGTCCACCCTTATGTCTCATCCAGCTGTGCGTGTAGATATGGTCAATCCAGGTTGCATCACAGCCTCTGAACGAATTTTGTAAGAATTTCTCTCTCTTTCACTGTCTTTGTTTTACGGGTTTTTAAAAGTAATTTAGTTTTATAATGGGGTTTAGCTGCTTTTCACGGCTGTGTTTATGCGGCTTTACACCCACTTGACTCACTTCCAGACAGATATCAATACATAGGTTTTAAGATTCTTACTAGTCACATATATTCTTGTGCGGTGAATAGGGGGTGTTGAGTCCAGTTCACTGAGCAAGGAGTAGGTCTTGTCTATTACATATTGGGTGTATGGAACGGTATCTGAGCGAATTTGAAACCCTTGTTTTATGCATCACCCCACCTCACCTTTCCCGTTAAGCAGCCATAGTGTGTTTTCTAAACGTGTGACTCTGTTCTGTTTTGTAATTCAGTTCAAGTGTAGCGGTTTTTACATTCCTTCTATAAGTGATAGCTTATGATAAGTGTCTTTTTCTGTGTGACTTATTTCACTTAGAATCGTCGTACCTAAGTCCACTCATCTTGCTTCTACTAGCCTTATGACATTGATTTCATGTCTGAGTGATATTCCATTGTACATAAGGACCACAACTTCTTTATCCATTTTTCTCTTTCCTGGGATATTTAAGGTGTCATGAAGTGGAGGTTCTTGTCAACAGAGCAGCCCTAAACTTTGGGGTGCCTGTGTCTTGCTGATTTTTAGTTTTCCCAATTTATACGCCCATGAGTGGACGTGCCCTATGCTCCCTAAGCTGTGTTTTTTCGATGTTTCAGGACACACCGTACACTTCTCCAGAGTGGCTCTTGGCAATTTACATCCCGCCCATCAGCGTAGCAAGGCTGCCATTTCTCCATGGCCTGTCCTGCATTTCTGGTTTTGACACTTTTTGCAGCATGACCCTTTTGACCGATGGGAAGCGAGACTTCTTTGTAGCACTGATTTGCCTTTCCAGGTTGCTTGGTTGGCCAAAAAGGGCGTATGCGTTTTTTCCTGAATATATTCAGGAAAAAACGCATACGCCCTTTTTGACCAAGGGCATCATTGTCGACGTTTTGCCGCTTTTCATGTGCCTTAAAGGCGATTCGAATCTACCTCCTGAAATCTGTTTCCTGCAATTCTGCCTTGCTTTCAAATCCTCTTCGTTGCCTTCCCTCAATATATTTGTGGACGAGAGTTATCATTTATAACTCAGCAGGTTTGTGAATGGCAGTGTCCCTGAGCTCCATTTTTCAAGTCACTTTTTTGGGAGCTGGCCGCAAAAGCGCGGGATTGCCTCAGGCCCTATTCTGGTTCCCGGCGGCAGGCTGAGCCTGTGGTTAGTTCTTCTTCCTGATGGGAAAATAGAGTGAACTGTGCCTGTCCCAACACCTAGATATAGTCTCTCATTGGTTGCCCCTCTTCCCGTTCATCCTCAGGACAAATTGCAACCTGTACAGAACAGGAGGTTAAAGGTGCTGATTCTCCAAGTAAGTTGATTGCTAGTAAAGTAGCTGGAAAGGCGAACCCGAGCACAAGGAGATGAGAAATGGGGTGTGTTTTAGAAACCTTTCAAAATCACACGGTGTACCTTCTTCTGGGTTCCTCATGCAAGTTTTCGATGTAGGAAGATGCCCTTGAACCTGGAGATTTGGGACCCATGGGATGGGTACCATGCAGTATTACTTTAAAGGGTCTGCGCTTGCTCACCCAACCTCACCCAACCTGTCAGCCCCAAGAGTGTCCACCCTTATGTCTCATCCAGCTGTGGGTCTAGATATGGTCAATCCAGGTTGCATCACAGCCCCTGAACTAATTTTGTAAGAATTTCTCTCTCTTTCACTGTCTTTGTTTTACGGGTTTTTAAAAGTAATTTATTTTTATAATGGGGTTTAGCTGCTTTTCACGGCTGTGTTTATGCGGCTTTACACCCACTTGACTCACTTCCAGACAGATATCAATACATAGGTTTTAAGATTGTTACTAGTCACATATATTCTTGTGCGGTGAATAGGGCGTGTTGAGTCCAGTTCACTGAGCAAGGAGTAGGTCTTGTCTATTACATATTGGGTGTATGGAACGGTATCTGAGCGAATTTGAACCCTTTGTTTTATGCATCACCCCACCTCACCTTTCCCGTTAAGCAGCCATAGTGTGTTTTCTAAACGTGTGACTCTGTTCTGTTTTGTAATTCAGTTCAAGTGTAGCGGTTTTTACATTCCCTCTATAAGTGATAGCTTATGATAAGTGTCTTTTTCTGTGTGACTTATTTCACTTACAATCGTCGTACCTAAGTCCACTCATCTTGCTTCTACTAGCCTTATGACATTGATTTCATGTCTGAGTGATATTGCATTGTACATAAGGACCACAACTTCTTTATCCATTTTTCTCTTTCCTGGGATATTTAAGGTGTCATGAAGTGGAGGTTCTTGTCAACAGAGCAGCCCTAAACTTTGGGGTGCCTGTGTCTTGCTGATTTTTAGTTTTCCCAATTTATACGCACATGAGTGGACGTGCCCTATGCTCCCTAAGCTGTGTTTTTTCGATGTTTCAGGACACACCGTACACTTCTCTAGAGTGGCTGTTGGCAACTTACATCCCGCTCATCAGCGTAGCAAGGCTGCCATTTCTCCATGGCCTGTCCTGCATTTCTGGTTTGACACTTTTTGCAGCATGGCCCTTTTGACCGATGGGAAGCGAGACTTCTTTGTAGCGCTGATTTGCCTTTCCAGGTTGCTTGGTTGGCCAAAAAGTGCGTATGCGTTTTTTCCTGAATATATTCAGGAAAAAACGCATACGCCCTTTTTGGCCAAGGGCATCATTGTCGACGTTTTGCCGCTTTTCATGTGCTTTACAGGCGATTCGAATCTACCTCCTGAAATCTGTTTCCTGCAATTCTGCCTTGCTTTCAAATCCTCTTCGTTGCCTTCCCTCAATATATTTGTGGACGAGAGTTATCATTTATAACTCAGCAGGTTTGTGAATGGCAGTGCCCCTGAGCTCCATTTTGCAACTGTCTTGTTTGGGAGCTGGCCGCAAAAGCACGGGATTTCCTCAGGCCCTATTCTGGTTCCCGGCGGCAGGCTGAGCCTGTGGTTAATTCTTCTTCCTGATGGGAAAATAGAGTGACCTGTGCCTGTCCCAACACCTAGATCTAGTCTCTCATTGGTTGCCCCTCTTCCCGTTCATCCTCAGGACAAATTGCAACCTGAACAGAAGAGGAGGTTAAAGGTGCTGATTCTCCAAGTAGGGAGATTGCTAGTGAAGTAGCTGGAATGGCGAACCCGAGCACAAGGAGATGAGAAATGAGGTGCGTTTTAGAAACCTTTCAAAATCACACGGTGTACCTTCTTCTGGGTTCCTCATGCAAGTTTTCGATGTAGGAAGATGCCCTTGAACCTGGAGATTTGGGACCCATGGGATGGGTACCATGCAGTATTACTTTAAAGGGTCTGCGCTTGCTCACCCAACCTCACCCAACCTCTCAGCCCCAAGAGTGTCCACCCTTATGTCTCATCCAGCTGTGGGTCTAGATATGGTCAATCCAGGTGGCATCACAGCCCCTGAACGAATTTTGTAAGAATTTCTCTCTCTTTCACTGTCTTTGTTTTACGGGTTTTTAAAAGTAATTTATTTTTATAATGGGGTTTAGCTGCTTTTCACGGCTGTGTTTATGCGGATTTACACCCACTTGACTCACTTCCAGACAGATATCAATACATAGGTTTTAAGATTGTTACTAGTCACATATATTCTTGTGCGGTGAATAGGGCGTGTTGAGTCCAGTTCACTGAGCAAGGAGTAGGTCTTGTCTATTACATATTGGGTGTATGGAACGGTATCTGAGCGAATTTGAACCCCTTGTTTTATGCATCACCCCACCTCACCTTTCCCGTTAAGCAGCCATAGTGTGTTTTCTAAACGTGTGACTCTGTTCTGTTTTGTAATTCAGTTCAAGTGTAGCGGTTTTTACATTCCCTCTATAAGTGATAGCTTATGATAAGTGTCTTTTTCTGTGTGACTTATTTCACGTAGAATCGTCGTACCTAAGTCCACTCATCTTGCTTCTACTAGCCTTATGACATTGATTTCATGTCTGAGTGATATTCCATTGTACATAAGGACCACAACTTTTTTATCCATTTTTCTCTTTCCTGGGATATTTAAGGTGTCATGAAGTGGAGGTTCTTGTCAACAGAGCAGCCCCAAACTTTGGGGTGCCTGTGTCTTGCTCATTTTTAATTTTCCCAATTTATACGCCCATGAGTGGACGTGCCCTATGCTACCTAAGCTGTGTTTTTTCGATGTTTCAGGACACACCGTACACTTCTCCAGAGTGGCTGTTGGCAATTTACATCCCGCCCATCAGCGTAGCAAGGCTGCCATTTCTCCATGGCCTGTCCTGCATTTCTGGTTTTGACACTTTTTGCAGCATGTCCCTTTTGGCCGATGGGAAGCGAGACTTCTTTGTAGCGCTGATTTGCCTTTCCAGGTTGCTTGGTTGGCCAAAAAGGGCGTATGCGTTTTTTCCTGAATATATTCAGGAAAAAACGCATACGCCCTTTTTGGCCAAGGGCATCATTGTCGACGTTTTGCCGCTTTTCATGTGCCTTAAAGGCGATTCGAATCTACCTCCTGAAATCTGTTTCCTGCAATTCTGCCTTGCTTTCAAATCCTCTTCGTTGCCTTCCCTCAATATATCTGTGGATGAGAGTTATCACTTATAACTCTGCGGGTTTGTGAATTGCAGTGTCCCTGAGCTCCATTTTTCAACTGTCTTTTTTGAGAGCTGGCCGCAAAAGCACGGGATTGCCTCAGGCCCTATTCTGGTTCCTGGCAGCAGGCTGAGCCTGTGGTTAATTCTTCTTCCTGATGGGAAAATAGAGTGACCTGTGCCTGTCCCAACAGCTAGATCTAGTCTCTCATTGGTTCCCCCGCTTCCCGTTCATCCTCAGGACAAATTGCAACCTGTAGGGAACAGGAGGTTAAAGGTGCTGATTCTCCAAGTAGGGAGATTGCTAGTAAAGTAGCTGGAATGGCGAACCCGAGCACAAGGAGATGAGAAATGAGGTGCGTATTAGAAACCTTTCAAAATCACACGGTGTACCATCTTCTGGGTTTCTCATGCATGTTTTCGATGTAGGAAGATGCCCTTGAACCTGGAGACTTGGGACCCATGGGATGGGTACCACGCAGTATTACTTTAAAGGGTCTGCGTTTGCTCACCCAACCTAACCCAACCTTTCAGCCCCAAGAGTGTCCACCCTTATGTCTCATCCAGCTGTGCGTGTAGATATGGTCAATCCAGGTTGCATCACAGCCTCTGAACGAATTTTGTAAGAATTTCTCTCTCTTTCACTGTCTTTGTTTTACGGGTTTTTAAAAGTAATTTAGTTTTATAATGGGGTTTAGCTGCTTTTCACGGCTGTGTTTATGCGGCTTTACACCCACTTGACTCACTTCCAGACAGATATCAATACATAGGTTTTAAGATTCTTACTAGTCACATATATTCTTGTGCGGTGAATAGGGGGTGTTGAGTCCAGTTCACTGAGCAAGGAGTAGGTCTTGTCTATTACATATTGGGTGTATGGAACGGTATCTGAGCGAATTTGAAACCCTTGTTTTATGCATCACCCCACCTCACCTTTCCCGTTAAGCAGCCATAGTGTGTTTTCTAAACGTGTGACTCTGTTCTGTTTTGTAATTCAGTTCAAGTGTAGCGGTTTTTACATTCCTTCTATAAGTGATAGCTTATGATAAGTGTCTTTTTCTGTGTGACTTATTTCACTTAGAATCGTCGTACCTAAGTCCACTCATCTTGCTTCTACTAGCCTTATGACATTGATTTCATGTCTGAGTGATATTCCATTGTACATAAGGACCACAACTTCTTTATCCATTTTTCTCTTTCCTGGGATATTTAAGGTGTCATGAAGTGGAGGTTCTTGTCAACAGAGCAGCCCTAAACTTTGGGGTGCCTGTGTCTTGCTGATTTTTAGTTTTCCCAATTTATACGCCCATGAGTGGACGTGCCCTATGCTCCCTAAGCTGTGTTTTTTCGATGTTTCAGGACACACCGTACACTTCTCCAGAGTGGCTCTTGGCAATTTACATCCCGCCCATCAGCGTAGCAAGGCTGCCATTTCTCCATGGCCTGTCCTGCATTTCTGGTTTTGACACTTTTTGCAGCATGACCCTTTTGACCGATGGGAAGCGAGACTTCTTTGTAGCGCTGATTTGCCTTTCCAGGTTGCTTGGTTGGCCAAAAAGGGCGTATGCGTTTTTTCCTGAATATATTCAGGAAAAAACGCATACGCCCTTTTTGACCAAGGGCATCATTGTCGACGTTTTGCCGCTTTTCATGTGCCTTAAAGGCGATTCGAATCTACCTCCTGAAATCTGTTTCCTGCAATTCTGCCTTGCTTTCAAATCCTCTTCGTTGCCTTCCCTCAATATATCTGTGGATGAGAGTTATCATTTATAACTCTGCGGGTTTGTGAATTGCAGTGTCCCTGAGCTCCATTTTTCAACTCGCTTTTTTGGGAGCTGGCCGCAAAAGCGCGGGATTGCCTCAGGCCCTATTCTGCTTCTGGGCGGCAGGCTGAGCCTGTGGTTAATTCTTCTTCCTGATGGGAAAATAGAGTGACCTGTGCCTGTCCCAAAACCTAGATCTAGTCTCTCATTGGTTGCTCCTCTTCCCGTTCATCCTCAGGACAAATTGCAACCTGTAGGGAACAGGAGGTTAAAGGTGCTGATTCTCCAAGTAAGTTGATTGCTAGTAAAGTAGCTGGAAAGGCGAACCCGAGCACAAGGAGATGAGAAATGGGGTGTGTTTTAGAAACCTTTCAAAATCACACGGTGTACCATCTTCTGAGTTTCTCATGCATGTTTTCGATGTAGGAAGATGCCCTTGAACCTGGAGATTTGGGACCCATGGGATGGGTACCACGCAGTATTACTTTAAAGGGTCTGCGTTTGCTCACCCAACCTCTCAGCCCCAAGAGTGTCCACCCTTATGTCTCATCCAGCTGTGGGTCTAGATATGGTCAATCCAGGTGGCATCACAGCCCCTGAACGAATTTTGTAAGAATTTCTCTCTCTTTCACTGTCTTTGTTTTACGGGTTTTTAAAAGTAATTTATTTTTATAATGGGGTTTAGCTGCTTTTCATGGCTGTGTTTATGCGGATTTACACCCACTTGACTCACTTCCAGACAGATATCAATACATAGGTTTTAAGATTGTTACTAGTCACATATATTCTTGTGCGGTGAATAGGGCGTGTTGAGTCCAGTTCACTGAGCAAGGAGTAGGTCTTGTCTATTACATATTGGGTGTATGGAACGGTATCTGAGTGAATTTGAAACCATTGTTTTATGCATCACCCCACCTCACCTTTCCCGTTAAGCAGCCATAGTGTGTTTTCTAAACGTGAGATTCTGTTCTGTTTTGTAATTCAGTTCAAGTGTAGCGGTTTTTACATTCCTTCTATAAGTGATAGCTTATGATAAGTGTCTTTTTCTGTGTGACTTATTTCACTTAGAATCGTCGTACCTAAGTCCACTCATCTTGCTTCTACTAGCCTTATGACATTGATTTCATGTCTGAGTGATATTCCATTGTACATAAGGACCACAACTTTTTTATCCATTTTTCTCTTTCCTGGGATATTTAAGGTGTCATGAAGTGGAGGTTCTTGTCAACAGAGCAGCCCCAAACTTTGGGGTGCCTGTGTCTTGCTCATTTTTAGTTTTCCCAATTTATACGCCCATGAGTGGACGTGCCCTATGCTCCCTAAGCTGTGTTTTTTCGATGTTTCAGGACACACCGTACACTTCTCCGGAGTGGCTGTTGGCTATTTACATCCCGCCCATCAGCGTAGCAAGGCTGCCATTTCTCCATGGCCTGTCCTGCATTTCTGGTTTTGACACTTTTTGCAGCATGGCCCTTTTGACCCATGGGAAGCGAGACTTCTTTGTAGCCCTGATTTGCCTTTCCAGGTTGCTTGGTTGGCCAAAAAGGGCGTATGCGTTTTTTCCTGAATATATTCAGGAAAAAAACGCATACGCCCTTTTTGGCCAAGGGCATCATTGTCGACGTTTTGCCGCTTTTCATGTGCCTTAAAGGCGATTCGAATCTACCTCCTGAAATCTGTTTCCTGCAATTCTGCCTTGCTTTCAAATCCTCTTCGTTGACTTCCCTCAATATATCTGTGGATGAGAGTTATCACTTATAACTCTGCGGGTTTGTGAATTGCAGTGTCCCTGAGCTCCATTTTTCAACTGTCTTTTTTGAGAGCTGGCCGCAAAAGCATGGGATTGCCTCAGGCCCTATTCTGGTTCCTGGCAGCAGGCTGAGCCTGTGGTTAATTCTTCTTCCTGATGGGAAAATAGAGTGACCTGTGCCTGTCCCAACACCTAGATCTAGTCTCTCATTGGTTGCCCCTCTTCCCGTTCATCCTCAGGACAAATTGCAACCTGTAGGGAACAGGAGGTTAAAGGTGCTGATTCTCCAAGTAGGGAGATTGCTAGTAAAGTAGCTGGAATGGCGAACCCGAGCACAAGGAGATGAGAAATGAGGTGCGTTTTAGAAACCTTTCAAAATCACACGGTGTACCATCTTATGAGTTTCTCATGCATGTTTTCGATGTAGGAAGATGCCCTTGAACCTGGAGATTTGGGACCCATGGGATGGGTACCACGCAGTATTACTTTAAAGGGTCTGCGTTTGCTCACCCAACCTCTCAGCCCCAAGAGTGTCCACCCTTATGTCTCATCCAGCTGTGGGTCTAGATATGGTCAATCCAGGTTGCATCTCAGCCCCTGAACGAATTTTGTAAGAATTTCTCTCTCTTTCACTGTCTTTGTTTTACGGGTTTTTAAAAGTAATTTATTTTTATAATGGGGTTTAGCTGCTTTTCACAGCTGTGTTTATGCGGCTTTACACCCACTTGACTCACTTCCAGACAGATATCAATACATAGGTTTTAAGATTGTTACTAGTCATATATATTCTTGTGCGGTGAATAGGGGGTGTTGAGTCCAGTTCACTTAGCAAGGAGTAGGTCTTGTCTATTACATATTGGGTGTATGGAACGGTATCTGAGCGAATTTGAACCCCTTGTTTTATGCATCACCCCACCTCACCTTTCCCGTTAAGCAGCCATAGTGTGTTTTCTAAACGTGTGACTCTGTTCTGTTTTGTAATTCAGTTCAAGTGTAGCGGTTTTTACATTCCCTCTATAAGTGATAGCTTATGATAAGTGTCTTTTTCTGTGTGACTTATTTCACTTAGAATCGTCGTACCTAAGTCCACTCATCTTGCTTCTACTAGCCTTATGACATTGATTTCATGTCTGAGTGATATTCCATTGTACATAAGGACCACAACTTTTTTATCCATTTTTCTCTTTCCTGGGATATTTAAGGTGTCATGAAGTGGAGGTTCTTGTCAACAGAGCAGCCCTAAACTTTGGGGTGCCTGTGTCTTGCTGATTTTTAGTTTTCCCAATTTATACGCCCATGAGTGGACGTGCCCTATGCTCACTAAGCTGTGTTTTTTCGATGTTTCAGGACACACCGTACACTTCTCCAGAGTGGCTGTTGGCAATTAACATCCCGCCCATCAGCGTAGCAAGACTGCCATTTCTCCATGGCCTGTCCTGCATTTCTGGTTTTGACACTTTTTGCAGCATGTCCCTTTTGGCCGATGGGAAGCGAGACTTCTTTTTAGCGCTGATTTGCCTTTCCAGGTTGCTTGGTTGGCCAAAAAGTGCGTATGCGTTTTTTCCTGAATATATTCAGGAAAAAACGCATACGCCCTTTTTGGCCAAGGGCATCATTGTCGACGTTTTGCCGCTTTTCATGTGCCTTAAAGGCGATTCGAATCTACCTCCTGAAATCTGTTTCCTGCAATTCTGCCTTGCTTTCAAATCCTCTTCGTTGCCTTCCCTCAATATATCTGTGGATGAGAGTTATCACTTATAACTCTGCGGGTTTGTGAATTGCAGTGTCCCTGAGCTCCATTTTTCAACTGTCTTTTTTGAGAGCTGGCCGCAAAAGCATGGGATTGCCTCAGGCACTATTTTGGTTCCTGGCAGCAGGCTGAGCCTGTGGTTAATTCTTCTTCCTGATGGGAAAATAGAGTGACCTGTGCCTGTCCCAACAGCTAGATCTAGTCTCTCATTGGTTCCCCCTCTTCCCGTTCATCCTCAGGACAAATTGCAACCTGCAGGGAACAGGAGGTTAAAGGTGCTGATTCTCCAAGTAGGGAGATTGCTAGTAAAGTAGCTGGAATGGCGAACCCGAGCACAAGGAGATGAGAAATGAGGTGCGTTTTAGAAACCTTTCAAAATCACACGGTGTACCATCTTATGAGTTTCTCATGCATGTTTTCGATGTAGGAAGATGCCCTTGAACCTGGAGACTTGGGACCCATGGAATGGGTACCACGCAGTATTACTTTGAAGGGTCTGCGTTTGCTCACCCAACCTAACCCAACCTTTCAGCCCCAAGAGTGTCCATCCTTATGTCTCATCCAGCTGTGCGTGTAGATATGGTCAATCCAGGTTGCATCACAGCCTCTGAACGAATTTTGTAAGAATTTCTTTCTCTTTCACTGTCTTTGTTTTACGGGTTTTTAAAAGTAATTTATTTTTATAATGGGGTTTAGCTGCTTTTCACGGCTGTGTTTATGCGGATTTACACCCACTTGACTCACTTCCAGACAGATATCAATACATAGGTTTTAAGATTGTTACTAGTCACATATATTCTTGTGCGGTGAATAGGGCGTGTTGAGTCCAGTTCACTGAGCAAGGAGTAGGTCTTGTCTATTACATATTGGGTGTATGGAACGGTATCTGAGCGAATTTGAAACACTTGTTTTATGCATCACCCCACCTCACCTTTCCCGTTAAGCAGCCATAGTGTGTTTTCTAAACGTGTGACTCTGTTCTGTTTTGTAATTCAGTTCAAGTGTAGCGGTTTTTACATTCCCTCTATAAGTGATAGCTTATGATAAGTGTCTTTTTCTGTGTGACTTATTTCACTTAGAATCGTCGTACCTAAGTCCACTCATCTTGCTTCTACTAGCCTTATGACATTGATTTCATGTCTGAGTGATATTCCATTGTACATAAGGACCACAATTTTTTATCCATTTTTCTCTTTCCTGGGATATTTAAGGTGTCATGAAGTGGAGGTTCTTGTCAACAGAGCAGCTCCAAACTTTGGGGTGCCTGTGTCTTGCTCATTTTTAGTTTTCCCAATTTATACGCCCATGAGTGGACGTGCCCTATGCTCACTAAGCTGTGTTTTTTCGATGTTTCAGGACACACCGTACACTTCTCCAGAGTGGCTGTTGGCAATTAACATCCCGCCCATCAGCGTAGCAAGGCTGCCATTTCTCCATGGCCTGTCCTGCATTTCTGGTTTTGACACTTTTTGCAGCATGTCCCTTTTGGCCGATGGGAAGCGAGACTTCTTTGTAGCGCTGATTTGCCTTTCCAGGTTTCTTGGTTGGCCAAAAAGGGCGTATGCGTTTTTTCCTGAATATATTCAGGAAAAAACGCATACGCCCTTTTTGGCCAAGGGCATCATTGTCGACGTTTTGCCGCTTTTCATGTGCCTTAAAGGCGATTCGAATCTACGTCCTGAAATCTGTTTCCTGCAATTCTGCCTTGCTTTCAAATCCTCTTCGTTGCCTTCCCTCAATATATCTGTGGATGAGAGTTATCACTTATAACTCTGCGGGTTTGTGAATTGCAGTGTCCCTGAGCTCCATTTTTCAACTGTCTTTTTTGAGAGCTGGCCGCAAAAGCACTGGATTGCCTCAGGCCCTATTTTGGTTCCTGGCAGCAGGCTGAGCCTGTGGTTAATTCTTCTTCCTGATGGGAAAATAGAGTGACCTGTGCCTGTCCCAACAGCTAGATCTAGTCTCTCATTGGTTCCCCCGCTTCCCGTTCATCCTCAGGACAAATTGCAACCTGTAGGGAACAGGAGGTTAAAGGTGCTGATTCTCCAAGTAGGGAGATTGCTAGTAAAGTAGCTGGAATGGCGAACCCGAGCACAAGGAGATGAGAAATGAGGTGCGTTTTAGAAACCTTTCAAAATCACACGGTGTACCATCTTCTGAGTTTCTCATGCATGTTTTCGATGTAGGAAGATGCCCTTGAACCTGGAGACTTGGGACCCATGGAATGGGTACCACGCAGTATTACTTTGAAGGGTCTGCGTTTGCTCACCCTACCTAACCCAACCTTTCAGCCCCAAGAGTGTCCAACCTTATGTCTCATCCAGCTGTGCGTGTAGATATGGTCAATCCAGGTTGCATCACAGCCTCTGAACGAATTTTGTAAGAATTTCTCTCTCTTTCACTGTCTTTGTTTTACGGGTTTTTAAAAGTAATTTATTTTTATAATGGGGTTTAGCTGCTTTTCACGGCTGTGTTTATGCGGCTTTACACCCACTTGACTCACTTCCAGACAGATATCAATACATAGGTTTTAAGATTCTTACTAGTCACATATATTCTTGTGCGGTGAATAGGGGGTGTTGAGTCCAGTTCACTGAGCAAGGAGTAGGTCTTGTCTATTACATATTGGGTGTATGGAACGGTATCTGAGCGAATTTGAAACCCTTGTTTTATGCATCACCCCACCTCACCTTTCCCGTTAAGCAGCCATAGTGTGTTTTCTAAACGTGTGACTCTGTTCTGTTTTGTAATTCAGTTCAAGTGTAGCGGTTTTTACATTCCCTCTATAAGTGATAGCTTATGATAAGTGTCTTTTTCTGTGTGACTTATTTCACTTAGAATCGTCGTACCTAAGTCCACTCATCTTGCTTCTACTAGCCTTATGACATTGATTTCATGTCTGAGTGATATTCCATTGTACATAAGGACCACAACTTCTTTATCCATTTTTCTCTTTCCTGGGATATTTAAGTTGTCATGAAGTGGAGGTTCTTGTCAACAGAGCAGCCCTAAACTTTGGGGTGCCTGTGTCTTGCTGATTTTTAGTTTTCCCAATTTATACGCCCATGAGTGGACGTGCCCTATGCTCCCTAAGCTGTGTTTTTTCGATGTTTCAGGACACACCGTACACTTCTCCAGAGTGGCTGTTGGCAATTAACATCCCGCCCATCAGCGTAGCAAGGCTGCCATTTCTCCATGGCCTGTCCTGCATTTCTGGTTTTGACACTTTTTGCAGCATGACCCTTTTGACCGATGGGAAGCGAGACTTCTTTGTAGCACTGATTTGCCTTTCAAGGTTGCTTGGTTGGCCAAAAAGGGCGTATGCGTTTTTTCATGAATATATTCAGGAAAAAACGCATACGCCCTTCTTGGCCAAGGGCATCATTGTCGACGTTTTGCCGCTTTTCATGTGCTTTACAGGCGATTCGAATCTACCTCCTGAAACCTGTTTCCTGCAATTCTGCCTTGCTTTCAAATCCTCTTTGTTGCCTTCCCTCAATATATTTGTGGACGAGAGTTATCATTTATAACTCAGCAGGTTTGTGAATGGCAGTGCCCCTGAGCTCCATTTTTCAACTGTCTTGTTTGGGAGCTGGCCGCAAAAGCACGGGATTGCCTCAGGCCCTATTCTGGTTCCCGGCGGCAGGCTGAGCCTGTGGTTAATTCTTTTTCCTAATGGGAAATTAGAGTGACCTGTGCCTGTCCCAACACCTAGATCTAGTCTCTCATTGGTTGCCCCTCTTCCCGTTCATCCTCAGGACAAATTGCAACCTGTACAGGACAGGAGGTTAAAGGTGCTGATTCTCCAAGTAGGGAGATTGCTAGTGAAGTAGCTGGAATGGCGAACCCGAGCACAAGGAGATGAGAAATGAGGTGCGTTTTAGAAACTTTCAAAATCACACGGTGTACCTTCTTCTGGGTTCCTCATGCAAGTTTTCGATGTAGGAAGATGCCCTTGAACCTGGAGATTTGGGACCCATGGGATGGGTACCATGCAGTATTACTTTAAAGGGTCTGCGTTTGCTCACCCAACCTCACCCAACCTCTCAGCCCCAAGAGTGTCCACCCTTATGTCTCATCCAGCTGTGGGTCTAGATATGGTCAATCCAGGTGGCATCACAGCCCCTGAACGAATTTTGTAAGAATTTCTCTCTCTTTCACTGTCTTTGTTTTACGGGTTTTTAAAAGTAATTTATTTTTATAATGGGGTTTAGCTGCTTTTCATGGCTGTGTTTATGCGGATTTACACCCACTTGACTCACTTCCAGACAGATATCAATACATAGGTTTTAAGATTGTTACTAGTCACATATATTCTTGTGCGGTGAATAGGGCGTGTTGAGTCCAGTTCACTGAGCAAGGAGTAGGTCTTGTCTATTACATATTGGGTGTATGGAACGGTATCTGAGTGAATTTGAAACCATTGTTTTATGCATCACCCCACCTCACCTTTCCCGTTAAGCAGCCATAGTGTGTTTTCTAAACGTGTGATTCTGTTCTGTTTTGTAATTCAGTTCAAGTGTAGCGGTTTTTACATTCCTTCTATAAGTGATAGCTTATGATAAGTGTCTTTTTCTGTGTGACTTATTTCACTTAGAATCGTCGTACCTAAGTCCACTCATCTTGCTTCTACTAGCCTTATGACATTGATTTCATGTCTGAGTGATATTCCATTGTACATAAGGACCACAACTTTTTTATCCATTTTTCTCTTTCCTGGGATATTTAAGGTGTCATGAAGTGGAGGTTCTTGTCAACAGAGCAGCCCCAAACTTTGGGTTGCCTGTGTCTTGCTCATTTTTAGTTTTCCCAATTTATACGCCCATGAGTGGACGTGCCCTATGCTCCCTAAGCTGTGTTTTTTCGATGTTTCAGGACACACCGTACACTTCTCCAGAGTGGCTGTTGGCTATTTACATCCCGCCCATCAGCGTAGCAAGGCTGCCATTTCTCCATGGCCTGTCCTGCATTTCTGGTTTTGACACTTTTTGCAGCATGGCCCTTTTGACCCATGGGAAGCGAGACTTCTTTGTAGCCCTGATTTGCCTTTCCAGGTTGCTTGGTTGGCCAAAAAGGGCGTATGCGTTTTTTCCTGAATATATTCAGGAAAAAACGCATACGCCCTTTTTGGCCAAGGGCATCATTGTCGATGTTTTGCCGCTTTTCATGTGCCTTAAAGGCGATTCGAATCTACCTCCTGAAATCTGTTTCCTGCAATTCTGCCTTGCTTTCAAATCCTCTTCGTTGACTTCCCTCAATATATCTGTGGATGAGAGTTATCACTTATAACTCTGCGGGTTTGTGAATTGCAGTGTCCCTGAGCTCCATTTTTCAACTGTCTTTTTTGAGAGCTGGCCGCAAAAGCACGGGATTGCCTCAGGCCCTATTCTGGTTCCTGGCAGCAGGCTGAGCCTGTGGTTAATTCTTCTTCCTGATGGGAAAATAGAGTGACCTGTGCCTGTCCCAACAGCTAGATCTAGTCTCTCATTGGTTGCCCCTCTTCCCGTTCATCCTCAGGACAAATTGTAACCTGTAGGGAACAGGAGGTTAAAGGTGCTGATTCTCCAAGTAGGGAGATTGCTAGTAAAGTAGCTGGAATGGCGAACCCGAGCACAAGGAGATGAGAAATGAGGTGCGTTTTAGAAACCTTTCAAAATCACACGGTGTACCATCTTATGAGTTTCTCATGCATGTTTTCGATGTAGGAAGATGCCCTTGAACCTGGAGACTTGGGACCCATGGGATGGGTACCACGCAGTATTACTTTAAAGGGTCTGTGTTTGCTCACCCAACCTAACCCAACCTTTCAGCCCCAAGACTGTCCACCCTTATGTCTCATCCAGCTGTGCGTGTAGATATGGTCAATCCAGGTTGCATCACAGCCTCTGAACGAATTTTGTAAGAATTTCTCTCTCTTTCACTGTCTTTGTTTTACGGGTTTTTAAAAGTAATTTATTTTTATAATGGGGTTTAGCTGCTTTTCACGGCTGTGTTTATGCGGATTTACACCCACTTGACTCACTTCCAGACAGATATCAATACATAGGTTTTAAATTGTTACTAGTCACATATATTCTTGTGCGGTGAATAGGGCGTGTTGAGTCCAGTTCACTGAGCAAGGAGTAGGTCTTGTCTATTACATATTGGGTGTATGGAACGGTATCTGAGCGAATTTGAACCCGTTGTTTTATGCATCACCCCTCCTCACCTTTCCCGTTAAGCAGCCATAGTGTGTTTTCTAAACGTGTGATTCTGTTCAGTTCTGTAATTCAGTTCAAGTGTAGCGGTTTTTACATTCCCTCTATAAGTGATAGCTTATGATAAGTGTCTTTTTCTGTGTGACTTATTTCACTTAGAATCGTCGTACCTAAGTCCAATCATCTTGCTTCTACTAGCCTTATGACATTGATTTCATGTCTGAGTGATATTCCATTGTACGTAAGGACCACAACTTCTTTATCCATTTTTCTCTTTCCTGGGATATTTAAGTTGTCGTGAAGTGGAGGTTCTTGTCAACACAGCAGCCCTAAACTTTGGGGTGCCTGTGTCTTGCTGATTTTTAGTTTTCCCAATTTATACGCCCATGAGTGGACGTGCCCTATGCTCCCTAAGCTGTGTTTTTTCGATGTTTCAGGACACACCGTACACTTCTCCAGAGTGGCTGTTGGCAATTAACATACCGCCCATCAGCGTAGCAAGGCTGCCATTTCTCCATGGCCTGTCCTGCATTTCTGGTTTTGACACTTTTTGCAGCATGTCCCTTTTGGCCGATGGGAAGCGAGACTTCTTTTTAGCGCTGATTTGCCTTTCCAGTTTGCTTGGTTGGCCAAAAAGGGCGTATGCGTTTTTTCCTGAATATATTCAGGAAAAAACGCATACGCCCTTTTTGGCCAAGGGCATCATTGTCGACGTTTTGCCGCTTTTCATGTGCCTTAAAGGCGATTCGAATCTACCTCCTGAAATCTGTTTCCTGCAATTCTTCCTTGCTTTCAAATCCTCTTCGTTGCCTTCCCTCAATATATCTGTAGATGAGAGTTATCATTTATAACTCTGCGGATCTGTGAATTGCAGTGTCCCTGAGCTCCATTTTTCAACTGTCTTTTTTGAGAGCTGGCCGCAAAAGCACGGGATAGCCTCAGGCCCTATTCTGGTTCCTGGCAGCAGGCTGAGCCTGTGGTTAATTCTTCTTCCTGATGGGAAAATAGAGTGACCTGTGCCTGTCCCAACAGCTAGATCTAGTCTCTCATTGGTTCCCCCTCTTCCCGTTCATCCTCAGGACAAATTGCAACCTGTAGGGAACAGGAGGTTAAAGGTGCTGATTCTCCAAGTAGGGAGATTGCTAGTAAAGTAGCTGGAATGGCGAACCCGAGCACAAGGAGATGAGAAATGAGGTGCGTTTTAGAAACCTTTCAAAATCACACGGTGTACCATCTTATGAGTTTCTCATGCATGTTTTCGATGTAGGAAGATGCCCTTGAACCTGGAGACTTGGGACCCATGGAATGGGTACCACGCAGTATTACTTTGAAGGGTCTGCGTTTGGTCACCCAACCTAACCCAACCTTTCAGCCCCAAGAGTGTCCATCCTTATGTCTCATCCAGCTGTGCGTGTAGATATGGTCAATCCAGGTTGCATCACAGCCTCTGAACGAATTTTGTAAGAATTTCTCTCTCTTTCACTGTCTTTGTTTTACGGGTTTTTAAAAGTAATTTATTTTTATAATGGGGTATAGCTGCTTTTCACGGCTGTGTTTATGCGGCTTTACACCCACTTGACTCACTTCCAGACAGATATAAATACATAGGTTTTAAGATTGTTACTAGTCACATATATTCTTGTGCGGTGAATAGGGCGTGTTGAGTCCAGTTCACTGAGCAAGGAGTAGGTCTTGTCTATTACATATTGGGTGTATGGAACGGTATCTGAGCGAATTTGAAACACTTGTTTTATGCATCACCCCACCTCACCTTTCCCGTTAAGCAGCCATAGTGTGTTTTCTAAACGTGTGACTCTGTTCTGTTTTGTAATTCAGTTCAAGTGTAGCGGTTTTTACATTCCCTCTATAAGTGATAGCTTATGATAAGTGTCTTTTTCTGTGTGACTTATTTCACTTAGAATCGTCGTACCTAAGTCCACTCATCTTGCTTCTACTAGCCTTATGACATTGATTTCATGTCTGAGTGATATTCCATTGTACATAAGGACCACAATTTTTTATCCATTTTTCTCTTTCCTGGGATATTTAAGGTGTCATGAAGTGGAGGTTCTTGTCAACAGAGCAGCCCCAAACTTTGGGGTGCCTGTGTCTTGCTCATTTTTAGTTTTCCCAATTTATACGCCCATGAGTGGACGTGCCCTATGCTCACTAAGCTGTGTTTTTTCGATGTTTCAGGACACACCGTACACTTCTCCAGAGTGGCTGTTGGCAATTAACATCCCGCCCATCAGCGTAGCAAGGCTGCCATTTCTCCATGGCCTGTCCTGCATTTCTGGTTTTGACACTTTTTGCAGCATGTCCCTTTTGGCCGATGGGAAGCGAGACTTCTTTTTAGCGCTGATTTGCCTTTCCAGGTTTCTTGGTTGGCCAAAAAGGGCGTATGCGTTTTTTCCTGAATATATTCAGGAAAAAACGCATACGCCCTTTTTGGCCAAGGGCATCATTGTCGACGTTTTGCCGCTTTTCATGTGCCTTAAATGCGATTCGAATCTACCTCCTGAAATCTGTTTCCTGCAATTCTGCCTTGCTTTCAAATCCTCTTCGTTGCCTTCCCTCAATATATCTGTGGATGAGAGTTATCACTTATAACTCTGCGGGTTTGTGAATTGCAGTGTCCCTGAGCTCCATTTTTCAACTGTCTTTTTTGAGAGCTGGCCGCAAAAGCACGGGATTGCCTCAGGCCCTATTTTGGTTCCTGGCAGCAGGCTGAGCCTGTGGTTAATTCTTCTTCCTGATGGGAAAATAGAGTGACCTGTGCCTGTCCCAACAGCTAGATCTAGTCTCTCATTGGTTCCCACGCTTCCCGTTCATCCTCAGGACAAATTGCAACCTGTAGGGAACAGGAGGTTAAAGGTGCTGATTCTCCAAGTAGGGAGATTGCTAGTAAAGTAGCTGGAATGGCGAACCCGAGCACAAGGAAATGAGAAATGAGGTGCGTTTTAGAAACCTTTCAAAATCACACGGTGTACCATCTTCTGAGTTTCTCATGCATGTTTTCGATGTAGGAAGATGCCCTTGAACCTGGAGACTTGGGACCCATGGAATGGGTACCACGCAGTATTACTTTGAAGGGTCTGCGTTTGCTCACCCTACCTAACCCAACCTTTCAGCCCCAAGAGTGTCCAACCTTATGTCTCATCCAGCTGTGCGTGTAGATATGGTCAATCCAGGTTGCATCACAGCCTCTGAACGAATTTTGTAAGAATTTCTCTCTCTTTCACTGTCTTTGTTTTACGGGTTTTTAAAAGTAATTTATTTTTATAATGGGGTTTAGCTGCTTTTCACGGCTGTGTTTATGCGGCTTTACACCCACTTGACTCACTTCCAGACAGATATCAATACATAGGTTTTAAGATTCTTACTAGTCACATATATTCTTGTGCGGTGAATAGGGGGTGTTGAGTCCAGTTCACTGAGCAAGGAGTAGGTCTTGTCTATTACATATTGGGTGTATGGAACGGTATCTGAGCGAATTTGAAACCCTTGTTTTATGCATCACCCCACCTCACCTTTCCCGTTAAGCAGCCATAGTGTGTTTTCTAAACGTGTGACTGTTCTGTTTTGTAATTCAGTTCAAGTGTAGCGGTTTTTACATTCCCTCTATAAGTGATAGCTTATGATAAGTGTCTTTTTCTGTGTGACTTATTTCACTTAGAATCGTCGTACCTAAGTCCACTCATCTTGCTTCTACTAGCCTTATGACATTGATTTCATGTCTGAGTGATATTCCATTGTACATAAGGACCACAACTTCTTTATCCATTTTTCTCTTTCCTGGGATATTTAAGTTGTCATGAAGTGGAGGTTCTTGTCAACAGAGCAGCCCTAAACTTTGGGGTGCCTGTGTCTTGCTGATTTTTAGTTTTCCCAATTTATACGCCCATGAGTGGACGTGCCCTATGCTCCCTAAGCTGTGTTTTTTCGATGTTTCAGGACACACCGTACACTTCTCCAGAGTGGCTGTTGGCAATTAACATCCCGCCCATCAGCGTAGCAAGGCTGCCATTTCTCCATGGCCTGTCCTGCATTTCTGGTTTTGACACTTTTTGCAGCATGACCCTTTTGACCGATGGGAAGCGAGACTTCTTTGTAGCACTGATTTGCCTTTCAAGGTTGCTTGGTTGGCCAAAAAGGGCGTATGCGTTTTTTCATGAATATATTCAGGAAAAAACGCATACGCCCTTCTTGGCCAAGGGCATCATTGTCGACGTTTTGCCGCTTTTCATGTGCTTTACAGGCGATTCGAATCTACCTCCTGAAACCTGTTTCCTGCAATTCTGCCTTGCTTTCAAATCCTCTTTGTTGCCTTCCCTCAATATATTTGTGGACGAGAGTTATCATTTATAACTCAGCAGGTTTGTGAATGGCAGTGCCCCTGAGCTCCATTTTTCAACTGTCTTGTTTGGGAGCTGGCCGCAAAAGCACGGGATTGCCTCAGGCCCTATTCTGGTTCCCGGCGGCAGGCTGAGCCTGTGGTTAATTCTTTTTCCTAATGGGAAATTAGAGTGACCTGTGCCTGTCCCAACACCTAGATCTAGTCTCTCATTGGTTGCCCCTCTTCCCGTTCATCCTCAGGACAAATTGCAACCTGTACAGGACAGGAGGTTAAAGGTGCTGATTCTCCAAGTAGGGAGATTGCTAGTGAAGTAGCTGGAATGGCGAACCCGAGCACAAGGAGATGAGAAATGAGGTGCGTTTTAGAAACTTTCAAAATCACACGGTGTACCTTCTTCTGGGTTCCTCATGCAAGTTTTCGATGTAGGAAGATGCCCTTGAACCTGGAGATTTGGGACCCATGGGATGGGTACCATGCAGTATTACATTAAAGGGTCTGCGTTTGCTCACCCAACCTCACCCAACCTCTCAGCCCCAAGAGTGTCCACCCTTATGTCTCATCCAGCTGTGGGTCTAGATATGGTCAATCCAGGTGGCATCACAGCCCCTGAACGAATTTTGTAAGAATTTCTCTCTCTTTCACTGTCTTTGTTTTACGGGTTTTTAAAAGTAATTTATTTTTATAATGGGGTTTAGCTGCTTTTCATGGCTGTGTTTATGCGGATTTACACCCACTTGACTCACTTCCAGACAGATATCAATACATAGGTTTTAAGATTGTTACTAGTCACATATATTCTTGTGCGGTGAATAGGGCGTGTTGAGTCCAGTTCACTGAGCAAGGAGTAGGTCTTGTCTATTACATATTGGGTGTATGGAACGGTATCTGAGTGAATTTGAAACCATTGTTTTATGCATCACCCCACCTCACCTTTCCCGTTAAGCAGCCATAGTGTGTTTTCTAAACGTGTGATTCTGTTCTGTTTTGTAATTCAGTTCAAGTGTAGCGGTTTTTACATTCCTTCTATAAGTGATAGCTTATGATAAGTGTCTTTTTCTGTGTGACTTATTTCACTTAGAATCGTCGTACCTAAGTCCACTCATCTTGCTTCTACTAGCCTTATGACATTGATTTCATGTCTGAGTGATATTCCATTGTACATAAGGACCACAACTTTTTTATCCATTTTTCTCTTTCCTGGGATATTTAAGGTGTCATGAAGTGGAGGTTCTTGTCAACAGAGCAGCCCCAAACTTTGGGGTGCCTGTGTCTTGCTCATTTTTAGTTTTCCCAATTTATACGCCCATGAGTGGACGTGCCCTATGCTCCCTAAGCTGTGTTTTTTCGATGTTTCAGGACACACCGTACACTTCTCTAGAGTGGCTGTTGGCAACTTACATCCCGCTCATCAGCGTAGCAAGGCTGCCATTTCTCCATGGCCTGTCCTGCATTTCTGGTTTGACACTTTTTGCAGCATGGCCCTTTTGACCGATGGGAAGCGAGACTTCTTTGTAGCGCTGATTTGCCTTTCCAGGTTGCTTGGTTGGCCAAAAAGGGCGTATGCGTTTTTTCCTGAATATATTCAGGAAAAAACGCATACGCCCTTTTTGGCCAAGGGCATCATTGTCGACGTTTTGCCGCTTTTCATGTGCCTTAAAGGCGATTCGAATCTACCTCCTGAAATCTGTTTCCTGCAATTCTGCCTTGCTTTCAAATCCTCTTCGTTGCCTTCCCACAATATATTTGTGGATGAGAGTTATCACTTATAACTCTGCGGGTTTGTGAATTGCAGTGTCCCTGAGCTCCATTTTTCAACTGTCTTTTTTGAGAGCTGGCCGCAAAAGCTCGGGATTGCCTCAGGCCCTATTTTGGTTCCTGGCAGCAGGCTGAGCCTGTGGTTAATTCTTCTTCCTGATGGGAAAATAGAGTGACCTGTGCCTGTCCCAACAGCTAGATCTAGTCTCTCATTGGTTCCCCCTCTTCCCGTTCATCCTCAGGACAAATTGCAACCTGTAGGGAACAGGAGGTTAAAGGTGTTGATTCTCCAAGTAGGGAGATTGCTAGTAAAGTAGCTGGAATGGCGAACCCGAGCACAAGGAGATGAGAAATGAGGTGCGTTTTAGAAACCTTTCAAAATCACACGGTGTACCATCTTATGAGTTTCTCATGCATGTTTTCGATGTAGGAAGATGCCCTTGAACCTGGAGACTTGGGACCCATGGAATGGGTACCACGCAGTATTACTTTGAAGGGTCTGCGTTTGCTCACCCAACCTAACCCAACCTTTCAGCCCCAAGAGTGTCCATCCTTATGTCTCATCCAGCTGTGCGTGTAGATATGGTCAATCCAGGTTGCATCACAGCCTCTGAACGAATTTTGTAAGAATTTCTCTCTCTTTCACTGTCTTTGTTTTACGGGTTTTTAAAAGTAATTTATTTTTATAATGGGGTATAGCTGCTTTTCACGGCTGTGTTTATGCGGCTTTACACCCACTTGACTCACTTCCAGACAGATATCAATACATAGGTTTTAAGATTGTTACTAGTCACATATATTCTTGTGCGGTGAATAGGGCGTGTTGAGTCCAGTTCACTGAGCAAGGAGTAGGTCTTGTCTATTACATATTGGGTGTATGGAACGGTATCTGAGCGAATTTGAAACACTTGTTTTATGCATCACCCCACCTCACCTTTCCCGTTAAGCAGCCATAGTGTGTTTTCTAAACGTGTGACTCTGTTCTGTTTTGTAATTCAGTTCAAGTGTAGCGGTTTTTACATTCCCTCTATAAGTGATAGCTTATGATAAGTGTCTTTTTCTGTGTGACTTATTTCACTTAGAATCGTCGTACCTAAGTCCACTCATCTTGCTTCTACTAGCCTTATGACATTGATTTCATGTCTGAGTGATATTCCATTGTACATAAGGACCACAATTTTTTATCCATTTTTCTCTTTCCTGGGATATTTAAGGTGTCATGAAGTGGAGGTTCTTGTCAACAGAGCAGCCCCAAACTTTGGGGTGCCTGTGTCTTGCTCATTTTTAGTTTTCCCAATTTATACGCCCATGAGTGGACGTGCCCTATGCTCACTAAGCTGTGTTTTTTCGATGTTTCAGGACACACCGTACACTTCTCCAGAGTGGCTGTTGGCAATTAACATCCCGCCCATCAGCGTAGCAAGGCTGCCATTTCTCCATGGCCTGTCCTGCATTTCTGGTTTTGACACTTTTTGCAGCATGTCCCTTTTGGACGATGGGAAGCGAGACTTCTTTTTAGCGCTGATTTGCCTTTCCAGGTTTCTTGGTTGGCCAAAAAGGGCGTATGCGTTTTTTCCTGAATATATTCAGGAAAAAACGCATACGCCCTTTTTGGCCAAGGGCATCATTGTCGACGTTTTGCCGCTTTTCATGTGCCTTAAAGGCGATTCGAATCTACCTCCTGAAATCTGTTTCCTGCAATTCTGCCTTGCTTTCAAATCCTCTTCGTTGCCTTCCCTCAATATATCTGTGGATGAGAGTTATCACTTATAACTCTGCGGGTTTGTGAATTGCAGTGTCCCTGAGCTCCATTTTTCAACTGTCTTTTTTGAGAGCTGGCCGCAAAAGCACGGGATTGCCTCAGGCCCTATTTTGGTTCCTGGCAGCAGGCTGAGCCTGTGGTTAATTCTTCTTCCTGATGGGAAAATAGAGTGACCTGTGCCTGTCCCAACAGCTAGATCTAGTCTCTCATTGGTTCCCCCGCTTCCCGTTCATCCTCAGGACAAATTGCAACCTGTAGGGAACAGGAGGTTAAAGGTGCTGATTCTCCAAGTAGGGAGATTGCTAGTAAAGTAGCTGGAATGGCGAACCCGAGCACAAGGAGATGAGAAATGAGGTGCGTTTTAGAAACCTTTCAAAATCACACGGTGTACCATCTTCTGAGTTTCTCATGCATGTTTTCGATGTAGGAAGATGCCCTTGAACCTGGAGACTTGGGACCCATGGAATGGGTACCACGCAGTATTACTTTGAAGGGTCTGCGTTTGCTCACCCTACCTAACCCAACCTTTCAGCCCCAAGAGTGTCCAACCTTATGTCTCATCCAGCTGTGCGTGTAGATATGGTCAATCCAGGTTGCATCACAGCCTCTGAACGAATTTTGTAAGAATTTCTCTCTCTTTCACTGTCTTTGTTTTACGGGTTTTTAAAAGTAATTTATTTTTATAATGGGGTTTAGCTGCTTTTCACGGCTGTGTTTATGCGGCTTTACACCCACTTGACTCACTTCCAGACAGATATCAATACATAGGTTTTAAGATTCTTACTAGTCACATATATTCTTGTGCGGTGAATAGGGGGTGTTGAGTCCAGTTCACTGAGCAAGGAGTAGGTCTTGTCTATTACATATTGGGTGTATGGAACGGTATCTGAGCGAATTTGAAACCCTTGTTTTATGCATCACCCCACCTCACCTTTCCCGTTAAGCAGCCATAGTGTGTTTTCTAAACGTGTGACTCTGTTCTGTTTTGTAATTCAGTTCAAGTGTAGCGGTTTTTACATTCCCTCTATAAGTGATAGCTTATGATAAGTGTCTTTTTCTGTGTGACTTATTTCACTTAGAATCGTCGTACCTAAGTCCACTCATCTTGCTTCTACTAGCCTTATGACATTGATTTCATGTCTGAGTGATATTCCATTGTACATAAGGACCACAACTTCTTTATCCATTTTTCTCTTTCCTGGGATATTTAAGTTGTCATGAAGTGGAGGTTCTTGTCAACAGAGCAGCCCTAAACTTTGGGGTGCCTGTGTCTTGCTGATTTTTAGTTTTCCCAATTTATACGCCCATGAGTGGACGTGCCCTATGCTCCCTAAGCTGTGTTTTTTCGATGTTTCAGGACACACCGTACAGTTCTCCAGAGTGGCTGTTGGCAATTAACATCCCGCCCATCAGCGTAGCAAGGCTGCCATTTCTCCATGGCCTGTCCTGCATTTCTGGTTTTGACACTTTTTGCAGAATGACCCTTTTGACCGATGGGAAGCGAGACTTCTTTGTAGCACTGATTTGCCTTTCAAGGTTGCTTGGTTGGCCAAAAAGGGCGTATGCGTTTTTTCATGAATATATTCAGGAAAAAACGCATACGCCCTTCTTGGCCAAGGGCATTATTGTCGACGTTTTGCCGCTTTTCATGTGCTTTACAGGCGATTCGAATCTACCTCCTGAAACCTGTTTCCTGCAATTCTGCCTTGCTTTCAAATCCTCTTTGTTGCCTTCCCTCAATATATTTGTGGACGAGAGTTATCATTTATAACTCAGCAGGTTTGTGAATGGCAGTGCCCCTGAGCTCCATTTTTCAACTGTCTTGTTTGGGAGCTGGCCGCAAAAGCACGGGATTGCCTCAGGCCCTATTCTGGTTCCCGGCGGCAGGCTGAGCCTGTGGTTAATTCTTTTTCCTAATGGGAAATTAGAGTGACCTGTGCCTGTCCCAACACCTAGATCTAGTCTATCATTGGTTGCCCCTCTTCCCGTTCATCCTCAGGACAAATTGCAACCTGTACAGGACAGGAGGTTAAAGGTGCTGATTCTCCAAGTAGGGAGATTGCTAGTGAAGTAGCTGGAATGGCGAACCCGAGCACAAGGAGATGAGAAATGAGGTGCGTTTTAGAAACTTTCAAAATCACACGGTGTACCTTCTTCTGGGTTCCTCATGCAAGTTTTCGATGTAGGAAGATGCCCTTGAACCTGGAGATTTGGGACCCATGGGATGGGTACCATGCAGTATTACTTTAAAGGGTCTGCGTTTGCTCACCCAACCTCACCCAACCTCTCAGCCCCAAGAGTGTCCACCCTTATGTCTCATCCAGCTGTGGGTCTAGATATGGTCAATCCAGGTGGCATCACAGCCCCTGAACGAATTTTGTAAGAATTTCTCTCTCTTTCACTGTCTTTGTTTTACGGGTTTTTAAAAGTAATTTATTTTTATAATGGGGTTTAGCTGCTTTTCATGGCTGTGTTTATGCGGATTTACACCCACTTGACTCACTTCCAGACAGATATCAATACATAGGTTTTAAGATTGTTACTAGTCACATATATTCTTGTGCGGTGAATAGGGCGTGTTGAGTCCAGTTCACTGAGCAAGGAGTAGGTCTTGTCTATTACATATTGGGTGTATGGAACGGTATCTGAGTGAATTTGAAACCCTTGTTTTATGCATCACCCCACCTCACCTTTCCCGTTAAGCAGCCATAGTGTGTTTTCTAAACGTGTGATTCTGTTCTGTTTTGTAATTCAGTTCAAGTGTAGCGGTTTTTACATTCCTTCTATAAGTGATAGCTTATGATAAGTGTCTTTTTCTGTGTGACTTATTTCACTTAGAATCGTCGTACCTAAGTCCACTCATCTTGCTTCTACTAGCCTTATGACATTGATTTCATGTCTGAGTGATATTCCATTGTACATAAGGACCACAACTTTTTTATCCATTTTTCTCTTTCCTGGGATATTTAAGGTGTCATGAAGTGGAGGTTCTTGTCAACAGAGCAGCCCCAAACTTTGGGGTGCCTGTGTCTTGCTGATTTTTAGTTTTCCCAATTTATACGCCCATGAGTGGACGTGCCCTATGCTCCCTAAGCTGTGTTTTTTCGATGTTTCAGGACACACCGTACACTTCTCCAGAGTGGCTGTTGGCTATTTACATCCCGCCCATCAGCGTAGCAAGGCTGCCATTTCTCCATGGCCTGTCCTGCATTTCTGGTTTTGACACTTTTTGCAGCATGGCCCTTTTGACCCATGGGAAGCGAGACTTCTTTGTAGCCCTGATTTGCCTTTCCAGGTTGCTTGGTTGGCCAAAAAGGGCGTATGCGTTTTTTCCTGAATATATTCAGGAAAAAACGCATACGCCCTTTTTGGCCAAGGGCATCATTGTCGACGTTTTGCCGCTTTTCATGTGCCTTAAAGGCGATTCGAATCTACCTCCTGAAATCTGTTTCCTGCAATTCTGCCTTGCTTTCAAATCCTCTTCGTTGCCTTCCCTCAATATATTTGTGGATGAGAGTTATCACTTATAACTCTGCGGGTTTGTGAATTGCAGTGTCCCTGAGCTCCATTTTTCAACTGTCTTTTTTGAGAGCTGGCCGCAAAAGCACGGGATTGCCTCAGGCCCTATTTTGGTTCCTGGCAGCAGGCTGAGCCTGTGGTTAATTCTTCTTCCTGATGGGAAAATAGAGTGACCTGTGCCTGTCCCAACAGCTAGATCTAGTCTCTCATTGGTTCCCCCTCTTCCCGTTCATCCTCAGGACAAATTGCAACCTGTAGGGAACAGGAGGTTAAAGGTGCTGATTCTCCAAGTAGGGAGATTGCTAGTAAAGTAGCTGGAATGGCGAACCCGAGCACAAGGAGATGAGAAATGAGGTGCGTTTTAGAAACCTTTCAAAATCACACGGTGTACCATCTTATGAGTTTCTCATGCATGTTTTCGATGTAGGAAGATGCCCTTGAACCTGGAGACTTGGGACCCATGGAATGGGTACCACGCAGTATTACTTTGAAGGGTCTGCGTTTGCTCACCCAACCTAACCCAACCTTTCAGCCCCAAGAGTGTCCATCCTTATGTCTCATCCAGCTGTGCGTGTAGATATGGTCAATCCAGGTTGCATCACAGCCTCTGAACGAATTTTGTAAGAATTTCTCTCTCTTTCACTGTCTTTGTTTTACGGGTTTTTAAAAGTAATTTATTTTTATAATGGGGTTTAGCTGCTTTTCACGACTGTGTTTATGCGGCTTTACACCCACTTGACTCACTTCCAGACAGATATCAATACATAGGTTTTAAGATTGTTACTAGTCACATATATTCTTGTGCGGTGAATAGGGCGTGTTGAGTCCAGTTCACTGAGCAAGGAGTAGGTCTTGTCTATTACATATTGGGTGTATGGAACGGTATCTGAGCGAATTTGAACCCCTTGTTTTATGCATCACCCCACCTCACCTTTCCCGTTAAGCAGCCATAGTGTGTTTTCTAAACGTGTGACTCTGTTCTGTTTTGTAATTCAGTTCAAGTGTAGCGGTTTTTACATTCCCTCTATAAGTGATAGCTTATGATAAGTGTCTTTTTCTGTGTGACTTATTTCACTTAGAATCGTCGTACCTAAGTCCACTCATCTTGCTTCTACTAGCCTTATGACATTGATTTCATGTCCGAGTGATATTCCATTGTACATAAGGACCACAACTTTTTTATCCATTTTTCTCTTTCCTGGGATATTTAAGGTGTCATGAAGTGGAGGTTCTTGTCAACAGAGCAGCCCCAAACTTTGGGGTGCCTGTGTCTTGCTCATTTTTAGTTTTCCCAATTTATACGCCCATGAGTGGACGTGCCCTATGCTCCCTAAGCTGTGTTTTTTCGATGTTTCAGGACACACCGTACACTTCTCCAGAGTGGCTGTTGGCTATTTACATCCCGCCCATCAGCGTAGCAAGGCTGCCATTTCTCCATGGCCTGTCCTGCATTTCTGGTTTTGACACTTTTTGCAGCATGGCCCTTTTGACCCATGGGAAGCGAGACTTCTTTGTAGCCCTGATTTGCCTTTCCAGGTTGCTTGGTTGGCCAAAAAGGGCGTATGCGTTTTTTCCTGAATATATTCAGGAAAAAACGCATACGCCCTTTTTGGCCAAGGGCATCATTGTCGACGTTTTGCCGCTTTTCATGTGCCTTAAATGCGATTCGAATCTACCTCCTGAAATCTGTTTCCTGCAATTCTGCCTTGCTTTCAAATCCTCTTCGTTGACTTCCCTCAATATATCTTTGGATGAGAGTTATCACTTATAACTCTGCGGGTTTGTGAATTGCAGTGTCCCTGAGCTCCATTTTTCAACTGTCTTTTTTGAGAGCTGGCCGCAAAAGCACGGGATTGCCTCAGGCCCTATTCTGGTTCCTGGCAGCAGGCTGAGCCTGGGGTTAATTCTTCTTCCTGATGGGAAAATAGAGTGACCTGTGCCTGTCCCAACAGCTAGATCTAGTCTCTCATTGGTTGCCCCTCTTCCCGTTCATCCTCAGGACAAATTGCAACCTGTAGGGAACAGGAGGTTAAAGGTGCTGATTCTCCAAGTAGGGAGATTGCTAGTAAAGTAGCTGGAATGGCGAACCCGAGCACAAGGAGATGAGAAATGAGGTGCGTTTTAGAAACCTTTCAAAATCACACGGTGTACCATCTTATGAGTTTCTCATGCATGTTTTCGATGTAGGAAGATGCCCTTGAACCTGGAGACTTGGGACTCATGGAATGGGTACCACGCAGTATTACTTTGAAGGGTCAGCGTTTGCTCACCCAACCTAACCCAACCTTTCAGCCCCAAGAGTGTCCATCCTTATGTCTCACCCAGCTTTGCGTGTAGATATGGTCAATCCAGGTTGCATCACAGCCTCTGAACGAATTTTGTAAGAATTTCTCTCTCTTTCACTGTCTTTGTTTTACGGGTTTTTAAAAGTAATTTATTTTTATAATGGGGTTTAGCTGCTTTTCACGGCTGTGTTTATGCGGCTTTACACCCACTTGACTCACTTCCAGACAGATATCAATACATAGGTTTTAAGATTCTTACTAGTCACATATATTCTTGTGCGGTGAATAGGGCGTGTTGAGTCCAGTTCACTGAGCAAGGAGTAGGTCTTGTCTATTACATATTGGGTGTATGGAACGGTATCTGAGCGAATTTGAAAAACTTGTTTTATGCATCACCCCACCTCACCTTTCCCGTTAAGCAGCCATAGTGTGTTTTCTAAACGTGTGACTCTGTTCTGTTTTGTAATTCAGTTCAAGTGTAGCGGTTTTTACATTCCCTCTATAAGTGATAGCTTATGATAAGTGTCTTTTTCTGTGTGACTTATTTCACTTAGAATCGTCGTACCTAAGTCCACTCATCTTGCTTCTACTAGCCTTATGACATTGATTTCATGTCTGAGTGATATTCCATTGTACATAAGGACCACAATTTTTTATCCATTTTTCTCTTTCCTGGGATATTTAAGGTGTCATGAAGTGGAGGTTCTTGTCAACAGAGCAGCCCCAAACTTTGGGGTGCCTGTGTCTTGCTCATTTTTAGTTTTCCCAATTTATACGCCCATGAGTGGACGTGCCCTATGCTCACTAAGCTGTGTTTTTTCGATGTTTCAGGACACACCGTACACTTCTCCAGAGTGGCTGTTGGCAATTAACATCCCGCCCATCAGCGTAGCAAGGCTGCCATTTCTCCATGGCCTGTCCTGCATTTCTGGTTTTGACACTTTTTGCAGCATGGCCCTTTTGACCCATGGGAAGCGAGACTTCTTTGTAGCCCTGATTTGCCTTTCCAGGTTGCTTGGTTGGCCAAAAAGGGCGTATGCGTTTTTTCCTGAATATATTCAGGAAAAAACGCATACGCCCTTTTTGGCCAAGGGCATCATTGTCGACGTTTTGCCGCTTTTCATGTGCCTTAAAGGCGATTCGAATCTACCTCCTGAAATCTGTTTCCTGCAATTCTGCCTTGCTTTCAAATCCTCTTCGTTGCCTTCCCTCAATATATTTGTGGATGAGAGTTATCACTTATAACTCTGCGGGTTTGTGAATTGCAGTGTCCCTGAGCTCCATTTTTCAACTGTCTTTTTTGAGAGCTGGCCGCAAAAGCACGGGATTGCCTCAGGCCCTATTTTGGTTCCTGGCAGCAGGCTGAGCCTGTGGTTAATTCTTCTTCCTGATGGGAAAATAGAGTGACCTGTGCCTGTCCCAACAGCTAGATCTAGTCTCTCATTGGTTCCCCCTCTTCCCGTTCATCCTCAGGACAAATTGCAACCTGTAGGGAACAGGAGGTTAAAGGTGCTGATTCTCCAAGTAGGGAGATTGCTAGTAAAGTAGCTGGAATGGCGAACCCGAGCACAAGGAGATGAGAAATGAGGTGCGTTTTAGAAACCTTTCAAAATCACACGGTGTACCATCTTATGAGTTTCTCATGCATGTTTTCGATGTAGGAAGATGCCCTTGAACCTGGAGACTTGGGACCCATGGAATGGGTACCACGCAGTATTACTTTGAAGGGTCTGCGTTTGCTCACCCAACCTAACCCAACCTTTCAGCCCCAAGAGTGTCCATCCTTATGTCTCATCCAGCTGTGCGTGTAGATATGGTCAATCCAGGTTGCATCACAGCCTCTGAACGAATTTTGTAAGAATTTCTCTCTCTTTCACTGTCTTTGTTTTACGGGTTTTTAAAAGTAATTTATTTTTATAATGGGGTTTAGCTGCTTTTCACGACTGTGTTTATGCGGCTTTACACCCACTTGACTCACTTCCAGACAGATATCAATACATAGGTTTTAAGATTGTTACTAGTCACATATATTCTTGTGCGGTGAATAGGGCGTGTTGAGTCCAGTTCACTGAGCAAGGAGTAGGTCTTGTCTATTACATATTGGGTGTATGGAACGGTATCTGAGCGAATTTGAACCCCTTGTTTTATGCATCACCCCACCTCACCTTTCCCGTTAAGCAGCCATAGTGTGTTTTCTAAACGTGTGACTCTGTTCTGTTTTGTAATTCAGTTCAAGTGTAGCGGTTTTTACATTCCCTCTATAAGTGATAGCTTATGATAAGTGTCTTTTTCTGTGTGACTTATTTCACTTAGAATCGTCGTACCTAAGTCCACTCATCTTGCTTCTACTAGCCTTATGACATTGATTTCATGTCCGAGTGATATTCCATTGTACATAAGGACCACAACTTTTTTATCCATTTTTCTCTTTCCTGGGATATTTAAGGTGTCATGAAGTGGAGGTTCTTGTCAACAGAGCAGCCCCAAACTTTGGGGTGCCTGTGTCTTGCTCATTTTTAGTTTTCCCAATTTATACGCCCATGAGTGGACGTGCCCTATGCTCCCTAAGCTGTGTTTTTTCGATGTTTCAGGACACACCGTACACTTCTCCAGAGTGGCTGTTGGCTATTTACATCCCGCCCATCAGCGTAGCAAGGCTGCCATTTCTCCATGGCCTGTCCTGCATTTCTGGTTTTGACACTTTTTGCAGCATGGCCCTTTTGACCCATGGGAAGCGAGACTTCTTTGTAGCCCTGATTTGCCTTTCCAGGTTGCTTGGTTGGCCAAAAAGGGCGTATGCGTTTTTTCCTGAATATATTCAGGAAAAAACGCATACGCCCTTTTTGGCCAAGGGCATCATTGTCGACGTTTTGCCGCTTTTCATGTGCCTTAAATGTGATTCGAATCTACCTCCTGAAATCTGTTTCCTGCAATTCTGCCTTGCTTTCAAATCCTCTTCGTTGCCTTCCCTCAATATATCTGTGGATGAGAGTTATCACTTATAACTCTGCGGGTTTGTGAATTGCAGTGTCCCTGAGCTCCATTTTTCAACTGTCTTTTTTGAGAGCTGGCCGCAAAAGCACGGGATTGCCTCAGGCCCTATTCTGGTTCCTGGCAGCAGGCTGAGCCTGTGGTTAATTCTTCTTCCTGATGGGAAAATAGAGTGACCTGTGCCTGTCCCAACAGCTAGATCTAGTCTCTCATTGGTTGCCCCTCTTCCCGTTCATCCTCAGGACAAATTGCAACCTGTAGGGAACAGGAGGTTAAAGGTGCTGATTCTCCAAGTAGGGAGATTGCTAGTAAAGTAGCTGGAATGGCGAACCCGAGCACAAGGAGATGAGAAATGAGGTGCGTTTTAGAAACCTTTCAAAATCACACGGTGTACCATCTTATGAGTTTCTCATGCATGTTTTCGATGTAGGAAGATGCCCTTGAACATGGAGACTTGGGACTCATGGAATGGGTACCACGCAGTATTACTTTGAAGGGTCAGCGTTTGCTCACCCAACCTAACCCAACCTTTCAGCCCCAAGAGTGTCCATCCTTATGTCTCACCCAGCTGTGCGTGTAGATATGGTCAATCCAGGTTGCATCACAGCCTCTGAACGAATTTTGTAAGAATTTCTCTCTCTTTCACTGTCTTTGTTTTACGGGTTTTTAAAAGTAATTTATTTTTATAATGGGGTTTAGCTGCTTTTCACGGCTGTGTTTATGCGGCTTTACACCCACTTGACTCACTTCCAGACAGATATCAATACATAGGTTTTAAGATTGTTACTAGTCACATATATTCTTGTGCGGTGAATAGGGCGTGTTGAGTCCAGTTCACTGAGCAAGGAGTAGGTCTTGTCTATTACATATTGGGTGTATGGAACGGTATCTGAGCGAATTTGAAACACTTGTTTTATGCATCACCCCACCTCACCTTTCCCGTTAAGCAGCCATAGTGTGTTTTCTAAACGTGTGACTCTGTTCTGTTTTGTAATTCAGTTCAAGTGTAGCGGTTTTTACATTCCCTCTATAAGTGATAGCTTATGATAAGTGTCTTTTTCTGTGTGACTTATTTCACTTAGAATCGTCGTACCTAAGTCCACTCATCTTGCTTCTACTAGCCTTATGACATTGATTTCATGTCTGAGTGATATTCCATTGTACATAAGGACCACAATTTTTTATCCATTTTTCTCTTTCCTGGGATATTTAAGGTGTCATGAAGTGGAGGTTCTTGTCAACAGAGCAGCCCCAAACTTTGGGGTGCCTGTGTCTTGCTCATTTTTAGTTTTCCCAATTTATACGCCCATGAGTGGACGTGCCCTATGCTCACTAAGCTGTGTTTTTTCGATGTTTCAGGACACACCGTACACTTCTCCAGAGTGGCTGTTGGCAATTAACATCCCGCCCATCAGCGTAGCAAGGCTGCCATTTCTCCATGGCCTGTCCTGCATTTCTGGTTTTGACACTTTTTGCAGCATGTCCCTTTTGGCCGATGGGAAGCGAGACTTGTTTTAGCGCTGATTTGCCTTTCCAGGTTTCTTGGTTGGCCAAAAAGGGCGTATGCGTTTTTTCCTGAATATATTCAGGAAAAAACGCATACGCCCTTTTTGGCCAAGGGCATCATTGTCGACGTTTTGCCGCTTTTCATGTGCCTTAAAGGCGATTCGAATCTACCTCCTGAAATCTGTTTCCTGCAATTCTGCCTTGCTTTCAAATCCTCTTCGTTGCCTTCCCTCAATATATCTTTGGATGAGAGTTATCACTTATAACTCTGCGGGTTTGTGAATTGCAGTGTCCCTGAGCTCCATTTTTCACCTGTCTTTTTTGAGAGCTGGCCGCAAAAGCACGGGATTGCCTCAGGCCCTATTCTGGTTCCTGGCAGCAGGCTGAGCCTGTGGTTAATTCTTCTTCCTGATGGGAAAATAGAGTGACCTGTGCCTGTCCCAACAGCTAGATCTAGTCTCTCATTGGTTGCCCCTCTTCCCGTTCATCCTCAGGACAAATTGCAACCTGTAGGGAACAGGAGGTTAAAGGTGCTGATTCTCCAATTAGGGAGATTGCTAGTAAAGTAGCTGGAATGGCGAACCCGAGCACAAGGAGATGAGAAATGAGGTGCGTTTTAGAAACCTTTCAAAATCACACGGTGTACCATCTTATGAGTTTCTCATGCATGTTTTCGATGTAGGAAGATGCCCTTGAACCTGGAGACTTGGGACCCATGGGATGGGTACCACGCAGTATTACTTTAAAGGGTCTGTGTTTGCTCACCCAACCTAACCCAACCTTTCAGCCCCAAGACTGTCCACCCTTATGTCTCATCCAGCTGTGCGTGTAGATATGGTCAATCCAGGTTGCATCACAGCCTCTGAACGAATTTTGTAAGAATTTCTCTCTCTTTCACTGTCTTTGTTTTACGGGTTTTTAAAAGTAATTTATTTTTATAATGGGGTTTAGCTGCTTTTCACGGCTGTGTTTATGCGGATTTACACCCACTTGACTCACTTCCAGACAGATATCAATACATAGGTTTTAAGATTGTTACTAGTCACATATATTCTTGTGCGGTGAATAGGGCGTGTTGAGTCAAGTTCACTGAGCAAGGAGTAGGTCTTGTCTATTACATATTGGGTGTATGGAACGGTATCTGAGCGAATTTGAACCCCTTGTTTTATGCATCACCCCACCTCACCTTTCCCGTTAAGCAGCCATAGTGTGTTTTCTAAACGTGTGACTCTGTTCTGTTTTGTAATTCAGTTCAAGTGTAGCGGTTTTTACATTCCCTCTATAAGTGATAGCTTATGATAAGTGTCTTTTTCTGTGTGACTTATTTCACTTAGAATCGTCGTACCTAAGTCCACTCATCTTGCTTCTACTAGCCTTATGACATTGATTTCATGTCTGAGTGATATTCCATTGTACATACGGACCACAACTTCTTTATCCATTTTTCTCTTTCCTGGGATATTTAAGTTGTCATGAAGTGGAGGTTCTTGTCAACAGAGCAGCCCTAAACTTTGGGGTGCCTGTGTCTTGCTGATTTTTAGTTTTCCCAATTTATACGCCCATGAGTGGACGTGCCCTATGCTCCCTAAGCTGTGTTTTTTCGATGTTTCAGGACACACCGTACACTTCTCCAGAGTGGCTGTTGGCAATTAACATCCCGCCCATCAGCGTAGCAAGGCTGCCATTTCTCCATGGCCTGTCCTGCATTTCTGGTTTTGACACTTTTTGCAGCATGACCCTTTTGACCGATGGGAAGCGAGACTTCTTTGTAGTACTGATTTGCCTTTCCAGGTTGCTTGGTTGGGCAAAAAGGGCGTATGCGTTTTTTCCTGAATATATTCAGGAAAAAACGCATACGCCCTTCTTGGCCAAGGGCATCATTGTCGACGTTTTGCCGCTTTTCATGTGCTTTACAGGCGATTCGAATCTACCTCCTGAAACCTGTTTCCTGCAATTCTGCCTTGCTTTCAAATCCTCTTTGTTGCCTTCCCTCAATATATTTGTGGACGAGAGTTATCATTTATAACTCAGCAGGTTTGTGAATGGCAGTGCCCCTGAGCTCCATTTTTCAACTGTCTTATTTGGGAGCTGGCCGCAAAAGCACGGGATTGCCTCAGGCCCTATTCTGGTTCCCGGCGGCAGGCTGAGCCTGTGGTTAATTCTTTTTCCTAATGGGAAATTAGAGTGACCTGTGCCTGTCCCAACACCTAGATCTAGTCTCTCATTGGTTACCCCTCTTCCCGTTCATCCTCAGGACAAATTGCAACCTGTACAGGACAGGAGGTTAAAGGTGCTGATTCTCCAAGTAGGGAGATTGCTAGTGAAGTAGCTGGAATGGCGAACCCGAGCACAAGGAGATGAGAAATGAGGTGCGTTTTAGAAACCTTTCAAAATCACACGGTGTACCTTCTTCTGGGTTCCTCATGCAAGTTTTCGATGTAGGAAGATGCCCTTGAACCTGGAGATTTGGGACCCATGGGATGGGTACCATGCAGTATTACTTTAAAGGGTCTGCATTTGCTCACCCAACCTCACCCAAACTCTCAGCCCCAAGAGTGTCCACCCTTATGTCTCATCCAGCTGTGGGTCTAGATATGGTCAATCCAGGTGGCATCACAGCCCCTGAACGAATTTTGTAAGAATTTCTCTCTCTTTCACTGTCTTTGTTTTACGGGTTTTTAAAAGTAATTTATTTTTATAATGGGGTTTAGCTGCTTTTCACGGCTGTGTTTATGCGGATTTACACCCACTTGACTCACTTCCAGACAGATATCAATACATAGGTTTTAAGATTGTTACTAGTCACATATATTCTTGTGCGGTGAATAGGGGGTGTTGAGTCCAGTTCACTGAGCAAGGAGTAGGTCTTGTCTATTACATATTGGGTGTATGGAACGGTATCTGAGCAAATTTGAACCCCTTGTTTTATGCATCACCCCACCTCACCTTTCCCGTTAAGCAGCCATAGTGTGTTTTCTAAACGTGTGACTCTGTTCTGTTTTGTAATTCAGTTCAAGTGTAGCGGTTTTTACATTCCCTCTATAAGTGATAGCTTATGATAAGTGTCTTTTTCTGTGTGACTTATTTCACTTAGAATCGTCGTACCTAAGTCCACTCATCTTGCTTCTACTAGCCTTATGACATTGATTTCATGTCTGAGTGATATTCCATTGTACATAAGGACCACAACTTTTTTATCCATTTTTCTCTTTCCTGGGATATTTAAGGTGTCATGAAGTGGAGGTTCTTGTCAACAGAGCAGCCCCAAACTTTGGGGTGCCTGTGTCTTGCTGATTTTTAGTTTTCCCAATTTATACGCCCATGAGTGGACGTGCCCTATGCTCACTAAGCTGTGTTTTTTCGATGTTTCAGGACACACCGTACACTTCTCCAGAGTGGCTGTTGGCAATTTACATCCCGCCCATCAGCGTAGCAAGGCTGCCATTTCTCCATGGCCTGTCCTGCATTTCTGGTTTTGACACTTTTTGCAGCATGGCCCTTTTGACCCATGGGAAGCGAGACTTCTTTGTAGCCCTGATTTGCCTTTCCAGGTTGCTTGGTTGGCCAAAAAGGGCGTATGCGTTTTTTCCTGAATATATTCAGGAAAAAACGCATACGCCCTTTTTGGCCAAGGGCATCATTGTCGACGTTTTGCCGCTTTTCATGTGCCTTAAAGGCGATTCGAATCTACCTCCTGAAATCTGTTTCCTGCAATTCTGCCTTGCTTTCAAATCCTCTTCGTTGACTTCCCTCAATATATCTGTGGATGAGAGTTATCACTTATAACTCTGCGGGTTTGTGAATTGCAGTGTCCCTGAGCTCCATTTTTCAACTGTCTTTTTTGAGAGCTGGCCGCAAAAGCACGGGATTGCCTCAGGCCCTATTCTGGTTCCTGGCAGCAGGCTGAGCCTGTGGTTAATTCCTCTTCCTGATGGGAAAATAGAGTGACCTGTGCCTGTCCCAACAGCTAGATCTAGTCTCTCATTGGTTGCCCCTCTTCCCGTTCATCCTCAGGACAAATTGCAACCTGTAGGGAACAGGAGGTTAAAGGTGCTGATTCTCCAAGTAGGGAGATTGCTAGTAAAGTAGCTGGAATGGCGAACCCGAGCACAAGGAGATGAGAAATGAGGTGCGTTTTAGAAACCTTTCAAAATCACACGGTGTACCATCTTATGAGTTTCTCATGCATGTTTTCGATGTAGGAAGATGCCCTTGAACCTGGAGACTTGGGACCCATGGGATGGGTACCACGCAGTATTACTTTAAAGGGTCTGTGTTTGCTCACCCAACCTAACCCAACCTTTCAGCCCCAAGACTGTCCACCCTTATGTCTCATCCAGCTGTGCGTGTAGATATGGTCAATCCAGGTTGCATCACAGCCTCTGAACGAATTTTGTAAGAATTTCTCTCTCTTTCACTGTCTTTGTTTTACGGGTTTTTAAAAGTAATTTATTTTTATAATGGGGTTTAGCTGCTTTTCACGGCTGTGTTTATGCGGATTTACACCCACTTGACTCACTTCCAGACAGATATCAATACATAGGTTTTAAGATTGTTACTAGTCACATATATTCTTGTGCGGTGAATAGGGCGTGTTGAGTCCAGTTCACTGAGCAAGGAGTAGGTCTTGTCTATTACATATTGGGTGTATGGAACGGTATCTGAGCGAATTTGAACCCCTTGTTTTATGCATCACCCCACCTCACCTTTCCCGTTAAGCAGCCATAGTGTGTTTTCTAAACATGTGACTCTGTTCTGTTTTGTAATTCAGTTCAAGTGTAGCGGTTTTTACATTCCCTCTATAAGTGATAGCTTATGATAAGTGTCTTTTTCTGTGTGACTTATTTCACTTAGAATCGTCGTACCTAAGTCCAATCATCTTGCTTCTACTAGCCTTATGATATTGATTTCATGTCTGAGTGATATTCCATTGTACGTAAGGACCACAACTTCTTTATCCATTTTTCTCTTTCCTGGGATATTTAAGTTGTCGTGAAGTGGAGGTTCTTGTCAACACAGCAGCCCTAAACTTTGGGGTGCCTGTGTCTTGCTGATTTTTAGTTTTCCCAATTTATACGCCCATGAGTGGACGTGCCCTATGCTCCCTAAGCTGTGTTTTTTCGATGTTTCAGGACACACCGTACACTTCTCCAGAGTGGCTGTTGGCAATTAACATCCCGCCCATCAGCGTAGCAAGGCTGCCATTTCTCCATGGCCTGTCCTGCATTTCTGGTTTTGACACTTTTTGCAGCTTGACCCTTTTGACCGATGGGAAGCGAGACTTCTTTGTAGCACTGATTTGCTTTTCCAGGTTGCTTGGTTGGCCAAAAAGGGCGTATGCGTTTTTTCCTGAATATATTCAGGAAAAAACGCATACGCCCTTTTTGGCCAAGGGCATCATTGTCGACGTTTTGCCGCTTTTCATGTGCTTTAAAGGCGATTCGAATCTACCTCCTGAAACCTGTTTCCTGCAATTCTGCCTTGCTTTCAAATCCTCTTTGTTGCCTTCCCTCAATATATTTGTGGACGAGAGTTATCATTTATAACTCAGCAGGTTTGTGAATGGCAGTGCCCCTGAGCTCCATTTTTCAACTGTCTTGTTTGGGAGCTGGCCGCAAAAGCACGGGATTGCCTCAGGCTCTATTCTGGTTCCCGGCGGCAGGCTGAGCCTGTGGTTAATTCTTTTTCCTAATGGGAAATTAGAGTGACCTGTGCCTGTCCCAACACCTAGATCTAGTCTCTCATTGGTTGCCCCTCTTCCCGTGCATCCTCAGGACAAATTGCAACCTGTACAGAACAGGAGGTTAAAGGTGCTGATTCTCCAAGTAGGGAGATTGCTAGTGAAGTAGCTGGAATGGTGAACCCGAACACAAGGAGATGAGAAATGAGGTGCGTTTTAGAAACCTTTCAAAATCACACGGTGTACCTTCTTCTGGGTTCCTCATGCAAGTTTTCGATGTAGGAAGATGCCCTTGAACCTGGAGATTTGGGACCCATGGGATGGGTACCATGCAGTATTACTTTAAAGGGTCTGCGTTTGCTCACCCAACCTCACCCAACCTCTCAGCCCCAAGAGTGTCCACCCTTATGTCTCATCCAGCTGTGGGTCTAGATATGGTCAATCCAGGTTGCATCACAGCCCCTGAACGAATTTTGTAAGAATTTCTCTCTCTTTCACTGTCTTTGTTTTACGGGTTTTTAAAAGTAATTTATTTTTATAATGGGGTTTAGCTGCTTTTCACGGCTGTGTTTATGCGGATTTACACCCACTTGACTCACTTCCAGACAGATATCAATACATAGGTTTTAAGATTGTTACTAGTCACATATATTCTTGTGCGGTGAATAGGGCGTGTTGAGTCCAGTTCACTGAGCAAGGAGTAGGTCTTGTCTATTACATATTGGGTGTATGGAACGGTATCTGAGCGAATTTGAACCCCTTGTTTTATGCATCACCCCACCTCACCTTTCCCGTTAAGCAGCCATAGTGTGTTTTCTAAACGTGTGATTCTGTTCTGTTCTGTAATTCAGTTCAAGTGTAGCGGTTTTTACATTCCCTCTATAAGTGATAGCTTATGATAAGTGTCTTTTTCTGTGTGACTTATTTCACTTAGAATCGTCGTACCTAAGTCCACTCATCTTGCTTCTACTAGCCTTATGACATTGATTTCATGTCTGAGTGATATTGCATTGTACATAAGGACCACAACTTCTTTATCCATTTTTCTCTTTCCTGTGATATTTATGGTGTCATGAAGTGGAGGTTCTTGTCAACAGAGCAGCCCTAAACTTTGGGGTGCCTGTGTCTTGCTGATTTTTAGTTTTCCCAATTTATACGCCCATGAGTGGACGTGCCCTATGCTCCCTAAGCTGTGTTTTTTCGATGTTTCAGGACACACCGTACACATCTCCAGAGTGGCTGTTGGCAACTTACATCCCGCTCATCAGCGTAGCAAGGCTGCCATTTCTCCATGGCCTGTCCTGCATTTCTGGTTTTGACACTTTTTGCAGCATGGCCCTTTTGACCGATGGGAAGCGAGACTTCTTTGTAGTGCTGATTTGCCTTTCCAGATTGCTTGGTTGGCCAAAAAGGGCGTATGCGTTTTTTCCTGAATATATTCAGGAAAAAACGCATACGCCCTTCTTGGCCAAGGGCATCATTGTCGACGTTTTGCCGCTTTTCATGTGCTTTACAGGCGATTCGAATCTACCTCCTGAAATCTGTTTCCTGCAATTCTGCCTTGCTTTCAAATCCTCTTCCTTGCCTTCCCTCAATATATCTGTGGATGAGAGTTATCATTTATAACTCTGCGGGTTTGTGAATTGCAGTGTCCCTGAGCTCCATTTTTCAACTCGCTTTTTTGGGAGCTGGCCGCAAAAGCGCGGGATTGCCTCAGGCCCTATTGTGCTTCTGGGCGGCAGGCTGAGCCTGTGATTAATTCTTCTTCCTGTTGGGAAAATAGAGTGACCTGTGCCTGTCCCAACACCTAGATCTAGTCTCTCATTGGTTGCCCCTCTTCCCGTTCATCCTCAGGACAAATTGCAACCTGTAGGGAACAGGAGGTTAAAGGTGCTGATTCTCCAAGTAAGTTGATTGCTAGTAAAGTAGCTGGAAAGGCGAACCCGAGCACAAGGAGATGAGAAATGGGGTGTGTTTTAGAACCCTTTCAAAATCACACGGTGTACCATCTTCTGAGTTTCTCATGCATGTTTTCGATGTAGGAAGATGCCCTTGAACCTGGAGATTTGGGACACATGGGATGGGTACCACGCAGTATTACTTTAAAGGGTCTGCGTTTGCTCACCCAACCTCTCAGCCCCAAGAGTGTCCACCCTTATGTCTCATCCAGCTGTGTGTCTAGATATGGTCAATCCAGGTTGCATCTCAGCCCCTGATCGAATTTTGTAAGAATTTCTCTCTCTTTCACTGTCTTTGTTTTACGGGTTTTTAAAAGTAATTTATTTTTATAATGGGGTTTAGCTGCTTTTCACGGCTGTGTTTATGCGGATTTACACCCTCTTGACTCACTTCCAGACAGATATCAATACATAGGTTTTAAGATTGTTACTAGTCATATATATTCTTGTGCGGTGAATATGGGGTGTTGAGTCCAGTTCACTGAGCAAGGAGTAGGTCTTGTGTATTACATATAGGGTGTATGGAACGGTATCTGAGCGAATTTGAACCCCTTGTTTTATGCATCACCCCACCTCACCTTTCCCGTTAAGCAGCCATAGTGTGTTTTCTAAACGTGTGACTCTGTTCTGTTTTGTAATTCAGTTCAAGTGTAGCGGTTTTTACATTCCCTCTATAAGTGATAGCTTATGATAAGTGTCTTTTTCTGTGTGACTTATTTCACTTAGAATCGTCGTACCTAAGTCCACTCATCTTGCTTCTACTAGCCTTATGACATTGATTTCATGTCTGAGTGATATTCCATTGTACATAAGGACCACAACTTTTTTATCCATTTTTCTCTTTCCTGGGATATTTAAGGTGTCATGAAGTGGAGGTTCTTGTCAACAGAGCAGCCCCAAACTTTGGGGTGCCTGTGTCTTGCTGATTTTTAGTTTTCCCAATTTATACGCCCATGAGTGGACGTGCCCTATGCTCACTAAGCTGTGTTTTTTCGATGTTTCAGGACACACCGTACACTTCTCCAGAGTGGCTGTTGGCAACTTACATCCCGCTCATCAGCGTAGCAAGGCTGCCATTTCTCCATGGCCTGTCCTGCATTTCTGGTTTTGACAGTTTTTGCAGCATGGCCCTTTTGACCGATGGGAAGCGAGACTTCTTTGTAGCGCTGATTTGCATTTCCAGGTTGCTGGGTTGGCCAAAAAGGGCGTATGCGTTTTTTCCTGAATATATTCAGGAAAAAACGCATACGCCCTTTTTGGCCAAGGGCATCATTGTCGACGTTTTGCCGCTTTTCATGTGCTTTACAGGCGATTCGAATCTACCTCCTGAAATCTGTTTCCTGCAATTCTTCCTTGCTTTCAAATCCTCTTCGTTGCCTTCCCTCAATATATCTGTGGATGAGAGTTATCATTTATAACTCTGCGGGTCTGTGAATTGCAGTGTCCCTGAGCTCCATTTTTCAACTGTCTTTTTTGAGAGCTGGCCGCAAAAGCACGGGATAGCCTCAGGCCCTATTCTGGTTCCTGGCAGCAGGCTGAGCCTGTGGTTAATTCTTCTTCCTGATGGGAAAATAGAGTGACCTGTGCCTGTCCCAACAGCTAGATCTAGTCTCTCATTGGTTGCCCCTCTTCCCGTTCATCCTCCGGACAAATTGCAACCTGTAGGGAACAGGAGGTTAAAGGTGCTGATTCTCCAAGTAGGGAGATTGCTAGTAAAGTAGCTGGAATGGCGAACCCGAGCACAAGGAGATGAGAAATGAGGTGCGTTTTAGAAACCTTTCAAAATCACACGGTGTACCATCTTCTGAGTTTCTCATGCATGTTTTCGATGTAGGAAGATGCCCTTGAACCTGGAGACTTGGGACCCATGGGATGGGTACCACGCAGTATTAATTTGAAGGGTCTGCGTTTGCTCACCCAACCTAACCCAACCTTTCAGCCCCAAGAGTGTCCACCCTTATGTCTCATCCAGCTGTGCGTGTAGATATGGTCAATCCAGGTTGCATCACAGCCTCTGAACGAATTTTGTAAGAATTTCTCTCTCTTTCACTGTCTTTGTTTTACGGGTTTTTAGAAGTAATTTATTTTTATAATGGGGTTTAGCTGCTTTTCACGGCTGTGTTTATGCGGCTTTACACCCACTTGACTCACTTCCAGACAGATATCAATACATAGGTTTTAAGATTCTTACTAGTCACATATATTCTTGTGCGGTGAATAGGGGGTGTTGAGTCCAGTTCACGGAGCAAGGAGTAGGTCTTGTCTATTACATATTGGGTGTATGGAACGGTATCTGAGCGAATTTGAAACCCTTGTTTTATGCATCACCCCACCTCACCTTTCCCGTTAAGCAGCCATAGTGTGTTTTCTAAACGTGTGACTCTGTTCTGTTTTGTAATTCAGTTCAAGTGTAGCGGTTTTTACATTCCCTCTATAAGTGATAGCTTATGATAAGTGTCTTTTTCTGTGTGACTTTTTTCACTTAGAATCGTCGTACCTAAGTCCACTCATCTTGCTTCTACTAGCCTTATGACATTGATTTCATGTCTGAGTGATATTCCATTGTACATAAGGACCACAACTTTTTTATCCATTTTTCTCTTTCCTGGGATATTTAAGGTGACATGAAGTGGAGGTTCTTGTCAACAGAGCAGCCCCAAACTTTGGGGTGCCTGTGTCTTGCTGATTTTTAGTTTTCCCAATTTATACGCCCATGAGTGGACGTGCCCTATGCTCACTAAGCTGTGTTTTTTCGATGTTTCAGGACACACCGTACACTTCTCCAGAGTGGCTGTTGGCAATTTACATCCCGCCCATCAGCGTAGCAAGGCTGCCATTTCTCCATGGCCTGTCCTGCATTTCTTGTTTTGACACTTTTTGCAGCATGGCCCTTTTGACCCATGGGAAGCGAGACTTCTTTGTAGCGCTGATTTGCCTTTCCATGTTGCTTGGTTGTCCAAAAAGGGCGTATGCGTTTTTTCCTGAATATATTCAGGAAAAAACGCATACGCCCTTTTTGGCCAAGGGCATCATTGTCGACGTTTTGCTGCTTTTCATGTGCCTTAAAGGCGATTCGAATCTACCTCCTGAAATCTGTTTCCTGCAATTCTGCCTTGCTTTCAAATCCTCTTCGTTGACTTCCCTCAATATATCTGTGGATGAGAGTTATCACTTATAACTCTGCGGTTTTGTGAATTGCAGTGTCCCTGAGCTCCATTTTTCAACTGTCTTTTTTGAGAGCTGGCCGCAAAAGCACGGGATTGCCTCAGGCCCTATTCTGGTTCCTGGCAGCAGGCTGAGCCTGTGGTTAATTCTTCTTCCTGATGGGAAAATAGAGTGACCTGTGCCTGTCCCAACAGCTAGATCTAGTCTCTCATTGGTTGCCCCTCTTCCCGTTCATCCTCAGGACAAATTGCAACCTGTAGGGAACAGGAGGTTAAAGGTGCTGATTCTCCAAGTAGGGAGATTGCTAGTAAAGTAGCTGGAATGGCGAACCCGAGCACAAGGAGATGAGAAATGAGGTGCGTTTTAGAAACCTTTCAAAATCACACGGTGTACCATCTTCTGAGTTTCTCATGCATGTTTTCGATGTAGGAAGATGCCCTTGAACCTGGAGACTTGGGACCCATGGGATGGGTACCACGCAGTATTAATTTGAAGGGTCTGCGTTTGCTCACCCAACCTAACCCAACCTTTCAGCCCCAAGAGTGTCCACCCTTATGTCTCATCCAGCTGTGCGTGTAGATATGGTCAATCCAGGTTGCATCACAGCCTCTGAACGAATTTTGTAAGAATTTCTCTCTCTTTCACTGTCTTTGTTTTACGGGTTTTTAGAAGTAATTTATTTTTATAATGGGGTTTAGCTGCTTTTCACGGCTGTGTTTATGCGGCTTTACACCCACTTGACTCACTTCCAGACAGATATCAATACATAGGTTTTAAGATTCTTACTAGTCACATATATTCTTGTGCGGTGAATAGGGGGTGTTGAGTCCAGTTCACGGAGCAAGGAGTAGGTCTTGTCTATTACATATTGGGTGTATGGAACGGTATCTGAGCGAATTTGAAACCCTTGTTTTATGCATCACCCCACCTCACCTTTCCCGTTAAGCAGCCATAGTGTGTTTTCTAAACGTGTGACTCTGTTCTGTTTTGTAATTCAGTTCAAGTGTAGCGGTTTTTACATTCCCTCTATAAGTGATAGCTTATGATAAGTGTCTTTTTCTGTGTGACTTTTTTCACTTAGAATCGTCGTACCTAAGTCCACTCATCTTGCTTCTACTAGCCTTATGACATTGATTTCATGTCTGAGTGATATTCCATTGTACATAAGGACCACAACTTTTTTATCCATTTTTCTCTTTCCTGGGATATTTAAGGTGACATGAAGTGGAGGTTCTTGTCAACAGAGCAGCCCCAAACTTTGGGGTGCCTGTGTCTTGCTGATTTTTAGTTTTCCCAATTTATACGCCCATGAGTGGACGTGCCCTATGCTCACTAAGCTGTGTTTTTTCGATGTTTCAGGACACACCATACACTTCTCCAGAGTGGCTGTTGGCAATTTACATCCCGCCCATCAGCGTAGCAAGGCTGCCATTTCTCCATGGCCTGTCCTGCATTTCTGGTTTTGACACTTTTTGCAGCATGGCCCTTTTGACCCATGGGAAGCGAGACTTCTTTGTAGCGCTGATTTGCCTTTCCATGTTGCTTGGTTGTCCAAAAAGGGCGTATGCGTTTTTTCCTGAATATATTCAGGAAAAAACGCATACGCCCTTTTTGGCCAAGGGCATCATTGTCGACGTTTTGCTGCTTTTCATGTGCCTTAAAGGCGATTCGAATCTACCTCCTGAAATCTGTTTCCTGCAATTCTGCCTTGCTTTCAAATCCTCTTCGTTGACTTCCCTCAATATATCTGTGGATGAGAGTTATCACTTATAACTCTGCGGGTTTGTGAATTGCAGTGTCCCTGAGCTCCATTTTTCAACTGTCTTTTTTGAGAGCTGGCCGCAAAAGCACGGGATTGCCTCAGGCCCTATTCTGGTTCCTGGCAGCAGGCTGAGCCTGTGGTTAATTCTTCTTCCTGATGGGAAAATAGAGTGACCTGTGCCTGTCCCAACAGCTAGATCTAGTCTCTCATTGGTTGCCCCTCTTCCCGTTCATCCTCAGGACAAATTGCAACCTGTAGGGAACAGGAGGTTAAAGGTGCTGATTCTCCAAGTAGGGAGATTGCTAGTAAAGTAGCTGGAATGGCGAACCAGAGTACAAGGAGATGAGAAATGAGGTGCGTTTTAGAAACCTTTCAAAATCACACGGTGTACCTTCTTCTGGGTTCCTCATGCTTGTTTTCGATGTAGGAAGATGCCCTTGAACCTGGAGACTTGGGACCCATGGGATGGGTACCACACAGTATTACTTTAAAGGGTCTGCGTTTGCTCACCCAACCTAACCCAACCTTTCAGCCCCAAGACTGTCCACCCTTATGTCTCATCCAGCTGTGCGTGTAGATATGGTCAATCCAGGTTGCATCACAGCCTCTGAACGAATTTTGTAAGAATTTCTCTCTCTTTCACTGTCTTTGTTTTACGGGTTTTTAAAAGTAATTTATTTTTATAATGGGGTTTAGCTGCTTTTCACGGCTGTGTTTATGCGGATTTACACCCACTTGACTCACTTCCAGACAGATATCAATACATAGGTTTTAAGATTGTTACTAGTCACATATATTCTTGTGCGGTGAATAGGGCGTGTTGAGTCCAGTTCACTGAGCAAGGAGTAGGTCTTGTCTATTACATATTGGGTGTATGGAACGTTATCTGAGCGAATTTGAACCCCTTGTTTTATGCATCACCCCACCTCACCTTTCCCGTTAAGCAACCATAGTGTGTTTTCTAAACGTGTGATTCTGTTCTGTTCTGTAATCCAGTTCAAGTGTAGCGGTTTTTACATTCCCTCTATAAGTGATAGCTTATGATAAGTGTCTTTTTCTGTGTGACTTATTTCACTTAGAATCGTCGTACCTAAGTCCACTCATCTTGCTTCTACTAGCCTTATGACATTGATTTCATGTCTGAGTGATATTGCATTGTACATAAGGACCACAACTTCTTTATCCATTTTTCTCTTTCCTGGGATATTTAAGGTGTCATGAAGTGGAGGTTCTTGTCAACAGAGCAGCCCTAAACTTTGGGGTGCCTGTGTCTTGCTGATTTTTAGTTTTCCCAATTTATACGCCCATGAGTGGACGTGCCCTATGCTCCCTAAGCTGTGTTTTTTCGATGTTTCAGGACACACCGTACACTTCTCCAGAGTGGCTGTTGGCAATTTACATCCCGCCCATCAGCGTAGCAAGGCTGCCATTTCTCCATGGCCTGTCCTGCATTTCTGGTTTTGACACTTTTTGCAGCATGGCCCTTTTGACCGATGGGAAGCGAGACTTCTTTGTAGCGCTGATTTGCCTTTCCAGGTTGCTTGGTTGGCCAAAAAGGGCGTATGCGTTTTTTCCTGAATATATTCAGGAAAAAACGCATACACACTTCTTGGCCAAGGGCATCATTGTCGACGTTTTGCCGCTTTTCATGTGCTTTACAGGCGATTCGAATCTACCTCCTGAAACCTGTTTCCTGCAATTCTGCCTTGCTTTCAAATCCTCTTTGTTGCCTTCCCTCAATATATTTGTGGACGAGAGTTATCATTTATAACTCAGCAGGTTTGTGAATGGCAGTGCCCCTGAGCTCCATTTTTCAACTGTCTTGTTTGGGAGCTGGCCGCAAAAGCACGGGATTGCCTCAGGCCCTATTCTGGTTCCCGGCGGCAGGCTGAGCCTGTGGTTAATTCTTTTTCCTAATGGGAAATTAGAGTGACCTGTGCCTGTCCCAACACCTAGATCTAGTCTATCATTGGTTGCCCCTCTTCCCGTTCATCCTCAGGACAAATTGCAACCTGTACAGGACAGGAGGTTAAAGGTGCTGATTCTCCAAGTAGGGAGATTGCTAGTGAAGTAGCTGGAATGGCGAACCCGAGCACAAGGAGATGAGAAATGAGGTGCGTTTTAGAAACTTTCAAAATCACACGGTGTACCTTCTTCTGGGTTCCTCATGCAAGTTTTCGATGTAGGAAGATGCCCTTGAACCTGGAGATTTGGGACCCATGGGATGGGTACCATGCAGTATTACTTTAAAGGGTCTGCGTTTGCTCACCCAACCTCACCCAACCTCTCAGCCCCAAGAGTGTCCACCCTTATGTCTCATCCAGCTGTGGGTCTAGATATGGTCAATCCAGGTGGCATCACAGCCCCTGAACGAATTTTGTAAGAATTTCTCTCTCTTTCACTGTCTTTGTTTTACGGGTTTTTAAAAGTAATTTATTTTTATAATGGGGTTTAGCTGCTTTTCATGGCTGTGTTTATGCGGATTTACACCCACTTGACTCACTTCCAGACAGATATCAATACATAGGTTTTAAGATTGTTACTAGTCACATATATTCTTGTGCGGTGAATAGGGCGTGTTGAGTCCAGTTCACTGAGCAAGGAGTAAGTCTTGTCTATTACATATTGGGTGTATGGAACGGTATCTGAGTGAATTTGAAACCCTTGTTTTATGCATCACCCCACCTCACCTTTCCCGTTAAGCAGCCATAGTGTGTTTTCTAAACGTGTGATTCTGTTCTGTTTTGTAATTCAGTTCAAGTGTAGCGGTTTTTACATTCCTTCTATAAGTGATAGCTTATGATAAGTGTCTTTTTCTGTGTGACTTATTTCACTTAGAATCGTCGTACCTAAGTCCACTCATCTTGCTTCTACTAGCCTTATGACATTGATTTCATGTCTGAGTGATATTCCATTGTACATAAGGACCACAACTTTTTTATCCATTTTTCTCTTTCCTGGGATATTTAAGGTGTCATGAAGTGGAGGTTCTTGTCAACAGAGCAGCCCCAAACTTTGGGGTGCCTGTGTCTTGCTCATTTTTAGTTTTCCCAATTTATACGCCCATGAGTGGACGTGCCCTATGCTCCCTAAGCTGTGTTTTTTCGATGTTTCAGGACACACCGTACACTTCTCCAGAGTGGCTGTTGGCTATTTACATCCCGCCCATCAGCGTAGCAAGGCTGCCATTTCTCCATGGCCTGTCCTGCATTTCTGGTTTTGACACTTTTTGCAGCATGGCCCTTTTGACCCATGGGAAGCGAGACTTCTTTGTAGCCCTGATTTGCCTTTCCAGGTTGCTTGGTTGGCCAAAAAGGGCGTATGCGTTTTTTCCTGAATATATTCAGGAAAAAACGCATACGCCCTTTTTGGCCAAGGGCATCATTGTCGACGTTTTGCCGCTTTTCATGTGCCTTAAAGGCGATTCGAATCTACCTCCTGAAATCTGTTTCCTGCAATTCTGCCTTGCTTTCAAATCCTCTTCGTTGCCTTCCCTCAATATATTTGTGGATGAGAGTTATCACTTATAACTCTGCGGGTTTGTGAATTGCAGTGTCCCTCAGCTCCATTTTTCAACTGTCTTTTTTGAGAGCTGGCCGCAAAAGCACGGGATTGCCTCAGGCCCTATTTTGGTTCCTGGCAGCAGGCTGAGCCTGTGGTTAATTCTTCTTCCTGATGGGAAAATAGAGTGACCTGTGCCTGTCCCAACAGCTAGATCTAGTCTCTCATTGGTTCCCCCTCTTCCCGTTCATCCTCAGGACAAATTGCAACCTGTAGGGAACAGGAGGTTAAAGGTGCTGATTCTCCAAGTAGGGAGATTGCTAGTAAAGTAGCTGGAATGGCGAACCCGAGCACAAGGAGATGAGAAATGAGGTGCGTTTTAGAAACCTTTCAAAATCACACGGTGTACCATCTTATGAGTTTCTCATGCATGTTTTCGATGTAGGAAGATGCCCTTGAACCTGGAGACTTGGGACCCATGGAATGGGTACCACGCAGTATTACTTTGAAGGGTCTGCGTTTGCTCACCCAACCTAACCCAACCTTTCAGCCCCAAGAGTGTCCATCCTTATGTCTCATCCAGCTGTGCGTGTAGATATGGTCAATCCAGGTTGCATCACAGCCTCTGAACGAATTTTGTAAGAATTTCTCTCTCTTTCACTGTCTTTGTTTTACGGGTTTTTAAAAGTAATTTATTTTTATAATGGGGTTTAGCTGCTTTTCACGACTGTGTTTATGCGGCTTTACACCCACTTGACTCACTTCCAGACAGATATCAATACATAGGTTTTAAGATTGTTACTAGTCACATATATTCTTGTGCGGTGAATAGGGCGTGTTGAGTCCAGTTCACTGAGCAAGGAGTAGGTCTTGTCTATTACATATTGGGTGTATGGAACGGTATCTGAGCGAATTTGAACCCCTTGTTTTATGCATCACCCCACCTCACCTTTCCCGTTAAGCAGCCATAGTGTGTTTTCTAAACGTGTGACTCTGTTCTGTTTTGTAATTCAGTTCAAGTGTAGCGGTTTTTACATTCCCTCTATAAGTGATAGCTTATGATAAGTGTCTTTTTCTGTGTGACTTATTTCACTTAGAATCGTCGTACCTAAGTCCACTCATCTTGCTTCTACTAGCCTTATGACATTGATTTCATGTCCGAGTGATATTCCATTGTACATAAGGACCACAACTTTTTTATCCATTTTTCTCTTTCCTGGGATATTTAAGGTGTCATGAAGTGGAGGTTCTTGTCAACAGAGCAGCCCCAAACTTTGGGGTGCCTGTGTCTTGCTCATTTTTAGTTTTCCCAATTTATACGCCCATGAGTGGACGTGCCCTATGCTCCCTAAGCTGTGTTTTTTCGATGTTTCAGGACACACCGTACACTTCTCCAGAGTGGCTGTTGGCTATTTACATCCCGCCCATCAGCGTAGCAAGGCTGCCATTTCTCCATGGCCTGTCCTGCATTTCTGGTTTTGACACTTTTTGCAGCATGGCCCTTTTGACCCATGGGAAGCGAGACTTCTTTGTAGCCCTGATTTGCCTTTCCAGGTTGCTTGGTTGGCCAAAAAGGGCGTATGCGTTTTTTCCTGAATATATTCAGGAAAAAACGCATACGCCCTTTTTGGCCAAGGGCATCATTGTCGACGTTTTGCCGCTTTTCATGTGCCTTAAATGCGATTCGAATCTACCTCCTGAAATCTGTTTCCTGCAATTCTGCCTTGCTTTCAAATCCTCTTCGTTGACTTCCCTCAATATATCTGTGGATGAGAGTTATCACTTATAACTCTGCGGGTTTGTGAATTGCAGTGTCCCTGAGATACATTTTTCAACTGTCTTTTTTGAGAGCTGGCCGCAAAAGCACGGGATTGCCTCAGGCCCTATTCTGGTTCCTGGCAGCAGGCTGAGCCTGTGGTTAATTCTTCTTCCTGATGGGAAAATAGAGTGACCTGTGCCTGTCCCAACAGCTAGATCTAGTCTCTCATTGGTTGCCCCTCTTCCCGTTCATCCTCAGGACAAATTGCAACCTGTAGGGAACAGGAGGTTAAAGGTGCTGATTCTCCAAGTAGGGAGATTGCTAGTAAAGTAGCTGGAATGGCGAACCCGAGCACAAGGAGATGAGAAATGAGGTGCGTTTTAGAAACCTTTCAAAATCACACGGTGTACCATCTTATGAGTTTCTCATGCATGTTTTCGATGTAGGAAGATGCCCTTGAACCTGGAGACTTGGGACTCATGGAATGGGTACCACGCAGTATTACTTTGAAGGGTCAGCGTTTGCTCACCCAACCTAACCCAACCTTTCAGCCCCAAGAGTGTCCATCCTTATGTCTCACCCAGCTGTGCGTGTAGATATGGTCAATCCAGGTTGCATCACAGCCTCTGAACGAATTTTGTAAGAATTTCTCTCTCCTTCACTGTCTTTGTTTTACGGGTTTTTAAAAGTAATTTATTTTTATAATGGGGTTTAGCTGCTTTTCACGGCTGTGTTTATGCGGCTTTACACCCACTTGACTCACTTCCAGACAGATATCAATACATAGGTTTTAAGATTGTTACTAGTCACATATATTCTTGTGCGGTGAATAGGGCGTGTTGAGTCCAGTTCACTGAGCAAGGAGTAGGTCTTGTCTATTACATATTGGGTGTATGGAACGGTATCTGAGCGAATTTGAAACACTTGTTTTATGCATCACCCCACCTCACCTTTCCCGTTAAGCAGCCATAGTGTGTTTTCTAAACGTGTGACTCTGTTCTGTTTTGTAATTCAGTTCAAGTGTAGCGGTTTTTACATTCCCTCTATAAGTGATAGCTTATGATAAGTGTCTTTTTCTGTGTGACTTATTTCACTTAGAATCGTCGTACCTAAGTCCACTCATCTTGCTTCTACTAGCCTTATGACATTGATTTCATGTCTGAGTGATATTCCATTGTACATAAGGACCACAATTTTTTATCCATTTTTCTCTTTCCTGGGATATTTAAGGTGTCATGAAGTGGAGGTTCTTGTCAACAGAGCAGCCCCAAACTTTGGGGTGCCTGTGTCTTGCTCATTTTTAGTTTTCCCAATTTATACGCCCATGAGTGGACGTGCCCTATGCTCACTAAGCTGTGTTTTTTCGATGTTTCAGGACACACCGTACACTTCTCCAGAGTGGCTGTTGGCAATTAACATCCCGCCCATCAGCGTAGCAAGGCTGCCATTTCTCCATGGCCTGTCCTGCATTTCTGGTTTTGACACTTTTTGCAGCATGGCACTTTTGACCCATGGGAAGCGAGACTTCTTTGTAGCCCTGATTTGCCTTTCCAGGTTGCTTGGTTGGCCAAAAAGGGCGTATGCGTTTTTTCCTGAATATATTCAGGAAAAAACGCATACGCCCTTTTTGGCCAAGGGCATCATTGTCGACGTTTTGCCGCTTTTCATGTGCCTTAAAGGCGATTCGAATCTACCTCCTGAAATCTGTTTCCTGCAATTCTGCCTTGCTTTCAAATCCTCTTCGTTGCCTTCCCTCAATATATTTGTGGATGAGAGTTATCACTTATAACTCTGCGGGTTTGTGAATTGCAGTGTCCCTGAGCTCCATTTTACAACTGTCTTTTTTGAGAGCTGGCCGCAAAAGCACGGGATTGCCTCAGGCCCTATTTTGGTTCCTGGCAGCAGGCTGAGCCTGTGGTTAATTCTTCTTCCTGATGGGAAAATAGAGTGACCTGTGCCTGTCCCAACAGCTAGATCTAGTCTCTCATTGGTTCCCCCTCTTCCCGTTCATCCTCAGGACAAATTGCAACCTGTAGGGAACAGGAGGTTAAAGGTGCTGATTCTCCAAGTAGGGAGATTGCTAGTAAAGTAGCTGGAATGGCGAACCCGAGCACAAGGAGATGAGAAATGAGGTGCGTTTTAGAAACCTTTCAAAATCACACGGTGTACCATCTTATGAGTTTCTCATGCATGTTTTCGATGTAGGAAGATGCCCTTGAACCTGGAGACTTGGGTCCCATGGAATGGGTACCACGCAGTATTACTTTGAAGGGTCTGCGTTTGCTCACCCAACCTAACCCAACCTTTCAGCCCCAAGAGTGTCCATCCTTATGTCTCATCCAGCTGTGCGTGTAGATATGGTCAATCCAGGTTGCATCACAGCCTCTGAACGAATTTTGTAAGAATTTCTCTCTCTTTCACTGTCTTTGTTTTACGGGTTTTTAAAAGTAATTTATTTTTATAATGGGGTTTAGCTGCTTTTCACGACTGTGTTTATGCGGCTTTACACCCACTTGACTCACTTCCAGACAGATATCAATACATAGGTTTTAAGATTGTTACTAGTCACATATATTCTTGTGCGGTGAATAGGGCGTGTTGAGTCCAGTTCACTGAGCAAGGAGTAGGTCTTGTCTATTACATATTGGGTGTATGGAACGGTATCTGAGCGAATTTGAACCCCTTGTTTTATGCATCACCCCACCTCACCTTTCCCGTTAAGCAGCCATAGTGTGTTTTCTAAACGTGTGACTCTGTTCTGTTTTGTAATTCAGTTCAAGTGTAGCGGTTTTTACATTCCCTCTATAAGTGATAGCTTATGATAAGTGTCTTTTTCTGTGTGACTTATTTCACTTAGAATCGTCGTACCTAAGTCCACTCATCTTGCTTCTACTAGCCTTATGACATTGATTTCATGTCCGAGTGATATTCCATTGTACATAAGGACCACAACTTTTTTATCCATTTTTCTCTTTCCTGGGATATTTAAGGTGTCATGAAGTGGAGGTTCTTGTCAACAGAGCAGCCCCAAACTTTGGGGTGCCTGTGTCTTGCTCATTTTTAGTTTTCCCAATTTATACGCCCATGAGTGGACGTGCCCTATGCTCCCTAAGCTGTGTTTTTTCGATGTTTCAGGACACACCGTACACTTCTCCAGAGTGGCTGTTGGCTATTTACATCCCGCCCATCAGCGTAGCAAGGCTGCCATTTCTCCATGGCCTGTCCTGCATTTCTGGTTTTGACACTTTTTGCAGCATGGCCCTTTTGACCCATGGGAAGCGAGACTTCTTTGTAGCCCTGATTTGCCTTTCCAGGTTGCTTGGTTGGCCAAAAAGGGCGTATGCGTTTTTTCCTGAATATATTCAGGAAAAAACGCATACGCCCTTTTTGGCCAAGGGCATCATTGTCGACGTTTTGCCGCTTTTCATGTGCCTTAAATGCGATTCGAATCTACCTCCTGAAATCTGTTTCCTGCAATTCTGCCTTGCTTTCAAATCCTCTTCGTTGACTTCCCTCAATATATCTGTGGATGAGAGTTATCACTTATAACTCTGCGGGTTTGTGAATTGCAGTGTCCCTGAGCTCCATTTTTCAACTGTCTTTTTTGAGAGCTGGCCGCAAAAGCACGGGATTGCCTCAGGCCCTATTCTGGTTCCTGGCAGCAGGCTGAGCCTGTGGTTAATTCTTCTTCCTGATGGGAAAATAGAGTGACCTGTGCCTGTCCCAACAGCTAGATCTAGTCTCTCATTGGTTGCCCCTCTTCCCGTTCATCCTCAGGACAAATTGCAACCTGTAGGGAACAGGAGGTTAAAGGTGCTGATTCTCCAAGTAGGGAGATTGCTAGTAAAGTAGCTGGAATGGCGAACCCGAGCACAAGGAGATGAGAAATGAGGTGCGTTTTAGAAACCTTTCAAAATCACACGGTGTACCATCTTATGAGTTTCTCATGCATGTTTTCGATGTAGGAAGATGCCCTTGAACCTGGAGACTTGGGACTCATGGAATGGGTACCACGCAGTATTACTTTGAAGGGTCAGCGTTTGCTCACCCAACCTAACCCAACCTTTCAGCCCCAAGAGTGTCCATCCTTATGTCTCACCCAGCTGTGCGTGTAGATATGGTCAATCCAGGTTGCATCACAGCCTCTGAACGAATTTTGTAAGAATTTCTCTCTCCTTCACTGTCTTTGTTTTACGGGTTTTTAAAAGTAATTTATTTTTATAATGGGGTTTAGCTGCTTTTCACGGCTGTGTTTATGCGGCTTTACACCCACTTGACTCACTTCCAGACAGATATCAATACATAGGTTTTAAGATTGTTACTAGTCACATATATTCTTGTGCGGTGAATAGGGCGTGTTGAGTCCAGTTCACTGAGCAAGGAGTAGGTCTTGTCTATTACATATTGGGTGTATGGAACGGTATCTGAGCGAATTTGAAACACTTGTTTTATGCATCACCCCACCTCACCTTTCCCGTTAAGCAGCCATAGTGTGTTTTCTAAACGTGTGACTCTGTTCTGTTTTGTAATTCAGTTCAAGTGTAGCGGTTTTTACATTCCCTCTATAAGTGATAGCTTATGATAAGTGTCTTTTTCTGTGTGACTTATTTCACTTAGAATCGTCGTACCTAAGTCCACTCATCTTGCTTCTACTAGCCTTATGACATTGATTTCATGTCTGAGTGATATTCCATTGTACATAAGGACCACAATTTTTTATCCATTTTTCTCTTTCCTGGGATATTTAAGGTGTCATGAAGTGGAGGTTCTTGTCAACAGAGCAGCCCCAAACTTTGGGGTGCCTGTGTCTTGCTCATTTTTAGTTTTCCCAATTTATACGCCCATGAGTGGACGTGCCCTATGCTCACTAAGCTGTGTTTTTTCGATGTTTCAGGACACACCGTACACTTCTCCAGAGTGGCTGTTGGCAATTAACATCCCGCCCATCAGCGTAGCAAGGCTGCCATTTCTCCATGGCCTGTCCTGCATTTCTGGTTTTGACACTTTTTGCAGCATGGCACTTTTGACCCATGGGAAGCGAGACTTCTTTGTAGCCCTGATTTGCCTTTCCAGGTTGCTTGGTTGGCCAAAAAGGGCGTATGCGTTTTTTCCTGAATATATTCAGGAAAAAACGCATACGCCCTTTTTGGCCAAGGGCATCATTGTCGACGTTTTGCCGCTTTTCATGTGCCTTAAAGGCGATTCGAATCTACCTCCTGAAATCTGTTTCCTGCAATTCTGCCTTGCTTTCAAATCCTCTTCGTTGCCTTCCCTCAATATATTTGTGGATGAGAGTTATCACTTATAACTCTGCGGGTTTGTGAATTGCAGTGTCCCTGAGCTCCATTTTTCAACTGTCTTTTTTGAGAGCTGGCCGCAAAAGCACGGGATTGTCTCAGGCCCTATTTTGGTTCCTGGCAGCAGGCTGAGCCTGTGGTTAATTCTTCTTCCTGATGGGAAAATAGAGTGACCTGTGCCTGTCCCAACAGCTAGATCTAGTCTCTCATTGGTTCCCCCTCTTCCCGTTCATACTCAGGACAAATTGCAACCTGTAGGGAACAGGAGGTTAAAGGTGCTGATTCTCCAAGTAGGGAGATTGCTAGTAAAGTAGCTGGAATGGCGAACCCGAGCACAAGGAGATGAGAAATGAGGTGCGTTTTAGAAACCTTTCAAAATCACACGGTGTACCATCTTATGAGTTTCTCATGCATGTTTTCGATGTAGGAAGATGCCCTTGAACCTGGAGACTTGGGTCCCATGGAATGGGTACCACGCAGTATTACTTTGAAGGGTCTGCGTTTGCTCACCCAACCTAACCCAACCTTTCAGCCCCAAGAGTGTCCATCCTTATGTCTCATCCAGCTGTGCGTGTAGATATGGTCAATCCAGGTTGCATCACAGCCTCTGAACGAATTTTGTAAGAATTTCTCTCTCTTTCACTGTCTTTGTTTTACGGGTTTTTAAAAGTAATTTATTTTTATAATGGGGTTTAGCTGCTTTTCACGACTGTGTTTATGCGGCTTTACACCCACTTGACTCACTTCCAGACAGATATCAATACATAGGTTTTAAGATTGTTACTAGTCACATATATTCTTGTGCGGTGAATAGGGCGTGTTGAGTCCAGTTCACTGAGCAAGGAGTAGGTCTTGTCTATTACATATTGGGTGTATGGAACGGTATCTGAGCGAATTTGAACCCCTTGTTTTATGCATCACCCCACCTCACCTTTCCCGTTAAGCAGCCATAGTGTGTTTTCTAAACGTGTGACTCTGTTCTGTTTTGTAATTCAGTTCAAGTGTAGCGGTTTTTACATTCCCTCTATAAGTGATAGCTTATGATAAGTGTCTTTTTCTGTGTGACTTATTTCACTTAGAATCGTCGTACCTAAGTCCACTCATCTTGCTTCTACTAGCCTTATGACATTGATTTCATGTCCGAGTGATATTCCATTGTACATAAGGACCACAACTTTTTTATCCATTTTTCTCTTTCCTGGGATATTTAAGGTGTCATGAAGTGGAGGTTCTTGTCAACAGAGCAGCCCCAAACTTTGGGGTGCCTGTGTCTTGCTCATTTTTAGTTTTCCCAATTTATACGCCCATGAGTGGACGTGCCCTATGCTCCCTAAGCTGTGTTTTTTCGATGTTTCAGGACACACCGTACACTTCTCCAGAGTGGCTGTTGGCTATTTACATCCCGCCCATCAGCGTAGCAAGGCTGCCATTTCTCCATGGCCTGTCCTGCATTTCTGGTTTTGACACTTTTTGCAGCATGGCCCTTTTGACCCATGGGAAGCGAGACTTCTTTGTAGCCCTGATTTGCCTTTCCAGGTTGCTTGGTTGGCCAAAAAGGGCGTATGCGTTTTTTCCTGAATATATTCAGGAAAAAACGCATACGCCCTTTTTGGCCAAGGGCATCATTGTCGACGTTTTGCCGCTTTTCATGTGCCTTAAATGCGATTCGAATCTACCTCCTGAAATCTGTTTCCTGCAATTCTGCCTTGCTTTCAAATCCTCTTCGTTGAGTTCCCTCAATATATCTGTGGATGAGAGTTATCACTTATAACTCTGCGGGTTTGTGAATTGCAGTGTCCCTGAGCTCCATTTTTCAACTGTCTTTTTTGAGAGCTGGCCGCAAAAGCACGGGATTGCCTCAGGCCCTATTCTGGTTCCTGGCAGCAGGCTGAGCCTGTGGTTAATTCTTCTTCCTGATGGGAAAATAGAGTGACCTGTGCCTGTCCCAACAGCTAGATCTAGTCTCTCATTGGTTGCCCCTCTTCCCGTTCATCCTCAGGACAAATTGCAACCTGTAGGGAACAGGAGGTTAAAGGTGCTGATTCTCCAAGTAGGGAGATTGCTAGTAAAGTAGCTGGAATGGCGAACCCGAGCACAAGGAGATGAGAAATGAGGTGCGTTTTAGAAACCTTTCAAAATCACACGGTGTACCATCTTATGAGTTTCTCATGCATGTTTTCGATGTAGGAAGATGCCCTTGAACCTGGAGACTTGGGACTCATGGAATGGGTACCACGCAGTATTACTTTGAAGGGTCAGCGTTTGCTCACCCAACCTAACCCAACCTTTCAGCCCCAAGAGTGTCCATCCTTATGTCTCACCCAGCTGTGCGTGTAGATATGGTCAATCCAGGTTGCATCACAGCCTCTGAACGAATTTTGTAAGAATTTCTCTCTCCTTCACTGTCTTTGTTTTACGGGTTTTTAAAAGTAATTTATTTTTATAATGGGGTTTAGCTGCTTTTCACGGCTGTGTTTATGCGGCTTTACACCCACTTGACTCACTTCCAGACAGATATCAATACATAGGTTTTAAGATTGTTACTAGTCACATATATTCTTGTGCGGTGAATAGGGCGTGTTGAGTCCAGTTCACTGAGCAAGGAGTAGGTCTTGTCTATTACATATTGGGTGTATGGAACGGTATCTGAGCGAATTTGAAACACTTGTTTTATGCATCACCCCACCTCACCTTTCCCGTTAAGCAGCCATAGTGTGTTTTCTAAACGTGTGACTCTGTTCTGTTTTGTAATTCAGTTCAAGTGTAGCGGTTTTTACATTCCCTCTATAAGTGATAGCTTATGATAAGTGTCTTTTTCTGTGTGACTTATTTCACTTAGAATCGTCGTACCTAAGTCCACTCATCTTGCTTCTACTAGCCTTATGACATTGATTTCATGTCTGAGTGATATTCCATTGTACATAAGGACCACAATTTTTTATCCATTTTTCTCTTTCCTGGGATATTTAAGGTGTCATGAAGTGGAGGTTCTTGTCAACAGAGCAGCCCCAAACTTTGGGGTGCCTGTGTCTTGCTCATTTTTAGTTTTCCCAATTTATACGCCCATGAGTGGACGTGCCCTATGCTCCCTAAGCTGTGTTTTTTCGATGTTTCAGGACACACCGTACACTTCTCCAGAGTGGCTGTTGGCTATTTACATCCCGCCCATCAGCGTAGCAAGGCTGCCATTTCTCCATGGCCTGTCCTGCATTTCTGGTTTTGACACTTTTTGCAGCATGGCCCTTTTGACCCATGGGAAGCGAGACTTCTTTGTAGCCCTGATTTGCCTTTCCAGGTTGCTTGGTTGGCCAAAAAGGGCGTATGCGTTTTTTCCTGAATATATTCAGGAAAAAACGCATACGCCCTTTTTGGCCAAGGGCATCATTGTCGACGTTTTGCCGCTTTTCATGTGCCTTAAAGGCGATTCGAATCTACCTCCTGAAATCTGTTTCCTGCAATTCTGCCTTGCTTTCAAATCCTCTTCGTTGCCTTCCCTCAATATATTTGTGGATGAGAGTTATCACTTATAACTCTGCGGGTTTGTGAATTGCAGTGTCCCTGAGCTCCATTTTTCAACTGTCTTTTTTGAGAGCTGGCCGCAAAAGCACGGGATTGCCTCAGGCCCTATTTTGGTTCCTGGCAGCAGGCTGAGCCTGTGGTTAATTCTTCTTCCTGATGGGAAAATAGAGTGACCTGTGCCTGTCCCAACAGCTAGATCTAGTCTCTCATTGGTTCCCCCTCTTCCCGTTCATCCTCAGGACAAATTGCAACCTGTAGGGAACAGGAGGTTAAAGGTGCTGATTCTCCAAGTAGGGAGATTGCTAGTAAAGTAGCTGGAATGGCGAACCCGAGCACAAGGAGATGAGAAATGAGGTGCGTTTTAGAAACCTTTCAAAATCACACGGTGTACCATCTTATGAGTTTCTCATGCATGTTTTCGATGTAGGAAGATGCCCTTGAACCTGGAGACTTGGGACCCATGGAATGGGTACCACGCAGTATTACTTTGAAGGGTCTGCGTTTGCTCACCCAACCTAACCCAACCTTTCAGCCCCAAGAGTGTCCATCCTTATGTCTCATCCAGCTGTGCGTGTAGATATGGTCAATCCAGGTTGCATCACAGCCTCTGAACGAATTTTGTAAGAATTTCTCTCTCTTTCACTGTCTTTGTTTTACGGGTTTTTAAAAGTAATTTATTTTTATAATGGGGTTTAGCTGCTTTTCACGACTGTGTTTATGCGGCTTTACACCCACTTGACTCACTTCCAGACAGATATCAATACATAGGTTTTAAGATTGTTACTAGTCACATATATTCTTGTGCGGTGAATAGGGCGTGTTGAGTCCAGTTCACTGAGCAAGGAGTAGGTCTTGTCTATTACATATTGGGTGTATGGAACGGTATCTGAGCGAATTTGAACCCCTTGTTTTATGCATCACCCCACCTCACCTTTCCCGTTAAGCAGCCATAGTGTGTTTTCTAAACGTGTGACTCTGTTCTGTTTTGTAATTCAGTTCAAGTGTAGCGGTTTTTACATTCCCTCTATAAGTGATAGCTTATGATTAGTGTCTTTTTCTGTGTGACTTATTTCACTTAGAATTGTCGTACCTAAGTCCACTCATCTTGCTTCTACTAGCCTTATGACATTGATTTCATGTCCGAGTGATATTCCATTGTACATAAGGACCACAACTTTTTTATCCATTTTTCTCTTTCCTGGGATATTTAAGGTGTCATGAAGTGGAGGTTCTTGTCAACAGAGCAGCCCCAAACTTTGGGGTGCCTGTGTCTTGCTCATTTTTAGTTTTCCCAATTTATACGCCCATGAGTGGACGTGCCCTATGCTCCCTAAGCTGTGTTTTTTCGATGTTTCAGGACACACCGTACACTTCTCCAGAGTGGCTGTTGGCTATTTACATCCCGCCCATCAGCGTAGCAAGGCTGCCATTTCTCCATGGCCTGTCCTGCATTTCTGGTTTTGACACTTTTTGCAGCATGGCCCTTTTGACCCATGGGAAGCGAGACTTCTTTGTAGCCCTGATTTGCCTTTCCAGGTTGCTTGGTTGGCCAAAAAGGGCGTATGCGTTTTTTCCTGAATATATTCAGGAAAAAACGCATACGCCCTTTTTGGCCAAGGGCATCATTGTCGACGTTTTGCCGCTTTTCATGTGCCTTAAAGGCGATTCGAATCTACCTCCTGAAATCTGTTTCCTGCAATTCTGCCTTGCTTTCAAATCCTCTTCGTTGACTTCCCTCAATATATCTGTGGATGAGAGTTATCACTTATAACTCTGCGGGTTTGTGAATTGCAGTGTCCCTGAGCTCCATTTTTCAACTGTCTTTTTTGAGAGCTGGCCGCAAAAGCACGGGATTGCCTCAGGCCCTATTCTGGTTCCTGGCAGCAGGCTGAGCCTGTGGTTAATTCTTCTTCCTGATGGGAAAATAGAGTGACCTGTGCCTGTCCCAACAGCTAGATCTAGTCTCTCATTGGTTGCCCCTCTTCCCGTTCATCCTCAGGACAAATTGCAACCTGTAGGGAACAGGAGGTTAAAGGTGCTGATTCTCCAAGTAGGGAGATTGCTAGTAAAGTAGCTGGAATGGCGAACCCGAGCACAAGGAGATGAGAAATGAGGTGCGTTTTAGAAACCTTTCAAAATCACACGGTGTACCATCTTATGAGTTTCTCATGCATGTTTTCGATGTAGGAAGATGCCCTTGAACCTGGAGACTTGGGACTCATGGAATGGGTACCACGCAGTATTACTTTGAAGGGTCAGCGTTTGCTCACCCAACCTAACCCAACCTTTCAGCCCCAAGAGTGTCCATCCTTATGTCTCACCCAGCTGTGCGTGTAGATATGGTCAATCCAGGTTGCATCACAGCCTCTGAACGAATTTTGTAAGAATTTCTCTCTCTTTCACTGTCTTTGTTTTACGGGTTTTTAAAAGTAATTTATTTTTATAATGGGGTTTAGCTGCTTTTCACGGCTGTGTTTATGCGGCTTTACACCCACTTGACTCACTTCCAGACAGATATCAATACATAGGTTTTAAGATTGTTACTAGTCACATATATTCTTGTGCGGTGAATAGGGCGTGTTGAGTCCAGTTCACTGAGCAAGGAGTAGGTCTTGTCTATTACATATTGGGTGTATGGAACGGTATCTGAGCGAATTTGAAACACTTGTTTTATGCATCACCCCACCTCACCTTTCCCGTTAAGCAGCCATAGTGTGTTTTCTAAACGTGTGACTCTATTCTGTTTTGTAATTCAGTTCAAGTGTAGCGGTTTTTACATTCCCTCTATAAGTGATAGCTTATGATAAGTGTCTTTTTCTGTGTGACTTATTTCACTTAGAATCGTCGTACCTAAGTCCACTCATCTTGCTTCTACTAGCCTTATGACATTGATTTCATGTCTGAGTGATATTCCATTGTACATAAGGACCACAATTTTTTATCCATTTTTCTCTTTCCTGGGATATTTAAGGTGTCATGAAGTGGAGGTTCTTGTCAACAGAGCAGCCCCAAACTTTGGGGTGCCTGTGTCTTGCTCATTTTTAGTTTTCCCAATTTATACGCCCATGAGTGGACGTGCCCTATGCTCCCTAAGCTGTGTTTTTTCGATGTTTCAGGACACACCGTACACTTCTCCAGAGTGGCTGTTGGCTATTTACATCCCGCCCATCAGCGTAGCAAGGCTGCCATTTCTCCATGGCCTGTCCTGCATTTCTGGTTTTGACACTTTTTGCAGCATGGCCCTTTTGACCCATGGGAAGCGAGACTTCTTTGTAGCCCTGATTTGCCTTTCCAGGTTGCTTGGTTGGCCAAAAAGGGCGTATGCGTTTTTTCCTGAATATATTCAGGAAAAAACGCATACGCCCTTTTTGGCCAAGGGCATCATTGTCGACGTTTTGCCGCTTTTCATGTGCCTTAAAGGCGATTCGAATCTACCTCCTGAAATCTGTTTCCTGCAATTCTGCCTTGCTTTCAAATCCTCTTCGTTGCCTTCCCTCAATATTTTTGTGGATGAGAGTTATCACTTATAACTCTGCGGGTTTGTGAATTGCAGTGTCCCTGAGCTCCATTTTTCAACTGTCTTTTTTGAGAGCTGGCCGCAAAAGCACGGGATTGCCTCAGGCCCTATTTTGGTTCCTGGCAGCAGGCTGAGCCTGTGGTTAATTCTTCTTCCTGATGGGAAAATAGAGTGACCTGTGCCTGTCCCAACAGCTAGATCTAGTCTCTCATTGGTTCCCCCTCTTCCCGTTCATCCTCAGGACAAATTGCAACCTGTAGGGAACAGGAGGTTAAAGGTGCTGATTCTCCAAGTAGGGAGATTGCTAGTAAAGTAGCTGGAATGGCGAACCCGAGCACAAGGAGATGAGAAATGAGGTGCGTTTTAGAAACCTTTCAAAATCACACGGTGTACCATCTTATGAGTTTCTCATGCATGTTTTCGATGTAGGAAGATGCCCTTGAACCTCGAGACTTGGGACCCATGGAATGGGTACCACGCAGTATTACTTTGAAGGGTCTGCGTTTGCTCACCCAACCTAACCCAACCATTCAGCCCCAAGAGTGTCCATCCTTATGTCTCATCCAGCTGTGCGTGTAGATATGGTCAATCCAGGTTGCATCACAGCCTCTGAACGAATTTTGTAAGAATTTCTCTCTCTTTCACTGTCTTTGTTTTACGGGTTTTTAAAAGTAATTTATTTTTATAATGGGGTTTAGCTGCTTTTCACGACTGTGTTTATGCGGCTTTACACCCACTTGACTCACTTCCAGACAGATATCAATACATAGGTTTTAAGATTGTTACTAGTCACATATATTCTTGTGCGGTGAATAGGGCGTGTTGAGTCCAGTTCACTGAGCAAGGAGTAGGTCTTGTCTATTACATATTGGGTGTATGGAACGGTATCTGAGCGAATTTGAACCCCTTGTTTTATGCATCACCCCACCTCACCTTTCCCGTTAAGCAGCCATAGTGTGTTTTCTAAACGTGTGACTCTGTTCTGTTTTGTAATTCAGTTCAAGTGTAGCGGTTTTTACATTCCCTCTATAAGTGATAGCTTATGATAAGTGTCTTTTTCTGTGTGACTTATTTCACTTAGAATCGTCGTACCTAAGTCCACTCATCTTGCTTCTACTAGCCTTATGACATTGATTTCATGTCCGAGTGATATTCCATTGTACATAAGGACCACAACTTTTTTATCCATTTTTCTCTTTCCTGGGATATTTAAGGTGTCATGAAGTGGAGGTTCTTGTCAACAGAGCAGCCCCAAACTTTGGGGTGCCTGTGTCTTGCTCATTTTTAGTTTTCCCAATTTATACGCCCATGAGTGGACGTGCCCTATGCTCCCTAAGCTGTGTTTTTTCGATGTTTCAGGACACACCGTACACTTCTCCAGAGTGGCTGTTGGCTATTTACATCCCGCCCATCAGCGTAGCAAGGCTGCCATTTCTCCATGGCCTGTCCTGCATTTCTGGTTTTGACACTTTTTGCAGCATGGCCCTTTTGACCCATGGGAAGCGAGACTTCTTTGTAGCCCTGATTTGCCTTTCCAGGTTGCTTGGTTGGCCAAAAAGGGCGTATGCGTTTTTTCCTGAATATATTCAGGAAAAAACGCATACGCCCTTTTTGGCCAAGGGCATCATTGTCGACGTTTTGCCGCTTTTCATGTGCCTTAAATGCGATTCGAATCTACCTCCTGAAATCTGTTTCCTGCAATTCTGCCTTGCTTTCAAATCCTCTTCGTTGACTTCCCTCAATATATCTGTGGATGAGAGTTATCACTTATAACTCTTCGGGTTTGTGAATTGCAGTGTCCCTGAGCTCCATTTTTCAACTGTCTTTTTTGAGAGCTGGCCGCAAAAGCACGGGATTGCCTCAGGCCCTATTCTGGTTCCTGGCAGCAGGCTGAGCCTGTGGTTAATTCTTCTTCCTGATGGGAAAATAGAGTGACCTGTGCCTGTCCCAACAGCTAGATCTAGTCTCTCATTGGTTGCCCCTCTTCCCGTTCATCCTCAGGACAAATTGCAACCTGTAGGGAACAGGAGGTTAAAGGTGCTGATTCTCCAAGTAGGGAGATTGCTAGTAAAGTAGCTGGAATGGCGAACCCGAGCACAAGGAGATGAGAAATGAGGTGCGTTTTAGAAACCTTTCAAAATCACACGGTGTACCATCTTATGAGTTTCTCATGCATGTTTTCGATGTAGGAAGATGCCCTTGAACCTGGAGACTTGGGACTCATGGAATGGGTACCACGCAGTATTACTTTGAAGGGTCAGCGTTTGCTCACCCAACCTAACCCAACCTTTCAGCCCCAAGAGTGTCCATCCTTATGTCTCACCCAGCTGTGCGTGTAGATATGGTCAATCCAGGTTGCATCACAGCCTCTGAACGAATTTTGTAAGAATTTCTCTCTCCTTCACTGTCTTTGTTTTACGGGTTTTTAAAAGTAATTTATTTTTATAATGGGGTTTAGCTGCTTTTCACGGCTGTGTTTATGCGGCTTTACACCCACTTGACTCACTTCCAGACAGATATCAATACATAGGTTTTAAGATTGTTACTAGTCACATATATTCTTGTGCGGTGAATAGGGCGTGTTGAGTCCAGTTCACTGAGCAAGGAGTAGGTCTTGTCTATTACATATTGGGTGTATGGAACGGTATCTGAGCGAATTTGAAACACTTGTTTTATGCATCACCCCACCTCACCTTTCCCGTTAAGCAGCCATAGTGTGTTTTCTAAACGTGTGACTCTGTTCTGTTTTGTAATTCAGTTCAAGTGTAGCGGTTTTTACATTCCCTCTATAAGTGATAGCTTATGATAAGTGTCTTTTTCTGTGTGACTTATTTCACTTAGAATCGTCGTACCTAAGTCCACTCATCTTGCTTCTACTAGCCTTATGACATTGATTTCATGTCTGAGTGATATTCCATTGTACATAAGGACCACAATTTTTTATCCATTTTTCTCTTTCCTGGGATATTTAAGGTGTCATGAAGTGGAGGTTCTTGTCAACAGAGCAGCCCCAAACTTTGGGGTGCCTGTGTCTTGCTCATTTTTAGTTTTCCCAATTTATACGCCCATGAGTGGACGTGCCCTATGCTCCCTAAGCTGTGTTTTTTCGATGTTTCAGGACACACCGTACACTTCTCCAGAGTGGCTGTTGGCTATTTACATCCCGCCCATCAGCGTAGCAAGGCTGCCATTTCTCCATGGCCTGTCCTGCATTTCTGGTTTTGACACTTTTTGCAGCATGGCCCTTTTGACCCATGGGAAGCGAGACTTCTTTGTAGCCCTGATTTGCCTTTCCAGGTTGCTTGGTTGGCCAAAAAGGGCGTATGCGTTTTTTCCTGAATATATTCAGGAAAAAACGCATACGCCCTTTTTGGCCAAGGGCATCATTGTCGACGTTTTGCCGCTTTTCATGTGCCTTAAAGGCGATTCGAATCTACCTCCTGAAATCTGTTTCCTGCAATTCTGCCTTGCTTTCAAATCCTCTTCGTTGCCTTCCCTCAATATATTTGTGGATGAGAGTTATCACTTATAACTCTGCGGGTTTGTGAATTGCAGTGTCCCTGAGCTCCATTTTTCAACTGTCTTTTTTGAGAGCTGGCCGCAAAAGCACGGGATTGCCTCAGGCCCTATTTTGGTTCCTGGCAGCAGGCTGAGCCTGTGGTTAATTCTTCTTCCTGATGGGAAAATAGAGTGACCTGTGCCTGTCCCAACAGCTAGATCTAGTCTCTCATTGGTTCCCCCTCTTCCCGTTCATCCTCAGGACAAATTGCAACCTGTAGGGAACAGGAGGTTAAAGGTGCTGATTCTCCAAGTAGGGAGATTGCTAGTAAAGTAGCTGGAATGGCGAACCCGAGCACAAGGAGATGAGAAATGAGGTGCGTTTTAGAAACCTTTCAAAATCACACGGTGTACCATCTTATGAGTTTCTCATGCATGTTTTCGATGTAGGAAGATGCCCTTGAACCTCGAGACTTGGGACCCATGGAATGGGTACCACGCAGTATTACTTTGAAGGGTCTGCGTTTGCTCACCCAACCTAACCCAACCATTCAGCCCCAAGAGTGTCCATCCTTATGTCTCATCCAGCTGTGCGTGTAGATATGGTCAATCCAGGTTGCATCACAGCCTCTGAACGAATTTTGTAAGAATTTCTCTCTCTTTCACTGTCTTTGTTTTACGGGTTTTTAAAAGTAATTTATTTTTATAATGGGGTTTAGCTGCTTTTCACGACTGTGTTTATGCGGCTTTACACCCACTTGACTCACTTCCAGACAGATATCAATACATAGGTTTTAAGATTGTTACTAGTCACATATATTCTTGTGCGGTGAATAGGGCGTGTTGAGTCCAGTTCACTGAGCAAGGAGTAGGTCTTGTCTATTACATATTGGGTGTATGGAACGGTATCTGAGCGAATTTGAACCCCTTGTTTTATGCATCACCCCACCTCACCTTTCCCGTTAAGCAGCCATAGTGTGTTTTCTAAACGTGTGACTCTGTTCTGTTTTGTAATTCAGTTCAAGTGTAGCGGTTTTTACATTCCCTCTATAAGTGATAGCTTATGATAAGTGTCTTTTTCTGTGTGACTTATTTCACTTAGAATCGTCGTACCTAAGTCCACTCATCTTGCTTCTACTAGCCTTATGACATTGATTTCATGTCCGAGTGATATTCCATTGTACATAAGGACCACAACTTTTTTATCCATTTTTCTCTTTCCTGGGATATTTAAGGTGTCATGAAGTGGAGGTTCTTGTCAACAGAGCAGCCCCAAACTTTGGGGTGCCTGTGTCTTGCTCATTTTTAGTTTTCCCAATTTATACGCCCATGAGTGGACGTGCCCTATGCTCCCTAAGCTGTGTTTTTTCGATGTTTCAGGACACACCGTACACTTCTCCAGAGTGGCTGTTGGCTATTTACATCCCGCCCATCAGCGTAGCAAGGCTGCCATTTCTCCATGGCCTGTCCTGCATTTCTGGTTTTGACACTTTTTGCAGCATGGCCCTTTTGACCCATGGGAAGCGAGACTTCTTTGTAGCCCTGATTTGCCTTTCCAGGTTGCTTGGTTGGCCAAAAAGGGCGTATGCGTTTTTTCCTGAATATATTCAGGAAAAAACGCATACGCCCTTTTTGGCCAAGGGCATCATTGTCGACGTTTTGCCGCTTTTCATGTGCCTTAAAGGCGATTCGAATCTACCTCCTGAAATCTGTTTCCTGCAATTCTGCCTTGCTTTCAAATCCTCTTCGTTGACTTCCCTCAATATATCTGTGGATGAGAGTTATCACTTATAACTCTGCGGGTTTGTGAATTGCAGTGTCCCTGAGCTCCATTTTTCAACTGTCTTTTTTGAGAGCTGGCCGCAAAAGCACGGGATTGCCTCAGGCCCTATTCTGGTTCCTGGCAGCAGGCTGAGCCTGTGGTTAATTCTTCTTCCTGATGGGAAAATAGAGTGACCTGTGCCTGTCCCAACAGCTAGATCTAGTCTCTCATTGGTTGCCCCTCTTCCCGTTCATCCTCAGGACAAATTGCAACCTGTAGGGAACAGGAGGTTAAAGGTGCTGATTCTCCAAGTAGGGAGATTGCTAGTAAAGTAGCTGGAATGGCGAACCCGAGCACAAGGAGATGAGAAATGAGGTGCGTTTTAGAAACCTTTCAAAATCACACGGTGTACCATCTTATGAGTTTCTCATGCATGTTTTCGATGTAGGAAGATGCCCTTGAACCTGGAGACTTGGGACTCATGGAATGGGTACCACGCAGTATTACTTTGAAGGGTCAGCGTTTGCTCACCCAACCTAACCCAACCTTTCAGCCCCAAGAGTGTCCATCCTTATGTCTCACCCAGCTGTGCGTGTAGATATGGTCAATCCAGGTTGCATCACAGCCTCTGAACGAATTTTGTAAGAATTTCTCTCTCTTTCACTGTCTTTGTTTTATGGGTTTTTAAAAGTAATTTATTTTTATAATGGGGTTTAGCTGCTTTTCACGGCTGTGTTTATGCGGCTTTACACCCACTTGACTCACTTCCAGACAGATATCAATACATAGGTTTTAAGATTGTTACTAGTCACATATATTCTTGTGCGGTGAATAGGGCGTGTTGAGTCCAGTTCACTGAGCAAGGAGTAGGTCTTGTCTATTACATATTGGGTGTATGGAACGGTATCTGAGCGAATTTGAAACACTTGTTTTATGCATCACCCCACCTCACCTTTCCCGTTAAGCAGCCATAGTGTGTTTTCTAAACGTGTGACTCTGTTCTGTTTTGTAATTCAGTTCAAGTGTAGCGGTTTTTACATTCCCTCTATAAGTGATAGCTTATGATAAGTGTCTTTTTCTGTGTGACTTATTTCACTTAGAATCGTCGTACCTAAGTCCACTCATCTTGCTTCTACTAGCCTTATGACATTGATTTCATGTCTGAGTGATATTCCATTGTACATAAGGACCACAATTTTTTATCCATTTTTCTCTTTCCTGGGATATTTAAGGTGTCATGAAGTGGAGGTTCTTGTCAACAGAGCAGCCCCAAACTTTGGGGTGCCTGTGTCTTGCTCATTTTTAGTTTTCCCAATTTATACGCCCATGAGTGGACGTGCCCTATGCTCCCTAAGCTGTGTTTTTTCGATGTTTCAGGACACACCGTACACTTCTCCAGAGTGGCTGTTGGCTATTTACATCCCGCCCATCAGCGTAGCAAGGCTGCCATTTCTCCATGGCCTGTCCTGCATTTCTGGTTTTGACACTTTTTGCAGCATGGCCCTTTTGACCCATGGGAAGCGAGACTTCTTTGTAGCCCTGATTTGCCTTTCCAGGTTGCTTGGTTGGCCAAAAAGGGCGTATGCGTTTTTTCCTGAATATATTCAGGAAAAAACGCATACGCCCTTTTTGGCCAAGGGCATCATTGTCGACGTTTTGCCGCTTTTCATGTGCCTTAAAGGCGATTCGAATCTACCTCCTGAAATCTGTTTCCTGCAATTCTGCCTTGCTTTCAAATCCTCTTCGTTGCCTTCCCTCAATATATTTGTGGATGAGAGTTATCACTTATAACTCTGCGGGTTTGTGAATTGCAGTGTCCCTGAGCTCCATTTTTCAACTGTCTTTTTTGAGAGCTGGCCGCAAAAGCACGGGATTGCCTCAGGCCCTATTTTGGTTCCTGGCAGCAGGCTGAGCCTGTGGTTAATTCTTCTTCCTGATGGGAAAATAGAGTGACCTGTGCCTGTCCCAACAGCTAGATCTAGTCTCTCATTGGTTCCCCCTCTTCCCGTTCATCCTCAGGACAAATTGCAACCTGTAGGGAACAGGAGGTTAAAGGTGCTGATTCTCCAAGTAGGGAGATTGCTAGTAAAGTAGCTGGAATGGCGAACCCGAGCACAAGGAGATGAGAAATGAGGTGCGTTTTAGAAACCTTTCAAAATCACACGGTGTACCATCTTATGAGTTTCTCATGCATGTTTTCGATGTAGGAAGATGCCCTTGAACCTCGAGACTTGGGACCCATGGAATGGGTACCACGCAGTATTACTTTGAAGGGTCTGCGTTTGCTCACCCAACCTAACCCAACCATTCAGCCCCAAGAGTGTCCATCCTTATGTCTCATCCAGCTGTGCGTGTAGATATGGTCAATCCAGGTTGCATCACAGCCTCTGAACGAATTTTGTAAGAATTTCTCTCTCTTTCACTGTCTTTGTTTTACGGGTTTTTAAAAGTAATTTATTTTTATAATGGGGTTTAGCTGCTTTTCACGACTGTGTTTATGCGGCTTTACACCCACTTGACTCACTTCCAGACAGATATCAATACATAGGTTTTAAGATTGTTACTAGTCACATATATTCTTGTGCGGTGAATAGGGCGTGTTGAGTCCAGTTCACTGAGCAAGGAGTAGGTCTTGTCTATTACATATTGGGTGTATGGAACGGTATCTGAGCGAATTTGAACCCCTTGTTTTATGCATCACCCCACCTCACCTTTCCCGTTAAGCAGCCATAGTGTGTTTTCTAAACGTGTGACTCTGTTCTGTTTTGTAATTCAGTTCAAGTGTAGCGGTTTTTACATTCCCTCTATAAGTGATAGCTTATGATAAGTGTCTTTTTCTGTGTGACTTATTTCACTTAGAATCGTCGTACCTAAGTCCACTCATCTTGCTTCTACTAGCCTTATGACATTGATTTCATGTCCGAGTGATATTCCATTGTACATAAGGACCACAACTTTTTTATCCATTTTTCTCTTTCCTGGGATATTTAAGGTGTCATGAAGTGGAGGTTCTTGTCAACAGAGCAGCCCCAAACTTTGGGGTGCCTGTGTCTTGCTCATTTTTAGTTTTCCCAATTTATACGCCCATGAGTGGACGTGCCCTATGCTCCCTAAGCTGTGTTTTTTCGATGTTTCAGGACACACCGTACACTTCTCCAGAGTGGCTGTTGGCTATTTACATCCCGCCCATCAGCGTAGCAAGGCTGCCATTTCTCCATGGCCTGTCCTGCATTTCTGGTTTTGACACTTTTTGCAGCATGGCCATTTTGACCCATGGGAAGCGAGACTTCTTTGTAGCCCTGATTTGCCTTTCCAGGTTGCTTGGTTGGCCAAAAAGGGCGTATGCGTTTTTTCCTGAATATATTCAGGAAAAAACGCATACGCCCTTTTTGGCCAAGGGCATCATTGTCGACGTTTTGCCGCTTTTCATGTGCCTTAAAGGCGATTCGAATCTACCTCCTGAAATCTGTTTCCTGCAATTCTGCCTTGCTTTCAAATCCTCTTCGTTGACTTCCCTCAATATATCTGTGGATGAGAGTTATCACTTATAACTCTGCGGGTTTGTGAATTGCAGTGTCCCTGAGCTCCATTTTTCAACTGTCTTTTTTGAGAGCTGGCCGCAAAAGCACGGGATTGCCTCAGGCCCTATTCTGGTTCCTGGCAGCAGGCTGAGCCTGTGGTTAATTCTTCTTCCTGATGGGAAAATAGAGTGACCTGTGCCTGTCCCAACAGCTAGATCTAGTCTCTCATTGGTTGCCCCTCTTCCCGTTCATCCTCAGGACAAATTGCAACCTGTAGGGAACAGGAGGTTAAAGGTGCTGATTCTCCAAGTAGGGAGATTGCTAGTAAAGTAGCTGGAATGGCGAACCCGAGCACAAGGAGATGAGAAATGAGGTGCGTTTTAGAAACCTTTCAAAATCACACGGTGTACCATCTTATGAGTTTCTCATGCATGTTTTCGATGTAGGAAGATGCCCTTGAACCTGGAGACTTGGGACTCATGGAATGGGTACCACGCAGTATTACTTTGAAGGGTCAGCGTTTGCTCACCCAACCTAACCCAACCTTTCAGCCCCAAGAGTGTCCATCCTTATGTCTCACCCAGCTGTGCGTGTAGATATGGTCAATCCAGGTTGCATCACAGCCTCTGAACGAATTTTGTAAGAATTTCTCTCTCCTTCACTGTCTTTGTTTTACGGGTTTTTAAAAGTAATTTATTTTTATAATGGGGTTTAGCTGCTTTTCACGGCTGTGTTTATGCGGCTTTACACCCACTTGACTCACTTCCAGACAGATATCAATACATAGGTTTTAAGATTGTTACTAGTCACATATATTCTTGTGCGGTGAATAGGGCGTGTTGAGTCCAGTTCACTGAGCAAGGAGTAGGTCTTGTCTATTACATATTGGGTGTATGGAACGGTATCTGAGCGAATTTGAAACACTTGTTTTATGCATCACCCCACCTCACCTTTCCCGTTAAGCAGCCATAGTGTGTTTTCTAAACGTGTGACTCTGTTCTGTTTTGTAATTCAGTTCAAGTGTAGCGGTTTTTACATTCCCTCTATAAGTGATAGCTTATGATAAGTGTCTTTTTCTGTGTGACTTATTTCACTTAGAATCGTCGTACCTAAGTCCACTCATCTTGCTTCTACTAGCCTTATGACATTGATTTCATGTCTGAGTGATATTCCATTGTACATAAGGACCACAATTTTTTATCCATTTTTCTCTTTCCTGGGATATTTAAGGTGTCATGAAGTGGAGGTTCTTGTCAACAGAGCAGCCCCAAACTTTGGGGTGCCTGTGTCTTGCTCATTTTTAGTTTTCCCAATTTATACGCCCATGAGTGGACGTGCCCTATGCTCACTAAGCTGTGTCTTTTCGATGTTTCAGGACACACCGTACACTTCTCCAGAGTGGCTGTTGGCAATTAACATCCCGCCCATCAGCGTAGCAAGGCTGCCATTTCTCCATGGCCTGTCCTGCATTTCTGGTTTTGACACTTTTTGCAGCATGGCCCTTTTGACCCATGGGAAGCGAGACTTCTTTGTAGCCCTGATTTGCCTTTCCAGGTTGCTTGGTTGGCCAAAATGGGCGTATGCGTTTTTTCCTGAATATATTCAGGAAAAAACGCATACGCCCTTTTTGGCCAAGGGCATCATTGTCGACGTTTTGCCGCTTTTCATGTGCCTTAAAGGCGATTCGAATCTACCTCCTGAAATCTGTTTCCTGCAATTCTGCCTTGCTTTCAAATCCTCTTCGTTGCCTTCCCTCAATATATTTGTGGATGAGAGTTATCACTTATAACTCTGCGGGTTTGTGAATTGCAGTGTCCCTGAGCTCCATTTTTCAACTGTCTTTTTTGAGAGCTGGCCGCAAAAGCACGGGATTGCCTCAGGCCCTATTTTGGTTCCTGGCAGCAGGCTGAGCCTGTGGTTAATTCTTCTTCCTGATGGGAAAATAGAGTGACCTGTGCCTGTCCCAACAGCTAGATCTAGTCTCTCATTGGTTCCCCCTCTTCCCGTTCATCCTCAGGACAAATTGCAACCTGTAGGGAACAGGAGGTTAAAGGTGCTGATTCTCCAAGTAGGGAGATTGCTAGTAAAGTAGCTGGAATGGCGAACCCGAGCACAAGGAGATGAGAAATGAGGTGCGTTTTAGAAACCTTTCAAAATCACACGGTGTACCATCTTATGAGTTTCTCATGCATGTTTTCGATGTAGGAAGATGCCCTTGAACCTGGAGACTTGGGACCCATGGAATGGGTACCACGCAGTATTACTTTGAAGGGTCTGCGTTTGCTCACCCAACCTAACCCAACCTTTCAGCCCCAAGAGTGTCCATCCTTATGTCTCATCCAGCTGTGCGTGTAGATATGGTCAATCCAGGTTGCATCACAGCCTCTGAACGAATTTTGTAAGAATTTCTCTCTCTTTCACTGTCTTTGTTTTACGGGTTTTTAAAAGTAATTTATTTTTATAATGGGGTTTAGCTGCTTTTCACGACTGTGTTTATGCGGCTTTACACCCACTTGACTCACTTCCAGACAGATATCAATACATAGGTTTTAAGATTGTTACTAGTCACATATATTCTTGTGCGGTGAATAGGGCGTGTTGAGTCCAGTTCACTGAGCAAGAGTAGGTCTTGTCTATTACATATTGGGTGTATGGAACGTTATCTGAGCGAATTTGAACCCCTTGTTTTATGCATCACCCCACCTCACCTTTCCCGTTAAGCAGCCATAGTGTGTTTTCTAAACGTGTGACTCTGTTCTGTTTTGTAATTCAGTTCAAGTGTAGCGGTTTTTACATTCCCTCTATAAGTGATAGCTTATGATAAGTGTCTTTTTCTGTGTGACTTATTTCACTTAGAATCGTCGTACCTAAGTCCACTCATCTTGCTTCTACTAGCCTTATGACATTGATTTCATGTCCGAGTGATATTCCATTGTACATAAGGACCACAACTTTTTTATCCATTTTTCTCTTTCCTGGGATATTTAAGGTGTCATGAAGTGGAGGTTCTTGTCAACAGAGCAGCCCCAAACTTTGGGGTGCCTGTGTCTTGCTCATTTTTAGTTTTCCCAATTTATACGCCCATGAGTGGACGTGCCCTATGCTCCCTAAGCTGTGTTTTTTCGATGTTTCAGGACACACCGTACACTTCTCCAGAGTGGCTGTTGGCTATTTACATCCCGCCCATCAGCGTAGCAAGGCTGCCATTTCTCCATGGCCTGTCCTGCATTTCTGGTTTTGACACTTTTTGCAGCATGGCCATTTTGACCCATGGGAAGCGAGACTTCTTTGTAGCCCTGATTTGCCTTTCCAGGTTGCTTGGTTGGCCAAAAAGGGCGTATGCGTTTTTTCCTGAATATATTCAGGAAAAAACGCATACGCCCTTTTTGGCCAAGGGCATCATTGTCGACGTTTTGCCGCTTTTCATGTGCCTTAAAGGCGATTCGAATCTACCTCCTGAAATCTGTTTCCTGCAATTCTGCCTTGCTTTCAAATCCTCTTCGTTGACTTCCCTCAATATATCTGTGGATGAGAGTTATCACTTATAACTCTGCGGGTTTGTGAATTGCAGTGTCCCTGAGCTCCATTTTTCAACTGTCTTTTTTGAGAGCTGGCCGCAAAAGCACGGGATTGCCTCAGGCCCTATTCTGGTTCCTGGCAGCAGGCTGAGCCTGTGGTTAATTCTTCTTCCTGATGGGAAAATAGAGTGACCTGTGCCTGTCCCAACAGCTAGATCTAGTCTCTCATTGGTTGCCCCTCTTCCCGTTCATCCTCAGGACAAATTGCAACCTGTAGGGAACAGGAGGTTAAAGGTGCTGATTCTCCAAGTAGGGAGATTGCTAGTAAAGTAGCTGGAATGGCGAACCCGAGCACAAGGAGATGAGAAATGAGGTGCGTTTTAGAAACCTTTCAAAATCACACGGTGTACCATCTTATGAGTTTCTCATGCATGTTTTCGATGTAGGAAGATGCCCTTGAACCTGGAGACTTGGGACTCATGGAATGGGTACCACGCAGTATTACTTTGAAGGGTCAGCGTTTGCTCACCCAACCTAACCCAACCTTTCAGCCCCAAGAGTGTCCATCCTTATGTCTCACCCAGCTGTGCGTGTAGATATGGTCAATCCAGGTTGCATCACAGCCTCTGAACGAATTTTGTAAGAATTTCTCTCTCTTTCACTGTCTTTGTTTTACGGGTTTTTAAAAGTAATTTATTTTTATAATGGGGTTTAGCTGCTTTTCACGGCTGTGTTTATGCGGCTTTACACCCACTTGACTCACTTCCAGACAGATATCAATACATAGGTTTTAAGATTGTTACTAGTCACATATATTCTTGTGCGGTGAATAGGGCGTGTTGAGTCCAGTTCACTGAGCAAGGAGTAGGTCTTGTCTATTACATATTGGGTGTATGGAACGGTATCTGAGCGAATTTGAAACACTTGTTTTATGCATCACCCCACCTCACCTTTCCCGTTAAGCAGCCATAGTGTGTTTTCTAAACGTGTGACTCTGTTCTGTTTTGTAATTCAGTTCAAGTGTAGCGGTTTTTACATTCCCTCTATAAGTGATAGCTTATGATAAGTGTCTTTTTCTGTGTGACTTATTTCACTTAGAATCGTCGTACCTAAGTCCACTCATCTTGCTTCTACTAGCCTTATGACATTGATTTCATGTCTGAGTGATATTCCATTGTACATAAGGACCACAATTTTTTATCCATTTTTCTCTTTCCTGGGATATTTAAGGTGTCATGAAGTGGAGGTTCTTGTCAACAGAGCAGCCCCAAACTTTGGGGTGCCTGTGTCTTGCTCATTTTTAGTTTTCCCAATTTATACGCCCATGAGTGGACGTGCCCTATGCTCACTAAGCTGTGTTTTTTCGATGTTTCAGGACACACCGTACACTTCTCCAGAGTGGCTGTTGGCAATTAACATCCCGCCCATCAGCGTAGCAAGGCTGCCATTTCTCCATGGCCTGTCCTGCATTTCTGGTTTTGACACTTTTTGCAGCATGGCCCTTTTGACCCATGGGAAGCGAGACTTCTTTGTAGCCCTGATTTGCCTTTCCAGGTTGCTTGGTTGGCCAAAAAGGGCGTATGCGTTTTTTCCTGAATATATTCAGGAAAAAACGCATACGCCCTTTTTGGCCAAGGGCATCATTGTCGACGTTTTGCCGCTTTTCATGTGCCTTAAAGGCGATTCGAATCTACCTCCTGAAATCTGTTTCCTGCAATTCTGCCTTGCTTTCAAATCCTCTTCGTTGCCTTCCCTCAATATATTTGTGGATGAGAGTTATCACTTATAACTCTGCGGGTTTGTGAATTGCAGTGTCCCTGAGCTCCATTTTTCAACTGTCTTTTTTGAGAGCTGGCCGCAAAAGCACGGGATTGCCTCAGGCCCTATTTTGGTTCCTGGCAGCAGGCTGAGCCTGTGGTTAATTCTTCTTCCTGATGGGAAAATAGAGTGACCTGTGCCTGTCCCAACAGCTAGATCTAGTCTCTCATTGGTTCCCCCTCTTCCCGTTCATCCTCAGGACAAATTGCAACCTGTAGGGAACAGGAGGTTAAAGGTGCTGATTCTCCAAGTAGGGAGATTGCTAGTAAAGTAGCTGGAATGGCGAACCCGAGCACAAGGAGATGAGAAATGAGGTGCGTTTTAGAAACCTTTCAAAATCACACGGTGTACCATCTTATGAGTTTCTCATGCATGTTTTCGATGTAGGAAGATGCCCTTGAACCTGGAGACTTGGGACCCATGGAATGGGTACCACGCAGTATTACTTTGAAGGGTCTGCGTTTGCTCACCCAACCTAACCCAACCTTTCAGCCCCAAGAGTGTCCATCCTTATGTCTCATCCAGCTGTGCGTGTAGATATGGTCAATCCAGGTTGCATCACAGCCTCTGAACGAATTTTGTAAGAATTTCTCTCTCTTTCACTGTCTTTGTTTTACGGGTTTTTAAAAGTAATTTATTTTTATAATGGGGTTTAGCTGCTTTTCACGACTGTGTTTATGCGGCTTTACACCCACTTGACTCACTTCCAGACAGATATCAATACATAGGTTTTAAGATTGTTACTAGTCACATATATTCTTGTGCGGTGAATAGGGCGTGTTGAGTCCAGTTCACTGAGCAAGGAGTAGGTCTTGTCTATTACATATTGGGTGTATGGAACGTTATCTGAGCGAATTTGAACCCCTTGTTTTATGCATCACCCCACCTCACCTTTCCCGTTAAGCAGCCATAGTGTGTTTTCTAAACGTGTGACTCTGTTCTGTTTTGTAATTCAGTTCAAGTGTAGCGGTTTTTACATTCCCTCTATAAGTGATAGCTTATGATAAGTGTCTTTTTCTGTGTGACTTATTTCACTTAGAATCGTTGTACCTAAGTCCACTCATCTTGCTTCTACTAGCCTTATGACATTGATTTCATGTCTGAGTGATATTCCATTGTACATACGGACCACAACTTCTTTATCCATTTTTCTCTTTCCTGGGATATTTAAGTTGTCATGAAGTGGAGGTTCTTGTCAACAGAGCAGCCCTAAACTTTGGGGTGCCTGTGTCTTGCTGATTTTTAGTTTTCCCAATTTATACGCCCATGAGTGGACGTGCCCTATGCTCCCTAAGCTGTGTTTTTTCGATGTTTCAGGACACACCGTACACTTCTCCAGAGTGGCTGTTGGCAATTAACATCCCGCCCATCAGCGTAGCAAGGCTGCCATTTCTCCATGGCCTGTCCTGCATTTCTGGTTTTGACACTTTTTGCAGCATGACCCTTTTGACCGATGGGAAGCGAGACTTCTTTGTAGTACTGATTTGCCTTTCCAGGTTGCTTGGTTGGCCAAGAAGGGCGTATGCGTTTTTTCCTGAATATATTCAGGAAAAAACGCATACGCCCTTCTTGGCCAAGGGCATCATTGTCGACGTTTTGCCGCTTTTCATGTGCTTTACATGCGATTCGAATCTACCTCCTGAAACCTGTTTCCTGCAATTCTGCCTTGCTTTCAAATCCTCTTTGTTGCCTTCCCTCAATATATTTGTGGACGAGAGTTATCATTTATAACTCAGCAGGTTTGTGAATGGCAGTGCCCCTGAGCTCCATTTTTCAACTGTCTTGTTTGGGAGCTGGCCGCAAAAGCACGGGATTGCCTCAGGCCCTATTCTGGTTCCCGGCGGCAGGCTGAGCCTGTGGTTAATTCTTTTTCCTAATGGGAAATTAGAGTGACCTGTGCCTTTCCCAACACCTAGATCTAGTCTCTCATTGGTTACCCCTCTTCCCGTTCATCCTCAGGACAAATTGCAACCTGTACAGGACAGGAGGTTAAAGGTGCTGATTCTCCAAGTAGGGAGATTGCTAGTGAAGTAGCTGGAATGGCGAACCCGAGCACAAGGAGATGAGAAATGAGGTGCGTTTTAGAAACCTTTCAAAATCACACGGTGTACCTTCTTCTGGGTTCCTCATGCAAGTTTTCGATGTAGGAAGATGCCCTTGAACCTGGAGATTTGGGACCCATGGGATGGGTACCATGCAGTATTACTTTAAAGGGTCTGCGTTTGCTCACCCAACCTCACCCAAACTCTCAGCCCCAAGAGTGTCCACCCTTATGTCTCATCCAGCTGTGGGTCTAGATATGGTCAATCCAGGTGGCATCACAGCCCCTGAACGAATTTTGTAAGAATTTCTCTCTCTTTCACTGTCTTTGTTTTACGGGTTTTTAAAAGTTATTTATTTTTATAATGGGGTTTAGCTGCTTTTCACGGCTGTGTTTATGCGGATTTACACCCACTTGACTCACTTCCAGACAGATATCAATACATAGGTTTTAAGATTGTTACTAGTCACATATATTCTTGTGCGGTGAATAGGGGGTGTTGAGTCCAGTTCACTGAGCAAGGAGTAGGTCTTGTCTATTACATATTGGGTGTATGGAACGGTATCTGAGCAAATTTGAACCCCTTGTTTTATGCATCACCCCACCTCACCTTTCCCGTTAAGCAGCCATAGTGTGTTTTCTAAACGTGTGACTCTGTTCTGTTTTGTAATTCAGTTCAAGTGTAGCGGTTTTTACATTCCCTCTATAAGTGATAGCTTATGATAAGTGTCTTTTTCTGTGTGACTTATTTCACTTAGAATCGTCGTACCTAAGTCCACTCATCTTGCTTCTACTAGCCTTATGACATTGATTTCATGTCCGAGTGATATTCCATTGTACATAAGGACCACAACTTTTTTATCCATTTTTCTCTTTCCTGGGATATTTAAGGTGTCATGAAGTGGAGGTTCTTGTCAACAGAGCAGCCCCAAACTTTGGGGTGCCTGTGTCTTGCTCATTTTTAGTTTTCCCAATTTATACGCCCATGAGTGGACGTGCCCTATGCTCCCTAAGCTGTGTTTTTTCGATGTTTCAGGACACACCGTACACTTCTCCAGAGTGGCTGTTGGCTATTTACATCCCGCCCATCAGCGTAGCAAGGCTGCCATTTCTCCATGGCCTGTCCTGCATTTCTGGTTTTGACACTTTTTGCAGCATGGCCCTTTTGACCCATGGGAAGCGAGACTTCTTTGTAGCCCTGATTTGCCTTTCCAGGTTGCTTGGTTGGCCAAAAAGGGCGTATGCGTTTTTTCCTGAATATATTCAGGAAAAAACGCATACGCCCTTTTTGGCCAAGGGCATCATTGTCGACGTTTTGCCGCTTTTCATGTGCCTTAAATGCGATTCGAATCTACCTCCTGAAATCTGTTTCCTGCAATTCTGCCTTGCTTTCAAATCCTCTTCGTTGACTTCCCTCAATATATCTGTGGATGAGAGTTATCACTTATAACTCTGCGGGTTTGTGAATTGCAGTGTCCCTGAGCTCCATTTTTCAACTGTCTTTTTTGAGAGCTGGCCGCAAAAGCACGGGATTGCCTCAGGCCCTATTCTGGTTCCTGGCAGCAGGCTGAGCCTGTGGTTAATTCCTCTTCCTGATGGGAAAATAGAGTGACCTGTGCCTGTCCCAACAGCTAGATCTAGTCTCTCATTGGTTGCCCCTCTTCCCGTTCATCCTCAGGACAAATTGCAACCTGTAGGGAACAGGAGGTTAAAGGTGCTGATTCTCCAAGTAGGGAGATTGCTAGTAAAGTAGCTGGAATGGCGAACCCGAGCACAAGGAGATGAGAAATGAGGTGCGTTTTAGAAACCTTTCAAAATCACACGGTGTACCATCTTATGAGTTTCTCATGCATGTTTTCGATGTAGGAAGATGCCCTTGAACCTGGAGACTTGGGACCCATGGGATGGGTACCACGCAGTATTACTTTAAAGGGTCTGTGTTTGCTCACCCAACCTAACCCAACCTTTCAGCCCCAAGACTGTCCACCCTTATGTCTCATCCAGCTGTGCGTGTAGATATGGTCAATCCAGGTTGCATCACAGCCTCTGAACGAATTTTGTAAGAATTTCTCTCTCTTTCACTGTCTTTGTTTTACGGGTTTTTAAAAGTAATTTATTTTTATAATGGGTTTTAGCTGCTTTTCACGGCTGTGTTTATGCGGATTTACACCCACTTGACTCACTTCCAGACAGATATCAATACATAGGTTTTAAGATTGTTACTAGTCACATATATTCTTGTGCGGTGAATAGGGGGTGTTGAGTCCAGTTCACTGAGCAAGGAGTAGGTCTTGTCTATTACATATTGGGTGTATGGAACGGTATCTGAGCGAATTTGAACCCCTTGTTTTATGCATCACCCCACCTCACCTTTCCCGTTAAGCAGCCATAGTGTGTTTTCTAAACATGTGACTCTGTTCTGTTTTGTAATTCAGTTCAAGTGTAGCGGTTTTTACATTCCCTCTATAAGTGATAGCTTATGATAAGTGTCTTTTTCTGTGTGACTTATTTCACTTAGAATCGTCGTACCTAAGTCCAATCATCTTGCTTCTACTAGCCTTATGACATTGATTTCATGTCTGAGTGATATTCCATTGTACGTAAGGACCACAACTTCTTTATCCATTTTTCTCTTTCCTGGGATATTTAAGTTGTCGTGAAGTGGAGGTTCTTGTCAACACAGCAGCCCTAAACTTTGGGGTGCCTGTGTCTTGCTGATTTTTAGTTTTCCCAATTTATACGCCCATGAGTGGACGTGCCCTATGCTCCCTAAGCTGTGTTTTTTCGATGTTTCAGGACACACCGTACACTTCTCCAGAGTGGCTGTTGGCAATTAACATCCCGCCCATCAGCGTAGCAAGGCTGCCATTTCTCCATGGCCTGTCCTGCATTTCTGGTTTTGACACTTTTTGCAGCTTGACCCTTTTGACCGATGGGAAGCGAGACTTCTTTGTAGCACTGATTTGCTTTTCCAGGTTGCTTGGTTGGCCAAAAAGGGCGTATGCGTTTTTTCCTGAATATATTCAGGAAAAAACGCATACGCCCTTTTTGGCCAAGGGCATCATTGTCGACGTTTTGCCGCTTTTCATGTGCTTTAAAGGCGATTCGAATCTACCTCCTGAAACCTGTTTCCTGCAATTCTGCCTTGCTTTCAAATCCTCTTTGTTGCCTTCCCTCAATATATTTGTGGACGAGAGTTATCATTTATAACTCAGCAGGTTTGTGAATGGCAGTGCCCCTGAGCTCCATTTTTCAACTGTCTTGTTTGGGAGCTGGCCGCAAAAGCACGGGATTGCCTCAGGCTCTATTCTGGTTCCCGGCGGCAGGCTGAGCCTGTGGTTAATTCTTTTTCCTAATGGGAAATTAGAGTGACCTGTGCCTGTCCCAACACCTAGATCTAGTCTCTCATTGGTTGCCCCTCTTCCCGTGCATCCTCAGGACAAATTGCAACCTGTACAGAACAGGAGGTTAAAGGTGCTGATTCTCCAAGTAGGGAGATTGCTAGTGAAGTAGCTGGAATGGCGAACCCGAACACAAGGAGATGAGAAATGAGGTGCGTTTTAGAAACCTTTCAAAATCACACGGTGTACCTTCTTCTGGGTTCCTCATGCAAGTTTTCGATGTAGGAAGATGCCCTTGAACCTGGAGATTTGGGACCCATGGGATGGGTACCATGCAGTATTACTTTAAAGGGTCTGCGTTTGCTCACCCAACCTCACCCAACCTCTCAGCCCCAAGAGTGTCCACCCTCATGTCTCATCCAGCTGTGGGTCTAGATATGGTCAATCCAGGTTGCATCACAGCCCCTGAACGAATTTTGTAAGAATTTCTCTCTCTTTCACTGTCTTTGTTTTACGGGTTTTTAAAAGTAATTTATTTTTATAATGGGGTTTAGCTGCTTTTCACGGCTGTGTTTATGCGGATTTACACCCACTTGACTCACTTCCAGACAGATATCAATACATAGGTTTTAAGATTGTTACTAGTCACATATATTCTTGTGCGGTGAATAGGGCGTGTTGAGTCCAGTTCACTGAGCAAGGAGTAGGTCTTGTCTATTACATATTGGGTGTATGGAACGGTATCTGAGCGAATTTGAACCCCTTGTTTTATGCATCACCCCACCTCACCTTTCCCGTTAAGCAGCCATAGTGTGTTTTCTAAACGTGTGATTCTGTTCTGTTCTGTAATTCAGTTCAAGTGTAGCGGTTTTTACATTCCCTCTATAAGTGATAGCTTATGATAAGTGTCTTTTTCTGTGTGACTTATTTCACTTAGAATCGTCGTACCTAAGTCCACTCATCTTGCTTCTACTAGCCTTATGACATTGATTTCATGTCTGAGTGATATTGCATTGTACATAAGGACCACAACTTCTTTATCCATTTTTCTCTTTCCTGTGATATTTATGGTGTCATGAAGTGGAGGTTCTTGTCAACAGAGCAGCCCTAAACTTTGGGGTGCCTGTGTCTTGCTGATTTTTAGTTTTCCCAATTTATACGCCCATGAGTGGATGTGCCCTATGCTCCCTAAGCTGTGTTTTTTCGATGTTTCAGGACACACCGTACACATCTCCAGAGTGGCTGTTGGCAACTTACATCCCGCTCATCAGCGTAGCAAGGCTGCCATTTCTCCATGGCCTGTCCTGCATTTCTGGTTTTGACACTTTTTGCAGCATGGCCCTTTTGACCGATGGGAAGCGAGACTTCTTTGTAGTGCTGATTTGCCTTTCCAGGTTGCTTGGTTGGCCAAAAAGGGCGTATGCGTTTTTTCCTGAATATATTCAGGAAAAAACGCATACGCCCTTCTTGGCCAAGGGCATCATTGTCGACGTTTTGCCGCTTTTCATGTGCTTTACAGGCGATTCGAATCTACCTCCTGAAATCTGTTTCCTGCAATTCTGCCTTGCTTTCAAATCCTCTTCCTTGCCTTCCCTCAATATATCTGTGGATGAGAGTTATCATTTATAACTCTGCGGGTTTGTGAATTGCAGTGTCCCTGAGCTCCATTTTTCAACTCGCTTTTTTGGGAGCTGGCCGCAAAAGCGCGGGATTGCCTCAGGCCCTATTGTGCTTCTGGGCGGCAGGCTGAGCCTGTGATTAATTCTTCTTCCTGTTGGGAAAATAGAGTGACCTGTGCCTGTCCCAACACCTAGATCTAGTCTCTCATTGGTTGCCCCTCTTCCCGTTCATCCTCAGGACAAATTGCAACCTGTAGGGAACAGGAGGTTAAAGGTGCTGATTCTCCAAGTAAGTTGATTGCTAGTAAAGTAGCTGGAAAGGCGAACCCGAGCACAAGGAGATGAGAAATGGGGTGTGTTTTAGAACCCTTTCAAAATCACACGGTGTACCATCTTCTGAGTTTCTCATGCATGTTTTCGATGTAGGAAGATGCCCTTGAACCTGGAGATTTGGGACA